>NW_027526385.1:132289494-133750744 GCF_048455015.1 Haemaphysalis longicornis | reverse complement strand
ACCTTGCAGCCGACAGTACCATATGGTATACGTGTACAGTACCAGGCCTTGCTGCGTCTTTAAGCCTGATTGTGTAGGGTGAGCACCCACCTCCTCATAAACACCTCACAATATCAGACGTAAACAAAATCACACCTCACACTCATGTAGAAAACATTAGAATTACCCAAAATGCTGTCACGCCCAAATCAGTATCTTGACGAACACTACAAACAATATTAACAGGCAGCCAGGTGATTCTGTGTGACATGAAGCCGTTAAATCAAATGGACAGTAAGCATCGGCAACCACAGCAAAACACAACTTACTTTCTTGGATACGTAGCACGCGGACAAGCGAAGGATTGCAGCAGCTCAACTAGCTGAAAGAGTGAACGCGGGAACATTTGCCCCTGCAGCACTAAAGTAGGAGTACACCTATGAATTCCTCTCCAAGTTATCCTTCGCGGATCCTTCGCGGGCTGCCCCTTTCTTGCAATGCTCTTGGTCGAGTTATTCAGTTTTTTCAGGATACCACGGACAGGGCTATATATTTACCACGTGGCCCTCAGCTGTACTGTTAGCCTGAAACGCAATCATTGCGTTTGAGCCTCCGAAGGCGTTGCCTCCACGACCAAAGTCTCCCTGTCTAGCGACGCGTACTTTGCAGTCTCTTTCGACCTATTGCAGTCGTCAGAAAACTGAATAAAGCAGCTCGAACAGGTGACGCTGCGTCCAGCTACACGGCCATTATATTGTCCACCTACTTTCAACAATAGGCAGAGTTTTACTGAAGCTGCATGGAGAAGATGGTGGATTGCTGGCCATGTTAGTTCTCCAACTTAACTAATATAATCCTGACGCATGGTCGTAGCCCCTGGTCCTTATGCCAGCAGTGCTGTGTGTCCGCAGTGTCGGCAATATTACGGTAATAATTCCATCCGCGAGGAATCGCTGACAACGCCACAGCTATAATTTAAACCATGCTTTATCAGCGCCGGAGTCATCAAGTTCTTCTTTATTTCTTTCCGGCACTTGCCTCTCACGTCGACTGTTCCACAAACCTTCAACTTCATTTTCCATTCCCACTCTTCAACAACAATCGCCAGCTATGCTTTCGCTGCAGAATGATGTTGCTTTTTATGAATAGCCGTGAACTGAATCACTTTATTAACTCGCCCACCTTATGGCAACTCCAACTACGTCGTCACCCCGACTATGAAACTACGTCCACAAACATTACATCCTATATTGTACCTGTTTCATCTACTGCGAAAACCCTCACCTGCTTTCTTTTTGGACCTTTCATGTCTCATGCGAATAGGCCGACAGCAGGGGTCCAAGAATGTTTTATTCTCAAAAACAAATATATTACGAAGAGGCTGGCGATTGCCGTCATCTTCACAGGACAGCTACAACTTTAGATCATTATTGAGGCTGTACGAGTTTTGGCTTGTTGCCCTTTATCAATGTAATTAAAACAATTTCTCTTTGTAGTTACTTATTTATAAAGCAATACGGTCGGTGCAGAAAGTTTCGAAGTGATGGTAACAAATTCTCATTGCCAGTGCCAGTGGTCTTACAACCGTTGCTTATTAACGGCCACCCCATGGGTATTTAGGTAACAAGATTGAGGTTGAGGTGTTCTTTGTGGGTGTGGGGTCATTTTAAGCGACCAGATATTGTACTCAACAGACAGGCTTCGAAATTAATCTGTTCAAAACGTACGAGCAGCCAGTAGATGGCGGGGGTAGTATAGATGGTCTAAAACCTAAAAGCTGTCATGTGTGCTGATTGTACGCCACCCAACCATACCTCAAAAGTCGATCTAATAGTTCAATTACGTTTTGTAAAATGCAAGACTGTTCCATGCGACCGTTCTAACTGGCTACGTACGACTATGCAATTATAGGACTATGCAGTGCGAATATAGAGATTTCTATGGAATAAAATTTCCCACTGTACTTTAGGTTTTAATAGTTGTCCCAACATCTGTCTTAAAAGTTGGCTTTTAAGTGGCCCTTCCTGGAATTTGTTATTTTTTTACTGCCGAATTTTAGCATTCAGTGATAAAGACGGTGTTTGGGCGCTTAGTTTCTTTTGCAGACAGTGCGAAAACACTTTCAGATACAGATATCAGGCAGCATAACGTGAGCTATAAAAGGTAATAAATTCTGCACTCTACAATTTACTATGTCTCCGTCTCACTGGGGCTCTGATTCACGGTGGCTTAGACTCACTGGGCATTAGGTTTTATCCACTCACTCAGGCTCATATTTCAAAACTTGTGACACTGTGGCGCTCACTCCAAAGAAGCCTAACCCTCACGCATATTTTCGTGACTGAGATGACCGAACACTTTGTACGACTCAGACGAGAAAACACTTCCACTGTGTAAATCCGCCTGCCGTAATGTTTGACATTGGTCAGATGCTCTTCGTGCCTCAAACGTTTGTTGTGATGTTGATGCCTAGAGGAACAAATACAAGAACAGAAAGGGCACTGTGACACATATTCTTGCAGGAAAAAGCCAGGCACGCCAAACCCATTCGTCTGCCTCGAGACAGTACACTGGCATGCAATTTGTAACGAATAAATATTATTGCCCACTCGACGAAAAAATATTATAATTTTGAAGACCAAATGATTTACTTATTTAGTGTGCTTACATGTTGATTGTGGTACGGGCAGAAACAAACGCCGAGACTAGCGCTCGCAAGCCGAAGTCCGAAATGTTTAACACAGTTATGCAACTCTCAAAATCTTTCGAGTTTATTCAGCTTGTAATAAATTTGTGACAGCTTACAGTTGGTGCACTGAGTGCGAAAAAGCAATGTCACCTCTGCCAACAGTTTGAGCTGCATCACCGGTGCAGAAGCACCGCACAGAGCACCTTGAGCAATCTTGGTGACGGTACTGGCGATACCGCGGACCCCGAGCCCCCAAACATACGCTGGATCCAACCGTGGCAATGTGTTTATAGGTGAAGGGTTAGAAGCCGCGAACGGTGGCCGTCGGAGCCTTGGTCGAGCTCCGGCCGATGGGCTCCCTGCCTGTCTATCAGGCAGGGAGCTCCGGGACCTCTTTGACTACCAGGGTAAGGTCAAAGAAGAAGGTACCCCCGTCTCCCTGCTTTTCAATGTGTCATATGGCATTTTTTAAACCGCCTCCCAAACGTGATCGGTCCCTGAAAAGGGGCCGCACCGAAGTATCTTTTCCTCCTTCGTCTTCGATCTCCATTCCAAAGCCCGATAATTTCTCGCGCTTCCGGGTAATGAAATCCCTGGATAAATCAAAACCCATCACTTCCAAGTCTGTCTTTATCACTTCCAAGTTTCTTGAAAGCCTTGTAGGCAAATCGTACAAAGCTAAAAAGCTCACAACGGGAGAAGTCCTAATTGAAGTCCAAAACAAACAGCAATTCTGTAACCTCTTGAAGCAAACCCAAATGGTCGATGTCGACATCAAGATCACGCCCCATCGCAGTCTTAATAGCTGCCAAGGCATGATCTCTGATAGAGATCTAATAAATGAGACTGAAACAGATCTGCTGTTCCATGCGGCCTTAGCGATCAGGGCGTAACAGCTGTGCGGCGAATCACTATACGCCGAAACGACCAAATGATAGCTACTAAACACATATCCTTGACATTTCACCGCTCAACACTCCCTGAGTTGGTCAGCGCAAGTTTCCTGAGATGTCCGATCCGACTCTACGTGCCGAACCCACGCCGCTGCTACAAGTGTCAGCGGTTTGGACATGGCACTAATGCTTGTCGTGGTCGACTAACATGCGCCAAGTTTGCACAACACGATCATGCATCTGACAACTGCCCATCGCAAACCCTCATCTGTGCTAACTGCAAGGGACCCCACGGGGCCTACTCTAGAACATGCGAGAAATTCAAACAGGAGAAGGAGATCATCAAGGTTAAAGTGACTGAGAATCTTACCTTCCCAGAGGCGCGAAAGAGGTTCGCCTCTTTCCCCCTGGGGAGGTATGCCGACGCAGCTCGCCGGGGGGCGGAGCGGCGTCTAGTTCCGGCGGGGACCCAGTACCGCGAGTCACACCTGGTCCCGCCGCCGCCCCCCCCCCTCGGTTGCCTCTGGCAGCCCAACCCGCCACCACGCCGCTCGCTGAGGCAGCAGCGGTTGTGGTGGCAACCTCTTTCGTCGGGGCCGGTGCCGCTCCCGTCCGTGCCTCCCCATCGTCCAGTTCGCTGGAGTGTGCCATGGACACCACGAGCCCCGCACCGGCTCCCACCGCCACCGCACCGCCCGTGCCACTTCTGGTGCCTCCGACACCACCGGTGGTGGCGGGTCAAACGAAGGGCCCCCGAAGGGGGGCCAAGTCCGGGGGGCCCAGTTTGACGGGCACACCCAGGACATCGGACGACGAGATGGACGTCGTGCCGTTCTTGCCTCCAATGCAGCGCAAGGAGCGGCCTCCGACGTCCAAGCCTTCAGATAGGCCGCCCAAAAAGCCCAAACCAAGAGTCACAGCCCCGAAAGACGACACATAAACATACACACTCCAGTAGCTCTCACACTAAATAATGGGAAGAGAAAATATTGTTGAATGGAACTGCAGAGGCCTTCTGAATAATTTTGACGACGTGCATGAGATTCTGCATACCAATCAGCCAAGTGTAATGTGTGTTCAGGAAACATATTTGAATTCTAAACACACAAATTTCTTGAATAGTTACCTGGTATACAGGAAACACAGGGATGGCTGCACACACTCTTCTGGCGGTGTGGCCATAATCGTCCGGAAATCCTTAGCATGCCACCCTGTCACCTTGAACACTATCCTTAAGGCTGTAGCAATACGCCTAATAATATTTAATAGGTTGATAACGGTATGCTCCATATACATTCCTCCTGATGTTTCACTTACGAGCTCCGACTTCGAGGCGCTGGTTGACCAGCTGCCCGAACCATACATCCTTACAGGCGACCTTAATGCTCACAACTCTCTTTGGGGCTCTTCCAGAACGGATTCCCGAGGTCGCCTGATAGAAAAATTCCTTACATGTTCTGGAGAATGCCTTTTCAACAATAAACAGCCTACATACCATAACATAGGTCACAACACATACACGTCTTGACTTGGCTATTGGCTCTGCAGTTCTCTTTCCTCTTGTCGAGTGGGGAGTGGGAACTGACCCATATGGCAGTGACCACTTCCCCACCTCACTCACATACATAGGTAAAGGCCCAAGCAGTCCATCTTCCCATAATAGGTTCAATGAAGCACGAGCTAACTGGAATACATTTACAGAGACATCCAAACTACACCACACATCCATAGGACACCTACACGTTGAAGAAGCTACCCAACTCCTCACGGCGCACATCCTCGACGCCGCCGAAAAGTTCATTCCCCACGCCTCTGGAGCCCCGCGCAACCAGCGGAGGCCGTGGTTCAATGAGGACTGTAGGCGGGCGCAAGAGGCCCAGAACAAGGCGTGGGGTATCCTTCGTCGGTACCCCACGTCGGGTAACCTCATTTTGTTCAAACGGGCCAAGGCGTTCGGAAAACGTGTGCGCCGTGAGGCAAAACGAGAGAGTTGGCGCACCTTCCTTACATCCATTAACTCATACACAGATGCACACAAGGTATGGACAAGCATACGCAAACTTAAAGGACAACATACACATAGCCTGCCCCTGGTCAGTACAACAGGGGACACACTCGAAGACCAGGCTAACACTCTTGCACAACACATCCAACACGTTTCCAGCTCTGCACACTACACAAACACTTTCCTGAAACACAAAAATACTTGTGAAAAGAAGTCCCTACATGAAAATAACAGGTCGAAATCTCGTTACAATTCTGAATTTACACTCTATCAGTTGAGGGCTGCACTGAGCACGTGTAAACCTCCAGCTCCCGGCCCAGATAAGATTACATACACCATGATACAACACCTACACCCGGACACTCTTGAAACACTCCTACACCTATACAACAACATATGGCTTTCGGGGCACATCCCAAAATCTTGGAGGGAGGCTATTGTAGTGGCGTTCCTGAAGGAGGGTAAGGACCCTTCTCCCGCCAGTTATCGACCCATCGCCCTCACAAGCTGCCTGGGCAAGCTTCTTGAGAAGATGATCAACAGGAGACTTGTGCATTTCTTAGAGTTCAATGGTCTTCTCGAGAGCTGCCAGGCCGGCTTCAGGGTGGGGCGATCCACAAACGACCAACTCGTCGCCCTTGAGTCGTATATCAAGGATGCGTTTGTCCATAAACAGTTTTGTGCTACGGCGTTTTTTGATCTCGAGAAAGCCCACGATACCGCTTGGCGATACGGGATACTTTGCGACCTAAAAGTCATCGGTGTCTCGGGAAATATGTTTAATACACTTCAAAGCTACCTGGCGGAGCGAACCTTTCGTGTAAGAGTTGGCACTGCCCTTTCAAATGTTTTCCTGCAGGAAAACGGCGTGCGTCAAGGCGCCGTTTTGAGCTGCACATTGTTCATTGTCAAGATGAACTCACTTCGAAACGCGTTGCCACGAACCATTTCCTGTACAATATATGTAGATGATGTGCAAATATCTTTTAAATCGTGATATGTCTATCTGTGAACGCCAAGTCCAGCTTGGTTTCAAAAAACTAGCAGGCTGGGCAGATCAGAACGGTTTTAAGCTGAACCCAGTGAAGAGCACTTGTGTTGTGTTTTCCAAAAGGCGTGGGATCAGGCCAGATCCAGACATCAAACTGAATGGTGTCTCGATTCCGGTCAAAAAAGAACACAGGTTCCTCGGTATAATTCTTGATGAAAAACTTTCCTTCATCCCTCATATGAAACAACTAAAACAAAAATGTCTTAAAACAATGAATATCCTTAAGGTTCTCTCCCACCAATCCAATGGTTCCGATAAAGAACTCCTGCTGCGCTTGTATACTGCTTTGGTTGGGTCTCGTTTGGACTATGGCAGTGTGGTGTATAGTTAGGCGACTAAAACAGCGTTGCGAATGCTTGACCCAGAGCTACACTTGGGGCTTCGTCTCGCCTCGGGTGCTTGTCGCACTAGCCCTGTCGAGAGTCTGTATGTCGAGTGTGATAAGTGGAGCCTTGAGAACCAACGAACGTACATGGACTTGCTATATGCTTTTAAAATTTCATCACTGAATAATCATCCTTTTTATCCTGTCTTTAACGATACATCAACATCTCTGCTCTTTGCAAATCGCCCATCCGTTCCTCTGCCCTTTTCACTTAGAGTGAGGGAGCGAGCGTCGGATCTCAGTGCTTCGTTTTTAGATGTGTACAGGTCATCCTCTTCTAACAGTTTACCGCCTTGGCAAGTTCGCCCTGTGTCGTGCGACCTTTCTTTTATGAGACTTGACAAAAATCGTGTACCACGAGCTGCAATACTGCAGCACTTTCTGTCTTTGCAGTTTAAATACAAATGTGCAGAATTTTATAGTGACGCTTCTAAAACCTCCAGTAAGGTGTCGTGCGCTGCTCATGGTCCAAATTTCAATGCAGCCAGAACCATGAGTGTGCACACATCAATTTTTTCAGCAGAAGCGTATGGAATTTAACTGATTGTACGACACATTCTTGAAACTCAAATTCCCAATTCCATCATTTATACAGATTCTTTGAGTGTTGTTTGCGCACTGTCATCGCACAAGCCACCCCAAAACCACATAGTTAATCTTGTATTCAACACTGTCATGTCCGTGTATGCACAAAAGCACGAGCTGGTCCTCTGATGGGTCCCAGGACACGCAGGGATCGCTGGGAATGAGTTGGTAGACGAGAGGGCCACTCCTGCTGCACTCAGGAACACTTTGGACATTACAACGATACCCTACACAGACCTCAAGCCACACATAAGACAACACCTGCGCAGAACATGGCAAACACACTGGGACGAAAAGACAGACAACAAACTACATGTAATAAAGCCACACTTGGGACGGTACACATCTGACTCACACAACAGACACACGCAAGTCGCCTTGGGTAGGCTACGGATAGGGCACACGCATGCAACTCACTCGTATCTGCTGGCGGGATCATCTAGGCCCCAGTGAAGCAGGTGCGGAGAGGCCCTATCCGTAGTGCACATACTTATCACATGCAAGGCACTTCACACAACATGACACAAACACTTCAGAGAACTTTAGAGACAACATATTCAGCTACATCCATCGTTTTTTCTAGGTGACGATGCCATTGTTTCTGTGAAACGTGTGTTTGAGTATTTGTTAGACGTCAAGTTTTTAAACGTCATTTCCTATCACGCATCATGAAATCTGGCCCTATACACCAGCCATGCTCATTGTCGTTTTGTAATTTTACTTTTGTTTTTGCTGATTTTACTTAGTTTTTAAGGTTTCACCCCTCATATATGACTATTGTTTTGGCGCTCTTTGCCCCAGTTGTCCTTGCGCCATAAACATCCAACCATCATCATCATCACCGGTGCAGAAGGTTGCTTCTGTTAAAGAAACAGTTTTCTGAGCTACTCAGAGCAGAGTTCTGAACGTTTCTGATCTCGGTAACGTACATGCTCAACGATATAGGCAAACAACAATTGTGCGTCCTCAGAGGATGCTCTGCCTGTCTTTCTATAACGAATTTTATTATACTATTCTATATAAGGGTGCTTCCAGGAAAACACAACTGTATGCCTCCAATGACATATGTTTTCTGTGAAGTTTCTACGTGACACTTTAAAAGAATGGGAAAAAGGGAGCCCTCATCATCTGTTATCAGCTCTGACTATAATGCCGTGACCTTGTAGAAGAGAGAATACCAAGTTACCCACATTGATACTGGAGCACAAAAACGGTCACCGGGTTCTCCTTCAATAAAAAATTTCAACTCGCAAGGGAACTATACCGATGTCAGTTTAGGCAATCTATGACAGCCGTCAAACTGAGTGCCGTATCGGCACTTTGGTTAGCAATTAGGATACTTTCTGGACCGGCCATATCCGCCGAGAGCTTCGCAAGAGGCCGCGTAAATTTACTGGCAACGGCTTCGAAAGCTCTAAAACAGTGACTGCGCATGCCGCCCAAACACCCGCATCGATCTACACACAGGGCCCTCCTCAAGAAACGCTGGCTGCATGTAACGCGCTCACCATGGTTGTTCAGTTTGATAGTGACCTCCCTTTTCTGGCGTTTCATAACAACTAATTGTAGTAAGTTCCGCGCAAACATCAAGATTGCTGCTCGGCGAGAGGCCGCGCCGACAAGACAACTTAATGACAACGTAAGGTCTGAGAACGCCTATTCCAAGACTAGAAAAGTTTCCGATGTGTGGAATGTTGAGATGGATGCGCCTAGTCGCGTCGCTCCGTCAGCAGGGTCAGGAAAAAGCGTACTATGCCCACAGATGTACTATGAAGTAGAGAGGTTTTTTGGTGATTTTATTGTGCTTCTGCGACCAACAGCAACTTGTGAAGCATTACAACCAGAAGCACAAGATATCTTGGTTCTGTAGCTACCTTTTCAACGACCAGGTTAAATTTATTACACGAAACCAGTGAACAAAACCGGCGCAATTGGGATTCCTTTTATTCCAGAGAACTCATGCAAGCCGTCGAATGTATGAGGCCCAATACGTTTGTAGTACCTCCCCTAGGTAGAAGGCGAAAAAAAAGAACGAACCCGGGCCCGAGCCGCTGGGCGAGCGCGCAGGGGTTTGTAACCAGAGCGGGCTGACATATCCGTGGGCTTTACGGGCGCAAATACGTTTGTTGCACCCGCGAATGTATGATGCGAGCTGATGAACAGAGAACAGTCCTGGTCTGCAACCATGGTAACCCCGCGAAGAAATGGCGGGAAAATTTGCGGGTACGCCAGCGGAAATGCTAACCAATCCGGTTTCTTGAGTTTCGCCTCATCTTCAGTAATAGCCATACATGCTGGTCGTATAGGCCGCGAGACAATAAGCCACTTTTGCTATATACGTCAGCCCATTCTGAGCTCGTAAAGCGCGCAGTCTCCAGTCTGTGCTTTAGGAATGCTCTAAGAAAGTCTTGCTGCCACTCAATGGGCGCAAGCTTTGAACAACAAAGCGATCGTCTTTTTTTTTAGCAGGGTATCCTAAGCCAGTGCTGGTGTCGGTAGAGGGAAAAATTTTGAGAAAGGCGAGACCCAGTGCTCAACATACAGATGAAGATGTCGCATCCGGAAATCGCCCGAAAGGTGGTGTTGTGCCCTATATGCACCAGATTTACCACAACCTCGAGAAGATTGGAAGAAAGGCGAATATTAGGGTGTTTTTTTCAGCCCCCAAAAAGCTTGGGAAGTTGAGCAGACTCACGAACCCCAATCGCCCGACCCCAGAGAAGTGCCACAAGAAGCGCAAGAACAGGTTTGTCACCTGTGCGAGCCAGGTAGTGTACAGCCTCCCGCGCAAATGTAAGAGGCTGTACATTGGACAGACCGGGCGTTGCCTGAATGATCGGTTACGCGAGCACTGCAATATTATAAAATCTGGCACTGGTGGTTTCTTGGCGACGCATTGTTTGAGATGCGGCTGTAAGCCTATCTTTGAGAAGTGTGCAATTTTATCTCGTGGTAGCACGCAACTTTTGCGAGAAATCACTGAGGCTGAGGCGATAGCAAATCTCGGTGATAAGTGTGTTAGCAAGCCCTCGCTGGCCCTTACCGAAAAGAAATTGGTTTTCTTTGCTGCCGCATCACCGAACGTTTATTCTCTCTTTTTGCGTGCGCATGCGCAATCGTCCTTTGCAAAGTGTATAAAGTTGACACAGTGGCAAAAACATTTTTTGGAAGTTTGCGCCATGTGTGTCTGTCCTGACTCCGTCCGTGTCCTTTTTAGCCCAATCTTTTTGTTTACCCAGTGGCTTACCTTGTACTTTGAAGGAGCAACAAGGCCAAATTTAGAAAGCAGTACAGCGGAGGAAATGTTTTGAAAAACAAAAATTTTAAGACCATCTCTGATATGATGCAAGATGAAATCAATATGAATATAAAAAAAACAACAGGAGAATGACAACTGATATCCAAGTTACCAAGCACGCCTCCACCTGTTGGAAAGCATGATACACATCGGTGTCGGCTGGTTGAGATTTCCAATCTACGACGACAGGTTCGTACCATTTGTATGACTTGTGCTCAGTTTGGACACAAACAGAAGTTTTAACGAGGATAGAGACGGCCGGTGTGGGCGTTTGCGAAACGGCACTACTTATGGGCTGCACAAAAGAAAGCTGCATTGCATGCAAAAAATTACGCCCACCTCCCCTCGCGTGAACCCTGGTGTGATGCGACGCCGAAGATGGTTCCATTGTGCGTTTCCGTTGGGCCGATTACTCGAATTGCGTGAGAAATTGTAGGTTAATGCGTGAGAGAGAGAGAGAGCAAGTGTAGCGCGGACACCCGTCGACTGAGAGACCGGCCGGAGCTCGGGCACTCCGCTTATATGCGTAGCGCGCCCGAAGGAGAGGAGACCGCGGAGAAATGGGGCGCTGCACATGCGCACAGCGCTCTTGAGCCGCGCGCAGTGCTGCCTACCGGCGGAGTGAGAGAGCGCACTGCTTTGCGCGCGCCACAGATGTTGGGGAGAGGGCGCGCTATCACGGCGAGAGGAGAGAGCTGAGCGGAGGAGAGACGCAGCTGTGCGGACGCCTACAACGACGACGCAGGAAGGACAGGGCCGCCAGCAAGAAATGCTCCTCTCAGCGTCGCATCTAAAAACCGTATGTAGAAGTGATGACCAAAACAACTATATACATGGACCTAACGCCCGCAGTATCTGATGACAAAGAGGAAAGCACTAGAACAAAGCTTGGTAAGACTAGAATACGGTCTCGCCATTGAAGTGTAAAGGGAAAATAATGCTACTAAAGTCGTTAGCCCTGAAGCTAATATGAACACATCTTGCTGTCCACCAGAACTTACCGTGGCGTCTTATTCCTCTCCAGATACCTTTCGTACCTGCCATAGTAGTAATGACTATTCCCCCCTCAAAAGCCTTCCTTTTGTATCGCCTTAAAGCAATAAATCTTCAAAACAAAATGTAAAAAATGAGCCCGACCTTCATCGCCAAAGAATAGGTTGGCCATCATTGATTTTTAAAGTTGGTACTGGTCAAATGCCAGTATCTTTTATTTTTTGTTGATGGCAATACCTGAGGTTCAGGAAAAATACACGTGGAGGTGGTTTAGCTTATAAGTAAAGAACGATACCGTGGTTTTTACCGTATAAGTACAATACTTTGTTGAATAAAAAAAACTGTCACTGTAATCCACCTCAACATAACTATCTTGCTAATCTACGATCCGCGGTATAGTACGATCAATGTAGTTCTTGAATTCATAGTTTTCTGTTGAAGATGGAAGAAAAACACCGGTGAAAACTTTTTGTGACCTTTATATATAGCTAACAAAAATTAAATAAATCATTCGAAATTGATAAAATTGCTTGAATTTCTTGTGGTATGGTTGTAAAAACAGTATTGATTCTAGTACACAAATAAAGAGAAGTTCCAAACTCCTATTGATGTATGTTTTAGAAATATACCACCGGTACCACCTTATCAAGTGCCTTTATGCCGAATATAAGTGATAATGTCCCCTTCTTTGTGTTAATTTGTCTAAAGAGAGATGTCAGAGACATTATATCGACACAATCATAGTATATTTTCTGGTTTTACGTCTGCGACTAACTGTACAACAGACTTCTGTGAACCAAACCCCTCTAAAGCTTATGAACGTTTCTTTAAAATATGCCTAAAAACTATACCTATGCCTTTCCAAGTGTAGTATTTCAAATCAAAACAAAGCCAAGCAAGCATGGATTAGTCAATAATTAAATAAGGGTATAAAAAACATATTCTGTTTCTTTTCTAAAAACAAAAATTGAGACAATATAAAAATTAAAAAAAAAACATCTTTAATAGCCTTAATACCGACCTTAAGACTAGATTACACTACAGTAAAAAAGGTATTCGTGAAGAACTCACAATCCTAAGTTGCCATGGCTTATATTGAATACATTTGTAGTTTGTGGAGAAACACCATTACCTTGAGAAGTAAAATAAATGAATTCCTTGCTCTAGACAAATTCTTCCTACTGCGTTTATCGAAAATTCCTAAATACCGGCGCTACCAATCACATTCACTATCGGAAACTATCGAAGTCAATTTCTTCGTATATATTTGCAACATCAGAATAAATTTCACACATGAATAAATGCATTAAAAACAGTTGTTTCCAAGGGGACAGCAATACCTGTTCCTATCAAAGCCGCTCTTCAGTTTATTATGAGCCCATTTACATATATGTGTAAAAGTGTGCTTTTAAGTGCGAATGCACTTCTTAAGCGAGCCTGAAGCGTCCGCCGCCGTCCGCATAGCAACAGCTGCGGGTGCGCGCGCTCCTCGTCTTCCTTGGCAACGGGGGGAGATGGGCGCGCGCTGCCTGGCCGCTGACATGGCACATACCCACGTGGGGGATTGGCCAGGAATCGGGCGTGAGAAGGGCTAATGCACCCGCTTAAAGGAGTACTGACACGAAATTTAAAAGCTGAGATCCGCTCTAGCAATCAAGTACAACGACAACACAAATAGGTGTCTGTGAATAAATGCATCTTGCTTTGTTTGTAGTTGTGTGTGTGTGTGTGATCTCTCTTTCGCTAACATTACCGAACCGCGCAAATTCAACTCAAGCATTCGCACTTTCACATTCTTCCCCTCGGGGAAATGCAGGGAATATTTTACTGGTACATGCTGTGATAAAATGTATATGATAAAATGTATACCAGTGTTATATTTATAATTATGGGAGGCAAATATATAGTCCTCAATAACTATACACCGACTTCTGCAGTACTAATTTTTCCAAAAAGAAGAAACAGCTGTTTCATGGACAAATATATGAATAAAACAGCAGTATGTCAAACAGGTCAGGGAACTGAAACTGCTGTACTAGACAATATGAAAAGAACACATTCAAACTTTGAGCAGGAGCTGTCTACGACCAGTATGTTTGTAATTTTATAAAAAGCTTTTGAATCTGCATTCATGACATCCTAATTAAAAACCAGAAAAGTATGAAACTCGTGGATTATCTGGTTAGCACGTATATAATTATCTGATTAAAAGAAAACAATATATACAACTTGAGGAAACTGGATCAAAGGAAGGAAAAATAAAATACGGAGTTCCTCAGGGATCAATTCTTTGTCTGTTGCTCTCCCTTGACTGCATAATTGATAGTGTGAATATTCCCTTAAACCCAGGTGTCGTTTGTTAAGCGGACGATAAAACTGTTTTCTTCTCAGAACGTGACCTTACATTGCTACAATCAGAAGCTAATGATTTATTACCTAATGAAGTAGGTATCTGGCTCAATATAAGGAAAAGGCGCTCAATGTGAAAAAACGACATATGTTTTTGCATAGAAGAATAATTCCATCCTAAATAATGTCAAACTAAAGATTGAGCCTTCCCTACTTGTGTTCACCAGTACTTGTCGGATCCCTACGTTGGTTTGAAATTTGACCTAAACTGGTGGGACCACGTCAATCATGTCAACTTCAAGATATCCAGGCCAAACATTTGATGTCCCGACTTATAAAGATCTTATCAATGTAGTTGAAGAAATATATGTCTTTTTCTCTTAGTATTTCACACTTTGTGTATTGCCATTTATTAAGGGATTCCGCAATAAAACTGACTCAGATCGGCTCCAGTAAATTCAAAGAAAATGTGTACGATTCGCATGCCTGGTATCACAAAGAGAATTGCCAATTTTTCTCAGATTCTAAAAATGTTCCTCTTTGCTGAACTTCATAGCTATTTTCTAGCACTTTTTCTTCATCAGCAAATAAGAAATAAGATACTGTTTTTCACAAACATTTGAGGTGGTACATAATTTTCGTACGAACTACCTACTTCGCAATACACAAGGGGCAAAGTACATAATCAATCTGTATCTCTTCGTAACAGCCATTCTTGTGCAATTGATGACGCTTATAAGTCTGAAACTGTCTCGGAAAACAGAAGGAAAGTGAAACTCATCCTGGCAGTTATACCCGGTCCTAAATTGCTTTCCTCTGTGTTGAACATAATATGAAATAACGAACCACTTACGTGACTGTTTGTCTTGCATAACTCTACCATTCTAACAATATATTATTTAAACATGTGATTAGTTTTATTAGGCGTATGTAATCAACATCGTTTTCTATACTCTACCAAGTTAGGGTTTTTGTCATCTAGTGCAAATTTTGGCACTCAGCAGTTTTCTTTGATTGCATCGGCTAATTTCTGATGTGTACTCCCGCCGTGGTGGCCTCGTCACGAGACGTATGAGTTTAATTTTCCCACGCCTCGTGGAATAAATACATGTATGTAATTATGCCCGAAATAAATTGAAATAGAAATTGAAAATGAAAATTGGGATTGCCACCAAATTATCAGGTTTTCAAGCATACTATGGAAGAAGCCAAGCAACAAAATCGATGCGTGGAGAAAGAAGAGAATTGATAAGCTGGTTCTGTAAGGAAATAACACAGGCTATTGGGCAGAAAAAAAATGGTGTCGAGAGAGCGTAGAGAGCACATACAACCCCTACAGAACCACAGGCATTAAAAAATGGGGTAGCAAGCAAAAAAAACTACAAGTGCAGAATTTGGTGCAAGCACAGATCATGCATTGAAGCGAAAAATGAATAGGAGAACTAGGGAAGTGGAGCAAAAGCGCGTCCAAAAAATGTTCGAACTTTTACCCTCTGAAACCAATACCCCAATGACAAAGTCACTAAGACTAATCACTAACAAAAAAAACCATTCGTTAAATGTTTGTTATTCTTGAGAAGCGGAAACCTTTCAAAGGAGAGCATGCGTACGCACATATACGGCGAGTTATTTGTAAGCGTTTTAATGCAATCTAGGAAATCGTGCCTACACTGATAACAATAGTGAAGACTGCGGAAAGGGAAATAAATTTGTCCAAACTTGCCCGGAAAAAAGCAGATAGAAATGTTCCCGCGTACAGCAGTGGGCCCGGACCGAATAGCAATGCAGCTGATAAACCAACTTGGACGAAAAACTAATGCATCGATTATGACAGAAAAAATACTGTAGTACAAACCAAGGAGCTATCGGAGGATTGGTAAGAAATAAGGATGAATTTCATGTATAAAGGCAAAAGCAACCAAGGCAGTATTGGTCCTTCTAGCCCACTCACAGTTAGGTCAGTTGTGTATATATTCAATGTATTTTACGTGATAAAATCAGAAATTCGAGCATTAAAAACGAAATCCTTGGGGAACTGCATAACCAATTTAGTCAAGATGGATGTTTGGACGAGAATTTGTTTGTGATAAAGCATTTCAGTGAATTTGCAGAAGCTCAGAATACAGCTTAACGGACTATGTTCTTCTACATTGAAATGGCATATGACAATGCAAACAGAATTGCTGTGGAGGTTGTTGAAACTCCAAGGACTAGATAACAAGTTACTACACTTCCTGATAGCAATCTATAAAATTAATAAAATGAACCTGACATGGGAACAGAAGAAATGTACACAACAAGTAAACACCCACCATGGACTGAAATGGGGATGCCCCTTGAGCCCAATACTATTTATGCTTTATATGGTAGGGTTAGAAACTAGAATAAAGTAAATTAGAGCTCAACCTAGCACGTTTTAGGCAAGAGTGAGTGGTTCATTAATGTATATAGGTATTTGTTCATGCAGATGCTATTTTTTTTACTGAAAACCACATCGATCCGCAACTGCTCAATAAAACAGAACTACATGCTTTTTAACTGAAACTGCTAATTCAGCAACTGTGGGTTACATTTAGCAATAAACTATAAATAACCGTTTTTAATAACACTAGCAGTGATGCAGTGCCAATCCACCATGGCGAACTACCCACAGTCAATGAATATAAATATTTAAGAGAGTGGATCATTCAAGTGGACAGCTACTTAATACCTCTCCAGGAGCAACGTAAGAGTAAAGGAAAGCGAAACTAATCTACAATGAAGCATAGATCTCTGTGGGGTATAACAAAATAAAAACTAGCGAGAGTAATATGGAAACGTGAAATTGTTATGGGCCTTATATTTGCGAATTCTGTACCCTGCTTAAAATCAAACCCTGTAGCATGCCTGGAAGTGAAGCAGAGAACGGTAGGCCGTGTGTGCTTAGGAGTGCATGGTAAAATAATAAGGGAAGCAGCGCAGGTCTTGATGGGCTGGGCGTCGTTTGAAGTTCAAGAAGTTCCGAGTAAAATATATTTGGGTATAGGTTGAGAGCATTCAATCGACGTAAGTGGACAACAAAAGGTTTTATTATATATATATATATATATATATATATATATATATATATATATATATTTATATATATATATATATATAGCAAATCAGAAATGGGAAATGAGAGGCTCGGTTAATTATGACAGGATAAGCGTTGGCAGCCTAGAAAACCTCGGAAAGTGAAGGGGCAATTGCGGTAGGTCAGAGAAACAGATGAATATTTTGAGTCAGAAAAAATGATGCGAAAAAATGCCCGCTGATGGGATCCGAACCTCTGACCCCCAGAATACCGCTCTGGTGCGATAACCACTACGCTAACTTTTCACCATTTTTTTCAGCACTTTCTTTCAGACTCAGAAACTTCTTCATCTGTTTTTATGACCTACCGCATTCCCCCCTTTTCTTTCCGAGGTTTTCTTCGCTGCCAACTCTTATTCTGTCATATTTCACCGAACCCCTCATTTTCGATTTCTGATACGCTACATGCATAGCGAGAGCCTTTGTTCTGGCAGTCTTGGTGCCAAAGGTAGCTTAAGAGGGTTTAACCCTGGTTGACTACTGTCGACATGTCGTAGACACTCCAGTCACGGTCAGGGGGTTAAGAAGAAGGTCTCCTTCACCCCGAGTAGTCCGAGTGGCACTGGCTACCACCCCCAAGTGCTGGAAACAAAAAATACCTTGACAAAAATACCCAAGAAAGTGGTGGGAAACTGCCACCCAGGTAGCGTAGTGGTTATCGCACCAGACCAGTATTCTGGAGGTCGTGGGTTCAGATCCCACCCGGCGGGCATTTTTTCACCACTTTCTTTCTGACTCAAAAAATTTATCTGTTTCTATGACCTACCGCATTTCCCCCTTTGCTTTCCGAGGTTTTCTTGACTGCCAACCGTTATTTTGTCATAATTCACCGAACCCATCATTTCCCATTTCTGATTCGCTACAGGCATAGCGAGGGCTTCTATTCTGGCAGTGTTGGTGCCAAAGGTAGCTTAAGAGGGTTCAACGATGGTCGACCACTCTCGACATGTCGTAGACCCTGGAGTCACGACCCCGGGGTTAAAAAGAAGGCCCCCTTCACCCCGAGTTGTTCGAGTGGCGCTCGCTACCACCCCCAAGTGCAGGAAACAAAAAATACCTTGACGTAAATACCCAAGAAATTGGTTGGCAAACTGCCCCGCAGGTAGCGTAGTGTTTATCGCACCAGACCGATATTCTAGAGGTCGTGGGTTCGGATCTCAGCCGGCGGGCATTTTTAGATGCGGAAGCATCTTGTGGTCTTACCATATCCCGCGTCGGCATCCGCACTAACACTGCGCATTCACAACTCTCCTCCTTACATCCCAGCTGGGCGATACTACTCTATAAAAAAAGAAAGAGCTAGCGGCGCCCGTCATCGATCCCAGGACTCTCTGTCCGCAACGGGATGTACGCGGTGATCGTCCCACTACGCTACAAATCCTGGAGAGGAGCAAGTGCTACGAACGCGCCTTAAGTCCTTGACTCATTGAAACTACGTCAAGAAGCTGCTGATACAACGAAGGCACGCGAAGCTGAACTTCAACAGAAACGACGAACTGAAAACTTCAAAGGAGGATGTTGAATTTCCCGTGGGAAAGCTGTGGCGGGAGCGCCACGCGCCTTGCAGCTCAACCAGCCCCGTCTGCAGCACCTTTCATGCTGATTGTGGCAGGATGCCCCTAGGGATTGGCCAAGCAAAGAATCCATCACGAGATAGGTTCGCGTTCAACCACCGTCGTGCTCTTCCCGTAGGGGAACCACCTAAGAAGAAGGAGCAGACAAAGCTGCGAATAGGAGAGCGTGTACATTGCTCTCAGCCGGTGCACCATTGTCAACAACCTTTACCTCACCAACGCTGACGGAGACTACCGATTCTACCACAGAGACAACATCGATAAGAACATGATGGACGAGTTTCGGCGCCTCGAGAACCCCCGCCTACTCACCGTAACACAACAGTACTTGCGTGCCTTTGCCACTGGTGTGGACCCGGACGCGGAATTTCCTCTGGCGCTAGCAAAAGGCAGATCACTCAACATAACGGCAACACAATGAAACCACACGGAACCGCAACGATGCTTCGCATCTTCATCAGATTTCCCCACCGGAAGATGGTGTAATTTTTGAGCATTTTCTTTCTGACTCAAAAAATTCATCTGTTTGTATGACCTACCGCATTCCCCTATTTGCTTTCCGAGGTTTTCTGACTGCCAACCTTTATTCTGTCATAATTGACCAAGTCCCTCTTTTCCCATTTTGTGATTCGCTACATGCATATCGAGGGCCTCTGTTCTGGCAGCCTTGGTGCCAAAGGTAGCTTAAAAAGGATTCAACGCTGGTCGACGACTCTCGACATATCGTAGACAGTCGAGTCACGGCCCGGGGGTTAAAAAGAAGGTCCCCTTCACACCGAGTAGTGTCGAGTGGCGCTGGCAACCATCCCCAAGTGCAGGAAACAAAAAATACCTTGTCATATATACCCAAGAAAGTGGTGGGGAAACTGCCCCGCAGGTAGCGTAGTGGTTATCGCACCAGACCGGTATCCTGGACGTCGCGGGTTGGATCCCACACCCGGCTGGCATTTTCTCAACACTTTCTTTCTGACTCAAAAAATTCTTCATCTCTTTCTATGACCTACCGCATTCCCCCCTCTGCGCTCCGACAGCCAACCCTTATTCTGCTATATATATATATATATATATATATATATATATATATATATATGTGTGTGTGAAAAGCGTAGACACACCGTGGCTTGCGAAGACGAGAAGGCTATAGAAGAAACATGGAAAGAAAAGTAGACAATAAGAGACAGCCAAGGCAATGAGAAAAGAAGCAAGGCAGATAGAAACGCATACATGGAAAGACAAAATGGGAGATAAACCGTCTTCATAAATACACAGGCCACGGAAGCTGCCCATCGGAAACAAAAATTTCGACTTTTAATTTCAAGGGTAGTGCCTTGTTTTTTTAGGTAAGAATTGGTCGATTGAGACATAACGGGGAAGTATACACAAAATGATGGGGTGTCTGTTGTTGGCGAAAAAGGTACAGGAACTATGCCCTCCATATTGCAGGAATTTAGGTGCATATTTCCAAATCTACGTGAGGGAAATATTTGGCCTCCAGAAGCCCAAGAATTCAAGGATTGTCCTGAGGGAGTTACTTCAAAGCTGTTGAAACGCCTAAAGGAAGCTTAGAATCCCTGTGGACGAAAAGTAGAGGTGGGGATATTGCCTAGGACAACTACCACCGGCATATGAGCAAAGTATTTTGAGGCTGCCCAAAGAGCTGCGTTGGATATAAAGATACAAAGAGTATAAAACTGATATATTAGATTCTTGGCTAAAATGACACGTTATTACGCTGTTACAAAGGGGTTACCATAAACAATCAATCATACCTGTCGAAATCCCACACCTTTTGGGGAAGACAGACTATATTTTTCCGAGATGAAGCATGATGCCGTTTGATCTTCCCACCACCTAGTTAGCAATACTAAGTTGCACAATGCTTTCAGAACAGGCATGATTAACAGTACAGAAGATATTCCAACCTCACTGACTTACAAGAATAGGGAATAGGTGGTGGCGGTGCCTTTCGAAGAGATTTCTCCTAAACAATAATCTATAACTCCTTAAGGTCAAATATTTTCCAATGCATGAACATAGGATGTGCAATGTGCGGCCCCACGCGAATCGTTGTGTTCACATGGAGCTTATACGGGTATTGCTGCTCGACTATTGGAATGACTTAAGGTCGCTAAGGGTTATGTAAACCCGTGTAGTATGGTAAGCCTTTTCAATATTAAAAATTGTGTCGTGCAATACTGCTTTTGAATAAAAGCATATCTAAAGTATTATAGGAGGACGAGTTAATATTAAATGGATCGCGCTGCCCTGAAGCCAGCCGGCCAGATCTTCCGACGACCGCTTTAATTTTAAAATATACGTCTTTTTTTAATAAATAGAAAGCTTTCAAAGGCAAATTTAAGTGAAATAGGACAACTTGCCAGAATTAATGTGTCATCTCTACTTTAGAAAACCATAAAAGAAAGCCACACTCGAACAACTTAAAATGGGCACAGAAGCTAATTTTGTTGTAAAAGCAAACGTCTTTCCAGCGTGTCTCAGTGAAAGGTATGCTTCATATTGCTACGTCGAGGCAGTACTACTAAGACAAGAAATGGCGAGTGGGGAACTGACCTATTTTCAAAGAAACTTCTATTGAAAATGCGGCCATGAGAGCTCTAGTAGTGTTTGTGTCCTAAAGTGCTTCATTGTAGTCAACATGAGTTCCCTGTAGCAATGTGCCAGTAGCCACTTCTGCTTCCAGTAGCATTTCGCACTTTTTGATGGCGACCTTCCCTTTCGATGTCACTGTAAGTAAACGGGTGTATTGATGATGACATCAGATGGAAATTTACAGTTAAATCCTTGCTGCCAGGGATGATGGGGAGATCAATTACATTGCCCTCGCAAACACTCTGCCTTTTTACGCAATAAAGAAATGTCCCAAGTCCCGCGAGTCACGCCACAAACGGGAAGGGGGATGGTATCGTGGTCTCCTCAGGTGGCGGCTGATCACACCTTGTCGGGTTTCGGAGGGCTGATTGGCGGGAAACACGATGCTGGGAAATCGGCGCGTACATGACTTACCAGATCTCTGTTGGCAGGCGCGATTCAAGAGCTTCAAGACGACTTCTTCAGGAGCTGACAGTGTTTCAAGATGAAGAACCCTCTGGGATTGTAGACCGCGCCCTCCACAAAAGATATTACGTGGCGACAGGAGCAATAAGACAAGCAATGGTTATTGGTGAAGCGATGTATTTCGAAGATCTACGTACAATGCGCCCATGACAGCTTGAGCTGGGTCTGTGCCGCCCAGTGGTTTATTGACATCGTTGTGGGCGCCATGAAGCTATGTGGGAGAGTCTACTTCTGGTTCGCTTAGAATTATAAATATTTCTCCCTGTAACCAGATTTGAAGGTTTATACGTGCACTGCACAGCACTCAGTTCACAAAGCGAAATTAACACTGGCTGGAGGCATTTGGCTTCTCACAAAAAAACCTCTTTTTAATGAATGCTTTGTTTGATGACCTTGTACCAGTAGTGTGCAGAATTGCACACGCGTTGGAAGTGTTGTGCAAATGGCTTAGACTTGTTTACATAGGTCCCTCTTTGTGCTCGCCGAGCGCAGGAGCTATGCCTGTTTTGCTTTGAGGTTTTGTATTCGTGTTTAAAGTTTGTCCGTGCCTGTAAATGTTTATTGATGTTACACACACGGGCCAATTCCCTCTGTTCACCTAACGCCGCCCATGGCTAACTGAAACGCTTTTCCTGTTTATTGAATACCGTAGTGTGTAATTACTTTACACAATAAGGCATTTATAAAAGAGGGGAACTAAAGTACGGCCTCAAACTACTCATTTTTTAAGTTAGGTATGATCCCGGAGCTCATCGCCTGGTAGCAGCCAATCTGCCAGAGCTTAACAAGAACTCTTAGTGCCGCCACTAAAGCCTTCTACACTTCACCTCAAAGTAGTAGCGACAAAAAAATTTCAAAGCCGAGATAATTATTGTAATATGCTTCCTGTTTATCTGGTGATATCTGCCAGCAATATTCAACAGTAGCCGTTCAGTGTAACATATTTAAATTCCATTTCAAGCTTTGCCTGAATTTGAAAGCTGAGAGCGGTGCAGCATCACGTCATCGGCGTCGGGCTCCCGTGACGTAGCCGACACACTAGATACGGTAGCACGTGCTGCTGCGCAGCGTCTATTACGTCATGGTTTTGGGACTGACGTCATGCTTTTTGAGCGCGTGGGGATAGTGAAGACCCCGGCTGGTCAGGTGGCACGTGTGCACTCGCGCGCGTGCGCGTCTAGACCGGCAGCGGGGCGACAGAATGGTGACGTCATGGGTGCGCTTCCTTCAAGGCCGCTACTCGGCGTTTCCTTTGTCGAAACCGAACCTGGCGCGAATAAACGACGCCGTAAACGATTGTTCCCGCTGCGATCAAATGTGAAATGTGCCATTGTATGAATAATGGGTTAGTCGGAACCCATAGCAGCGAAAAAAAGATAACACGAGAATTTTGTGTCAGTACTCCTTCAGAACTTCTTGCCACGGTAGGTCAAGTACTGAGTGGGGTGGCCTGTCTGCTGTGCACCCACTCGCGCTCACATCTAACACACAGATTGCTAGTACGTGGCGGCTAGGTCTTCTCCAATGATAATTTAAGTTATCCGTACTATACCGGATTTTTACTTCGCAATAGTGATTTCCGAATGCAAATCATTATTGTTCGATGGGATTGGCGAATCAAAAATATTCAGTGGGATTGGCCAATTAAAACTGCATATGCCTGCATATTCTTGCGGCTGGTTCACCGATTCGCATTTGGCAGCACTGAGGTCACAAATTGCTAATAGGTCTGTAACTTTAGGGAGGTATAAAAAGCGAGGATTACTGCTCCCGTCAGAAGCTTACGGTTCATTGACTTACTCCACTTTGGGGACTTTCTTGCATAGAGCGCACAATACTTACCTTACATTGGCACATTTGTTCTGGAAATATTCTCCATGCTGTCGTCTAGTACGCAGATGCTAGTATATTATTCTTAGTCAACGATTCTGCTATGAAAGACAAAATGCTTACATCATAAAAATAACCAGCAGTCGCACCATGTCGAAATAACTTATCACGGCCTCCCTGCGTGTTGACCACTGCAAACCCGTCAAAGTCGCTTCTGTTCAGACCAGTTACCTCCATTGTTCCACCCAAATAATTGTAGATGCCACGTTGTAAAGCAAACAACAAATCTTTATTGAACCTGCAGAAGGAATTATTATCAGTTTGCCAGATCCTACAAATAAAACTACGCAGATGTATTTACACTTTCGACAAAAAAATTATCTCTCTATCTCTAAACATCATATATATATATACATACATACATAAATATAGGTATATATAAATATTCATCATCATCATTTATTATACCCTTAAGGGCCCCTTGCGGGGTATTACATAAGGGGGGAGCAAGTACAGAATTTCGACATCAGGTGATGGTCGATGGTACAGGCGTAGAAGTGAGGCAGATTCATAAAGAAATGGCAGCAACACAGCAAATATATATACATACGTACCTAAAGGAACTGTAACAATAAAAATAAGGAGCGAAGACCCCTTTCAAAATAATAATTATGAGTCATTGATTGGCCACATGAACCAATCAATCCGACACATGTCCCTCGCAACACTCACTCTCATGCACACACAACATTTATAGACAGAGCCACTGACCGCGCGGAGTGGTCAAACAATTTCGCCAGGCAGGCAGCACATACAAAAGGCCAAAGCCGAACGCCTAGCGCAGTCCCCGCGCGGACAACATCCCAGTGGCCTCGCCTCGACGTTCCGCAGTTGTCCGCGCGCGTTCACCAGCATAACGAGGGAATCACCCCTAATCTCCAGAGGAACGCCCTCGTCCGCCGCCGGACTCATGGGAAGAGCTGCTGTAATCCCAGCCTAGCATTCTTGTGTAAGCCCAGGCGAACGGCCTCCACGCCGCGCGCCTTTTCGGCATTCCCTCACCTCCCGTCAGCCCACCAGCCCTGGCGAACGACCGCATACCAACGGAAGAGAGGAGCCCGAACTTACCAACAACTGAAATGGTTTGTGAGTAACTGCCTTAACACCGAGGGGTCAGGTTCGTTGACTATGGTTTCGGGTAGGTTATTCCATTCTTATGGCTTCAGGTTAAAAGGATTTGTTAAAAGCGTTAGTTGACCCATGCAGACTCTGCAATCCTAATGAGTTAAAAAGGCGACGCGATGAACGGGCAGGAGGGAGAAGGACTGTACCGCGTTGTGAGGGGTAATTATAATATATTTTGTGCAGGAGGCATAGCCCAGTAATGTTTCGGCGGATTTAGAGGGTGGGCAGGTTAAGAGATTGTTTAATACTGGTAATAATTAAGCGGGGGTTTTACTGTGAGAAAATAAATCTAGCGGCACGATTCCGAATTGATTCAAGTGAGTCGATCAAGTTATTTTGGTGGGGGCTCCAAATAGCCGACGCATAATCAAGTTACTACGCGTAAAAGTTTGATAAGCCAGTTTTCAGATTTGGGGGGGACAGAAGGTTAGGGATCTTTTGATATATTCAAGTGATTTAGCCGATGCGGCGGTTAGTTGCTGTATGTGATCGCACCATGTTAGATTGCTTGATATCACTACTCCGAGGTATGGATACGAATCAGCCTGGGTTAGAAAACTGGACTTTATGGAATACTTGAAAGAAAACTTACTGCGCTTGCGCGAAACTAGCATGACTTTACATTTTTTTATGTTTATTGCATCAGCCATCGTGAACACCATTTTTGTATGTTAGATAAGTCATTTTGAAGAATATTTTGGTCAGAGCTACTTGGAATGCGGCGGTAAAGTACGAAGTCATCTGCGAACAGCGGAATGGTTGATGAGATTTCGTCTGGAATGTCATTAGTAAAGATCACAAATAAAAGGGGCCCAAGTACTGACCCTTGCGGAATGCCGGATATTACTTTCACGTGAGTTCATTGGTGATTCTGTACAACAGTAAATTGAACACTATCGGTGAGGAAATTTTTATCCCAAGCTATAATTAATGGGTCAATGCTCAGGGAGGAAAGTTTACCTATGAGACGCCGATGGGGGACAGGATCGAATGCTTTTGAAAAGTCAAGGTATATTACGTCCCTTTGGAAGGAGCAGTCAAGGTTAAAATGAAGATCTGTAGTAAATTCATATAGGTGCATCTCGCACGAGAGTCCACGCCGGAACCCATGCTGGTTGCGAAAAAAAGCAGGAATTTAGGTCCAAATGCGTTGCGATGTGGGAGTAGATTACGTGTTCTAGGAGCTTGCAGGTGATGCATGTTAGAGAAATCGGGCGATAGTTTGAGGGGTGTGCACGGTTTCCCGATTTGTGTACTGGGGTGACCTTGCTTATTTTCCAGTCCCTTGGAATGACACCAGTGTCCAGATATTGGTTAAAAATGATTTGTAAGATCTGACTGTATATTAGTTTGGTGCTTTTCAAAATTTTCGCGGTAATGTTATCCGGACCTGGGGCACTGCAGAACTTACGCTTGCCAATTATCTTCATGATTCCTTCGCTCGTGAGATTGATTGCTCGTGAGATTGCTGTTAAGCGAACAGGGGTACCATTTTGAGAAACTGCCGAGGAAAGAACCAGCTGGGCTCGCTGCGAAGAGCTCGAGTAACGATAGGGTCGCCACCTCTGTGAGGAATGGCGAAACTCAGACAGAAAGCGATGAGTGGGCATTTCCGGATGCTCACGACGGAGGGCAGCGTAAGTACATTGTGTGGAAGGTCGCTACGGTGAGCGGAGATGTTTCGTCGCCATGTTCGAAGTGCGCTAGATCACGGGAGGCCTTGAAAACGGCTGTCGACCCGAATGAGCGCAGTTCGCGAGGTAGCAAGGTTTCGCTGGAATGCGGAAACCATGAGGCTACCGAAAGTCGACACACGTCCGCTGAAACGGACGTTGTTCCTTCGGACGGTACTGCCGAATCGAGCGACGTGGTGGGAAAGCCTGCAGTCGAGGCAGCAAACGGTTTGCAGGGTTCAGTTGGGAGTCATGACGATCTCGCCACTGGGCAAGCCGATTCGATCCTGCCACCAGCTCAGGTAGCTGACCTCGATCAATGGCCAGCCGAGCTCGTGGAGATTCAGGGGTCGCGGGCGGCTGAGCCGTCTTTTGAGACAGGGCAGCCTGGTTGTATTGTAGTCTTGGCAGTGAGAAAAGAGAACGGGAACACGCTTCGGTCTTCGCGTGCTGAGGTTGTCGCTGAAAACGCGAGGGACGACGAAGTAGTGACTATTGGAAATTACAAGGTGCCCAAAGAGCTCGTCGTGCACGTTTCACTCCCAGCTGATCCTCCCGATGGTAGGCCAACATCGGCTGAGCTAGTTGAGGTTCCGGTGGCGCCTGTGGCTGAGCCGAAGTCGGGAACCGACCAGCCTAGAGAAGTGAACGTCAACGCGTTCCGATGTTCGCTTGCCGAACGCGTTCGCGAAAAAGTGAGCAACGAGGAGAGAGGGAAAACTTCTGCGCGTACTTGCGGGACGTGTTTCAGTGCAGGCACGCCAAGGCGTAAAGCCATGAGCTCGCATCGCGCCAAGGGAACGCCGCCTAGAAGCAGTGCGCCCCTAACGTATAAACGGTAGAAAATCCCGCTCGCTCTTCCGCGCGCTCGACCTGTGTCGAACAAGACGACCGGTGTCATTGCATGCGCTCGCGGCAGCGTTGAGACAACGGCTGCACCGAAAGAGCGGTACAAAAAGGGAAAAGCTCGGGGCAATGATGAGAGCTCAAATCGCAACTCTCTGCGCGAGAAGTGGCCTGTAGACACCTGAATTTCTCAATTTCCTTGTTTTTCCTGAAGCAGGTTTCGCCCTTTACGATTACGTTTTTTTGGGTGTGGGACATTTCCAATCACGCGAAATGTCACCTTTCAAGTTTGTGGACTTGTCTAAAGTACTGCTGGGTATAATATAACTAGTGTAGTTATTAGCGTATGTTATCGCAACTGAAAGCCTGGTAGATCTTCAGTGTGGATTTGTCTTCGTACTTGCCTGCGATGCGGTTGTGTCTTGCTGTGTTGTTCTGTTGCTTGCCTGACCAAGCCAGAGACGTTCTTGGGGAGCCACTACTCGTCCAGTGATCGGCCCTATGAAGCTCCAGCACGGTGTCGTACAGCCCAGACCTTGAGTCGAGCGTCTGCTGAGCACTTCACTGCGAAAGCATCCCTCCAGACAACGGTTGAAGACCGTTATCCATCGGGATCTTGGACCCCCGGCGGAGAAGCTATTACGAATCCGCCAACGCCGCCGTATATTCCTGCATCAGCCACCACGTGGGAATCCACCACGTGCGACCGCGTGTCAGTGAATTGTACATTCGTGTCGCGCCATGCCGGGTAAGACACCTCGCTTTGCAACGCGCCTCCGGTGGTTGCCAGTGGCCCACCCAGATTCTTCACGAACCTGCGCCCCACAGACGTCAGGTGCCCGCACGTCGGTGAGTCACGCCTTGACATGCCCGGCTCAGACGTTTCGCCATCGGCGCGATCAACTTTCGATAGCGCGCCCCGCCACGTTTCAAGGACACTCTCTCCCCTCTCTTGGATGCCACGTGCGGCGAAGCCATCAATGACTCACGAACTGTGGAAAGAGCATTGTGTGTCTCTGTGACGTTCGTGGCGTGTTGCTACTTGGCGTTTTGACCATTGTTGCTTTTGGGTATAAATAGAAGCAGCCCAAACGCTGAATTTATTCCTGTCTGAGCAGCGAATCTATGCGGTCGCTATGCTCGAGTCCTGTATTGTAACCTCACCCATCGGGGCATTGTATGTTTTTTTGGATTCGGCTCACCTCTCACTATGAAAAGTAAACAGTTACGTTACCCTACTTGTTCTGGACTTCTTCGGCTGCAACAGTGGCTGGCCGCTCGCATCGTACGCGCTACCACTCGTACGACGGAGGCCAAGAAGATCGGATCGGGTCCCCCGCCCGGTTGCAACAGTGGGTAAAGACAGTTGAGAAATCCGAATTTATGACTTCTGCGCTATCAGAAGGAGCGACTACCGAGCCATCAGGGTAAGTTAGGGATACTTTATCCGCAGCGGTGGTTTGCGGAGCGAAAGAGTTCCAAAATTTCTGCGGGTTGACGTGAAGGATGTCGAGCAAATCATGACTGAAAAATTTCCTTTTTGAATTTTTTATTAGAGAGGTGTACTCTCGCAGGCATGCGCGATACCTGTCCCATTTAGCAGGAGATTTCACTACTTTGGCTTCTCTAAAAAGGCGTTTTTTTCTTTTTTGACAGCCGTCTTAGAGAGTTCGTGTGTTAGGGTCTTACGGCGTCTCTAGGAATGCAGACCAGTGGAACTTGTCTGTCAATGAGAAACAGCATCTTGCTTTTGTATAGCAGCCAATTTTGTTCTGCTGTTCTTGAAGCGGCAGATTGAGAGAATGTTTCATAAAATATTCCTAGTTCTTCATTATTAAAGAGAAGTTGGCTTTTTTGTAATCTCTAATGTACTTATTGATGGATTGCCGGGTAGGGATAGGAATGGATAGGTTAAACAACAACATATTGTGGTCCTAAAAACACTGAACCAATTTCACAAGCTCAGGACTTGATCCTAAAACTAAATCAAGTATGTTAGTACCCCTAGTGGGCATCGTAACTGTTTGGACGAAATGAAACATCAGGCAGAAATCAAGGAAATGTTTGCAAAGGCGTGAATGAGCGACCAGATTGATCCAATCTATATCGGTGAAATTAAAATTGCCACACTGTCAAATGTTTGACCGCGGAAAACCGAAGGTTTGATGTAGCACAAAATTGTCTTCGGCATCAGGGGGTCGATAGCAGGCGATTAGTATTGTTCTGCTTCTTGGAAAGTTTAGGTTAATGTACAGAATTTCATGGCGGCAATCTATATCAATCCTTGACGAGGGCAAACTAGGCTTTGTGAGCACCACAATTCCACCTCCGCGGCGTCCAAGCCTATCTCGTCGGTGAATAATGTACGATGATGGCGAGGAAAGTAGTTCATTATCCTGAATCTCTGGGTTTAGCCATGATTTAGTGAATATAGCGAGATCGGTACTGTTATCTTCCAGGAGGGCTTCTACAGTTTCTTTCTTGGGCAAGTAGCTCCGGACGATAGTCAGCATTGCGGTTGTGTTATGAGAAGCTGAAATGGCTTGGAAAGGTTTTCTTGGTGCATTAAGATGGGCGAGAGCGGGTTTTTGGGCACGTTGCGATTGCTATGAGGTTAATTCGATGACAGAATCAGTGGCTGCATTGTAGACCTAGTGCATCTTATCGATGGTGAGTTTGTCAAAGCGGATTTTGAACATCGCGTTGTTCTGCTGACCGTAAGCGTATAACTTTTGTCTTGCGACGCGCACACGTGCTGAGTAGTCCTCCCGTATGAAGAAGGGCGGGTCCTTTATTTGAAGTAAGACTGCAGGATTTTGGATTTGTCCTTGTAATGCGCTAATTTTACGGTAATTGGGCGCATCTTATCGGCGCGGTAGCGACCGAGTGTATGTGCCCGCTCTATTTTCGAGTCACTGGCATGTATACGGAGGTTTTTAGTTCAAAAAAACTATTTTTGCCTCGGATTCTGCCCGGGTTTCAGTATTTTCATCTGCAATACCAAAGAATAAAAGATTTGAACGGCGTAGGCGGTTTTCAGTGTCGTCGCACTTTTCAGCAAGTTGTTTTAGTTCAAAAGATAACGAAGCTATTTCAGTGGTTGGGGGAGGGCCTTGAAAGGGGTGTTACATTGGTTTGTTTCAATTTTTTTAAGCACTTCAACACGAGAAGAGAGGCTGCCAATCAGGTTTTCTATGCTAGTATGGGTCGAGTGGACAGATACAAGGTCAGTTTTAATAGCAGTATGTGCAAGTTCGAGGAGGGATAACCTTTCTGCAATACTTTCTAAAGTTACGGGTCCATCAATAGAATTGGGTCCGGGGTTCACTTCACTGTCACCTGACGTAATTAAAATTAGGTTGATGAGGTGGCTATTGACACAGTATTCGAAGAGAGACTTGAATAATTATCTGCGACAACAATCAAGCAGTTCGGTGGGGCACGACATCACTATTAAAAAGGGATCGTTAGATCGTTTACAAAACGCGTAGGGTATGCGACCAACCTGCACGAGGAGCGAAAAATTTGAGTAAATGATCGCAGCGGTAGCGTGCCCCAACTGGCTTTGGAGAGGGCAGGGCTTTTGTAGTCGGGCCGCTGAGTCGCCCGCGCTGATTGTGGTATTTGGTTGCCAGACCAGTAAGCGGGAATGTCTGGAACAGGTGGACAAGGAAGGTAGCTGCGGATTTCCGCGTTGACGGGCAGAGGTGGCAAGGGAGTGAGCCTTGTCGTTTGAACGACGAGGCGGACGGGTCATGCGTCAGGGTTGGGGATGCCAAGGGCCGGAGTGGCAGACCATTACAGGAGGGCCTGCACGGGGAGCGGAAATTTTGAGGCCATGCTCCCAGTGGTAGCGTGCCCCAACTGGCTTTGGAGAGGGCAGGGCTTTTGCAGTCGGTCCGCTGAGTCGCGTGCTCTGATTGTGGTATGTGGTTGCCAGACTCATTGCCCATTTCTGATTCGCTATATATATATATATATATATATATATATATATATATGGTAAGCCATGCGCCAGAAGTCTTGGGGGGACGCCTTTATTAGGCGAGCCTTGTCCTACGTGACAGCAAGCAAGCCCCAGAGAACCAAGACGGGCGTTGATGATGATAGCCAACTGATGACAATGTGGAAGACAGACCTCCAGAGTGTGTGTCTACTGGCGCATACCCTTCTGCTAGTACTTAGCACATACCATTTGTGTACAACTACTCGGGGATTGTGCGGATGCATATTCCTCTGGCGTCGTGGCCCTAATCAGCGCCTACATAATTCCCGCCCCACCTGGAGGATCGGCCGACTCGGGCGCTAAGAGTCCGTTTACGGAGAGTAAAATAGCTTGAGCCGTGACACGTGCGTGATCTCTTCTACACGGCACTGACGATAGGTGTCACTAGGCTGGGGCCACTCGGTAATTTACCGGGCAATTCGGCTCTACAATGGTGTACGGTTCAATGTAGCGGGGAAAAAACTTCGCACACAGTCCTGAGGCACGAAGTGAAATAGAAATTAGAACTTGATCACCAGCTTTGAAGGACACAACGCGATGCGCGACGTCATATTTGGTCTTGCGCCCTTGTGTAGCTGTTTTCCTCAGACGACCTAGAGGACGGCTATTATCCACTCGAGAGATGAACTCATCTGGAATGTTGGTTCTGGGAGGTACCGGTGCGGAGACAAAAGATGTATTAAAAAGAGAAGCTGGTGGGCGACAATAAACAAGGAGAAATGCTGAAAATCCTGTTGTACGTTGAACGATATTATTGTATACGTACGTGATTAAAGGGGAGAATAATAACCTACGTTTTGGGGTACGGTTGAATGTAAGAAGAAATCATGTCGGAAAGGGTTCGGTAGAACCGTTCGGTCAGGCCGTTCGTTTGAGGATCGTAGTTGGACGTAGTTTGGAGAACAGTCGCAGCTGAGCGGAGAACATCTCCAAGCACGGCAGAAAGAAATACACGACCTCGGTCACTAAGGAGAACTCGGTGAAGAAAATATTCTTCACAAAGAATTCAGCCACCACGGCAGCGCAGCCTGTGGGAAGAGAAGTCGTTTCCACGTAGCGAGTTAGGTGGTCTACGGCGGTAATAAGCCCCCGATGTCCTGCCGAAGTAATGGGGAGAGGGCCAGAGAGATCAATGCCTACAACTTCAAATGGAGTTGAGGGACACGGCAGGGGTTGGAGTGTCCCTGTGTGGCCGGAAGTGGGTCGCTTGCGATGTTGACACGCAGCGCACGACGGAACATATTTCGCCACGCTAGCGGATACGCCGGGCCACAAGTATCGGCTTTTTATGCGGTAGAATGTCTTGTGGAAGGCCAGATGGCCTTCGACAGCATCGCCGTGAAATGCCTCAAAAAGTTTGGGTTGAAGAAGACGCGGAATAATGGGCACCCATCTGTCGCCTGTTGGGTGGTAGTTGTAGCGGTGAAGAGTGCCGTTAATAATTCAAAATTTGTTCAGCTGTCATCACGAGCGGCTACTGCTAGGTAGTCTCGCACCGCTCAATTGGTCAATGAGGTTCCGGCAGTAGCGGTCGTTTTGTTGGAAATCACTCAAATCACTCGGTAGTTCCATGCAACATTCCGCTGATGCAATATTTAGGGATTGCGTTTATTCATAAGACGCCTGAATACCATCTTGGGTCGAGGATAACGGGCAACGTGAGAGGGCGTCTGCGTCTGTGTGCTTTTTGCCAGACTTGAACACAACATGATAGTTGAATTCTTGCAAACGAGGCACCCAGCGTCCAAGGCTCCAAGCTAAGTTCTTGAGGGAAGCCAACCAATAAAGTGCGTGATGGTCAGTGAGCATAGTGAAATCCTGCCCGTACAAGTATGGCCGGAATTTTGTGCACGGCCCAACCTACTGCAAGACACTCCTGTTCTGGTATTGTGTAGTTCCTTTCCGCAGGTTTCAAAGTCCGACTTGTGTAGGCAATCACTTGCTCTACGTTGGAAGACCTTCGCTGAAATAACAAAGCCCCAATTCCGTGTCCGCTGGCGTCGGTGTGAAGGGTGGTTGGTGCTTCTTCATCGAAGCGTCCAAGAACAGTGTCCGAACTAAGTAAGTGCTTCAATTTTTGAAAAGCGGTTTCACAGTACTCAGGCCACACAAATGGAATACCAGATGCCATCAGTTTGTGTAGGGGCGTAGCAATTTAAGAGAAGTTGCGGATGAAACGACGGATGTAGGATGCCAATCCTAAGAAGCTGTGGAGTTCTTATTGGGGGTCTGGACGCAAAGCATTCAGCACGGAATTCACTTTATCAAGGTGGGGCAGGACTCCTTCCTTGCTTGCCAGATGGCCCAATGCTTTAATCGATGTTCTTGCGAAGCGGAATTTCTTCGTATTCAGGGTCAGTCCGGCATTGGCAAGGCAAGTTAAAACGTCGTTGAGGCGGTGAATGTGTTCTTCGAAAGTGGTAGAAAATATGACTATGCCATCAAGACAACATAAGCACGTCTTCCATTTTAGGCTGCGCAGAACCGTATCGATCATTCGTTCAAATGTCGCCTGGGCATTGCACAACCCGAACGGCATTACGTTAAACTCGTAAAGACCGTCAGTCGTGACAAATGCTGTTTTTTGTCTTGTTCGTGCATAGGCATTCATACCCCGATCTCAAATGTAGGCTTGAAAAGTATTTTGCACCTAGCCAAAAATCCAGAGCATCAACCATGCGAGGCATCGGGTGTACATCCTTGCGGTTGATGTTATTTAGCGCCCGGTATTCGACACAGAACCGTACGGAACCATGCTTTTTCTGTACTAAAACAAAATGTGACGACCATGAACTCGTTGAAGGACGAAGTATCTTGTTTATGGCCATATCGTCGACTTGTTTCTGAATGACTTTTCGCTCCTTTGGTGAGAAACTGTATGAGCGGCGGCGAACGATGCAAGAACCATCGGTTTCTATTCGGTGGGTGGCTGCGGATGTTTGCTGCGGAGTAGAGGAGAAGGAGGAGTCAAAAAGGGTTTCGTGCTTGGCCAGAATATCCTATAACGTTTTCTTTTGTTCCGGTTTGAGATCAGGACTGATAGTATCATCAATGCCGAGCGATGGCGATTTATCACCAGCCAAGCATTTTGCAGATTTAATAGATTCAAATGAACCGACACTCACTGCTTCGTCGCGCGGAACAGAAGCAATGTTTGCACATTGAGGTAATAAAATAGCCTCGGTCGATTTATTTTGTGCGACCAGAAGAGCATTTCCATGAGAATACCGTATTAGGCAGGAGGCTACAAGAAGACCTCGAGGAGAGAACTTTTCATTAAAAGTAATAAACACATCGCCATCGAGAATTTTGTCAGAGTGAAGGGAGAGCATGGCTTCTTGTCCAGGAGGCAGAGAAAAATCGAAGGACCCGGCCACCACTCGTAGTTCTGGGTAATAAGAAACACTGGCCAAGTTGGTGTCGGTCATACAAAGCAAGGGTTATTTGGACGAGATCACAGCAGACGCCGATTTGAGAAACTCCAAACGCAATATCATGTGATGAACACATGAAGGTAGTACTGCGAGCTGAATGTGATGTCAAATGCCGGCAATGGTAACACGGGGTGTACCGAGTCCGGAACGTTCATCCATGGCGATGTTAGCACCATGTAGAGAGGGACGAGGGTAGGGGGTTTGTACTTTATGCAATTATGAACACACTTCTTCACTAATTATAGAAATACTAGCACCAGTGTTGACAAGAGCGTCCACATCAATTCCTTCAACGACCACATTTAATGTGTTTGATGGCCGTTCAGGAGGACTTCTAGAAATTCCTTGCAACGCAGTTTCGCCCCCAGAAACTGCACTTTCTAGTTTTCCGTGTGGCAGTTGGCGCCTTGGGAGGCCGGACGAAGCTGCGAGACACAGCGGCGGCGGGACGCGAACGGCGAACTTCGTCTCGGGGGCCGGGGGCTGCATTGCTGATACTGGGGGTCGTTTGGCGAATAAAGGCGTCTGGCGTAGTGGAACCGTTGGGAGTGGTATTCGTACTGCGGTTGATGGCTGCCTTGTGGGATGGTGAAGTAGGCGAGTTTTTCGTCTTGTTGGCGCCATCTACAGAAGCGCGAGACATGCCCCCGGATGCCGCAGTAGAAGCATATGGGTCGCAGAGGACGCCAAGCCGCGCAGCCGTACGCAAACTAAGAAGGACTAGCAGGTGGCACTGGGTAAGCATGAGCATGGCCTGGATGCGAAGGTATAGGCGGTCGAGTGACAGGGGCTGAGACAGTTGCCAGAGGTTAATATGCAGCTTCAGGGAGAGGCGCCGTCAGAACTAGAGCATTGGGAACACAAAGCAGTGGAGCCACCGCGGTGGGGTCAGAGACTGTGTGAGTGCCAGTTCTAGGTTCCGAGGGAGGCACAAGGGAAGCGAGTTCCTGCTTGATTAGCTCGCACAGAACCGGTATAGAGGCCTCGTGGTGCGGTTTAGAAAAGCCGTGTGAAGTCTGCACTCCCAGTTCCTCGCGGATGATCCAACGTATCAAAGAGCCCAGATCGGCTTCTTCCATCTAGGCGCGGCTATCACACTTGATTGGCCTCTGACGGAGGTACTGAAGGTCGTCGAGGTGCTGGCACGTCAAGACAAAATGGTTAATGGTGGTGCGGTTTTGTGCGGCCAGCGCGTCAAATGCCAAGGGGGAAATTTTTTTCAGGACATGGCGAACTCCGCTTTCCTCCGCCATGTCTTTGTTCGCACGGCGGCATGACACGATGGCGTCCTCAATGTACGACGTGTTGTACTGACCATGTCGTTGCACGCGGTCGTCCCATTTCTTCTTGGCGGCTTCTGCACGCATAGATGACGCGCCGACGGCTCGGCGCAGCTCCGATGTAAAGCGCTGCCAGTCAGGCAAGTCGGGCTCATCGTAGGTGTTACCATGTCTCCGCTATCAGGTGAAGTTAAACGGAGACGTGCCTTCGCTTGAGGGAATAGTCCCATCGATTGAAGGAGCTGAGTCCCTCATATTTATCCAGCCAGCCTTCAACGTCCTCATGGGGAAGCCGAGCAAAAGACCGAGGTTCGCGCTGCCGGCAGGTAATTGCCCAAGCTGGGGCCGCGAACTTGTAGGGTTAGCACCCATTGCGCTGCTCCCATTGGTGGGGCCACCTTGCGTCATGGTGAAGGTCTAACGTTGCACATGCCGACATGAGTGGAGCTCTAGGGGTGAGCCGGAGGTGGAGGTACACGGGATCGGAGGAGCTTACCTTCACCACTTGTAAGTCACGCACCAGGAGTCTTGGGCGAGGTGTTTATTAGGCGAGCGTGTGCTACATGACAGGGAGCGAGCACCAGAGAACAACCAAGACGGGCGTTGATGAAGATAACCAACTGATGATGATGACGAAGCATGATTGTATGTGGAAGACGGGCCTCCAGAGCACGAGTCCAGTGGCGCATACCCTTGTGCTAGTATTTGGCTCGTAGCATTTGTGTACAACTTCCGGGGGATTGTCCGGATGCATATTCTTCTGGCTTCGTGGCCCTAACCACCGCTTACATTAATATATATATATATATATATATATATATATATATATATATATGAAACAACGAAAACCCCAAAAAACTTCTAATGCTTTGTTACATCGTAGCTTCTGACTAAAAAACGCGAAAAGATTTTTTTCTCCCAGGGCAAACTTGCAGAGTGTAGCATAAACACACAAAAGGTAAGCATATGCCTACCAACGTAAATGTTGTAGGTATATAATGTGGCATATACCAATTTACATGTAGGTATTTGTATACCTACATATAAAGTGGCTATATAATGAATCATACACACAGATAAATGTATTTTACAACCAGCGGTAGCGCTTACGATGGAGGAATCCATGTTGCAACTTGTATTCGAGATTCCATGCGGGGAGTTAACGAGCTATAAATTTTGGAAAAACGGTTAGGGTATCAGAAATGTAACTAGTGGGCATATCTTGATTGTCGAAACGCTCCGGGGCGAGTACAAAAATCCGAAAGATGGCGTATTTTATATAATACATTGGAGTCGGAGTCGGAGTGGCGCTGGCTACCTGCCCCAAGAACAGGAAAGAAATTGCATTGACATAAATGCCCCAAAAATTGGAGCGAAAAAATAGCCCCGCCGGTAACGTAGTGGTTATCGCACGGGACCGGTATTTTGGAGGTCGTGGGTTCGGATCCCACCTGAAGGGCATTTCTTTACCACTTTCTTTATTTACAAATTCTATATCTGTTTCTATGACCTACTATAACCTCCCCATTACTTTCCGAGGTTTTCGTGACTACCAACACTTATATCTGTGTAATTTTTAACGAGCCCCTCATTTCCTATTCTGATTCGCTACATGCATAGCGAGGGCCTCTGTTCTGGCAGTCTTGGTACCATAGAGAGATTAAGAGGGTTCAATTGTGGTCTACCGCTCTCGACATATCGTAGACACTCGGGGCACGGCCCGAGGGTTAAAAACAAGGTCCCCTTTACCCCAAGAAGTCGGAGTGGCGCTGGCTACCACCCCCAACAACAGGAAAGAAATTACATTGACATAAATGCCCCAGAAACTGGAGGGGAAAAATAGCTCCGCCGGGAGCGTTGTGGTTAACGCACCAGACCGGTATTCTGGAGGTCGTGGGTTCGGATCCCACCTGGCGGGTATTTTTTCTCCACTTTATTTCCAAATTCTTTATTAGTTTCTATGACCTACTATATCCTCGCCTTTGCTTTCCGAGGTTTTCGTGACTGCAAACCCTTATTTCTGTCTTATATATATACAAATATATATATATATATATATATATATATATATATATATATATATATATATATATATATATATATATATATATATATATATATACATGTATATATATATATTTTAAAGGCCCAACGAAGCAACGTGTGAACCGGGACGTTTTTTCGGCGATCCAGTGGGTTCCGAACACCGTACCGAGAGCGATGATGATGATGCACGAGGGAAGAGGATTGGGTAATGTTAATGGAATGATAACGTCACGGCGAGGAGGGAATGCAGGACATTGCCCAGAGTGTATGAACAGTCCCTAAAAGTGTCCAGGCCGTGGTGACGTGACATACGCGCTCACAATAGCTTCTCCTCCGAGTGAAGGCGGGCGCCTGACCCCAATGTTCATGAAGTACGGCGCACAAAAGGTTTCAGCCGTGACACGTGCACGGTTTCTGGGCCACGGTATCGACGGTCCAAGGGAGCTTGACTAGGCGTGAAACGATAGTTGACAGGGGATGTTTCTTCAAGAACCGTGTACGGGCCTGTGAAACGGTGAAGAAATTTTTTATATAGTCCTGGTCTTCGACTGGGCGTCCAAAGCAAGACCTCGTCACCAGGGCAGAACCGAAGAGTACTGTGGCTGGCGTCGTAGCGGTCCTTGCGGTCGTGCTGACTGGCTTCAGTCTGCAGACGAGCCACTCGACGGCAATAGTTTACATGGGAGAGCAACTGTTCTGAGGAGGGGCTTGAGGTCGACACGGGAGCCGATAAAAATGTGGTGTCCAGAATTAACGATGGGTCGCGGCCGAATACGAGGAAATATGGAGAGTAGCCGGTGGTCCGTTGAACTGCAGTATCGTAAGCAAACGTAACAAATGGAAGAATTGTGTCTCAGTTGGTGTTATCAGGTCGAATTTACATAGAAAGCATATCCGAGAGTGTCCGGTGAAATCTTTCAGTGAGGCTGTTCGTTTGCGGGTGGTAGGAGGAAGTGGTTCTGTGGACTGTGGTCGAAGCACGAAGTACATCTTCAACAACATTGGACAGAAAACCCTGCCGCAATCACTCAAAAGAACACGAGGGGCACCATGGCGCCAGAGTATTGCGCGGAGGAAGAAGTCTACGACCTCTGCTGCACAGCCATGGCGATTAGGCGTGGTTTCTGCATAACGTGTTAGGTGGTCAACTGCTGTCACAATCCACCGATATCCTGCGGCCGTACAAGGAATAGGCCCGTAGAGATCTGTACCAACCGTTTGGAAAGGCATAGACGGACACGGAAGCGGCTGCAACAGTCCGGCAGGCGGGGATGTGGATCTCTTGCGCTGCTGACAAGATAAGCACAAGGCGATGTAACGGGCAACGCAGGTGGACAGGCCGGGCCAAAAGAAACGACTGCGGACTCACTCGTAGGTTTTGTTGAAGCCTAGGTGGCCGGCTGTGGCATCGTCGTGCAGCGCTTCCAGTACCTGCGCGCGGATTGAGCGTGGCGCAACGGGAACCCATGTGTGGCCAGAAGAGAGATGAGTGGAGCGGTACAAGATGCCGTCCAAAAACTTGAATTTTTGAAGCTGTCGACGGGACCTACTGTTTGGAGGAGGTGATGATCCGGTAAGCTGGTGGATCATTCTACGCAGTATGTGTCGGCCCTTTGAAGAGAAGGCAGGCCCGAGAGGTCCTCAACTGCTACACGATTGACAGGTGCGTTGGGAAGGACCATATAGAGAGGTAATGACGCGGAAGTCTTTTTCGACCCCAGAGGGCAACGAGAAAGTGCATCCGCATCCTGGTGCTTTTTTCCGGACCTGTATGTGACAGTAGAGTCATATTCTTTGAGTCGAATCACCCATCATCCGAGCCGTCTTGATACTTTTTGCAGCGTCTGCAACCAGCAAAGAGCGTGGTGGTCGGTCACTACTGTGAAGTGGCGGCCGTAGAGGTAAGGTCGAAATTTTTGAACGGCCCAAACCACAGCGAAACATTCTTGCTCGGTGATTGTGTAGTTTTTCTCGGCGGTGCTTAGGTTACGACTTGAATAAGAAACAACCCTTTCTAGGCGTTGATCATCCGACTGCAGCAGCACAGCACCGATTCCGTGGCCACTGGCATCCGTGTGCAGAATAACAGGGCGAGACTCATCAAAATGGCATAGCACCGGCCCTCACAGTCGTCTGACCATACAAAGGGTGTTCCAGAGTGAAGCAGCTTGTTGAGGGGCGAAGCAACTGCAGCAAAGTTGCGGACGAAACGGCGGAAGTAAGACGCAAGGCCAAGAAAGCTACGTAGGGCTTTTTGCTGTTGTGGCCGTGGGAAATCGATGAGGGTCTGGGTGGGGCCGAATCCCTTCATTGCTGACTACGTGATCTAGAACCTTTATGCTTCTTGTGGCGAAAGGGCACTTCTTGGTGTTCAACTGAATACCCGCATTCGGAGGCATGTAAGAACCTCATCTAGCCGTTTCAAGTGCTCAGTGAATCACGAAGAAAAAATAACGATGTCGTCCAAATAACAGAGGCGTGTTCTCCATTTAAGGCCCCGAAGAACGTTGTCGATCATTCTCTCGAAAGTCGCAGGAGCGTTACATAGTCCGAAAGGCATTACATTAAATTCATGTATTCCATCAGGGGTGCAAATGCTGCCTTTTCTTTATCGGCCTCGTTCATTGGAATTTCCCAATAACCTGAGCGGACGTCAAGGCTGGAAAAATATTCCGCTCCTTGTAGGCAGTCCAGGGCATCATCTATGCGAGGCATCTGATATACATCTTTTCCGGTAATTCTATTGAGTGCGCGGTAATCGATACAAAATATAACGGATCCGTCTTTTTTCATAACGAGAACCACGGGAGACGACCAAGGGCTGTTTGATGGGCAGATAATTTTGCGGTGAAGCATATCGGCGAAAGTCTCACTGATTACTTTTTGTTCGGAAGAAGACACACGGTAAGGACGGCGGCAAACATTACGGGATCTACCTGTGTCGATTCGGTGCGTTGCGACGGAAGTTTGGCCAAGCGTAGTACAATTAGAATCAAATAAGGAATTGTGTTTGTTCAGGAGGTCTAGTAAAGAGCCAGTTTGCGTGGGGAAGAGATCAGAACTGATTGCGGCAGATAGAGCCGGGTGCAACGGTTTAGAGGGCAAACTTGGGCAGGAGGAATTAGTTGAGAGGGGAACAACACAGACAGCTTCGGAGCCTGCAGAGGTAGCAACAGTGGTGCCTTGACGAATGAGAATCGGTTCAGAAGTAACGTTCGCGGCAACGAGTTTGGCCGACCCACGGAACAAGTGCACAAGACAGATGGCGATCACGATTCCTCTCGCGAGAAACCGAGCACAGGGAAGGGTGAGTACGTCCCCATCACGACACTTGCCACCGCGAACGGAAATTGTGGTCTCAGTACCAGGTCTCAGGACGAAATCGGCACTTGCCACGAAGCACTGCTGCTTGACGTTAGGAACATCCGTATAGTCCGTAGCGGTGATCTCGATGTCGGGGTATCGGCAGGAGATGACCGCGGATGCCGATGATAGAAAGTCCCATCCCAGAATGAGTTCATGGGAGCAGCTAGGCAACACTGCGCACTGAATATGGTGCCGAATTCCCTCTAACAAAACACGTATTGTACAGTATCCCGATGGCTCGAGCACCTCTCAATTAGCACCGCACAACAAAGGTCCAGTATACGGGGTTGTCACTTTTCGGAGGCGCGAACACAACTTTTCATTAATCACTGAGATACTGGCTTCGGTATCAACAAGGGCATCAACACAAAAACCTTCAACTTCCACAGACAATGTATTTGATCTTCCTAATGGAGGAGTTTTTGGCTTTTTGACGAGCGCAGTTTCCCCACCAGAAACTGCAGGCGCTGGTTTTCCGATTGGTTGTCATTGGAGCGGGTCGCGGGTCGAAGAGGTGACAGATAGCGGTGATATGGTGAGGGTGAGCGTCGTTGTGATGGACGCTCGGGCCGAGGTGGGCCGCACGAGGTTGGGGGCGGCGATGGGCGACGCGGGGGTGAAACATATGTGCCACGTCGGGACACGTAAGAAAGGCCAATGTCGCGTTCGAGCGGTGCGTACCCTCGCCGTTCATCTTGCTGACGTCGTCGACAGAAACGAGATATGTACCCGCGAATCCCGCAATAATAGAAGACGGGGCGGTCACCCAGGAAGGGCTGCGGCCAGGGTGCATGGTCGTGTAGTATCCCCGTGGCATCCTTGCTGCGGATATCGCTGTTAAGTGTCCGTAGGTCAGCGGGACTTCCATTGGTAAAGGTGGTTTGGATGCGATGGCCGAGTAGGAGGGCGTGGGAGTCGTAGTACCAGGAGGCGTCGATGGCGTCACACCCGCAATAGATGCCAGCTCCTCTTTCACGAGGTCGCGCAGCTGAGGAGCTTCCATGCGAAAGTGATATCGTGGGGCAGAAAGCGGTTCGCTGAGCTGCAGCTCTTCGCGGATGATTTGACGTATGAAAAACCGCAAGTCCGTATCCCCGTGTGACAGCGTAGCCAGAGCAGCCGGTTGCAGACGAACAGCCTGCAATTCGTCCAGGCGCTGGCAAGTTGTGCGCACAGCGCTGACGCTCGTTGGATTTCACAACGCGAGGGCATTGAACGCGAAAGAAGCGATGGCCTTAAGGATGTGGCGAACCTTGTCGGCCTCTGCCATGCTCGCATCTACGGGGCGGCAGAAAGCAACGACGTCCTCTATGTATGAGGTATACGTCTTGTCAGAGCGCTGAAGCCTAGTGGTCAGCTTCCGTTTCGCCTCGTCTAACCGAGCGTCTGTCGTGCCGAATATCTTGCGCAGCTCCTGGCAAAAGCTAGCCCAGTCGTCTATGCGGTGTTTATTGTTCAGAAACCCTGTTTTTGCCACCTCGTTCAACGAAAAGAAAACCTGCTGCAGCTTCGCCGCGTCATCCCAACGGTTAAAAGCACTGACCCGAGCATACTCATCCAACCAGTCATCTACGTCTTCACCGCGGAGCCCTGCGAAATGCGGGGGGTCGCGCTCGCGGCAGGTGACGGCAAATGCAAGAGGCGCAGGAGTGGAGGCACCAGCGTGGCTGCTTCCGGCCTCACGCTGCATCTGTGTTGAAGGCAAACGCCGACCAGAACGGAGCTCCAGGGGTGTGCTTGGAAGACGTTGAGGACGGGACCGAGGTCATCCTCCACCACTTGTAGGGTCCGTGAGCAACGGGTGAACCGGGACGTTTATTCGGCGATCCAGTGGGTTCCGAACACCGTACCGAGAGCGATGATTATGATGCACGAGGGAAGAGGATTCGGTAATGGTAATGAGAATGATAATGTCACGGGGAGGAGGGAATGGGGGAGATTGCCCACGGTGTATGAACAGTCCCTAAGAGTGTCCAGGCCGTGGTGACGTGACATACGCTTTCACAATATATATATATATATATATATATATAGTTGTGAAGTGGAATCCTTAGTTGCTGCAGGAATACGCACAAAGTAGAAATACGCTCTTCGGAGGCTTTATTTCCAACATTTCGATCTGAGACAGGTCTTTCTCAGGAATAAAAGCTTTGGGTAAAATCTTACGGACTCAGAGTGGGGGCAGTGCCCCGAAACACAAGCCACACATTCTATACGTGGGTCAATCGATTCTGACTCGTCAAATTTGGTTTACCTATTGGAGTGTGGCGGATGTAATATGCAGTACATAGGACAGATGGATGGACCTTTTCAAATGCGGTTTAACAATCACCGCTATCACACCAAGGCACTCCCAAACCTTCGCTTGTCCAGACACCTAGCGATGCAAAATCACTCGTTCGATGACATTAAAGTCACGCTTCTACAGAGCAGTTTTTCTAGCTGTAGGGAGCGAGAACAATGTGAGTCTTACTTAATCTACAAATTTAATACCCTGAAGGGGGGTCCTAATGAGAGTCCGGAGACTATGACTGTAATTCGTACGCTGCATGACCACTGAAGCATAGTGAACCCGGGACATACGAGACCTTGTAGTTTTGTTGTCCTTTTGCCATGCACACATTAAGCCCTCCGTGGGTATCGGCCCTTCCCGCACATGGCATTGCACGGTCTAAGGTTTACAGGCAGCCTGTTGCTCCAAGGATGAGGTTGTACATTGTAACACCAACAACCTACCATTATATTCCGGAGTCACTATAATTATCTCGTCCGCTCCCGACCCCCTACCAACACTTCCCTTCCCGTCCCCGCTAATTTTATTTTTAAATTTTTTTCTCTCATTTTCTTGTCTCAACGCTCAGCAAGCATAACATGCCTCATTAATAACCAGATGGTACACATTGCCTGTTTATGTCACCATATGTCCTACCCATTTTATCCTTGAGAAATGTGAAACGGAATGTTGAAGCTTTTAGTTCCAACCGAGCGTGTAAAAAGTATTTTATTGTGGTGTCTGTTGTGGCTTATGCCTCGGGTGTTTTGTAATTACATTTTGATCCCCAATGCTGGTGTTCACGGAGTGCACGCGTCCTTGTCGTCTTTCCACACATATTTTGCTTTATTTCTCTTTTTCATTTTTTCCCTCTTGTTCTTTGTTCTTTTTTTTCTTCTTTTTTTTTGGTTGCCCCAGAGGCACGGTACATACCGATGGTCGCCTCTCTTCTTGTTTTCATGTTTTTTTACAGAACTGCCGTGCTCCGACGTATTTTCGTGGATTGGGCCCAGGGGTCCACGCGTGCTGGCGACAGCCGAGTACTAACAGTTAACAGGCCGTGCATTGACCTGGCGTGACACGACGCGACGACGTGTACAAAGCGAGGCGTAGGCGGGGAAGGGGACGCCTCAAATGGGCTCCCCATTGGCTTTTGTGGGACCCCCCAAAGTCGCGGAGGCTGCCTGCGCTTCAGATACAGTCTTGACCATGCCGCTGAAGACGGTCAGTAGTTATTTCTTGTTACCGGTGACACGCAGCTACACTCACTGCTCGTGGCGGTGTGTGCTTTGTAGTTTTTCCCTCCCGGGAACACCGGATGTTTTTGGGCCTTTCGCCACCCGTGAACTCGTCGCATTTCCCGTTATCCCCACCAACCGCGTTCATGCAGTGTGTTCCTCCTTGCCTCTTTCTTGCCTCCTCCTTGCCACCTTGTTCCTCCCTCTTCCTTTCGCTTTCTTTTTTTTAAGGCTCTTTTTCGCCTGCCTTTGGCAGAATAAGCTCTGTATGGTGTGTGTGGTCGTTTGCGTGTTTGTTGCCCATGTGGCTTGTGTTTCGGGGCGCCGCCCCCACTCTGAGTCCGTACGATTTTACCCAAAGCGTTCATTCCTGAGAAAGACCTGTCTCATGTCGAAACGTTGGAAATAAAGTCTCCGAAGAGAGTACTTCTACTTTGTATATATATATATATATATATATATATATATATATATATATATATATATATATATATATATATATATATATATATATATATATATACAGATTTATACATATATGCAGAAAATGTCTTTAACTACGAGTAGTCCAAGTGGCGCTGGCTACCACCCCAAAGGGGGGGCAACAAATTGCTTAAAATAAATACCCGAAAAAGTGAGGGGAAACACATCCCCGCCAGTAGCGTAGTGGTCATCGCACCATACGCGTATTCTGGAGGTCGTGGGTTCGGATCCCACCTGCCGGGTATTTTTTCTCCAATTTCTTTCTTTCCAAATTCTTTATCTGTTTCAATGACCTACCATATCCTTCCCTTTGCTTTCCGAGGTTTTCTTGACTGCCAAACTTTATTTGTGTCTTATTTTCAACGAGCGCCTCATTTCCAATTCTGATTCGCTATATATATATATATATATATATACATATATTTCACGTGGAGGAGACGAAGGTACCATTACACATACCACCATGTTTGCCCGCCTTCGAAGATGAAGCACATTACATGACATAGACGTGCTCACATCAAGATGGCTGACACCCAATAAACCATCGCCTCATCAGTCATAATTCATCTTATTCTTATGCCTCCTCGTTACATTTTCGTATAGTTTTGCGGGTACATCCCAATCTTTACCCCACCTTCGCACCTTCTCGGCCTGAACGCGATCATTACCGGTACGCGGGCCATGTCGGACAGCCCCAGCCCCACTACAACCAGCCCTCGAGCGACCACGTCTCCAGACCCTTGTCCCCAGCCCGTAACCAGCCCATTAAGATCAGCCGCTAGTAGGTGAGCCACGACGAGGCAACCAAATGACGCCGGGGCCCCTGCCCTCTCGTCCGGTGTGGTTTCGAGTATACGCGATTTCTCGCCACTGCCTACGAATCATCGCTACAGTGGGGCCACGCGTCATCTATGCAATCATCGTCACCCTTGCCTTTCAAGCTCCCCACGGTTGGCTGCTATCAAAGCGTTGGTCTTCATCGCAGAGGTCACTTCACTGCGGCCTCCACCGGGAAGATATGAAACGAGGAAGAGACGAAGGGACCAAACACATAGCACCATGTTTGGTCGGCTTTGAAAAAGACGCACATTGTGTCACATAGGCATGCTCGCGCCAATAAGACTGGCGCCTAATACATTATCTCCTCACCAATCATGCTGTCTTGTCCTTATGCCACCAAGTTATATTTTATGCACATGCTTCTAGTAAGCCTTTTTTATATTTAGGGGGTCACATATATACAGAGATGTCTCTCGTAAGAGTAAAAGAAATGGTAGGGCGCATTGCTATTCTTGGACGGAAGTCCACCACAAAAATGCCTTGTTTACATCGAATATCGTTTGTGTAGATATGTTAAAATTGATTATGCTGAGCAAGCTTTATCTCTCTTTTTTCGCTATAGTAAATTCTTTAAAACCTCTTGCATGTTTAGAGCATAATGGGAACAGATGCACACCCCCAAAACACTCACGCATGGACGGTACTGCATCTCCGCAAAAATTATAAAATTTTACCTCAAAGAGATTACCTCCCGTTATACCAACAAATTCAAGAAAGCCGCAAGTTATTCCAAGAAACAATTACTTTAATCTTTTTAGGATTGTAAGTGTGAGTATTGTTGGGGGATATTTCTCCCCACTTCCGTTGTATTGTTTTATGTATTATGAGGCCTTTTTCCGTATATTTTGTATCTACTCTCACATTTGACGCTACTGTATTGTCGATTTTTGCCTTCACCTTTTTAAATTGTTTTAAATATTATGCCGTCCTTCAACATGCATCTTTTAACGAGTACGAGTTGCTTTTATGCGGTGTTCGCTCTGCCTTTTCACGGTTCCCTGCCCTATTTATTCTGCTTAAGTAGCTTATAGTTGGAAAAGCTTCCACTATTTTAAGAAATAAAATTGACATGATATATATACATATGTATATATATGTATGTATATATATATATATATATATATATAAATATATATATATATATTTATATATAGCCCATGAGACCTGTGATGAGGATCAGCCACAACGGGCAAATCCCCCTACGTGGATTTCCTGCGCCGAATGCCGCTTGAGGAAGAGGACGCGCTCGTGCAGTGTCAGCCACGAAAAAAGCTGGTCGTTTCGACTTACCCCGTCTGCGTTGACACCTCGTTCGTGAATGAATACGTCCTGTCTTCTACCAGAACGCAAAATATCTCCTTTACAATTTTTGGTGGAGGTTCCGGCACTGCTGGGGTCGCGATTTACCAACTATGGAGCTGCGTAGCCGGACACTTCCATCGAGGCTGTCTCAGGGTAACCACCACGAGTCCCTACCTCCCGTGGTGCCTATCATCTGCCCTCGCATGGTCCGTTCACGGTAACCCCTCTTCTTGAACAGCAGTGATGAGCAGGATGCTGTGTATTGGCTCACCACCTTCGAACGGGTGAGCACCCATAACTGGGACGAAAAACGCAAACAGAACCACGTCAGAACTCCTTAACCGGTGTCGCAGAGGCCTGGTATAAGAACCACGGGTCTGATCTACGCACATGTCGGACTTCAAGACCGAGTTTTCAAAGTGTTCGGGAGCCCCGCTGTTCGGAAACTGCGCGCTGCGAATCGCTTGCGCGAACTCGCTCAGCGAACGATTGAAACCTTTACCTCTTACATCGAGGACATCCTTGACTTGCGTAAACGAGCGAACAACGCTGTGACCGAAGAGGGCAAAATCAAGCACATTCTTAAAGGCGTAGATCACGACGCCTTCCAAATGTTATTTGCGAAAACCCTCGGACGGTGCTTAAGTCATAAACGCTTGCCAAGAGTTCGATGAACTTCGCAGAGAGTGGGCTCTCACTCGTAAGCCCGTGGAACACGATCATTCCATTTGCATCTTGACATCTGAGGATAGGGCTGTCCTCTTGGCCCAGATTCAGCAGTTTATTCGCGAAGAGGTTGCTCGTCAGCTTTCTCTCGCTAGCGACGTAGCGAAGCCGCCTCAGTCGGATTTTAAGCACTCGACCACTCGACCACTCGACACACTTTTAAGCACTCGACCACCCAATTCCGCGGTAGCTCCAGTGGTGTACGCCGACATAGCGCCACAAACTACGATGGCAGCTCCTTTGAACTTCGTCGACCCAGTAGAACATAGGCGTTTTACCTATTCCGAGACCATTGGCACAACCTTTCACTGGACCCATCTAGGGACACTTCTTCGCGGCTGCTGCAAGCCGTGGGATTGCCGTGGTTCAACGCCTCCGGTCCATGCGTGTTGCTCCGCATCCAGCGTCTCCATGTGCGAATCCTTGGCGCACGGTGGATAATCACCCTATCTGCAATTCGTGTGGGATTGCCAGACATGTGGCACGCTACTGCCGTCGTGGCATGACGCCGAGTGCACGCAACGCATTGTGGCCCTTATCCTATACGCCAGCAGCGCCGATGGAGCACGCTGCGACCCGGCTGCCGACGACTGCTCCGTCTGATAACCGCGACTTCGTCAGCCGTCGTTCGCTTTCCCAATGACGCCGCTCACGCTCTCCGATGCGCCGTCGTCCTACCAATGATGACCCGGAAAACTTGACGCAGCAGTTTCCGAGCCACAAACTGCGTCAACGTCGAAGTGCCTAAGTCCGCATTGTTCGCCCTCCAATGTAATCGAAATGTGTGTTGATGGTGTTGCTACCTTGGCATTTATTGACATTGGAGGTGCGGTGTCCGTTATTGACGCGAAACACTGCCGAATGCTGCGAAAAGTGACGACACCTGCAGGTGGTGTTACTCTCCGAACTGCTAGTGCGCAACCATTGGAGCCACTGGCCGCATGCACTGCTCGGGTCACAATTCAAGGGGTTGTATATATAGTCGAGCTCATCGTTTTGTAGGCGTGCTCTTACAACATAATTCTGGGATTGGACCTTTTGTCGCGCCACCAGGCCATCAACGACTGTGATCGCGCTGAAGTGGAGCTGTTTCCGGAGGTAGAAAACCGGCAGGACAAGACAACCGCCATATTGCGTGTCAACGACGACACGGACATTTCTCCTGGCTCATATGTGCTTGTGCCGTTGTCGTGCAGCAGTATTTCCCACACACCTGTCGTCTTCGCGCAACTTGGTCCTATTGGTGCTCGCAAAGGTGGTTCCTGCCCTTTGCCGGCATTGATATTGCAGCTGCGGCCGGCCCAATGCTTATTTTGAAACCCGACATCGTTTTCTACCAAACTTTTGCGCGGCGGATGTTTTGGGTTGTAGAAGATGTGGATCCTTGCGTAGTTGTCAGTGTATTCGAGGAATCGACGCCCATTGACATCACCGCACTTGGTCTTCAGTCTCCACCCGATGACACCCTTTTGAGAAGCGCCATTGATGGCGACCTTCCTTCGGCCGAACGTGACGAGCTACTTACTCTTCTGCACCGCTTCACTTCATCCTTTGACTGCTACGAGACCGCTTTGGGCCGCACGTCGACTGTGTGTCATGAGATCGACACCGGCACGCACGCGCCGTTGTGACAGCGACCCTTTCGCGTGTCCTCCACCGAACGGCGTGTCATTGATGAACAAGTCGCGGACATGCTGAAACGCAACGTCATTCGACCATCCGTGAGTCCATAGGATTCTCCTGTCGTTCTCGTTGAAAAGGACGGCTCTATTCGATTCTGTGTGGATTATCTCCGCCCGAACAAAATCACGCGCAAGGACGTTTACCCGCTGACTCGCTTACACGACGCGCTCGACTGCTGCAGGAAGCCGAGTTTTTCTCGTCATTGGACTTGAAATCCGGCTACTTGCAAGTGCCCATGGCCTACGCTGATTGTTCAAAGACGGCTTTTACGACGCCCGATGGCCTTTACGATTCCCACGTCAGGACGTTCGGACTCTGTACTGCGCCGGCCACATTCGAACGAATGATGGACAACGTACAGCTGGCTTGTATGGAAAACGTCTTTCATGCTACTTAGACGGCATAGTCGTGCTTTCGCATAATTTTGCAACCCATCTCACACGCCCCAAACAAGTGCTAACATACCTTGCCTCGGCTGGTCTGCAGCTGAACCTTAAGAAGTACCGCTTCGCTGCTCGAAAACTGTCCATTTTAGGACACATTGTCTTGAAAGACGGTGTCCTCCCGGACCAGGAAAAACTTCGTGCCGTGTCCGAGTTTCCGAAGCCAACCACGCTTAAAAACCTACGAAGCTTTATCGGCCTCTGTTCGTACTTCCGCCGCTTTGTACGAAACATTGCCAAATGGCCCCCGAGTGTGAGGGCGCTTTCTTAACGTTACGTCGGGTTCTTACGTCACCCCCGATACTGCGGCACTTTGACCCGAATGCGCCCAGCGAGATCCACACTGATGCCAGTGGTGTTGGCTTAGGTGCCATCATCGCTCAACAAAATGACGGATTTTACGAATACGTAGTGAGTTAGGCGAGCCGTACACTGACGAAGGCTGAACTCAACTACTCCGTAACAAAGGAAGAATGTTTGGCTATTGTATAGGCAATCAACAAATATCTTTCTTACCTGTACGGCTGCCCTTTCGACGTCGTAACGGATCACCATGCTCTGTGTTGGTTATCGTCGCTGAATATTCCCACCGGCCGTCTTGGCCGCTCGGCACTCCGCAGCAGACCACAGCCTGACCTCTCTCGCCATGACAGTCATGGTTGCTGAGCAGTGCAAAGAACCTTGGGTTTTTTCGATCCTGGAATATTTGTCGCACTCACGGGCAGCTTCTGTGGTTCGATCACTCCGCTGTCAAGCTTCCCCCTGCATTATTCGTGACCAGCTCCTATATCGCCGGAACTACTTCCCCAAAGGTCGAAAATGGCTGCTCGTGACTCCTCACCACCTGCGCAATGACATTTGTACTACGTTTCACACCGATGCGGAAAGTGCTCACGCTGCAATCCTTAAAACCTACGAGCGCCTCCGATTTCGGTACTTCTGGCCCGGGATGTATACTTTTGTCGCCGAGTTTGTTTCATCTTGCCCTGACTGCCAACGTCGCAAGACTCCACTGCAGCACGTCAGTGGCCCACTCCAACCGTTGCCCGGCCCAGTGCGGCCTTTCGACAGGGTAGGCATCGATTTCTATGGCCCACTCCCAAGCACAGCCGCCGGTAATCGATGGATCATCGTCGCCGTTGATCACTTAACGCGGTATGCCGAAACAGCTGCGCTACCGGCCGCCTCGGCTCGGGACCTTGCGTCTTTCCTTCTACGCCGTTTCCTTCTTCGGCACGGCGCTCCTCGCGAACTCCAGAGCGACAGAGGCCGCGTTTTTCTATTCGGAGTCGTGGAGGCCATTCTAGCCGAGTGCCACGTTGTTCACCAAAAGACCACGTCCTACCACTCCCAGACTAATGGCCTGACCTAAAGGTTTAACCGCACACTTGGCGATATGATCGCCATGTACATCTCCTCGGACCACTCTAACTGGAACCTCGTTCTTCCTTTCGTGAGGTATGCTCACAATACGGCCACGCAGGTGACCAAAGGATTCTCGCCGTTGTTTTTACTCTATGGTCGTGGGCCCTCCTGCAAGCTGGATACAGTACTTCCACACCGACATGACGCGTCCGAGTATGCACCACTGTCTGACACCACTCGACATGCCGAGGAATATCGCAAGTTAGCCCGACAATTTGCATCGGAAGAGCAGCAACGCGAAAAGGCGCGTCACGATGACTCCTTTGCAGTTCCAACATTTACGAAAGGATCACTGGTCATGCTTTCAGTACCGTGCCCGGCTCCCGGTCTTTCATAGAAATTTCTTTCTCAACACCAAGGGCCTTACCGAGTACTGGAACAAACGTCACCTGTGAACTATGCTGTTGAACTCGTAACGTCCATCTCGTACCACCGACGTCATGGTCGTGAGACGGTTGACGTCCAGAGGCTGAAGCCATACTATTACCAGTTCGTCTTCTGTTCCCCGTAGGTAGCCAGGATTGCTCCCCTTTCCAGGGGGGGTATTGTACTTTGCATGTTGCGCCTATGAGAACTGTGATGAGCATCAGCCACAACGGGCAAATACCCCTACGTGGATATTCTGCGCTAGATGTCACTTGAGGAAGAGGACGCGGTCGTGCAGTGTCAGCGTCGCAAAAAGTTGGTTGTTTTGGCTCACCCGGTCTGCGTCGACGCCTAGTTCGTGAATAAACCAGTCCAGCCTTCTACCGGAACACCAACTATCTCCTTTACAATATATATGTACATATATATATATTTATATATATATATATTTCTGCGAACCACGCATTTAGATTGTTTATGTTTTGTTTTTACTACCCGGCCGCACCCGGATGGGATATCTATGTCCTGAACGACCCGCGGGCTCCACTCTATTTTTATGCTCTCTGGTTGTCTTCGTCTGACAGAACAGGGTTTTGCCCTAACATCGCTTACGTGGAATATTCTTTGATCTGTAATGTTCTGGATGGTTTCGAGGAAAGCTCGCGCCGAAAGATAAAAGCGTGCAGAGCAGACGGCGCGGCATTCGAGTCGCCGAGACCAGTCTGCGCACGTCACGTTGTTGACTGCTTTTTCGCCACCTCTGTATATTTTGAGTTGTTGGGTTAGCACAAGTACGCTCCAAGAAACTTGTTTTCCTTGAAAGCAACTGCGTTGTCTTTGGGTTCGTGACATCTGGTAGAGGTTCTGGGTACATGTACCCTGAGCCCTCGTCAAGTTGACAAGCCAGCCAAACTCATGTTATTTGCCGACACCAAGGTTTCAGCCCCAGTTTAAACTGCTTCCGGATTACGTGAAGAAGGCGTCATAAAAACCAGTATGATCAACGCTGGCACCATGTTCAGCGCTCACCATTCTGCCCTCGTTTTTGAACAACCCAGAGAGACCACCACTTCAAGGGTCACCTTCAGACAGAAGGTCCCGAAGACTGGTTGGAGCAACTAGAACGGGTTAGTCTGTTTAACCGATTGGTCAATGCGGAAACCCACAGGCAAGTTTTCTTCGATCTCAAAGATTCAGCAAGGATCTGATCGAAAACCATGATGGCTTCATAGAATCTTGGAACAATTTCAGAACGCCATTTTTGACGACGTTCACCATGGTTGTGTTGAAAGAGCGGGCCGAAGTCTTGCTGCAAACCTGGACACAACACCCTAATGAAAGCGTTATTGTGTGGGTGAAGAGATGAAGAGGCTTTTCAGGCGTTCTGACCCTGGCATGGCGGAAGAAAAGTTACGCAACCGAATGCGCGGTCTGAAGGAAAGCCTGTTTGCTGGACTGCATAATCTGCACAAAACCATCACAATCTGCACAAAACCATGGACTACAATCTGCACAAAACCATCACCGAATTCGTGATCGAAGCCAGCACCATTGAGAAAGCCCTGGAAACGGGGGATAAGCAGTATGACCGCTACTTTGTTGGCACGGCTAATGGGAACTGCGTTGACAGCATGCGGAGTCCCACAGATAGCCTACGCGAGACTATCCAAGGAATAGTAAGGGATGAGCTGCGGAAACGTTTCGCTACGCCACCACAAGCACAAGTCGCTTTCCTAACCGACGTCGTTAGGGAAGCTTTGCACCAAACGCTTGGAACTTCAACGACGCCAGAAGAACCCCGAAAACCACAAGCCATGGCCTACGCCGCTGTTGTCCATCGCCCTCGCCCACCTGCGCCCTATCGTCATGAGGCTCCGTACCGCCGCCCCCTGTCGCCGGCCCGAACACCAGCGATGAAACGCCGCCCATAGGAAGGCTGACATGTGCGAGCGCCCCATAATCATCCGCTTTGTTACCACTGCGGAGAGGCCAACGGCATCTACTGTCGCTGCCCCTACAAGAAGATCGGTTTGCGGGGTTACTCCATCAACGCACCACGCCCCAGACCTGGCCAGCACCCATCTGAGACCGAAAAATACCTGTCTAACAGCAGCCACGGACCAGCCTGCTTCAACTGTTCGCCGTGGCCCCACCCATGCCAGTCCTGCTTGACCGAGCGAAGACGAAGAAGAAGAAACACATTTATTTGGGAGCAGAGTTAGTTTGCGATAGTGGCCCCGGTTTTGGCGGCGACCGCGGCCACGCGGGCGACCAGTGAAGCTTGGGCCTCCTTGTCTGGACAGCGCCACGCCTCCCACTGCTTACATGTGGGTATTTGTGGATATGGATCTCTCGGGCATCCCCTCATAAAGTGCTGAATTGTTCTGAGGGACTGGCAGGCTGTGCAGTTAGGTGAATGGCATAGGGCTGGGTGAATTAGGCATAATTTAGCGGGATTATAAATCTGTTTGCAAAAGACACCATGTGTGTTCTTTATGGATAGGGAGTTGTGTGTGTGCCAGGGTGTCGACACGGAGAGAGGTGGTAATGGGTGGTTTTTTCCTTGTACGTTATCACCCGGTCTCTAGCGCATCTGGTGCCATGCTAGGGAAAGGAGCTGGGCCCGGCTCGGATGGTGAGTTCTCGAGCAATACTGTGGGCAGCTTTATTCCCCTCCAGGCCAGCGTGCGCTAGAGCCAAGATGATTTCGGAGGGGGACGTTGGGGGGGCTTTTTGGGGAATTTTGAGTGCCTGAGGCTCAATAGAGCCAGAGGCGAAATTTTGAACTGCAGTTTTAGAATCTGTGATGACTGTGGAGGTGGTCGGCTTTTCTGTTAGTGCTAATGCTACTTCCGCCTCTTGCGCCGTGGCTGGATTTGTGGTGCGAATGGTCAGGAAGTTGCACTGGGCCTCATTCGAAGGCCAATAAGAGACGATGGAGAAGTCACCATGCCGCCGATGTTCCCCTGCCTTGACGTAGTGGACGTAATTTTTGTCGCGGTATTGTTTATGTAAAGCTTGTGCGCGTTGCGAACGCCTTTTGCTGCGCCATCCGGAAATTCGAGAATTGTGGATGCATGTTTCTGGGTATAGGCTTGATAATTAGGTTAGAATGGATGTAGTGGGAGAGTGCGGTTTTATCTTCTTTGGGGTCTAGAGGGGAGATTCGTAGCCTCTGCAGAATGTGAGCGATCGTGGTAGTTTTGAGACTATGGTGAGTTGCCTCATCATTTGAGCATCAATGAGATCTCCCGCAGTGTTACGCACAACTAGGGCTTCGAATTTAGCAGTGGAAATGGTGAGGCGCAGTTGTAGCGCAGATTTATAGAGAACTTCCCAAGACCGAACAACAAGAAGGGCGTGCGAAATTTTCTCGGACTGTGCGCATACTACCCGTGCTTCGTCACCAATTTTGCACACATTGCACAGCCACTAACGCACTTGACGAAAGATATCACCCCTTTAAGCTGGGAAGCTCCCGAGAGGAAGCATTCTGCTAGCTGCAACAACGACTGCAAAACCCGCCCGTGCTCGCTCATTATCACACAAAATCTGAACCGGAAATGCGGACGAAAGCCAGTGATGGTAGCTTGGAGGCCGTATTCGTTCAAAAGCAAAACTGCTGCGAAAAAGTAGTCGCTTTTGCCAGCCGTGGCCTGTCGAATTAGGAGACAAACTACTTCCCCTTGAGAAAGAGGGACTTGCAGTTATATGGGCCATTTCCGAACTTTGCTCATATGTGTATGGTAGACCGTTCAAGATTATGACAGACCACGAGCAGCTGTGTTCGCTCGCCAATTTGAAGGATCCGTCTGGACGTCTTGAGCGGTGGGGCTTGCACCTGCATGTGTTCGACGCAATAATCGTCTAAAAATCCGCCAGGAATAATTCTGATGCCGATTGCTTGTCTCACGCCTCTATCGCACCCACGCTTACTAGATTTCGATGAAGGCAGTGCGTTCTTTGGAGTCGTGACGGAGAGCGACCTTGCCGTCCTTCAGCGTTCCGACGCCGACTTACGTGTCATGATCGGCTACCTTGAAGAACGCAACGTCGGCGTGCCTAAATCGTTCCAACAAAAATTCATGATCATGATGTCGGCAACGTTCCCGTTGCCGACATCATGATCAGAAAACAAGCGGATTCTCGTTGCCGCAGGGTACAGGACGCGCTAAGCAAGGCGGCTGATCTTCCAAGGGGGACTGCACAAGGAGTGGCGAAGCGCTTCATAAACCAACCCGTGTTGTGACATGGAGCTTCTGAAATCCCAATAACGGACCGCGGAACTGCCTTGACTGCAAGGCTTATGGAAGGATTCTTGCGCTACCGCAACCTGGATCACCGAAGAACGACGATGTACTACCCCCAAACGAACGTACTAACGAAACGTCTGGACAAAACCATCACCGATATGCTGTCTATGTACGTCGACTTTGAAATTGATACGAAGTCCTCCCATGTGTAACTTTTGCTTGCAATATAGCGATCCAGGTAACCACCAAGATAACACTGGTCGAGCTTTTCTACTGAAGACGCCCAACTACAATGCTTGACGCCGTGCTTCCGCAAGTAGAAGACGACTACCTAAACGCTGACGTCCAAGGATACCTTCAGCATGCGGAGGAGGCCCACCAGCTCGCTCGAGTTCCCACAACGGACCAGCAGCTGGTGGATGCCGGACACTGCAACCTTTGACGTCGGCAGAACGACTACCGCGCAGGGGATCATGTGTGGGTTTGGACTTTCAACCGATGACACGGTCTCAGTGAGAAGCTTCTGCGACGTTATTTCGGACCCTACCGAATTCTACAACGTTTGGCCAACTTCCTACAAGTTGATTCCTGATGGAAATTCTGGCACATCACGACGATGCGCGCGACCCGATGTCATCCACGTGGTTCACCTCAGAGCTTACTGGGCAAGATGACAAACTTTTTTGTTGTTTGTTTGTTCAGACTGTAGTTTTATTTTAGTATCAGGTAGATGCACTCTTCAAGGGGGAGTACTGCCGCAAAACATGCATTGGATTTGTTTATGTTTTTGTTACATCCCGGGCGCGCCCAACAGTGTTACCTGGTTCCTATGCATAGCACGTGTTCCATTCAATATTTTTATTCCGTCCCATGTCATCTCATTCTGGCAGTAGTATTTTGCCCTAATATCACTTCCCTATAACTATCTTCTTTGATCGACAAAGTTCTGGATGTAAATCGACGTTTCGAGAAACGCTCGCACCGAAATATAAAAGCGTTCAGAGCAGACGCTACGGCATTCGATTCGCCGATCCTAGCCTGCGCCCGTCACTTTGTTGACTGCTGTTTCACCGCGTGTGTATACTTTGAATTTAAATGGTAGCAGGTTCGCTTCATTACACTTGGTTTCCTCCAAGACAACTGCGTCGTGTTTGGCTTGTTGACCATATATATATATATATATATATGTATATATATATATATATATATATATATAAATATGTATATATATATATATATATATATATATATATATATATATATATATATATATATATATTGCAGTGCAAAAGATTTGCCCACTTAGAGTATGCTGTCAGGCACTGCGAAGGACGCACTATGCCCCGTGTGGGTATGCTCTGATACTGTGGCCATGGGCCATAATGGGTACGTAGTGAATGGGGACTGTGAAGTGGACGAGGAGGTAGCACCGGCCTCGGAGAGAACGCGCCACGATCTCTGATAGCTCTCTGCAACGTGATCATCGCTCCGGCTAGTCTCAGTGACTACCTGAACACCGTCACCTGGAACGCTACCATTCCCTGCCAATAAACACCTCTTCAATTGGTAAAGGTGCGGGTTCCCGTCCTCACCGCAGCCTGGAGTTACGAAGCAGAAGTCTCCGTCGTGTCCTGTCCAGTGACGACCCTCGGGAAATGACGTCTCCCTCGCAACCCCCGATCGTCTGTTCCGGTGCAATCCGCGAGCGAGACCCACCCATGTTTTATGGCGATGACGACCAGGACGTCGAGGATTGGCTGTCATCGTATGAAAGGGTGAGCGCACATAACAGATGGGATGACAGGATGAAGCTCAACAATGTCCCATTCTCCCTCAAGCGACTCGCTGAGGCGTGGTACCTGAACCACGGAGCCGACTTGCAGTCTTGGTCAGCTTTCAAGACCGATTTTCTGAAAGTGTTTGGCCGCCCAGCCGTGCGGAAACTTCTCGCCGAACAACTTTTGCGAGAGCGGGCGCAGAACAAAGGCGAAACATTCACGAGTTACATAGAAGACGTTATCGGCCTGTGCAAGCGGGCAGACCCTTCTATAAGCGAGGCTGACAAGATCAAACATCTCCTTAAGGGGATAGACGACGACGCTTTTCAGATGCTGCTGAGTAAGGATCCACAGACTGTCGGGGACGTCATCAACTGGTGTCAGAGCTTCGACGAGCTCCGCAAGCAGCGGCTTCTCACGCGGCGCTCAGCGTCACGGCCGGCAGAGCCCCTTTCGGGATTGGTCGCCGGCAGCGAGGAGTCTTCCCTGATGCCCCGCATTCAAGATTTTATTCGCCAAGAAATCGCGCGTCAACTATCTCTTCTATCGTGTGCACCCGCTACGGTGTCAGCGCCCCCATTGTCTTCAACACTTCAGCAAGCGATACGGGAACAAGTCGCCGATGCTCTCCCTTCGGCCTGCCCATCCGGGCCTGTGGCTGCTCCCATATCGTCGCCGCTAACCTACACAGCAGCATTGTTACGACCTCGCCAGCAGGCACCGCTTTGCGCCCCACGATCGCCGCAGATTCCGTCAGTGTCGCCGCCCGGACCAGCACCTCATGCGCCCAATGTGTGGCGAACGCCTGATAACCGCCCTATCTGCTTCGTGTGTCGTGTCGCCGGCCATGTCGCCCGTTACTGTCGCCGCCAAGCCGTCTCATACGATCAGTCGTTTCATTCGCCGTCCTACGTCGTGTATGAGCCGCCACTCCGTCAGCAGTCGCCCTTGCCGCCGTCGAACTCGCCTCCTGCCGCCCGACCGACATTCAACAGCCGCAGGTCGTCCTCACCGCGTCGCCGATTTATCTCGCCAATGCGTCCCCGCGTTGACCCAACACAGGAGGAAAACTAGTCGCCGCAGTTCCCGAGGCAAGAGCTGCGTCCACGTCGAAAACCTTAAGTCCTCGATTTTCACCCCATAATGCCATTAATGTTATTGTTGAAGGACTCGCCGTAATCGCCCTTGTCGATACTGGTGCTGCCGTGTCAGTAATCAGGGCAACGGTCTGCCGCAAATTACGCAAAGTGACGACGCCAGTGTCCGACCTCACACACCGCACCGCCAGCGCACAACACATCCGGCCTGTTGCTGCGTGCACAGCACGGGTCACCATTGAACACATCACTTACCCCATTGAGTTTATCGTGCTCACTTCGTGCTCCCACGACGTCATTCTCGGTTGGGATTTTCTGTCGTCCCACCACGCCGTCATCGATTGCGCCCGTGCTCAGCTGGAGTTATTTTCAGTTCAAGACGCCTCATGGGACGAGCACCCTGCTTCTTTTCGCCTAGTTGTCGCCGAAGACACCGACGTTCCTCCTAGCTCTGCCGTACTTGTACCCGTTTTGTGCGACTCAGTTCCGGACGCCACAGTGCTGCTCAGCCCTTCCGAGCTGTTTTGCCTCCGACAATGCTTCCCGCTGCGTTCGCAGTTTTAGAAATGCAGCATGGGTTCAGCTCCATGTTTATTTGCAACCCCTTTTCCTCTCCAGCTATACTGTTTCGGGGTGAGTGCCTGGGTCGTGTAGAAGAGATTGACACCGTCCTCGCCACCGACGTTCCCGATAACTCACCGGACGCTTCCCGTGCTCTCCTCGACCCCTCCGCTCCAGCCCCGGATACCTCGGTTTTCCTTCGCTCAATCGACGAGAGTCTTCCTGCGCCTGAACGAAACCGCCTTCTCGCCATGCTTCAAGAGTTCCTCTCGTCTTTCGACTGCCAGACATCCTCCTTGGGACGCTCATCTACAGTTACTCACCACATCGACACAGGAACTCACCCGCCATTACGACAACGGCCATATCGTGTGTCAGCCAAAGAACGTGGCGTTATTGACAGTCATGTGGACGACATGCTTGAACGTGGCGTCATACAGCCTTCGAACAGCCCGTGGGCGTCACCGGTTGTTCTCGTCACAAAGAAGGACGGATCCATTCGCTTCTGTTTTGATTATCGCCGACTCAACAAAATAACACGCAAGGATGTCTACCCTCTCCCAAGAATTGACGACGCCCTCGACACTTTGCAAGGAGCCGAGTTCTTTTCTTCCCTTGATTTAAGCTCTGGCTACTGGCAGGTCCCCATGGCGGATGCTGATCGGGAGAAAACGGCCTTTGTAACACCAAATGGCTTGTACGAGTTTACCGTCCTGCCTTTTGGCCTTTGCAACGCGCCTGCAACGTTTGAACGCATGATGGACAATATTTTGCGCAGCCTAAAGTGGAAAACCTGCCTCTGTTACCTTGATAATATTGTCGTCTTTTCTTCCGATTTTGACACGCATATTACCCGCCTCCGACAAGTCCTGAAATGCCTCACTGATGCAGGACTTCAGCTTAACCTCAAGAAGTGCCACTTTGCTGCCCGCCAACTTACAATTTTAGGTCACGTTGTGTCCAAAGATGGCGTCAGTCCTGATCCTGACAAACTTCGTGCGGTCGCCGAGTTTCCTAAGCCCACCACCACCAGGCAGCTCCGAAGCTTTATCGGCCTCTGTTCGTACTTCCGACGATTCGTGAGGAACTTTGCGTCGATAACGGCACCTCTAAAGAAGCTTCTCAACGTGAACGGGTCCAACGACATCGCTCATTGGTCTTCAGAGTGTGACGAGGCTTTCAAAAAGCTCCGTTCTGTGCTTACGTGTCCACCGATCCTCCGCCATTTCGACCCATCGGCCCCCACTGAGCTTCATACTGACGCCAGCGGTGTTGGCCTGGGCGCTGTACTCGCCCAACGGAAATCTGGCTTCGACGAATACGTCGTTGCTTATGCGAGCCGGACACTCACAAGAGCGGAGGAAAACTACTCCGTCACGGAGAAAGAGTGCCTGGCTATTGTGTGGGCCATAAGCAAATTTCGTCCCTACTTGTACGGCAGGCCCTTCGACGTAATCACCGACCACGACGCCAAATGCTGGCTATCTTCTTTGAAGGATCCGTCTGGTCGTCTTGGAAGGTGGGCCCTTCGCTTACAAGAGTACGATATCCGAGTGCTCTTTCGATCTGGCCGCAAACACACCGACGCCGATGCGCTCTCACGCTCTCCTGTGACCGCCGACAGTGCCTTTTTGTCATCCATAGACGGAATTCTATCCTCTCTGTCACTTGACGACATGCCTCGCGAGCTTCGCAAGGATCCTTGGATCACTTCTCTTTTGGACTGTCTGACAAACCCCGCTTCGCCAAACGCCCCTCGCGCTGTACGGCGACAGGCCACTCACTTCGCTATTCGTGACGAGCTTCTGTACCGCCGAAATTATTACGCAGACGGCCGGAAGTGGCTCCTCGTTATTCCCCGCCATCTCCGTTCAGACATTTGCGCATGTTTTCACGCAGATGCGCAGTGTGGTCATGCTGGTGTACTGAAGACATACCGACGTCTCCGCATGCTGTACTATTGGCGTGGAATGTACACTTTTGTCACCAAGTTCGTCCCTTCCTGCGAAAAATGTCAACGCCGCAAGTCCCCACCAAACCAACCGCCGGCTCCATTGCAGCCCCTGCCGTGTCCAGTACGACCTTTCGACCGGGTAGGAATCGATTTGTATGGGCCGCTCCCCTACACGGCGTCTGGAAACCGCTGGGCCATCGTCGCGGTAGACCACTTAACGAGATACGCTGAAACCGCCGCACTACCAGCCGCTAACGCCCGCGAGGTCGCCTCATTTCTCCTACGCCGGTTCATTCTTCGTCACGGTGCCCCTAGAGAGTTGCTCAGTTACCGAGGCCGTGTGTTTCTATCTGAAGTAATTGAAGCCCTGCTCGCAAAGTGCAACGTTATCCACCGCACCACTACTTCTTACCATCCACAGACCAATGGGCTCACGGAAAGATTTATTCGGACACTGGGCGATATGTTGGCAACTTATGTTTTGGCAGACCACACCGACTGGGACCAAGTTCTTCCGTACGTAACTTATGCGTACAACACCGCCACTCAAGCAACTACGGGGTTTTCGCCTTTCTTTCTCCTCTACGGCCGCGAGCCGTCATGTCCGCTCGACACCATCCTGCCGTACCGACCAGATGCATCTGAATGTACCCCCGTGTCACAGGCATCTCGACACGCCGAAGAGTGTCGCCAGCTCGCCCGGGCCCTGACTTCTGAGGAGCAATCTCGCCAGAAGCAGCGTCACGACTATGGAACACCGCCCCTTAGTTCGCTGCCGGTTCTCTTGTGTGGCTGTGGATAACCTCGACTGTTCCTGGTCTTGCTCAGAAGTTGCTGTCCAAATATCATGGTCCTTACCGTGTAATCGAGCGCGCATCCCCAGTGAACTACGTAGTTGAGCCGCTCACGTTGTCTCCGGACCTTCGTTGTCGCGGTCGCGAAACTGTGCACGTTGACCGTCTCAAGCCTTACCACGAACCGATGGTTTTATCTTGCCCTTAGGTCACCAGGATGGCTTCTTATGTCCGCGGGGGGTAATTGTAGTGCAAAAGATTTGCCCACTTAGAGTATGCTGTCAGGCACTGCGACGGACGCACTATGCCCCGTGTGGGTATGCTCTGATACGGTGGCCATGGGCCATAATGGGTACGTAGTGAATGGGCTCTGTGAAGTGGACGAGGAGGTAGCACCGTCCTCGGAGAGAACGCGCCACGATCTCTGATAGCTCTCTGGAACGTGATCATCGCTCCGGCTAGTCTCAGTGCCTACCTGAACACCGTCACCTGGAACGCTACCATTCCCGGCCAATAAACACCTCTTCAATATATATATATATTTATACATGTAGCGCATTCAACCGCTGGGACGATAACCTCAAGCGGCAAAATGTTCCGTTCTCCTTGACCAAAGTTGCCGAGACGTGGTATATATATAACCGGCATACCATCACCGACTGGGCCGATTTCGTTGCTCAGTTCCACCAGATTTTCGGCTCTTCTAAAGCTCGGAGCGACAGCGCGAAAAAGAAACTAGAGACCCGTGTGCAATATGCGCATGAAACGTACACCTCATACATCGAGGACGTTCTTGCACTCTGTCGTCGCGCCGACAATAACATGCCGGAAGCTGACCGTGTACGCCACGTCCTGAAAGGAATCGGTGAGTTCGCGTTCACCACACTGGCAACGCTGAACCCCACAACCGTCTCGGACGTGATCTTCACTTGTAAGCGTTTCGACGAACCACAGTCAATCCGCCTTCGTCAAGACATGTCTCCTGCCCACCATCTGGGAAATGAAGACCTGCGTGCGTTGATACGCTCGATTATTCGCGAGGAGATGCACGCCAATATGTCTCAGTGCACAGACTGTGTTCGAGAAGCTCCTTCTGTGCCTGGCCTACGGGATATCGTTAAAGAGGAGCTTGCGGCTATGCCAGTACTTCCGCCTCCCACCCAACCTGTTTCTGTGGCAATGCCATCTTACTCGGATGTGGCAGGTCGGCATCCTCTACCACTCACTCCTATTACGACACAGGCCCCGCCCAGCTATGTGGCCGCCATGCCTCGGTTGCAAACCACGCCGACTTATTTTCCGCCACACCACGACCCCACCGTTGGCCGGCCAGTATGCTATTATTGTGGCATCCGGGGCCACATCTCCCGATTTTGTCGAAGGCGCCAACGTGACGAACGACGCGGCTACGCAGCCTACGAACGCGATTATGTACGCCCGAATTACTTCGACTACGTGTAGCATACCCAACCGTCTTTCTCACGCCGTTCACCATCGCCACCCGAGCCACCAACCGACCTTCCTCGTAGGCCGCGCGATACGCGACGCCGCTCACCATCGCCAGGCCGGCGGGCGCTATCGCCCCTTCGGCCTGCGACCTACGTCACCGACCAGCACTCGGAAAACTAGTTAACGCAGTTTCGGGAGGGGAAACTGCATCACGCGGGAAACTTACAATGCCTCCGGAGCGTCCATCGAACATGTTGTCAGTTTTGGTTGAAGGTGTTTGTGTAGATGCCTTTATTGACACTGGTGCCAGTATTTTGGTGATAAGCATGCAATTGTGTGCACGACTACGCAAGGTCCGAACACCCTACAGTGGACCTTCTTTGCATGGCGCCAATAGCAGCACGATCAAGCCATGCCGACAGTGCACGGTACGAATTTCAGTCGGCCAACTTCGTCATCACGTTCAGTGTGCAGTGTTGTCCCCGTGTGCGCATCACCTTATCTGGGGCTGGGACCTTTTGTCATCCGCATCCGCCGTCATTTCGTGCCAGCAACCGCAAATTGAACTCGCAGATACGGGGGACACCAAAATTCTGGAAGAAAAGCCACAACTGAATTTGACAGCAAGTGCCGATTACGTTTTATACCCGGGCCACGATACAGTACTTTCAGTTCACTCAACCCAAATTCGTGATGGTGATGCGTTCATCGTTCCGTCTGCGCGTTTTATTCCCCATGGAATCATTATCGCGACCTGTTTTGCCCGTTTTGCACGTGGGTCTGCGCCGCTCGTCGCTACAAATTTCACTTCTCAGACAGTACTCCTCCCTGAAGGCACCACGCTCGCTTCCGTTGTGGCTGATGACCGCCTGTCTCTGGTTCCCCTGTGCTCTGTGTCTTCCGTTCCCCTACCTTCAGATTCCGGCCCCTCACGTCCCACCCTGGCAGCCATGATTAGCGAAGGGCTCACGGGTTTCGAAACGAGACTCCTACTTGAGCTGCTCGAAAAACACAAAAACTCATTTGACTGCATTTCCGCCAACCTTGGACAGACGTCTATGGCAGAGCATCGTATTGAGACAGATGGGACTCACATTGTTCGCCGTCGCCCGTACCGTGTGTCGTCGTCGGAACGGAAAGTCATCGAAGAAAACGTCGCGGACATGCTTCAACGAAACGTTATTGGACCTTCCTCGAGCCCGTGGTCTTCTCCTGTTGTTCTGGTGAGAAAAAAAGATGGTTCCGTACGCTTTTGCGTGGACTATCGGGCTTTGAATAAGATTACCCGGAAGGATGTATATTGATGCCGCGCATAGATGACGCACTGGACCGTCTACAGGGGCTGAATACATCTCTAGTCTTGACCTGCGATCTGGCTACTGGCAGATCCCCATGCGCGAGTCTGACAAAGAGAAAACGGCGTTTGCGACTCCAGACGGCTTGAACGAATTTAACGTAATGCATTTTGGCTTATGCAACGCCCCAGCCACATTCGAGCGCATGATAGATACGGACCTTCGCGGCCTTAAATGGAAAACATGCCTATGTTACCTTGATGACATCGTCATCTTTTCGTCAAGTTTCGCGGAACATCTGCAGCGTCTGGACGAGGTGTTGACTTGCCTAGCTAAGACTGGTCTGACCATGAACACCAAGAAATGTCGTTTTGCTACAAAATCGATAAAGGTTCTTGGTCACGTCGTCAGCAAAGATGGCATACGCCCCGACCCAGACAAAATTTCTGCTGTAGCCGATTTTCCTCGACCTCAGCAACAAAAGGCGCTGCGTAGTTTTCTCGGCCTGACGTCCTATTTTCGCCGTTTTATCCGCAATTTTGCTACTCTCGCTGCACCTCTGAACCAGCTATTAACTTCTGATACCCCCTTCGACTAGAGTGATGCCTGCGAAAAGGCGTTCCAAGACCTCAAGCAAGCGCTTACTTCCGCACCTGTATTATGCCAATTTGATGACTCGAGACCGGCGATCCTCCACACCGACGCTAGTGGGCATGGCATTGGCGCCGTTCTGTTGCAGCGCGATGTTCACCACCGTGAGAGGGTTGTTGCTTACGCCAGCCGCTCTCTAACACGAGCGGAGAAGAATTATATGATAACAGAACAGGAGCATCTGGCCGCTGTGTGGTCTGTGCAAAAGTTTCGGCCATATCTCTACGGCCGAAATTTCACCGTCGTCACAGACCAGCATGCTCTGTGCTGGCTGTCTTCATTCAAAAACTTGTCGGGACGCCCGGGACGCTGGATTCTGCGATTGCAAGAGTACGACTTTACGGTTACCTACAAGTCCGGACTCAAGCACGTAGACGCAGACGCACTCTCGCGGTGCCCACTGATGCCGTCTTCAAACGACATGGCGTCACTTTCTCATACACCGCCATCATCAGTTGCACCTGTCGACTATGCACCAGCTGACGACCGCCGCGACTTGTTCGATCATCAACGAGCAGACAGTTACTGCCGGAAAATAATGGATCAACTCGCTGGTTCGACACGTCCACCGAATAGCCGCCTACGTCGCCAACTGCGGCAGTTCCAGCTCATAGACGGTGCACTGTATCGCAGAAACCACCACCCAAATGGCGCCACATGGGTCCCAGTTGTGCCTCGTTTTCTCCGCAGTCGCGTCTTGCAAGCTTTTCATGACGACTCCACCGCCGGCCACCTTGGCTTTCAAAAGACGCACGACCGCAATCGAAGTCCCTTCTTTTGGCCAGGACTCTCGTCCAGTGTGGTGAAATACGTCGCATCTTGTTCACCCTGTCAGCACCGAAAACGCTCTACGGAACCCCCTGTCGGTCTCTTCCAGCCTGTTCCGTGTCCAACTACGCCGTTTGAAGTGGTTGGTATTGATTTGTATGGCCCTTACCGACGACATCTACTGGTCACCACTGGATCGCCACGGCCGTAGATCACTTGACTCGCTACGCGGAGACAGCGCCACTTCCCTCGGCTTGCGCTGGCGACATCGCTGTCTTCTTTTTGAGACACACACTGCTACGACATGGAGCCCCTCGCGTACTGTTAAGTGACCGCGGCAAGATGTTTCTATCTGAGATCCTTGCCAAAGTGGTTCGTGCCTCTAATAACGCCCACAAAATGACATCAAGCTACCATCCACAAACGAACGGGCTCACCGAACGTTTTCACCGCACGCTCTCTGACATGATATCAATGTACATACGCCCTGACCACCGAAATTGGGACACTATATTACCTTCAGTCACCTTTGCCTATAACACGGCAGTTCAAACCACTACAGGGTACGCGCCTCTCTACCTTGTCTACGGCCGTCATCCATCGCACGTGCTTGATACCTGTTTCTTTACCACTCCTGTGTCCGCTTCTGCATCGTTCCCGGAACAATTCGTGTCTCGGATCGACCACTGTCGGCGACTGGCTCGCATGCGCACAGAAGCAAGCCAACAAGACCGCAAAGAACGCTACGACGCTGTTCGCCGGTCCGTTTCTTTCCGACCTGGTGGCAAAGTCTTGGTCTGGACACCGGTTCGCTCTCCAGGCCTCTGCGAAAAATTTCTACACCGGTTCCTTGGTCCTTACAAGGTTCTTGAGGCTACCTCTCCGGTGAACCATCGCGTCACCCCCGCTTGTGGAAGTTCGAACCGCCGTCATCGTGGCACGGAGATTGTCCACGTTTCCCGCCTCAAGGCTCTCCACCGGCGTAATCCGCAGTAGAACGCGACCAGGCGGCCGCTCCCGCCCCGTGGGGGCAAATAGTGTAAGACCAGTGGTAGCCTGGTTTTTTGAAGTTCGGAGCGCTGAATGCAATGTCCCAGTGGAAGGCAATCATCACTAGCGCCCGGTTGCGGCCACGGCTTCTTCATCTCTGTATATACTAATCATCACCGATTCTTCTACCTTCACGCATTATCATCATCGGTAACCTGGCTCGGTCGCCATCTTGCCGCCTTGCAGCTCGGTCTGCGAATAAAGCGGTTTGCGCGTACTGGTCTGCCTTCGCCTACCATCGGCCTTACCATATATATATATATATATATATATATATATATATATATATATATATATATATAATATAGCGAATCAGAAAATGGGAAATCAGGGGCTCCGTGAAATGAGGCAGAAAATAAGGGTTGGCAGTCAAGAAAACCTCGGAAAGCAAAGGGGAGGTAGTGGTGAGTCATAGAAAGAGATGAAGAATTTTTTGAGTCGAAAAGAAAGAGGTGAAAAAATGCCCGCCGGGTGGGATCCGAACCCACGACCTCCAGAATACCGGTCCGGTATTCTGGAGGTCGTGGGTTCGGATCCCACCCGGCGGGCATTTTTTCACCACTTTCTTTTCGACTCAAAAAATTCTTCATCTCTTTCTATGACTCACCACAACCTCCCCTTTGCTTTCCGAGGTTTTCTTGACTGCCAACCCTTATTTTCTGCCTAAATATATATACATATATATATATATATATATATATATATATATATATATATATATATATATATATATATATATATATATATATATATATATATATATATATATATATATATATATATATATATATATATAGCAATAAAACGATGACAATAGACGTCACTGGAGTAAATGGCACAGTCGTTCATGTGACACAAATTCTCCCCTTGATGACTAAAGCATGGTACATGCTCGCCAAGGACAGTGGAGAAGCAGCGCTTGGCGCGTGAGTCGATCGAGTTCTGCATTGCACACAGAGCTGTGTTGGCCCGAAAAACTTCGGCTTCTCTGCAGCAATAACTTCTCGCTTGTGGCTCAATAAACCACGCTACAGTTTGCGGGTGTGTGCCAGGTTGTTCCTAGAGTTGCCCCAACTGCACATCATAAGACCCAGATACTACATACGGAAGTTACTAAGCAGGTAGAAACAATCCATGATGCAGCTTGACACCGACCGGGACATGGACCCACCCTTCCCACCACAGATGCGGTGTAGGGGCTTGCTTCGCCAGGAGACGCGCGATAGCTTCAATGAAACAAATGATAGCCACGTGGAGGATTGGCTGTCGAAATACGAAGGACTACGCCAGTACAACCGATGGCATGCTGGCACTAAAATAAATAACATAGGTTTTATTTTAGCGAGCTAACTAAGTTGTGGTTCCGGAACAATGAGGCCACCACGACACCTAATCTGCCTTCAAAAACTCTATTATCGAGGTCTTCGAGCGTCGCGCGGTCAAGAAGCGTCTGGATGAGGAGTGCCTCCGCACATGGCCGCAGCGTCCTAGAGAGACCTTCACAAGGCATACTGACCATTTATTGAACATACGTAAGCATGCTAATTTATCTCAGGCTGAAGCTGAGAAACGTAAGAACCTAACAAAAGGCATAGAAAATGATGCCTCCCAGAAGTGGTTAGCGAAAGATCTGCGTCCAGTTTGTCAAGTCATCACCAAGGGAGTGCTACCACAAACGTCGTGGGCAAAGGGAGTGTACTTCGGGCTCTGCGGCACAGGGCGAGTCACTCTCGAGCTTCACAGCGGCGCGAACGACGCCTCTATGGTGCGGCAGGTTTACAGTTCGTTCGCGAAGAAGACGCTCTGCTGATCAAGACGCCAACGTCTGCTTCTTACCCATCTCTACGGTGCAGAGCGCTGCTGCAGCCATCTGATGTGACCCCGTCAGTTGTCTCACCGACACTTCCAGTGCTTCGCAACATTGTCAAGAAGAGTTCGCCGATGCATTTCCACACACTCTATATTATTCACTTCGCACGTACGCTGAAGCCACGGGAATACCGGCACGGCCAGCTGGTTCGTTACTGCAGGCTACGCCACATACCCCCCCCCCACGCCCTGTGTTACGAAGGCGCCCCGATGAGAATCGCGGCATCTTTTTCGCCGGCCCACTTCCAGGCCATCTGCCCCGTTACTACCACTGCCGGGTGTCCACAACAAATATCAATGCCAGAATCATACTTTTTTGCTGTTTACATGGGTCTTCGCAGCAAGTTATAGACGTGTCGCCCATGTCGCCCTTTCCTCCATGCAAATTCGACAATTTCCACCACAGAGACTCTGAAAGCTACCATTTAACCTTCCCTCGTCCCCGCTTACTATCACCTAGGAAAACTAGGTGCCACAGTTCCGGAGGCAAGAGCTACGCGACTTTGGAATTGTATAATGCCTACAAATGTAATTGACGTATCTGTTTACGGTATATGTATTCTTGAAGTAGTCGACTCAGGTGCAGTCGTTTCCCTCATTAATTCTGATCTTTTCCACTCGCTTACCAAAGGTACAATGCCGCTGCCCCAAATTGTTGTTGCATACCGCTGCTGTCCAACCTGTAAATCAGATGGCTTCACTAATGGCTTGGGTCACAATCCAGGAAGTCTAGTAGCCCGTCGAGTACATCCCGCTTACATCGAAACACCAAAACCACCAGAAGCATCATCTGGACGATTCAACCCGATCTGCCACGTACACGCCTGATTCACTAGTCTGGGTTTGGTTGCTATGCCCTACACCCGGCCTCTCCCAGAGGCTTGTTGCAAAGTGGGTTTGGTTGCTATGCCCTACACCCGGCCTCTCCCAGAGGCTTGTTGCCAAGTATGATGGCACCTACAGAGTCGTCAAGCAAACTTTGCAGTAAATTACATCACTGAGCCAGCTGCACCCACACCCGGCCGCCGACACGGTAGACGAGAGATAGTTCACGTCAACCGGCCGAAAGATTACTACGACCTATCGGTCTCCTCGTCACCTTGAGTCGCTATGATGGCTCCGAACATTCTAGCATTGAATATGGACACAACTAGAGTATTTGCCACAGTTGTTTATGTGAGCACCATTCTTCTGCTGGTGATATTCGGCATGGTCCTCGCCTGACGCCGGCAAGGGAGAAGCAGCACTTGGTGCGCGAGTCGATTGAGAGATGCGTTTGACAAAGCTTTCCAGGGGCGACAAACCTCGGCTTCTTCCCTACACTACCAGAAAACTTGCCGCCCAATATACCACGCCCTATATATTTTAGTTATATATATGCATACGTATATAAAGTGGAAAAGAAACCTTTTCAATATTCCAGCAAAGCTAATAAAACGTACTGTAAGACAAACGCTTCAAACAACACAATGATATGTTAACCAACGTTTCGACTAGGGGGCCTTTATTCCTAGGGGAGCAACCAGCATTGAATATCTCAGTGAAAGGTGTGAATCGAGAAAATGCGCGCAACAATGCATCCCGCTTGAAAACTACATGTATTTCAAAAAAAAACCACAAAGCAGTTAAAACGTGCTTTCGTGAAGGCTCTGCACTCTCTTGCCCCTCTTTGAGACGCCGCCAACCAGAAACAAAATAAAACAGAAGTGACACGAAGCGCTACCGGCCGGTGTCTACTAGCTTGCACGTTCACCTGGATGGTCTGAACTTGTATGACCCATTTTGTATCCCAACTCTTGAGTTGAACTTTTAAAAGGAAGGAGGCCTACGAGCTTCTTATGGGTATAGCATGACATTGAGGGTTTGTAATACTCGATGCTGCACATTGTGTTGATGACCAGCGTAAAGGAACTCATATCCAGTAATCACGAAATCCTTTTTACCAAGAACGGTAGTTACGTGGGCAGCGTTTTTAGGTTTTCTGGTTTTACGTGAAGCATACATTCGAAGGCAGGTATGGTGAGACCTACGTCGAGAGGTTGGGAGTCTGCATTAGCTGAAAGGTAGCACCCATAAAAAGCAGCAGCTTTCGGTCGTCGGTAGATAAGGTCCTTCAAGTGGATGTGGACGGGCTTGTGCACAACATATACACGTATGTGGAAGAATACTTGCTGGTAGATCAATTTTCTAGTATTATTAAGACGCCTGAGAAAGGGCTTGATCGGTTAACAAAAACGTGCTTGGACTGACATTCATGTGTGAAGTGCCATAAGAAAGAAATTTGCATTTTTATATGGGTGCCTATCTCTGAAAACAGACCACAGATGTTGAATGTATTATTCAAGAACAGCACATCCGCGTCTTGACTTTTGTTCGCTCAGGATATTCGCGTGTGGTTAAGAAAACCATAGGACCAGCATAATTACAGTCGGCACTCAGCAAGTCGTGCACACACTTGACGAGCACTTGTTCTCATTGCCAAGTTTAAAGAATAAATAGGTGGTGTTTCCCTGTCGCGCCATTGCAGTCACATGCAAAACAATTACAGTTGCCATCACGCAAACCAATGACACGCTTGATTCGAAGCCGGCGTATCACGAAAAAAAAGAGTAGAAAATATTCCGTATGGTATTGGCTATCGTGGCCTCAAGCGAATGGGTTTCGATGCGAGTAAAGGCGGGGTTTTCTGCCGAGAAGAAAGCAGACCAGATTTGCTCAGCCGCTGGCAGACGGCGGGACGGCACAAAGAAAGACGATGCCACTGGAACCGCAACAACAGGTTTGTTGCTTGTGCCCAGTCAGTGGTGCATTAGCTGTCGTTAGCGTGTCGAAAGGTCTATATAGGGACAACCAGTAGATGCCTTAAAATACGTTTGCGAGAACATCATGGATTGTGGTTGGGCAGGCGGTAGACATACCTGGCCTCATACTGCAAAAAGTGCCGCGTGCCATGGTGCCAACCCATTTTTCAAAAGACACGTGATATTAGGCACAAGGGCACGACTAAAAGAATATGGTAGCGGGGTAAATCAGTCGTTAGACGTAGACGTGCGTAGGTTATCATGCTGTCAATCTACGTGAGGCCGATTTGGGGTTCCTTGGTCGATACGTGCAGTGATAGTATGCTTTGATAGGTTGCACTTTTATTTCTATTGTTCATTTTGGAATTTGTGTGTGTTTGTTTGTTTTAATGAGTTGCGTTATGGGGGTCGCTTACGCTATATTTTTCTGTTTCTTAAAAAATGAAACCAGTTGCTAGTTGCGCGTCGTCCTGTGCTTTCGGCACCTGTTTTGATGGTGCCCAGTCGGTTGTATTGGTGGTACGATGACGCAGAGCTGGACACACGGTCAGTTGCATCATCTGTGGAGGGTCGCGTGCAAGCCCAGCAAGGACCTGCTCCATCACGCCACGGATAAACAACCGGAGCTTTTCGGGCTCGAACATGTCCGGGTCGGCTCGGTGAAAAACTCGCGTAATATGCTCAGCGAACGCTGCCACACTTTTTTTTTTATTCTGCACCCATGATTCTAGGAGTCGCAATGCGTGGTCTGCTGAACAGCGCTCAAAACTATGGCGCAAACCTGGTGGCCGATTCAGTACTCTGATCGAAGGCTCTTTTCACGTTTCTCAAACCAAGTACGGGCACTGTAATCAGTGAAAAGTTGACGTTTTTCTTTTTTGGTCGCCATTCTAGAGATTGTACAAAGCAACTCGTTCGCATTGGGCGCTTTGTGAACATAGTTAGGTTTCAGTGTCACGTAGTTAAGTTTGAGAATTATCGTGTATTTAAATAGTTGCGGTGCTAGTAATCGTCGTCATATGCGTCAAAGAGGTCATCGCATTTTTGGAGGCGGGTGGTAAATCCCAAATTATCCTCTGTAGTGTAGGCTTCCACACAGGTCTTCGTTATCGACTCGAGGCAGCAGTGGCGGAATCTGGAAGTCGTTCGGGAAGGGTGGCATACTGACAGCCATGCCTGCAATTATCTCAATTGGCTTTTAAAGGATGCGGCGATCACGTGACCTCTACCAAGCAAGGTGTATTTTGTCTTTCATATTAAGGGTGTACTTGCGTTTTTACTAGCGCGGTAGTGCTTGACGACAGCGCTGGAGTTTTATTTTTTCTACACCCACCGCGGGAGCCAAAAACTCACCTTTTCCTGGCTCCTCGCGGTTTTTCGTATTTTTTTGTAATGCCAATTCCTCTGACCGGGCCGTTCGGTGCGTAGCTGTGAGGCAGACGCTCACGAGCGCTAGAAATGTTCTTGGTGTTTCTTCATGCAACCGCAAAAGTACAGCTTGTTAAACAGCCCGACAGTTGAAAAATGCGCAATAACTACAGTAGAAGATTTAACAGTAGGGACGCCGATAAACAGCTTTGGCGCAGCTTGTACTAGTCATGCAATGCTGGAGATACCCCCGTCCAAGAACCGCCGGTGGGACCTGACATTCATTTCTAAACTGGCCACTGAAATTTCTCCATGACTCGTAGGCCGGGCATCGTTTGATCCGCTGCCTTTCACATTGTTTCCGCGTTCTACTGCGCCAGCTTGTGCTAGAACACGGAGCAACCGGCTTCGCGAACTTGGTGTCTGTTGCGCTGACTCGGCATCCGTTGTCCCCAGTTCTGACGAAAGAGCAAGTGAACGGGCGATTGGAAGAGCACGCGAGGGATCACGCCTTGAATGCTGGGCACAGTTTTTTCGAAGGTCAAAGTGGCCGACGACGGGCTTTCGTTAAAAGACGCCGTCTCGCTTGTGCACAGTATTTCGCTTGATAATTTTTGGGGAGCTTCGTACGTGCTCCCAGCCTATGCGCAAGCCTGGCCGACGCTGGCCGCTGCTCACGATTGGTGCGATCATGTGCACTCGGTGTTTTTACTAGGTGTTTTTGCAACGTTATCAGGAGGAATTGAGAGTCTAGGCAGCTTGCGGATAAAAAGGCTTTTATTATATATGTCCGAAGCTGGAACGCAAAAAAACTGAATTTTTTTCTCCCAAGAGTATGCGACCAGCCGATTTGGTTGTACGCGCAGAGTCTAGCGAAGGAAGAAAAAAACTTTCCCGGTTACAGCCTAGCAACATATATGCAGACAATAGTCCGAACACGCATAAAGAAACGCGGACCTATCGTTGTCCGGTGAGTAACTTCGCGTCCGATTGTAGTAGTTCTTAATTTACACAGAGGCAGTTCTGTTGTTCAGCTTCTGCTGCCAAAATAAGCTGTCGGAGTGAACAACACAGCAGCCATCAGTGCAAATCTTGTGTGCGAATACTGGAATTGATTGCAGGAAACCGGCCGCATCGAGGAACATAGTGTAGTGTTTGTTTTGCTTGAGTGGTACGTAAGCTCTACCTAGGTTTGGGGCCCTTCTGTTACCGGCGTTATGATTTGTTCCAAAGCGTCGCAAAGCAGAATAATGGCTCCCCAAGGTCCGGCTATATTATAATACATTTGTCACATTGACCCTTTCCAATGTCCCCCGAGGTTATACACCCCCAACTCACGATCAAGCCATGCAACTCGGTTTTGTCCCGTCGTGCTCTTTTTTGTTTTTCTATTTTGCACGTTGTAATGGTGCCCCAAAACAGCCTCAAAGATCACAAAACTCACTTTTACCGGCTTGACCGCAGCTTTGATCGTGTAGTATATTGTGATCGCGTACGTTTAGTGCCTACTTTTGTTCAGGTGGCTTTACCAACTTTTCTAAGCGTGGTACAAACGTTTAGAGAGTTTTTCTAATTCAAATTTGCGGTCTGGTTTGGCTGTGCTTATCAGTTACGGAACGTGCTCCGTATTGTTTGATTAACTTATTTTGCTGGATGCTGAACTTTGGTGAGAAAAGAAATAGGAGAAATCTCGGTAAAAATTGCTGCTTCTTCGTCCTAAAAGCAGCGCTATGGAAGACCACGTGAAGAAGAAATTATTATATGTCTAAATATTCGCGTGAATTTACCCGTTAGGCGTGTTTTAAGCGAATGTTGGTACCGTCCATTTCATGCGTTTTTATTTTATAATTTTCCCTGGCGGCCCATTATGCGCCCCCGAAATGGGCAAGCTCGTTGATACTTGCTTTAAGCAACACAATGCGTCATTGTGTCATTACAGCTCTCCAGGATAATGCAGAGCATTGCGTGCTCTCGCCATGGCGGGCAAGAAGAATGCCAGCAAAAATAAGTGAACTGACCTGACAGGGTGGTGGTTTTCATTTGAAATGCGGACGAATGTGCAACTATTATTTTGCGGTCGATTCAAGCCTTGATGAAATGGGCGTTTAAGCATTAACCTTTTTTCTTTAGTCGTGTGATGGGCTATAAGTCGAGCTACTCTCGCTTTCGAAAATCAAAACCTCTGCCTAATACCAAGGCTGCGATTGGAAACTTGCTAGTTTATGGGGTCGAGGGTACAAAACATGGGTGGGGATCATGCTGGGGGGAGCGGGGCGACTAACCTATAGTAAGACAAAAGTAAACGAGAAGTAAGGTAAGCGTAATCAGGGGTGAGAATTAAAGCCAAACCGCAGGTGTGCTGAACGCTTCAACTGGTTTTTGGGCCAAACCAGGCTCACATTCTTTACTGGATAGGCAGAAGGAGCGAGGCTTGGTGCGACATTAAAAGCTGCAATGATAGTGGGTGGGGACGTGTTTGTAGTAACAGGCGAGGCGACTAGTAGCTGAGCAAGGAGGGGAAGACCCACCCGTCGTTTATTCCGTCGGTAATATAGCTGCGTGGGCAGCGAGGAGAAAAGAGAGTTCGGCAACAAAGTGAAAACTGCTGTCGGAGCACAAGCGCGATAGCACCATCTGATACATCCTTTCTTCACACAATTAAGAGGCTTCCCTGTGATCAAAATAAGCTAAGAAATGTGCTGAAAGTTTTCCTCGTGGTGAAGGCGTTGCGGCAGCGTCCGGGCTCTGGTTGACCGGCGGCTTGCAGGCAATGCGGATTCATCCACGGCTGTCTGTTTGCCCGCCTGTATCAGGAATCTTCCGACTTGAGTTGTCCAAGTCACCGGCCGGTGTGCCGCACGAGTAGTTTACTGGTTTGGGGTTTTCGATTGGTTTAATTGTGGTAGCCTTTTGCGCGCCAGTGTCTTCCACATTTTCCCGGTAGCCGTTGTCGCTGGTGCAGCATTCATCTGTTCGGAGCAAATGTTGTCGATTCCGCCTCAGCTCTCTCTGGCTGTCAGTTCGGACAAGATACGAACGAGGCGCTACTTCCTTAAGCACCTCTATGCTGGACCAGATATCCGTCTTGACCCTCACAACGTTTCCGGCTTCGAGAGGCGAGATTGGCTTACCCAGCAGTGATTGCCGGTGTTCCGATACGACCCATCTCGTATCAGCGCTGACCTAGGGAGCGGTTGTCCGAAGACGGCGGCATCACAGCATCTCTCCGGGAGACCATCCGTCTTGTAAAAGAGAAGAGCGACAAGCCAAAAGTCCCAACTAGAAATCTTCACGGCACTCTACAGTTTTCTTGGGAATTGGATTAACAACCGGCACACCCTTTTCAGCTAGGCGAAAATGAGGGCTTGATGTGATATGTTCAAAGTCGTAGCGCCTTGCGAAGGCATTGAAGTCACGTGACGCGAACTCTGACCCGTTTTCAGTGCATACCTGCACAGGAATGCCATAGCGAGCGAATATAGCAGATATCTTTGAAATTGTCTCCGTTGTTGTTGTGCCCGCCGGCCTTTGGACCTCCAGAAAGTTCGACTCGTAGTCATAACCACCACGTACGAGTCCCATGCAGACCAGAACAGGTCAGATCCGACACGGTACCATGGTCCATCCGGTGTGGGCTGTAGCAGTAGGTGCTCGCTCGGTTGGCTGTATGAATATTTCTGGGAAATATGGCCCATTCGTACTAGGTTCTCAATGTCACTTCCGAGACCTGCCCAGAAAACTAGACGCCGTGCCCTGGCTTTGCACTTGTTCTGTCCCAGGTCACCTTCGTGTATCCTTCGACAAATTTCCACTCTCATGTTCTTTGATGCATTAATCTTGCTTCCTTTGAGCAGTACGCCATCAACTTATTTTACTCGTATGTGAACAGTTTTAGTTACCCTTGAACATACGCACGAGTTTTCAGTTGTTCTACAACGGTGCCTAAATACGGGTCCTCGCGGGTTTCTTCTTGCAGCCGGCGCTTTGTCGCTGTGCTGAAAATGGTGGACACCAACTAAATTGCGTGAAAATTGACGTCTTCTGTTTCTTTAGCGCACCCGGGCAGCGTGGAAGCATGGGACAGCATATATCTGCGAGCAGCATGTGTTTCCTGGGAATGAACTGCAAAATATAGTGGTATTTCAACACACAAATAAAAATTTTTGCAGCCTTTGTTGGCATGCCCAGAAACGTCTTTGAGCGATAGAGATCAAACGCCTGTGATCAGTTTCAACCAAAATCCTGCGTATATACACAAGCTGGTGAAACTTCTCGCACGCAAAAACAATTTGGAGCACTTCTTTTTAAATGCGGAGCATTTCTTAGGATCGCAATATTACTCGTCGATGTTGTCGGCGCCGTCCACACGCTCACTGCGCATGCGCGTCGCGTCGAGGCGCAGGTGCGCGTCTCTCCCCCGTACCCTCCTCGCTCTCAACTACAGGTGCGGCGGTGCGGGAGGAGCGCGTGTACCCCGTGCGCTCCGTCGCTCTCAACAGCTGCGGTGGTGCGGGGGGAGCGCGTCTGTGCGCGCATGCGTCGTAGCTACCCGTGCGCTGCGTCACGCTCAACAGTAACGGCGGCAGGGCGTGTACACGTGATAACGGAGTGGTGGGTGCGTAGAAAGTTCGCGCGCTTGTGTACGGAAGTGTGCGCATGCGCGTCTTTCTCCCGTACTCCTCTCCCTCAAACGCGGGCGGTGTGTATATAAGCGGCGGAGCGCGCGTTCGGAATTCAGTCAAGGGCGTCTTTGCTTGGCTTTCGCTTGACTTTACGCTTGGCTTGACGGCACCAAGCAATAAAGACAGACTTTTACATTACACCCCTTGCCTTCGCTTATCCTTTATTCAATAAATAATAATAATAAAGACAAAATAACAATTAAGCATTTCCAAACCATGCCCAATTACGCAATATTCACGCGATACCCCCACCACTCTGCCCCGCATTTACTCGAGTTCCCCCCGTGGGAAGATGCGGGCGGGTTTTTTTTTCATGTGAGCGTTGCGCGTTTCACTTTCGCTCAAAACTCGCGATGCGCACGTGACAGGGCGCCAATCCTTTCCGTGCCTTTGCAGCAATGCCGCACTAATGCCGGTTCCCGAAGCGTCTGCCGTTACCTTCATTTCTTTCTTTGAGTCAAAAAGCACTAGTATCAGCGCGTTAACCAGCAATTCGCAAATCTGTGACTAATCATGCGCGTGCGCTGGCGTCCATTCTAGCACCACGCGTTCATCATTAGAAAGCAAAGTAATGAAGTCCTGTCATCAAACGAGGGTACGTATTTGCAGAAAGTAGTTGACGACGCCCAACATTCTGCGAACGCACTGTATCTCCTGGGGAGGTTGTATGGCGTGTATCCTCTCCATATTATCTGGGCTTCGGCGGATGCCACTCCCGCGGATTACGTCACCAAGCAAAGTTATTTCGTTCACACAAAATCTGCACTTCTGTGCGTTAAAAGTGAAACAAGCTTGCTCGGCTCGCTCTAGTGCTGCTCTGAGCCGCTCGTCATGTTGGTCTTTGAGTTCTCCCCAGACAAAAATATCGTCAATGTAGACGCGTACACTTGTCAAGTCTTCACAAATGTCTGTTATTGTCTTCTTGAAGATCTCGCTTGCCAAGGAAATTCCAAATGGCAGCCGTAGGAACCTGTATAGACCAAAGAGAGTCGCGAAAGTGCATACGCGTGATGTAGCTTCGTCCAACGGTATCTGGTGAAGCCTGAGTGCGCGTCAAGCGGAAAAAAGTTCGTCCAGCCCGAGATTTTACTTTCAATGTCATCTCGCGAAGGCATCGGATAATTTTCACGCATTATACCTTTGTTTATAGCTCTTGGATTCATGCATATGCGAAGACTGCCGTTTTTATATCTTATCGGAACCAAAGGGCTCACCCATTTGGTAGGCTCGTCCACTTTCACGATGATCGAGGCCCCTCCCATGCGGTTTAGTTCCTCCGGAAGGGGTTCCTTGAGCGCCAACGGCATGTTCCGGGCAGGCTGCACAACTGGAATGGCGTCCGGACGCAGATCCATCTTGTAGTGTCGCTTTACGCAGCCGGTGTTTTGAAATAGGTGTGAAAACGCCAGCTGGGGAGCGTTCTCTTCGCTGGAGTTCTCCGAATTTGCCGCTGGAAGCTGTCCGAACTCATGACATGCCTTTAGAACAAGGATTGCATGCCGACCTTTATACACCTTAAAAAAACTTAATTTGACGTTCCTGGCCATTTAACTTCAAGACTTCTGTTGAAACACCCACAAGCTTAATAACACTTCCGTTGTATGCCGTTAAGACTGCGATGCTTGCTTTTGGCTCCGTCACTCAGCTGGCACGTCTGAACAGATACAAAGGTAGCAGGTTGGCTTGCAAGCCAGTGTCTACTTTAAAGCGCAGATCATGGGCGGCTATCTCGCCGGAAACTGTTCAATCTGCTCCCGCACTATCAGTCACGCCACACACGCTGACAGGCAAGATATCGAAGATATATTGGGCTTCTTCTGTTTCGTTGACATGTTTTACTTGGCGTCTTCTACAACAGGCCACGAAGTGATTCTTTTCTTGCATACGTAGCAAGACTTTCCGCGAGCAGGGCATTCTTCAGGCACATGAAATTGTGTACATTTACAACACCGAGACTTCTCTTTTCTGTCCCGTTCTGTCCCCTTCATGTAATCTACGTCAACGCTTTCTTTCGACCACTCCGCATTTTTCTGAGCAGAAACTTCAGCAGCTTTGCACATCTGTTCCGCTTTATGCAAGCTCAGATAATTCTCGCCAAGGCAGCTCTGTCTGAGCTTGTTATCATGAATTCCAAAAACGACTTGGTCCCTCAACAATGATGGTTCAAGCTTCACAAAGTTGCACAGTTTTGCACGCGTCTTTATGTCTCGCAAAAATATTTCAAAAGGTTCTGCCTCGTCCTGTACTGGAAGACGGAACACGTGCCTTTCATAAACTTCATTTCTTTGCTGAGCACAGTACTCGTCAAATTTCCGGACCAAAGTTGCATAATAAGTAGAAGTTGTATACGTCCAGGGCATCGTCGCCGGTGGTGCTGAGGAGTATTGCCGCTTTCACAGCTTCCGTCCTTGGCTTGTCAGATGATTTTTCTGTGGTGAAGAGCCCCAGCTTCTGTTTAAACAGCAGCCAGTTTCTTCGCAAGTTTCCCGAAAGCTGGAGCGGCTCCGGCGGCTTCACGGTGTCCATACTGCTGCCAATTAAACACTTGTGACACCATGTATCGTGTTCGTAGTAACACGCGAGGCCAGCAGTAGCTGAGCAAGGAAGGAAAGACCCACCCGTCGTTCATTCAGTCGGTTATATAGCTGCGTGGCCAGCGAAAGGAAGGGAGGGTTGGACAATAAAGTGAAAACTGCCATCGGCGCACATGCGCTATAGCCTGACTTGATACAGGAGCACCGTTTCGATACCTTTCCCTTCTCCATCGCTAATATATACCAGGGTAAACGCAATGGTGATAAGCGGATAGGAAAAAAACGTAGAGAGGGTTGCGTCCTGTGTTCGGACGGGTCGAACAATGAGGGGCACAAGGGGTCAAAACTTGCGACGAAAAAAACCCATGTTTTTGGAAATTTACGTATGTATATATATTTATATATTTATGTATATATGTACAGCCAACATTCGAAATACCGAAACGCGAGGCTACGAATTTCTCGATCTAACTAACAATTTCAGATTTCCCTGCTGTTTCCCATACAGCTTACGGTTGTTATGGGCCAGAATTAACAAAACAGCTTGCATGCCATTCCCGATTTCAGAACATATTAAGTGAAACCAACCCATAAAAAATAAAATTGTGGGAATGTGTTTTGTAAGAACTCCACGGAGTTTATTGTGCCAAATCTTGGAAAAGCGGGGTATATTGTTGTGGTTTTACGCAGCCCTCTAATGTTGCAAACCCCTGCGCTAATTTTAATACAGGTTTTCTAGTACTACTCCTCGCGCTTTACCACGGCGCCTGCGTATTCAATAGGACCTTTTTCCGGGATGTCGCGAAGGAACCCAATATACGTTGACCACGCTTGCATGCTACGAAACGTCTGTGTGTCCAATGCTACCAATGCACAAGCTTAAAAGCTAATTTTTAGAATTAATTACTTTCATTTCCCGCCAGAACTTTTATGTGATGTTATCGGAAGGATTCCTCGACCTTCGTGGTGTCTCGGTGAGTCGGACCATGGGTGATGAGTGTGAAAAGTGTTTACGTGACATCTAACTCTAAGAATAGTAAAAAAAAGCAAAAACGCCCGTGTGCACGAGATTTCGGCGCGCGATAAAGATCCCCAGGTGGTCAAAATTATTCCGGAGCCCTCCACTACGGCGCGCCTCATCACTTGCGTTGCGTCGGCGCGTTAAACCCAACAATCAAATCAAGAAGAGTAAAAAGCAGGTCCCACGGTTTCTCGCAGAAGGGCATATATTTGGTGGGTGACAGAAGCGGGCACCGAGAGCGGCCGGCAGCGTAATTGCAACAGAACAGCAGTAGCTGGAGACAGCGACAGGGCTTCAGTCACTCCTGACCAGCAGTCTCCGACGAATGGGTTGATACTCCATTTTCGCGGACAGCACTTGATCATTAGCAGTGGCGTCGGCCTTGTATACGGGACATTCCGGAGGACTTCCACATTCTTCTCCATGCGGAGCGGAATTCTGCTGACTCCTCTCTTCTTCTTCTGTTCTCGAGACCTGAGTTCTCTTATCATGATCCCCTTTCAGATTTCCGCATTGGCTATGTCCTTTCTTGTCTTGTGTGCTTTTTTTAATAAGCTATGTGCCACTTTTTTGGTCTTCATTTTCTTCCTTTGTCTGTTACAGACGGTTTTTTCTCTCGTCCCTGCTACCTCTTGTCCTTGGCGTCATGCATACCTGTATTATTACACTATTCTGCACTCAAGAAAGTTGATTGGGTGGAAGCGCACACAAAAAAAGAAACAGGTAAAGAAGTATTTCCGAAAAGGAAATAAAACACACACACACACACACTGCTGCACTAAAAACTGTCACCTGAAAGCCATTACCACGTGTTAAACTGAAAGTGTCTAAGTCAGTGCCAAAAAAAAATCACCAGTTCATCCAAGAGCGGAAGCAGCAGCGGATAAGTTTTTGCATCTTGATATAATCCTCAGGTAACTAGTGAGTAAACAGATGGCAGCGTACTTGTTCATTGCAAGAAACGTTGTGCGGTCACAAGCCCATTGGTTCTTTCCATCTCCATTTCTTCTGTAATACAAACGAAACTGACCAGAAAGCTTCAGACGTGTCGGCCTCATCTGTCCCCATTCTATCCTCTTGCTTTCGTGGGTTATATAGAAACATTTTCACCATCAATGTTTTTGTACTGATCGGAACTGTTTTTAAGATCGACCGCATTCCGTTTCCTGGTGAATGACAACGATTGGTTAGAGAACTGCTGAAAAACTTCTACCCACTAGCCTCTTAGCTCAAGGTGCCGTAGAGCCCGACGTTCTTAAACATCGATGCAGCAAGTCTTGCGTCGTTTCAGCGTAACAGCTTTGCGCTTGAGTAGGGGTCAACATAACAAGATATGTGAGATCAGCTTTCTCCGGATCTGTTTCTGGTTTTGCCTAAACAGAAGGCACTTGAAATTTGTCTTAGCAGTGATCTTGGATGGCGTCTTCTTTTTCGTAGGCTTCTCATTGCGTTCTCGCAATTTTACCTTCTTGAAAAAAGTATGGTCTCTCTCCGGGCCGGTTTGGTTGAAGGTCTGATCCCTCACTTGCTGAATCTTTATTTAATTTTGCAGCAGTAAAAATGCACTTAGATATATTTTTAATGGCTGTGCCTGTAGCTGCACCTTGATTAACCCTGATATCCGGTGGTACTGCACCGTCAACCGGCGGAGGTGTGATTTCATGAAGCGCATCTTCAAACTTTTATTGCGTTATCTCGCTTCGAATCTCGAAACCGTGGTGTTTTTCATCCTAAATGATTCTCATTTGGCAGTATTCTGTTTTCCTGTATAAAATCATCTCTAAAGCGTCCAAGATATAAAGTCTCGGCAGTATCTGGTCTTCGAAGCTTCATTTGACTACCTGTTTTGCCAATATTCTCTACATTGGTTTAGCCTGCCATCATGCTAACAAAGCAGGTATCGTCCCCATTTCTCTTAGGCATGTTCTCAAGAGCTGCAGAGTTCTACAGATTGCAGAGTTTAACTCTAGATTCTGACCTCTGTGGGTGCCCTTTAACGCGTGTCTTTTAGCTTCGCGCGGTGCGTTGCTCCTTTATATTTCGTCCTCCTGGTCTGCTTTCAACATTGCATAATCTCTATTAACCCACATGCAGAGTTCCGGACCTTTCAATACTGACTGAATACCCTCACATATTATTTTTGTCCAGTTTTTCGGTCAGGATGCCACAAATCTGAAACCTGTTAATTTTTTCCACTCGTAGACCTGCGATTACGGCTCAGGGCAAACTTCTCAACTTCAAAAAGAATCCTGCCGTCTGGTCGCGGATGACTGTTGCGATGTTATCGGCAGGATTTTGGACCTTCATGTTGACGTGAGACCTTAAAGTGAAATGGACTGTAGGTGATACGCGTACACGAGTTTAGCTTACAGCAATTTACAAGAAATTAAAAACAAGAGTGGAAGGGCAAACACTTAGTGGGTGACGGCAGGAACGACGGAAAGTAGGCCGCGTAAATGTGGAGGTATATCACTAGCCGGCGACAGTGACCGTACTTCAGCCTCACATACTGGCAGATTAAAATAACTGGGGCGATGGTCTTTTTTACGCATACTGTATTTGATAATTGGCAGTGGCGTTGGTCTTGCGCACTAGCATTCCGTTCGACTGCCTCAGTGTTCTCTTCCATCATACTAGGTGTCCGACGGGGAGGAGAATGCCGAAGACTCTTCACTTCTTTCTTTCTACTCCCCCACTACTCCTCTCTACTCCCTCCTCGCTATAGCCCTCAAACCCCTTATCATATTTCTCTTCTCACGTTCTGCATTGGCTCTCTCGGTTCACCTCTTCAGTGCGTTTTCCTATACGCTTTGTGTCAGTTTTTTCGCCTTCACCTTATTTTACGAACTTTGGCTGCTGCTTCCTACTGTCTGGGGCGCCATGCCCACCTGTTTCATGACGTCATACCGTTTAACTCTTGTTTTTTTTCCACGACATTTTAATACATTGCTAACTAATATGGCAGAGCAGTCTGCAAGCGCCGCGATTGTGATGCCATGGTAGCTGCATTTATGATATCATTACGTACAGGTACATAGAATTTTTAAATTCGACTGTTAGTAAAACGACAGTCCTCATAATTAGAAGTTCTCGATGTCACGATATAATTCGCGGTTGCCGGTGAATTCGCTAGATCGGGTTTCTCTTTCTTACACACACACACACACACATATATATGATTATATATATTTATTTATATATATAAATATATATATACATATACACATATATATATATATATATATATTTATATATATTTATGTATTTATATATATATATATGTCTGTGTGTTTCTTTGATAAGGTGATAATTAAGAGAAACGAGAAGTCCAGAAAAAATCTGCCGTTTTTTTCAGGAAGCGGGAGTCGAACCCGCATCTCCGCACAACGCGTGCGGTGCACAAATTTCCTGTCTGGTTTGTGCACCGAACGCGTTATACGGAGATGTGGGTTCGACTCCCGCTTCCGAAAAAAACGGTGGGTTTTTTGTCGACTTCTATTTTCGTTTTTTTATCACTGTATCAAAGACACATAAAAAACACACGTCATTCGGCACTACTAAATATTTCGGACAAAGCCGAATAGCACTGGCAATGACGACTGCAACCTTGGTATATATATATATATATATATATATATATATATATATATATATATATATATATATATATATATATATATATATATATATATATATATTTATATATATATATATATATATATATGTATATATGCGTGTGTGTGTGTGTATGAGTGTGTGGGCACTTTTAATGTGAGTAAAGATAACGACACAGATTAAAGCGTTTGACAAAGAAATTAACTACTAACGCTTCAGGAAGAGGACTTCGTTGCTTCACAGTAAAGTACAGGCTGAGTTCACAGTGCTGTATATACTTGATAGGTGAAGGCAGAGGTCAGAGTAGCGGAACTACGCGTGTTCATACAATCAGTTTTTAGTCGGAGGGCAGCAAAAAGCGTTACTGAAGCTGAAGAGAAAATAGAAAAACGTTTTAAAGTTCACGTGGTTCAAACAGGGGGGATAGGTACATATCCGTAACAAAGAGAAGCATAGAAGAAGCAATCAGCCCAAAAAGTCGTGCTAGCGTAAGCGTTCAGCAGCAATATGACTCAAGAAATTGTCAAAAGAAGACGCATTCATGCACGCATACGGGGCGCGCAAACGTCATTGGCAAACGTGGCAACAGATTCAGTATCCCGTGCTTCAAACAGGACAAAGCACTATTCTTGGCATGTGTTGTTGGGAGGAAATGGAAGTGCACAAAAAGGCTGTCAGACACAGAGTTTCAAGAGCAAATGAGCTTAGAATAATTTAGAACGGTCAGCTGGAGACAACATTATACTCTCCAGAAAGATTACACCCACTTCCCGTGGGGAGCCCTAAGAAGTAGCGAAGCAAGCATGGGGTCGATTCAAGTGCCCATTAGTTTTCAGTTCGTCTTTTCCGTGAGGTAGAGGTACGTAGCTACCGTTATATTTACCATTTGGTTTCCATGGTAACTGCCGCACTTTTCTATTACCGGACCAAATAAATGGCAAATTGCGTTGACCCTATGGCTCTTCTGCATACTACTCAGGGTTCCCCTACGGGATGATGGTGTAATTTTTTTAAGGGGGTTGGGGTTTTAGAGTGTAGAGGTATTAAAAAGAGAGACAGAGAGATACGTTGTACATGGTATGAGTTTGTCTCTATTTAAGCATTATCATCATTTTCAACGTAGCTGACGTCGAGCTGTAGTTGGCGTTCCCCTTTGATTATGACGACCCCATGTTCTGTAAAATGTAAAGTCAAGGGCTGTTGTAGTGGATGAACCTTAAAGTTGCTGAAGATGAGGTTGATGCACGTTCCACAGGTGGTTGTGTGCTGCTTGTATTCACGCCCCGCCGAGACTCGCCGACTACCCGCCGTGGTGGCTCAGTGGCTAAGACGTTGAGCTGCTGAGCACAAGGTCGCGGGTTCGATTCCCGGCCGCGGCGGCCGCTTTTCTGATGGAGGCGAGAAGCAAAAACGCCCGTGTGTTCGAGATTTCGGCGCACTTAAAGATCCCCAGGTGGTCAAAATTAATCCGGAGTCTTCCGCTACGGCGCGCCTCATCGCCTGCGTTGCGTCGGCGCGTTAAACCCCACAACCAATCAATCGAGACACGCCGACTCACGCCGCTGCTGACGACGATGAAACGTCGAAGGTGTGTGAAGCGTGCTCGTCTCGTGCCAGCCAAGGAAAACATCGCCAACACTGTCGCTCCAGGAGCCGTTAAAAGGGAAGTGTGCTTGTCTCGTGCCGGGCCAGTAAGACACCGGCAACACTGTCCCTCCAGGAGCCATAGGAGGGTAAGGCACCACAGGGCAGTCAGCAAGCCGAGCATGCGCAGTGGGGGTGTGGACGGCGCAACTACAACAACGAGAACGACAAGGGAGGGACATAGCCCTGACCATGAGATGCTTCGCATCTAAAAAGTTGTTCTGTGCTCCTGTCAAGTTACCGGGTGCAGTACAAGTCACGAAGGAGTCAGGGCAGTTCATGGAAAGCCGTTTCATCGAACACCATTTTGTCCAGTCACGTCCTTTTCATAGAACCCGTTACATGAACGCCGTTTTTGGGAATATGGGGGCACCGTTTAATTCAAAACGACGTACTTGCCATTGGTAAACCAAACTCTTGACATCAGTTTTTCTGATCATTTTGTGGCTACATTAAGACCATCAGCTTGTTTAATTTTCTCACCATCCTTCCACAGTTCTGCTGTATGACTAGTCGTCAATAGGCAATACATAATAAGGCTACTCGTAGTATAGGGACTTCGTTGCATATGGCAATTTATAATTGAGGAGCTTGCAAAAATGAAAATTAATGGCTTCTACTAATGTGTTCAAAACTGCGAACTCCGCTAGATCCTACTGGTTCATTCTACAACTGCGCGAAACAACCGACTGAGGCAAAGACACAACTCGGGCGCTGTGCACACTAACAGCGGAACTGCACTGAGAAAACAAGCAGATTACATTGAAAAGAAAATACCTAACACCTTCCCAAAATGAACGCGTCGTGCGTGTAGAAGAACATCGAAAGTCACGCAACGATATTCGACCTACTTCGACCACAGTACCCCCGAGGCACTCTCATTCTTCTATTCAAAATCAGGAAGAGCTCTCTCGCTGTTATCGAGTATATTGCCGTGCAGAAAAGGATGACGCAGGTTTGTCCGAAGGACAAAGTTTATTGCAGCGAAACTTGTGCTCCGGAAAGCTCGAAGAATACACAAGCGTCGACGAAGCCAACAGTGAGACGTCGACAGACCACCATCAGCGAATATGGTGCACACATTTATCTGCAGTGTATTCATTACATAACACACAACCAAATATTCATGAATTCTCCCCTGCACTTCTCTTCATTTCTGAACGGATTTTCAGACACAGACAGCTAACCTCGGTTTTGTCTGAAGCGGTCCTGTGGGTAAGCATGAGTTGCACAAAGCCCAGATTGTAGGCGTCAGTATTCATCTTCGGTTTGCACGTCCCTCTTGTTTAACACACCCAGCAGATGATTTCCTCACTCCTTTGGCTCCCAGTAACAAACATCATTCGCTAATCAGCATTTCTCGCTTCTTTCCATCCTGGTGACTTTCATACAGACTGCAAAAGGAACACTAAGATCAGATTTTCGACAACATTTGGCTTATAAACTTCACATTATATTCCTAAATGTTCGTTTTGGAAGCTGCACCATTCATTGAACCACATATTTGTGGAATTGCTGAAACGATTTGCACGGTGAACACGCAGCTTCTGAAGCAGAGGCGGTATAAGTTTTTTCTTAGGAGGCATCTGAACTTTTAAATTTTACGCATACTCGTTCGATGCCCTTTTTAAAATTGCGCGTTGTGTTTTAAGGTTGTAGAAGGTTTTTTCTTTCCACGAATGACCCTATGATGAACGGTCGTTCGTGATCAAGAGTACTGCGAAGCGTTTTCTATTACAAAATGCCATACTAAGCTATATCTTTAGACGAACGGTCCGTAGCCCCCACAATTCAAAAGAATTTGCCAATGGGACATCTCTGATAACCACCAGTTCAATCCTACCAACGAGATCTGGCGGAGCAAAGAAAAGATAATTATAGACTGTGTAAGATTGGTTTTATTAAAAATATTGAGCGCTGTAAGAAATGACGCGGGATTGTGGAAAATAGACCCATAAAACACACAAGCAAGCTGTCAATCCCTCAACTTATCACCTACCGCTCTTACGAAATCTCTGATCGGAATTTGTCGCGATTCAGGCCAATGATCATGATGGCTTATGGTTGTACAACGATTAATTTTTGCTGTGGCATATTCAGGCCTCAAAGCATGCAGAAGTTCTATTTTGTCTTCAATCAATTGATGTTCTTGCTTAATATTGCTTGTGAAGCGGCTTAAACTGTGGTGTGACGTGCCCACAAGTTAGAACAAACCAACTGTGCCAGCTTTCCTCGGCATTTTTTGCCGCATGGCTGCCATGAAGCTGTGAAAGCTTGGGCAGATGACAACTGTGTTGCGGAATTTGTGGGGGTGTCCGCATCACAACGCCGCCCCGTTCGTCGTGCGTTACCCACGTGTAATCCTCTTCAAACCACAAAAGTAGCTCTGACGCTTTTGGGGAAAGTCTATCTTGGCGTGGTGGATTGTGCCACTTTGACATATAAGATGGGATGACTGAATCAACAGCGGCGCTGCTAGACCTCACTATTGTGTGAACCTGGGTTTTATTGGGTCTGCCTCTTTCCTAAGCAAACGAATGCTAAAACACTAACTTTTTTCTATGTGAACAAAGTCATAGTGAAGTCGACGATCCAGCCCGCCCCCCAAATTTTTGAAGAACAAATTGCCAAAGCTAGAGGACAAAGTACATTTGAACTCATTCAACGACCAACCCCAACGCCGGTGCTACGAGCCCAAAGGAAATGCTGTGTGCCTCGAATGCAATGATATCGCAATCAAATAGACGCCCTCATCACAACATGACGGTTCCAGTTTCGAGTTGTACAACGAGTTGTACAACAACACGCGGTTTTCAGGCGTATCTACGAACACCGCTCGTGGGCTCCATGCCTCCTTGACGCTTTCCCTCACACTTTCTGACAATCGTTTCCTCACACACAATGACCTCGCATTTTTCTCCTGTTCGAGGTGCTCAGCGCTGTTTCCTGTAACGATCCGCAAGAACGGAAATCAAGCTTCAACATCTCCACTCTTGGAAAGCAAATACGCCTATTTGGTACCTTGAATCACTACTTTTGCAAGGTTGCCTCCGCGGCGGATTCTGTGAGGTGGCGCATACGCAAAGCACGGAATTGCCTTGCAGAGAAGGAGATATCGTTGTCATTGGCTAAAATGTCACCAGAACAACCTTCCGAACACGCCTAAACACAGTTTGGTAAAACTGAAAAAAAAATAGCCGTGGTGCAGGCTTTCCCACTAAACCTGCTGATATATTTTATAGAAGTTTCTCAGAAATTGAAATGACGCAAAAGCCTCGTATCTCTAATAAATTTCGACGTAGCTGGCAGCAGGCTTACGGAAACGCTGCCCGTTTGCCCTAGCTATATTTTATGAGAAGGAATAGATAATCGATCAAACGTCTTGGATAAATCGCCTTTGGAAGAGATGCTATTCAATGAAACGCGTTCAGTAAAACGGCATCAATAAAATGGGGTTGAATGCAGTGTGCCGACCTATTCACGAATCGAAACCCGCCAACAAAATACAGGTCGCCTAATCCATATAATGTGCATCTTGAAGTAAACATCTGTTTGGAGCATTTCGGCAATACGGAAGCCCGAAGCAGTCAGCTTTGAATATGAGAAAAAAAAATTTAGAAAGGGGAGAAGCACTCATACCAACTCGCGCGTTGGAATAGTTAAAAGGTAGGTGTTTCAAAGCTAACAACGGTGCTCTATCTTTTTAACAAGAACAGTGTCCATAGTGTCTGGTCATATTTGGTTAGGGAGGCCACTTGGCTGAGAAACGCGGCTCCTGGATTAGGCGATGTACTCTACGTCACAATTACGTACGAACTTTGCGTCTGAAAACGCGCAATTATGACTGTCCAAAAAAGTCAAGATCTGACTGCAGAAACTAAACACGAAGGCAGAACAAAAATGTCATTTATTCGACCCTTCCGCCCAAGAAATATGAAATATTTAAAATCCTAAAGCGTGTTGTTAAGTTTTTACACCTTCATAGAGATTTTTGCAGAGTTGTTTTATACCAAATCAAAAGTCAACGCGCACACAGAGGAGTCATTGTGTAGTGCAGTTCACCAATGAGTTCGTGCTTTACCCGCTTCCCAAACCTCTTCCCCCAGCAGTGTTGATAACAAGTTTAGAGTCTCACATACATTTCGGTTAGTTATATTATTGGGAGTAGAAGAATTTAGAGGTGCGCACACAGAAGTCTTGTAGCACGTCCGTAATATAGATCCAGAAGCAAGCGTCCACCTAACAAAGAAACGTCCTAGGCGTGGAAACAATGAATGTCCGTTCACAGCCTTCCAGATACTCCATTGTCATGTTCGCAGCCGTTACAACACCAAAACCTTCAAGGCTGTGCTATCAACTTCACTGTAGTGCTCTGGGTGTACTGTAAAAAGGTGTTCCTTAGACGGAACTGTTAAAGTGCTGCCAGGCTATGAAATTCAATTTGGAACCTGTGCAGTAATGAAGAGTATAGCGGAACAAATACGCAATGCAGACCATGGCCATGGCTGCCCTTAGCAGGGTCACTACCTTTATTGACAGACGGAGTTTGTTCGAGATGTTGATGAGAATGAGCCCATGCACAACCCGGAAATTTAAGAAAGAGTGCAGGCATAGAGCATCTTGGCTCACATGTGCACAATGAAATTACATCGAAGGAGAGTAATCGAGGTGGATGTGGCGTGCCGGTTCAACAAAGACAAAAAATTTCAGTTGTGGGTGGGGACAGTTCTTATAAGAGAGGGAGCTGCTAGGAAAAGAAGCCGGAGAGGTTTGAAGTGGAGAAGAGAAAAAGTTGACGATAAATGCTTAGGAAATCCTGCCTTGTTAAACTTCGCAACGTCGCACAACGTCACCGCAGATCCGTAGTTGCAAAGAGTCAGTAATTAGCAAGAGGCGAAACATATGGAAACCATCAGCAGGCTGCTTCAGCTGCTCCAGTTAGACCGCGTTTGTTTATGGTTGGGTATGCCAACATAAGTGCCTTTTCTGGCTAATATTTGTTATACTGTAGTGTTTTATCAATAGCCTGAGGCAATTTTATATGGTTATTCTATTGAGGCCTCGGCTGGTGCGTCGAGGCCTCAAAAGGAAAAAAAACATGGGTCTCCACCGAGGTATTAACCACCAGCAGCGATGTCAAGCGGCATTCCCAAATCACCAATATAATCTGTTCCCGAGATCATGTCCACCGCCAAGCCTTTAATATACGAAATTCTTTCCCTATTTCCTCACGATTGGGGAATTATGCGTAACCGGACGGCGCTGGCGATCTCCGTGGTGCCACTTGATGCCATCTGAAGCGTAACGTCGGTCTTAAGAAATTTTATCCGCTTTGTTTGCAGTGGGCGTACAGCATGTCGCTGATCAGGGAAATCGTAACACCGGTATCTACAAGACAGTTGCGTTCTTGCCGAGCACATTGACACAAATTGTTGGTGAACACAGCTTTGTCGAATACTGAATGTGAATAATAGAAGGGACAATAAAAAATTACCAGGTTACTTGGCCGGCTGCAACTGGCTGTGTAGCTTCAGCGGCGCTGGCCCGTAAAGTTTCCCGGCCGCGGAATTAGGTCCCTACCGGCAGTCCTCTGCTGACAGCCCTGGTTGCGTTCGTAGCGGTTTTTTCTGCCCTCCCGGTCATCTTCCTGTGGGAACGGGTGGCCCATGGCCCCGTAGCCTGAGTTTGGCTGGTACCGGGTGGCCCATAGCCCCGTAGCCAGCGTCGGCTGGAACCGGGTGGCCTATGGCCCCGTAGAACGATTTGTCGGGGGTGCGGCCTCGGTAGCGATGATGTGGCCGCCTCCATGCTGCGTACGCGCGCCGATTCAGAGCACGGTGTTTCGCTGGCTGCGGCGACCATGACTGGAAAGCACCAGGCCCTTGCCAGGCACAGCTGTGCTCCAAGAACTGGCTCGGCGTTGGCGGTAATGCAAACTACACTTTGGCAAGCAGGCACTCCTGAACTGCGCCCGCATTTGACGCCACAGCATTCTGATCAGCATACGTTTGGGCACACAAATATGGCTCAAAGCATGGGTGGTACTGCCGCAACAAGCGGGCAAATTGTTCTGCTGCAGTAGTGTCGGGGCTTACTCTCCTGCATAATTCCGGGATAGCGCGTACGTACTCTAGCTATCTTTTTTTGGGGTGTACTGTCCTGTAACCCAGTTCCCAAAAACGCGAGTCTCATATCCAGGTGGAAGAAATTCGGCCCGAAAATATACCCTAAATGTGTCCAACGAATCAAACGGAGATTGCAGGCGCCACCACCACGCTGCAAACCGTCGGAACGCCAATAGAAGTACCCTGCGCAGCATGGTGGCGTCGAATGCTCCGACGGTGGCCCTATAAACATCAAGCTTATCAAGAAAATACGCAATAGATTGATGGTCTTCATAGCCGCGGTATGTGGGGATGTCGGGTTGCAGCGCGGGCGCTCAGTCTTGTGGCTTGCGCAGGTGTTCATACGTTCTAGAGCTCCATAAGGCAGTCATACGTTTGAGAGCTTCACTGAAGGAGTCCTCGAGGGGCGTGGCCACAACGACTGCTCCCGACCGAAGTTCCTTGCCGTCGACAGCAGACTTCGTTTCTTGGCACAACCAACTCAAACGTAAAAATAAACGTCAAAACTTTAGGAGGTGTAAGTGCACACACTGCCACAGTGCATGCCAAAACCACGTTCGGCGCCGATATCGGAGTTCTTCCCTTGCTGGCACGCGCGGCTCTAACAAAAACACCAACCAAAAGGGCCAAGAACGAAAAGGTATATAATCCATCTTAATCGAGCGGCTGGAAGTCCAGACCCTTTCGTGCTCGCGCCGAACTGCCCCCTTTTCCTTTTCTGCACGCACCTCCAGCAGGGGGTGAGGGCAGTTCCTGATAACAAACCGCCATTTCGTCGACTACACGCGTGCAGTCAACGGGCGTGCGCACTGAAATTGTGCGCCCACAACTGGCATCGTTTTATTTCGGGCGGTGAAGTGTTTGAAACACGAAAATTGCATTTCTTCATTGCGAAAATTTCTTATTCTGTTTGGACCATAGCGAAAACATCATTCAGTATTTCAGAAAACAATTCCCAAACTTAAAGATCAAATTTTTTTCATGTTTCCGTATCATTTGCAGTCGCAAACTGACTTACCGCAACGAGCCTAAAGCAGCCCACTCACAACTTTGGAGACACCTGCCGTAAACACTAATTTCCTGCTAATGTCTACAAAAAAAGAAATGATGAAAACTCACTTCTGGTACCATGCCGTAGAATTACATACAATATTAGTAACCTTCTGTTTTATCTTAAATGCTCTCGCCGGGTCCATTTTCATGTATTTGTTAATAAATTATCAATCTGGCTATATTAGCGCCACTCAACAGCAAACTCGGGAAATCCCTCTACCTTATGTTCCCCTAATATTCACCTAATGGATGCAATAACACCTCTAAAGGGTATTGTTGCTATCACCCACCTGAAATAACGCAATGCCTGTTTCGTTTATTCCAACCAGAATAGTTGTGTGTAGTATTTCAACTATGCCTTTTGTAGGCAAGGTTGCCACTGAAGAACCTTGTGCACTATACAAATTGGTAAAAAAAGGCGTATACGTACCAGGCTACAGTGAAAGCGTGTCCCCACATTCCTACATACCACGTTGCGTTGGCGTACGCTTTTTGTAGAGTCTTTATATTGGTTTTCGTATAATGTTTGTAATTGAGCCTTGTGATCGCATCAAGTTCGTTCTTATCGATACCTGGAAAGAAAATGAAGTTTTTTTTACATATTCTAACCAAACATTTGGCTCGCTGAACGTCACTGCTTCCAACTGTGCCACAACTGCCCCTGCACTTCTTTTAAAGCGAAAGCTCTATTTGTCCAACAACAAATATACAAAACAATCGTTTCATCTGTGTATCGCAGCGTCAATATGACCAAGCTCACCCAACGTAGATCCAGCAATTCAGGCATTTTTATAAAACCAAAATTTTTAATGGCTCGTTCATGCTGAGAAATGCGTTTCCAGATGGAAGATGTGGGATATAAATAGGAACGGAGTAAAGGCGCCTGCGAAGAGAAACCACTTGGCGCATGTAAGTTAACTCTACATTAAGTCTTACATGGTGGACTGGGCTCAGCGGTGTCAGCCTGATTTGCATTAGGCGGGCTTGTACGGCATGCTCTCAGCTAAAAGACAGCGTAATTGCATGGCAAAGTTTTTTTTTTACCCTCTTTCAACGAGGCAATAAATATTATGCCAGGAACCTTAAACTTTTTGGTAGAGATGTTTTATTACCGTTTCTGTAAACTTTACAATCAGTTCATTATTGCAACGCGCAGAGGGCAGTTTTGTTTTGTTTACTGATGTCTTTGAAATGAGTAAAAAAAAATTCAGCATTATTTTGCACTTTTATACATACTGTCCTCAAGTTACTGGAAAACAGTACATGAGGTTTTACTTTTTTTATATTGTTGATGTTGACTGATTTGGCTACTGATTGCCTATCCAAAATCTAACAAACGATTGTAATTGAACTCAGATGGATTGAACTTACATGCGCCAAGTGGCTTCCCTGGATGGCGCCTCGCACGATTGACAATGGTTAATCGCCAATTTTACAAGGAATACGGTCATTCGAATGGTGCGTTGCCGGGTTCGAGAAGTCTCATGGCCGGCGTGGTGTGAATACACAATTCACAAGAAACTATCTTTCATGAGGCTTTTGCCCTGCCACTTCGTAACTCCTGAAGCGGACTCCTCGAAGCCTTTGTATTTCGCCGGCAGGTCCCAGAGAAGTTCAGGCATGGACAAGACTCTTTCCTAGCCCCGTGTCCTCAGTTTATTACCAGCCTTTACTAGCCTATTCGTGAACACCCACTGCATGGCCAGGCAACATTGCCCATCGACTGTCCAATTCTCCGGCGCGTCTTCGCGGCATTTGGACGTTTCTTTGAAGCGTCAGCAGGCATTTCGGTTACCGGGCGAGTGTTTGCTAAGGTCATCATCGTAATCCGTGGCGACATAGATATCTTCACAGCATATTATCCTATAATCTTTTGTTCTCACCCCAGCAGCCTACGTATTGTGGCCTCGACCGAGTTGGTCATTGTCGAAGGGGGGATATGTCACGGCATGCAGACGATGGACAATGGCTAATCTTTCCTTTTTCTTAGGAAGACAGAGAGGACCGTAGCGCTTAGCCGGGCTCGAGAGATGTGATGGGTGACGGTGTAAATACACCATTCACATATAGCAATTGTTTATGTGATCTTTGATACGCCGCTGCTTATATTCATGCAAATGTGCTTTTCTACAACGTTCTTTTTTCATCATTATTGCAACTAGGTTCATAGCTTTATTACTTCCTCTGCCGGAATAAACATTCTCTGTTAACTTCCAAATACTTCTGTGCTGCACTGCCCCAGCGAAATCCTTGTCCCAAAATATTCCTCATTCTTCCCTCCTTCGAGTAACCGTCTTACCCTACTTCTAGTCGCGTCGATTGGTGTCCACATTTTAACCCGTGTGTTCCTAAGGTCGGTTATCTTTTGGTCTCACTGCATCAAAAAAATTTTTGCACTATGATACGTTTCACGCGGGCTTCATACTGGACGTGGACGCAGGTTTCTTGTGCTTAAGGGTCCCTCCCTCAACCTTCGTTCGATTGGTTGTTGAGGCGACCTGTGTTTTTTACGAGCTTTTTGTAAAAACTAAAAGCCGTATTCGGAGTGCCTCCTCTACACTATTTGCTCCCTACACTCGGCAGAGGAAGGATTACGCCATCTTTATGGAAAGGCAAATCAATTTCAGAGATCTCCTCCACTGTAGGCTCATGTTGAAGGGGGATTCATGGTATCAGGGTTAGATTCAGCTTCACATATCACCACCGGACAAATTAAATGGTCGTCTGCTGCATAGTAATATTTCAGGGAGCGTCCGTTCCTTTACTTTGTAGTGCTTGCGAAGTGCGTCCAAACAGTTGCCCGAACTTGCGAAGTGCGCCCGAACATTTGCATATTCAGCGCCGCAGTATTTCTTAATTTTGCGTTCATATCTGCAAACCTATGCAAAATATATTGGTATCGCTTTCGTGATCATGAAGAACGTGTTGCTGCCTTGCATTCCTTGAGTTTATATTTACCCTACTACTAGGCTCTCAAAGTGTTGGTATGAGGCATTAACGCCGGCATTTAGTTTAACTAACCAGGACCACGTTTTCCGCACACCTATAGCGGATCAACTATTCCGCGTTACCCCGAATTGAGGACGCCTCTCAGATAACCATATAAAATACCCTTTAGAGACACACTGTGAATTTTTATATTCTGTGAGTTGCTGTCGCTGTTCTGTACTATCTTTCTGATTCGCAACATATAGTTCTAGAGGAGGATTATCCTGCATACCGCCCTGTCATGTGTCATCCAAGAGACTCATATACGTTTCATTTGTTCCCTGGTCCTGTATTTCATTCAGTATGGTGGCGCGGTTCTAAGAATCAAACGTTGTTTTGTAGTCTATAAGAGGCAAGAAAGCGACTTTCCACAAATAGCGCGGTCGTTTCTGTTGCCTGATGGAGAGCATACATGTGCTGTATTGTCAACGGCGTTTTTTTTAACACAGACTCACCGGTGCAATATTGGAAATATAGCTTGAAATTGTACAAGTTTACCAGAGCCATGGTACAGAGCTTTCACAACACCTTGTGTACATCTATGGTTCGGCAAGTTTCAGGTTCCTTCGCATATGCACTAATATGAATGAATAATCGATGTTGATGTACCGGCTACGAGTGCATTCACACTTCGGAGGCACTCGAAAAATACGGTAGCAAATATTTAGAGCACCTTTATCGTATCCATTTATTTATCTAGTGTTGTTTCGTCTTCCGCGGAAGCTATTCTGTATTCTTTCTTTTAATGCGTTTTCTTCTTTTGCTCAAGTGATTACTCTAGGCCGGAATTTTATATTTCCGGACACTGTAACGCAATACGTGTAACTTTGCCTGCCAGCATACAGGCAGGTTTATATTCGCTAAACTTCTTTAACATCTCATTTATGCTGTTCGAATTGTTACCTTGTCCAAATTTCAATGCGCATTCCCTGTATTTGCAAATAGCGCCCTTCGTTGAAGTTGAATATATTAGTTGTGCAACTATAAAAACGAAAATAGTTGGTCCTTTGTACGGAAATAGCTTAAAAGGCGCAAACCAATCCTCATACGTGAGAAGCTACGTTATAGAGTATTTCGAAATAAGGTGTAATGTTAGAGAGCCTGTCAATGCTGATCTCCGTCACAGAGCCCCACTGGTGAGCTACTGCGTGAAGCACAGACCGAGGGAGAGCAGCTGGCAGAGAAAATAGCCAGCGAGGGTGGAAAAGCGTACATGGGGCAATGGGTTGGCCATCCGTCATCCGTTCTCCTGAAGAGCAGACAGCTTACAAGTCGTGAAGCCCAGAGCTGCAGTGTGAACTGCGATAGCCTTTTTTAGTTTGAATTTTTTTAACAAAACACATTACATGTCAATCGGAGAAACAAACAGGACCACACCTACCCCACGTTGCAGCATCGCTGGCTAGTTTCTTCACAAAATGCATGGCCGCCTTCTCGTGCTGTCTTGTTTTTATGTTTCGTAAATTATTGCAACAGTGCATGCCCGAACATCCCTATATTTACGCTGTCAATCACTGCCTCGTCTTCATGTTTCTGAATTCTTGTAACAGTGTAGGCACAAATACTCCTATACTTTCTTCCATCGATCAGATTCCACAGCTTCGCTCATTCAATTTGACATACCATCCTCAGCAATTTCATGTTGTTACAATTGGTAATGACCTCCCTTGTGTTTCCATTCGATTCACCTGTTAATTTCCTACGTTCAACTTCTCCTACAGCTTTCAGACTGATTGCTGTAGTTAGGTGTTGAAAATGTACCAAAGGTGTCATTCTCTCCGGCTCAAACCACAAACTTGCTTTGCAAGAATATTTTATACTCACACTTTCTGGCTGATCCTTTTCCAGAATGAGATTTGTTTCAAGTTTCGCTTTTGCCTTTTTTGAAATTCACCTTACCTTTCTTTGATTGCAGATTGTAGTCATGCGTAGCACATACCCATTCTGGGTTACTGGTTAGGTTGAAATTGTTTTTACTTAGGCTATGGGGGCTTTCCCCAATCTTTTTTTGTGCCTTTACTTGCTGAAGGAAGCGTTCATTCACGTCGGATAACATTCCTCTACAAAATGCACCAGTCTATCCGCCCACCTAATACAACTCATTTACTGTATCTTCTCACTCACATTTTTCCAACTCGTGTTGACTGCTTTTCTGTTAGTCTAGTGAATTTTAGTTGCATAAGGATGGTGTTGTACCTGTAGAAGGGTGCGAAGTGCCCGACGACGAGACGCAGAGATGTGGGCTCTGAGTAAAAAAGTCTGTTTCGAAGTGTTTACAGACATTTACAAAAACACTGAATCACCACCCAAGACGAAAGGACAACTGAGTTACACTTCTGAATAGTCTCAGCAGATGAGGGTGCCACATCACGATCAGAGACGTGGCCTGTTAGATGAAAAGTGCCACACCGCCACACGATTAGCTGTATGCAATGTGCAGGGTTTCAATGTACACAGAAGGAATTGTCACAGATAATCTATCGAAAGTAGCCAGAAAAGTCGGCACCTTGAAATGAAACTTTGAAAAGGAGCCAGAGAAGTGGCCATTTTCACTAGTCAGTGCTGTCTGATTACTTCGCAATAAGGTGCAAATATTGGGGGATGTCCAAAGCCCAATAACAATTTTTATTTGTTTACTCTGGTGAAAAACGATTGCCGGGTACTACTGTCTGCAAAGAAGCAAATACGCAGGTTTAGGTAACGCATTCAAATAATGTTAATGACTTACTGCGGGCGTTCGCTGCCCACCGTGTTTTACCACTTTTGCTGCATCTTTACATTACTGTGGCTATTAAGTAGATTATCATACACACTTCCCACCATTCTACACGAAGTCCCAAGCTCGCACACTCTACACATTACACCAACGGCGTTGCTTGAAGGCTTTCAAAATGTATAAACGACAACAGGCGCGGGATATTAAAATGAGCAAGGCAAATTTTGATTTGCGCTGGTACGTTGCTTTGTGCGATTGTATGTGATAGTGCCTGAGTCCTTTAGACCTATTTCAGGCTGTGCCAGATCGCAATCATCCTCCTAAATTTTGTTTTGTGGTGTTTGTTCGTTCGGTCTCTACGACCTAAATGCAATAAATATTATATAAAGCCACTATTGTGACCAGTGCTGGCTCGGAATCACCCGGAAATGCATAAACTCACCAATGCTCAAAAAAGCCAGAAAGTGGCGAAGCCACCACCCTGAAATTTCCGCCGCCGCACCGACTCTCGAAACGTCGGCCATTTGACATCAAGTCGCCAAACCTGGCCACACTGGAAATGGGTGTAAGGGCATCCATAAGTGAACATGAGGCTAGTCGGCTAACGTCCATTACCGGGAGCATTTCCGGGCCAACGTGTGGAATTTGAGTTGAAACTTAACGCGCACACAGTTAGCTAGCTGTCTGTTTCGACCAGTCTCCAAAACAAAGCAGTTGCCTGAATACTTGAGGGTTTTTACCTCCGCCCTTCACCGTCCTTGACGGTTAGGAGTAAATAAAATATTTCCCCCGGCGTCTTCACAAAACAATACTGGTGGCGGGGGTGGCCACACTTTTGTTCCTGCTAATGGCAGGGGAAAGAAAACAGCTATACAGCTACTGGTGAAGGCAAATGAAGAAGGGTGACGCTGCCGTGCGGTGTTCTGTGCGCAGGCAAAGTCTTCCCCACAATAGTAAACCATGATTATCCTCTACTCGGCGCAGATTCCACCTTGTCAAAAAAATCATGTACACCCTCATCACCATTGCTACATTTCGGTGCATGGACTTGCTTTATCTCAAAACAAGAGAAGATAACATTTCCACGGGAGATCGAACCCGGGCGTACATGCACATTTTCTTTGTTCTTTCTGGTGTTTTCACACATTAAACGGAAGCCAGACAATGGCGCCTTGCGACCCCACTCCGCGTTCGTACCTCGCGCTCGTACTGTGGCTGTAGCTTTTGCCAAATTTGGGGCTTTGCGCACGGCAAGGTGTATTTGTTCACACCAAAATGTGTTTGAAAAAAACTTCACCTAAACAACAAACTGTACTTTCCACCGTGAAAAAAGTAATTGAAAACAAAAATTGTAAAATGCAAACAATTCAATGGTCCCTATCTCAGCATCTGCCGCAGTGACCACCTCAAGAGTGATAGGTAAGGTCGGCGATATATTGTGAAACCTATATTTAAGATATTGTTTTCTTAAAACATAAATACCCGCAAAAAAGTGACTGCTGTGTTTATTTTATAAAATTGCGTAGTTAAAAAACTGAAACAACCTAATGGCGGTATGGATATTCTACAAAATTGGGGAAACAAGACTCCTAAAAAAGGCCAACTATAAAGAAATAAATCATGTTGCATTATCGGGTTCATACTGAAGTTATAGCCCGCTGGATTTCCGCGTTCGACAGGAGTCTCTATGCCATGCGCTTTGCTACCACCTGATCTTTCCTTGCTTCATGTCTTTACAGAAAGTGCGGCGGAAAGTGCGAACACACCCGTTCGCACTTTTCGCCACACTAGAAAATTTTAAACATTTTAAAAGAGAGGAATCTGAGTTTTAATTTATCATTGGCGATTTGTTGCTAAATGAGCGTGGCCACAGTTGCGTCTCTGGCGAACTCCCGACAAGAAGCACGCGCTTGCAGCCGTCACATTTTTTAGCAAAACCAACAACAGGGTAAAAAAACAAATCGTTTCCTTGGTCTGTCGGTTGCCGTAACTGATCCTGTTTCACGCGGGAGCTACATAGGGGTACATTAACCTGTAAATAGTAAATATAATGAGAACGTCACTGCATCTATTCGACACTCTCATTTCTACCGGCGACGCATTTAGGAGGCGCTCCTTCAAAGAAATTACACTTGTCTTTTCTGAGGGTACATATATACCGACCATTCAAAAAACATTAAGGCAGCGAGCTTTTTTGCATGGATAACCTAGACACCAGCAGCTGGTCTGACGACCCTAACCTGCGACACGCCCGAGCGCGGGAAGTATTCGTGGGGCAAAGTAAAGAGTTGGCTATTATAAAGCAACCGACTTGTTGGGCTCTCTACGATCTAGTAAGTAGTTGCTATGACGCTGTGCTTTGTATTCTGTGCTTGCACATCACAGCAGCCAAAGGCACCTTCAACTTACTCTTTACAAGAAATTTGGTTGCATGTTCTTTAATCCAAACGGTTAAAATCATGTGTACTGAAGTTGTAATATATGGTAGAAATGCAGTTGAGACCAAGGAGGTTGTATAGAACTTCTGGAGTGGAGATGGTGCTCGAAAACTGACGCCGACGGCCGCCATCTTGCCGTGGGTACAAACTCGTTCCGCGGTAGCATACGCATTGCATTCGCCGCGTAATGTACTTGTTTTTGCGGCGGGTTACGTTATATTTTTGCTTCCGTTCTTTTTTTGTTTTCTCTTGTTTTGTTTTGCAAGTTGATTCTCTCATGCGGCTACCTTAAAGCGCACCGAGCTCTTCTTGCGCGCGTTCATTTCGCGGCATGTGGTTTCGGTTATGCTCCCATCTCCGTGTTTCTAGTTAAGCGCTTCGCAAGTTGCCCGTGCATGCGCCGGGGGCGTACACATCTGGTAATTATTTACATTCTTGGGCGCTAACAACTAAAATAAACAGTAGACACAATGACATTTTTTTCTGCCCCGTGTGTCGTTCTTCCGAGTTCTCTCTTGCCAAAGAGCAGAACTCGTGTTCGTTCGATCCTCGTTCGCGGATGGATGCTCCAAAGGTGTAGAAAGCAATAATGGTCTGCTCGTGCGTCGCGTTCGGCTGCGCTAATCGCGCGAAGAAGGCGTCGGGGATCACCTTTCATCTGTAAGTACTGAGGGTATCTGTTTGTTTTGGGTTTTGAGGGCATTACTAGTAATATAACGCTATGAGTGCACATTTGCCCGCCGTTTGTGCGTGATGTAAAGGGAAAATTTGCCGTAGCACCTGCCGTCCGCTTACTGAGCACACCGTACGCGCTTGTTTACGCAGATATGCGAATGTTTTCGCTCGTGGTTGTGGTGGTCCTGTAGTCGCTTGGCTGCGCGAAATCACATGTTTGTAAATATGTGGGGCGCAAATTGTTTTTCCGCACTAATTTAAATGCAGAGTATTGCTAAGGCAGTTACCATCAAAAATCAAGGCTCTCTTCTTAAATATATTTCCTTTACATCCGGCCATACGTGAATACACTGACATTTCTCGTTAGCGCTGTTTCAAAGAAGTTTTTGATGCACCGCAATGCTCTTCCGCGTTCTTCGTCCACATGATTTTCTTATCCATAGCACGCTGCTCGCGTCCGAACTTGCGCGGTCAACAAGGTTGTGAATGTGATTGAGTAACCTCCTGCGAGTAGTTTTCTTATCAATAGCACGCTACTATCGTGCCAACGTGCGCGGTTAATGTAGTCGTGCATCCAATTAAGTTTGTTTGTTTGTTTGTCTTTATTCGCATCTTGCACAACGTACATGACTATCTGGATTTGAAAAATAAAGTCAATGCGAGTCCCATGCCTTCTGTAAAGTGCACGCGGAATAAAAAACCTGCTTTAATGTGCTTCAGTGTGTGCCAAATCCATTTTGCAAAATACGATTGAAAAGCTGGAAATAGACCCGCCGCGTTGGCTCAGTGGCTAATGCACTGTGCTGCTCATCCCTAGAACGCGGGTTCGATTCCCTGCCGCGGCGGCCGCTTTTCTGGTGAAGGCAAAAAGCGAAAACTACTGTGTGAACGAGATTTCGGTGCACGTTAAAGATTCCCCAGGTGGTCAAAATTAATCCGGAGCCCTCCACTACGGTGCGCCTCATCGCCTGCGTTGCGTCAGCGCGTTAAAGGGACACTGAAGTGAATTTGCCAAGCTCCCGTTTTTGCTTGCACTGTGTAGACTGGCTCAAATCAGCACACTTTTCATCGTTTATGCGGTTGACAAATCGGTAATTATTTTACAAAGCGCGAAAGAAGAAAAACTACCATGCGCGGTTTGCGGCGGCCGCACAAACTAAGCCGTGACGTTAGGAGGAGGGGGCGCGGTGATTGGACGATGCCCAAGGTTAGCAATCAAACAAGTTTCGGTTTCGGTCTGTAAAACAACATGTTTGACATTCGATGGCGTCGTTGGAAGGGCATTCTCAATATCCCAGTTATCGTAGTACCGCGCTTCTGCCATGTTGTCGGCTGTAAAATGCATAAGATAAGCCTCCCAGGACGGCTTGGAATCGTAGCATTCACTATCTGAGGCCTACGCAGTGCACTGAACGCCCTCCGCGTCCCCGCAGAAGCTCAAATGCATGCGCTTTTCCCCCATATTTGGAGCTTGCCTCGCTCATGCCTGTATCGTAGAAAGCGTGTTCGCACCAGGCCAAGGGTCTGTTGATTCTGGCCTGTGCCCACTGCCCGCAAGCAGCCGGTGCTTATGGCAACAGCACGCCAACGAGAACTCGCTAGCGCGGCAGTGCCAGCCTGCGCGAGTTCTGTGGACTAGTTCGTGGAGCAATGAACGTTTCGGCCCAAAAAAAGGTGAACTCAGTATAGAAAACATCGGCGAAAAACGAAAAAGTTAACTCATAAAAAAAAAGCATGTACCCGCGGCGATTCGAACTTGTGACTGGCAAAACACTCGCGGTGACATACCTAGCGCACCAGACGACTAGGCCACAGGGGGCCGCTGGCAGCAATGGAGAATATCAGGTATATAATGTATAACCAGTTTAAACTTTTATTTAGTTTTAGTATTTCAAGCAGCTTAGGTGACTATTTGTTGTATTGCGTCGTGCAGTAAGCGTCCCCCGAGTTTCCACAATAGCTCACGTCTAGCAATTGCATTTCGTAGACGGGAAAGCGTTCGCAGATGCGTAGTCGTGCTCCTGACCGCTCTGCTTGTTCGCCCAGCGCAAAAAAGTGCTTCCCGCACCCTAGTTTTACGCTGTACGGTAAAAATATCAGTTGATTTTATTTCCTTAGTACCTATATTGACTTCGCTCACTCTTCTCCCCCTTCAAGAGGCCTTATATTTTCCTACTGGCGTACCAGTCAGTGAAGCGTCGCATGTGCGCTTGTGCAGCGCTTGTGTGAAGCGACCTTGACTTGGAGCTAGATACAGTGTACAAACTAACGAAGTAAAGAAAGGCGCATTCTTCCATTCCCAAACGTGTTGTGGCTTAGTTTCAACTGATCGAACGAATTGCGACGACCCGTCGGTGGCCGGCGGACTAAACGGTGGGCCGACTGACTCGGTCGCGGAAGGTCGGCGAGCCGTGCAGTAGCGCAGCCAATAGCGAGCTCGGCTCCTCCCGACGTCACACGAAAACGCCACAGAAAATGGGCGAGCGTAAAGAGAGGAGGACAGCATTTTCGAATTGATTTTTCTACTAAATAAATTCGCGTAAACGCGCACAGAGTGGTCGAAACAGGGCCCAGGGACTCCGGACTACAGTTTGCGCTCGTAATCCCGCATTGTTTACAAATCACTTCAGTGTCCCTTTAAACCCCACACTGAATCAATGAATCAACCAATCAATCAATGAAAAGCTCGTGCTTAATTTGGTCTTCTTCGGCAAGGGCAAAACTGGGCATGTTTTTTAAACCAGAAAACGTCCATTTGCACTATATATAAAGATTGCAATATCCTGATGGATATGATTCTTGCAGTACTGCTTAAAAACCATTCGAACCGCTACTGCGTTATTATTTATTCATCATTAGTGAATAAGAATTCATTAATCCTAGCAACGCCGCTAAAAGAAACAAGCGTCAAATAATCGCGCTTTCGCGTGTCCCGCACTTCCAGCGTGAAATCACGGCTAATAGTAACCTTATGACGCGGAATCTCTTGCCATGGCGCGCAAGAGATTCCGCGCCATGGCAAGAGATAAGATGAGAGAGAATGTTAAGGAGGCGGTCTATAGCCTTAGCTATACCGAATAAACGTTTATTGAAATAAAATCAGGCGTGGTGCCTTTAGCATAGCGCTGCGCGTTTTCCCGCATCGATAGCTCTGTTGGCCACCGTAAGATATACACACGCGAACTTGCTGCTTGAACCATATCTTACGTCAAAACCTTACGCGTAAGACAAAATTCAGTGTGCCCTCAAATATCGTAATCGCTAAACTAGCTTACCATCGTTTTCTCCCTTGTAAAGCCAAAAAAGCGCGACCGCACTTCAGCGTCCCTGCCGGCGCAGCGCCTTTTCTACCCACGGCAATATGGCCGCCGACCGGTTCACCCGGCTTCACCTCCCCGCGTTGCCCGCTTTGGGCGGCCTCCACTCCAGAAGTTTTATACAACCTCCTTGGTTGAGACACATCATCCAGCAAAATAGCGAGCGTTTGGGTTATTTTGCTTTAATAAACGACATGGTGTAAAAACGCTTACTCCCCTCACTTCTGCTCTGCCAGTACATTACTCGTGCTTTGAAACACCTCTGCAGTAATTTAACTGTACAGCCGTGATCTGCGTTCTATAGGCTTGCCTCGTTAATTTTGCTGTTTTTCGGCATACAAACCAATAGCTGTTTTTAAGTTGTTATTATTTAGGCGAGTGCCTTATTTTTAAACAGCTGCTTCTGTTGACCATGTGGCGGGCACGACGTCAGTAACGGCTGTCGACAGAAAAAGAAAACGTTCTGTTTTGTCACCCTGATCTTTGCCTTGGCTAAACAAAAAGTGACACTCGTAAACGCGCGCTTTTTGTCAGGGCTTCGCCACATGCAGAGCTGATCGGGTATCATGAAAGAAACATCGAAAATAGAAAAAATAGAAACGTGCATTTTTCTTTTTTGAAGAGCGCCAAAGCTTACAAATTACCCCCTGTGGCCTCGAAAAGTGAATATATATATTTTTTTTATGAAAGCACAAAGGCAGCGAAGCAGCCACAGTAGCGAAGCACACCTCAAATGCGTTATTTCAGCCGCCTATAGCGTCGGCTCTAGCAACATCATGCAACATGCTTTCCCGTGTTTTCAAACAACTCTTGACGGAATTTTTTATTAGAATTTTAAATGTTACACATCTTCAAATAAGCGCAGGAGCCAATACGCTTACGCATCTTTAGGTTTTTCTAGACAAGTGATATTTTTTCGACAGGTTTAGAAATAGGTGGTCAGCATTACGTATCATTTACGAGGTGGTCACTACAGCATATACGGATATGGGGGGCGTCAAAGTGAGCTACAATCTGGTGTGTGGTTCGTTGTTACGATATGCTTTCAACAGTTTTAAGACCTGTCCTCTTGAGTCGTCGAACTCCGCCGTGGTTCGTTACAGAAAACTCATTCCAGTGGAAGGCACGGGAGCGTGCGCCTTGCCAGGAATGGCCGGCATCGTTCGCGTTTGCGCGTGGGCTTTTCGGACTCGAGGAGCGTGAAAAACATACAAAGAAAAATATGGAGCGAACGTCACGGCGTGCCTCATTAGTGGTGCCTGTCAAGGGCCACCTCAACCATTGAGAGAACTTTGCCCAGCGTTGCTGGCGTAAGCCCCTGCCGGCTGTTTTTCTTTCCCTTCTGGAGATTTTCTGCATGACGTGGGGAGCACCGAGTTTGCGCTGCAGACTCAGAATTCGGAAAGGCGGTGCCGCGGGTTCCAGCGCAAGCGCACGTGGTACATTTGGGGGAGATGCTAAAGCCTGCAGACAGAACAATCCAGGACTGCCACTCACGGGAACTTTCAGCTACAAGTTCGGGAATCCGTAAGTGGTGCAACAGCCGGCTATCCGAGAAATGAAGAGGGGCCATCAATTCTCCTGCTTCTTCTGCCTTGCATCCCTGGGCAGGCTGCACCAATTTTGTTTAGGGCATAACTTCAAGTTTTCATTAAACTGACCATCGTTGTGGTGTAGCTTCTTTTCAAACAAAATTTACTCAGCACGATTACACCTGGCCGGGCGATAAAGAACAATTTTCGGAAAAACTCCAGCTGCTGGTAACGGCGTGTAACCCGAGCCAACATGGCATTTTTTTGTCGCAAAGTACGCACACAAAAAAAACAGATCGGCCTTTTTGGCTATTCTCTGCGTTTAGAGAAAGTAACTACAAATATGAAAAGAAATAACAAAAAGGTTGATGCACACGGTTTCTGTTATAAGATATTCGTATCTTCATAATTTCGCACTAGCAATCATTCATACCCTGCATCCCAAGGATAATTTTAGTCGATATGTAGTTTGCATCACTGTACATCTGAGGTGGGGAAGTGTTTTTTTATCTCTCTTGTCGAAAAACAACCCAAACCTGATAGGTTTTGTTATATTTTTATCCATGGCATCCACGGCACATGTTTGGTTTCTTACTCATAGATACAGACCCATAGTCCCATAGTCGGGAGTATGTTATTCGTTACGTTAAGACGAACAAGTTGACCGAATGGTGGGCCTCATAGAAGCGAAGATGTTGGGAACGTGAAATGGGGATAATTAGCACATTTGTACATACACATAAGTCGTCCAAATAAATGAGAACATAATATTTGGCGTAACGAACAGGCCTATTTTGCAACTTAAGCTGACTGCATGGCCAACGATCAGGCACTACAAAAAGCTGACAATGCTTGAGCCGAATAATGGCACCGCCCGCGGTGGAAGTGAAAAGATGCTACGTCATGCCCCAGGGCAATGGCACGCTGGCTCAGCCACTGAAGCGAGCTTTGCACTAAGCGCACCCTGCTTGGGCTTCTCACTTTTTGTATTGGGTGTTTAGTAAACTCGCTGTGGTTTTGCTATGCATTGTATTCACTAAGGACCAATGTTTAGATATCCTAGGTGCGGTGAAAGGCAGAAGCTGCTAGTTCGAACTGACTGTGGTGAATACTGTCTCCTTCGAATTATGAGGAATTTTTCCACACCGAAATACCCAGTGTATCACAGGGGCCTTACATCTATTTGGAGTAACTGTAATTTCTAATTAACAGATTTGTAATTACCAAGCTTTTATTCCATGGCGTTTTTTTGTTAGAGCAATAAAAGGTTTTTAGTCACCATTGTGGTACATCAGTAGTGCATTGATTATCAGTCTCTGTACCAACTTTAGCTTAGAATTTCATCAATGAATGTGATGCACGCCTTCCTCCAAACAAACAAACCTAAGAGGCGAAGTTAGCTTAATTGAGTACTGACACAAAACTGTCGTGTTACGTTTTATTTGCAGTTATGGGCACATATCAGCCTTTAAGTTATTTAATGCCACATTTGGTGTTCGGTAGCAGCGTAAAAAAGTATTCACGGCCTCGAGCAACAGGAACTGGAGTAGGATAACTGTCTAGCAGACTAAGAGCATTTACTGTCATGACATATCCAGGGCACGTCATCAGCTGAAATGTGGGCGACGATATTGCAGTGACCTAGCAGCCGCTGGAAGTCAATTTCGTGACAATTCCTGAAAGCCTGGGGCATTGCTTGCTGAATCTGTCCGCAATACACTTGGTTGACAGACTATTCGAAATACGTCAAGAATATCATTGTGCGGCAATGGCCAATTCACACACAATCAGTTGGAGAAACAACCAGTTCACTTGGGTTTTAGACAACTGCACATGCGTCGAGAGGACCATTGTGTGCCAATGGCCAGTTAACATACAATCCGTTGGAGTGAATGATAACCAGCATGAGTAATACACCTTTATCAGGATAATGAAGTAACGATCCACTGATTCATATTAGCTTCATGTACCGACAGAAAGCAACCTTCCATTCTCGAAAAAGTTCCATCGTTGACTTCGTCCTCTGGTCATTTGCACTCAATTCAATGCAAATGATAAGAGTTCCTGAAGCATACATTACCTCGAAGGTGATCATTGGGTACCCAGCTCCACCGCATGTGACCGTAAACAATTGTACTGCTTGCTCTGGAAAGGGCCTGCCGATGCTACATTACACAGCATCTAAGAATCACGAAAACAATTGAGAAAATTGCCCGCCACGCTGGCGCGGTCACAATAGCGCTGTGCTGCGCGTTTTCTCACGGCACCACAAACTGGCTACATAGTTGTGGTCTGGAATGGCTGGAAAGGTGCTAAAAGTTAAACATTCCAAATAGTTAAACACGTATAAAGGCACAAAACTAAACGAACATAAAAAAAACTAGATGACTCTTCCCCAGCAGACTGAAGTGACCCTCGGACATGTATATTTTCTTACACTATTGCCTTAGTCATTGGAATGTCGCATGGTAGTTTTTTTAAAGTTTGTTGAGGAAAGCGGGGGCCGCTTTATATTCAACGGTGTGACTTCCCTGTAGGTATTTCCTGGACAGTTAACATCTCGCAGCTACAAGCTTCCTGCTTGCAGGTTTGCAGTCTTCATTCCGCTTATTCAAATGTCGTGGACACAACTGTCAATGTTCCGCGCTTGCTTGTGTACATTGCCAATTGACTTCAATAAACACCTGTGTTGGCAGCACAATGCCGCCAACCAAGCGGTGCCACTACACTGTGGTTTTTAAGCGGAGGGCACTCCTGAAGGCACAGAGAACTTCAAACCTCCAAGCATAGCATGGAGGAGAATAATGTGCGCCGATGGCGGAACCAGTGGAACAAACTTTTTAGCTGGGCTGCCAAGCGAGTGGTCGTCACAAGACCTCAGAAAGGTCGACAGCTTGGGATAAAGAAGGATGTCGCCAACTTTATCCGCCCGCAAGCGAAGGTGGAATGCCTGTGCCGATGCAGATAATACAGACTAAGAGAAGGGAGATTGAAAACATTCGAGGTGTCACAAGGACTAAGCTCAACGCCAGTAAGGGCTGGCTGAACCCTTTTATGAATCACGTTGGGTACAGCCTCTCAAGGCGGACGTGTGTGGGAAAAAACCTAGCTCCTTACATTAGGAGACGCCAGCTGCATTCCAACCGTTTGTTGTAAAGAAGCCGCTGGAAAAAGTGTGTGACAGATCAGTAACCCACATGAGACCCCAGTGTATTTTGTCATGGCAATGAGAAGGGCACTAAACAAGTGAAATTGACAACTGCGGATCCAAAAAGCAGCGCACCACCCTGACATATTCCACATCTGATTGGTAAATGCTGCCGTCCACGTTATGTTAAGGGGAAGCCCTCCAACTGGGAAAGTTCAACCTAAAAATGCTGTCGAGCGAGATCATGAAAATGGGTGGGTGACTGGTTCCCTCATCAAAGATTTGTAAAGACTGTCGGTACCGTGGACACTGCTGTTTAGTGAGTCACTCCTGGTCACTCCTGGGAGTCACTACTATCACTACTAGTAGTGACTCCTGGTCACCCTAAGGAGTCACTACTACCGTGGTTACTTGACAGATGCTACGTCCATGCCTTCAGAAACTGGTGCAGACATTGCGATAATACTTCCCAGTATGGTGAACCGGCTGCAACCGCTGGACACGACCATCAGCCAGCCATTTACAGACATGCTGAGGAAGCGTTACAATGACTGGTTGACACTGCACGATCACTAACGCCTACCAGGTGCATCAAGAGAGCTTCACTCAGCCCAGTAGCAAACTAGGACAACTGCATAAAGGCGCGGACTTCCGGCCGAGCTAAATCTGTAGGACTTCCGTAATTGCAGCGTCTCGAATGCGCTGGACGGAAGTGAGGGAAGAGCCTAGCAACAAAAACGATAGCGACGTCGACGAAGACGACGTCGGCGATCAAACATCCTACAACGAGGGTCGCAAGCGCAATAAAGCGCTTTCTTCAGACCCAGATTTGGTGCGTTTTTTCGTTCGCCTTACATTCAAGGTAACTTTACTTTCTGACTTTTGAAATTTCATGAGTCGGTTTACAATCGAGACAGGCCTAAATTCGCGTAAATACGGTAGATCCTTGTCTTCTACGTGAAGCACTACAAGCAGTAAGGAAATAAATGGAAGCAGTTGAAATAAAATTGCTACTTAAAAGAACTGCAAATTGGTCTAGTTCTATAACACTACAACTTCACAGCAAAGAAGCTTTCAGAATGCCGATTTTGAGGAAACCAATCTGAAACCAATTTGCGAGATTGGTTTAAATGCAGAAAAACCACAATAAGACTTTACATATTCACCATTTCTTACCACAGGTGGGGTTTACATTACTGTCACGTGCTTTTAACACCGGCTCCAAGAGGACACTGGGAGACTGTGAGGACGAAGATGGGGTTGAGAGCGCGTGCCCGATCATCCTCGTCATTGAGTGGTCTGGCGCTCGCGCTCAGAACCCTGTGCTCGAGCTTTTCCGAAAAGTCTCCTGCTGCTTTTACTGATTTGGTCGTCCCATTCAAGGACCCCGGCTCAGCAACTGCGTGTTTATAGCACGCTACCCTCTTGGAGGTGGCTGGTTGTGGGTGCGACTAACCCATGCAAATAACCCATTCGTCAGCGCGAAGCGGCCTCGTCCTGTCCACACACCTGTCCATCAGGGTAGTTGTCGCCAACGCGGGCTGTCTCCAAAGTGCGGTTGCCTTAACTTCACCGCACCAACACAGGAAGCCCCGAAACCCCGAGTATTGAAGCAAGCACTTACTCCGCAGGTAACTCCAACAGCCAGGTACTCCGGCCGTTTTCAAGGTGAGGTGCTTGAGGACGTCGGCGACTGGCTGGAGCAGTTTGAGCAGGTTGCTTTGTTCAATCATTGGGACGCTAGTCAAAAGCTGAGTCATGTCAATTGCTCTCTCAAACATGGTGCAAGGATGTCGTTCGACAACTGCGAGGCGAGGTTGTTTAGATGGAAAGAATTTCGGCAGGAGCTTCTGGAAACCTTCGCCACCACGGGCCATCGGGACCATGCACAGTAGTGGTTGGAGTAGCGGATTCAGAAACCAAATAAAATAGTGACTATGTTTGCAGAGGACATGACAAGGCTGCTTATGAGGACAGACCCTGAAATCTTGGAACCGAGGAAGCTGCGCTACCTGATGCACGGCGTCAAAGAGCAGCTCTTCACAGGTCTCGTTCGAAACTCACCTCGCACGTTGAAATACTTCGTCAAGGAGGCAAACGTGATCAAGCGAGCCGAGCCCTGCAAGAGAGGTGGCGGTAGTACAGCCGCGTGAACGACACTTCGTCCGGTACTGCTGGCAGCATAACAAGTATGGCCAACAAAACAACCCTTGAAGACATTATCCGCTCCATTGTACGAGAAGAGCTGCAATTGAGTGGCATTGGCGGGCTTGAACCTGCGCTTGCCTCGGCTGCTGATGTGGTTCGACAAGAAATTCGACTAGCGCTTTCGATCGCGGAGCAGCAAATACAACAGCCACGAGAGAGATAAGTAATAGCTCTCCGTCGCCAGCTGCCCATCGCACCCACGCTACGGCCGCCTCTGGTGCCTCGAGAAGACCCCCGACTCCATAGAGCAGGTTCCGCCATGCACTCTCGGCACTAACAACAGAATTCATATGGAACGTAGGTGCCGAAGACGGAAATGTGGTGCGATGACAACAACCAGCCACTGTGATATCATTGTGGCGAAGCACGCCACGTTTGCCGCTGTTGCCCGTGCCGTGAAAGTGGGCTTCGTGGCTTCTCACCCGTCACCTCACGGCCTCTCTTTGGCCAAAGACGTGCAAAATTCTAAGCTTTCCTCGCTGGTAGACAAAATCCCCTCCCATCCTCCGATGTTCCCAGTCCCCGTCTAACGGCTCGTTACCTGACCGTCGAGACCCCCGGTGCTGCCGCGTGGAAGATTCCCGTCTCTCGGTGGGGAAACTAATCCCCGCAACCTCAGAAGACCAGGTCCCTGCCGGCAGACATTTGCAAGACCTTCGAGAACCAACTACGCCGCCGACCGAGCACACGACCTCACTGATACAACACACAATGACCTCGCCGACCGAACACGCATCGTCCCCAGAAGAACACTCGACCTTCCCGACTGTACCTACGATTCCGCCTACCGGAACCACGATGTTACCGTCTGACCCAACGGCGAATAGAATAGGTACCGGTGAAATTCCCAGTGTGGACATTTTAATCTCCATAGATGGTCACCAAGTGACTCCTTTATCGACACTGGTGCGCACTACTCCACACTTATCGAAACACTCGCTGATCACCTAAGATCAGTAGACATTCGGGCTCCAGTTTAGATCGGCTGGTGGTAATCTGATGGCGCCTTTGGGTAAATACAACGCCAGTATTGGTATTGGCGACTCCGAGTTCGTCGCAAGTTTAGTCGTCCTCACCAACTGCTGCAAGGATTCAATTCTAGGAATGGACTTCCTAAGTGAGCAGAACGCAGCAATCGACGTAGAAGAGCGCTCTAATAAATTCGCCGCAAGCAGTCCCCGCCTAGAACATGGAGTACGCTGTGCACCGTTGCGTGGAATCGATGTTGATGTAAACGTACCTCCGCGGTCCGGCACGATAGTTTCTGTGATGTGTGATGTTCACTGTACCGTCGATTGTACCGCCGAGCGTATAAACTTTCTCCTGCTAGATCACGACATTGCAGTTGCTCGAGGCGTGCTGCGCCTTACCGAGGGCCGTGAGGAAATATTGGTGATAAATTTTGACAAGGAACGCCGCCACGTCGCTGAGTGTGCCACCGTTGCTTACAACGAGGCAATCACGGGTCGCGATCAATGTTTTGTATTAGAAGGCACTGAACCTGGCGAAGGCGATCCTGATTCTATTCTTTATATCAATTCGAGGTTACCGCACACTGAGTAACGAGCCCTTCGTGAGGTGCTAATGAGCTTCAAAGACTGTTCTTATGATCGTCTGCTTTGCGTTAAACACCACTGAAGAAGGATCGCATCATTACTGCCGATGCTGTCAACGTATCGCGTATATACGAGGGAGTGCGACACCATCCGAAGCCAAGTAGAATAGATTTTGCGAGGCGACGTCATCCAGCGATCTCGGGGTCCGAGAGCGTCTCCATTGATTTTAGTAAGAAAGAAGAACGAAACATCGTGATTCTGCATAGTATACTGGAAGCTGAATCAAGTCACTAAAAGAACGTGTACCCGCTGCCACCGTTCGATGACTCTCTCGACAGGCTTCGTCATGGCCGTTACATTTTTTCGATAGATTTGAAAAGTGGGTATTGACAAATCGAGGTTGATGAGCGCAACCACGGGAAGACCGCTTTCATAACACCAGATGCTCGTCGTAAGTTTTAGGTACTTTTTTGTGTGCTTTGGTTTGGGCCTGCCACATTTCAAAGGTATGTGGACACTGTTTTATTTGACCGGAAGTGGCAGACGTGTTTGGTTTATCTCGACGATGTCATCATGTTTGCGTTCACATTTGAGGAGCATTTGCGACGGCTATCTTCCGTTCTTCACGCCATTAGATCGGCCGGTCTCACGCTGAAAGCATAAAAACGTCTTTTTTATACCAGGAGCTACTTTTCTTGTACCATCTCGTCAGCCACGCCAGCGTCAATGGCGATCCTGACAAGGTAGCAGCGGTGACCAAATTCCCGACACCTGCTAACAAAAAGGCTGTTGGACGATTTCTAGGCAGTTCTTCCTATTACCGGAGGTTTATAGAACACTTGCCTCACCCGCAGTGACGTCCCCCTTCATTGTACTGGCGAGCACCAGGCTGCTTTAGAAGAACTTAGGTTTCGCTTAGAAATGCTGCCGGTACTCGCCCACTTTGACGGAGAAGCTGCAACCAAGGTCCATAGAGACACTAGTAACGTTGGTCTTGGAGCTGTAATTGTACAGTCGCAAGATGGTGTGGACGCAGGCGCGGCGTCAGCAAGCAGAACCTTTTCTCGGGCTGAGGGCAACTATTCGGCAACAGAAAAACAATGTCTGGCCGTTGTATGCGCGGTCAAGAAATTTCGCCCTTGTCTCTACGCCACCCTTTCCATGTAGTAGGCGACCACCACTTCCTGCGTTGGATGGCCAATTTAAAGAGGACCACGGGACGTTCAGCTCGCTTGTGCTTCCGACTACATGAGTTTGACTTAACCGTGATTTATGAGTATATAAGTACGGAAACAAACGTTCTGAAGCTGTGATTGCCTGTTGAGCACGCCGACAATAAAGATGATGACGACACTGCCTTCCTCGGAGCGCTGAACGCTACCATCTTGCCTCAGCAATAGTTGAATGGCGAGGAGGTGCGGCCTCTTTTAGGCTTTTTACAATGCCAGAAAGGCAACGTTCTTGGTCTCTTCGCACGTGGTTTGAAGTGCTTCGACGAGACGGCGTCACTTGCGCTCTGACGTAGGGCACATACTGCGTATGAGACCTTATTTTTCAGGGACATAACACAAGCGCGCTGGTTGTCTGTATTTTCACACAAGCATCGGCACGATGCTTTCTTTGGAAGGGGAGTAAATGTCACCTGCTTCTTAACACCACCGCCAAAAGGCGACTTTGATTGCGAAGAAGTGGTTGAGTGCGTGTGCTCTCTCTTTGTCGTCATTCAGAGCTCTAGCACTCACGCTTCGAACCATGGGCTGGAGGTCTTCCGAAAAGTCCTTGGCTGCTTGTACTATTTTGGTCGTCACCTTCAAGAACCCCGGCTCAGCAACTGCGTGCATATAGCACGCGACAATACTACTTTAACATCGCAGTCATGAAATAAATTTCCCAGAAAGATTTCGAAATGCCTCATCTAAAGACCGATTTAACTATAAAGTTAACATTTTTATGTGAATCTATTCCAGCCTTAATTTTAGGTAGACTCCCGAACTTTATAAAGTTAGAAAATAAGGGTACCGTGCCTCGAATGTAAGCAGAATGAAAAAGGCATTGAAGGGACCCAAAACATGCACTTTATTATTGTCGTGGTTCTCGCTGTAGATGTTCAATGCTCCCTCTTCTTCGTCGTTTTCGTCACCATCACTGTTCTCTTCCCTCAGCGCCTGTCGTCACCTCTGCCCAGCGCATTCTAGATGCTGCAGTTACAGAAGGCCCGCACAATTAGCTCAGCAAAAATTTCGCTCCACTCGGCGGTGACCCTACTTTGCTGTTGGTTGAGTGAAGCGCGCTTGATGCGCTTGATAGGTGTGACTTGTAGGGTCGTGCAGCGTAAACGAGTCATTGGCTTGTTGATGGCCACGTCGAGCGGTTGGAGCATGCTCACAATCCGCCGGATATTTCTCCAAAGTCTGCACTACCTTCTGAAAGCACGGACTTTACGGCCCTTGCGAAGTGACTAGGGTAGAATTGACCAAAAGTGACCCTTTCAAGTGCACAGCGCACGGTGTTGCTGAACCGTCTTCACTTAATATTTGGTGAAGTCACTATTCATTTATGCATTCTCAACGGCTCGAATGACGGTTTTAGGAACAACTTTTCTATTGAAATAGCCTTTTATTTATGCCGGCTACTTTCGCCCATCGGCCGTGGAACACATCACGGTGGTGCGCTGCATGTCGTAGCCGGAAGTTTTGACTTTCGCTTACTTTGCAGCTTTTTCATTCTACGTTTATACTACAGGCATACACTGGGGTCTCATCAGCGTTACCCGTCTCGCCCAGTCTGTACTCGTTTTCCAGTTATGTCTTGATACAAAAGCGCTGGAATGTGACTAGTTTTTTTTTAGCCAGGGGGTTGGTTTTGGCACAGAGATATCCACCCCTCAGGCTAAACCTAAACAGCTTCAAAAAACGAGTGATCCAGTCACTGCTGGTCATGAATTGAGTCCACGCGACACCTCAAATGCTTGCGATCTCCCTCACCTTCACCTGAATCATCTCTGTCATCACACGCATTCAATGGTCTCTGCTTCCGGATGAAGGCAGCGACATTCTTTTTATCATCGTGGTGTCGACCATTCTTGGGTACTATGAAGGATATTTGCTTGGCACGCAAATTAAAAGTTTGTTCGATGGCGTCCGCCGCCGGTGCATGCTCTTCTTAGCGACGCTGAACTCTCACTGTGCTTGGAGATTTGAAGGGCTCTTGACATCCAAAACTACCTTTTGCTTAAAAGCTGTGGTTTCTCGACACTGATTTGTAGGCGCCATTGCGCTGCGAACACAGGCAGTGCGCGGGGTAATGTGGCGGTGTAAGGAAGCAACCACGACGCTTAGAGCGAGGTCAACAAAAATAAAATAAGCAGAATGCAGCCGCAATCCTGGAAGCTGCAAGCTTGTGGCTCTGAGATTACGTTGAGTGTCTAGTGGTGAAAGAAAAGTCGCATCCTCAAGTCTAAGGCATTCCCTGACTTTTTTAAACGAAGTTATTAAAAACCTAATTGCCTAGATTCGAGTAAATAGGTATCAGCGATGTGCGGATAGCCCTACGTACGAGCTTCTGGGCACCAGTTTGATACAGCTCGTTTCCTGGATACGTGTAACAGGCAATGAACACAATACCAAAGATACAACGGGCCTAAAAAACAAATGTTTTCCACAGCAGTTATCTTTACGTGATAAAACCAGATGTGTGTCCTAGCGGGTATGTGGATATAGGCATGTACACGCAGTTGTCTCTGTACTTAAATTCTTTAAGTATACCACGAAGGCCGCAACGATAACAAACCATCCCTGATGCCCACCTCTCCCCCGATTGCCTCGTACCCTATTTACACTTTCTGCCCTAGTCTGTCTCAAAATAAAAAAAAAACGTTCAGAAGGTAGGATTCCAAGTTTTTTCAAAACGGACGATTAGGCGAGTTGGTACATATACTTTGTCACACCGCAAACCACCGGACATGGAAAGAAGCTGGCGAAAACAACGCGCTGACTAATGACTGATTTTAGTGCTTATGTCAGTGGTTTTTATGTTGCATAGGCAAAGACACAACACAATCACAACAGATGAAAACACTAAATTCGCATGTGAACACCTGAGAGGGCGTGAGCATCGTATAATAAAGATGAGCTTTTGTTGCACTCTATTCTGCTTTCCGGGTAAGAAGTGCAATCAATACACAAAGCGAAACCATTTTAAAAACAAAATGAGCTGTTAGGAGATAAACACTGATTAAAAAGGTCGAGTACGGTTCACCAGGAATCAACGCTCCTTGTCTGAGAGTGGAATAGAAGGAGTGCTTACGCATTGGGGGTTTAACTTTTTTATTTAGTGGCCTCTAAGAATTCGCTCACGATGTGGTTGGCGTGCTCCCCTATCACAACGTTCTGGTCCAGAAGCGCATTGCATTGGCTAACGCAATCGCGGCAGTGCCGGTCGAGCTGACCACTGAACGTTTGTAAAACGTTGTTGTGGTGGTCCCTCAGTCTATCATTGAAACATTATCCAGTTTGGCCTACGTAATGCTTGCCGCATGAAAGAGGCACAGAATAAACCACTTTTTTTGCACAGGCAACACATTTGATAAGGTGCTACGTTGTACATTTGTTGGGCGTTGTTGTAGCGGAGTTTACTTTTTGGTTTGGCAGATTTGAGACGGTTTTAAGGGGGCGGAAAACATTACCTTCACAAATCCGCCACTCCTTACTTTCTTCAGGACATAGGCAACTCTACATGCATAGCACCACTGCGATGGGCTCTTTTTTTTGGGGGAGGTGTTCTCAGGCTGGTATTGCTTCTTTTTTTATTTGTTCCTTCAACATCGGCTCAGCCACAGCTGCCAGAACATACATTTGGCACCCCGCTGCCAAAATGCATAGTGTTTGTGCCTCTAAACTGTTCGGGATGGCATGGGGGCAGTATTTCCTCAAGGCATAGCCAACCCAAGTCTTGACAATTGCTCTTTTCACGAGTTTCGTACGAGCTGTCGCGTAACGTAAGATCGGCTTGTTGCACGCGAGTTAATCTGCCTGCATACTTGGTTGTCTAGTAGCTTGAGTCTCAAATCGAGAACCTTAATGAAGCCGTTAGGCAGCTCTTCCTGATTCACGACCAGTGGCTACATACATGCATCAAAAAGCTCCAGACCGGAGGCAATATAGAAGGGAAACTTGCGTCGTCAGTGTGGAATAATACAAAATAGTTGTATACAAACCAAAACGTTTTTGGCATGCTATAACCAAGTAAGTGGCTTTTAATGTACCCCTCACGACTGGTCAAAAACAAGCCACACAGGATCGGCGTAATACAGGACCCAATATTGATCCCGTTTTTTGCAAGAACATACTAGCCTGCCAAACGGCGTAGGTCGAAATCAAGTAAATTGTGAGCAACTCAACAAAATCTGTTTCAGACATCCCCTTGTCATTCTGAAAAGCCACAATGCCGTACCCATCTATACACTCTTCAACGCAAGCAAGAACGTCCTTGTGCGGTAGCGAGTAATACAGGTTCTTTTATTCAAAAGAGCAGGCCTTGTACAGTCATGGACAATTGAAATACAAATCCCGGAACGCAAGGCCGGAGATACCGGTGCCGTCACCTGGCAGCGGCCTAGGAAAAGAGACGGACAATCAGGGTGCGTGTCCCACTTTGATATGCTGCCATCTCCTCACTCCCACGCTTGTCTTGTCGCCATGCCGCAGGAGTTCTAAAAACAATTCTGTTAGCGATGCGGTCCGACATTACTGCGTGCTCGGTGCACACAAGTGCCTGCTCCCTGTCAGTGCTGGCGCTACATTGCCGACACGTCTTTGCAATTGTGGTGCAGTAACTTGAGCAAATAGCGATGGGCACCAGTGTCCCGCCCAAAACCATGTTCAATGCTTCCCGCTCGGTTTCCACACGCACTGAGGTGCCTCCGAAAAACAAAATCAGGCCATAAACAGTGTTGTGCAAGGGTAACTGGCCTATAGATTGGTTGGAGCTGCCTGACGTCTTCATTTTTATAATATTAGAATACTGTTAGTAGTTATACCAGCGAACACAGTGCTTTCAGTCAATATAGATCATTGGAGACAAATTATGGTGGTATGTAATTGTTTTCTACAGGCGCCGAATGGGCGATGTCACAAGCCATGACTGCTTCAAACAAAACGTGTTGCTTCCAGCCAGCTCATTGTTCTATTCCCAAACCACTGCCCTACGAACTCAAACATTGCCGCATCGTCACAAGTCACGCGGCACGCTTCCATTTTTGCCTCAATTTCCTTGCGCTGGTTTTCTTCAAGAACGTAAGATGAACTCAATTGTATGCCTTCCGAAGAGCGTGCGCGCGCTTCTCGCGCAAGCACTGGTAACAACTGCAAGCAATTACGTCCGGCATTGCTATCAGCACTACCAGCACCCTTAGCTGTGCCAGCGGTAGTACTTGTAGTGCTTGCAGCGCTGTTGCGGCATGATGAAAAGGCAAGCGTGGGAGCGTGTAGAGGTCACCATATCGCAGTGGGATACGCAGCCTCGCTCCCGACATCTCTACTGTACATGTCCGTTTCTTTTCAACGTCCGCTGCCAGGTGACGGCACCGTTATCTACGGCAGTTCGCTCCGCGGGTCCTATTTCAATTGTTCAGGACTGTACACTACGTTCTTGTTATACTGTAGAAAGTTCATCACTTCTTCGTGGTTACGTAATATGAAATGATCGCGAATGGGCAAAAATTTCAGTTTTTTTCTCCAGTAATTACAAAACATTCGTTTGCTCGGGCGCCAAATAGCACAAAGATTGGTATCGTTTCAGAAAACAGGTCATGGTTAAAACATGTTTTGTGATTTTTACAAAAACAAAACGGAAATCTCTGCCCAGTTGGAATTCGTTCACAGTATGTAACTGCTTTCAGGCCACTCCATAGATTAGTCAAAAGGTGCGTAAAACTCCCTGATGGCACTTGACATTCTAACCTTCACTGCAGTTCTTCTGCACTTCCTATCATGTATTGCTTAGCGACATTTTTCGAGAAAATGCTTAAGGTACGCTGAAGTAAACTTTTCAAACTTCTGTGTGTGTCACTAAGGCATGGATCAGCTTGAACATACTCTTCAGTGTCTTCCGGTCGCTGAATCAGTATTTATTTATGCAGCAAGGAATGAGATAAAGCATCACGCGATGTCTGTGGCTGCCACAACAATTACAGCAAAGAGATTACATTACGCTCAAAGTTCTCGCAATTTCAGTGCACGATGAGCAATTTTTAAGGTTCATGCGCTTACACTTGCACTCGTGTGGTCATAATGTGTTATCTTTTTTTAAGGAAGACCTTCTGGGGTATTTGCCGCATGCATATGCACCACATGTAGTTCTTGTAGCTTTTTTTGGTTGTGGAGAATGTGGTTGTGTACTGGTTGTGACCGAAAACCCAAACCACAATTCTGGTTTTGGTTCTCTGCAGCGACACGCTTGGCAGTTGTCATTATTCTTGGGTTCGCACGCTTGCTACTTTGGGAATTGGCTCGCCATACTGCTGCCAAGTCGTCAGCAGCAAGGAGTGCTGGGTAAAACTCCCAGCACCGCTCAGGGTGCTGTCGCAGAAATCCGAAACCCGGGATGTGAGGCACGAGTGCAGCTGACTTTAACGGCACAGCGGCTGCGAAGCTAGTGGAGCATGAAACGTTCGCGCTAGTTGATAGAAGAGGCATTGCATTCGACCACTGCCAATCATGGCTCGTACCCAAGTTGACGCTCGTTTTCTCTGCCACCCCTTCCATTCGGAACGTCTGCAGCTACGCTGCAGGCTCCTGCCAGAGAACATCAGAGGTCATATTGTAGCAATCGACGCCCTCCTCAAGGACCCGTCTCTAGACGTAACTGATATGATCGCCAAGATTTACCGCCTCCATGACCAGAGATGGCAGCCATACCACCACCACGACCAATGTTAGAATCCTTTTGTTTGACGCAGCCGCTGTTATAGGCACACCGACCAAGCAGTGCAACTTAAGAAAGGTGCTGGTGATCAAGGCGCACATGGAGCTACCCCGACTAATTGGATTGCGTTGAGACCCCGGCGGCTACTCCAAGACCAACGGTGCAAAGAGCGTGGTTCTGCTGCACAGTGAACATAACAGCAACTTGGGTACGCGACTTCAGATGGGAATCACCGCTTTAAGCACAGTCGATAAGAGCAGTCTGACAACATTCATTGCCGTCTTATCACTCAAAAAGAAATTAGGTGCCCTGGTAACAGGCTGAACTTTAGTGCCAGTGCTAGTCTTTCTGACCAAACCAGGGTGTTATAAATATAGACGGAGATGGGCACAGCCAGAAGGCGATACCTAGGTAAAGAGGAAGACGAAGCGTCCTGCTTTTTGTCGATTCAGGAAACGAGTTGTCTGGGTCGTGCGGCCCTCCTGGACCTTGCACACGCACTCAGAGCGAGCAGGTACGGTACCATTCATTGCCAAAAGCCGAGCCAGGATGTAAGCAGTGGCTGAACACTCTCCGAGTCAGTGGAGGCGCTCAACTGAAAGGCGGTTAGCCCACACTTTCAGAGCTTCTCTGAATCATCCGTCTTGTGCTCACCAAATCATAAGAGGTGTGTTGACATCAGGACAACAGTCGGCTGATTCAGCACCGTGTCATCAAGCTGCGCACTCCCTGGCACGTAGGGACGCTTAATATTGGCCACCTAAGGGCGCTCGTGTGTGCGCGTGGATGAAAATTACTGTGGAGAAATAAAGGTTGCTGCGCAAAATCGCACGCAAACCACGTAAAAAGTGCTTCTGTTGTCGTGGTTCTATGGTTTATGACGAATGTTTTGATTCAATTTAGTTTCCCTATTACAAATCTCCTCTGCCAGTGGGTCCTTTGATTTTTTGCAATCTTGGCACTTAAACACCCACACAAGCCTGAGCTCCACTAAAGTAAAATCAGGAAAGCGTTTTTAACCAAAAACATTTCACCATCTTCCCGTAGGGGAACACTGAGCAGCCATGGGGTCGACTCAAGTTCCCATTAGTTTTCGGTTTGATCACGGCGTTGCGGGGGGAGAATAAGTGGAGCGGAGCGCGCGCGCACGTCATTTATACCTAAGAGCGACAGTGGCGTCCCCAGCGGAGTTTGTAGCGGCTGCCGTCGCGTCTCTAACCCTAACTTGCTTTGCATTATCGCGCGCTGAGCCGCAGGGGTTGCCATTAGTTGCGCAATCCCGGAGAGGAGAGGACCTTGGGAGAGAAGAGGAGTGTCGGAGAGGAGAGGAGGAATGCCTCGCATACCACCCAGGGTTCCCCTACGGGAAGATGACAACGGTGGTTGAATGCGAAGGTATTGCGCGATGGATTCTGTGGTTTGCCAATCCCTAGGGGCATCCTGCCGCAATCATCATAAGCGCTGCCTGGCCAGGGATGTGAAATAGGGGTGTGGTACTCAGGGTTCTCTTACGGGAAGATGGCGACGGTGGTTGAACGTGCAGCTATATCGTGATAGATTCTTTTGTTGGCCAATCCCTAGGGGCATCCTGCCACAATCATAATCAGCGGGGCCTGGCCAGGCATGCGCAGTGGCGGTGTGGTACTCGGGGTTCTCCTACGGGAAGATGATGACGGTGGTTGAAAGCGAAGCTACCTCGTGATGGAATCTTTGGTTGGTCAATCCCTAGAGGCATCCTGCCACAATCATCAGCGGTGCTTGGCCAGGCATGCGCAGTGGGGGTGCGAACGGCGGACAACAACGACAACGACAAGGGAGAGAGCGAGACAGCCCTGAGCATCAGATGCTTCGATTTATTACGGACCGCATGTGCTCGGCGTGAAGTTTTTTTAAGTTCATGGACCATAATAAGCTTAACAAATTCGGCATACTTAGTAAACAGAGCCAGCGTCATCAAAGCACAAATCGTTTACGCCCAGTTTCCGCTTATAGGTCAATTCCTGCTGGCTTAACAGTGGAACGAGTAGATAACTGGTTTCGTCCGCAAAATTTAACAGCAAGCCTCACCTAGTTTATAAAACCTTCATGCGTCACAGAGAGCATAAAAAATTCAGAAGACGAAGAATACCACCTTTGAGTTGATTTTTCGTTTAAAACAATTAGCATAAATGAAACTACAGTTGTCAAAGCCCGGTCTAGGAACTGCAGACTTTATTCTGCACAAGTAATCCCACAAATACTACAAATCACTTCTGGGTCCCTTGCTTTGCATGCTAACTCTAAATCCTGATGTTACTGCTTAGCCATATTCCTTAAGGGGAAGCTAGGGTGTGCCAGGCTTTTATGCCAATTTTTATAAAGACGTCTAATTCACACGAGTTCCAATGAGTGCTATTCCCAGAACATTTACTATTCCACAGAATAGAACAAAGATACTCATCCCATATCCGGTTTGCTAAAAACCTTTCCATAAAAAGGAGCCATTATACTTCCAGAGAGCACTAAAATATCTACCTGTATATTTTTCATTCGATGAAAGCAATGACTATTGTTCCCTACAGTACATTTGTTAATAATATAATATTACAACAAGATAGTGGGGGCATTTTTATCACATACACTTGCACACCAGGCAGTCCAAATATACATTTTTAAACTGGTTAAAACAATAATGGGTAATTCTTCCGAGAAAAACGCCGCAGAGAATATTATGATGAAGGCGATAAGTGAGAAAGCCTGCGTGCTCGAGAATTCTGCGCACATTAGGATTCCGTGGTGTTCAAAGGTAATCGGGAGCCCCCCAGTATGACCTGCCTAATTGCCTGCGTGTGTAGGGGTGTAAACGAAATATTAAAAGCTTTCTTCCAAGGAAAGGGGTTATGAACACGTCAGCGTGAAAAAGCGACGAGAGTCTTCCCATTATGTAAGCATGTATGTATGCAGAACTAAGGTTTGGCAGTCACGAATACCGCAGAAAGCAAAGGGGAGAATATGGTAGGTCATTGAAACAGATAAAGAGTTTGGAAAGGCAGAAATCAAGTGGAGAAAAAAATGCCCGCGCGGTGGGATCCGAACCCACGTACTCCAGAATATGTGTCTGGAGCGATGATTACTAACATCAAGTTTTGGCTATTTTCCCATCCACTTTCCGGAGTATTTATGTTAAGGTATTTTTATTTCCTGTGCTTGAGGTGGTTGCCAGTGCCATTAGTACTACTCGGGCTTAAGGTGACCTTCTTTTTTAAACATCGGGCTGTAACTCGAGTGTCTATGACATGTCTAGACCAGGCGACTAGCCTTGAACCCTCTTAAGATCTCAATGGCCCCAAGACTGCCAGTACAGAGGTCCTCGCTATGCATGTAGTGAATCAGAAAAGAAACTGAGCAGCTCATTGAAATAAGACAGAAATAAAGGTTGGCAGTCAAGAAAACCTGGAAAAGCAAAGGGGAGAATGTGGTAGCTCATTGAAACAGATAAAGAATTGGACAGACAGAAATAAAGTGGAGAAAAAACGCCCCTGGTTGGGATCCGAACACACGACCTCCAGAAAATGCGTCTGGTGCAATGACCACTACGCTGCCGGTGGGGCTTTTTTCCTCTCCACTTTCTGGGGTATTTGTGTTGAGGTATTTTTGTTTCCTCCGCTTGTGGGTGGTAGCCAGCGCCACAGATACGGATCGTGGGATCGATCCCACCCGGCAAGAGTTTTTTCTCTACTTTCTGTCTTTCCAAATTTCTTACCTATTTCAATGACGTACCACATTCTTCCCTTTATTTTCCGAGGTTCTCTTGTCTGCCAACCCTTATTTCTGACTTATTTCAACGAGCCTCTCATTTGCTATTCTGGTTAACTGTATGTATGTATGTACATGCGCATGTACACCCCACGCACGTGCGTGTGGCATTAACACACATAGGCACACACCAGAAACATATGTATTTCTGTGTTCTAATATACCAAACAATCTTCTACACTTTCAGTAGCCTGGCTATTGTTTTTTTTTCACTCGCCACAACTCAACTATTCTAACAGCTATTTAGCAAGCTGCATTTGCTCATGGGTGTGGTAAAAGAATGCTCACATACGAAATCCCAGTACACGCCACATCACACGCACCAGCTACATTTCCCTACGTCATTGATAATTAAGGCACTGACTGCACCATGTGGGTATCCTAATTGATACCGAGAACCCTAGTACCTGTTAAAGTGACCAAAGTCCAGACACCCTACAGAAAGTTTCCATTAAGCAGTAATTGTACGTCAAAAAAGTAGAAATAAAACGTACCAACGCTGCAAACGTACCAACGCTGCAGCCACACACACCTGCCTTATTTAATTAACGTGAGCGTTTTAGTAACTCTAACACAAAACCACAGCACATTTTTTGTAGCTTCATGCTCCATATCAACTTTGAATATCAGATGATTAAAGTAATTGTTGTGTATGATCTTACTCTTGATTATGACAAAGTTACTACCAACAAATGAGTGTGTGTATTGCTCTTCTAAAAAATGATTTCCCTTTTATTCCAGGCAGACCTGTCATGCGAAGGCAAAATCGTTTATCTTCCATAGGGGAATGGCAATTCTTTTTTTGAATTACGTGGCCTTAGCTGGCAAATATCAGGCCCCGATTGTTTACTGACCCCTCATTATATTACGAAGGGGAATAAACTTACTTCTGTTTCGAACTATGTTGCTGTCCTGGCCAATTCTATGGCAATAATTCGTTCGATAGGGTAATTGCTTCTTTTACACACTCGTATGCTGCTCTGTCCAGACGTGCGGAGAAACGCGGGTGGGTTGCGTTCATTTTCTCGTCTGGCATGGCAATTTCATTGAATTATCAGTATCCTCTTTACTGACTTCCACCACCTTCCTTCCCGCTTCCATCTGACTGCGGTGATTTTCGCCAACACAAAGTAACCTTCATGTTGCTTTGAAACGACGCCGCGCGCGACAAGCGATGTTATCTCGAATACCCTGTGACGAACGGGCCCACAAAATATTCGGAATAGATAACTGCAAACCCACAAACAAGTAAAATAAAACAACACACTGCGCTGTGTGCGGCCTGGGGGGTTCGTAGTTAACCGACTGATGACAGACGACTTACCAGCCAGCGTGCGCAGCTGTGGCCGTACCCAAATGCTGTTACCGGTTGTTCCTTCTGTGACGGGAGCACAATATAATGTTTCCACCAATTTGCATTACTCGTGGTTCTCGAATAAGGAAAAAACCGAAGGTGAGGATTTAAGCTCCGGCAGCAAAGCGACAACGACCACTCTCCCTTCATTGCACAGGCGTCCGTTGTTTGCTTACATCAGAGCTTCAAGTCGTGCCGGCAGGGCAAGTTAAGTCGCTGCAGTCGGTTGCGTTGTCGCGCTGGCATGATATTATAACTGGTCTCTTTGCGCGCAAGCTAGCGGAGCAAATGAACATTGCAATTGTTTTGCAACGGCGGCACTATCTTGTTGATTAGCGGAGTCTCGTAACAGCTATCACGAAAATAAACACATTGAAACGACACGGCCGCGCTATCTGTCTGTGACTACGCTGCCTGAATCATCTATCCAGGTATGAGTTGTGGGGATTCTCCCTGTGAGCGCCCACGTTAGGCTGTTTCAAACTGCCGCGCGCCACCTCTCCTGCCATCTGGGAACACACGGCAGAAAGACTGTGCGATGGAGCGGGGGGCGTGGCACATCTTTGGGCACGCTAGATAAGGGCAGCGGTGCTTGGTAGCGGGGGGAGTTGCCGGCCGGGAGCGCCGCCGGTCACAAGAGAGAAGCCACCGCCGTCAGCCACCTCGAAGAAGACGCACGTCAGCAAGGCCCGCCGTTCGTCCCGCCGTACCGTAAGCCCTGGGACCCTGAAGTGCTTTTGTTATGTGCTTGGTTGATTGTATCCCCTGTTCCATTTATATTTCATTTTCCACTGCTTGAGTAAAGCGCAATTGTTCCTCTTGCAATGTTCTGTGCGTGATTTTTTTGACGAGGCCGTTGCCTGAACCCCCCTCGGTAGGCAGAACTACCTACAGTGGTGCCCAACGTGTATTTAGGCTAGCACAGTCCTTTGTCAGCAAGACGCTTACGCACAGGAGCAAATTGCGACTAAAACTTTTGTGCATTTGTTTGCAAGCGGCAGCTGTTTCTGGAACTTAGCACTTAAGCTTAGCGAAATGTATTTCGCTGCTGAAAGCCGGGTATAATGTTGTTGCTCTTACGCCCGACTTCATTTCTTTTCAACGAGCCTGCGCACTACCCAGCTTTCTTTTCCGCGGCACCGAATGTCCAGTTGTCCGGCGAGCGCCGCAACTGATAAGCATTACCCGCAGTTGACTTTGGGCTGGTGCGTGCTCGATTTATACGGTGGCATCTTTGTAGCTCCTTCGCCCGAGTTCGTTGGTTCTCGGAGTTTCGTTGGTGTCCAGCAATGAAGTCCGCTGCCGACGGAAAGGAACTTCGTTCGGGAACAGTCGTCGGGGCCATGGCCCCCGACACCGCCTTCAGCGAAGCTCTCACCACAGTGGCCGGCTTTTGTCAAGCTCTTATGCAACACCTGGGCACTCTACAAGACCCGGCGCCCCGTCTTCAGCCTGACATCCCAACCTACCGCGGCTATGACGACCGTTTGTCCGTCGCGGATTTCCTGGACAAGCTCGATGTCTACAAGGCCGCCGTCGGAGCGTCGGACACTCATATGCTAACCAGGGTATTGCCACTGGTTTTCTAAAGGCCTGCAGCCTGCTGGTGGCGCCTGCAGTCCCCGTTTGCGTCGTGGGCCACCTTTGTGGTAAGCTTTCGGACTGAGTTCCTTCCGCCTAGATACGAGACTCGCATTCTCCGTGAGTTAGATCTCAGGACGCAACACCCTAACGAAAGCCTGTTAGAGTATGTACGCGCTATGCAGGAACTATACAGGAGAGCGGCCCCAGAGACTACTTCAGCTGAGCAAGTTGCCCGTGTGTTACGGCAGTGCCATCCTCGGTTCCAGCCGTATTTGTATGCTCAAACGTACGCGGATTTGAATGCAGTTGCTTCGAACGCGCGCGCTATTCAGGAGTGCCTGCTCGCCAAATTGCAGTATGCACCACCGCCAACGCCGAGCCAATCCTTGGAGCCCAGCTGTGCCTGGAACGGGCCTGGCGCTTTCCAGTCGTGGGCGCCCCAGTCCGCGACACACCGGGCTTTGGATCCGGGCGAATTTGCACCAAGAAGGCGGCCGCAGAACCGATACCGTGACCGCACTCCAGCCAACGCGGGCTACGGGGCCGTGGGCCACCCGGTCCCAGCCAACGTGGGCTACGGGGCCGTGGGCCACCCGGTCCCAGCCAACGTGGGCTACGGGGCCGTGGGCCACCCGGTCCCAGCCAACGTGGGCTACGGGGCCGTGGGCCGCCCGGTCCCACACGAAGACAAGCCATCCGGCGGACGAATGTGGTACGGACGCAACCAGGCCCGTCTGCAGGGGCCCGCCACCGAGGACATATTTCCGCGTTCAAGAAACTTCACGTCCCGGCGTCGCTGAAGCCAGGCAGCGAGTCGCAGCGGGCCAACACACCTGGTAAATCGTTTCTTGTGCCTTCGGTGGATCGCATGCAGTATCCCCCCAAGCTAGTGTCACCAACCATTCGTGTCAAAGTGCTCGGCAAGATCGTAACTGCACTCCTTGATACCGGTTCCACAGTTTCCCTTATCGGCGATATGCTTTTCGAACACTGCAAGGCAAAGCGGGTAAAATTTCGCCATACCGAAGTTATGCTTAGGATGGCGTCGAGCGCGGCCGCGGAGAGCACAAACGCTGTTCGGTTACGCATATCAGTTAGCTCCCGCGCTAAGAGACAAAGGTTTTTGTATCTAAAGGGCTTGTCGGTTGCCATGATCCTAGGCACAGATTTTATCGCAGATGTTACTATGCGGTTGGACATCAGAGCTGGCGGGTACTACCTTGGCGACGACCCAGGTTTTTTCCCGTTTGAGGCCTCGGCGGGTCCCCTGGTACCCTGCAGGTCTGGCGCTGCTTTGTCGACTGAAAGCCTGCCGGCAGACCTGTTACAGGAGCTGCAGAATTTCAAAGGAACGTCGTCTCAGGGCAAACAGCTCGAAGACCTCCTGCGCCAGTATGCGGACATGTTCACGGAAAAACCAGGAAAAACGAATGTCTTGCAGCATCGCATCGACACTGGGAACGCAAAACCATGGCGATGCAGCCCACGACCAATGAACGCCCCCAAGAGAGCGCTTTTCGACAAAGCCTTGGACGAGATGCTCGACACCGGCGTCATTCGTCCATCAAAGAGTCCTTGGGCATTCCCCGTCGTCCCAGTCGGTAAGAAAGATGGATCTATGCGAATCTGTGTCGACTACCGAAAACTGAATGCCATGAGGGAACGAGATGCCTATCCGTTCCCGTCGGTGACCGAAATAACGTATGCCGTGGCAGGCGCGAAGTATTTCACGACCTTGGATTGTTCACGTGGCTATTTACAAATAGAAATGCACTCAGACGATGTACCGAAGACCGCGTTTACATGTCACCGAGGGTTGTTTGAATTCGTGCGTATGCCTTTCGGTCTAAGCAATAGCCCCAGTTCATATCAAAGGATGATGGACATTGTTCTGGGTGACGCGAAACACGAATTCGCTTTGTGTTACCTCGACGACGTCACTGTCTTTTCACGCTCGTTCGAGGAACATGTGGAACATTTGCAGATAGTGCTACAGCGCATCCGCGCAGCCGGGCTGACTATACATCCCGGCAAAGTACAGCTGGCCGGGGAAAAAATCAACTTACTCGGATTTGTTGTTGACAAGGGCGTTCTGAGACCAAATCCAGAGAAACTGCAAGCCATACTCCAATACCCGCCGCTGAGCGACGTCAAAAGCTTGCAACGGTTTCTTGGCATGATTGCGTTTTATCGCCAGCTCATTCCCCAGTGCGCGAACATCTCTGTACCGCTCAATGAACTACTTCGCAAAGGCGAGAAGTGGTGTTGGGCGTCCGAACAACAGACCGCTTTTCAAACCTTGCTGAAAGCATTAGCAGAAAATGCGTCTTTGCAAACTCCCTGACCTAAACAAGCCGTTTGTGGTACAAACAGACACCAGTGAATTCGGCTTGGGGGCGGTACTTCTGCAAGAGTGGGATCAAGTGTTGAGACCAGTGGCTTTCGCCAGTCACACTCTGACGCCAGCCGAACGCAATTATTCCGTCACCGAAAAGGAATGCCTAGCGATTGTGTTCGCGCTGAAAAAATTTGACATGTTTCTAGACGGAGCATGCTTCACCATTCAGACTGACCACCAAGCTCTCTCCTGGCTTCAGAGGCTTCAAAACCCAGCAGGACGACTCGCTCGTTGGGCACTCGCGCTGCAACGTTATGACTACTCCATCGAAAACAAGAAAGGCACCACTAATACAGTTGCTGACGCGCTGTCACGCGCTCCCCTTTTTACTGATACACAGGTGGAAAACGAAGAAAGTATGGTGGTTGCAGCAGTGCAGGCCCCCACGAACGACCGTTGGGGATCGTTGGTGAGCCAGCAGGACTTGGTTGCGGCACAGCGGAGCGATGGTCTATGTCGCAAAGTCATCGACAAGCTCTCGACAACAGACTCTCCAGAAGCTTCCCGGAACGACGAGGTCGACAGCTACTTGCTTGGAAATCATGGTATTCTGCTGCGATACATTCCCCAGGCAGACGACGACTCAACACAAACTCCTTTCCGAGTTGTCGTTCCCCGCAAGTTGCGTAAGTTGTTCATCGGCTACTACCATGACTCCGCTCTGGCGGGTCACTCGTCTGGGCAAAAAACCTATGAAAAGTTATGTCGCACAGCAACTTGGCCGGGAATGCGACAAGATGTACTTCGGTACGCTCGCTCCTGCCCCATATGCCAGAAGACCAAACCACGTGGAGGCCTGCCGCTTGGAACAATGACATCCGTCCATAGCACCTCGCCGTGGCAAATCGTTGCATGCGACGTGATGGGGCCGTTTCCTCGAAGTCCTCGAGGCAACCAGTTCTTGTTGGTAATTACAGACCACTTCTCAAAGTGGGTCGAGTTGTTTCCTTTGCGGAAGCTAACCTCTCAAAAGGTGTGGGAATGCCTCCTGGAAGTGTTCACGAGGTTTGGTTTCCCCTCGCAGTTAATCACGGACAACGCGACGTATTTCACCAGTAAGGTTTTCCGAGATTCTTTCCACGCCTTGGGAATACGTCACACCCGCACCTCGGCTTACCACCCGCAAGCGAACATTATGGAACGGGTCAACCGAAACCTTAAATCGATGCTCATTGCTCACACTGGCCGTCACAAGGACTGGGACAAAAAGCTTTCCGAGATGGGCTTCGCAACGCGGACAACGATTAACAGATCTACCGGTTTCACGGAAGCGCAACTGAATTTTGGCAGAGACCCCAAGTTTCCTCTCGACAGTTCGCTCCAACCCACGCAGAATCGCACTGATAAATCCCCCGCGACATTCGCGGCTGACATTCGCAAGCGGCTAACAGAGTCCGTCCGGGAGGCCCGCGAACATCTCGACATCTCCCGACTCGACCAGACGTCCCAGTACGACAAGCGCCGACGGGACGCACAATTTTCCATGGGTGATCTTGTGTTGAAGCGAACACATCCACTTAGTGATGCGTCGAAGGGCTTCACCGCCTCACTTGCACACAGGTGGGATGGCCCGTACACCGTGGCGGGTAAGTCTAACCTGTCGTATGTGCTGAAAAACTCTTCCACAGGTGCATCGTACGGTCCGGTGCACGTGTCCGAACTAAAGCGGTATTTTTCGCGCGAGGATACAGCCAACGGGAATCAGCGAGAAGACTGCCGCGGAAAGCGCGCGACACATCACTATTCCCCGTCACCACGATACAATCTGCGCATGCGTCACTAACTACTTGCTCATTTGTGTTTTCTTTGCTTTTGCCTGCAGAAGATGTCTCGGAACAGCAGTCGGGCCCACCCCTACCACCGTCGGCAACCCGAACGCTCGGCCCCGCCCCAGGGTTCACGGCGCCGCCCGTTCCCGCCACCGTACCCTCCAGCACGACCTACGGAAGAGGTGGCCACGTGGACGGTGCTGTCACCTTCGGGCCACCCGGTGGGCTGGCACTCTCGTCTCGAGTGGTCCGACCAGCCTCAAGTGCTCGTCGGCACGCCGCGCACCTCCGTCCCGGCCCCCTTTCAGGGGCTCACAATCGCAGAACATCACCCGGTAGAACCACGGCCGGTATACACCCAGGAAGAACTGGCTCCGCTGTGTGAAGTGTGCCAAGTGCCGGAAATCAGCTGGCGTCACCACCGTGCCGGGGCTCTCCACACAGAGCGTTCAAGAGCCTTGCGCGCCAACCGCCCGGAGGGCAACAACAGCCAGGACGCCCTGGAAGAAGCCTTGGCAATGTTGCGGCGGTTGCGCCCAGACCAGCGGCGCCAAGCAATGGACGCAATCCTGGACTCCGAGGACTGTGTGTAAACGAGTCTCGGACATTTTTTTTCCTCCCTTTTCTTTCGTTTATTTTTTTCTCTCTCTTCGTGTAGCAAAGAACCAAGAACTTTTTTTTTCCAAGGGGGGGGGAAGTGTGGGGATTCTCCCCTGTGAGCGCCCACATTAGGCTGTTTCAAACTGCCGCGCGCCACCTCTCCTGCCATCTGGGAACACACGGCAGAAAGACTGTGCGATGGAGGGGGGCGTGGCACAACTTTGGGCACGCTAGATAAGGGCAGCGGTGCTTGGTAGCGGGGGGAGTTGCCGGCCCGGAGCGCCGCCGGTCACAAGAGAGAAGCCACCGCCGTCAGCCACCTCGAAGAAGACGCACGTCAGCAAGGCCCGCCGTTCGTCCCGCCGTACCGTAAGCCCTGGGACCCTGAAGTGCTTTTGTAATGTGCTTGGTTGATTGTATCCCCTGTTCCATTTATATTTCATTTTCCACTGCTTGAGTAAGGCGCAATTGTTCCTCTTGCAATGTTCTGTGCGTGATGTTTTGACGAGGCCGTTGCCTGAACCCCCCTCGGCAGGCAGAACTACCTACAGAGTAAGGTATCGGTTTTGTAGCTGCTGGCAACCGTTGAGTCCGGCTAACTAGTTTGAAATACTATTAAGTCATGGTTGATGCGCTTATACACTTAATGCTGATACACGGAAACAACACAAGACTAACTTATTGGCCCTCATGTATGACATTTTTTTATGGCTTTAAATAACTTAAGGAGAATTTAGTAGCGCAAAGTAATACAAATTCATTTAGGAAACTGGGAATACATGAAGTGTCGCAAATATTTATGAAGAATAAAATATATGAAATTAATCAAATGAAAATCAATAGAGTAAACATTGGGAACATTTATATATTTTAAAGTTTTCCAAAGGGTTTCACGTTCAAGCTATAAAACCTGTACTACTAAATTCTAATCATTTTTACCAATCTTTGTTAAGTAAAAATTTCTCTTAAGAATGGTAATGCTTTTTTTGAGTTGTTTGCAAATGCAAACCTCTCAAGCGGTTTGCATTTGCCAATGCAAAACAATGATTTGCACTAACAACAGTTGTCTTAGATAAAGTCGCCAAAGTTACAACGTATTTCAAGTACCATACCTGCAATATCTTGATCGAAAATGAAAGGCCCGGTTGTTGTGTTAGGGGTCAGCGCCAAAGCTGTTATATAAACGTAGTCTGTGCACATGGTCCTTTCGATCAGCAGGCGTCTAACGTACTCGAATACACAGGCGAAAGTGTAGTTCCCTGAAATTGAAAAAATGTAATACTAAGTATCGCAGCTTAGAGTACTACGAAATACAATATTGATAATACTTTGCATCAATTATAGTAATTTCTAATCTGGCTCTATGACAGGTAGTTTGCACAATACAATTAAAAAATCCAGAAAATAGCGACCACGCCACAAATGTTATTGAAAGGCTCGAACCTGTGCCAAGAAAAAACTGTGTTGTAACTTGTTGAAAAATTCAGGTTCAGAGGTGCTATATTTTCAAGAAGCGAAATGTTTTAACCCATACAATTTCTGTATTTTTAGAATAACGTCTTAGAGGAGAAGGCTACCAACTGAACTCAAATAAACAACAACCATTTTAAGCTTAGGATCAAAGTCATGCAGATTTATTGAGATGCTTGCTTTGAGACGTGATTATTATAGTCTCTCCATTTTTGTTTTTCTAACACAGAAACCCGACATTACAACTATCAGACATCAGCTTACTGCTTGTCGCAGATATTTGAATGCAAGAGTATCCCCATTTGATATTTTTCAATCATATTGGTAGCAACTACTCACTGCAAGTTCTTCTGAACATTTTGTGTTAAAAGTTGTAAATTATATATGGGCGCCAACAGAAGCAATTATAAAACCTAACAAAAAAAATCTTACATAAGGACCTAAGGACTGTTGTGATGAAGTTTAGAATGCCCAATCTCAAAATGCGCACCATTCCTCCCGAAATTATTCTAATTTTATTATCTCTCGTGCCTTTTTCTTCAGTTGCGTCCCACAATTTCCAACACCGGGTGAGATCGGGAAATTCCAGCGTGCGGGGCAATGCTATCGGCTTCTCGGTGTACTCATACTATCTTTGTTATTTTAATTGACATAAGCTTTTAGGGGCGGAGCCCCTTAGGGGCTGGGGCTGTTGGCGTCTCCTGTCGTCGTCTTGGATGTAATCGCCGGAGTTGTCGTCGTTTGATGTATTCACGGTAACCCATTTTACAATGATACCGGAACACTCGGTTGCGCCTTACGCTAGAGAGCTTTGTACTTCAAAGACAAGACTTTGTACTTCAAAGCTGTATACCTCCACCCCGAATGGTTTAATATCCATTGGCAAAAACGCCAAGGCGCCGAGAATACACATATATTCTGCATGCTTCGCCCTTCGCTTGGTTTCGCGTTAGTGTAGATGGTCTGGGATGTTCTTCCTGCCTAGAACCAAACATCTGTTAGAAATCGCTCAAAAATGATGACGGTGAGATAGGTTTTATGGTTTACTTTGCACAACATTCGGAAGAAGCGTTGATATGGGTAGTTTACAAAGGTTTCGATGCCGAACAAAAGAAATGTTTTTTGCAATTCTTAAACTCTGGCTCTTTGGTTCTAAGAGTAGGGTGTTGAGCAAATCGAGTTCATAAACCGCCATTTGCGTCACGGCACTAACAGTGTAAAATTACTAGCCTATCAATCTCTGGTAAGGATGAAATTAATATAGGCATCAGCCATTTGGAACCCACATCAAGCATATCTCATCAAGCAGCTCGAGTCGCTTTCATATCGAGCCACACGATTTAGTCATTCAACGTAATCTTACGACGTCAGCATATTGGCACTGAAAACATAATATGGCCAAATATTGCTTGCATTTCGTCACCGCATTTCTAGTCATTGCCTTTGTTACAGGTTTTTTTACAGCTCACTCGGCAGGCCACCAAACATTCCCCTTGCGGCACACATCTCCCATCGCACCGGTCACCCGCAACAAGTTGCGAATCCGCGTACGCGCACTGTCACTTTTTCGTCTTCAATATTTTACGTGCAGCAACATACTGGAACGACTTTCCTAATAAAATCACCGCCACAAACAGACCTTCCACCTTTTTGAACACCATTACAAATTACCTTGCATTGTAATAAAATATGACTTCGACGTTTTCATGCATGTACCCACCCTTTATGTTATACCCCTTGAATAAGGTCTTTGAAGAAATAAAATGAAATGAAATGAAATGGCGATTTCCAATACCACTAAACATTTTAGTACACACGACAAGCCTATAAGCATTTGGCAGAAACATCTGAAAGCCTTCCAGATGATTCCATGATATCACTCGTGATATGTTTTCTTGTATTTTGATATAGGAAATTACACGATGAATACTTTTGGTATTTGTAAGCGGTATTTGTTCAAGTGTTCCAGTTTTTCTTGTATGGTTGCTAGGTAGAAAATTTAAACGCAAATGCGTCAGTTTGGAGCCTCGGAAACGTTTAGGTTGCACTGATTTCTCAAAGATAACGGCGGCTCCTTAGAACGTACCTAAGCGTGTAAAAAAGACAGCTCCGTTGTACCCTTCTGTTGAAACGATTTTATTTATTCGGCCGCGCCCGTTACCCCTTCATCCGTCCCGTTGAATCGATCCCTCCGAAACTGGTACTTTTCGCAAACCCTCTCCGGGAAAACCCTCATTACAACCACTAATACCTTAATTTCTCAACGCGCAGCTTGAGTGCAGGGGCGGCGTACACTCTTTGGACCCCGCTGTTTCTACTTTTTTGATGCGATCCCTTTCCGTTTCCTTGCGGGCGATCCAACGATTACGCTCCTAGGGATTGGATCCTCAGCCCTTGCGAGTTCTATGGTTTGCGAAATTGTTTTTCTGCGCAATAGGCGTTCGTCTTTGTAACATAAAGATCCATTGTGTTGAGAGGCCAACACTTGCCAAGGCGTTGATTAAGGCACCGCCCTGTTTTCCCAATGTGCGCCCTAAGGCAAGACGACGAGAGTTTATGCACGATTCCCGCATTGCTTCTAACGTACTGGCTGACTGCACTGGGGGATTTACTTCACTGGGGGATACGCACCCGATTAGTACCGTCAACGTACTAACCGGGCGAATATCAGTGCATAGCCATGACAGTTTCTCTACCACCCACATCACAACTTTGACCCGGACCCTTACGTCAGGGTCAAAGTTGTCTGAACACAAACGTTTTAGGGATTGTGTGAAAGGCAGGGCAATTAAGGAATTACCACCACCTTGTTAGGTTGGCGGGTAACCTGGTTATTTTCATCGCCTTGCCCGATGCCAGCCGGTCTTTGGTTTGAGTGAATTGCGCCAGCTGCGCATAAAATCGCGTTTCTGTGGTAACCAGCCACCCTAATGTGAGACATTTGCAAAGGAACACTGGTTTCCATAATGTGCTCATGATTTGTTCAAAGCACCGTTGAGACAGCTGCTGGTAATGGCTCGTTTCACAAGTTTTGTGTGAGCACACCTGAATAGCAGTAGCGGCTTCCGGTTCCGGGGTTCATACATCCAACAAACTAAATGAAGCCTCAGGTACGAAATCGTGAGATCGCAAATAATGAGATTGGGTGCTTTTTGACCTCGTGAATAACTTCTAGGGACTTAGGAGATTCTTGAAAAATCGCCAACAATCGTGTCACATTCCAGTTTAAACACCTCTTCGCCAATCCCAATTATTACCCAAAAGTCGTCAACATATCGAAAAACCTTCACACTCGTTGTCCTTTAGTCTGTTAGCAATTAACCTGTCGAAGTGTGCCACCATAGCGTTGCTGAAAACAGGGGCAGTGCACGAGCTTACACTTACGTTTTGCTTTTGTATGTATACCCCATCATCCCATTGGAGGTCTGTCAATTTAAGGTAGAGCCCAGTAAATTAAAAAATACTGAACAGAAATGCCACATTCATTCTGAAACAGTACATAACCAAACGCAAAAATGGCATCTTCAACTGAGGTTAGCGTAAGATCATGTGCAAAGAATAGTACCAGAATTTAGCACCGACAGAGAAGGCATTATTTCCCACTTGCGAATTCTCACTAAGAAAGTCAACCACCTGCTCCAAATGCCTTGTACCAAAAGGGTCATCTCAGCTAAAAAATTCAATTTATGCCGCAAAACCGGCAACACATTTCTGTCATGGCTGGCTTTCAGAGACAATAAGGCTGTTTGAATACACAGCGCGCATGCTGTGTTTTAGTTTTTAGCACTGTTGAATTGATATATATCCTCTTGAAAATAACATTTTATTTGGAAGAGAGTGCAGGTCTCTTATTCACAGCACGAAGACACCAAGTGCCACAAGAACTACACCCCCATCAGCCTTCTCTCAATGGTAAACACGCTGTTTTCCAAAGCATCAGGTACGCGAATCACTAACAACCTAGTTTGTAAAAGCCAAGATAGCAGGCTGCTTTTGGTAAAGATGCGCAACAGCGGATCCCATCCACGTCATTAATAAATTGATATAAAAATGTGCAAAGTGTCATAAACATGTGTACTTGGCATTTGTAGACCACGTAAAAGCATTTTATTCACTGAACGCCGCAGCAGTGCTGAATGCATTCAATGACCACGAGATAATCGAGAGCCAAGTAATAATCTTAGACGACATATATGAAGAGTGCACTTGGCGTATAATCTTTCACAAGGCGAGCGAAAGCTTCTTATTCCGTAAGACGGTATGACGGGAATATACCATCTCGTTAAAAGTTAGCGCAGCTTCTCTGGAGGCGCTATTCAGAGACCGTGACTGAGAAAGCACAGGATTACAGAGTATGCTTGAGCCATTCTCAGTGTGCCACATGATAAAGCTTTCCTAAACGCGTCGCAGAGCGCCTTCAAAAAATGCTTGAGGCAATAAATTACGTGAACATTGCGATGGCGCACAAATATCACAATTAATCTAATCTAAAGAATAATAAACATGCAGAAACGTATCTGTCTATAATATCAAACAACGCCATGGAGCATATACGGGACTATAACAACCTCAGTAAGAAGGTTTGTGCTGATCCACGCCACACCCCAGAGATTCAGTGGAGAATAGCTATGGGCTGGGGCGTCCTCACAAACGCTTCAAATAATGAAAAATGAGCTCTCTCTAGCACTGAAAAAGAAAATGTACAAGCGATGCCTCTGCCGGTGGTGACATATATAGTGGAAACTGGGCACTTTCTAAAATAATTCCAAGCATACTTACGGCGGTTCACGTGGCCGTGTATTGAAGTATGATAGCAACACCGTAATCAGAGGAAACGAACTGCTTGCGTCAGCGACGAAACGGTAGTTGAAAATATCAGACTTCATATAAAAATGGCCTTGGGGCAGACATAACTTTATCAAAATGACACGCGGTAAACTACCAGGGAGCCAAAGTAGGCTGCGACATAGGGGTCAAAAATGGAAGGACACAAACTCCATGCAGGGATGAAATAACAAATTTTGGATGAGAGGAATGGACTCCAGCAGCACAAGAGAGGGGCCATTAGAGGCCAGCAGGACAGTAATTAGCTCTATAGTGTACCTAGGGGGATGTAGATATTGATGATGATTACAGCGCATCGAAGCATTATACTGTGTGAGTGCAGTCAAAAGTTGAGCATTGCTTTGTCCCCGTAATCAAAAATAGGGTGTCCTTCTGCGGAATTAAACACTCGGTATTTCAGACGGCAACGAAGCAAACAAAGTATTGGTTTGCGTGCCTCGGCATATTTTCTTCCAGTCAAACAGTATCCCCCAAAAATCTCTTCCTCGAGAAGCACGGATAGCTTATTTATTATACAAAATTCGAAGCTCCTGAAAGAAGATTGTGCACCACAAATACCCCTTTTATACGTATTTGATTGTGGTAGTCGTCATATCTAATTCCAAAGAACCCACATATATAACTGGTGCTATTTCATCAAGCGGTAAAGAATTTGTGTGCTTAAGGAAAGTGGGACCCCCCCTTCATACGCAATACACCTGTGGACACTATACTGAAGAATGAATTTACAAAAAACAGAGAAAGAGGGAGCATGTGTCCTCTCAATTGGTATTTTAAAGGCACAGCTTCCGCACAAAAAGTCCGGTTTCCCCACGTTGCTTCCTTGGCGTCCTTCACTGCTGGAACTATATATATATATATATTATATATATATATATATATCAAGGTTGCAGTCGTCATTGCCAGTGCTATTCGGCTTTTTTTTTTTTTTTTTTTTTTCGAAATATATAATAGGGTCGAATGACGTGTGCTTGTCACGTTTCTTTGATTCATTGATAAATAAGCGAAAATATAAGTCGAGAAAAAATCCGCCGTTTTCCGGGAGCGGGACTCGAACCCACATCTCCGCATAACGGTGCGGTGCGTTATCTTTACCGAGTCCCTCGTCCCGTATCTCTCTGTTCTGCTATATATATATATATATATATATATATATATATATATATATAATATATATATATATATATATATATATATATTATATATATATATATATAATATATATATATATATATAGTCTGAAAACAAAACCTCACACAGAGCGCGAGAAATTAAGGTAAGTACCGACAGAGACACAAGAAAGTACCTGTATTTTTATTTTTATGTCTTGCTCGTGTGTCTCTGTCTACTTATCTATCTATATATATATATATATATATATATATATATATATATATATATATATATATATATATATATATATATATATATATATATACACACATACAGGGTGATCAAAATTAAGTAGACAGGTTTTTTTAAAAAATAGGCGCTTAGATTTACGCGAAGACCACCTACACAGTAAGGTTATGCGCCCAGGGGTACACAAAAATAGGAGGTAATTATGGGTGTAGGTGGCTTAATTAACTAAAATTGATAATTACCTTTTTAGCGGCTACAGTAACTAGGCATTCTTGTATAGAAAAGTTAGACGCAATCGTGTTTTTCGCAGTTTTATTCGGCAGAACTCTTCTAGCGCATCCGTACTCCGAGATATTGAACTGGGCAGTTTAATAGCCACTCGCATGATTACGCATGCTAGAATTCAAAACCAGCGCATAGCTCCTCCCTTATGTTCTGTGTTTCGATAGCGGTTCCGAGTACGGCAGATTGCGATAACGCCAGCCAAGAATGAATGGGTGCAGTTATCACTTTCGCGTATTATCCACCCCTTTGTCGAACTAAACACGGTACACAGCAGGCACGTCACAGAAGGGAGGAGCATTGCGCCAGTGAAACTGTCTTGCATGCATAGTCATGCGAACGGAAATTAAACTTCGCTGTTTCCTATCTAGGACTGCAGATGCCCTAGAAAATTCTGCCAATTGAGACTGCGTAGAAACACGATTGCGCGTAACTTTCCATTACAAACATACCTGGTTACTGTAGCCGCTAAAAAGTAATTATTCAATTTTAGTCAATTAAGCCTCAGAAATCTGTAATTACCTCCCATTTATGTGTCCCCTTGGGCGCATAACTTCACTGTAGAGGTCGTCTGCGCGTCAATCTAAGCGCGTATTTTTGAAAAAACCTGTCGACATATCTTTGATCACCCTGTGTGTGTGTATGTTTATATGTATATATATATATATATATATATATATATATTTAAAGGCGTGATGCTGTGATGCTTCGCCAACAAAAAGCTGCAGGCGCGGTCAGCGGCCAATCCAGCAGCAGAGCAAACAGGACAGTGGCCGACTGGATGAGAAGGAAGAAGCGGCGCGGAACGCGTTCGTGGGCAGAATAAATATGTAGGCGTAGGTATCGGACGTTGGTTCATTGCCAATGGCGCAGCCGACACGCCTTCAAGCCCGTAGGCGATGCAGCCTCTGGATCTGCTTTCCCTAGCGGCGATCCAGCCGCAGGGATAGCCCTCAGCAGCGGCCAAGGCCTGTCACGCCTTCCAGCCCTGCTGCCCGAGTTCATCAGTGGGATCGCGGTCCCCACATCAGCGCCGAACGCGAGGACAGCCCAGCCCCCAGGCGAGCCAGCCTTGGGCGCGACCTTCCCCAGAGACCAACGTCTTCTTCACTTGCCGCTGCGTCCGCCGTTCGCGCGTGATTTCTGCATTTCTGCACTTTGGATTCTTCTTCGCTAGTGAGTGACCATTCCCGATGGTGACCACTTCTGCACGTGGCGGCCGCCCTTCTTGGGCTGTCGAGGCCCTGACAGATGTGGGCCGGTGGCTTGACGACGTCGTGCCTGCTCCTGAATACGAGGCCCGTGGCAGCGCGTTTTCATCGCCTCCACTCGCGGACGTATCGGCGTTTCATTGATTCCGGGACGACGCTGTTCGCTGGATACAGCTGATTGGCAGCCTTGCCACCTTCCATGCGTGGGCTGAGAACATCAAGCGGTCAATCGCAGAAGAACGCCTGCGGGACGCTGCTCGGGCATGGTATCTCTGTAACGGACACACGAATACGACCTGGGCAAGCTGGAGCGGTGCGTTGATCACTGCGTTCGGTTTCTTCGCTGATACCTATGACCCGCTACATGGAGATGCGCAGCCGCTACCAAGGCCGCGGAGATGACCTCAAGGTATACATCTATGACACGCTCCGCCTGCTCGTAGCCTGCGGCCTCCCTTGGCTGTCTCCTGCAGCCAGGCAATATGTCATAGGTGTCCTTGCAGACCCCGCCCAAAGTTCAATCTTCGTGTTGCACCCACAAGATTTGAGCTTGCAAGATTTCATCCACATTGCTGTGGAACTGCAACTGCAGCAGGGTGCACCTCCGGAGACAGATGGGTCTTGCCTGCAAGCCTCTATGCAACTCTTGCGGAGAAACCGGGTCCTGGTCCTGAAATAAGTGATGCGGCGTGAGGCGGGAACCAGCAAGACGACACCGATTGGGACTGAAGGGGCCCCGTGTGTTTAGCCCACGTACCAAAAACCTGTAACCAACCGTTGCCTCCATGCCATGCCGTTTCCTACATGCCGCTGGAGGCCTTCCTTGAAGATGAGCCACTTTCAACTTCCGAAAGATCGGAGAGGTTGTCGCCAACAGATGGCCAGTCATCACCGTCACTCAACATCTGCCTGTTGGAAGGCCAACAAGAACCCATGGAGGCAAACGAGCTTAAAATCCTCGAGAGCTCGATCGAGAAAGGGATCACCGCTGAACTGAAGTCGCTGAAAGGAGAGGAGGTGGCTATACAGACGACCATGAAGGTCATAGACGGTGCGGAACGGCCTCCACAATCCAAAAAAATGGCGCGGAAAGACAATGTTTGTCCTCGGCGACGAGCGAAACTAACAACCGCACGGAGCGCCTCTTGTTCTTCCACCTCCCCCTGACTTCCCTCTCCACATACAAAACCTGCCGGGAGGTTCACTCAGCAGCACGAGGGTGATAAGTCTTTTACCGGGTGACGTGCACAAGTTAGGTCTTGCTTCACGGGCCACCATGCGCTGTGAGGCGCGAAATAACGTAGGTCACGTCGCGTATACGTTCGAGGATAACTAATGGGCCAGTGTAACGCGACAAAAACTTATTTCACTACCCGCGTTTCCTACAGCTAGTCCATAACCACGCCAAATCACATTTACAGAATGTTTCGCTGAATTATATCTGTTTATATCGGGACTGTGGTGCAAAGGTGTGCACACCAGCTAATTGGCGGGACTCTTCGACCAGGCAGAAAGTTTTGGCCACTGACGCCTCGTCGTGCAACAACAGCGGCAGGATGGCGTCCATGGGAGTGCAAGGAGTGCGTGGGTAGATGGGGTAGAAGGGACAGTAGCCGGTTCTTTGGTGCTTCGCCGTGTTGTACGCGTAAGTAATTAAAAGTAATACTTCACCCCAGTTTTTATGATATGATGCCAGTTACATTGAATTCATGTTGAGAAGTGTGCGATCCATGCATTCTTGATGGAGACGAAAAGCAAAAACGCCCGTATGTACGAGATTTCGGCGCACGTTAAAGGTCCCCAGGTGGTCAAAATTAACCCGCAGCCTTCCAATACGGCGCGCCTCATCGGCTGCGTTGCGTCGGCGTGTTAAAACCCCACCATCAATCAATCAATGATCCATGCATTCTACAAGTCCGTTGGTTTGTGGATGATATGCTGTAGCCTGCCGAAACTGTGAGATGCAAAGGTAAAGTAGCTTTTCTACAACATCCACAATAAATTGGTGGCGACGAATGCCAATGAGCACTCGTGGAGCGCCTTACCTTATAATCATAAACTTCAGCAGGAACATTGAAACCCAGGCTGCTGAAGTCGTTTGTACAGCCGCAGTTTCTGCGTAGCGCGTCAGGTGATCGACTCAGGCGATAACAGAGTGGTTTCCCGCTTACGTTCGTCGAAGTGTGCCATAAAAATCAATCTACACTTTCTCAAATGGTGCAGTGGCTGGTTTCACGGGATGACAATGTCCAGGCGGGGTGGTTGCAGGACGTTTGTAGCGCTGACACTCTACACAACCTTGACGCATTTTTCAGTAGTCCGCCGGATGTTGGGCCAGTAAAACCGCAGTTTTGCGTGGTGTAATCTGCGAGCGAAGCCACGGTCCCCAGACGTCAAGTCGTCTTGCGTAGCACGAAGCACAAAAGGATGCAGGCGCTCGGGAACAACCAGTAGGAACCACGTGCCAGTCGCACTGTAGGTAGCTTTGTAGCGCAGACCATTCCGAAGAATAAAGTGGTTGGTAGGGGTGGAGTCACAAGCAGTGGCAAAGAGGGGTGCTAACTTGGGCTGACCTTGCGGTTCTCGCCCGAAGGTTTCAACAAGAGGGAATGTCACAACGGCTGCTGCAAGGTAGTCGTCGAAATTGTTAGCGTCACTAGCGGTAGATCAAACCGGGTGCTGGGAAAGGCAGTCAGCATCATTGTGTCGGCAGCCGATTTTGTGGGAAACAACGAAGCATATCTTTGACATCTGAGGGCCTAGCGTGGAAGCCGCCCAGTTGGATCACGGAGCCCAATGAGCTAGATAAGGATTGGTGGTCCGTAACAATCGTAAAATGCCTTTATAGATATAAGGGCGAAAGTTTTGCAAAACAAAGATGGCAGCCAAACATTCTTGATCAGTTACTGTATAATTTCTCTCAGATCCACTGAGCAAGCGGCAGGAACTCGCAATTACGTGCTCGATGCCGTGAGGTATGTTTTGTAGGACTGCTCCAAATGAAATGCCGCTTGCGTACGTGTGCACCTCTGTAGGAGCAGCCTGGTCGAAATGGCGAACTACAGGTCCGTACGTGAGAAGAAATTTTAGTTGAGAAAACGAGGTTTCGCATTCAGATATCCAGTGGAAAGGCGCATGTTTGCGTAACAGGGATGACCGAGAAGGACCGAGGTCTGCAAAACTTCGCACAAACCGACGAAAGTAGGCTCCAACCCCAGAAAACTTCGTATGTCGCGCGCAGTCCTTAGCTGCCTAAACTGTGTGAAGGCTTCAATCTTTTGTGGATCAGGTGTACTGCCACCTTTGTCGACTAGATTCCCCAAGGCTATGGTATGACGCTCACCGAAGCAGATTTTTAAAAAATTTAACACAAGGCCTTTTTTCTGCTCAGTTCAGGACCATGTCAAGGTGGGTGTTATTTTGTTCAAAAGTGCGTCCAAATATTGCCACGTCACCGAGGTAGCACAAACCAATCTCAGAGTTTAAACCACGCAAAATTGTGTTCATGAGCCTTTCAACTATAGCTGGGGCGTTAGAAAGGCCAAAAGGCATAACGTTAAACTCGAATACCCCGTCAGGAGTCACAAAAGCCGTATCCTTTATGTGGGCTGGACCCATCAGAATTTGCCAGTAACCAGATATTCAGTCTACATACGAAAATTAGGAGCCGCAGTGAAGACAGTCAATGCCATCGTCTGTGCCAGGAAAGGGGTGCACGCCTGTTTTTGTATTTCAGTTCAGGCTTTCATAGTCAACACAGAATCACTAGGAACCATTCTTCTTCTACACCAGGATCACGGGACTGCCAACAGGTTAGTTGATTACATTACCACTTCCTCCTCCAGCATCTCGTTGACCGGGTCTGCGATGGCTTTCCTCTCGCCAGGAGAAACCACATGCTGTATCTGGCAGAGAGGGCGCGCAGTTCCGTTGTCTATGCTGCGGCGCGCGCGCGTAAAGATCGTGTTTCGGTCTTTGTGTCGGGTATGGAAAAGTGAAACGCTGTCGCATGTCTTAAGAGGACATGGCGAATGCCTTCCTCTCGCCAGAAGAAATACCTTTGTTTATCACCTTCAAAAGCTGTTTGCCAGGCGTAGTGCAGCCCCTTTGAATCAGAAGTTTCGTCACTCACTCTCTCACTCTCGTCACTCACTACCAGGATACTCTCGTATTCTATTCAAACAGCGCAAGCTGGGCAATACTAACTGCTTATCAGTTGACTTCGCATAACGAACTGCGCCCACAGTGTGGGAAAATCAAACAGTGCGGTAGTGGAACATGCCTCTTGAGACAGTTTGGCTTAATCTGCTCAACAGTTGTAGAAAGGAAGGCTTCATAGCACTGCAGAACATAAAAGGTACATAGGACGCGATCGGGGATGTACACTTCGTCTTTCGAAACAACCGAGGAGAGCGCGCTCGAACGGGAAGACTGTTGGGCACGTGCAGAGTAAATAACACTGATTACAGAGAGGTCGCCAGGCGCTAAATGTAACCTAAAACCACATTCTTGCAGGAAGTAATGCCATTATAACTTCGCGTGCAGACTTCTGAAGTACCGCAAATTCTGCCTTGAAACTTTTGCACCCTAAGGGCACATCCACTCTACAGATACAAATATGACACATTGATGCACCTCGAAATGGGGAATTCAATCCCAGCTGACCATTCCTTTACTCCCTACGTTTTATTTAAAAGCTTTAGTGATTGCAGAAATTGTTTCCTCGGTGTCAACCAAAGCCATCGTTGGAACACAATCACTGCAACCTAAATCTTAATTCTTACCATACAAATGGACAGAGTTATTTTTTTAAAACCTGGCCGCCAATTTCAATTGTATCGCCAGCGCCGGCTAGTTTTCCACCGGAGGCGACATTGGACGGCTCCGGAGCGATGCAGAGTGGCGCTGGTTTAGAGGCGCTGGAGTCAAACTCCTCTCTGAAGCAGCGGAGCCTTTGCCCGGACCGGTCGGCTAGTTGTTTCCCGTTGATGACAGTTGTGGATCCTATCGAGTACCTGCGTTGAGGTTATTGAGCCGAGGAAACATGAACGTGGGATTGCCGTTCGGCTCCTGGCGACGACGGAGACAAAATCGTCAAATATAGCCGACTACTCCCTTTTGATAGTAGGTGGGCGGTTCCCGACGACGACATTGCTGTCCAGGCGAGAATTTTCTTTGGGAAAAACTCGGGCGATGGTGCTCTTGTGGGTAGTAGGCTCGCTTTTGACGATGAAATTCCTATAAAAATCTTCCTCGTGCTCGAAGTAGGGCGTCACAGTGTACTCGCCCCTTCGCTGGTAGTCGTCCAGTCAGCAACGTTCACCGCAGCTGTGAGGAGTCCAAATGCGTCGTGAAATGGCAGCAAGTGGGTGCCGGATCGCGCCGGGAGCTTCCGTCGCGGGAAGGTACCGATGAAAAAGTGACGTCTCCATGCCGAAGGAGCTCCCCGTGAACGATTTGTCAGATAGTCTCTGGGAGGTCGTAAGACGAGCTTACGTACTTGCTGTACATCGTTGTGACGTTGGGGAGTCGATATACCTTCGGCGTAATCCGACGCGTCTTCAAAGCTTCAAACTTCCGCAAGTGGCAAAATATATCGTGGATCGTATTAAAGTTGTCCTTACAGATAGGAAATCTGTATACGTCTTCTGCGATCTCCTTGAGGACATGCCCAACTCTTTCATGTCCTGGCATGTTGATGTCGACGATCCGGCACAAATTCGGGATTACCTCAATGAAAGTTGTGCATATTTCTCAGGGCACTTGCGCTCTCTGGAGAAGCGCCTGCTCGGCTCTCTTCTTCTTCGCTATCGAATCACAAAAGCGCTTCCGAATTTCTTTGAGCAACCGATTTTATGTGGTCCACACTGCCTCGTGGTTTTCAAACCACATCAACACTGTCTCGGTCAAGTAGAATTCGATGTTCGCACACTGCTTCACAGCGTCGGTGCGCTTATAATTTCGTATTTTTTGATAATGAGTAAGCCATTCAATATACGTCTGCTCCGGCCTTCTCTGAAAATGACTGCAGCTCCCTATGAGGCTGCCAGCTGCCCGTAAGGGGTGTTGGGGAATGCATTTAGCCAACGCGACGGCTTCGGCGGAGATCCAGGGACCGTGCTATCCGTGTCGTCGTTCCTCGCACCTCTCACCAAAACTGTTACAATGACGTTCAGAAGTTTTGCGGGCGTGGGGGAGTTTATTTGCAAAGTCTGCGTGATGACCGTCGCTAAGTGTGGTGTTCAAGCACTGAATACCCAAAAAGCACCACGTTGAACTAGTTCTGTGGCGTTACACTATATATATATATATATCCTGGCGGGCATTTTTTCTTCACTTTCTTTCTTTCTTTCCAAATTCTTAATCTGTTTCAATGATCTACCACATCCTCCCCTTTGCTTTCCGAGGTTTTCTCGACTGCCAACCCTTATTTCTGTGTTATTTTCAACGAGCCCCTCATTTCCTATTCTGATTCGCTATATATATATATATATATATATATATATATATATATATATATATATCTTACGTAAAGAGTCGGATATACAGCAAGAACAATACCAAACAAGGTTTACTTACGTAGCGGCAACGGGACTTGCATTCATCAGAGTACAGTTACACATTTTTTCTGTCACAAACATTTGGAACAGATTTCTTGTATAGCTCTACAGAGAACTGTGAGAAGGAGCGGAAGATTGTTTCGGAAACGGAGAGTATGCATGCAATCGGGCTACGCCTATGTTACAACAACAACAACAAAAAAGGAGAGAGGGCAAGAGAGATAAAGGGGTCGTGTTAAGAAAGCAGCGTTCAAGGTTGCACCATGATGGAGCAACGTACGCGGCGTGGGCTGCAAGTTCAGGCAATGCGGAAAACTGGACAATCGTTGTTTCAAAAGGAAGGGAAGAGTACACAGTAACGTATTCAGTGGTTGGGGAGAGTGGTTGGGGTGGAAGCGAAGATGGGTGTGTCCCCCGCGGATGGAGAGAATAGATACAGGGCACAAAAGAGCATTGCACAGAAGCTAGCAACTGAACAGGAAATAGGCAGGGTCTATAGATGGCAAAGGGTTAAAGATCCTTAAGTGGTGGTGGGAACGCGGCCTCCTTCCGAAAGACAAAACCCAGCAAACCACGTTACATCGTGCAGATATCGTGGAGACGTCAGCAATGGACTTTGCGGATGTCCACGAGACGTACCATTAGGGTCCAAATCACACAAAGGATAACGCAGAATAGACCTCTCATGGTAGTTTCATATGCTGTTTGCAGGACGTTACCTTAGTGGTACATCTTATGGATATTGTAGTGGTACGCATGCAAGACTTATCTAGATGTCTGTTCTACATTGTTTTTCTGACTTTGGCACAAGCATTAGTTTGTTATTTTCATAATTATTGTACGTTAGTATGATATTGTATAGATGAACCTCTATGCTTGATATTTACAATCTTTTTACATCATTTGGTAGTTTGGCCAGCCGCCTTTCCAAGTTTGCCTAGGAGTTGTTGGCATTTATACTTCAAATACATGCCTTGCTAGTTATTCAGCACTGTTTTCTTTTACTTGGCACCTGGTTTCTAAATTATTGTGTTTCCTTTTTGAAGTTGTGCATACTGCATGAAGTCTCATACGTCAAGTGCCAAGCTGACCACACACTCTTGCACGGCACTAAACAAGAAATGTCGCATCGAAAACAAGTGGCAGTAAGTAAGAGCAAACCAGTCCTGATCAGCACAAGCGCCCTTGACACTAAGGCAACCACAGTTGCGTCATCGAATTGTACCACATAGCACTGCTGTACAGGCCTTCTGCATAAAAAATTATAAAAAAAACAATTCAAAAGTTAAAATAAATAAATGGCAGTCTTGCCAACCCAGCTGTAAGTAAGTGGAGCTGAGTAGTACGAAAGCTTTGAAAGTTCACATCAAACACAAAAGAGTTCAGATAAAACAAATTGTAATACCTTCCAAGGTATGTAATACAATTTCGCAAAACAACCACTTTAAGTTTCCTTCCTGTCTGCCCTGGCTCACAGGGTACGCGTTGTATAATTTTAAGAATAGTACAAATATTTATGACTATAAATAGGCCACACAGCAGAAAGATTGACAGAAGTAGAAAAAAGCAAGCATGTAAACACAAGGTACAAACACAAGATAGTTGTGCAACTGAAATATCTCATATTAAGTGCAATGGATAAAAAACAACGCGAGAAAATTGTGAAAACAAATAAATGATTGAATGGGGCTTACAAAAACAAAGAAAATTTACGAAACTAAATAGTTCACATCTAGTGAAAAGTCTGGGGAAAAGTAAAATAAAAGCACCTTGGAAATACAGAAGTGGTTTGAGTGGTGGTTGTGAGTGCCACACAAATTTAAGCTACTTTAAACAAACCAACATCTAGAGAAATGGTTATGAACTATAGAAAAGGTGTGTATACAGAAATGACTGTACCGCGTTTACAAGAGCACTAGAAATTTACGTGATGAAATGAATGACACTTAGTGAAATGGCAGGACAACAATAAAACAACAAAAAACTTTAGAAACAACACATTGAATTCTGGTTAGAAAAACAATGCAAAGTTACACTAGTTCAAATTTCTTTCAAAATGATATTATTTGGGAACAAGCCAAAAACGGATAACACGGAAATGATTGAATATCATATCACCCCAAGTGATACGCTCAAAGAACAATGACATAAAATAAAAACAGATTTAAGCGCGGAAACAATTTAATGGTGGTTCAATGGTGCATGCCTCCATAATCAGTTATGGTAGGGATTCTTGAACAGTTTGCGTTCTGCGTTGTGGTGCCCGAAACTGCCAAAATAGCTGCAGACCAATTTCCTTGGAAAGTGAGTAAACATTTTTTAATACAAAGGCTACAAGATATTTATTACCCCTTCTAGCAATAAAAACGTAGAAGCCGCAGGTTGTCGACAGAGCGGATATTTGCGCAGTATATGACTGACCTTAAAAATCTGTGCCCTATACATTGTGTGGCGAAAAAATTTGATGTCTGTGACAACACGAAGATATCTAGTTACACACAATGCAGGATGCCACTCGCAGGTGGAAAAAAGCGTGCTTCTCTTTTTCCCGAAACAGGAGAACGGCTGCTGCAAATTGACCATCAATATTATCTGGAGCAGGTGCCTTGTGCAGACTGTTGCAGTAGCACCTTACTTGCAAGCCAGTTCTTTATCTAGGCATGGGTACAGGAAAATCTGTGTTGTTAATACAGCTTTTTAAGACTGGTATAATACAGAATGGCCGCCTACCATTTTTCCTGAAAAAGACAGTGTATGACAGCTGCATCTTACTGGAACTCACCTACGGGGCAGAAACTCCCAGGCTCACTAAAAGGGTCTAACATAAATTAAGGACGACTTAGAAGGCAATAGAATTGTAAATGATGGGTGTAACATTAAGGGACAGGAAGAGAGTGGAGTGGATATAATTTAATGTAAGCATTGGCAAATTTAAGGCAACCTAAATCTAAATATGACTGCTAATGTGAGTTACCACTATTTATGTGAACTATAGTTTGTGAATGGGGACTCTGAGGACATTTTAGCCCAGCTACAGGTCCCATCTGGACTTGCGAAATATTTTTCTGGTGTCTATCCTAACCGCTTGGTTGATTGAAGTGACAATATATACACGCATGAAGCCATATTCACAAAATGTGACAAAAGGAAACATGCACAAACCCGGACAGCGTCACTGCCATGGACGTATACTGTAGTTACCCGATTCTAACGCGCACTTTTTTTCAGAAAAAGTAGGCCGAAAATTTACATGCGCGTTAGAATCGGATACAAAACCGAAACTGACGATACAGTGGTACTTTCGTACCACCCATCGCCAGCGCCATCTCAAGATGCCGCCAAAGCTTTTAGCAACGATTTTTCGGATGGAGCAAGCCTAGGCGCCTAGGCTTTTCTATCGATGTTCACACAAATCGTCAAATCGTATCACTTGCGGGCTTGATAACAGCAATGGCAGCAGCAGCTCCCACGCGTTCAAAGTGAGCGGTCGGCTGAAGCGTGCACCTCTGGACAAGCTCTTGGGACGGGCGTCGACAATGGTTGAACGTCTTTTCAGAAGTGTGGCATCGCGAACGCGCTTGAAGGCACCAAGGCCGAGATGTTGCCGTCAGGGGAGAGTGACGTGGAGCGAGATGAGTGAGATTACTCCGGGAAATAAATCGCCTTTTTCTCTCGCATTCGTTTGTGTGGGTCACAAAGTCCCGTGCGCGTTACAATCGGACGTGCAAGTGTTTTTCGGTTTTTTTTTTCAGGAAAATCGAGTGCGCGTTAGAATCGGGGGCGCGTTAGAATCGGGTAAATACGGTACGTCCTGCAGCAGAATGGCGAGGTGGACTATTTGGTATACTATATGCATAACTAAACCTTCAAAAAGCACATCACTGAAAAACTCGTCCTTTTGAACTGTTCGCTTGTCCTGTTTGGCCTACGTTTTGAGTTAAAGTATACGTTGTACAGCAGGAAGCATCAAATTATTGCAAGCAATTTTTATCGCACAATAACATTCAAACATAGTCTAAGTTGCACCAGTCATCAGGCTGCAACATATAACTTATTAGCAAACGACAGGCCAGACACCAGTATCATACTCTGCCTCAAACCTGGAAATCCCAAATGCGTGGTTACTCTGATCACCAAGGTGTCTTACACACTAAATTCAATAGGCTGGAAATTCCATAAGTGAACGAAATTTAACAGCTATTCTTGAATATTTTTACTAGGTACTTATTGGTTGGTTTACGTTTGCGATACTGCAGTAAGAGTGCGAAGCGCTAACAGCGCAACTCATACCAGTGTACCAGTTACGACGTGCGTGTAGTTCTGATGTTACAAATAAATTCAGATTGCATGCACGTTGTTCATTCCAAAATTTCACCACAAACTGAGCGTTCGAAAAGATTGAACACTACATCAAAACTCCAAAAAAGCATCCAGATGGCATTTTAATTTAAAGGTGTACGCTCGGAAATCACCCGATTATTATTTTATTCTTGTGCTAAACGCACCGCAATGATTCAATTTATTGGGCACGTTAATTTACAGAAATCCATTATGACTGACAAAAACGGCATCTGCAGAAACGAAACAAGAACCAAGTGTGCATAATATCACGATAAAAGTACGCAATGTGCGTGTAACGCATACGCACAATTATATTCACACACGCACTTATATTCGCCCTCTCCAGCTCCCTTATTTCATTTCATGTCAAAACATTCGGCTAGCAAAACAGGACATTAAACAAACACTTCACCAAACACAGGGCTGGAAATTGTGCGAGGATTGATTCTGTTTACACACCCGAACCCCGTCCCAGGAGTTGTACTACACGGCCTGAAGTGCTTGTTTTAACAAGCACCATCGGAACTCTGCCGACGTTATATTTTTCGCCGTACTATTTGCATGCTTCCTCGGCTCTTTGCACAAAAGAGTCGACGTCTTCGTTTTTATTATCATTTACCCGTAACACTCCATTGAACACTCCATCAAAACTTTGAAAAAGATTGAACAAAAGATTGAACACTCCATCAAAACTCCAAAAAAGCATCCAGATGGCATTTTAATTTAAAGGTGTACGCTCGGAAATCACCCGATTATTATTTTATTCTTGTGCTACACGCACCGCAATGCATCAATTTATTGTGCACGTTAATTTACAGAAATCCATTATGACTGACAAAAACGGCATCTGCAGAAACGAAACAAGAACCAAGTGTGCATAATATCACGATAAAAGTACGCAATGTGCGTGTAACGCATACGCACAATTATATTCACACACGCTTTTATATTCGCCCTCTCCAGCTCCCTTATTTCATTTCATGTCAAAACATTCGGCTAGCAAAACAGGACATTAAACAAACACTTCACCAAACACAGGGCTGGAAATTGTGCGAGGATTGATTCTGTTTACACACCCGAACCCCGTCCCAGGAGTTGTACTACACGGCCTGAAGTGCTTGTTTTAACAAGCACCATCGGAACTCTGCCGACGTTATATTTTTCGCCGTACTATTTGGCATGCTTCCTCGGCTCTTTGCACAAAAGAGTCGACGTCTTCGTTTTCATTATCATTTACCCGTAACATGCAATCCAGAGTCGTAGGGGCGGTGGGGCCATAAATCAGCTGAAATGGAGTCATTCTGTTGGCCTTCTGAACTACCACTTGCTACGCGAATGCGGCGTACTTCAAGATCTCATGTTTTATTCTCTACGTCTACATACAGTGAGAGCATGTTGGTTAAACTTCTGTTAAGTCGCTCAGTCACGCCGTTGGTCTTCAGATGGTGAAACGTTGTTCGCCTGTGAGATGTCTGGGTTAGTACCAGGATGGACTGCATGATGTAAGCTATGCAAGCAGTGCCCTGTCTGTTATTACAGTATGGGGAGCTCCATGTCAAAAAACAATGTTGCGGACGAAGAAATGAGCTGCTTCATCCACAGTTCTCGGAGCACATGCTGTGTCAGCATACTGCGTGAGCCTCCCAGCCAGCATATTGAATGGTGGTCACTGATAAATTTCAACCGCCTGCCATAAAGGTCAGGCCGGAACGTATTGATCGCGCAGACGACGGCAAGGCACTCTTTCAGGCTGGTGTAGATATTCAGCTCTGGTTTTGATAGGGTGCGGCTGGCATAGGCTAGAGCTCGTTCGGATCTGTCCGGCCACTTAACCAGGGCGGCTGCACCAGTACCGACGTTAGTGGCATCAGTGTAAATCTCTGTATTCGCTTTTTCGTAACAATGAGCCACTACTGGAGGTTTTGTAGCCGGTCCCGGCGGTCATTGAAGGCACCTTGTTTCTCTTCTTTCCATGCGAAAGGTACGTCTTCTGTTATGAGCCGCGTCAAGGGTTTTGGCAGTTCAGAAAAAGTCATCACAAAGCGCGTATAATTTCCGGAGAGGCCTAGAAAGCGCCTCACAGCTTTTTTATCGCCTGCAAGTGGGCAGGCTGCTACAGCTGCTGTCCTCTCAGGGTCTGCGCCGACACCTTCTTGACTGATGACTTATCCTGGGCACCACAGCTGTTTGTAGCCGAAGCTGCATTTTGCTGAATTTTTATTCAAACCAGCCTACTTTATAGCGTACAGAACAAGGCGAAGTCGGTGTAGGCGTCCATCAAAGGTGGCCGAAATACGACAACATTGTCGAGGGAAATGAGACACGACTGCCTTATTTAACCGGCCAAGACAGTGTCCATCATTCGCTGGAACGTCGGGGGGCCGAGAGGAGACGGAAAGGAAGTGTTTTATGCTATTAAGCCCTTTGGGTGTGACAAACGCGGTCTTTTGTCAGTCTCGTTCGACAATCTTTATCTGCCGGCATGGTGTTTTGATATCTGAAGAGGAGAATTACTTTGAAATATGCACCCGCTCTAGGGCGTCCTCTATTCGTGGAAGAGAATATTCATCTGGTTCTGGTACCCAATTCAGCTTTCGGTAATGGACAAAAATCTTTAGATTTGTTCTTTTCTTTTCGACAAGCACAGAGGGGTTTCCCACGAAGTTGTCGATGGCTGAATAATGTCGTTTCCTAACATTTCTGTTAGCCGTCTTTGGAAAAATTCTTGTTGCTGATAGGACACTCCTAGGGGGCTGGAAGGCTGGATTGGTAGTTTTGTCGATAAGGATTCAATGTTTAGCGACAGGCATTTGTCGAACTTTCGACGAAGAAGAGAAATATTTGCCGAAATCCTGGAGATAGACGGTCAGCGGCTGTTGCTTCTCTGCCGACAAGTCTGGGCGCATGTAGATTAAACCGACAATGTCTTTCGGCGCCCATGTTTCATGCTAACCCGTTCCTACAGTGCAAGCGCTTGCCGCATGACGGAAGTCGTAAGAGAAGGTGATAGCACCGCCTTTAGGGACGTGTTGAAGCTCGTTCCCGAAATTAGTCAGCACAACCTGCGTACAGCCGTTGTGCAGCCGGATAAGCCTCCTTGCAACATTTTTATTCATGAAAGTAAATTCATGTTACCTTCGAGTAGCGCATCCCACTTTTCAGCCATGTCCCCATAAACGAGGACCATTGTGCTGCTTCATAACGGTACCACAATGCTGTCGTGCAGTACGCGGAGAAAGCAGAATTTCCGTGTTTCTGAATCCGATCTGGCGATGACTGGTTCTGAGGAGAATGTACAGTGAATGTATGTAGTCGATGATGGCGCCGTTCGTTACTAGAAAGTTCATACCTAATATGATGTTCCTCGAAAATTCTGGAAGTACAATGAATTCGCCTACGTAGGTATACCACCTTATAGTAAAAATGACAGTGCATTGTCGTGTAGGGGCAACCAGGTTACCACCCGCCATGCGAATACGAGGCTCAGTCCACTGCGTCAGCACCTTCCTGTACTCTTTCCAGATTACTGGTGCTTACGGAATAATTCATGCCTGTGTCAATCATCGCAGTAACGTCGTAGTCGTCGATACTCACGGCGAGGTTACTCGTTGCTCTTTGGCCATAACTTTTTACCTGCGTCAGTTTCAGTGTACGTCGTCGTAAACACGATGGATAATATTCACTGGCTGTCTTTCCAGCCGCACCAACTCCAGAGGTCGCTGTTTTCAGTTTTCCTGATGCGGGCTGTGCGAGCGGCGCTTAGGTGAACTACAGGAAGGACGAGGGTTCGGCGACCTACAACGACGAACCGATGCGGAAATTGTTTCCGGACGTGACGAAGCGTGCCCCGCGAATAGGTAATATTGAATTTTGCCAGGTCTTTCACCATCATGAGGACACGGAGCATTGCGAGTGAAACTTCGAAGGCCCGCACGATGGTATGGGCACGGCCTGTACCGATGACCACCTGCACCGCAGTGATAACAGTGGTAGCCCGCCCTCCGGTGCACTCCACCGGTCAGTCCTGCGTACGGCGCACCGCCCTGCAACAGGGCCTGGTCAGTTAATAGGCTGGCGACGAATGAAGACGCCTGTTGTGGACGGCGCGTACGCGCCGGTAGCAGCGGTGATGTTGAAGCAGCGTTCGTAGTGGCTTCTTGAAGAACTGTGGCGTATGTCGCCGCGTTTTTTGAGATGATCAAAAGCAGCCGCAGTTCGAGGTGGACCGCTTTTTAAGCACCTTTTTAATCTCCTCTTTCACAACTTGGATTAGAGAAGCATACTTTGTTGAGGCCTGAGGCAGAAGTACATAAAGCTCTTCCTTATTTACTGAGTGGACGAGCTCCCGCAATACCTCACGGCTGGTTCCCAAGGTAGCATACAACATGTTCGCCGACGCGCAAGCAGTGACGTGGTCGTATTGTCTGGCGCACTGTTATAGCATCGTTTCCATCGTCAGCGCTTCTGTAAGAAACTCGGTCGCAGTACGCGGGGGGTTGCGCACAAGCACAGCGAAAAGCTCCTTTTTCGCCCCTCGCATAAAGTGCCGCAGCTTTTCATCCTCAGAGATGCTCGAGTCTGCACGTCGGAAAAGAGAAGACATCTCCTCGTAATAGATGGCGTCGCTTTTATTAGGCCTTGTTTTTTTAGCACAAAGCGGCTTGAGCCTTTATTCAAACCGCTCATAGGTGGTCAAAGATTTGCGCCGGAATTACCCCCATTTTGTGAATTCAGCTTCGTGGTTTCTGAATCACGCTTTCGCGCCGTCATCCAAGGTGAAGTACACGTCATACTGCTTGCGTGCTTGATCCGAACTGTAAGATTCTTGGACTAATGAGAACGGGAGGGTCTTAAGACAATGGAGTGAGCGACCGAGCGATAGGAAGTTTTAATGGCGACTCAAAAGAAGACGTAGCGCAAGCGCACACCGATCCCGCAATGACAACAGGCGTCGATGAAGGTGATGTCCTTCGTGCACAGCAACGCTGATGATGAGAGATTCTACATATTTCTCGGCCACTGATGCTGGGTTTTAGCCAGCTTCAAGCAAATATCATCGCTCCACCAGTCTTTTCCTCAGTAGTTCATTGAAGCCGCACTGTGCCATCGCAAACTTAGTTATTACGAACTGGATGAAGTTTAGCGTTGCGGGCGAGAGTCCCAAATAACCTTGGTGTGCCGTTGCTTTCAAGTAGCACAACTGTTCTCGGCTGTAGCATCTCAGAAATGTTGATGTCTCTGGCCTTGAGAGCGCAGTTCATGGAGATATTTTCTCTAACGCGTCCAAATTCCTCCAAGTATCTTCTCTATTCTGATATATCTGTGGGAGATATGTGGACATGGATAAATGGGTCAAATCATCTGTACAAAAAGACTTAGGCAACGCTGTCAACCTTCTGCCGACGAAGAAGCAAGCTGGTGTTAGAGGGCTAGGTTCCGCTACGTTTTTGTGTACAAATGTCAGCGGCGAGTGCTGATGATCGCTTCAGCTTTCGTGACAAGAGTAGATAGCTACACAACATTCTTTTGCTGTCGATCCAGCAGTTTCTTTACCGTGTTCTTGACCAATCCGAAGATCCTTTTATAAAATCCGCCCATGAAAGTAGCCCATTCACCATAAACTTCCTGGAAATAGTGGAAGAGGCTAAATAGGTTGGCACGCATGTATGTTTAAGCGTCATCCCAAGGTCGGCGAGCTCCCCACAGGTCCTGTTTAATGCTCGGTCATTGTCACTGTACATGGTCTTGCACAATCCACACCGAGAGACGAAGCGACGCATTGAGCATATATATTTTTCACCAACTCTAGATTAGAAGCTCCAGTCGAAACGCACGAGAAATGAGGGATGTAGTAACGGTTGTCATGGGTTATATATCTTTTGTACACTGGTTCCGCGAAGTGGTACTTCATCTTGAGCAAGTGGTCTTGAGTGTAAGAGCTTGCAAATTTTGCAGGCGTTCAGAAGCTACTTTCTGAACTGAAGTCCTGGAAGAATCCAGTAACGTTCACGACAATGGGCAAGGGTTTCGCAAACTCAGGCGGATGCAGCTATGCGTGTGCGTCGAGAAGAAGCTTTCTATAATGATCGCGTTTGGTTATCAAAATAGGGTTTCTTGAGTCGAATTCTCTAATGAGGCCTGTAGCGTAACTACTACCCGAACACGATTGTTGTCTTCAAGAAACAAGCGAGCAGTCTTTAGAGTAAGGTAGTATGCAAGAAAGGTTCTCTTTTACGCACTGTATTTTTTTTTGAAGAAGTCAGCTTGTGTGTGTCAGATACAGCTGATCTGGGCGTTTTCAACTTCATCAGCAGTCGATGGTCCGGAAAGGTTGTCTTGATTCAAAGATTTTTGGCGTACTCACACCATCACACTGTGATTAGGAAGATGGTAGCTGAAGCGAGTGAAATCCGTCACTGACAAGTGGAAACTGAAAAGAAATTACACCATCTTTCCGTGGGGAACCAAGACAAGGATGCGAAGCATCATGGTGGTTCTGTGTAGGTTTTACACCGGAGCAGAATCGGCACAGGCGGTGTCTCGGAGCTGACTGAACGCCGCGCAGAGCGCACACGTGCTTGTATACCGCTGGAGGAGAGGAGAATGGAGGAGAGACGCGCATGCGCACTAGGGGTGTCGACGGCGCAACAACAAGGGAGAGACATAGCCCCGACGATGAGATTGCTCGTAAGCTACAGTGTTTCCAGTGTTTTCCTGGGCCGGCACAAGACGAGCACGCTTCTCCTTTCAGGGCTCCTGGAGCGAGGGTGTTGCCGGTGTCTTCCTGGGCCGGCACGTGACGAGCCGAGCATGCGCAGTGGACCGCGGACAGGGCTCCTGGAGCGACAATGTTGCCGTCGTCTTCCTAGGCCGGCGCGAGATGAGCTGAACATACGCAGTCAGGCGCGGACGGCGCACAACCAAGCAGGGAGGGACACAGCCTCGAGCTTGGCATGCTTCGCACCTAAAAGTCAGTCACAACGTTTTTGTCTGGGCACCAGCATATCAATCCTGTAAATTAGGTTTTTCTGGTTTCCTGGGGCAAACGGATGGGTTAGGTAGCCAAGATGGTCCTCTAAACCATGACTCCAGATGCAGCAGTTCCCGCGCTGTACTTCCTTGTGTTAGGAGGTCGGCGGGATTCTTGCTACCTGGGCATTATCGCCGTTGATCGGGTGTCGCAATACTCCTTATCTCTTGAACTCTGTTTCGCACGTAAGCCTTCCATGTATCGGCTTCTTTGTGTATCTTGCACAAGGTTATTGAGACATCTTACCTCAGATGGGTCTATACGATGTTCAGGACGGTATTTTTCTTGATGCATTTATTCATTCGCGCCGCAAGAGAAGCCGACATTTGTTCCAGTTTGGCTAAGGTGACAGTCTTCAGGGGTGCGACTGTACTTTTGGCTAATAACAAGCCTGTTATCCTGTTTGCCCCTATGTGTGCAAAATGTGCCTAAATTATCGTCGTAATGCGTCCCTGCAGTTTCTCGCCCAAAAACCTCAGAACGGCAAGTTCGCCTACAGCATGGAGTCCCTCGCACCATTTTCACCACCGTTGTAATAAGTCATCAAGATGCTCGCTGTCCCAGTCGAGATGTTGCTTCCGAAAATACTGTAGGAGTATGTTCGCTGTAACAACGAAAGGACTCAGAAAACCAAGTGGGTCGTACACCTTAGCAATTGAGTGCAGTACAAGTCTTTTTGTTACGGTACGCCCGGGTGAGGTCTTCGGTAAGACTCTAGTTTGAAGCCAAAAGTGTTAGTCATTATACTCTACCGCAATCCAAGTATTTACAATTCCCTGTAGAGGGAACCTAAACTGCTTGGTTGTTAGCCACGGAATCTAAAAAGGCAGTAGCCACTTTCTTGTCATTGGTAATCTACTTTCTTATGTTCATCGAAGCACTATTGAAGGTCGTCCTTGTTTGTGGATACATTTCGATAGCTTCTTGCGTTCAGAGCGTTCATGTACAGAGCGTCCATGTACATGCTCAGAGCGTCCATGTACATCGACTTCAAAAAACACTTGACTGTCGGCGGATATTCTTTTTGAAGGGAACAAAATGGTGTCGTAAAGTTACCATCAGCAGGAACGGACTGAAAGTTGCTTCGATTGACACCCTCGACTAACTCCCTTCTTCTTGAAGAGGCAGTGGTTGACCTGACTTTGGGTATGACCATAGCAAGCGTGGGGCGTCCCTTTGTTGTTCACGCAGACTGATCTGAAAGAATGCCGTTCCCACGTCGGCTGTCATGCTAACCTCGTGTTTCCTGAATCTGAGAAGCAGGGCAACGATGTGTGAATTTAGGTTTGGCCCAACCTCCAGGTGGTCGTTAAGCATTTTAACTCCACTGGCATGAGATGACGCATCAAACACGATGCGAACTTTTGTCGTCTGTCGGTCCTTTAGAATTGCGGATCTTTGCGCAAGATAGTAGACGTACCATCCATTTGTTGGTTCCGATAGGGGAGCTTGTTCAGTAGTGCCGTCAAAAAGGTACTGATGAATCCTGTCGTCATTAGCTTCCAGAGATAAAGAACTGCCAGACAGCTTTTCCAACCACTAGTGAAGCTTCTTTTGCACCACCGCGAAGTTGTCAGGAACGTCTACGTCTGCCTTCTGAGGTAAGGCTACTTAGTACGGCACACCTTTAGGTCGAATGCTCTTCTCCAAATCGCTCTCGACGTAGTCTATCGGTGCAGCTTGTGATGTTATAGCGATGCTCTCTAGCTCCCAGAACTGTCGCAAAGCAGCTGTTTTTCCGACGTATTTGCTTTAGGAAAAATGACGTTAGAGCAGTGGACGACTACCGTGGTTGACTGTTTCGGTCCTTGTAGAGTCCAGCCCAGCCGAATTGCGATGGCTCTCTTCCTGGGGTGTGTGGTCTATACTTTTCCCATCACAATGACCAAGTAAAACTCTGACCCTATAAGTGGGCTGATTGAATCGCCAGCATTACTTTCTTTTCCGATGCTTTTAGTGTTGATGCCCCTAGTTTGATGTTCCTTTAGCGTTTTTTCGTTTTGGTTGGGTATAGCCTAATTGCAGATGGACTCAATCTCCAGCGCTTCTATGGGAAATGTAGCGTGCTTCGATGAACAATAGAGAAAAACGCTAACCCTTTTCAATGTCTCTTGCGTTTGCTTTGCTCAAAACACTCCTAGCATTAGTGTTTCTTCCTCAAGGAGATCGCACCACAGTGTCGTACAAACGTCGCTTAGGATTAATCTTCGCTGACTGCCTCTATCAAGCAACATTCTGCAGATTTCTTCGACTTCTCTTCCCACAATCTTCGCTCTCAGTGTTTTGAGTAGTACCACCTGTGCTGGTCGTCGGAACAGTAGTTGGATGGGTGCGGTTGTCAGGTGACCGTTCAGTTGATTTGAAAGATCGGATTGCACAAACACGAAACATGTATTTAGCAGTGTTCACAAAATACTGTTTTCTTCCACTGATAACGCAAAATAATAGCTGCAGGCAACGACTGAAGCCTCTTTCCATGGAGCATAAAGCACTACGTCAGTGTACGCGTCTCCAGCGCTTTCATTGTACTACACTGCACCTAAACTTTGTCGTACAGCTTGCATAACTCTGCGACGTGTGACGATTAAAGAGACAGGTTTCAAGATAATCAGTTCCTTCAAGTGATCTTGTACGATGACTTCGCTGTCACAAAATCACTTTTTAAGAATTTCTACAGCGTCAGCGTAGCAGGCATTCGCAAACGGTACTCCTGATATTGCAAGAACGCGCCGTGCCTGTACGCAGGTTCGTCAGGTAGTGGAATGTGTGTCCTTTATATCTGCATTCGAGCGAATATAGCTCCGAAAGAGAGAGAGAAAGGCGTGCTTTATTTGAGGCCTGTGCGAGAGCACTCTTGCTGTCTGCATCAGTGCTGGCCTGTGAGGGTGGTTGAATCGTCAGGGAGGGCGGGTGGGAGGGAAGGAGTGTCTGTGGTAGGTACCCAATACGCCTCTAGGACCCTCGTCGGCATAGACAAACGCGGCAAGAGAGGTCCATAACAAAGTGAGCGTGGTGATGTTTCGTGTTACTGGTAGCACCCAGTCGAAGTACGTCGTCGGACGAATGTCCTCGGGGAGTGTATCCAGCGGGCGCGAACGGAAGAGAGCGTAACACTGGCAGTCACACACCAAATGTTCGGCAGTTGCAGGCACGCAACACTGCAGACAGACTCCTTCGCCGGGGTCATTGCCGTAGAATTTGTGGCGGAGCGCAGGTGAGAATGCGGTGTTGGTGGCAAGGCGGCGAACCAACGTCTGTACGGCCCGCGGTAACTTCTCCGGCATGGGAGGAACAGGGCGCTCATGCTCTTCGGTGCGGTCTTCCCTAACCTCACGAAGACACCGGAGTATCTGTCGGCGTCGCTGTTGTTCGAGTGCTTTCCTGACAGTTACCTCGGGGGGGCTTGCATTACTGATGGGCAATACTATCAGGGAGGTTCGCTGTCCAGCCGCAGCTCGCGCCTCGCTGCGAGCCCACTCATTGCCCTCAATACCCGAATGGGCCGGTACCCAAGCAATGGAGGCGGCTATGTTGAGGTTAGAATGTAACTCCAGGAAAAGTGCGATCAAGTCGGCGAGGATTCCCGGATATGAAGACGAAGCTTCGCTCACCCGCGAAACTGGCTCCAAAAGTTGTTCGACTTTGTACCATGACCGTCAAACTTCATTAGTTCTATTCTCGGTAAGTTCATCTGTATCTGTAGAGTCGCAGCAGCGTGGGCTATAGTCAGTGAATTTGAAGGGTGAGAAGCACAGGTCGGATGGATTCAACAGAGTAAGGAAGCCATGCCATGATCTTTTCGCGGTCGTTGAACATTGTTACGTCGCAGGTCTCTTCCACGTCGAGAGCCCATGGGTGTTGCAGTAGATGTCCTCAACCAGCTTCTGTCCTCAAGCAGCATCGAGCGAAATAGGAAAGTCTGTCAGTGTGGTCAAGCGTCCATCACCCAGTCCGTCTTCGATTTCCTTTAAGTCGCCCTTGAGCTTGGCTCGAATAGTCACTCGCCGCCTCAGCATGTTCTCCAGGGGGGTCATCTGGGGTCATCAGTGGCTGGTTCACGGAAAGTCAAGCAGGCCCCGTCGTTCAGAGTGGTCAGGCCGTGGTTATCGCTGTATCTGTATCCCGGGTTCTTGCCCCGGGTTGTGGGAATCTTTGACCAGTGAGGACAAGAGAGGCCTTAAGACAAAGGACAGAGCGACCGGGTGGTCCGAAGGTTTAAAGGCGACTCAAAAGAAGACGTAACACGAGCTCACACAGAAAGCGCATTGATGACACGAGTCGATGATGGTAACGTTCTCGATGCAACGCTGATGATGATAGATTCTACACCATTTATTGAAATTCGCGACTAGCTCATATATGTCAAACAAATCGTCCGTACTTTCAAAGACGTGTCCGTGAAAATGTGGAAGCGTTCGTGGCTTTTGGAACCCGAACTGACCTGGCACGGGGTAGCACATAAGGATTGGTGGGCCGTGTGTTCTGCCGCTGCTCTACTGTATGTTGGGGCAAAACTCCCACCTCCGGAGATACGCCTTGAAGCCGAAGACTCGTGCGGCGATGAACACGCAAAGCAGTTTCATTCACGCGGTCTCCATGGATGATGTCCTCGAGGTACTTGCGGGATTTGCCGATGGTAACCGGCTCCTCCACCATATTGTAGCGCATTGGTCAGACTTTTCAACAGTAATAGGTTAGTTGGAATTGAAAGGAACCAAAAATCCCATGACAGTCCTATGGCGATGCTATCAAAGCTGAGAAAGCACCTGACAGATTATCTTCTTTTCTTCTTCAAGCCGGAGCGCACACACACGATTGACGGCATCGCCACTCTGCACTCTTTCCATTTCCCTGATCTGCCATCGAATGACTGTACTGAGGCAATATAGTAATCGGAAGGGCAAATGAGGGGCTCATTGAAATATTTCGGAAATACGGATAGGCAGTTAAGCAAGCCAAGGAAAGCAAAGGGGGGATTGGGTAGGATGTCATTTTATGTTTTCAACAGATGGAGAGTTTTGAAACAAAGTTAAAAAAAAACATGCCTCCCGTGTGGGATCCAAATCCACGACCTCCCGAAAACGCGTCTGGTGCTATAAGCGCCACGCTACCGGCGGGGATGTCCTTCCCTACTATTGCTGGGGTATTATGTTAAGGAAATTGTTTTCGATTGCTTTGAGGTAGTAGCCAGCGTAACTCCTACTACCCGTGGTGATGGAGACCTTTTTACCCCCGGCCCCCACGGCAGCGTATACAACGTGAACAGAACGTCCGACGAGCATTGAATTCTCTTAAGCTAGCTCTTGCACCAAAATTACCAGAACAAAGACCCTTTCTATGCATGTAGCAAATCACAAGGGCAGATCACCGGGTAGTTTAATAAATGCAGAAATACTGGTAGGCAGTCAAGAAAGCAAGAAACGACAAGGGAATAATGTGGTAGCTCATTTGAAAATCCGTAAAATACATACATGTTTCTGAATTAAAGAACGAAAGAAAGGGAGGGGAGACGATGACCGCCAGGATGGATCCGAACAACGACCTTCCGAATACGCGTTTTGTGCAATTCCCACGACGCTACCTACAGGGTTGTGTTCCCCTCTAATTTCTGGTATATTTAGGTAACAATTGTTTTCCTGCGCTTGTGCGTGGTATCCAGTTCCACTCCGACTACCCCGGGTGAAGGGGACCTTCCTCACTGCCTGCACTTGTGCCTTAATTATTTCTGCCGCCATTTTTTGAAATTGTGATTCGATATATATATATATATATATATATATATATATATATATATATATATATATATATATATATATATATATGCTTAGGTGTCTGTGTGTGTGTATTGTAGCAAGGCAAATGAGCAGATCGTGTAACATCATCAAGTTATCAGAGTATGCAACACGTCAAGAAAGAGTGCCATGCGGCGTGGCCAATTTATGCACGACGGTATGCGCGCACGCTCGTAGCAGTGGACAGAGAGAGAGTATACTTTATTCAACTTGTCAGCTGTGTAGCTTAGCCGTCGGCAGTGAGCCCTTGGGCTCTCGCAGCGTCCTCAGCCAGCTGGACGGCGTAGAGTTGATCTTCCAGGCTGGAGCTAAGCAGCACGGTCTCCACTGCTCACTGTTAGTGATTGTGCGGCCATTTGTGATCGCATACGGACACTGCCATAGCATGTGCGCCAGGTCCGCTCGTTCCTGGCATCTATGACACTGGGGGGAATAGTGCTCTGGGTAGCAATAGCTATACACTAGGGGATTTGGGTACAAGTGGGTCTGTAGCAGTCGCCAGACCACCGAATGCCGTTTACTGAGGGATGAGTGCGCGGGTGGGAAGTGGGCCCGGCCTGAACCGGAATGACCGATGATATCACTGTACGATAACAGCCTGTGCCTGCCTGACATTGGGGCGAGTTCCGCATCGGAAGGGCCGTCCGCTCGGTCGGTAAAGCCTCGAGCGGCTTCGTGCGCAGACTCGTTTCCTGCAAGGCCGGAGTGGGTGGGGATCAAAATTAAGTTGGTCTTGCCTGTCCGGTTTTAGATGTCAAGACCAGAAATTAGGATTGCGAACGCCTCCCTTGATATGTGCCCTCGTGAGAAATTTTAAAATTCATGATTTGGAGTCGCTGATAATTGTCTTGATTTTTGTGGAGGCAACCATGGCTAAAGCAATGTCTGCCTCTTCCCCACTACGGAGTTGTCTCACTCGGATAGAGCAGGAGGCGATGGTGTTGCCCTGATTGTTAACCACCGCTATGGCCATTTCTTTGCGACCTTCGTAATCAGCCGCGTCCGCATAAGTAACGTTCTCGACTTTCACAAAGCGTCTTTGCAGGGCACGGGCTCTGGCCTCACGCCGCTCCTTGTTATTTGTAGCATGCATATTACGCGGGAGCGGAAAGACCTCAATATTTTCCTGTATTGTTGACGGGATCGCGAAACTAGTAGGCGCACTGTGGAGGTGAGCTATACCCAGCGAGTCGAGTATGTGGCGCCCCGTTGTGTTGTAGGTCAGCCGTACGAGTTGCCCTAGCCGTTGAGCCTCAAAAAGTTCGTCCAGGCTATTTGTCAGGCCCAGGGCCTCAAATCGCTCGGTGGACGTGTTTAGTGGGAGCCCGATGGCCAGCTTGTAGGCTCTGCGGAGGAGAGTGGAAGAAGTAGCACAGAAGGTGCTCGGCGCGCGAGTGCACCCATCGTCTGTACGTTTGTACCTGCGCTCGCCTTGCTTCTACTCCAGCCAAGAAATGACGTTAGGTCTACTACCGGAGGGTCAACTATACCCCTTACAAGTGGTAGAGGTCATGTGTTTTGTTCCCATCCTGGAGTTACGCATCAAAATGCCGTGCACGATGAACCAAGAATGCATCGAACATCCTCCGTCGTCGGCACCAACCGTAATCTGCTCGGGCGCACTGCGCGAGCGACATCTACCCAAGTTCAACGGCACCGACGAAAATGATGCTGAGGGCTGGCCTTCCATGTACGAACCTGTGAGTAGCCACAACCGATGGGATGACAAGAACAAATTGAGCAATGTCCCCTCCTCTCTCACCGGCCTCGCAGAAACCTAGTACAATATTAACGAATCCCAATACTTGTCGTGGTCTTCCTTCCCCTCTAACTTCATGGAAGTCTTCGGGCACCGTACCGTAAGGACGTTTCGGGCCAAGAAGCGCGAGGACAGCAGGTTGGGGAGACGTTCACTAGCTACATGAAGGATGTCATCGACCTGTGCAAGCGTGTCGACTCCTCCATGACAGACACAGACCTGGTACGACACATTCTGAAGTGGGTCGATGACGACGCTTTCCAGATGTTACAACCCAAGCACCCCCGAACTGTCGCTGATGTCTTCCACCTTTGCCAGATTTTCGACGAGTTGCGCAAGCAGCCAGCCCACACTCGGCAAGCTGTGTTCAGGACCCTACGCTGTTGGCGCGAATCAAAGATTCCATTGGCGAAGGGGTGGCCCGCCAAGTCTCCCCCTCCGCATTTTCTCACACCCGCCTTCCACTCTGGCGCCTTCCCTTCAGAATGTGATCAAGAAAGAGGTGGCTGGGGCACTACCACCGGCTCAGCATAACCTGCTCGTAGCTGCGCCCCCCACTTCCGACTTGGTAGCAGGACAGCTTTCGCACCAGCCTGCTTTGTCCTCTCGACGAACTCTTGTATGCCCACCTGCCGCTTCGTTTCCCGTCCGCTTCATTTCCGCCAGCGCCCCGCGCTGCGGCTTCATTTCCAGCACGACCGCCGATAGGCCCGGTGAGCAGTCTCCAGCTCACGGATGCTGTGCGCACGCAGTACAATCGTCCGATTTGTTTTGCGCGTGGAACGCCTGGGTAATTCTGTCGCTACTGTCGCTTCCGTATATTGCCACCCGCCGCCACCTATACCCATGCGCAGCGCATTTTAACGCCGCCTCTTACGTTCAGCCGTATGCCGCTCAACCAGTGCCGTGCAAGTTTCCCCCTGAGCCGACTGAGCGTCCAGGTTTCGCTGGCCACCGTTCAGCTTCTTCACGTCAGCGTTCGGTGTCTCCCAGGCGTCGCCGCCCAACGTATGCCGAAGAGTAAAACTAAAAGCCACAGTTGCGGAGGCAAGAACACCATCGCCATCGAATCCTAGAAGATCTTAATTCTCGCCTAAAATTGTTATCGACGAAATTGTGGAAGGTGTCCCTACCAATGGTCTCATCGACACTGGAGCCACTGATTATGTCATCCATACCGACCTGTGCCGTTCTATCCGAAAAGTCATAACGCCCTTTTCTGGACCCCAGTTACGCACCGCCAGTTCACAGCCCATTAGGTCGCTAGCCACCTGCGTTTCTAGTGTCTCGTCCAGAACAATTCCTACTCAATTGAATTCATCGTGCTGCCACCTTGCTCTCACGACATCATCCGCGAGTGGGACTTTCTTTACCACAATAAAGCTATCAATATTGTTCCCGCGGTGAAGTCGAGCTATTCTTTAGTTTTTTTCGACGATTCCTGTAATGCCGCTACGAAATTTATGGTCGCTGATGACACCGATGTCCCGCCCAGCTCCTCCGTCATCGTGCCCCTGTGCTGCCCCTTTGTCCCCGACGCCACCGCTTTGTTGACGCCTTCCGAGATTTTCTTCCGCAGCAAATGCCTTCCACTGCCTTCCGCCGTTTTAACTGTTCGGGATGACAACACCACTATGGTGGTGACCATTCCATCAGTGACCCCGTGCGCTCTTCTACAGGGAGAAACACTTGGCTTCGCAGAGCTTGTTTATGCTCGTATAGTTGTTGACGTGTCAGGTGATCTTTCTCACCTTGAGATCAGTGAACTGAGCGCTTCTCCATGTTAGCCCGGCTATTGCCATCCGATGCCTTTGCCCACTGCGTCGACGCTAATCAGGATGCAACCCAACAAGAGGGTCTTACTTAATTGGATTGGAAGTTTCGTTCTTCCTTTGATTGCACGCCAACCTCAATGGCCCGCACGACTACTGTTATGCACTCAGTCGGCACCGGATCGCATGCTCCACTTCGAGAGCGCCCATACCGTGTGTCTCCGACAGAGCGGCGAACCACTGAAGACCACGTCACGATAACGCTTCAACAAGGTGTCATTCATCCCTCGAAGAGTCCGTGGGCTTCACAGGTGGTTCTGGTTAAGAAGAAAGACGGCTCTATTCGGTTTTGCGTTGATTATCGCCGCCTAAATACCATCACAAAAAAAGCCGTGTACCCTCTTCTGCGTATCGACCCTGTGCTGGACTGTCTGCAGGGAGCGGAATTTTTCTCATCACACGACTTACTCTCCGGGTACTGGCAAGTTCCCATGGCCGAGCCTGATCGAACAAAAACGGCATTTGTTTCTCCAGACGGCCTTTACGAATTTATTGATAGGCTGTTTGGGCTTTGCAACGCCACCGCTACGTTCGAAAGAATGTTGGACAGTCTCAGCAGTGGCTTCAAGGGGAAGAGGTGTCTCTGTTACCTGGACCACGTAGTCTTTTGCTATCCCAATTTCGAGACAGAACTTGTTCGCCTAGAACAAGTTCTGACTTGCCTTGCGAACGCTGGGCTGCAGCTCAACCTCAAAAAATGTCACTTCGCCGCACGCAAGCTTACCCTCCTGGACCATGTCGTTTCTAAAGACGGCATCAGCCCCGATGCGACAAAGCTTCGAGCCGTTGCATAGTTCCTGAAGCCGACCACACTGAAGGTGCTTAGGAGTTTTGTTGGGCTGTGTTCTTATTTTCTATGGTTTGTTCGCAACTTTGCGACCATTATTTCCCCTCTTACCAAGCTCCTCGGTAACGACAGAGGCATTTCTGCTTGGTCACCATCCTGCGACATAGCGTTTGCGACACTGCTACGTTTGTTGACATCCCCGCCTATATTACGGAATTTCAACCCGTCGGCCCCAACAGTAGTGCACACTTATGGGAGTAGGATCGGCCTCGGTGCCCACTCGCTCAGCAGAAATCCGGCTGTGAGGAGTATGTTGGTGCCTATGCGAGTCGGGCACTGACGAAAGCAGAAACAAAGTACTGCGTCACTTAGAAGGAATCCTTGGCACTAATATGGGCGCCCGTGAAGTTCCGCCAATACTTATATGGCAGCCCATTTGATGTGGTGACCGATCACAACGCGCTTTGTTGGCTCGCCTCCCTGAAGGGTGCTTGACATCGTCTTCGGTGGTGGGCTCTTTGCCTGCAAGAATGGGATATCCGCGTGGTTAACTGTCGCGGTCGTAAACATTCGGATGCTGATGCACTCTCCGGATCTCCAATGCCGGCTGACGTGCCTCACCTTGCCACAGCGGAGTGGAGCTTGTCATCGCTAAGTGTCACCAACACGACTGCCGAGCAGCGTAAGGTCCAATGGATAGCTTCCATCATCCGCGTCCTGACCAGTCTTTCAGCTACCGGTGCACCCTGGGCACTGCGGCGAAAGGCTTCCCCCTACCAACTGTGTGAAGAGTTCCTTTATCGTCGGAATTACAACTCCGACGGTCTCAAGTGGCTTTCGGGCACCCAACGCCATGTGAATACCGACACCTGTGCCGCCTTTCACGGCATCCCGAGTTCCGGGCACGCTGGTGGCCTCAGAATGTACGAGCGGCTCCGCCTACCTTGCTATTGGATGAAACTGTGTAAGTGCGTGCGGAACTACGTGCGCTTATGTATGGAATGTCAACGCCGCAAATCACCACCAACTCGCTCTACAGCCTTGTTCCAACCACTACAGTGCCACTCGAAACCCTTTGATGGCGTTGGAACCGATCTGTACTGGCCACTCCCTTTAACGGGCCCTGGTAAGCGGTGCATAATTGGTGTGGTAGAATACCTCACAAGGTACGCTGAAACAGCTGCCTCGCCGGAATCCACGGCTCGTAACGTCGTCACTTTTCTTTTGCGTCACTTTGTCTTTCGTCACGGAGCGCCTGGGGAACTTCTGAGTGATCGGGGGACGTTGTGAAAGCTGTACTCGCGGAATGCTACGTTGTTCACCGGACGAGCTCTTCGAACCACCCGCTAACCAATGGGTTCACAGACCGCTTCAACCGCACCCTGGGAGATATGCATCTAAAGCACGCTTCGTCGGATAACTCCATATGGCACCTCGTACTTCCGTTCATAAATTATGCATATAACACAGATACGCAGACAATGCCAGGCTTTTCCCCGTTTTTCCTATTTAATGGACGCGAGACTACCTTTACACTGGACACCATCCTGCCTCACAAGCCTGACGCCACAGAATTTAAACCAGTTTCGCAACTAACGCAGCATGTAGAAGTGGGTCGCCAACGCGCCCGTTCCTTTAAAACTGCAGATCAACAGCGCGGGAAGCATCGACATGACGATTTCACCACCCCTCCAACGTTTGACCCAGGACTCGCATTTCTGGCTTTGGCTGCCCTGCCCAACACCGGGTCTCTCCTCAAAGTTTGTAGCCAAATATGACAGCCCTTACAGAGTGATCGCCCGCACTTGATCGTAAAGTACATTGTAGAAGCAGTCACCACCTCCTCTGATCTTAGCCGCCGAGGGCGTGAAACAGTCCACGTTCAACGACTGAAGCCCTACTACAAATCCCTGGTTTCGTGCTCACCTTAAGTCCCCAGGTTGGCTCCTTTTCACCTGGGGTGATTCTTGCAAGGCTAATGAGCAGGTCTTGTAACGCCATCAGCTTATCAGGGTATGCGAGAAATTTTAAAGGGTGCCATGCGATCGTGTCCCATCTATGCATGACGGAAATCCCACTCGCTGGTAACAGTGGAAGAAGTAAGGCAGAAGGTTCTCGGCGCGCGAGTTTGGGCATCGTCTGTACGCTTGTACATCCGCTTGCCTTCCTTTTGCGCCTCCCAATAAACGACGTTCGGGCTGCTACCGGATGGCAAACTATATATCTTACAACATATGTATGTATATACAGTCAAACGCTTCTATAACGAAGCGTGCGGGACCGTGGTAATTGTTCGTTATACACGTCACTTCGCTTTATGCGTCGCGCACTAAATTGACCCCCTATAAAGACGTAAGCATGTATAAGAAGCAGACGTTTATTCAATCTTACAAGAAGATCAAGGTTACAAAGCAAAATTATACAGACGATGGTCCCATAGTCGAGACTGCACCAGGACCCTCGGGTAAATAATACATAGAAGAATAAAACACAGTGAAAGCTGCTAGAATCATATTATAAAGTTGCATATTATAGAGCTATATGCATTGCAGAGTAGTAATTTATACTATAAAAAATTTGACAATATAGCAATACAAAATTAGTAGTATATTTAGGCCGCACTCGAACGGGAAAAAAAAAGACAAATAGAATAACAGGAAACGCAATATTATACACGTAAAACTATAGCAATATTCAAAAGAACACTAAGGAATTTTCACGAGATAGAAAACACTAAACCGCGCATCTAGGTGAACTTCCTAAACACTCTATGCCACAAGAAACAAAAGCAGGCATAATTACATTCACTCAGTATGAGAAAACACGATGAAGCAAAAAGGAAAAGAACGAATTAAAGTGAAATCTAACATAAATTAATAAAACCCAGTGCAGCACTACATTCATACATTCAGAGAGAAAAAACAATACGAAAAAGTGCAACGAATAATATTCAAAAATACACAAAAATGTCACTATGACTGTTATGTACCATTAGGCACTCTAGAAGAAACTTTTTAAGAAGCCTTTAAAATGATGATAAAGATGATAGAGCTTCAATTTCATCGAGCAGGCTGTTATAGTTTGCAATAACTGAAAAATAAGAATGCATTTTACCGTAGTTAGTGGAATAAAGTTATCAAATAATTAGAATTAGCCGCGAACCTATATGTTTATTTACATCAGTTTTAAACTCCGATAGGAGAAAAAAAGTCAACAATTTTCTTCTGCACGGTAGTATGACGTACTGAATGCGCAACCACCACCGACCTGACGCTATCGAGGCTCACGGCATGCTGCGGCGCCAGGTGAGGGAGTGACGAGATATATATCTGTAGCGCGTCGAATGCCGCTATCGCTTCGCGGGTAGTCATACACTTGGCTCCTCTGGAAGCTCTTCATCGCTACTCGCCTGGTCATTTGTGGCGTCCCTTTTCTCTATGATGGCCTCCACGATGTCGTCAATTGTAAGGTCAGAGCAAATTAGGACCTGGTCATCCACCGAGACGTATTCGTCGGCAGTTACAACCAATGCGGCGTCGCAACATGCAGTGTACGTGTTTATGGACTCCTGCAGCTCCGTGGCCGAAATGGGTGACTCACGATCGTCTGCACATCTATCGGCTGTATCGTCAGCTTCAGTGAAGCCAGCACTGTGCCAGCAATTGCGCACAACGTCGCCGGGCACCTTCCACCATGCGCCGGTAACCATTTCAATGGCCTGGTGGACGTTGATCCTAGTTGGCCCTTCAATGTTGTGTTGGAGGTTGAGCAGAATTCGCTGCAGCATCATCGTGTGGTAGCGGGCTTTAACGGACCGTATGATCTCTTGGTCCAATGGCTGCAGCCCCGACGTGCACTTCGTTGGCAAAAAAATCACTTCCACGTAATTTAGCATCGGGAATTTGTTGGGTGCGGCGCAGTTGTCGATGAGAAGAGCAATCTTGCGATTCTGAAGGCGCATTGTTTTCTCCAGTTGCAAAAGCCAGGTTTGGAAAAAGTCCGCCGTCATCCAGGCCTTTTTGTTTGCAACATAATCTGCTCGAGGGCTACGCACGCCCCTAAAGCATCGTGGCTTTTCCGACCTCCCAATCACTAGCGGCTTCATCTTTTCAGTCCCTGCTGCATTGCAGCAGAGCAGCACAGTCAAACGTTGCTTGGACTTTTTTCCCCCTTTCCAGCGATTTGTTTTCTCGCGCAGGGTCTTCTGAGGTAGCAACTCATAAAAAAGAACACTTTCGTCCCCTTATAAATGTGTCTTCCGGCCTGTACTCACGCAGCACTCTCAGCCGTTCGGATTCACGCCAATTGTCGGCGAGATCGTGCGGTGCGTCGGCCTCTTCGCCAGCCACAGTCTTGAAAACAATGCCATGTCGTTGTTTAAAGCTTCTCAGCCAGCCGCTCGTCGCTTTGAAGTCCGCTTCATCCACGCCGAGGGCGTAGGCAAACTGTTTGGCCCTCTGACACAGCAACGGCCAACTGACAGGAATCTTCCTTGCACGTACATCGGCAAACCACGTGTAGACGGTGGCGTCAACATCCCCAAATTTGGCTGCACGGACCCGCTTCCTTGAAGGGTCCATTTTACGTTGTGCCACTTGCCTCTGTATCTTTTCTTTGTCCTTAAGGAACGTCAACAAGGTCGATGCGCTGATACCGTACTCCTCGGCTACGTCTTTTTTTTTCCGGGCGCTCTGCACGGCACTGATGATCTTCATCTTCTCATCGAGGCTGAATTGTCGTCGCTTTTTAGTCCCTGCACATTCACCTGCACTCATCGCGATTCCAAGACGTTGCAACACGAACACGGCGCAATCGAACAACCACGCTACAGACAAGATCAGGAACAGACTCGCTTCTCTCCGCAATCAGTCAGTACGCGCATGCGCACACTTAGCTGACTCTTACGCCGTTTTTCTGCTGCCGCCTCCTCAAGACTAGCACGAAAACTCTCCTCCAAATCGTTATTTCCCTTTGTTCCTTCCTTCTCGCAACCGCCCTGTCATTCTAAAAAAAAAGCTGAAATACGTACACGTTTCATTCGAAATTTGCACACGCACACCGATCGCCCTTTTCCTTCTTTCTTCTCGCTAAAAAAGTTCAAGTGCTCCGGGAACAGCAGAACAGCCAGACAGGACTTGGGAACACGCCGACGTACCGTGCCTGTTTTTTGCCATTTCTCATTTCATTTATTACACTGTAGACCCTGCTGCGACGACGAAACTCGGTCCAGACTGCTTTTCCGCCGGCAGGAAACCAGTGAAGGGAGCGGAAGAAAAGGAAGGCCACCCAAACTGGAAGTTAAGAGGCGACACGGAAATTGTTTGTCGATGTCTTCCGCGCTCCTATTTTGTCTATGTATTCGGCGTCTGTCGACACAAGAAAGGCCGAAGGTACAGCTGGTTCAGCTCCAGGCCAACACCTTAAAAAGAGCGAGTAACCGCAGTGGGGCCACGCCGCCATTCTGTGCAGGCGTTTGCGCCCCCGCAGTGATTGTGTTATTCGCCCCGAGGGCCAAAGGCGCAATTAGGCGAACCATCCCTTCTCTGGCTGCGTAAAGGAAAACATGTGGGCATACCCGGAGAGGAGTTTTGTGGGAGGGAACACGAGCCCTCGCTTACGCGCGCTGCCTGGAAAATATTTCGGAAGGAGGGAGAAAGAGGGGGGGGGTCGAACTCCCTTCTCCCGCTGGCTACATCCCTGAGCAGTGGCATTATATCCTTTTTATTTTTGTTGTTCTTTAAAAGATAGCCCGGGGTGACCTTGGTCTGGCCGTTTGCACAGCGAGTGACATCGGCGGCAGCAGCGGGCCACGGCGACGCAGCCCGGTTGCTGGGATTCGGTTCGCTGCTGCGCGTTACCACGTGTGCGGGTAGCCGTATTCGTTATCAAACAACAATTCAGCGATTGGGAACGCATTATTTTCTTCGTTAAACAGGCATATTCGCGGTTGTGGTATTCGCTGTAGTGGCGTTCACAATACATAGGTAACACAAGAATCTGGCCAGGCAATATGGCATGCTTCGTTGTACAGGCCATTTCGTAGTAGAAGCGTTCGTTCTATTGGCGTTTGACTGTATAGTCAAGATGTATATATATATGTATATGTATGTCTATATATGTGTATATAGTCAAGTATGTGTATATAGTCAGGAAAACCTCGGAAAGCAAAGGGGAGGTTGTGGTGGGTCATAGAAAGAGCTGAAGAATTTTTTGAGTCGAAAAGAAAGTGGTGAAAAAATGCCCGCCGGGTGGGATCCGAACCCACGACCTCCAGAATACCGGTCTGGTGCGATAACCACTACGCTACCAGCGGGGCGGTTTCCCCAGCACTTTCTCGGGTATTTATGTTAAGGTGTTTTTGTTTCCTCCACTTGGGGGTGGTAGCCAGCGCCACTCGGACTACTCGGGGTGAAGGGGACCTTCTTTTTAACCCCCGGGCCGTGACTCGAGTGTCTACGACATGTAGAGAGTGGTCGACCAGCGTTGAAGCCTCTTAAGCTCCCTTTGGCGCCAAGACTGGCAGAACAGAGGCCCTCGCTAAGCATGTAGCGAATCAGAAAATGGGAAATGAGGGGCTGCATGAAAATGAGACAGAAAATAAGGGTTGGCAGTCAAGAAAACCTCGGAAAGCAAAGGGGAGGTTGTGGTGGGTCATAGAAAGAGAGGAAGAATTTTTTGCGCCTTTGCTTTCCGAGGTTTTCTTCACTGCCAACCCTTATTTTCTGTCTTATTTTCACGGAGCCCCTCATTTCCCATTTTCTGATTCGCTGCATGCTTAGCGACGGCCTTTGTTCTGGCAGTCTTGGTGCCAAAGGGAGCTTAAGATGGTTCAACGCTGGTCGGCAACTCTGGACATGTCGTAGACACTCGAGTCCCGGCCCGGGGGTTAAAAAGAAGGTCCCCTTCACCCAGAGTAGTCCGAGTGGCGCTGGCTACCACCCCAAAGTGCAGGAAACAAAACCACCTTAACATAAATACCCGAGAAAGTGCTGGGGAAACAGCCCCGCCGGTAGCGTAGTGGTTATCGCACCAGACCCGTTTTCTGGAGGTCCTGGGTTCGGATCCCACCCGGAGGGCATTTTTTCACCACTTTCTTTTTGACTAAAAAAATTCTTCATCTCTTTCTATGACCCACCACAACCTCCCCTTGGCTTTCCGAGGTTTTCTTGACTGCCAACCCCTATTGTCTGTCTTATATATACAGGGTGTCCCAGCTATCATGCACCAAGATTTAAAAACAGAGAAATTGCGTAACTCGAAGAAAACCTAGTGCATAATGTTTGCAGTACTGTGAAGACGCGGAGAGTAATTTTTTCGTTAATGAGACCTAATTAATTATTTGTAAATAATTATCTAACACGAGAAATACTGTCCTAATCACTAAAATGTCAATGAGGCACTGGTAGGTAACCACGAGGGCCATCTAACTGTGGTATTTTCAGTGACGAACTAATTGCGTACTGATTTATTCTGACAGATAAAGGAAGCCCGCGAAATATGAAAAATACCACGTGACGACGCTTACGCGCGCATTGTAAAGCAGCGTCCTCAAACAAAGCTGATTGAAAGAACAGCTTCGCGTGTTACCCGCCCGACGAGACAGCGCATCACCTTGATAATAGCATGAATGGAAGGAGCAGCAGCAGCGAGATTTGCGGGACGCGTGTGGAGATAAGGAACATACTCAGTCGCGATTTCTAATTTCTTTCTTTTGTCTATTTCATTGTGGCTAACTCAGAGGCAGCCTGTTTGAGGGCGTTGCTTTACGGTGGGCGCAGAGGCGCCGTCACGTGGTATTTTTTATATTTCGCGGGTTTCCTTTATCAGTCAGAATAAGTGTGTACGTATTATTTCATCGCTGGAAATGCCGCAGTTAGACGCCCCTCATGGTTACCTACACGTGCCTCATTGACACTTTAGTGATTAGAACAGTATTTCTCGAGTTAGATAATTAATTACAATTAGTTAATAAAGTCTCATTAAAGAAAAAATTACTGTCCGCTTCTTCACAGTACTACAAACAATATGCACCTGGTTTCCTTCGAGTTACGCCTTTACTCGTTTTTAAAATCTTGGTGCATGATAGCTGGGACACCCTGTATAAAAATATATATATATATATATATATATATATATATATATATATATATATATATATATATACATATATATATATATATATATATATATATATATATATATATATATATATATATATATATATATATATATATACATATATTTATATTGTCAGGTTCGGGACAATAATAATAAGGGAACGAAAATCTTTCGACGAGACTAAGTTCTATTGCTCGAAACAACCCAACATGAACACGACCGAAACAGATACAGTGATGAGAGAATAACAAAACATGAGTGTGTCTAACTATTGGCAAAACGTTACAGTCCAAACAAAAGTAGAGAAAGTACGTGGTTTGTCACCGAAAATGGTCCACCGCACCTCACTTCCCGATAGCACAGTGAGCGCGTGACATCTCGTTGCTGGAATTAGGACAAAGCGCTGCTAGCTCCCGTCGCTGAAGAGCCGACGCAGCTCTCTCGGAACGTCGCTGCCGATGTCCGACGAGACAACTTGCTTGCGGGAGAGGGTGTCAGCTGCTTCGTTGTGAAGGGCCTCTTGGACGTGGCCCGGGTCAGGGCACCGGGCCGCCAGCGTTCCGGTCTCTCTTCACTCTCGGTGTTCTTCTAAAGCCGCTTCTGCCGCCAGCTGCTGTCGCATGCCGCTTCCCATTGGCTGGTCGCCGGCGCAAGCTCGTGCCGTGGTCCCGAGCCTTTTTGTCGCTGCGATTTCACTTCATGACAATATATATATATATATATATATAGTAATCCCTCGTTAGCTCGAAGTCGTAAAATCCGCTGAAAAGTTCGAGATATGTGGAGTTTCGAGATGAGCGAAATGGAAATATTTTGGGGCCAAGTCACTGAACAAAAGAAAGAAATCTGTTAACACAAGCTCGAGTGCATAGGGCAGCTTTGGTGGTAAAAGCAAAAAGGACAGCAGAAAAAAAACGAAATTATATTGCGGAATAAACTACCTCATGATGCTAGCCCTTTTCGCCCTCGCATGTGGTACCGGAAAAGCGTTCCTTAGCTGCTCAATGCATCGCGTGAATTGCTGGTCGCCGCCTACTACGTTATACCTTGAAGCGAAGCAGGCGACGCATCTTCGTTGGGTTTCTTATTGTAGGCACTTCTCGAGGCCCTTCTTCGTTTTCATAATCAGCTCCGTCGTCCGCAGCTCTCTAAACAATGTAAGTGCAAGACAGCACTCCGGCAACGGGTACACTGGCATAGTAAAGCGCGTGGTCCGCGCAGATTGGCCGTTTACGACCACGTTCGGCACGTAGTGGGACCTAAGCGTTCAAAGGGACACCTATCAGCTGTCTGTAGCAAACTTTGCCTTGTGTGCTCTCTGTCAGTACTGAGATATCCGCGGTCCCCCGAAAAACCGTTTCGAGATAAAGGGGGCCTAATACATGGCACCCAAGCAGGCGGCACAGGACGTGTGTCCCAAGACTGGCCCTTCTATGGCCGCTTTCTCGCATATCCGACCAGCATCCAGGTACTGGCAGGCACTGCTCATACGATGAACAGCCAACATTCGGCAATCAGCGCTTCGGTATTTCTCCGGCCAACCGTGTTCAGACGCAGAACGGCAGCTACCCGGCTGCCAGCTATTCAGTTCACTTTCGGCTGCCGATGTTCAGAAATAGAACTGCCGCAGTACGGCTTTAGGGCATCTGTTTTTCCCTCGGGAAGCGGTTTTCTGCCGAAGCGCGGCATGCGAACGGCCGCAGCATATCCGTATTGTTGTGGCAGTTGGTGTTGTTCGAGAGGAGACCGGCCGAAGCGCGGCTGCCACGTATTCGTTCTTTAAACGGTGAACCGCGAGTCCCACGGCAGAATATTCGTTTTCTTCGCGCAACCGGTGTTATAAAGGAAACCGGCCGACTTACGGCTCCAGAATGTACGTTTTTCTTCGGTTAGCGGTCCTCGGTCGAATTATGGCAAGCGAACGGCCGCATAATTTTCGGCAGCCGGTGTTCAAGAGGTGACCAGCCTACGTAAGGTATTAAAAGACCAGCTTACGTAACGGCACCAATCTGGGCGCCAAAAATTCATGCACAGACGGGTTTGGAAAAAGACCCGCCGGTGTACGACCGTTTTTCCCTGGGTGAAGAAACAGATGTTAGGGAGCAGAGTGACGCAGACACGTTTTTCATTCGCTCGGTGTTTCTACGTTATAAATAAAAGAACTTCGTTTGTCAAACAGTAATGAGTGTTCTAGGTGAATGAGCAAGGTTCAAGGATTCACAGGACATTACCAGGGAACCTTTTAGGCCATCGCAATGCAATTAATTGCCACAAAAAGTCTGTGCCACACCGAGGGGTGAGCTCAGCCTCGCCATTCACAGCCGCTACCACCCCTTGCCAGCCAGCTTTGTCGACGCTTCAGATCGAGGCTATTTGCCCCCTCAAGAAATGGAGACCATTGGAGACATCTACCCGGCAGAGATGTCCGACGGGAGATGGTGGTGGTTCACCAAAATAGGTGCCCTTAAAGGACGTCGAGGACGTCGAGCAAGCGGCCACCACGCAGGACGTCGAGCAAGCGGCCACCACGCAGGAGCTCAACCAGTGGCATGTAAAGGACTCCCCACCAAAGAAAGGCAAGGGCGCGCAAAAGCGCAAGTTTCCGGCTAGTCTTCTTACAATATTACTGCGAAAAATAATGTTGCGCTATTTTGTTGCTCATAAACGTAGAATAGGTTAATCTCGTGCATTGGTAGGCTCAACTTCGTGCCCAGCTCTATGTTACCTAAAAGGATTTTATGACTGCCTATTAAGAAACAAGTGTTATATTAAATTTGCCATAAGAACAGGCCTTGTGAAGGACGAAGCCTGTATGTAATTTAGTTGCGATGTTTGAAGGCGAGCTTCGATAGACTTGGGATATGACTCATTTGGTTAAACATAATCGCCCGAATCGTAGCAAACACGGAATTTCTCAGGTTTTTCTTGCTCAACGCAGCTTGTTCAGTTCACGCACAATTTCGCTCAATCATAGATAAGCCTAAAGTAGTTGACTGTAGTTTTTTGTACCGCAAAAAAGCATTTGACGGTGTTCCATATCACCTTCTTGGTAGTACAGTGCGGGCAATAAACTGAATGAATCGGTTATTGCATGGATAGCCGAGTATATCTCTCCAAGACAGCAGTCGGTTGTTCTCAATGGTTGTTCGTCCAGATATTTTCCCGTGACCTCAGGAATTCCCCAATGCTCAGTTCCGGGCCCCGTTTTGATTTTATTATATACAAATGCTATTACTAGTGGCCTCAACTCTTTGTTCAATATGTTCGCGAATGAACGTGTAGTTTACAGGACTATAGCGTATGAACGCGATTCCGAACACGAGCAGCATGACTCGAATTTAATAGCATCATGGTGTGCTCATTCAGAAAAGTCGTTGAATGTTAAAAAGTGAGCTCACGTCACGTTTAGAACAAAACCTTCATTCCAAAGGAATACGTATACTGTAAATTACATTGCTTTAAGAACGGCCGGGGAATATCAATAGCTAGGAGTTTATTTAACGAGTGGTTAGAGGTTAAATATGCACGTTCACGACAGAAAAGTTACGGCTGCACGTGTTTTGGCTTTCTGAGATAACATTTCAGCGAAGCTTCACCTAAAACAAAAGAGCAACCGTATTTCACTCATTTGCGCTCAAAGTTGGAGTACGCATGTGTTTTCTGGGATCCCTACACCAAAGAGCTGGTCGCTCGAAAACATACGGAATAGGGCAGTGCGATTTATATTAGGTAACTTACACTGTGTACTTAGCATGAGGGAAAGAATAAGTAAAGTTAAAATGGTATGACGTGAAAGATCACAGACGAAACGTAAGGTTGAAATTATTTTGTGATATCTATCATTCCAAAACTGGAAGAGAAGGGGAGACGTATATCCAAGCGCCATTCTGCATATCACAAAGTGGGACAGCTAGCTTGAAGCAAATTATTAACTTTCCTTTAAAGGAGACCCCGTGCGCGATTCATTTCATCTCAGATAAATACAATAGTGTAATTGTCTTCCAAGTGTGATTGTCTCCACTGTTTATAATGGCAATTTTCACCGCGCTTTGTAGAATTATTTTGTTATTTGGTCTCATATTTGATGCTTAGTGTTATGTATCTCCCTGCTGTAATGCATGAAAAGTAAAGCAGGTAATAAACAAATAAACAAATAAATAAATAAATAAATAAATAAATAATAAATAAATAAATAAATAAATAAATAAATAAATAAATAAATAAATAAATAAATAAATAAATAAATTAATTAATTAATTAATAAATAGGAGGAGCAGGAGGAATAAACGTTTATTGATTCCTATAAAAGGAAGATTGAGAGCTGGATGATCTTCAGTGTTGTAGCGTTGAACATCCATGGTGGGTGGCGTCCCTAGTCCAGGATGCCATGGCCCTCAGCTGCTTGTCTGGCCCGGATCACCAGGCCGCGCTGGTCATCCAGGACCTCGCTGGACAGCAGGGCCTCCCACTGCTCCGTCGATGGCGCCAGGACCTCTGGGAGTTCCTTCACACCCTTGCACTCCCACGCCATGTGGTAGAGACTGTTGGGGGTGCCGCAGAATTAGCAGTTGTAACTGTACAGGCTGGGATGAATCATGTGCAACTGTGAGGCGTGCGGGAAAGAGTTAGTTTGGAGCCTTTTTAACTGCGTCGCTTCTTCTTTGGTGAGTTGTGGATGAGGAGGTGCATATTTCCGTCTGCTCAATCTGTAATTTTCTAATATGTCCCTGGTGCGTCGTGGGATAGGCGGGAACATCGGCGGGATAGTGGCTTGAGCTTCTGTGATGGGGGTGAGGGTAGCGGTTGTTGCCCGTTGGGAATGATCTCGGACAGCGGCATCAGCCGCCATATTACCCTCTAGAAACTCGTGCCCCGGTGTCCACACGATGTATATGTCCGGTACATCATCTTCTTTTTGATCCTTCAGCTTCAGGAGTATATTAGGCGCTACTGTGGAGATGAGACCCTTCTGAAAATTTCTGCAGGCTGTTTGGGAATCTGTGATTATGATCATCCGAGCTTGGCTTTGCTTGATCGTCGTAGTAGCGAGAGCAATCGCTGCTTCTTCCGCGGAGTCAATGTTTTCAGTGGGGATAGTTTCCGAGCTTAGTTCTTTTCCTTTGCTGTCGGTCACGGTTATCGCGTGTGCTGCATGGTTTGCGCTTGAATATCTTGCGGCGTCGACGTACCTCGTTCCGCTATCCTTACCATAAGCTTTTTTCAGTGCATTTACCCTGGCATTTCTCCTTCCTTTGTGGTAAAGAGGGTGCATGTTGCGAGGGATATTGGAAACCGTGATGTAGTCCCTCAGGCAGAGTGGGATGCCGCTTTTTTGGGTTTGGGAATCCAAGATCACCTCATACCCGAGACGGCGTAAAGTGGCGCGACCTGTTTCTGTGAGTTTCAGCCGTTCAATTTGACTAACCTTGTGGGCCTCTACAAGTTCCTCCCACGTGTTATGTACCCCTAGTAGCAGGAGCTTCTCCGTCGAAGTCTTCGCCGGTAGACCTAGTGCCAATTTGTATATTTGCCCGATGAGGATGTTGAGTTTTTCTTTTTCGGCATTATTTAGCCCCAAATATGGGGTACCATATGTAATTCTGCTGATAATAATTGCTTGTATTAATCGAATTGTATCTTCTTCCTTGTGGCCATGTTGTTTTGTTCGCAACCCTCTTGACCAGGTGGGTTACCTGGGTGATGGTGCTTGTGAGCTTGTAGAGTGTAGCAGCTCCTGTTCCGTCCTTTTGGAGAGTGAGGCCTAATATTAGCAGTGTGTCGACTTTTGGGATAGGGATGCCATGAAGTTTCACTTTCGGGTCTGGTGCTTCCGGCAGGGGTCTGCCTCTCGTCCTCTTTCTTAGTACCAGAAGTTCCGATTTTTCTGAGGCGACGGAAAGTCCGCACTGCGTGAGGTATGCCTCGGTGCGGTCTACGGCTTCCTGCAGGGAATCCTGTTTGTTTCCCGTTGACCCTTTTGCTGTCCAAAATGTGACGTCATTAGCGTAGATGGCATGTCTAAGACTAGGGATTGCATTTAGCTCGTCAGGTAGGTTGATCATCGCGACATTGAAAAGTAACGGCGAGATCACTGAGCCCTGTGGGGTGCCCTTTGCTGGGACCTGGAATTTGTCACTCCGAAGCTTTCCAAGGCCCACTGTCGCCGTCCGAGACAAAAGGAAGTCCCGAACGTAGTTATAGGCACTCACCCCACATTCCGAGTCTTGAAAGTTCTTCGGTATGGCCCCGTGCGATACATTATCAAACGCACCTTCAACGTCAAGCGCCAGGATGGCACTTTTCTATGACGTGCTGAGGTTGTTAATGACCTCCTCTTTGATCTGTAGCAGAATATCTTGCGTCGATAAGTATGGCCGGAAACCGTACATGGAGTCTGGAATCCTTATTTTGTTGTTGTGCTCCATGTGAAGGGTTAGGCGATCCAGAACCATGTGCTCCAAGAGTTTCCCGACGCACGATGTCAATGAACTCGGTCTGAGGTTGGACAATCCGATAGGCTTGTTGGGCCTTGGGATCATGGTCACGTTGGCATGCTTCCACAGCGCCGGTATACTTCCACTCTCCCATACCTCGTTTATTCTGTTGAGAAGATCCTCCTTGATTTTTTCTGAGATGTTCCGGAGTATTCTATTGGTAATTTTGTCCCCTCCTGGCGCAGTGTTCCTTGTGAGCTGGGCGAGCGCCGCATCCAGCTCGGACTTGGTGAATGGGGTGTCAATGCCGTGGTTCGGTACCCCTGCGTAATCAGGGTGGGAAACGGGTATATTTTGGTCTTGCTCACCATTGAGTTTCTTTTTTGCCTCCATAAGGATATCCTCTTCAGTGCCCGGGAAATTGTGGATGAGGCGCTCTATTTGTCGTCCAGTCGTGTTTTTGGATCCAGTGTTGGGTATAAGTGACTTCAAGATATTCCACGTTTTTTGGGTACTGAGTGTCTCCTGGAAACGGTCACATAACTTGTTCCAGTTCTGCCTTCCCAGCTGGCTAGCGTACTCCTCTGCTTGCTCTGTTAAGAGGTCAATGCGTTTCTGTAGCATCTTGTTACACTTTTGTTTTCTCCACCTCCGTGTGAGACTTCGGCGAGCCTCCCAAATATGTAAGAGGTGAGGGTCTACTTCTAGATTTTGATATGTTATTTGGATCTTTTTTGTGAATTTGTTGGCTTTTTCAACCAGTTTCGTGGTCCGTTCTTCGAGATACATGTCTATATTTATCGATTGTTGGTCATTTTTTTCTCGGAAGGCTTTCCAGTCTGTAATTCTTGCCTTTCCTATTTTTGCGGGTGTTCGCCGATGGCCAATTTCCAGTTGAACAATGTAGTGGTCACTACCGAGATTCTCGTCCAGTCTCTGCCATTCAGCATGGGTGATGCCCCTCGTGAAAGTGAGGTCAGGGGTTGTGTCTCTCGACACACTGTTGCCCATTCGGGTGGGGTATTGGAGATCATTCCACAGCGTAAGGCGGTGTTGTTGAGCCACGTTGTGGACATTTTCTCCTTTCTTTAATGACCTTTTATAACCCCATGCCACGTGGGGTGCATGAAAGTCTCCTACCACCACAATCTAGTGACCCGCGGTCAATTTCAAGACCTTACGAAAAAATCTATCCAGGTCCCCGAAGTTTTCGGTGGGTGGAGTATAGATGTTCAATATGAACAGGCTCTCCAAAGTTTTCCTGTCGGGTATGATCTCCACGAGGGTCTGCTCGATCCTGTGTTGGATTGGGTGCAACTGTGTGGCCAACTGCTTAAGGGTAAGGATGGCAGTTCGGGTCATGCCCTCGGTTATATGCGTATCGTAGCCAGTTAAGTTAATGCTTTCAGCTTGAGTTTCCTGCAGAGCAATGACATATGGTTTCTCAATTGAGCTGAACTGCAGCAAGTTTTGTTTTTTAGATCTATTGGTTCTTCAGTTCCATTGCCAAATTTTGAGTTTGGGAACTGTTCGAAATGGGAGCTTCGTGGTACCTTAGGGGCCACTCGTCATATTCTAGCATTTCCTCCATTCGCGCTTCTCTCCCAGGATAATTCTTGGGTTTCTTGCGAGCCTTGTCTTTTTCTTCTAGAACCGTCACCCTTTGGTCGAGGTCTTTCATTTCATTCAGTATGCTCATATTTGTTTCTTGAATTTGCTGCTGCGTCTTGTGGAGGTCCTGGATCTGCTCCTGAATTTGTTGAAATAGCCCTAACACAGTTCGCTGAAATTCGGCGTGACCGTGTTTAATTTGGGCCAGATCATCCTTCATTTAAAGGGTTTCTTTATCTTGTATTGCTTGTTGTTGTCTGATATGCATTATTTCCTGCATCATGTTTGAGTTTTGTTTGACCAATTCCTTGATCATCCGTGTGTTTTCTTCGACGTTGCCTTTTAAGGCTTCGAAAGGAGCCACCGAGTCTGGGGTGCCTTTACCGTCGTTGCTGTTATCAGTAGGGGCTGCAACCAAAGGTGGAAACTGGACATTCGGGAACATTACTCTGGTCGTGAACATTACTCGTCATTCGACATTCGAGAACATTACTCGAGAACACAATAAATAAATAAATAAATAAATAAATAAATAAATAAATAAATAGATAAATAAATAAAAATATCAAAATATTAACAGCAAAATAAATACAATAGACTAGCGGAGCCGCAAGTTCGCCTCCGACGGGTTGAGAATCTTACGCATTCAAACTTGACCAATGGAATATGTATTGGTTTATTCGTTGCAGTATGCAAGGTTTGCTGTATGTAGACTACCATTGCTATGGTATTGGTTTGAAACAAATTAGGAAACTCTAGGCTTACGCCTTTGCTTCCGTGAACACAGAGGCATACAACTGCAGCCACCTGAAGCAGGGCGTCATTCGCAACGCGTCCACAATTTTTTAACGTAGTACGACTTTACAGGAAAATTAAGTTCTTTTTTGCTATTAAGCGGTGTGAACGTAACTCATGAAGAGAACATAAAAAATAGATTGACAATGAAAGTACTTCTTTGGTCTCTCCTAGAATCCTAGAATCAGCCCTGTGAAATATCATCAGAAAAGTTGATGGAGTAAAAATTTTTTTTGCAAGAAAATTGGGAAAGTACTAGACAGACTTCTTGTGAGAAGGAAAGTATATTGAATGCCGCTGAGTGTTTTTTGGAGTACCCAAATGCTTCGTCAAGGCATTCGCGCCGGTTTTATACACAACAAAACCGGTCAAGCAGCTGGCGTAAAAATAGTTGATTTAGTCAGAGCATAAAAGCGTTGAGGAAAATTGTCGTCAAAGAAATTGCCTAAAAGTGGCACTTTAATCTTTGTGAAATTCCACCCACTGAAGTATGCGCCTTCCGCATGCCCCCCCCCCCCCCTCCTTCCCCGTTTATTACAGGTAAGCCACCCGACAAAAAATATCAGGACCTGGACAATACAACTATTCCACCTCTCCAAAGAAATGAATACGTTCTACATCCGACAGTAAAAGAGGCATAGCCACTAAAGGAACGACCATTCGTGAGCACTGTTTAATAAATGACTTTGCTATCAACTGACTCTAATAATTAAGCATGGCTGCGCTGAAGGCTGGACGGCTGGTGGTAGCGCGCGGGCTCACTTTGATGCGGGTGCAGTGGACCCAAAATGCTGCGTTTGTGCTGCTGCACGGCGCGACTGAGTCACCTGCTGACGCTGCATGCAGTGGTCGTCCACCAGCCTCAGTACAGTTAACGTACTGTGGCTGAACTCCAATGCCCGCAGCACGGCCGAATTTCCGGCAGCTTTAGTCCGGCTGTAGTCCGACGACCGCATCTCGGCTGTCCTTCGTTGGCCGTAGTTCGGCTTTACACGGGTGGCTTTGTGATGGCCGGAGCACTACTGCTGTAATCTGGCCGTACGAACGTAAGCCGGACGACTGGCCGACGGACACTGGCCGTTAGACAGCGATGGGCGTACGGCTGTATACGGTCAAAAGGCCCACATTTGGACGCGGGCCGAACATGGTTGCCGGGAAAAAGCCGGACAGAACATAACCGGCCCAAGTACACCAGCTTGAGTTATGTGTTCCAAATGTTTGTGACAGCAAAATCATGTAACTGTACTCTGATGAAGGCAAGTCCCGTTGTCGCTACGTAATTAAACCTTGTTTGTTATTGTTCTTGCTGTGTATCCGACTCTTTACTTATACTAGTTGTGCCCGCTTTACGAGTTTATCTTTATATATATATATATATATATATATATATATATATATATATATTTATATATATATATATATATATATATATATATATTTATATATATATATATATATATATTCATATATATATATATATATCAAAATTTAGAGAAAGATAAGCTGGCAAAGCGCGCAGAAATAGTTTAAGTAAAGAGTAGGATACACAGCAAGAACAATAACAAACAAGGTTTACTTACGTAGCGATAACGGAACTTGCCTTCATCAGAGTACAGTTACATGATTTTGCTGTCAGAAACATTTGGAACACATTTCTTATATAGCTTTGCAGAAAACTGTGAGAAGGAGCGGAAGATGTTTCGGAAACGGAGAGTGTGCATGCAGTCGGGCTACGCCTATGTTACAACAACAACAAAAAAAGGGGGGGGGAGCGAGAGAGAAAGTGGTAGTGTTAACAAAGGAGCGTTCAAGGCTGAACTATGACTGGGCAACGTATGCGGCGTCGGCTGCAAATTAAGACAATGCGGGAAACTAGACAATCGCGGTTTCAAAAGACGGGGATGAGTATACATTAATGTATTCATTGGCTGGGGAGACTGGTTGGGGCGGAAGCGAAGATGGGTGTGCCCCCCGCGGATGATGAGAATGGATACGGGGCACAAAAGAGCATTTCAAAGAAGTATAGCAACTGAACAGGAAATAGGTAGGGTCACAAAGGGTTAAACATGAATAGATCACAAAGTTGTATGCATTATGAAGTGGCTGTGAGAACGAGGCCTCCTTCCCCGGGACAAACGGCATTCTTACCAAGCCTTGATGCCAAGGTAGCATACGAGGGTTCCCCGCCAGTTACCCGCTTATGACAGGCTGTAGACGTTCGCGTCACACCCCTGGGGTTATAAAAAAGGTCCCCTTCTCCCCATGCAGTATGAGTGGCGCTGGCTACCACCCTCAAGCGTCAGATAAAGTTGTAGTAAATATAAATGCCCCAGAAAGTGACGGAGAACACAGTAGCCCAGATAGCCGAATTTGTAAGGCATTCGAGATCTAATTGAAAGGTGTGGGTTCGGTCCCCACTCTGGGCGCATGTTTTTCTTTCTTTCTTTCTCAAGTAATAATATAAAAAAAAATAATGTAACGTCACTAATGGTAAAAAATATTCTAACCATTCCCCTGTGTATTCTTTGGCGGTGTAGACTGCCAGCATTTCTTTCTTATTTCCCAACGAGCCCCTCATTTCCAACCCCTATTATCGTGCGAAAGCTTAGCGAGGGCCTCGGTTCTGGCAGCCTTGATGCCAAGGTGGCATAAGAGGGTTCCCCGCCAGGTAGCCGCTTATGACAGGCTCAAGACGTTCGCGTCACACCCTTGGGTTAAAAAGAATGTCCCCTTCTCCCCATGTAGTCTGATTGGCGCTGGCTACCACCCTCAAGGTCAGATATAGTTGTAGTCTATATAAATACCCCAGAAAGTGACGGAGAACACAGTCGCCGAAATAGCCGAATTGGTAAGCCATTCAAAATCTAATCGAAAGGCATGGGCTCGGTCCCCACTCGGGGCGGGTGTTCTTCGTTCTTTCTTTCTTAAGGACTTATTTTAAAAAATAATGTAACGTCACTAACGGTAAAAAAAGTCTAACCATTCCCCTATGCATTCTTTGGCGTTGTAGACTGCTGGCATTTCTTTCGGTATTTTCCATAGAGCCCCTCATTTGCTAACCCTATTATCGTGCGGAAGCTTAGCGATGGCATCGGTTCTGGCAGCCTTGATGCCAAAGTAGCATAAGCGGTTCTCCGCCACTTACCCGCTTATGACAGGCTGTAGACGTTCGCGTGATGCCCCTGGGGTTAAAAAGAAGGTCCCCTTCTCCCCATGTAGTCTGAGTGCCGCTGGCTACCACCCTCAAGCGTCAGATACAGTCGTAGTAAATATAAACACCCCAGAAAGTGATGGAGAACACAGTCGCCCAGATAGCCGAATTGGTAAGGCATTCTAGATATAATCGAAAGGCGTGGGTTCGGCCCCCACTCTGGGTGCGTGTTTTTCTTTCTTTCTTTCTGAAGTAATTAATAAAAAAATAATTTAACGTAACTAACTGTAAAAAATAGTCTAACCATTCCCGTATGCATTCTTTGGCGTTGTAGACTGCTGGCATTTCTTTCTGTATTTTCCATAGAGCCCCTCATTTCCAAACCCTATTGTAGTGCAAAAGCTTAGCGAGGGCCTCGGTTCTGGCAGCCTTAATGCCAAGATAGCATAAGAAGGTTCCCCGCCAGTTACCAGCTTATGACAGGCTGTAGACGTTCGCGTCACGCCCCTGGGGTTAAAAAGAAGGTCCCCTTCTCCCCATGTAGTCTGAGTGGCGCTGGCTACCACCGTCAAGCGTCAGATACAATTGTAGTAAATATAAATACCCCAGAAAGTGACGGAGAACACAGTCGCCCAGATAGCCGAATTGGTAAGGCGTTCGAGATCTAATCGAAAGGCGTGGGCTTGGTCCCCACTTTGGGCGCGCGTTTTTCTTTCTTGCTCAAGTAATTATTTAAAAAAATAATGTAACGTAACTAACAGTAAAAAGTAGTCTAACCATTCCCCTATGCATTCTTTGGCGTTGTACACTGCCGTCATTTGTTTCTGTATTTCCCAACGAGCCTCTCTTTTCCTGACCCTATTATCGTGCGAAAGCTTAGCGAGGGCATCGGTTCTGGCAGCCTTGATGCCAAAGTAGCATAAGAGGGTTCCCCGCCATTTACCCGCTTATGACAGGCTGTAGACGTTCGCATGATGCCCCTGGGGTTACAAAGAAGGTCCGCTTGTCCCCATGTAGTCTGAGTGGTGCTGGCTACCACCCTCAAGCGTCAGATACAGTCGTAGTAAATATAAAAACCCGAGAAAGGGATGGAGAACACAGTCGCCCAGATAGCCGAATTGGTAAGACATTCGAGATCTAATCGAAAGGCGTCGGGTTCGGTCCCGACTCTGGGCGCGTGTTTTTCTTTTTCTTTCTCAAGTAATAATAAAAAACAATGTAACGTCACTAACGGTAAAAAATAGTCTTACCATTCCCCTATGTATTCTTTGGCGTTGTAGACTGCCGGCATTTATTTCTGTATTTCCCAACGAGCCCCTCATTTCCAAACCCTATTATAGTGCGAAAGCTTAGAGAGGGCCTCGGTTCTGGCAGCCTTGATGCCACGGTAGCATAAGAGTTCCCCGCAAGTTACCCGCTTATGACAGGCTGTAGACGTTCCCGTCACGCCCCTGGGGTTAAAAAGAAGGTCCCCTTCTCCCCATGTAGTCTGAGTGGCGCTGGCTACCACCGTCAAGCGTCAGATACAATTGTAGTAAATATAAATACCCCAGAAAGTGACGGAGAACACAGTCGCCCAGATAGCCGAATTGGTAAGGCGTTCGAGATCTAATCGAAAGGCGTGGGTTCGGTCCCCACTCTGCGCGCGTGTTTTTCTTTCTTTCTCAAGTAATTGATAAAAAAAGTAATGTAGCGCACTAACGGTACAAAATAGTCTAACCATTCCCCTATGCATTCTTTGGCGTTGTAGACTGCCGGCATTTCTTTCTTTATACAGGGTGTTTCACCTAACTTTAGCCAGAGTTTAACAATTTTTTGATGCACTCTAACATGATGCGACCAAATGCATGTTGTTACCTTTTCTATGTAGTTTCTCACGCTATTTTTTGTATGTTGCCTAACTAGGTAATTAGTCAATTTTAATTAGCCAGCTTTCTAGCCAACGAAGCTAGGCAAGAAATCCCAATTAGGAAGTTGCAGAGCGGTATTCAAAACCTCAGAATAAACGCTTTCTGTCATTATATCCAGTAGGCGTTAGTGTTTTTCAGCGTATTGAAGATTCCCGCGAAATACAAAAAAATACCACGTGACGTGCCGGCGCGGGCGTCTTGATAACAGCGCTTCTAAACGTTGCTAGCACAAACTACCATCGGCGCTCCGCCATTTAAAAGTGACAGCGAAGATGACGAGCCTGTTGATTCTGGCAGACCAAGCGATAACCGCGGCGTCTGCTAATCGCTATTGGCTGTCTGTCGCGAGATAAGCACATCGCTGGCGCAAATGGCACAGCCAACGCCTACGTTGCTGCCCTGCCGCCTTTAAAGTGGAGGCTTGCTTGTGGTAGTTTGCGAGCGCAACCTTTGGAAGCACTCTTATCAAGACGCGCGAGCCGGCACGTCACGTGGTATTTTTTTGTATTTCGCGGGCATATTCAACACGCTGAAAAACACTAATACCTAATGAATATAATGACAGAAAGTTTTTATTCTGAGGTTTTGAATATCGCTCTACAACTTTGTAATTGGGATTTTTTGCCTAGCTTCATTGGTTCGAAAGTTAGCTACTTAAAATTGGCTAATTACCAAATGAAGCCACATCCAAAAAATAGCCTGAGAAACTACATAGAAAAGGTAGCAACATGTATATGGTTGCGTGGTCTTGGAATGCATGGAAATATTTTTAAACTCTGGGTACTGTTAGGTAAAGCACCCTGTATATATATATATATATATATATATATATATATATATATATATATATATATATATATATATATATATATATGTATATATATATAGGTTAGAGAGGTCAAACTGAAAAACATAACAGTTATTCTAACGATTCGACCGGGGGGGGGGCGGTCTTTTTCAAATATATTTTTGAAAAAGACCGGCCCCTGGTCGAAACGTTAGAATATATGTTATGCTTTTCAGTTTGACTTCTCTATCGTACAGCTACCCTCATAGCCAGTAACCTTTTCTCTAACTATATATATATATATATATATATATATATATATATATATATTGTTAGAGAAAAGGTTACTGGCTATGAGGGTAGCTGTACGATAGAGAAGTCAAACTGAAAAACATAACATTTATTCTAACGTTTCGACCGGGGGGGCCGGTCTTTTTCAAAGATATCTTTGAAAAAGACCGGCCCCCCCGGTCGAATCGTTAGAATAAATGTTATGTTTTTCAGTTTGACTTCTCTAACCTATATATATATATATATATATATATATATATATATATATATATATATATATATATATATATATATATATGAAAACCTCGGGGGGTACCTACTATGCCCGCCTCCCTGGGGGGGAGGTGACAAGTTCGGCCACTGGCGATCGAAGACCCACGAGAAAGACGTAGAAAATAGAAATAAGTTTACTGACGTTTCAGGAAGAGGACTTCCTTTCTTCAGAGTACAGAATAAGTTTGTTTCAGAGTTATATATATACAAAAAATGTAGCAAGCGCGAGAGCAAGGTAAGAGAAGGGAGAGTTTGTACAAATGGATCATGGTTGGTGCGTAGTAAAAGAATGAAGAAAGAGCGGAAAACAAATTATAAAAAGGATGATAAGAACACACAGTCTCGCGGTATGCACATGGGAAAGAAAGAGGCAAGAACAAAACAGAAAAATTTAACAAGGTAATTCCCCCTTCCCTCGTGGCAACAGGGCTGAAAGAGGGGTCAAAACAAGATATGCCCATGCACGTGTTCAACAAGGGCAAAAAAATTAGTCACGCGGAAAAAAAGCTCCGAAAAAAGTTCCCAAACCCAATCAACAAACAAACCTTGTTTTGACCCATTCGGCCTCTTCTCCAAAAGTTGCATCCATATTAAGGAAACATCACAATATCCTTGCTCAAAGTGAACGCTAAAGAGAATATTTCCCGATCCGCCACGCGTTCTTTATAGACGCAGCAAAAATTTGGGCAACGTTCTCACTAATTCCAGCATCACCCGACCACAGACTACTGGTTGCCTGCCCTGTAACAAACCACGGTGTAAGGTATGCCCACAAATGACCACCACACAGCGCGCCGCCAGCACAGCTTCAAACTATTATGGTAATGTAAAAGGGAACTTTAACTGTGATTCCGCCAACGTCGTATACCTGCTGGAATGCACCCTCTGCGGCAAAAATTGCGGCCAGACTGAAACACCCTATCCTTTCAGGTTTAACAATCACCGTTCTCATGCAAGAACCTGCCCTTCTTTGCCTCTATCAAAGCATTTTAACATTCCTGGTCATTCTTTTGAACAACTGAAGGCCACAATTCTTGAATCTAGTTTTAAAACGCATCACGATCGCGAGGTTCGCGAGTCCTACCTCATTTATAAATTTAGGTCAGCGTAGTTTGGCATCAATGAAAGTTATGGGAAATTACGTGTCTTTCCTCCGATTAAAATTTCAGGCTGCATTTCTCAGGCTAGTGTTACGCCTGTTCATTTTTTTCCCTCTATAATATTCTGCTATCAGTTGGCGAGCTCCCGTAGATGGGTATAGTTTCGTGCTAGCACTGCGTGTTTTAGCACAATGGCTTCACTAAACCAAATCTTACAAAGAAGTCTGGGCATCGTGATCTGGGTAGAAGGTTGCAGTACCATTGCTTGCTTTGATATTCTGACCTTGTAATCAATTTGTGTACGCGAGCGTGTGTTATTGCTTTCGTGTTCTCTTTCTTTATAATGGTTGTTTTCTAATATTCGTTGCTGACCGCCTCGACATTCCCTGAACTGGTAGCATGCGCTGGACAGATGCATACTACCTGCTGCCGCGTCATACGCTTGCGCCTGCCTGTTTTCTTTCTTTTCATTACTTGTTTAACCTTGTTTTTTTTTCTTCCCCGCTCTTTGTATACCAATGTACACTTATTTCCTGTCGAAACTGCCTGTCCTACTGCTTTTGGGCGCGACCCTTGCCTCCCACCAACAGAAGCCAAGTGTCTCATGTTTCAGTGACCTTACCTTGATTCTTAAAACGTGTGTGTGGGCAGATGTTCGCCCTTTGTGTGCATGGGCATATCTTCTTTGGACCTTCTTCGTTCCGCGTGACTAATTTTTTTTTGCCCTTGTCGAACACGTGCATGGGCATATCTTGTTTTGACCCCTCTTTCACCCCTGTTGCCACGAGGGAGGGGAGAATTACCTTGTTATTTTTTCTGTTTGGTTCTTCTCTACTTCTTTCCCATGCGCGTACCGCGTGAATGTGTGTTCTTATTATCCTTTTTATAATTTTTTTCCGCTCTTTCTTCATTCTTTTACTACCCACAAACCATGATCCAATTGTACAAACTCTCCCTTCTCTTACCTTGCCCTCGCCCTTGCTACATTTTTTGTATATATATAACTCTGAAACAAACTTATTCTGTACTCTGAAGAAAGGAAGTCCTCTTCCTGAAACGTCAGTAAACTTGTTTCTATTTCCTACGTCCTTCTCGTGTGTCTCTGTATCTACTAACCTTATGTTTTCGCGCTCTGTGTGAGTTTTTATCTTTCCAGACAATATTTATATATATAAATATATATATATATAAATATATATATATATAAATATATATATATATATATATATATATATATATATATATATATATATATATATATATATATATATTTATATATATATATATATATAGGGAGCTATTTAACTTGGAAGATGGTAGAGGACAACACAAGCAAAGAAAACTTAGCACAAGGTAGTAACCAGGATTGTTGCCAAAGTTTCAGCAGAGAATTGCCTTCGTCAGGGCTACCACTCTCCTGGCTGGCAAGCTTCATACAGGGGTAGGTCTCAAGGTGAGAGTAGAGAAGGAAGTGGAATTCAGAAAGTGGATTAATTTTGGGAGTATGTAGAATGATATATTGAGAGGGAAATAAGGTGGTATAGTTCTAGCCGCGAATTCGGTATAAGGGAAGTTAGCTGGAAGTTTATATACAGGGAAATATCTGAAGAAAAAGGATGCGAGGGTGTTTGTTGCCCTACCGCACGGTCTGCCGAAAGGTTCTCAGAAATGCCGGAAGCAGAAGAGGTGGTGAGAGGAGTCCTTCTCAGATGTTATTTGCAAGCATGAGGTCAAAACAAAAGGTAGAGATGGGAAAGAATAACTATGTCCAGGAAAAAAGGAACGAGAAAAAAAAAAGAAAAAGTTACACCTTGATCCCATAGGGGAACCCTGAGTAGTTCGCGAAGCAGGCATGGGGTCGATTCAAGTGCCGGTTAGTTTTCACTTCGTCTTTTCCGTGAGGGTGAGATGCGTAGCTACAGTTATATTTAATGTTTGGTTTCATGCTAAGTACCACAGTTTTTAGTTACCGGAACTACGAAATGGGAAATGCGTTGACCCCATGGCTGTTTAGCATACTACTCAGGATTCCCCTATGGGTAGATGGTGTAATTTTATTGGAGGGGGGTGAAGGGCTTTAATTAAGCATTATCATCATCATGTTCAACGTAGGTGACGTCGAGCTGTCGTTTGCGTTCGCTTTGATTATGACCGAGTTATGGTCTGTGAAATGTAAAGTCAGGGGCTGTTGTAGTGTTTGAACCCTAAAGTTGCAGAAAATGAGGTCGATGCACGTTCCACGGATCGTTGTTGGCTGCTTGTATTCACGGCCCTCCGAGACTCGCCGACGCACGCTTCTGGCGGCGACGATGACTCTTCCAAGTCGCGTAAAGCGTGCTCGTCTTGTTCCGGCCCAGGAAGACACCAGAAACACTACCGCTCCAGGAGCCCTTAAAAGGGAAGCGTGCTAGTCTCGTGTTTGCCCAGGAAGACACCAGTAACACTGTCGCTCCCGAAGCTATAGAAGGGACCGGGCGGTCAGGAAGCCGAGCATGCACAGTGGGGTTGTGGGTGGCGCAACAACGACAACGACAAGGGAGTGACATAGCCCCGACCATGAAATTCTTCGCATCTAAAAGGGAAGAGAAAACCACACACACAGACACACACACACACACACGCACGCACGCACGCACGCACGCAAGCACACGCGCGCACACACACACACACGAAAGAAAAAGAAGTCACCGCACAACTGAAATGGCACGTGTGACCAACAGCAAAGTTCCTAGAACAGGATTCGCCTGAAATTCAAAAACGAAAAGATAAAGTTAGACAGACGTACGGGCAAAATGACCAAGCAGAGCAAAACAGACAGAAAAGTTTAAATGAAATTTCAGCTAAAATGTTCGAGGGACGCCTGCGGGTACTACACTAGAAGCGAATGAATGAAAACAAAAGGACTTAGGTGACCACATAAGGAGCAGAGCGAGGGCTCGTATTGTTCCGATAAGGTGCAATCAAGACAGTGCCTAGTTTTGTATCCCCTGTGAATATCGCAAGGATTCCAAGTTGCCCCTAGACCTATTATTAGAAAGTTACATCGAGTTGAATGAGTGAATTAAATAGGATTCTCGGTATTTTCTGTCTCTGGGAGACTTAAAGTTTGACTGAAGTGGTATATACAACTTAAGGTCGTCAATATTGTGTCCTGGTTGGTTGAAATGCTGCGCTAAAGCTATGGAGGATTTGCTAAGACTATCTGCCAGGTGACCGTTAAGACTTAGGCTCATTGGTTGACTCGTTTCGGCTGTTTACTATTTGTGGCACATTGAGCATTGCAACGCGTACACAATGTTAGATGAAGTCCAAGTAAAACTCGAATTAACCTTGTGAACATAATGACTGGCTGTGCTTTTCACAAGGCCCTCTGTCAGCAGGTGTCTGCAAGTCTTAAATCTGGAATGGGAGCAGCTGGCAATGAGTGGTTGCTTTGAAGGCCCTGTTTTAGCATGCACTAAAATATCTTTTTAGATTCCTATTTCTTTGGTAGGTAATCCTTAGTGCTTCCAGGAACATCTTTTTAAGTCGGTCGTTACTGGATGAAATGGGGTAGTATTTCCGCACGATATTTTTTGCGTTTGGGATTTCGTTTGAAAATTTACTTATTAGGGCAGGTGCCTTAGCGCCTTTGTTTTATCGCTGTTTCTTGACCAAGTCGTTCCTTTTGAGATTAGATAACGTTAGTACGCCTGATCAACCGAGCTTTTGAGGTGGTTCCTGTTCATAAGGGTGGACGTGAGTTCGTCTAGATGCTTTATGTAGTCACTGTCATTACTGCCTACTCTTCTAAGTCTGGTGGCTTCTCCTACAAGGCTTGTCCTACAAAGAACCCTTGCTTGCAGTGTCTTGTGTGTGTGCGTGTGGTTCTCCCACCCCTGTTTTCTTATTTCTTTTTCTTGTTTCTTTTTTCCTGCACCCAGTTATTCTCCCACTTGTCTACCTTTTCTTTTCACTGATGGTTGCAGATAGTTTCTGGGAAGGACTGTTCTGTTTCCGTCGTTTCTGAGAACCATTCGGCAGGCCGCGTGGAGGGGCAACAAACACACTCGCATACTTTCTCTCCAAGAATTTCCCGGAATATCAAACCCCGGGTAACTTCCATTAAACCTAATTTGCGGCTCAAACTGTACAGCCTTCTTTCCCCCTCAATGTCTCCCCCGACATACTGCCATACCAATCCGCTTTCTGAATTTCTCTTCCTTTCCTTCTGTCCTCTCACGCGGACTCCAACCCCCATATAAAGCGTGCCAGCCTGGTGAGTGGTTGCCCTGACCAAGGCAAGTATTTTTGCTGAAACATTGGCAAAAGTCTTCGTTGGGACGTTGTTGTTTAAAGTTTTGTTTTCTTGTTTATATATATGTATGTATATATTGAGGGAGACGTCCTCCATCCGTGCGCACACCACCATCGAGCGAAATTCGATTTGTGCCGTGAGTTGCAGCTTCATTTAGGGAATATTCAATGTGCAACTCACGGCTCAAATCGAATGACGGTCGGGGCGCAAATTGGATGTCATTTCGAGGCCCCGTACTCCGCAACCTCGCCATCATCCACGGAGTGGAGATGCTGCCATTTTTTTTCTCGGTATTACATTGTGACCTCCTCAGGCAGCCGTCACCCAGGAGAGACGTCGCAGAGTCAGTCGGAACGGCGCGTTCATTCCGAAAGCCTACCGAGAATACCAGCCCGAGGAATGATTATGTGGATGGATATGGGAAACAGATGAGGTGCGGCAAAGTGATTATAATGGTCGTCAGAAGCAGACGGAGTGCAAGGTGGATTGTTTACGAAAGTAGCGGGCATCATTCATGTGTCTTTGAAGCGAGCACTACCGTAGCGCGCACACAAATGCTCACAATCACAAATTATATATATATATATATATATATATATATATATATATATATATTTAGTAAGGAAATGAGGGGCTCGTTGAGGAAATGCAGAAAGATAGGTCAGCAGTCTACAACGCCAAAGGAGGCATAGGGGTGTGGTTAGGCTCTTTTCTTTTTTATTACGGTTAATGAACAACACATTTTTTGTTAAATATACAGAAGAAAGAAAGAAAAACACGCGCCCAGAGTGGGAACCGAACCCACGCCTTTCGATGTCAGGTTAATGAACAACACATTTTTTGTTAAATATACAGAAGAAAGAAAGAAAAACACGCGCCCAGAGTGGGAACCGAACCCACGCCTTTCGATGTAATCGAAAGGCGTGGGTTCGGTTCCCACTCTGGGCGCGTGTTTTTCTTTCTTCGAAAGGCGTGGGTTCGGTTCCCACTCTGGGCGCGTGTTTTTCTTTCTTTCTTCTGTATATTTAATAAAAATGTGTTGTTCATTAACCGTAATAAAAAAGAAACGAGCCTAACCACACCCCTATGCCTCCTTTGGCGTTGTAGACTGCTGACCTATCTTTCTGCATATATATATATTTATATATATATATATGTGTATATATATACATATATATATATATATATATATATATAGGAAAATGAGGGGCTCGTTGAAAATAACACAGAAATAAGGGTTGGCAGTCGAGAAAACCTCGGAAAGCAAAGGGGAGGATGTGGTAGATCATTGAAACAGATTAAGAATTTGGAAAGAAAGAAAGAAAGTGAAGAAAAAATGCCCGCCAGGTGGGATCCGAACCCACGACCTCCAGAATACCGGTCTGGTGCGATAACCACTACGCTACCGGCGGGGCGATTTTCCCATTCACTTTCTGGGGTATTTATGTTAGGTATGTTTGTTTCCTGTGCTTGGGGGTGGTAGCCAGCGCCATTCGGTAGCCAGCGCCTTTCCGAGGTTTTCTCGACTGCCAACCCTTATTTCTGTGTATATATATATATATATATATATATATATATATATATATATATATAGAAATAAGGGTTGGCAGTCGAGAAAACCTCGGAAAGCAAAGGGGAGGATGTGGTAGATCATTGAAACAGATTAAGAATTTGGAAAGAAAGAAAGAAAGTGAAGAAAAAATGCCCGCCAGGTGGGATCCGAACCCACGACCTCCAGAATACCGGTCTGGTGCGATAAGACCGGTATTCTGGAGGTCGTGGGTTCGGATCCCACCTGGCGGGCATTTTTTCTTCACTTTCTTTCTTTCTTTCCAAATTCTTAATCTGTTTCAATGATCTACCACATCCTCCCCTTTGCTTTCCGAGGTTTTCTCGACTGCCAACCCTTATTTCTGTGTTATTTTCAAAGAGCCCCTCATTTCCTATTCTGATTCGCTATATATATATATATATATATACAAATGTTAAGGTAAAAGATAAGAACAACTTAGCGGTTAAGTTGTTTAATATAAATTAGTCCGACAGTTTCGCAAGTGGAACTTCCTTCCTTAGGGACAATCCCACAATGAAAACCGAACCCCTATGCACACTGCATGCGAGGGAGGAAGGAAGTTCCACTTCCGGAACTGTCGGACTAATTTATAATAAACAAGTCAACCGCAAAGTTGTTCTTATCTTTTACCTCACCGTTTCTTCTGGCCCGTTGCAAAACTCATCTATATATATATATACATATATATATATATATATATATATATATATATATATATATATATATATATATACATATATATATATATATATATATATATATATATATATTGCAGAGGGGTTTATTGGAAGGAAGATAGCTGGAAAGGGATCAAGAGGCAAAACCGTCCAAAGTAAAACAGATGTATATAATATAAGTTCATACGAATATATATATGTATATATATAAATATATAAATTTATATATATTTATGTTTATACAGATATATACGCGCGTCTCTGCCGAAGCAGGAATGTTGTGTTTTGTTTAAATGACCAAACATCTTAAAAGCGGCAACACAGGGTCAAATGTGGCCTACTAACATAGCTGAACAAATGCTCATACCGCAAAGGGAGTGGAGCATTTAATATATACCTTCGTAAGTTTTGAACACCACAGTAATTTCCCCCGCGCTGTGCTTCATTCACGTCTACGCTATTCCCTCAAAATGTTAATTCTACGTACGAAGTTCTTCCGAATGAACAATTTGCTGCACCCACAGTTCCTTCCAGTGAGAGGGTGTATTTACCGACTTGGGGAAAATTATATCGTAAACGCGAGCAGCGCTAAAGAACAACATGCCTGTGAGAAGACTCTTTTTAAGGGGAATCTCTTAGTATCTTGAGCTGTTGGCGTCTCCTGCGTCGTCGTAATCGTTGTCTTATGTCGTCACAGTACTAAAACACCTGGAAACTCGTTTATGGGCATACCAACCCCAGAAACCTGTAATCAATAGCCTGTCGTTTTCAGCTTCTGTGTGTTGGCCGATGCCTCAAATATTCATTATCGAGGCATTTCGGGGGGTTTTAGCGCTTCTGTAAAATGTGGTTTAACTGGAAGAAATAAAAACTCTTCAAACTGGTGAAAGGTTATGGCCAGTTTGTTTTTCTCTAATGGCAGCATACATCTTCACAAAGTATTTCTTCAAGAGATCGCTTTCAACAGATCTCATCAACGACCACTCATTCATACGCAATTAAAATGCGATAAATAGTTCTGCTTCTGTTGAATCCTATCTGGCAATAAATATCTAGCGTTTATAGTAGCACATTTATTTTGCAACAATTTGTGCAAGCACTAAAAACGCCGAACGAGTGAGAACGGCTGCCCAACTAGTTATTTAAACTTAAACTACTGCGTATTCAGCATTGCATTGCTTATTCTCACTTTTTTGATTACGTTAGATATTTTTTAAACAGGGCCGCAGTTGAAAACTACGTATAATGCCATTCAACTGTAAGTTAAAAATGCTAGTTACGGTTGCAGTGTGCATAGTGGAGCCGTGGATGGTATTTGTGGTTACAACACCAGGTTAAATGACATATAAGGACCTTCTGCTGGCTGCACATACTAGAAGCGTAAATGGCCACTGAAAGTGGGGTGCACAGCCCTTGGTTTTGTACTGTTTTGTGTTTTCTCTTTGTGCTCTGTGAGGCGTATGCCTGGCTATGGGTGTCCTCTTTCTCAGGACCGGCTATGCTTGCGTTGACGGCAGGCCCGGCAGCCTTGGCTTTCAAACGTTCATATGGTCTTTTCGAAGAATATATTAATGCTTCATCGCATTTTACAAAGCAGGGCTCGCCCGAGGCTGTGTTACCTTCACTTATTTAGAGATTTTTTGTTGCTTTCAATGCCTTCTGTGAACAACGGCGTAGTGCCAGTTCTATACTCTTCGACCTCATCTGCGCACTAGGACTCCGCAAAGAATTGGAACTAGAGAAGGTAACAGAACTTCTGGAGTGCCTTTTTTTTAAATGATGACGTGATAGGTGGAGAAACTGTACGCGACCACAAGTAAAAATGGAACGCACTTCTACTCCTGAAAACGGTTCACCAATATATCCTGGTGCAGTCCCAATATTCTACCAAAAACGCAATAGGAAGTCATTTGCGATTGAGCGAACGTAGAAGTAATAAACTGACCGAAACTGAAGAGAAGCATTGTTGTGTTCTAGCGCACAAACATGGCTCTATCTAACTCGTCGTATTTAAACCCAGGTATTAGAAGCAGACAGCATATTCGTGATATATACAACTTAAACGTAAACAACGTTATATTGAAAAGTAGATAATCTTGTACGGACATTAAATACCTGTAAGGTGATATTTTGTATAGTTTTATTCGTGATATTTTCAATAATAAGTGCTCCCGTCTTCTCTACTTAGCGTACTTCCTGTGTAGACGTGAATGTATTGTCGCCAGACAGTAATTCTCTAGGCTCTGCGACTTCACTGTGAACTCATCATTTACGTCAAATGAAACACGGAGTTATGATAGAGCCCTCTTACCGTCCATTTTTGCGTACGTTTTTTTAATCGCCAAGCATACAGTGAGAGCATGAGTTGGTTTTATAGAAGGTCTACTGGAGCGCGAGGTTTTAGAGCAAACAATTGCGAATATTTGTCGGCTCGATTTCTGTTTTATTGTGCTCTATATGGAAACGTAGACATACTCAGCTTCGCTTTGAAACGTGAAATTGTGTCCACCAATATTAAGAGTAATGCAAATACCGTGCTACATCTAGAGAGCAGTGGGCCACGCTCTGAGCTAGGTGGCTTCCGCTACCTCTCCCTTTATCTCGTTTCCAGTGGGCTAGTAATTTATTGACGGCGCCAATTGCAGAGCAAACTATTTACGAAACAAGCTGTTGCAAAAGCCTCAAATGCAAATCTGCGGGGTTACCCATGAAAGTGGAACCTGGGTTATGAAAAGCCATAGCGTAGGGCTCCTTTTAACGTTGGCCAAAATGTTTGTACACGGGTGTTTTGGTCTTTTGTATTAATCGTAAAAGGACTGCGGTCGGCGTGATTGAACCAGCGTCCTTGGGGACAGCATTACAAACCCTCAGCCACAGTGCCTCGGCTGTGGGTAGATGGCAGACCGGTCTGGCGCTCCCCCTTCTCGAAAAAAGGGCACGCATTTTTAGCGCGCACCATTTTATCAGGTCTTTAGGGCGGAACGTATAGCATGATGTCAAATATCGGAACGCGATGTTCAGGGGATTCATTGCAGTACATAAGTATTTCTATTTGAGACGCATGATGTCCACGACATGCAAGAATCAGAGACGTAGGACTGGTACCTCTGGTCCTATAATTGATTGTCGTGACTAATCAGGCTGTACCTTGTAGGGTAACATTTTAATTCTTCGGGTTGTTTTGTGTAGCGAAAACTACCCTTTCAAGACCATCCCGTTCCCTCGACGGCCAGCTAATTGGTGCTCATGCCTAAGTATTCTTATGCGATTTCGACTGTTTGTCTTAAACGCGAGATTGTGTTAATGGGCATCTATTCCTGGTCCACCATTCAAGATATTTCAAATGAGCGGGTCATTCGCTGTTTTTACTTGCGATTACAGCGTCCACATTCATGGTAAATTCAAGATCATGGGGTGGCGAGAAAATATTATGGCGATGTAGAGGTAGCTTTTTCAAGTCCCGTGTTTAGCACAACCACTTATTTAGGGCTATCTGGTCGAAACTGAAGTACCGGCGTTTACATATATAACAATCTTTAAAGCCCTATTCATGTAATTACGTTTTCTAGTTCATTTGTTTGAGGCGGTAACCTCTTCATTGGTGGTGTTAGTTCCAAATAAACACAAATTTTTGTGCGTAGCTTCAACGATGAAGGCGAATGTCTGTAGCCACAGCCCCTGGAAGGCCATGCCTAAAAACAATAAAGTCGACAAAAAACGTCTCCATGTGCACCCCGCACGTGACGGCAATAGTTTTTCGTGTGTTCGACGTGTACAAGAGTCACCCGCAACAATCATCCACACGTCTTCTGAACTTAAAGAAAGGAATAGGCCTGGGGTGAGTAATATGATTTGTGGGCAGATTGCCATTCAGTGGAAAGTCGGAACAGGAACAAAAGACGTGCTGAGCCTGGTTGATTTTGTATGTTGACGAGCTCTATTCCAAAGCATTTTTGCAATAACCAGCAAATAGTCTGTGTAACCTTTGCTAGTGCCAGTGTTATAACGTGACGTGGTGGTGCAAAGCTTCTTCTTACTCACACACGATTCTATATTTTTGAACTGTGTGTTCCGGCAATAACACAGAAGTGAGGATGCAATGCCTTTATAAAACAAAAAACAAAAACTGCCCTTTAGTCTTCCTATACCAATGGGCTGGAAGATAAATTTCACAAGCTATTCTTTAAGTGCAAAGTAAATGAGTCTTCTGATGAAGATAGACTGAGGGATATTACCGTACCATTACCGGAAGGGACATTTTGACGGCTCAAGGACGATAATAGCTTCCCTGATCGCTTATATTACGGCGCCTCTTTTCTGGATATTTTTGTTTAATGTATTTGATAAGTTTACGACATCTTCGAGTGAACGACGTAAGGGTGCCCTATCAGGCCAGTGAGAACAGTTCCCTTTCGCAATATAGATGTTTGCCGATTCATTCAAAAGCCTTTACAGAATTTCGTTCAACAACGAAGCTGTTTTTGGTTGAGGCGTTAATGAGAGGAGGCGTGGTAACGCGGGAGCCGTGATGTGAAGAATTCACCGCCTGGCGACATGAAGCGCAAGCGCAAGTACACATGCAGCAAGGAAAAAAAATTCAACGATGTGCTCATATAGGCAACTCATTTCAAACGGGCACCTCCGGACGCAATATTTATACTCGTCGAAGCTCTTGAGCAAAAAGAAAATATTAACCACTTTTAAGCAAGATATCAATCATAATTTGTGTTTGTATTGCGTTTTATTAAGACCTAATTGTTGCAACATTTCTGCGAAAGCAATGAAAAATGCGCATTGGAAAAGTTTTTTTGATGTAAGAGTAACAAAAGCGCTCGCGGCGCCCCTTTCTGCCGATTTTGCAAGTTCAAAAGTAACGAATACTCCGAGCACATGGCGTGAGCAGGGGAACAGCGCATGCTGTTTAGCACATGTGAATTTTCCCAAGATGTTGCTGCTAACAACCCGTATATGATTTGCAAGTTGTGCTTATTGGTTCCATGTAGATCCGTGCATGCAATCAACTTCAACACTTTTCCTTCTACTCTTGACTGTAATTTGGAAAGAGCTTTGGCACGTGGTTGAAGGTAATCGTGCGCAAATGCCTATAATTCTGGTCTGTGTTTATTTTTTTATGGAAAAGTGGCCTGGTAATTTAACAACCAACATCTCGATGTCTCTTCACGTAAATTATTCAAATACAGAGGGCCTGTCGGCATTGTTCTGGTGTTCTCAACTGTAACGGCTCCTTTATAAAAATTCTACTTCAAGTATGGCAGGTCTTCGAGTAAGCCTCCAAAGAGTGGTGTTTTGTTACGGCGGGTAATTGCCATGTCCAGAATTTATGCGGCCCTGACCTGCATTCATAAGGAGTGGACGGGCACAGAATATTTTTCTTTCATTTCGCGAGTCCAACCACAAAGGCTTAAGTTCCAAAAGATGAGGTTGCAGGTGGCGGAATCAAGGAAGCTAAACTAGACTAATCAAACCGCCAACCACATTTATGTATACAGATTGTTAAGGCAACTGTCCTAAGGGTACCCTGCGTGTACCCTGATAATTGGAGGTTCCTGTATTTATCACAAATTACAAAACGATTGGAATAATATCGGAACTCTATTTGAGCGAAAGATTTTTGAAAAACCGCAATGTCATCCCATGATCAAAAGAAGACAGGTCCGTCCTTGTTAGATGCTGATCTTTATGTCATCTAGTACAAGCATATGTGTGGTCTGATGTATTTTCGCTGCCGTCTTCCGACCCAGCGTCCTGTTAATGTTGAGCTGCTCGTACTATGGTCGCGTAGCCCCTGATCATTTTTGTAAATTGAAAATGGAGCGTTTAACGACTGGTGCGGCAAAAGAGTTTGCGTAGTCCACAAGGAGCAGTTGGTATATAAACAATCCACTGAGCAGAAATTCTCATTAGAAGTTGCGGCCAAATAACATAATAAATGTGCAGCTACGTTCGGTATGGGATTACAAATATTTAAATAACAGGTGACGTAAGGATTCTTTAACATTACTATAGAATATTTTCATATTGTGTAAATTTTGCTTCATCCTACGACCTTCACCCCGCCAAATTATGAAAAAAAAGAATACATTTCATTCTCCTCCACAATATACATACCCCTACACAGCCCAAATACTGCAAAGCGAAAAAACGTGACACACACACGCTCTGGGTCTCTCACTTTTCTTCCCCATTGCCAATTTTGCTATGTGTAGCGGTACAGATTACCAACTAGCCGGAACGCTTACTGTCCTAAAAAATACCCCGTACGAATTTGTTTTCACAGAAGAAAATGCTATATTCGGCATTTATTTGTTTAAGTCTATAGGTTCCTTGATTAAGGTTAGTTAGGTTGGCCCTATCGCTGATGACTTCCCAGTGGCGTGATATTAAAACGTGCATAAGGGCGGGGAAAAGTTGAAGGTACAGTCGAACACGGATATATCGAACTCCAAATTAATCGCGAAACAATTCGATATATCGATAATTTGATATATAAAATACGCCTATCTGAAGATTATGTGACCAAACCGCACATCACTGAGAGTTTTCTGAAGTCGTGGAAAACGGTAGTTTACCGTTTTGACCCTCAAAGCACGGAAAATCCGAACCTCAGCATGATGACCACCGCACTTTATTTATCATTCAAATGTCTTTGAGCTTCGCTTTTTTTTTCTTCTGCGTCGTAAAATTCGCCAAGTTGTCTTCAAGATTACACACAAGCACAAATCAGAAAATTTATTGCTTTATATGATAATTTATATGAAATTTATTTTGCTCCTTTATGTTCTTTCGCCCCAAACACTATCCGCGTTCTGGCTATCATGCAGCTAGCTGCCCCTCGTGCTAGCGTGAAAACAGCTGTTGAAGACCATCGAAGCGACATAATGACGCGGACGCCGCCTCTGTCTCACGAAGCCAGGCAGAAACATTATCATCAACTCCACCTCATCAGAGGAATCAAACTTTCAGGGGCACATTCCGCGCGGAATTCGATATATCGAATTTGCCCGTGATCAGGTGTTCGACACACGCGCACAACAGCCCTATACTTTTTCATGGGATTTTCAAGGGGATGTTTGCACTGTTCGATATAGACAATAATTCGATATATCCGTGTTCAACTGTAACAGGTTCGTATTCTTGTCGATAAGTATGGCGGACAAGCCAGTGTCCCCGAGCTTAGCCCCCTTGTGGTACCATAGTGCACCCAGAGATGATGTTATTACTCAGGAGTAAGGCGAGTACCAAAAAACTTTTAATTTGCCACTAGCTCAAATTAAAATTTGGTGGTAAATACTTCATTAAAGTTATTTTCTTTTTGACAGGCGTATAGCAACAGAGAAGCAATGTATCCTTCTTACGCGTCATTCTTCTTTCTGGCCGAGCTGAAAAAAAGAAAAATAAAAGTCTTAACAACACTTATTTAAAACCAAATGTGTGCCAATCTACCCTGTGAAGGTCGCTGGCAAGAGAAGCTGTAAACGACACCCATAACGATAACCCATCCGATGTCACTTCAATTCACACCCGTGGCTCTACAAAGAGGAAACCGGGCACAATTAAATCATTTATCCATACCCTACATCACCTACGAGAGATATTTTTTGCTGAGGTTAAATTAATGCACTATTCATAAACAGTGAAAGGTTGAGTTGTATTGGTGAGGCACATGAGTGGAAACTCGTTTTATAAAATAAACTAAACTCAAACGCGGTGTTACACGGTCTTACTTCTCCGCCTCTGCCGCCGCAGATGGAGTCGTCGATATTGGCGGCAGAGACGGAGGAGAAGTGCGATGCCCTCCGTTTGTGTGAGCTTCTTTGAAGTTTTATAACTCCTAGTGCATGTGCACGGCGCGCAAATGGCCGCAACACGTATCACGGGTGGAGCGCACAGTGGCGCGAGAGTTCGCGGGACGCTAACACGTGGCATTCAACAGGAATGCAGGGCGTAAATCTTCACATGAGCTTGCTCAGGGCACCGTATGTCACCCCCGTGTCTATGTGAGCAAGGAGCCACATCGATAAGACAACAGACTCTCGCACCGTCTCTCTATTCGCTACAGGTTCGATTTCTGGCGGTTGCAGTAACCTGATTTTTTGTTCGCGGTAGTTTTATGTTGACACCAACGGTCGCGACAGAACCCTAGGAGAAAGAGGTAAAAAGCTTTGATTTAAAATGAAACGCTTATTCAAAAATCAAAGGCGCTATGATACGTACTGCACACAAATGCGTCATTCGTGAGCATTGCTGTAAAGATAAAAACAAAAAGCCTAGAAATTGTAAACCATACAAAGTTTGGCTAAACTTTCACAGGATAATTTGAGATGCAAACACTACACCCAAAGAACTGTACAACCAATATAACTCCATGTATTTTCTGCGGAATCCTCTCTATATCAATGGCGAAGACAATACATTCTTGGTTTCAAACCTTAATTACACAACGTGGGTATTTAATGCTCGGCCGATCTACAGAACTTCGCAGGTGCACGCATACAGGCTCCGAGTCTGGGCACAGCTTTGTTGTGGTGGAACCTCCAAGAGCCCATGCTCTTTGAAGGTCATGAATTTACCAATACTTTATGTGTGTTGCATCCCCAAGTAGTGAGCAGAAGCGTGAGTGTCCGTAGCTATGCGTAAAGCCGCACCCGACACTTATTCCTTCATGTTAGTATTTCCATAAGACCAGAATGGGTACGTCGTGGTTCTTTCCTTCAAATCGGCGTAAAATTTCCATTAAGCACTGCCGATATTTGACAGTTATAGCAGATTTGAAAAACGGATAGGCTACGGTACGCGGTACCCGTTACCGTACCGTGCTGGGAAGGTTTAAGAGTTTCTACTAAACTACCGGAAATGCTACCTTGACTGGGAGCGACTTGGGTTGCACGTGGTTTGGCAATTCTTCCTGATCCTGTGGCGTTTCCTGTGCTAAAACATTAGTTTTCAGTTCTCAAGAGCGCTAAAGGCAGTATTAAAAAATATATACAACGCCCTTACGGAGATTCGAACTAGCGACGGCCATTATACCTCTACTCCATCTCAATAGATGCCGCCAGCAGGTCAAGCTGGGTTCTCAGTACATCCGGCTGGCTGCTTCTACGTTTTCTTTGTGTATTTTGGAGTCCGTCGCACTGGTACCGCTTGTTCCTCACTCGCCGATTTGTAGACGGGCCCAATATTGCTGTCATTACTAGTTGTGTAGCCGTATCGCCTAATTTAACCTAAAAGAAGCTATCATACATGCGTCGCTGGACGACAAAATCCACGGCAGTTTGGTCAGAACGATGTTTCGCTTGCTGCTTGAGCTGTCAGAATCGCGCGGGTTTCAGTTGCAACCTTACTTTTCTTATGTGATTTCATATTTACAATCCGCCCCACTGGTGTGAGTGACGCGTACGTCTGCCAAACTCTTCCAAAACCGCCGTTCGCTTTGGAACAAAAAACACCGTACCTTTCTGTACCGTAAAGCAGAGTCGCTACGATTTACGGTAGGGTTCTGCGCATGCGCCGTGGCGTCCAGACGGTGGACGTTACCGTACTGGAACCGTTTTTTTTATCTGCTATAACTCTCTAATGATAGAAATTTTTCATGCTTTACGACATGGACTTCTGCCTGCTTTGTGTCTAACAGTCCGCACAAGTACTTTTCCCAAGCCTGGTGGTGGTGGTGGTTAATACTGTAATGAATGGAGATGGGGTGTCGGAAGTAGACACGACGTGTTCACTTTCTAATGCTGCACAGCAGGAGCATCTGAATAGAGGAGTTATCTGATAAGAGGAGGGAAGGGTTCGCTAAATATGGGATTTCTAACAACCATAAAAGTGACCGCAGAAAGTGGCAAAACGTTCTCTCCAAATATATTGCTTACGCAAATTTGACTTCTTGCGCTCCCTGTCTCTGTATATATATATATATATATACATATATATTGTGGTACCGGGGTTCTTGCACCCGGCCGCGGTTCCCCAGAAGGACACTGAGCCCCCTCGATCACACCTTTACTTGGAGTCCCGCAACGCCAAGGTACACCGCTCAGCCGATCCGGCTGCACACACGTCGCCCAGCCGAGTCCGCCATGTCCTATCCTCGCTCCTCTCGCGCCACCTCCTCATCCTCAGCCGGCACATGTCCATCCCGTGGGATTGTCCCCCGCCACTATTGCCGGATTACCACACTCTCCCCCCCTCCGAAGAAAAGGCCGACGCTGGCTGCCCTCGGCTGCAGTCGTCGGCACTCTCGAGGGACTCCCACGGCTCAGCCCGGATGGCAGTAGACCGGTGCCACAGGTGGCCTCCTAAGACCCGGGGGTCCTTGCAGAAGGTCCAAACGTGGCAAGGTCCTGTCCGCGGGCCTTGCTCCGCGGGTCGCGTCGGCACTCTCGAGTGACTCCCACGGCTCAGCCCGGATGGCAGTAGACCGGTGCCACAGGTGGCCTCCTAAGACCCGGGGGTCCTTGCAGAAGGTCCAAACGTGGCAAGGTCCTGTCCGCGGGACTTGCTCCGCGGGGGTGGTGCCCGGCGCCGTCGTCAGCAGCTGTCCGCCTCGAGCTCCTGCTTCATCTTGGCGAACTCCTCCTTGGTCATGGAGCCCTCGCCCTCGCCGAGCTTCTGGAGCTTCTCCCGCGAGGCGTCGAAGTCCGGCCGCGGAGGGGCCGGGGGAATGATCCTCCCGGCGTAGTCCTCGCTCTCCTCCAGAGCGTCATGGAGCCAGATGAACTCCTCGTGCTGCCGAAGCACAGAGAACTCCGGCTTCTGGAAGTCCGACAGCGTCGTCTTGGTGTGGACAGTGAACTTGACCTTGTCCCTCTCGCTGAGGGCATCCGAGATGTCCACCACCAGAGACTGGTCCGCCAGGTCGATCGTGTCTGACCGCATCCTCAGCGAGCTGTCGGTCACGTTTGCCGTGTCATCGCTGCCGTCCTGAAGAGTCATCATCACTGGGCGCTGGCCGGCACAGCGACGACGCGGTCCACCGAAATCACGCACGACACAAAGCAGCGACCGCTCCGAGTCGGCCTCGCGGCTTCCTCCGTTCGAAAACGCCCACTCACCATGTCCTGTGCCACTGCATTCTGGGCGGGAAGAAGACCACAATGCCCTTCCCAGGAATCACGGCCGGCCCCACGTTCAGGGTGCCAAATGTGGTACCGGGGTTCTTGCACCCGGCGGCGGTTCCCAAGAAAGGACACGGAGCCCCCTCGATCACACCTTTACTTGGAGTCCCGCTACGCAAAGGTACACCGCTCAGCCGATCCGGCTGCACACACGTCGCCCAGCCGAGTCCGCCATGTCCTATCCTCGCTCCTCTCGCGCCACCTCCGCATCCTCAGCCGGCACATGTCCATCCCGTGAGATTGTCCCCCGCCACTATTGCCGGATTACCACAATATATTGTCGCGTACTATAAGCACGCAGATACTGAGCCGGGGTCCTTGAAGGAGACGACCGGGTCAGAACAAGCAGCCGGAGCCTCTTTAATCGGATAGCTCGAGCACAGGGTTCCGAGCGCGAGCGCCAGAGCTCTGAATGACAATGATCAGAGAGCACGCGCACTCAACCACTTCTTCGTCCTCACAGTCGTCTCTTGGCGCCGATGAAACACGTGACATTTACCCCCCCTTCCAAAGGAAGCATCGTCTCGATGCTTGTGTGGACACACCGACAACCGGAGCGGGTGTGTTATGTCCTTGAAAAATAAGGTTTCATGCGCACTACGTGCACTACGTCCGGGCGCAAGCGACGCCGTCTCGTTGAAGTGCTGTCTTCGGGAACCACGGTGTAAGTGACGTCGCCGGGTGTGTTATGTCCTTGAAAAATAAGGTTTCATGCGCACTACGTGCACTACGTCCGGGCGCAAGCGACGCCGTCTCGTTGAAGTGCTGTCTTCGGGAACCACGGTGTAAGTGACGTCGCTAAGTTGTTGAAGGACACGGTAGGGACCGAAGTAACGCTTTAGAAGTTTCTCCGACAGCCCTCGACGTCTTATTGGGGTCCACACCCATACACGGTCGCCAGGTTCGAAAGCGGTGTGCCTGTGGCGGGCGTTGTACTGGAGAGAATCCTGCAGCTGCTGTTTTGTGATTCGGTGGTACGCTAGCTGACGCGCTTCTTCGGCTTTCTGGATGAAACTCTGGACGTCCTCGTCGCCGTCGCCGTTATCGTGAGGCAGCATTGCATCAAGCATGGTTTCTGCCTCGCGTCCATGGACAAGTGCAAACGGTGTCATGCGCGTTGTTTCTTGCCGGGCGGTGTTATAAGCAAATGTCACATAAGGAAGAATTTCGTCCCAGCATTTGTGTTCCACATCAACGTACATGCTCAGCATGTCAGCAAGGGTTTTGTTCAATCGCTCGGTCAGGCCGTTCGTTTGCGGGTGGTAAGCTGTTGATTGCCGGTGGGAGGTACCTGTGAGGTTCGTTATGGCGCGTACAAGGTCGGCATTAAACGCGGCTCCCCTGTCTGTAATAAGAATCGACGGGGCGCCGTGGCGCAGAACGATGTTTTCAATGAAAAACTGTGCCACGGAGAGGGCTGTGCAGCGCTGAAGCGCTTTCGTTTCTGCGTACCGCGTTAAATAGTCGGTGGCGACAATTATCCACTTGTTGCCTGCGTGAGAGGTTGGAAAGGGTCCCAAGAAATCCATGCCTATCTGCTCAAATGGTCTTTTCGGTACTTGAACCGGCTGCAGTAATCCAGCTGGTCGGCCGTACGGAGTCTTGCGTCGTTGGCATTCACGGCACGTCCGTATATACTGCTTCACGGTGGCCGCAAGGTTCGGCCAGTAATAATTCTGCTTTATCCTGGACGTCGTCCGAGCGTAACCCAGGTGGCCAGCCGCTGGGTCGTCGTGGCACGCCCGCAGTATTTCAGTTTGAAGACACGCGGGGACAACTAGGAGGTAGTCCCTTCCGCAAGGAGCAAAGTTTCGCTTGTAAAGGATGTTGTTACGCAAGCAAAAGAACTTCAACCCGCGTGCGAAGAGCCTCGGAACGTTGCTATTCCGGCCTTGCAAAAAGTCTAAAAGGGGCCGCAACTCCTCGTCCTCCATCTGTTGCTGAGACAAGATGGTAGCGTCCAGCGCTCCGAGGAAGGCCGTGTCGTCATCATCATCTTCATTGTCGGCGTGCTCGACTGGCGCTCGTGAAAGGCAGTCAGCGTCAGAGTGTTGCTTTCCGGACTTATAAATCACCGTTAGGTCGAACTCCTGAAGTCGGAGGCACCAGCGAGCTAAACGTCCCGTGGGGTTCTTTAAATTGGCCATCCAACACAGGGAGTGGTGGTCGCTTACTACTTGGAAAGGGCGGCCGTAGAGGTAGGGGCGAAATTTCATCACCGCCCATACAACGGCCAGACATTCTTTTTCCGTTGCCGAATAGTTGGTCTCCGCCCGAGAAAGGTTTCGGCTTGCATACGCGACGACTCTTTCCGCACCGTCTTGCGACTGTACAAGTACAGCTCCAAGACCGACGTTACTAGCGTCTGTATGGACCTTGGTCGCAGCTTCGTCGTCAAAGTGGGCGAGTACCGGCGGCATTTGTAAGCGAAACCTGAGTTCTTCGAAGGCAGCCTGGTGCTCCCCAGTCCAATGGAAGGTGACATCATTACGGGTGAGAGACGTTAACGGGGCGGCGATGTTTGAGAAGTTTTCTATAAACCTCCGGTAATAGGAACAAAGGCCTAGAAATCGTCGAACAGCCTTTTTGTCCGCAGGGGTCGGGAATTTGGTCACCGCTGCTATCTTCTCAGGATCGGGTTTGACACCGGCGTGGCTGACAACATGGCCCAAGAAAAGTAGCTCCTGGTATCCAAAATGACATTTTTCCGCTTTCAGCGTGAGACCGGCCGATCGAATGGCCTGAAGAACGGAAGATAGCCGTCGCAAGTGTTCCTCAAATGTGGGTGCAAACACGATGACATCGTCGAGATAAACCAAGCACGTCTGCCACTTCAAGTCAGATAAAACAGTGTCCATCATCCTTTGAAATGTGGCAGGTGCGGAACACAGCCCAAAAGGGAGAACCTTAAACTCATAAAGACCATCTGGTGTTATGAAGGCGGTCTTCTCGCGGTCGCGCTCATCAACCTCGATTTGCCAATACCCACTTTTCAAATCCATCGATGAGAAGTAACGGGCATGACGAAGCCTGTCGAGGGAGTCGTCGATCCGCGGCAGCGGGTACACGTCCTTTTTTGTGACTTGGTTAAGCTTCCTGTAATCTACGCAGAATCGCAATGTCCCGTCCTTCTTTCTTACCAAAACCACGGGGGACGCCCACGGACTCCGAGATGGCTGGATAACATCGTCTTGCAACATCTGTTCTACTTGGCTTCGGATGGCGTCGCGCTCCTTGGTAGATACACGATACGGGTTTTGGCGAATTGGTCTCACAGCGTCGGCAGTAATGATGCGATGCTTCGTCAGTGGTGTTTGACGCACAGCAGACGATGATGAAAAACAGCCTTTGAAGCTCATTAGCAACTCACGAAGGGATCGCTGCTCCGCGTGACGTAAGCTCGAATTGATGTCAAGGATAGGATCGGGAGCGCCTTCGCCAGGTTCAGTGCCTTCTAATACGAAACAGTCATCGTTGCCGGCGATTTCCTCGAAGTAAGCAACGGTGGCACCCTTAGCGACGTGGCGGCGTTCCTTGCCAAAATTGGTCAGCAATAATTCCGCACGGCCCTCGGTGAGGTGCAGCACGCCTCGAGCAACTGCGATGTCGTGATTCAGCAATAGGGCGTCCATACGCTCGGTGATACCATCGACGGTACAGCGAACATCACACATCACAGGAACTATGATGCAGGACCGCGGCGGCACGTTCACATCATCGTCGATAACACGCAACGGCGCACGGCGTACTCCATGTTCTGGGCGGCGATTGCTCGCGGCGAACTTAATGGAGCGTTCCCCAACGTCGATGACAGCGTTGTGCTCACTGAAGAAGTCCATTCCTAGAATTAAATCCTTGCAGCACTCGGGGAGGACGACAAAACTTGCAACGAACTCGGAGTCGCCGATACCAATCCTGGCGGTACATTTACCCACAGGCGTCATCAGGTGACCACCAGCCGATCTAATCTGGAGCCCGAACCACGGTGTCTTTACTTTTCTTAGGCGATCAGCGAGTGTTTGGCTGATTACGGAGTAGTCCGCACCAGTGTCGACTAAAGCAGTTAATTGGTGCCCGCCTATGGAGATCAAAATGTCCGCGCTGCCAATTTCACCGATACTTATTCTACTCGCCGTGCGGTCAGAAGGCGACGTCGTGGCTCCCGTCGGCGGGATACTGGGTGCTGTCGGCAAGGTCGCGTGTTCTGCTGGGGACGCTGCGTGTTCGGTCGACGAGGTCGTCGTTTGTCGTATCGGCGAGGTCGTGTCTTCGGTCGGCGGCGTAGTTGGTTTTCGAAGGTCTTGCCAAGGCCTGCCGGTAGCAACCTTGCCTCCTGAGGTTGCGGCGGTTAGTTTCCCCGCCCAGGGCTAGGGGATCTTCCACGCGGCGGTCCTCGGGGGTCTCGACGGTCAGGTGACGAGCCGCTAGACGGTGACTGTGAACGTCGGAGGATCGACGGGGGAGGTGACTGCGAACGTCGGAGGATCGGCGCGGGACTTTGTCTGGCAGCAAGGTAAGCTTCGATTTCCGCAGGTCTTTGGCCAAAGCGAGGTCGTGAGGCGGCGGGTGAATAGCCTCGAAGTCCAATTTCACGGTACGGGCAACGGCGGTAAACGTGGCCTGCTTCGCCACAATGATAGCACAGTGGCTGGTTGTTGTCATCGCGCCAAACGTCCGTCTTGCGCATCTGCGTTCCATACGAACTCTGTTGTTGGGACCGAGAGTACGTGGCGGAATCTGCTCTCTGGAGTCGGGGGTCGGTTCGAGGCACCAGGGGCGGCAGTGGTGTGTGTGCGATGGGCAGCTGGCGACGGAGAGCTGTTACATAACTCGCCTGTGGCGGCTGTACCTGCTGCTCCACGATCGAAAGCGCTTGTCGGATCTCTTGGCGAACTACATCAGCAACCGAGGCAGGCGCAGGTTCCAGCCCGCCAATCCCACTCAATTGCAGCTCTTCTCGTACAATTGAGCGGATGATGTCTCGAAGGGTTGTGTCATTGGCCATACTTGTTAGGGCGCCAGCAGTACCGGACGAAGTGCCGTTCACGCGGTTGAACTGCCGGCATCTCTCTTGCAGGGCTCGCTCGATGGCTGTTGCTTCCCTGACGAAGTCTTTCACCGTGCGAGGAGGGTTTCGTACGAGACCTGCGAAGAGCTGTTCTTTAACGCCGTGCATCAGGTAGCGCAGCTTCCTCGGCTCCGACATTTCAGGGTCAGCCCTCTTGAACAACCGCGTCATGTCCTCCGTAAACATGGTCACGGTTTCATTGGGTTTCTGGATCCGCGACTCCAACAGCCGCTGTGCAAGGTCCCGACGGTCTGTGGTGGCGAAACTTTCCAGAAGCTCCTGCCGGAATTCTTCCCACGTAGACAACCTCGCCTCGCGGTTCTCGAACCACGTCCTTGCACCATGTTCGAGCGCGTAATAGACCTCACGCAGCTTTTGGCGAGCATCCCACTGGTTGAACGATGCGACCCGCTCAAACTGCTCCAGCCAATCCTCGACGTCCTCAAAAACCTCACCGTGAAAGATGGCCGGAGTACGAGGCTGTTGGAGAGTCACCTGGGGAGTAAGTGCTTGCGCCATTACTTGAGGTTCCGAAGCCTGACGTCTAGGTGCCGTGAAGTCAAGGCGACCGTACTCTGGAGACAGTCCGCGTTTGCGACGACTAGCCTGATGGACAGGTGTGTGGACAGGGCTAGGCCGTTCCGGGCTGGCCGAAGGGGTCCTTTGCATGGGGTAGTCGTACCCCGCACCTCCACCAGTGTCGCGTACTATAAGCACGCAGATACTGAGCCGGGGTCCTTGAAGGAGACGACCGGGTCAGAACAAGCAGCCGGAGCCTCTTTAATCGGATAGCTCGAGCACAGGGTTCCGAGCGCGAGCGCCAGAGCTCTGAATGACAATGATCAGAGAGCACGCGCACTCAACCACTTCTTCGTCCTCACAGTCGTCTCTTGGCGCCGATGAAACACGTGACAATATATATATATATATATATATATATATATATATATATATATATATATTAAGCATGTCTGTCACTAGCGCCATTCCCAAAGGAGCAACTGCAGTATAGGCAGCACTGTGCTCTCGCCATGTGAGGGTACGTGCCGAAAGAGTAGAACATTATCATCGCATTTAGGTGGCAACAATACACGGCAGCCGCATCGCGACCGCTTGGAAGGAAGAAGCTGCTTCTCGCTTTGCTCTCGGTCAACACGACCGAGCGGACTTCGCTCCGCAATCGGATATTTCACCCTCCTACAATGCCTCGCGACGATAACCCCCCGCCTACGCCAACACGCATCGTCTGGTCTGGTGCGATGTGCGTGCGGGACCCTCCCAAGTACAACGGCATCGTCTAGCAGGACGTCGCCGACTGGCTTGCCATCTTTGAACGGGAGAGCACACACAATAATTTGAACAACTGCCTCAAGCTCAATACCGTGGAATTTTCTATGACTAGGGTCGTGGAGAAATGCTTCCTGAACAACGCAGCCCGTCTTGACAGATGGCCAGAATTCAAAGCCGACTTCCGAGCAGTATTTGGACGACCCGCTGTTTGAACATTCTGGTAGGAACAGCGCTTGCGTGAACGCGCACAGAAAAGTGGTGAAAACTTCACTTTGTACATCGAGGACGTCGTAGATCTGTGCAGGAGGATCTGTGCAGGAGGATCGAAAGGCATCGAAGACGATGCCTTCCATATGCTCCCCGGGAAAAACCCCCAAACTGGCAGAGGTCCTTACCAATTGCCAGAGTTTCGACGAGCTGCGGAGGCAGCGGGCTCTAACACGGCGACCCGTCGCACAAGGTCAGTTTCTCCAGCCTGGCTGCTGACGACAGTAACGGTACCTTGTTTCAGCGAACTCAGCAGTTTGTGCTCGAGGAAGTGGCTCATCACTTGTCCCTAATCTCTAACGCTCCGGAGTGTAAATCTTCTCTCAGCCCTGACCTCCAGGCCATTGTCCAACAACAAGTTGCACTGCAGTCAGCACCTGTTGTTGTCGCCCCCGTGCCTTATTCCGACACTATGGCGACGGCGCCAGTCACCACAACTCGGGCTTATGCCAATTCTATACCTTCCATGCTGATGGCCACTCCACCGACCTTTGTTGACGCTGTCCCACAAGGACCATATGCTGTCGTCGCAGCCAGATACATACATTGGAGCCCCGTCATTCTCCCGCCCCGCCTACCTATACACCCGCCTGTATGCTCTGGTCCGCAGCTCACTAACCCTTGGAGGATTCTGGAGAATCGTCCAATTTGCTTTGCCTACAGGGCACCTGGCCATGTGGCCCGCTATTGCCGCCGCAGTATGACAACTGGACGCAACCCTCCGACGGCTTATTCCTACGCCCCATCTCAACTCATTCAGGCAGGCACTGCTTATTCGCCGGTGACATTTATGCCCTCCGAAAGCCGTGACTTCACCAGCCGCCTATCTTCATTTCCGCGAAGACGCTTGCTGTCCCCCATGCGTCGTCGCCCTGCCCCAACGCAAGGGGAAATCTAGGCGCCGCAGTTCTGGAGGCAAGAAGTTCGTCGTCGTCGATCTGCGCAAGACCTCCTTCCTCTCCCGCAAACTTCATAAGTATTGTCATTGATGGCTCCGAAATCTTAGCTCTTGTCGACACTGGAGCCGCCGTTTCTGTCATGGACGCCAAACTCTGCCACCGCTTGAAGAAGGTCACAACACCGCATCTTGGGTTCTTATTGCGGACTGATAAGGCTGATCCCATAGATCCAGTTGGCGTGTGCACTGTCCGTGCCGTTATTCGAGACGTCATATACGTGTTTCAGTTCGTTGTCCTGCCTTCGTGCTCCCACGATGTAACACGGGGGTGAAACTTTCTTTCCCAACATAGAGCTGTAGTCGACTGTGGCCGTGCCAAGTAGAGCTTTTCCCATTCACGGATACTACCGCTGATCACCCGCCCGCTTCTTCAGCCGTAAAATTGGTCCTCGCGGAAGAAATCAGCATTCCGCCACATTCCGCCGTCCTTGCTTCTTTATCGTGCCTATCTCTGTGAAATGTGACAGTGCTCTTTACGCCTTCTAACCTGTTCCACCACGTACAAAATATTCAGCTTCCTTTCTTCCTGCTTCCAATCCGCAACAGGCAAGCTACACTTCTTTTTCTAACTAAGTCTCATGTTCCTGCATCTTGCAACGCAGAGAGAATGTCGGCCACGTCGAGACCGTAGGTTCTGTTGTCGCTGTGGATTTTCCGGATGATTTAGCAACCCTTGACATGAGTGGACTCTGTGCTCCTACAGCAGCGACACCTCCACCGTCATCAGATGTCTTTTATCGCGCTGTTGATTACAAGCTTTCTTCACCCGAACGAGACCAACTTCTTGCAGTGCTGCACCGATTTCGGACGTCTTTTGATTCTGTCCAGTCTTGCATGGTGCGTACCACCACTTTTGAACACACCATCTGTACCGGGAGTCATGCATCCTTACGACAACGTCTCTACTGAACGCCGCGCGTAATTGACGAACAAGTCGAAAATATTATATATCCATAGATATATAAATATATATATATACATAATATATGTGTATATATATATGTATATATATGTATATATATATATACATATATATATGTACATATATATATATATATATATACATATATATATGTACATATATATATATATATATACATATATATATATATATATATATATATATATTGTAGCGTACAGCGAATACGTGCTTCGGGTGGTAGGGGTAATTAATGGGGCACCAAAGACCAAAACAGCGAAAGCCAGGGGTCTAACCTAAACCTCGCGAGCCGAGGGAACGGGCCCAGCGCGCGCGATCCGAAGTCGAAGATTCTGTCTTCTGCCTCGTCGTCGACCGTTGCGTGGGCCCTTTTTTATACAACGCGTGACATTTACCTCCCCCCCAGGGGAAGCATGGTCCCGATGCTCGGGTGAAAGTGTGGTGAAACAGCGATCCAGTATGGGCGTGTCACGTTCTTGTGAAGTAAGGCTTCATGCGGACGATATGGACCACTTCCGACCGGCGTTGGCGACGCCGGGATGGAACACCGTCTTCCGGAATAACTGCGTACGTGACGTCACTCAGTTGTTTCACAAATCTGTAGGGTCCAAAATAGCGTTTCAGAAGTTTTTCGCTTAGCCCTCGGCGTCGGATGGGGGTCCACACCCATACATAGTCGCCCGGCTCGAAGGAAGCGTGCCTGTGACAAGCGTTGTAAAGAGAGGAATCGTGCACCTGCTGCTCTCTGATGCGATACCGAGCGAGCTGCCGCGCCTCTTCGGCACGCTGCGCGATTGCTTGCGCTGTCTCGTCGGCATTTCCGTGGTCGTGTGGGAGCATGGCATCCAGCATCCTTGTTGCCTCGCGTCCGTACAGGAAAGCGAATGGAGTCATGCGTGTAGTTTCTTGCCGGGCCGTGTTGTAGGCAAACGTCACGTATGCGAGAATTTCGTCCCAATTTTTGTGTTCCAAGTCGACGTACATGCTTAGCATGTCTGCAATGGTTTTGTTTAGGCGTTCGGTCAGGCCGTTCGTCTGTGGGTAGTAGGCCGTAGATTTTCTATTTGAAGTACCGGTGAGATCCATGATGGCGCGTACCAACGCCGAGTTCAATGCGGTTCCCCTGTCCGTGATCAAAATTTGTGGTGCTCCATGGCCAGAACAATGTTGTCCATGTGGAATTGAGCCACGTCGAGCGCAGTGCAACGTTGAAGAGCTTTTGTTTCGGCGTATCTGGTAAGGTAATCGGTCGCGACGATTATCCACTTATTTCCCGAAGAGGAGGTTGGGATGGGGCCCAAAAAAGTCCATGCCGATCTGTTGGAAAGGTGTTTTCCGTATTTGTACAGGTTGCAATAAACCAGCTGGGCGTCCAGGCGGTGTTTTCCGTAACTGACATTCGCGGCAGGTGCGAATGTAGTGTTTCACTGTCGCAGGAAGCTTCGGCCAGTAGTAGTTCTGCTTGATTCTGGAAGTTGTACGCGCATAACCAAGGTGAGCCGCAGTCGGCTCATCATGACAGGCCTGTAGTATGTCGCGGCGAAGACACTCAGGGACAACTTAAAGGTAGGCTCTGCCGTTTGGACCAAAGTTGCGTTTGTAAAGGATGTTGTTCCGTAAACAAAACAACTTTAGGCCGCGTGCGAAGAGCTTGGGCTTCCGTGTAGAGCGGCCTTCCAAAAAGTCCACAAGTGGTTGCAGCTCGGTGTCTTGCCTCTGTTGTTTACACAACGTTGGGGCGTTGATTGCTCCCAGAAAAGCCGTGTCGTCTTCATCTTCAGGGCCGGGGCGCTCGACCGGGGCTCGGCATAGGCAGTCTGCTTCAGAATGATGTTTTCCTGACTTATAGACTACCGTCAGGTCAAACTCCTGAAGTCGCAGGCTCCAGCGGGCTAGGCGACCAGTGGGGTTTTTAAATTGGCCAACCAGCAAAGTGAGTGGTGGTCGCTCACTACCTTGAAGGGACGGCCGTAAAGGTACGGGCGGAATTTCAAGACCGCCCATACAACAGCCAGACATTCCTTCTCAGTGGCCGAATAGTTGGTCTCCGCACGGGACAATGTCCTGCTTGCATAAGCAACAACTCTTTCAGCACCGTCTTGACATTGGGTAAGAACGGCGCCTAGACCTACTTTGCTAGCATCAGTATAAATGGTGGTCGCAGCGTCTTCTTCAAAATGGGCGAGTACAGGTGGCTCTTGCAAACTCCGGCACAGGTCCTCGAAAGAGTCGTGCTGCTCATTGTTCCATACGTAGGCGACGTCGTTACGGGTAAGGTAGGTTAGTGGAGCCGCGATGTGTGCGAAATTTTCTATAAAGCGCCGGTAATAAGAACACTGGCCTAGAAATCGCCGCAGGGCCCTTTTGTCTTTGGGCGTCGGGAAATTGGAGATAGCGGCTACCTTTTCAGGGTCGGGTGTGACGCCAGCGTTGCTCACAACGTGGCTGAGGAAACGGAGCTTTTCATAACCAAAATGGCACTTTTCTGCTTTCAAGGTAAGACCGGCGGCTCGTATGGCACGAAGGACTGAAGATAGTCGTTTCACGTGTTCTTCAAATGTTGACGAGGAAACGATCACATCATCCAGGTACACGAGGGATGTCTGCCACTTGAGGCCGGACAAGACAGTGTCCATAATTCTCTGGAATGTTGCCGGCGCCGAACACAAACCAAAGGGCAGGACCTTAAACTCAAAAAGAGCATCCGGTGTTATGAAGGCGGTCTTCTCGCAGTCGCGCTCATCTACCTCGATCTGCCAATACCCGCTCTTTAAATCCATGGAGGAAAAGTAACGGGCGTGGCGAAGCCGGTCTAGAGAGTCGTCGATTCGGGGCAACGAATATACGTCTTTTTTGGTCACTTGGTTTAGCTTCCTGTAATCTACGCAAAACCGTAAAGTGCCATCCTTCTTTTTAACCAAAACAACGGTCGACGCCCACGGACTTCGAGATCGCTGAATGACATAGTCTTGCAACATTTGTTCCACTTGGTTAGGAATTGCTTCGCGTTCCATGGTAGACACACGATGAGGGTTTTGGCGAAGAGGTCTTAGTGCGTAATCATTGATGTTACGATGCTTCGTGAGTGGCGTCTGTCGGACCGCAGATGTCGAAGAGAAGCAATCCATAAACTTCATCAGCAGTTCGCGGAGTTCTTGGCGCTGCGTGAACGGCAAGCTGGGGTTGACATCAACCACGGGAACGGGACTGCTCTCACCAGGCGGGGCGCCTTGTAAGGCGAAGCAGTCTTCGTCGCCGCCAGGAATGTCCTCGAAAAAGGCGACTGCAGTATGTTTGGCGACGTGTTGGTGCTCCTTACTGAAATTTGTAAGCAATAATTCTACTTTGCCGTCGACTAAGTGCACAACCCCTCGGGCAACTGTAATGCCGTGACTGAATAAAAGCGCATCGACACGTTCTGCGATGCCGTCTACAGTGCTTCGCACGTCGCAGTTGACGGAAACGAGCATGCAGGAGCGCGGCGGCATGTTGAACGTCGTCGTCGATAATGCGCAACGCTAAGCGACATTCTTGGCTTTCCGGCAGGCGGGGGCTCGGCGATAAGGTGATTAGGCGCTCGCCCACATCGATGACAGCGTTATACTCTCTAAAAAGTCCATTCCTAAAATGAGCTCCCGGCAGCACTCTGCTAGGACCACGAAAGTGCCGACGAAAGTAGCGTCTCCTTTGCTGATCCTACCAGTGCACTTCCCCACCGGCGTCATTAAGTGGCCCCCAGCAGTGCGAATTTGAATCTTAGGCCATGGCGTCTTAACTTTTTTCAACCGATCAGCGAGGGTCAGGCTAATGATCGAGTAATACGCTCCGGTATCAACAAGGGAAACAACTTCATGTCCATTCAAAGATACGACGAGATCGGCGCTTCCACCATCGGCGATAGTCACTTTCGTCGTCGTGTTTTCCTTCGGCGGCTTCGCATGATTTCGAAGGTCTTGCGGGGTTATGCTATCAGCAACCCTGCCTCCCGGAGTTGCTGCTTCTAGTTTCCCCGAATAGGGCTTGGGCATCTTCCCCGCGGCATATCTGTAGCGTCGCGGCGGCTAAGTGGAGCGTCGTTCTCTGGGGGCGGTGATCAATATCGGCAGGACGGCGAGGGCGAGGCATTTCGGCGAGCAGCGAGGAAGTCTTCGATTGCAGCAGGTCTTTGCCCGAAGCGAGGCCGGGAAGCAGCCGGAAAAAATCCGGGAAGGCCAACCTCGGGGTACGGACAACGGCGGTAAACATGGCCTGGTTAGCGACAGTGGTAGCATAGGGTTCGGTTGTCACTGGTATGCCAGAGGTCAGTCTTCCGCACATGTCCTCGAAATGAATTTCCCGACGGCCAGGGGCGTGTACCGGCGCCCGCTGCCTGGGGACATACGTAGGCTTGAGGCATACAGCTGGGCGCTGGGGTGCTCGCAGGAGGCGGTTGGCGACGCACTGCCGACGCATGTCCTACTTGGAGCGGCTGTGGCTGTTTTTCCGGGGCTGCAAACGTTAAGACCTGCCTGATTTCTTGGCGCACGATGTAGACGACTGATGCAGACGCCGGCCCGGGGTGGAACGAGTCCGTGCAGCTGCAACTCCTCCCGAACGATAGATCGGACGAGCTGCCGCAGTGATCCATCGGTGGACGCAGCAGTCACCACAGTGCCAGTGGTGCTGGAGGATCTGACAGCCCCACGGTCGTACTGTCGGCACCGCACCTGCAGGGCTCGCTCGATGCGTGTCACCTCTTTGATGAAATCCTTTACAGTACGAGGAGGATTTCGCACGAGGCCGGAGAACAGCTGCTCTTTTACACCGTGCATTAGGTGTCGCAGCTTTTTCGGCTCGGACATATCGTGGGTCGGCTCTCCGAAATAGGCGAGCCATGTCCTCCGCGAACATTGCGACCGTTTCGTTGGGCTTTTGAATTCGAGATTCCAGAAGTCGCTGGGCGAGCTCTCGGCGGTCTGTGCAGGCAAACGACTCCAGCAGCTCCCGACGAAATTCCTCCCACATCGACACTTCACCCCTCGCCTCACCGTTTTCGTACCAGGTCCTGGCGCCATCGTCCAGCGAGTAGTACACATGCCCAAGTTGTTGTTGAGGGTTCCACTGGTTGAACGACGCGACAGGCTCAAACTGCTCCAGCCAGTCCTCGACATCTTCGAACGCTTCACCACAGAAGACGGCAGGAGTGCGTGGCTGGTGAAGCGTTACCTGAGAGGCAATTGGTTGCGTCATTACTTGCGGTTGAAGCACTTGGCGTCTCGGCGCGTCGCTGGAAAGGAGGCCGTACTCAGGAGACAGGCCGAGTTGGTGGCGGGTAATCCGATGAACCGGGGTGTCAACAAACCATGGCCGTACCGGGCTGCCAGGAGGGGTCCTGGACATCAGGTGGTTGTACCCAGCTCCTCCAGCAGTGTAGCGTACAGCGAATACGTGCTCCGGGTGGTAGGGGTTTTTAATGGGGCACAAAAGACCAAAACAGCGACAGCCAGGGGTCTAACCTAAACCTCACGAGACGAGGGAACGGGCGGAGAGCGCGCGATCCGAAGTCGAAGATTCTGTCTTGTGCCTCGTCGTCGACTGTTGCGTGTGCCCTTATACAACACGTGACAATATACATATATATTTATATATAAATAGAAATTTAAAACATATCAAGGTTGCAGTCGTCATTGCTAGTGCTATTCGGCTTTTTCTGAGATATTTAATACTGCCGAGTGGGGTGTTTGTCATGTCTCTCTGACACAGTCATAAATAGGCGAAAGTAGAAGTAAAAAAAAATACGCCATTTTCTCTGGAAGTGGCAGTCAAGCCAAGATCTCTGCAGCACTAGCTTTATGCTATTCCGGGAAGGCTCCCCTCTAGAGTTCACCTCGGGGGTTTATATTTACAACTGCTCTGAGGCCGGTCAATAGCACCGCTTCTCGACCACCGCAGTAGACGAACGTTTTTCCCAACGGCCATCACATAAGACGTCGTCGCTGGTCGGGGTTAGCAATTCGCATTTCCGGACTGCTGGAGCCAGAGCACTCGTAATGCATGTAGCACAACAGAAATATACGGGACGATGGACTCAGTAAGAACACATATCAAGGTTGCAGTCATCATTCTGAGTGCTAACCGGCTTTTTCCGAGTTTTAATACTGCCGAATGTCGTGTTTGTCATGTCTATGATTCAGTAATAAATAAGCGAAAAAAGAAGTCGAGTAAAATACTCTGTTCTCTCCGGAAGCGAAAGTCGAACCGAAATCTCCGCTAACGCGTGTGGTGAACTAGCCATTATGCTATTTCACGACGGCTCCTCTCTCGACTTTACCACGGGGGTTTACATTTAAAACTGCTCTGAGGCCAGTGATTTAGCCCCGCCTCTCGAACACCACGGGAGACGTAGAACGTGTTTTTTCCCAACAGCCGCCATGTAAGACGTGGTCGGAAGTCGGGGTTAGCAATTGGCATTTCCGGGTTGCGGCAGCCAGAGCCCTCATATTGCATGTAGCAGAACCGAAAGATACGGGACGAGCGACAGAGTAAGGACACATATCAAGGTTGCTGTCGGTCATGCCAAAGCTACTCGGCTTTTTCCGAGATATTTATACTGCCGAATCTCTTGTTTTTTATGTCTCCCTGATAAAGTTATAAATAGGCAAAAATAGAAGTGGAGAAAAAATCCGCTGTTTTCTCCGGAAGCGGGATTTGAACCCACATCTCCGCATAACGCGTGTGGTGCACTAGCCATTATGCTATTCCGTGACGGCCCTTCTCGACTTTACCGCGGGGTTTTATAATTTCAACAGCTCTGAGGCCGGTCAACTACCGCCGCCCCTCCACCACCGCCGGAGACGAAGAACCTGTTTTTCCCAGCGGTCGCCACGTAAGACGTGGTCGGAAGTCGGGCTTAGCACTTGGCATTTCCGACTGCTGGAGCCAGAAGCCTCGTGATGCATGTAGCAGAACCGAAAGATATGGGACGACGAAATTTGTATGGACATATATCAAGCTTGCAGTCGTCATTGCCAGTGCTATTCTGCTTTTTCCGAGTTTTTAATACTGCCCAATGGCGTGTTTGTCATGTCTCTCTGATGCACTGATAAATACGCGAAAATAGAAGTCGAGAAAAATACACCGTTCTTTCTGGAAGCGCAAGTCGAACCGAAATCTCCGCTTACGCGTGTGGTTGCGCTAGCCATTACGCTATTCAGCCACGGCTAATCTCTCGACTTTGCCGCGGGGGTTTCTATTTACAACTGCTCTGATGCCGGTCATTTAACCCCACGCTCCACCACCGCGGGAGACGTAGAACGTGTTTTTTCCCAGCGGCCATCACGCAAGACGTGGTCGGAGGTCGGCGTTGGCAATTGGCTTTTCCGGACTGCTGGAGCCAGAGCCCTCGTAACGCATGTAGCAGAACAGGAAGATATGGCACGAGGGACAGAGTAAGGACACATATCAAGGTTGCAGTCGTCCATGCCAGTGCTATTCAGTTTTTCCGAGATATTTATACTGCCGACTATGGTGTTTGTCACGTCTTTGATACAGTGATAAATATGATCCAAAATAGAAGTCGAGAAAAATCCACTGTTTTCCCTGGAAGCAGGGAGTCGAACCCACATCTCCAAAACACGCGTGCGGTGCACAGCCAATATGCTATTTCGCGATGGCTACTGTCTCGACTTCACCGCTGGGGTTTGTATTGACAAATGCTCTGAAGCCGGTCAACTAGCGCCGCCCCTCGACCACCACGGGAGACATAGAACTTGTTTTTCTCAGCGGCCGCCATGTAAGACGTGGGCGGAGGTCGGGGTTAGCATTTGGCATTTCAGTACTGCTGGAGCCAGAGCCCTCGTAATGAATGTAGCAGAACGAAAATATACGGGACGATGGACAGAGTAAGGACACATATCAAAGCAAGAAGGGAAGATAGAAAGAAGAAAAAATCAGAGAAAAAGAAAAGGTATAGTCACAATTGGAGTCGCAAGCAAGTTCAGGAGTTTGGTAATGAAAGAAAATGTTGATGTACACTCGAGGAAATGCATGCTTCAGCTTGAACAGAGTTCTGAGATCACGGTATAGTCTCACGAGAACGCGGCACATTCAGCGTTACCATCGCAACGGTGATGAAGCCAAACATATGCGAAATGTTCACTTTGACATTTTACAGGGGTTAAGAGTTTTAAGATGAGGAACGTGGTTTTATATCAGACGTATCACCGATGTTCACTAGTGTTAAAGAGCGTTGACGTGACCTGAACTACAGAGGAACCTGAGAAAGGCTTTCGTCACACGTGAGGTCATTTTAGCAGATGACCAGGGGCCAAGCACATCATGCAGCGTAAGACGTAACGTGGGTAGTTTGCCCAAAGTGACTGTCAAGGAGAGTCGGGGTGTATCGTACCGTCTACACACACAGATGACATGGTACATGTCTTCTGGGCAATGACAATCTTCTCACAAGGGTGAGCTGGTCTGCTGAAGCTTAAAACGAAACAGGCGTGTGTAGGCGACCTTCAAACGTATTCGGTGTATTACAGACGCGTCGTGCTTGTTGAGACCAGGCGGTAACTGGAAAGCACATTCTGGGTCAACGGAGTAGAGTGATGCATAGCGGCGTAATGGAGCAGCCCATAAGGGAAGCTGTACCTGCTGCCCAACATAAGACACCAGTGCGGCCGCATCATTCCTGGAGAGCGGTACGGCCGCAATAGGAACCTCTTGATTGTGAGCCTGGGAAGCTGTAGCGTCTGCTGTTGAATTGCCTGATACACCGCAATGAGCCGGAATCCACTGGAGTTCCATGAGGTGGTGAGCACTGACGGCTTGGTAGTGTAACACGCAAATGTCCCAGGGTAGCTGTTGCTTAGGAAAAGACTGAAGGCATTGAAGGGCCGCGCGAGAATATGTAAAAATTGCCCAGTGACTGGCAGGCTGGGTGGTGATGTATTGAAGAGCCGCACGTATCGCGGCGAGCTCAGTCGCTGTAGACGATGTCCTGTGGCTGAGTTTTTTGGAGATCGTGGTTTGCGCTGCCGGAATATAAACAGCAATCATTGAGGAACCTTCGGTGACTGAGCCATCAGTATATATGAGGTATGGCAGCCGTATTTGCTGTGTAGCAGTTGCAGAGTAAAAAACTTAAGAGCTGCAGCGGGATAATCTGCTCTTCGCATGATTCCTGGCACCGTTGTGTGAATGCTCATGGGTCGGGGCAACCACAGCTCGAATGAAGGCAGAAATGGGGCCTGGAATAGTTGCGGCAAGAGGTCTTCCAGATCTGGAGCATAGGTCTCAGCCAATGGGTGGTTTCGTTGTCATGTCACAAACCGTAAACCCGAAAGAAGCAGTTCTTGTTTACGCAGTGCCATCGGCATCAAACATCGATATTCAATTAGAGTCCCCACAGTGGATGTCGTTTTTGGGACGCCAATACACACACACAGTATGCGCACCTGAATGCTTTCCAAAGCCTTTCGATTTCCTGGTGAAAGGGAAAACAACGCAGGCCAGCTGTAGCGTAGTAGACCTTCGCAGAGTGCGCCGTATAGACGAAGAAGCGATTGTACTGTGCAGCCGCCAGAGTTGCTAGAAAGCATTCGTAATATGTTGAAAAATGATGTGAACTTTTCCTTCAAACTTTGAATGTGTGGTGTCTATGTCAAAATTCTGTTAAATGTAACGGCCAGCCATTTGTGATTTGCGAATTACGGAATTGGGATTCTCATTACAGTGAGCTCATACCGCGTAACGTCTCGCTTCCTGAAAGCGAGTGCCCCTGATTTTGTAGCGGAGATTTTGAGACCGCGCGCCGAAGGAACGCTGAGATGGAATCTTTTCCCCGCTGAAGCCTCGCACGGAGCACATGCCGATAGCGCACAAAGAACCATATGCAAATGTCATCTGCGTACAAGGAAATCGCGACAGGTCGTGGCAAGCACTTTCGGATTCCGATGAGAGACATATTCTTTTTCTGATATATTTATTACCGCCGAATGGGATGTTTCCCTTGTTTCTCTGATACAGTGATTAATAAGCGAAAATAGAAGCCGAGAAAAAATCCGCTGTTTTCTCCGGAAGCAGGAGTCGAACCCACATCTGCGCATAACGCGTGCGGTGCACTAGCCATTCTGCTATTCCGCTACGGCTTCTCTCTAGGCTTTACTGCGGGGGTCTATATTTACAACTGCTTAGAGGCCGGTGAACCTGCGCCAACCTTCGACCGCCGCACGAGACATAGAGCGTGTTTTTCCCAGCGGCCGCCACGTAAGACGTCGTCGGAGGTCGGGGTTAGCAATGTGCATTCCCGGACTGCTGGAGACAGTCATCGTAATGCATGTAGCAGGACAGAAAGATATGGCACGAGGGACTCAGTAAAGACACATAACAAGGTTCCAGTCATCATTGCCAGTTGCACTCGGCTTTTTCCGAGATATTTATTATGGCCGAATGGCGTGTTTGTCATGTCCATCTCATAAAGGGATAAATAGGCCAAAATACAGGTCGAGAAAAATTCCGCCATTTTCTCCAGAGGCGGGAGACGAACCTACATCTACGCATATAGCGTGCGGTGCACTAGCCAGTGTGCTATTCCGCGACGGCTCCCCTCCCGACTTTACCGCGGGGGTTTATATATACAAATTCTCTGAGGCCGGTTAACCAGCGCCGCCACTCGACCACCGCGCGAGACGTAGAACATGTTTTCCCCAGCGGCCGACACGTAAGACGAGGTCGGAGGTCGGGGTTAGCAATTGGCATTTACGGGCGGCTGGAGCCAGAGCCCTCGTAATGCATGTAGCTGAACAGAAAGATACGGGGCGAGGGACTCAGTATGGACACATATCAAGGATGCAATCATTGCCAGTGCTATTCGGATTTTTCCGAGATATTTAATACTGCCGAATGCCGTGTTTGTCAAGTATCTCTGATATAGTGATTAAAAAGCGAAAATAGAAGTCGAGAAAAAATACGCCGTTTTCTCCGGAAGCGGGAGTCGAGCCCATATCTCTGCATAAAGCGTGCGCTAGCTTTATGCTAGCTAGTGCAGCTCCGGAAGCTGCACTAGCTTTATGCTCTTCCGCGACGGCTCCTCTCTCAAATTTACCTCTGGGGTTTATTTTTGAATTGCTCAGAGCCCGTTCAATAGCACCGCCCTTCGACCAGTGCGGGAGATGTAAAACGTGTTTTCCCCAGCGGCCGCCACGTAAGACGTGGTCGTAGATCGGGGTTTGCAACTGGCACTTCCGGACTGCTGGAGCCCTCGTAATACATGTAGCAGGACAGAAAGATACAGGACGAGGAGCTCAGTAAGGACACACATCAAGGTTGCAGTCGCCGATGCCAGTGCTACTCGGATTTTTCCGATATATTTATTACTGCCGAATGGCGTGTTTGTCATGTTTCTGTGTTACAAGGATAAATAAGAGAAAATAGAAGTCGAGAAAAAATCTGCCGTTTTCTCCGAAAGTGGGAGTCACACCCACATCTCCGCATAACGCGTGCGGTGCTCGAGCCATTATGCTGTTCCGCGGCGGCTCCTCTCTCGACTTTACCGCAGGGGCTTATATTTACAACTGCTCTGAGCCCGGTCAACTAGCGCAGCCCCTCGCCCACCACGGAGATGTACAACGTGTTTTACCCAGCGGCCATCACGTAAGACGTGGTCGGAGGTCGGAGTGAGCAATTGGCATTTCCAGACTGCTGGAGACAGAGCCGTCGTAATACATGTAGCAGAACCGATGGATACCGGACGAGGGACTCAGTACGACACATATCAAAGTTGCAGTCGTCGTTTCCGGTGCTATTCGGCTTTTTCCGAGACATTTATTACCGCCGATTGGCGTGTTTGTCTTATTTGTCTGATACAGGGATAAATAGGCGAAAATGTAGGTCGAGAAAACATCCGCCGTTTTCTCCAGAAGCAGGAGTCACCCACATTTCTGCATAACGCGTGCGCTGCACTAGCTTTAAGCTATTCCGCGACAGCTCCTCTCTCGAATTTACCTCTGAGGTTTATGTTTCAATTGCTATGAGCCCGTTCAATAGCACCGTCCTTTGACCACTGCGGGAGACGTACAACGTGTTTTTATAGAGGCCATCACGTAAGACGGGGTCAGAGGTCGGGGTTAGCAATTGGCATTTCCAGACTGTGGAAGCCAGAGCCCTCGTAATGCATGTAGGAAAACAGAAAGATATGGGACGAGGGGCTCAGTGAGAACACACATCAAGGTTTCAGTCGTGAATTTCAGTGCTATTCGGCTTTTTTAGATATATTTATTACTGCCGAATGGCGTGTTTGTCATGTCTCTGTGGTACAGACATAAATAGGTGAAAATAGAAGTCGAGAAAAAATCCGCCGTTTTCTACAGAAGCGGGAGTAGTACCCACATCTCCACATAAGGCGGGCTGTGCATTAGCAATTATGCTGTTCCGCGGTGGCTCCTCTCCGGACTTTACCGCTGGGGTTTATATTTACAACTGCTCTGAGCCAGGTCAACTACTGCTGCCGATCGCCAACCGCGGAGATGTACAACGTGTTTTTCCCAGCGGCCATCACGTGAGACGTGGTCAGAGGTCGGGGTTAGCAATTTGAATTTCCGGAATGCTGGAGCCAGAGGCCTCCTAATGCATGTAGCAGAACAGAAAGATATGTGACGAGGGTCTCAGTGAGGACACACATCAAGGTTGCAATCTTCAATGCCAGTGCTATTTGGCTTTTTCCAATATATTTATTACTGCCGAATCACGTATTTGTCATGTCTCTCTGATACAGTCATAAAACAGCGAAAATCCAAGTCGAGAAAAAATCCGCCATTCCTTTCCGGAAGCGGGAGTCAAGCTCACATCTCTGCATAACGCGTGCGCTGCACCAGCTTTATGCTATTCCGCGATGGCTCCTCTCTCTACTTTACCTCGGGGTTTATATTTACAACTGCTCTGAGGCCGGTCAACTAGCGCCACGACCATCGCGGGAGACGTAGAACATGTTTGTCCCAGCGGCCGCCACGTAAGATGTCGGAGGTCGGGGTTATACATTAGCATTTCCAGACTTCGGGAGCCAGTTCACTAGTATTGCATGTAGAAGAACAGAAAGATACGGGACGACGAACTCAGTAAGGACACATATCCAAGTTGCAGTCGTCATTGCCAGTGCTATTCGGATTGTTCTGAGACATTTATTACTGCCGAATGGCGTGTTTGTCTTGTTTGTCTGATACAGGGATAAATAGGCGAAAATATAGGTCGAGAAAAAAATTCGCCGTTTTCTCCAGAAGCGGGAGTCAAGCCAAATCTCGGCATAATGCTTGCGCTGTACTAGCCATTATGCTATTCCGCTATGGCTCCCCTCTCAACTTACCGCTTGGGTTCATATTTACAACTTCTCTGAGGCCAGTCAACTAGCGCCGCCCCTCGAGCATCGCGGGAGACGTAGCACTTGTTTTTCGCAGCGGCGCCGCGTAACACGTGGTCGGAGGTCGGTGTTAGCAAATGGCATTTCTGGACTGCTGGAGCCACAGCCCTCGTAATGCATGTAGCAGAAAGGAAAGATACGGAAGGAGGGACACAGTAAGGACACATATCAAGGTTGCAGTCGTCAATGCCAGTGCTATTCGGCTTTTTCCAAGATATTTATATTGCCGAATGTCGTGTTTGTCATGTCTCTAATACAGGGATAAATAAGCGAAAATAGAAGTCGAGGAAAAATTTGCAGTTTTCTCCGGAAGGGGCAGTCACACCCACATGTCGGCATAACTCGTGCGGTGCACTAGCCATTAGGCTGTTCCGCGACGGCTCCTCTCTCGACTTTACCGCAGCGGTTTATATTTACAACTGCTCTAAGGCTGGTCAACTAGCGCTGCCCCTCGGCCACCGCGGAAGATGTAGAACGTGTTTTTCCCAGCTGCCGCAACGTAAGACGTGGTCGGAGGTCGAGGTTAGCAATTTGCATTTCCAGGCAGCGGGAGCCAGATCACTAGTAATGCATGTACCAGAACAGAAAGATACGGGACGAGGAAATTAGTAAGGACACATATGAAGGTACAGCCATCATTGCAGTGCTATTCGTCTTTTTCTGAGATATGTATTACTGCCGAATGGCATGTTTGTTATGTCTGTCCTATACAGTGATAAATAAGCGAATATCAGCATCAATGTCATCATTATCTCCAGACTAGCTACGCCCACTGCAGGGCAAAGGCCTCTCCCATTATTCTCCAATTACCTCGGTTCTGTGCAACAGTGACCATTTTATCCCCGCAAACTTCTTGATCTCATCTGCCTATCTAACTTTCTGCCGCCCCCTGCAAGGCTTGCCTTCTCTAGGGATCCACTCTGTTCCTTTAATGACCGGCGGTTATCTTGCCTTCACATTTTATGCCCTGCTCACGCCCATTTCTTCTTCCTAATTTCTACTAAAATGTCTATATCACCAGTTTGCTCCCTGACCCACTCTGCTCTCTTCTTGTCCCTTAATGTTACAATGTTACACCTATCATTTTCCGCTCCATTGCCCGCTGAGTCGTTCTCAATTTGCGTTGAACCCTCGTAGTGAGCATCCAAGTTTCTGCCCCGTAGGTGAGTACCGGTAAGATGCAGCCGCCATACACTTTCTTCTTCAGCGACAAGGGTACGCTGCTATTCATTATCTGAGAATGTCTATCATACGCACTGCACCCCATTCTGATCCTTCTAACTATCTCTGCCTCATGGTTGGGATCTGGGGTCACAACTTGGCCTAAGTAGATATATTCGCTTACCACTTCCACTGCCTCGCCACCTATATCAAACTGCTGTGCTGTCTCGAGGTTATTGATCATTACTTTAGTTTTCTGCACATTATTTTCAGGCTCACGGTTTTACTCTGTTCGCCCAGTGCCGAAAGCATGCTTTGCAATTCGTGCCCCGAGTTACTTAGCAAGGCAACCTCATCAGCAAATCTGTGGTTACTGAGGTATTCTGCATTAACCCTTACTCCCACCTGTTCCCCATCCAACGTTCTGAATACTTCTTGTAAGCATGCTGTGAATAACATTGGAGAGATTGTGTCTCCTTGTCTGACAACCTTCCCTATAGGTATTTTACTGTTCTCCCTAAGGAGGATGATGGTAGCTGTAGACCCATTGTGGATATCCTCTAGTATTCTTACATAATGCTCATCTACCCCCTGGTTCCGTAATACCTGAACGACTGCTAGGGTTTTGACCGAGTCAAATGCTTTCTCCAATCTATGAAGGGTATATATAGGGGTTCAGTATACTCAGCGCACTTCTCTATCACCTGATTGATCGTGTGAATATGGTCCATTGTTGAATAACCTTTACGGAACCCTGCTTGTTCTTTAGGTTGACTGAAATCTAAGGTTGCAGAGATTTGGTTGGCAACTACCTTGGTAAATACCTTGTAAACGACTGACAATAAGCTGATCGGCCTGTAATTTTACAAGTCCTTCATGTCGCCTTTCTTATGGATTAGGATAATGTTCGCGTTCTTCGAAGATTCCTGTATCATTGCGGTCATTAGGCATTGCGTATACAGGCTTGCCAGTTTTTTAAGTACAATTTCTCCACCATCCTTCAAGAAGTCTGCTGTTATCTGATCCTCACCAGGTGCTTTGTCCCCTTTCATTTCTTGCAGAGCCTTCCTTACTTCTTCGGTCGTTGCTGGTGGGATATCTATCTCCTCTAAATTACTGTCTCGTTCGGCATTATCCTGTATGTCCCGGCTACTGTGCAGATACCTATAGAACTCCTCGGCCACTGTGACTATTTTATCCCTATTTGTGATGACATTGCCTTGCTTAACCTTCAGTGCATACATCTGATTTTCCCCACGCCAAGACGTCTCTTCACTGCTTTCAGGCTACCTGCGTTCTCTACAGCGTATTCGATCCTCTCCATATTATACTTACGTATGTCAGCTGTCTTACGCTTCTTGATTAACTTCGAGAGCTCGACTAGTTTTATTCTGTCAGCTGTGGTAGAGATTCTCGTGGTTTGCCGTTTCCTGATTAGATCTTTCGTCTCCTGTGAAAGTTTACCAGTATCCTGTCTAGCCATAGTGCTCCCCACTTCTACTGCACACTCCGTGAGAATGCGTGTAAGGTTGTCGCTGGCTTCCTGTGTCGTAAACTTGGCTTCCTCGTTAAGGGCGGAATATCGGTTCTGCAGCGCGATCCTGAATTCTTCTACTTTACGTCTTACTGTTAGCTCATTTATCGGCTTCTTTTGTACTAGCTTGTTGTGGTCCCTCCTCAAATCTAGCCTAATTCGATATCTTACCATACGTTGGTCACTACACCTTACCCTTTCGAGCACTTCCACATGTTGCACGACGCCAGGGTTATCGCATATTATGAAGTCTATTTCATTTTTGTGCTCCCCATTCGGGCTCCTCCAGGTCCACTTCCGACTCCCCCGTTTATAGAAGAATGTATTGATTATGCGTAGGTTATTCCGTTCTGCAAACTCAACTAGTAGGTCCCCCTGCTATTTCTACAGCCCAGACCATAGTTCCCAACTGAATTGTTTCCAGCCTGATTCTTGCCTACTTTAGCACTGAAGTCCCCCATAACTACGGTATACTGCCTTTTTACTTTAGCCATTGCCGATTCCACATCTTCATAGAAGGTTTCCATTACTTGGTCGTCGTGGCGGGATGTGGGCACGTAGCACTGCACCACCTTGAGCTTGTACCTCTTATTGAGCCTCGTTACAAGACCTTCTACCCTTTCGTTAATGCTATAGTAGGCGTCTATCTTGCTAGCTATGCTTTTTTTGACTAGAAATCGCACTCCCAGTTTTCTTCTGTCCTCTAGACTACGGTAACATAGGACGTGTCCATTTTTCAGCATCGCAAAGGCTTCGCCTGCCCTCCTAACCTCCCTAAGCCCTATTACATCCCATTATTTGCCCTCTAATTCCTCGAACAACACCTCGAAGCATCCTTCGCTAGATACGGTTCGCGCGGTAAACGTTGCCAGGTTCAGATTCCATAGGCGGCCTGCCCGGTTATAAGCGAATATAGAAGTCGACAAAAACCCGCCGTTTTCTCCAGAAGTGGGAGTCGAACCCACATCTGCGCATCACGCGTGCGGTGCACTAGCCATTATGCTATTCCGCTATGGCTCCTCTCTCGACATTACCGCTTGGGTTCATATTTACAACTTCTCTGCGGCCGGTCAACTAGCACCTCCCCTCGACCACCGCGGGAGACGTAGAACGTGTTTTTGCCAGCCGCGCCACGTAACACGTGGTCGGAGGTCTGGGTTAGCAATTGACATTTCCGGACTGCTGGAGCCAGAGCCCTCGTAATGCATGTAGCAGAACAGACAGATACGGGACGAAGTACTCAGTATGGACACATATCAAGGTTGCATTCGTCGTTGCCAGTACTATTCGGCTTTTTCCGAGATATGTAATACTGTCCCATTGCGTGTTTGTCAAGTATCTCTGATAAAGTGATTAAAAAGCGAAAATAGAAGTCGGGAAAAATACGCCGTTTTCCCCGGAAGCGGAAGTCGAGCCCACATCTCCGCATAACGCGTGCGGAGCACTAGCCATTATGCTATTCTGCGAAGGCTCCTCTCTCGACTTTACCGCGGGGGTTTATATTCACAAGTGCTCGGAGCAATTTAAAGTGATGTGCTCTGAAACTGAACAATAAAAAGTGCCATTTTACTAGGGAGAGCATCAAAGTGCTGGGATATGTCGTTTGCACAGATGAAATATGGCGGGACCCGGATAAGATTGCTGCCGTTATCAATTTTCTTTGGCAACTTTAACATAAAGATTTGCGAAGGTCTCTTTGGCTCGCACCGTACTTCCGCCGTTTTATCCGCAACATTGCAACACTGGCTTCTCATCTGCACCCGCTGTTACGCATCAACGTACCTGTGAGGATACATACCCTCAGAGGGAAATATCCCACATTCCACGACAAGAAGCTCTTAAGACGAAGCGTTTGCGGCTGAGCTATAGGAGGAGAAGGTGTGGCACGACGCACAGGCCGAGACAGAGGGAGCGAAACCAACCAGTACTGCACTAGGCGAATGGAACAGGCCTCCGCACTGTGGAAACCTGCGTAAGACACCCGGTCAACGTACCGCCGCGAGGCGAGGCCGTTTCTAGCCTCCGCCACGCTTCCGGGTTTCAACGCGAAGTCTCTGGGCGTCGTCTACAGCGCGGTCTAGGCTTTGCGCTACAGTCTAACGCGCTCCGTCGTGCCGAACGGCGAGTGACCGGGCATGAGGTGGAATCAAGCCCTTCGACTAACCCGGCCGAGCTTCTCTCCAGCGTCGGAACCTGAGAAGTCAACCCCGACTTCACACGCACCGCTACGAGGGCGACGTCGGTACCCGTGTTATCTTGCGACTGACCGTGAGCGTATTCGGTTCTAAGGACGCTTATGCGAGGATGTTCGCGGACCTTGTAAATGCGGGTAGTAGAGCGGGCCACTTGGGTTATTCACTGTAGCTTAATTCTCGTCGAACGTTTAGTGTGTAACCTTTCATTATTGATTTAAATCTTTTTCCTCTAACGCCTGTATATATAACGTCTCCTCTGCCAATGCAAAAGAGCATTCTATTTCCTTCACTTGATCCAGCCCAAGCATTAAAAAAAGTGGTGCGTCTGCCATCATCGTATCAATAGTATCGCCGGAAATCGGTTTAATGCTGTTTGCTTACGCCTGATTTGAAATTTGGAAGACGGATTTGAACAAGTTGATGGAGTCGGGTTTACAGCTAGGATTATCAGCAACCGAACTTCGGAGCGGTTTTAAAACAAGCGTGCGGAGGATAGGGCTGACAGGGCAGCCATGAAAAATGCTTTTAAAGAAGCAACGGAAAAGAAAAACGACGCCGACGAAATGATGTTGGCGCTCCTCCAACTTGAGATGTGATATGCAGGAAGGGGCGCAATACACTCCAGTAGCTCCTGGAGAGAGTACCTCTGGCCCCAACACGCTTGTGATCAATCCACAGAAGAGGCGATTTGCACGCCTATCTTCAAAGGTTCGAATGCGCCAAGACAAATGGGCTGTTGCTATTATTAAGTGCTTGCCTGGAAAGGCGCCTTCCGTTTTCGCCAGGATCACTGCAACAAGATCGTTATACTATGCGAAAATCAAGAACGCTCAGCTGCAATGGCTTACGTTTACTGCCCAAAGCTACCAGGATAAGTTTCGCAAAGCACGAGCTGACGATGGGAAAACAGGGAGGCAGCTAGCAGCTAGGATATATGGTTACTTCAATCATTGGATTGAAACAACAGGCATACCAAAAACATTTGAGGGTCTCCTCGAATACGTCACTGCGGGGCGGTTCCTCCGCTGTAGCCATCCGAAGCTCGTAGTTTTTTTTAAAACATCGCCAATGTAAAACTCTGGATGACTTGGGAGACTCTCCCGACTGGTTTCTTGAAGCTCAAAGCCTCACAAATCTCCTAAAAGGCCCAGATGACGAAAAAATACTGTCGATGAATGCGCAAGACGCGCAGAAGAAGAAACCTCTTAAATACTTTTTGTGCAACCGGCCGGGACACCGCACTTCTGACTGCCGCCGCACTGCAAGAGATCCACCGATATGTAGTGCCTGTGGACGTGTCGGCTACAGGTCGCAGGATTGCAAGCGCAGGTAAGATGGCAAAGAGCAGGTATCTGCATGCGCCTTACCCAAGAGTGATAGGATGCTCCAGTGTGCAGCCAGCATCGTTTTTTCCGTAGAAATGCGTATCCTTCGCCCACAACCACAGTCAAGTCTTTGGAAATGGCACGTTTCACGTGAACAGCTTGCCTGTCGTCGAAGGCCGAGTTTAAGGGAAATCTGCTGCGGTAGTTTGGGATGCCGGTAGCAATACTGCCATCGTTCCCCATGGTTTGTATGAAAACGGTTGCTTAATCGGATAAACAAGCTGTGTATCGCTTATAGACGGCTCTATGAACCAATTAGCACAGGCGAGGATCCGTGTCGACACTTCGTAAGTCGTAGGTGAATACACTACATCCGGTATGTAGTGGCCGAGTGGCCGATCGACGATCTTGCCCTCGGACACCTTCCAGGTGTCAGGGCGTGGACAAATCGGATCCTCACGAAAATATCCGCATGAACATTTACTCAACCTAGTTACAGATATTACAAAGAACTTTGCAAGCCAAGCAAGAAATGTTTGGTGTCGTCCATCGCAAAGGCGACCCCATCGAATATCATGCGCTTGTGATTGCAACCCCCGACACCGAAAGAGAACGGCTAGCCCAAGTGCAGCAAAGTGTTCCTTCACGAAGAAGATGTTTTCTCAAGATTGAATGAACATTCTCATTAGGAAAAGGCCACAGCTACTTACGCGCGAAAACCAGCGACGTGACTTCATCTTTCAACTGATAAAAGATTCCAACAGGTCGTCTTGCCTAAGTCAAAAAGGGAACCATTCCTTCTATTTGCACACAAAGGCGTTGGGGCAGCTCATCAGAGCATGCGGAAAAGGGCCTACCGCATCCTGGATGTGTTTTACTGCCAGGGTCTGCGTGGAAACGTAGAACGCTTCTCCAGTTCATGCGAAGGCCCCAAGATTCCCATGCAGAGGCTGGGTTGGAATGCCACGACTTACCCCTTAGGTACACCTATCTTCTAATCGTGTTGGTGTGTCAAATACGGAAAGTGCGACTTCGTGGATACGAATGGGTCTTCCCTAAGCCAAGAAATGAGTGGCTCGCACGTGCCTTGTTTTCGCACGTGAGAGAAGGTCATAGAGTTTAAAAGACGTGCAAAGAAAAAGGCCTCCAGTACTTTCGCAACTTGACTTGGTGCTACCGGATGTTGATTCCGTCGTCATCGTCAAACCATTACCTGACCTTATGGATCCAGCACCAAGAAACAGGATTGCTTGGTCTGAGTCTCTCGAGGCGGCACTCAACAGCCAGAAGCAAAAGCTTTCATCGCTCGTTTGCTCTTACCACTTGACCAAGATTAACATTTTTTTCTTCAACAAGAAAAAACACCTCAGAACCTAACCTTGATGGCTCTCTTCGAGGCTGTAATAGGGGCAATGTTTTGGAACTCTGGTGAGACTCTTACAAAAACAAAAGTACGGGAATCACCTATTTTGACAATACCTACAATCGGCTTAGCCTGTCCTCAGTATTGCACTGTAGCTGGTCTTTGTACTAGAATATTTTGCGTTGATTTGGTCAAGAGCTCTCATACTGTTGGAGCTTACTGTATAATTTTTCTTTAATGTGCATCAGCAAATTTCATGCTTCTATAACAATTTCTTCGTGAGGACCGTGCGTCTTTTATGTGTGTGTGTGTGGGTGCGTAATGGGCTTTTTAGGACTCTTAATTGGGCTATAGAATAGCTGTCCTCCAAAAAACTTTCTTAAGCCTCATCCCAATCAGGCACAGAAAGGGCAGCATCCTCCTCCTGAAAGTGTACAGCAGCCCGTCACAAAGGCACAAAAGATTCAAGACCATTCTACACAAGGTGAGCACTACAGCCGACACTGATAGCATGGGGCGACTTCAACGCAATGGACCAAGGGTGGGGCTACGCTAAGAGCAATGCCGAGGAAAGAAAACTGGCACAAGACGGGCTTTAGCTGAACTGCACCCTCATCACTTACCAAGGCTATCCTACCAGGATCAGATATCGGTATCCCGAGGCACGACCCCTGACCTTACGTTCATCAGAAACAATGAGCCAATCACGATCACCTGAAGCAACACCGGCACCGATATCGGCAGTGACCATATGATTGTCGAGATCAACATACTCATCCAGGGGAATCCGAGTAACAATAGAAAGAAATACACCTGGATAGACTCGGCGATATTCAGGAAACACAGAGACCAGAACCAAGAACAGGTAGAAGAAGACGAGGCGAACCACATTGATGAATGGACCAAGAAGGTCGCCCAAGACGTCTCCAAGTCTACCAAGGAGATCGAGATGGACATCGAAATCGAAAGAATGGATAGCACACTCGCCAACGTGATTTAAGCAAAGAACTTCATCTAGAACAGATGGAAGTGAGGATGCCTCAACCGAAAACTACGCAACAAAGCGGCAGAGCTCAACCGAGCGATCGAAGAGCACCTCCGCACACTATGCACCCAATAAGGGGATGAACAATGCAATGGTGCTGACGGAAAATACACAACGGCAACATTTGGAACCTACTCAAGCACCTCCTCGAGAGGACCAAGCCGAAATCGCATCAAAGGGACCGAATAGCAAAGCTCCATGCCAAGAAGTCACGACGCACGTGTCGGACGCCATCCTGACGCGAATGCTAGACAAATACCGCCCATCGACACCAACTGACAATCACAGACTGTACAAGGGCAGATGCAACGCCTGCCTCGACATCACCATGGAAGTAAAAGAAGTCAGAAGGGCACTGCATGACTTCAACAGCAAACGGGCACCCGGTCCAGACCTCATCACGGACAAAGCCCTCAAGAATCTGGAAGATTGATCTACCGAGAAACTAATGGCGTACTACAACAAATGCTGGAAAACCGGCTCACTACCACCACATTGGAAGAAGGCCAAGATGATTCCCATCCCCAAAACCGGGGACACCGCCGAGCACCGACAACCTCCGCCCAATATCGCTCACGTCTTGCATGGGGAAGGTGCTGGAGCACGTTCTTTTAAACAGGTGGCAAAAGTACCTCAAATAAAAGGAGCTGTATCTCGAGACTATCATCGGCTTTCGAAAACTTAGCACACTTAGCACTTAGATCCAAGTCAAACATCAAATCATAGATGAAGACACCAAAGACACCAAGGAAAGACCCGGCCTCGACCGGCAAAGTGCTTTTGACAAAGTCAAACGCTCCTCCATCTTAAGGCAAGTGTCGCAGCTTAACATGGGCGAAAGAACGTATAACTTCATCAAAGACTTCCTCACGGGCAGGACAGCGCAACGTAGTTCCGGTGACATGAAGGCGAAGAAGCAACGCTTAGGTAGCCCAGGAACGCCTCAAGGCTGACTCATTTCACCACCACTGTTCAACCTCGTGATGATCGAACTAGCCGAAAGCCTGAGCAGAACCAACGAGGCCAAGTACACCATCTACGCGGACGACATCATGCTATGAGTAGATGGAGGCAGCGATGCTCACATAGAGTCTACGCTGCAGACAGCCGTCGATACGATCGAAGACTGCCTCCAAGGCACCACTCACTGAACAAGTCAGAGCTTTTGTTGTACCTACCAATAAAAAACCGCAGAATCAAAGACCTAAGGGAACACGACAAGATCAAGATCAAGACCAGCGATGGGACGACGATACCGATAGTGAACCAGATCGGAGTCCTGGGGGTGACAGTAGAGTCACTCGGCAGGAACGGTGACACGATCACCCAACTCACCGGGAAGGTGGTGAACGTGACCAGACTTCACAAACGTGTTTCTACAAGGAAAGCTGTAACGAGAGAAGAAAATCTCACTAGGCTCACACACTCATTTGTATCTTGCACACCGCCTACGTGGCGGCCTTCCACGAATGGAGATATAGCGAGAAGAACAAGATCGACGTACTGATTCGGAAAGACCACATATCTGCAATGGAACTACCCGAGTGGACCAACACGAATCGCCTGCTCCTGCTACGAGTCCATAACACATTGGACAAAGTTGCTGAAGCACGAAGGACCGCTCAGCTTGAGAGGCTCTCAACCACCCAGGAGGCAGAACAATCCTGAAGAACCTCGGCATATGCTTCCACGAGCAACAAGAGGCGAAAAGCTTGATTCCCGACGACGTCCGACGAAACTTGAGTAGATCCTATTCCAAAGAATTTAGACCCGGAGTTCAACAAAGGCAGAAGAAGAGCGAGAGCCAAAGCGCTAACAGGCATACACGCCAGCGACACCAAGGCCAGATGCCTGGACGCGGCAGAGTATGCCGGCCGCAACGGTTTCGCCGTTACCGTGGTCGAGACCAACGGAAAAACCCGCACGGCATCCAGGACGTTATGCACACAATCTGAAGAGGCCGAGGAGATAGCCCGCTGTGGCCATCGCAGACCGGGATTGCCATTTTGTGCTGAGCGATGCCAGATGGGCTGTAAGTAACTTTTCCAAGGACAAAATCGTACCGATGGCGCTACGCATACTTCAAGTGAAAGGAAAGAAGAACGGACGCATCAAGTGCTTCCCGGTGGTCGCGGGCGAGGGGTAGGAAGGAAAAGCAAACCGCAACGAAACGGCACACACTACGGCGCGAGCTCTAACCAACCGCGCCCACGGCGGGCGTCAGCTATGGTTTAGTAGACGAGATAGGATGACAAACTACAAAGAGATGACCAAGGCCTTCCGTCTGACCCGCACACATTTCCCGCCGCCCTGCACAGGGCTAAACAGGTCGCAGGCAGTTGTATTCCGGCAATTACAAGCGGGCACGCTGCCGATCCCGGCACTACTCCACAGAATGTATTCTGAGTCCCACCCGAACGACCAGTGTAATACATGCCGCAGGGACACGGCCACATTTGCACAGATGTTGCGGGATTATATCAAGAATCCAGATGAGGCTAAATCAGGACGCATACCACCGCGACTAGAGGCCGCGACGGTGAGCAACAACTAAGAAGAACAACTATGGGCCGTCCAGCAGGCCCTCGAGGCACTGGCCAGGCAGGAACCCGGGAACCAGGCAACTGCAAACCGGGATTCGCGGCGCACGCCCGCCACGAGGACGACATAAGCCCAGTCTACGCCGGAAACTGCGCACGGCAGCATCAATAAAGCTTTTTCCAATCCAATTAGGCCGAGGGTAATGTAGTGCTACAAACCCGAAAAGGAAATATCCCACATACTACGCCAAGAAGCTCCGAAGACCAAGCGGTTGCGGCTGAGGAAACGGAAGAGGTGTGCACGAGGCATTGGCCGAGACAGAGGGAGCGAAACCGAGCAGTGCAAGACTAGGCGGATGGAAGGGGCCATGGCACTGTGGGCAGCTGGGTAAGACGCCAGGTGTACATCCCCCAGCGAAGCAAGGCCGTCGCCAGCTAACACCACGGGTATGGAAGTCGCCGCTAAGGCCCTGGGAGTCGTCGATAGCACGGACTACACCTGCGCTACCGTCTACCGGGCTCCCGCGTGCCGTACGGTTCGTGACCCGGTGCGTGAGGGGATCAAGGCCTTCGACTGACCCGGCTGAGCTTCTCAATGGTGTTGCAGCCTGTGAAGTCAACCCCAAATACGCAAGCGTGCTACGAGGGTGACGTAGGCACCCGCCTCCTCATACGACTGACTTTAAGCGTGTTCGGTTCTCGGGACGTTAATGATGGGGAGTTCGCGAACCTTGTAGTTGTGGGTAGTGGAGCGGGCCACTTGGGTTATTCCCCATGGCATAATTCTCGTCTAACGTTTAGTGCGTAACCTTTTGTCGTTGATTCAAATCTCGGTTCTGTGACGTCTGTAACTCTAATTTCTCCTCCTTGTCTGCAGAAGGAGCATTCCATTTCAGTCGCGTGATCCGGCCCAATCGCTACAGTGCCCTTCGTTCGGACGAACAAATGCCAGGAAGCTTTCCAAGACTTAAAAGGGGCCCTTACGTCCGACCACATCGCGCGTCGTTTTAACTCAGACAGCACCGACTATGTTGCACACTGACGGTAGCAGCTGCGGTATTGTTTCTGTTCTCCTGTACGAGGATGCTCATCATCGTGAAAGAGTGGTAGCGTACGCTAGAAGATCCTTGACACCAGCAGAGAAGAATACAGTATAACCGAGCGAGCGAAAATGCCTCCTAGTCGTTTGGTCGATTTAGAACCTTCGCCCCTACCTTTACGGCCGTCATATTACCATCGTCACACTCCACCATGCCGTCGGCTGTCTATAAACAATAACGAATTTGTCTAGGCGCCTAGGCCGGTGGGTTTTGTGTCAGCAACAGTATGATTTTACTACCATGTACCGATCCGGTGAAAAGCATCAGGATGCCGACACACTGTCGCGGTGCCCCCTATCCATCTCAATGCAGCCGGCCATGTTCCAATTCTCCTCGGAGTACAGTCAGCCATGTCCATACATGGAAGCCCTCAACCACGGCTCTGTACAGGACTGTACCGAACTGGATTCAATAGAGCGCGCTGAGTCTTACGGTAGTATTTTAATCGACCGCCTCAAAGAATACCTCCACCCGTGCAATAGGTGCCCGGGCATTTACTTCATCTGTTTCGGCTTATAAATGGAGCGCTGTGCTGCACAAACTTCACCCTAAAGCTGCAAATGTGTTCCTGTAATTCCCCGTCAACTTTACCATCGTATACTCGAGGCGCTTCACGATGATTCAATTTTTGCACTTCTAGGGTTTCAGAACACACGCGATCGCGGTCGCAGTCAATTTTTCTGGCCTGGCCTCTCCAAATGTATTGAACTATACGTGGCCTCTTGTGTCGCCCATCAACACAAGCGGTCGACGTTACCTCCAGCAGGTTTCCTTTAACCAGGCCCCTGCCCCCATGCTTCGTTTGAAGCAGTAGGCATAGACTTGTACAGGCCATTACCTCCAACTGATGGTTTCCGCTGGATTGCGACGGCTGTTGAACATTGGACCCAATGCGCTTAGACCACTCCCCTACAATGTACTAGTGCTAAGAAAGTCGCAGACTTTGTATTACGCAAGAATACCTTGCGACATAGGGCACCTCGGGTTCTCTTGAGTGATGGCGTCAAAATGTTTCCGACGTCCTTGCAGTTGTGTATGGAGCTGCCGGCACCGTCCGTAAAACCTCTTCTAGAGTAACATCCACAGACAAATGGGATCACCGAGCGTTTCCACCGCACTCTGTCCGACATGATCTCGATGTACGTTAACCTGGACCACAGCAACTGAGACAACATCCTACCCTTCATGACGTTTGCATATAATTGAGCGGTGCAGCGCACCACCAGTTACGCACCCTTATTTCTTGTTTACGGCCGCCCACCCTGTTTTTCACTAGACACCACGTTTATCTCGGCTGCGATCTCTGCTTTTTCAGCCTCTCACGATCAGTTCCCCCTAAACATCGTTCACTGCCTTTGTGTGGCCAGAGACCGCACCGAATTCATCCGGCAAACGCAAGGTTCGGTACCACTCATCAAAGCGCTCCGTTCAACTCTCCAAAAGGAACCAAGTCCTTCTTCGGAACCCTGCTCGTACTCCAGGACTTTGTGAAACGTTTATTCACCACTACCTGGGCCCCTACATTCTCGACAAAACATACGTCACCATTTAATCATCCCGCGCCTCCAGTCCATACTTCATCAGACCGTCGGCGACGTGGAACCAAAAAAGTGCACGTTTCACGGTTAAACCCTTTTCCCGTCGCCAGCTGTAATCCTGTAAGGCCAAAGGACTGCCTTCACCAGTGGGGGGGAGGATATGTGGGCATTGGTAGCCTGCTGCTCTGATATTTATGCGCGGAAGTGAAATCACAGTGGTTATAGGCAATGCGGAACACGGCGTGTCCATCTCCTTATTCTTTCTACCCATCCAAACCTATTACCACTATCACCTGTTTATAATCACCACCATCCGCGCGCGATTCCTTCTTTTGGTGGCTTGGGCTAGGCAGCCTAATCTAAAGTGGTCCTTTGGCTTCATGGAACTCTCTCTCTCTCTCTCTATATATATATATATATATATATATATATATATATATATATATATATATATATATATATATATATATTGTCGCAAAGTCAAGGACGATGCAGTTGTCTTGAATGAGAAACACGTTTATTGGAGCGAACTTGTGCTCCCCTAACAACTCAAAAGAATACACAGGCGGCGAAGCAGCGGTCAACAAAGTGACTTGCGTCGGCGAGTGTCGTCGAATCGAATGCCCCAGCGTCTGCTCTGCAGGCTTTTTATCTTTCGGCGCGCGTGGTTCTGGAACCGTCGATTCGCATCGAGAACATTGTAGATGCAAGAAGATTATTCCGGGATGTTCACGTTGGATCGAAATGCTCTCCCTATCAGAACAGATAACACATGCGGCACAGAAAGAAAGAATGGAACACGCGCTTCCCTTGGCGCAGAGATAACACAGACCGGCGCAGCCGGGCGGTAAAAGAAAAACACAAATAAACAAACCCAATGTATGGTTCGCGGCATTACCCCCCCTCTAAGGGTGCATCGACCCGATGCTAACATAAGCGACAGTCCAAAAATAAAAATAAAATTCGTTATCGACCGTAGAAAGGTTTTAAGCGAACCACGTGCACGACTTCGGGCCGCGTGCGCCGTCGTGATGGTCCGGAATGACCATCGGGGATCACCTCGTAGGTAAGTTGGCCGACACGTCGTAGAATCTGGTAGGGTCTGAAATACCGTCGCAGGAGCTTCTCACTGAGTCCGCGTCGTCGGATGGGAGTCCAAACCCACACACGATCCCCTGGTTGGTACTCGGCGTCTCGGCGTCGGAGGTTGTAGCGGCCCGCATCCACCAGCTGCTGGTCCGTTATACGAACTCAAGCGAGCTGGCGGGCCTCCTCCGCACGTTAAAGATATCCGTGGACGTCGGCGTTGAGGTCGTCGTCTTCTACATGCGGAAGCATGGCGTCGAGCATCGTAGTCGGCCTTCTACCGTAGACAAGCTCGAACGGCGTCAGCTGCGTCGTCTCCTGGATAGCCGTGTTATACGCAAACGTGACATACGGGAGCACTTCGTCCCAAGTCTTATGTTCAACGCCAACGTACATTGACAGCATATCTGTGATTGTCTTGTTCAGACGTTCTGTTAGTCCGTTCGTTTGGGGGTGGTACGCCGTCGTTCTTCGGTGATCCGTGTTGCTGTAGCGTAATACTCCTTGCATCAGCTCCGCAGTAAATGCCGTTCCGCGGTCGGTGATTAGGACTTCCGGGGCTCCATGTCGCAGCACAACTTGGCTTATAAAGAACTTTGCCACTTCTTGTGCAGTCCCCCTCGGAAGAGCGGCGGTCTCTGCGTAGCGCGTCATGTAGTCTGTCGCTACGACAATCCACTTGTTCTGTGATCGTGACGTAGGGAACGGACCTAAAAGGTCCATTCCAAACTGTTGAAATGGTTTCGAAGGGACGGCAATCGGTTGCAGAAGTCCGGCGGGTCTTGTCGGCGGCGTTTTTCGTCGCTGGCAGTCACGGCAGCTCCGGACGTAGTGGGTGACGTCAGAGGTAAGGACGGGCCAGTAGTACCTCGCTTTGATTTTTCCAATAGTGCAGGCTGTGCCAAGATGTCCAGAAGACGGGTCGTCGTGGCACGCTTCCAAAATTTCGTCACGAAGGTCCGCGGGGATGACGAGAAGGTAATTCGCTCTTGTTCCTGGGCTGAAATTCTTCTTCACGAGGACGGAGTTTCTGAGGCTGAATGCTGGTATGCTGCGTTTGAAGGTCCTAGGAACGGCAACGTTGCATCCCTCGAGGTACTCGATTATGACGCGTAAGTCGGGGTCGGCACGCTGCTGGGCGGCTAGGTCGCTCTCCGTCACGATCCCGAAGAACGCGCTGTCTTCATCAGCGTCTTGTGGTGGTGGGTCGACGGGGGCGCGGGACAGGCAGTCGGCGTCGGAGTGTTTCCTGCCCGATTTATAAACGACTGTACCGTCGAACTCCTGCAGGCGCAAGCTCCACCGCCCAAGACGGCCGGAGGGGTCCTTCAAATTGGCGAGCCAACACAGCGCATGGTGGTCTGTTACAACCTTGAATGGCCTTCCATACATGTATGGGCGAAATTTTGAAATCGCCCATATAATAGCCAGGCACTCTTTCTCAGAGGCAGAATAGTTTTTGTCCTCCTTCGACAGACCACGGCTGGCATAGGCGATTACCCTTTCGCAGCCGCTTTGCTTCTAGACAAGGACGGCACCCAAGCCTATATCACTGGCGTCCGTGTGAATTTCCGTTTCGGCTCTTTCGTCGAAATGAGCGAGCACGGGCGGGCTTTGCAGGCGTTTTTGCAGCTCGCAGAATGCTTTTTCTTGGTCGTTTTCCCAGCTGAAAGGGGTGTTATCTTTCGTCAAGCGCGTGAGTGGCTCTGCAATGCGTGCGAAGTTTGCGACGAAGCGCCGGTAGTATGCGCACAGCCCAAGAAATCTTGGCACGCCCTTCTTGTCTTTCGGCCTTGGGAAGTTCGCAATGGCTGACGTTTTTGCCGGGTCAGGTAGGACTCCCGCGGCGTTGACGACGTGGCCCAATAACTTGAGTTCCCCGTATGCGAAACGGCACTTTTCAGGCTTCAGCGTCAACCCTGACGTACGAATGGCCTCGAGTACAGACTCCAACCTTGCAAGGTGTTCGTCGAAAGTCCGGGCGAATACCACTACGTCGTCGAGGTATACGAGGCAGGTGTGCCACTTAAGGCCAGCTAGCATAGTGTTCATGACTCTTTGAAACGTCGCTGGTGCTGTGCACAGCCCAAACGGCATCACCTTGAACTCGTATAGGCCGTCTGGGGTAATAAATGCAGTCTTCTCTCGGTCTCTCTCGTCCACTTCAATTTGCCAGTAGCCGGTCTTCAGGTCCATCGATGAGAAGTACTTCGCGTGGCAGAGGTTGTCGAGGGCGTCGTCGATTCGGGGGAGGGGTTACGCGTCCTTTTTTTGTGATTTTGTTCAGCCGCCGGTAGTCAACACAAAACCTTATTGTGCCGTCTTTTTTCTTTACGAGTACGATGGGCGCAGCCCAGGGGCTTTTCGATGGCTGTATAATGTCGTCGCTGAGCATGTCGTCGACTTGAGTCCGGATGGCTTCCTGTTCGTTTGAAGAGACGCGGTACGGTGACTGTCGGGTAGGTCGGGCTCCATCTTCGGTTATTAATCGGTGCTTCGCTAGAGGGGTCTGACGTAGTTTGGCGGTCGACGAAAAACATTCGCTATAGCGACGCAGCAAAGCCAATAATTTGTTCCGTTGTTCTTCCGGTAGCGCCAGATTCACGTCGAAGGGCTGCGGGAGCTTGAAGGTTTCTACGGGTGTGCGTTCAAAGTCGGCGACCGCGATCACGTCACTTGCTTCTTGCGCTTCTTCGAGGAATGCAATTTCCGCGCCCTTGTTTAAATGCTGGTACTCCTCGGTGAAATTAGTAACCAGAATGTGGGATTGGTGTTCCTTGAAGCGCGCAATGCCTCTTGCGACCGACACACCACGGTCGAGAAGCACCCTTTCATCAGTGTCTACGATAGCGTCGACGTCAGGAGCAGCAACTTCGCAGTAGACTGCGACCACCGAGCATGCGCGGGGTGGCAGGATGACATGATCATCGGCAATCCTTACAGCAGCCCGTCGTTCGGGGTTCGTTCCGGCGTCATGAAGTGATTGGGGGAAAAAGTTACTGACTAGGTCTGCAGATCGATTATTGCACCGTTGTCCATGAAAAAGTTCATTCCAAGAATTACGTCGCGGGAGCAGTTAGGCAGAATCACGAACGCCGCAGGGTGCATTGTGCCGTCTATGCTGACGCGCGATGTGCACGTTCCACTTGGCGTCACGAGGTGGCCTCCTGCTGTGCGTATGTGCGGACCGTCCCATCTGGTCATAAATTTCTTCAGTTTAGACGCAAATGGTCCGCTCATTACCGAATAGTCAGCTCCCGTGTCTACGAGGGCGACTACGTCAAAGCCGTTGATGGACACCTTGACGTCAGATGCAGTCTTCCTCGAGTTCCGGGTTCGTCGGGGCGTCGTATCTCTGCTTGTACGTGTTGACGGTCGGGCAGTGTGCATCGTCGTTGTCTTCGTCTTCTCAACGGACGCCTTGGTCAGGTCAGGTACGCGTCGCGCCGTGTAGCTGTCGTCGTGTTCAGGAGTCTCGTTAGGGCTAGGTCGGGTCGTCGGGATCAGGGCATGTCGTGAATGATGGTCTTCAGCGAGTCGCTGCGTCGTTGGAGGGTTTTCATTTTTCCGCCGTTGTGCAACTTTACCTCCCGAAGTTGCTGCTTTTAGTTTCCCCCGCGTGGGCTGGGGGACCTTCCGCGTGAAAAGTCACCAGTGCTGCGGCGGTTCGGTGACTGAGACGGGTAGGGCGACGGTGAGCGGTTGAAGCGGGCTGGTCCTAGGTTGGTGTTGGAGAGGTATTCTTCGATATCAGCAGGGCGCTGGCCGTACCGGGGGCGTGGGGCGTCGACGGGGAACCCTCGCAAACCGAGCCTCTTGTAGGGACAGCGACGGTAGATGTGGTCGGCCTCTCTGCAGTGGTAGCACAGCGGGCGATTATCGGGTGTTCGCCACACGTCGGTCTTCCTTGGCGTCTGGTATTGGTCTACAGGGCGTCGGGCGGGCGGCGTTGGACGGCGGTATGGCTCGGCCTCTTGACGACGGGTTGGAGCAGGGCGGGGTTGAAGAACAGCCGAGGAGTAGGTCATGGCTTGTGGTTCGCGGGGTGCTTCCGACGGCGTAGAAGTTCCCAGTGCGTTTTGGACTTCTCGGATTACGTCGGTCAGGGAAGCCACTTGAGGTTGCGGCGTCGTTGGAAAAAGCTTCCGAAGCTGCTCCCTCACCACTGCTCGGATGGTCTCTCGCAATGTATCGGAGCTTCCATTTGCAGCACCGATGGTCTCCGAGAACAGCGCGTTGACAGGGCGGTCGTACTACCTCGTTCGAATTTCTAGCGTCTTCTCCATCGCGGCCGCCTCAGACGCGAATTCGGCCACTGTCTTCGGAGGGTTACGGACTAGACAAGCAAAAAGCTCTTGCTTCACTCCTCGCATTAGAAACCTGAGCTTCTTTTCCTCGGTCATTTCAGGGTCCGCACAACGAAAAAGTCGCTTCATCTCCTCAACAAAAATCACGACTCCTTCGTTGGGGTGCTGCGTTCGAGTTTCAAGCAAAAGCGCAGCTCGCTCTTTTTTTACCACGGTAGTGAAGGTCTTAAGGAACTCCCACTTGAATTAAGTCCAGTCGGTCACAGAGCTCTCATGATTCTCGAACCAAGTTCGAGCAGCATCTTCTAAGTAAAAGAAGACATGCCGGAAAGTTTCTTCGTCGTCCCACCTGTTGAAGATGCGGACGCGCTCCAACTTCTCCAACCATTCTTCGGGGTCTTCAGCGGGGGCTCCCCAGAACGATGGCGGTTCTCGGGGCTGCTGCAGGATGGTTGGCGACATTGTTTCTTGCACCATGGTGTTGGTTGCAGCGCTCCTTCTCTTGGGCCCTTATGGCAGAAGACCTAACTCGGGTAGCAATCCTTGCAGTCTGTGGCTTTCTCTGGTTGGACTGGCTTGGCGGCTTCGAGATGTCGTACAGGGCATAAAGGCTTAGTACCCCGCACCTCCACCAGATGTCGCGAAGACAAGGACGATGAAGTTGTCTTGAATGAGAAACACGTTTATTGGAGCGAACTTGTGCTCCCCTAACAACTCAAAAGAATACAGAGGCGGCGAAGCAGCGGTCAACAAAGTGACTTGCGTCGGCGAGTGTCGTCGACTCGAATGCCTGGCGTCTGCTCTGCAGGCTTTTTATCTTTCGGCGTGCGTGGTTCTGGAACCGTCGATTTGCATCGAGAACATTGTAGATGCGAGGAGATTATTCCAGGATGTTCACATTAGATCGCAATGCTCTCCCTATCAGAACAGATAACACATGCGGCACAGAAAGAAAGAATGGAACACGCGCTTCCCTTGGCGCAGAGATAACACAGACCGGCGCAGCCGGGCGGTAAAAGCAAAACACAAATAAACAAACCCAATGTATGGTTCGCGGCAATATACATATATATATGTGTGTGTATATATGTATATATATATTGACAGAATAAGGGTTGGCAGTCAAGAAAACCTAGGAATGCAAAGTGTAGATTGCGAATGGTCAGAGAAACAGATGAAGAATTTTTTGAGTCAGAAAGAAAGTGGTGAAAAAATGCCCGCCTGGTGGTATACGAACCCACGACCACCAGAATACCGGCCTGGTGCGATAACCACTATGCTACCGCCGGGGCTGTTTCCCCGCCACTTTCTCGGGTATTTATGTTAAGGTGTTTTTGGTTTCCTGCACTTGGGGGTGGTAGCCAGCGCCACTTGCACTACTCGTGGTGAAGGGGACATTCTTTTAACCCCCCGGTCGTGGCTACAGTGTCTACGACATGCCGAGAGTGGTCGACCAGCGTGAAACCCTCTTAATGGACCTTTGGCACAAATACTGCCAGAACAGAGGCCCTCGCTATGCATGCAGCGAATCGAAATTGGAAAATGATGGGCTGGGTGAATTAGGACAGAACAAGAGTTGGCGGTGAGGAAAACCTCGGAAAGCAAAGGGGAGAATGCCGTAGGTCATAGAAACAGATGAAGAAATATTTGAGTAAGAGAGAAAGTGGTGAAAAAATGCCCGCCGGCTGGGATCCGAAACCACGACTTCCAGAATACCGGTCTGGTGCGATAACCACTACGCTAGCGGCGGGGCTGTTTCTCCACCACTTTCTCGGGTATTTATGTTAAGGTATTTTTGTTTCCTGCACTTGGGGGTGGTAGGCAGCGCAACTAGGACTACTCGGGGGAAGAGGACCTTCTTTTTAACCACCGGGCCGTGACTCCAGTGTCTACGACATGCCGAGAGTAGTCGACCAGCGTTGAACGTTCTTAACCTACCGTTGGCACCAAGACGTCCAGAACAGAGGCCCTCGCTATGGATCTAGCGAACCAGGAATTCGAAAATGAGGGTATCGGTGAATAAGGACAGAATAAGGGTTGGCAGTCAAGAAAACCCCAGAAAGAAAAGGGGAGAATGCGATAGGTCATAGAAACAGTTGAAGCCTTTTTTGAGTCTGAAAGAAAGTGGTGAAAAAATGCCGTCCGGGTGGGTTGGGATCCCACCCTGGCAGGCATTTTTTCACCACTTTCTTATGCATGAGATTGTTTCCGTTAGACATGCCATTTGAGAATATGCCATTTCTTCAAAAACGGCAGTAATTCGGCACCAGCTCTTGTTTGAGATTGGTGGAGCGTGCTTTCGTGGTGCCTTCTCTTGAGTTCATCTAGTAGTTTACATAGTCACTGCTTTCCCTGCATACTATTCTGTCTTTTAGCCTGTCCTAGAAAGATCCTTTTTTTGCAATGTCGCGGGTGATGGCTTGTATAGCCGAGAAACTGTTGCCTGACGATTGGAGCTCTTAAAAGTGTGTTTTTAGGCTTACTTATTATTTATGCATAGAAGCATTACAGGCACTATTGAAGGACATAGAGTAAGGAGGGTGTTTGAAAACGTAATAACAATACAAAGCCTAAAATTGAAGGCAGGAACATCCTAACAACAAAATGTAAATGCATTACATATATTTGGAAAGAACAAAGTCATAACTTTTTTCCTTACATGAACACTTGTGGCCGAAAGCGGTGCGGAAAATCGTACAATTTGCGAGAGAAAAAAATAAAAAAAACATAGACTCAAATCCTGGCAATGGGCGTTACACAAAATTATTTTTACAGCATTAAATAGTGTAAAGCACGAGTACCTGACGGCGAAATCTTTCATGGTTATATATGGTGACCATATTATCAGCCAGATCATTCCAAAGGCGGATGGCACGAGGCAGTGCGGATGAAATAAATGCATTGGTTTTACCGTATATCCGCATGAAACTGCACTGATTATGCAATCGGCGTGAACAAAACCCGCCCGCATCTTCCCACGGGGGGAACTGGAGTAAATGCGTCGCAGAGTGGTGGGGGTATCGCATTAATGTTGCGTAATGGGGTATGGTTTGGGAATGCCTAATTGGTATTTCGTCTTTATTATTCTTATTTATTGAATGAAGGAGGAGCGAAGGCAAGGAGTGTAAAGTTAAAGTCTGTCTTTATTGCCTGGTGCCGTCAAGCAAAGCGCCAAGTCAAGCGAAAGCCAAACAAAGACACCCTTGACTGAATTCCGAACGCGCGCTCCACCGCTTATATACACACCGCCCGCGTTCGAGGGAGAGGAGTACGGGGGAGAGACGCGCATGCGCACACTTCCGTACACAAGCGCGCGAACTTTCCACGCACCCACCACGCCGTTATCACGTGTACACGCCCTGCCGCCGTTACTGTTGAGCGCGACGCAGCGCACGGGTAGCTACGACGCATGCGCGCACAGACGCGCTCCCCCCGCACCGCCGCAGCTGTTGTTGAGAGCGACGGAGCGCACGGGGTACAGCGCTCCTCCCGCACCACCGCACCTGTTGTTGAGAGCGAGGAGAGTACGGAGAAGAGACGCGCGCGTGCGCCTCGACGCGACGCGCATGCGCAGTGAGCGTGTGGACGGCACCGACAACATCGACGAGTGACATCGCGAGCCTAAGAAATGCTCCGCATTTAAAAGACTGAGGTATTTGAAGTGGTAGCCGGGTTCATTTATGGGTGAAAATATACTCTTGAAAAAGGCACAAAGCAACAATGTTACGACGGCTATATAATCGTGGCAGTTGCAGGCATAGCAATATCTGGAATGACAGGAGCAACCAGGAATTTCACTTGTTATTCAGAGGGCTGGCATCAGAATTTCCCCGTCGGACGGAGAAAACTTACACGCGATATATATACTTCCAGAGTCGCACTTTCGTACCCCAAAATATTGTAGATGTCTATGCAACGAAGGCAAACTTCCAGATTATACGGAAAAAATTCCCCGCATTTCCCCGAGGGGAAGAATGTGAAAGTGCGAATGCAGGAGTTGAATTTGCGCGGTTCGGTAATGTTCGCGAAAGAGAGATCACACACACACACACACAACTACAAAGAAAGAAAGATGCATTTATTCACAGACACCTATTTGTGTTGTCGTTGTACTGGATTGCTAGAGCGGATCTCAGCTTTGAAATTTCGTGTCAGTACTCCTTTAAGCGGGTGCATTAGCCCTTCTCACGCCCAATTCCTGGCCAATCCCCCACGTGGGTATGTGCCATGTCAGCGGCCAGGCAGCGCGCGTCCATCTCCCCCCGTTGCCAAGGAATACGAGGAGATTCCTGGCCAATCCCCCACGTGGGTATGTGCCCTGTCAGCGGCCAGGCAGCGCGCTCCCATCTCCCCCCGTTGCCAAGGAAGACGAGGAGCGCGCGCACCCGCTGCTGTTGCTATGCGGACGGCGGCGGAATGCGGACGGCGGCGGACGCTTCAGGCTCGCTTAAGAAGTGCATTCGCACTTAAAAAATTCTTTATGGTGCCCTCAAGTTGCCCCATCAACCTAGTGGCATAGGCCGGTGCAAAAGCTGTACTCATTCCTGTTCCGAAAACTTGCCGATAGTAAGATGGTCAAATTCAAATAGTTGAAAGTTATTACTACGTTTACAAAAGTTAAGAAACCCGTCTGAGCTTGTTAAGTGAGGGTTTCGTGATAAAGCTTTTGAAATACCCTATATTTTTTACGAGAGGGATGTTAGTTAACAAGGCGGCAACGTCAAGAGCAACAAGGAGTGTGTCATTGGTTTGGCATGCACCCTGATTTGTTTCTTCTGATGAGCCAGGAAATTGGGGTGTGTCATGAGCAAATCTTCGAAAAAGAGCCGGAATGTTTGACACGTAATAATTCAGAAACACACGTAATGCTCAATTCGTCGAGTAGGACTGCCCAGAGGCCATCCCTATCTGTGTAGCAAGTCACAATAGTGAATGACCGCTCGTTTAGAGACCAGAAAAAGAAAAGCTTGCTTTCGAGACCACCATGAAAGCATAAAAAGAAGTAGAAGTTCTTTGGTTTTTCATATTTATGAAAGCACACTAAAAGCAGCATCGCGTAAACTAACTACTATACATTTTTATTTCACTTTCTCGAAAACTTCGCCAGCGATTGAGTGTAGAATTTAACGCGCCGAAGCTACACATGCGATGAGGAGCGCCGTACTGTAAATCACAGTATTTCTGGAATATTTTGACCACCTGGAGAGCTTGACGTGCGCCGAAATGTCGAACACAAGGGGGTTCTTGCTCTTATCCTGAAACTTATCAACAACTGGGTTCGAACAGCACGTTTTGGTTTCGTAATTACGGATTTACCGTTATTGCTTGTTGTCGCGGAGCCACTACCTCGTTGCGGTTGCGCCGCCAGGGAATGGAGCCGTCAGACAACCTGATTGAGGATTTTAATGGCGATGGCCGACAGATTTACAGCTATGATGATACCCGTGTCCTAGATGTCAGGAGCTGTTTCTTCCTCTTCTACGCAATATCCACCACATGTCTTATATACATTTGTCCCCGTACCAAGACCTTGTTATGTATATAGCGTCAACGTAACCAACGACTTGGCAATATGGAGGTAACAAAAACTTTCTTACAACGGCTTCAATACACAAAAATACATAGAGTTTCTTACAACAGCCGCAATACAGAAAAATACATTGTTTCAAACCGACAGTCCCAAGGAAACCAGGCCACTCACGTGTATATGGAGGTAAAGGAGCCAATTCAATTTCAGGTTCTGGCACCCAGCACGTACCAAAACAGACCTCACAGCAGCAGTAGTCATGTTGGCACCGTTGTATAACTGAAAACATAAATAAAAATGACATGATCCAGTGGTCTTCATTTTAGGTTATATAAAGGCATCCTATGATAGCACGCGTTTGTTATAAAAGACCCAGAAAAATGCACCAGTGATAGGTAAAATAATACTTCAGCCCCACAACTGCTTTCTCAGGAGCTGGCTGCATCAGTCCGGCGTTTTACTAGAGAAAATTATGACATGCAAGCCCTAACTGCGATCAAGCCTCAGATCAAAAATGCGAAAGGATTAGTAGGGACATAGATACCACCTAAGCTTCTTATAAGCAATGGTGTTTTGTTTTCTTGTTTCGTAACCTCGCCCGAATTGGGAAATAAAGTCCATGTCAATAGCATCAAAGCTGAACCAGCGCTCAACGTCTGCAATGAGGTTCTTGTAGTAGTTCAGTCGCTGCACATGGTCCCAAACATAAATCTTAACTCTTCAAGCAGTGCAAGTTCCCCATATATAATTTGGTGACAAAAAGTACACTCAATGGCTATTTCTTCTACAACACCAGTGTCCTAGCAATAATTGTTTTGATGGAAAAATTAGGCAGTCAGCCAAGCCGCCAAAAAACTGTTTCCCAAACCAAAATTGTGTTTGGTGGCAACCCAAATCCACAACATCTCAGCATATTGGATTGATACGTATTTCTCCTCGTGCAGGCGTACAGATGTCCTCGTATTGGTTTCTATTTAGAGCAACGGTATATGATCGCAGAAAGCATCTCAAGCATCTGTCACAATAAAATATTCGCGTCTTTTTACTTCGCATAAAAGTATGCGTGACCTCTATATTTAGCCTTCATAGATTATGAGAAAGCATTTGACTCAGTCGGAACGTCAACAGCCATTCAGGCATTACTAAACAGGGGGTAGATGAGTATTATGTAATCATACTAGAGGATATCTACTATGGGTCCAGAGCTAACATCATCCTCCATATAGAGAGCAGTAAAATATCTGTAAGGAAGTGTGTCAGACAAGGATACACAATCTCCCCAAAGTTATTCCCAGCAAGTTTGCAAGAAGTATTCAGGACATTGGATTGGGAACAGGTGGCACTAAGGGTTAAGGGAGAGTACCTGAGTAACTGAGATTTGTTGATGACATTGGCTTGCTAACTCGGGTGACGAATTTCAAAACATACATTTCGCACTGGACAAAAAGAGTAGAACCATTTGCCTGAAAATTAATATGCAGAAAACCAAAGTATTCATTAATAACTGCTTGACAGCACAGCGGTTTGAGATAGGTGGCTAGGATGGGGTAAGGAAATATATCTATTTAGGCAAAGTTGTGACCCCCGATCCCAACCATGAGGCTGAGATAACTTGATGGATAAGAATAAGGTGGAGTGCATATGGCAGACTTTCTCAGAGACTAATGGCAGCCTACCATTGTCCCTGAAGAATAAATTCTTTGTCACCTGCATCTTACCAGAACTCACCTATGGGGCACAAACTTGGGGGCTCACTAAGAGGGTTCAACCTAAATTGAGAACGACTCAGCGCGAAATGGAGCGGAAGATGATAGGTGTAACATTAAGGGTCAAGAAGAGAGCGGAGTTCGTGATAGAACAAACGCATGTGAAGGCCATATTAATAAAAATTAAAAAGGAGAAATGGACGTGGGCAGGGCATGTATTGCGCAGGCAAGATACCCGTTGGTGATTAAAGGTAACAGAGTGGATCCCTAGAGAAGACAGGCGTTGCAGGGGCGGCAGAAAGTTAGATGGGCAGATTAAATCAAGAAGTTTGCTGGGAGAAATTCTTTTCATTTAGCACAGGACCGCGGCAAATGGAGAATAATGGGAGATGCCTTTCCCCTGCAGTGGGCGTAGTTGGGCTGGTGATTATAATGATGAAAAGTGGTAGAAGATGCAGCTATGGATTATATTTTCCATGCAATAAAAACACCGGCACTTCTCTAATATCTGACACAGTTCCTCCGACTGTTTAATGAACACTTTCAACAAAAGCTCAAGTACTTGAATGGTTGTCAAACAAAGATTCAAAACTCCGAATTCTAAATTTTTTAAAGAAATCTCAGTCTTTATACAATACGTTTGTCGAAATGGCCGGTCGAAATAGGTCACTGTCTGTGGAAATGGCGTCAGATATTGGGCGCGTTGATTCTAAAACCGACACCGTGTTACGGAAACGTTAGTACCAATAGTGTCTCGGCAGACTCACCGCGAAATGCCCTGCACTCCCTTTCACCCCGAAAATGCACATAGACTTTTTTGTCCGGCGTTTTCAGAATGAAAAATATTCAAACTACGATCGAGTCTGAAACAAATCACAGGTACAATTTGTTTTGAGGATCACTGCATCCACTTTCCTACCGGACTCGCACCTAGCTGCTTACCGATGAGAAACAGAGAAGAACTGATGCCGATGGTGTTGAAACAAACAACTTAAGACAATTGTGTCGGTGCTGCTGTCAGCAAAGAAGGAGCGAAAGTAAAAAAGACGGTCTTGGACAAGCAGCCAGACCAGTCCGCTACCTCTACAATTCATAGAACTAACTACTATTAAACCTCATATGTTAGTGTGCTTGAACTGTACTTGGAAAATCAGCAAATGCGACATAGAAGTACCCGACGCCAAGCACCACTGCGAGCAAAACGCCGAATTAATGTGGAAATAAGCTCACGCAAACACAAAAACACATCATGATACCATAAACCAGGACCTACATACCGGCGCCAGAAATGAGAAACATTATTAGGGCTCCTTTGCGTGTAAACAACCGAGGTTCTCTGAAGGCGGATAGGAATCCAGCTGATCATATTCCACTGATTGTGGTTTGGGTTCAGTTTCACAAATTACAGTTGCATTTCTCACGAATAATACCGGATAGGACGTTCGATGAAGGATGGCCCAATATTTCTGCTTTGTTCCGCATCCAAGGATCCCCGTGCGATGGATATTCCTCTCATATAGTAGCAATGTGTTTTCCTTCTCGCCAAAGCCAGCGTATTTCTGCTCATTGTAGGAATGGACAGATCACGCAATTTCCATGAAGATGGTTTATATTCACACCGCCGATGGCAGGCCTGCGAGTATGGGATCCCTAAAATAATGAACATTCCAGCCTACGCATGGAAGTCACTTCGCTTCCTGTCTTCGAGACGAACAACACAACCATTTTACTGGTACTTTATATAACCCGACATTGGCTTTGTGTGATGTGTTTTATTTTTTTCACAGTTTGTAACACTTTAGGAAACACATAAGGCGTTAAGAAACGTGTGTGCCAGAGGTGGTTTTTAGATATGAAAATTGTAACCTGAGTAAGTACACAAGAGAAAAACACCACAAATGACCTTGGACAATTATCATATTCGTTTTCGGGTAGAGAAATACACTCAAACAATTGTGGCAGTAGGATAGTACCATTAGAATATTGGACAGAATCCCTCCTTCCTTTCGAGGCTGCACAGAAGCATTACCTGCTACGACCGAACATCCCTTTATAGAATAAGCAATCAAATAGACACAACAATTGTTCATAAATGCATTCCATTAGCACCGACTGTATTTAAATTCATCAAATTATAGGAACAAGCCATTAAAATGATGAACCTGCAAAGCGTGTAGATAAACTTTGCTAAGTAAATTGGTGAACGAACTTTGCTTATTTAGCACTTCTTCTTAGTTAAAAGAACTGTACATAGATTTTGTAATTTGTTCTCAAAAATGTGGAAATCGTTTAGAGTTAGAATTTGCAATTCTGTGAAGGGGCCACCAAAAAAGGTCAGTAATATTTCCCGAAATCTTACTTGGGATTTCCGCCTTTTTGTCATAATAAGTTTAAGGTTAACCTGCATGAGCTACGGAATCAGGTATTCCGAATGCACAAATTGCAAAAATGAAAAATTAAGAACATAGCGCACCCTAGCTAAACCTGGCCTTATGAATCACGCCGCAGTGCAGATCTAAAAATTTGGGGGGACATGCGGATTCAACCACACGACAAAAATTCCCCGCATTTCCCCGAGGGGATGAATGTGAAAGTGCGAATGCACGAGTTGAATTTGCGCGGTTCGGTGATGTTCGCGAAAGAGAGATCACACACACACAACTACAAAGAAAGAAAGATGCATTTATTCACAGACACCTATTTGTGTTGTCGTTGTACTTGATTGCTAGAGCGGATCTCAGCTTTGAAATTTTGTGTCAGTACTCCTTTAAGCGGGTGCATTAGCCCTTCTCACGCCCGATTCCTGGCCAATCCCCCACGTGGGTATGTGCCATGTCAGCGGCCAGGCAGCGCGCGCCCATATCCCCCCGTTGCAAAGGAAGACGAGGAGATTCCTGGCCAATCCCCCACGTGGGTATGCTATGCGGACATCGCCGGTGGACGCAGGTTCAGGGTCGCTTAGGAAGTGCATTCGCACTTAAAATATGGACACCGGGTCTTGTAGCTTTTAAGCCCTATGTGCTAACTCCCCCAATGGCTAAAATGGGACCACCATCCTAGCACCACCGCATTTATTTTTGCCATACGAATGTGTCAGCTCACAAAGTTTGGTTCAAGTGTCGTTTAAAGACACCACATTCTTGCTGCTATAAGAAATATTGCTGCCAAAAACTTATTTTCTGCTTTGTTTGTTCGTTTGTTTTTTAGAACCCCGGGAATATCTTCTGCTGAAGGATGCAAGAAAGCCGACATGGAGCTGGTTTGCAGTTTCAAGACAAGACTGTTAATTTTCAAGAGATGCGAGAGCTGAGAGCGAGAAAAAAAGGGAGAGAAAAAAGGCCTCAAGCCAGCAGACGGCGACGGCGACAGGACTGATGCAAGGAGTCGGTCGGACAATAAGTTAAGCATTTTCCCGAAATCAGACATTTGAAAAGGGCGGCGGAATAACCCCACAAAAGGTGTACTGTCGACGAGCCGGTGGCAGACAGGAGACAAAAGGAAAAGCCCTTCTCTCGGGAGCCGCTCGCGCTCGGGTGCCGAGCAGCTTCCACTACAGAGACTCCCCCCTAGACTTCGGAGCTTTTAAACAAAGGCAGCAGTTGCCGGCTGAATGGCAAAAGGTTGGAGTTAACTGGTTATCAGCGAAAACGTACGTGAGAGGCTACATGAACAGGAATCTCAACATTAGCAGGCTTGGCGTGGTGGACGGCGATGACTTCTCGCTTGCCCCATGCGTTGATTGTGATGGCCTTGTTATTCCGTCCATAAACTTTGAAAAAGCCGTCGTACGGCGGAGTAAGGGCGGCTTTGTTCTGTCGTGTCGCACGAACAAATGTGTACCTGAGTTGATGTTGGGAAAAGTGAAAACCTTTGTGTTGCGGGCGATGCAAGGTGCTGTTGTCCTGAGTTGTGCAAGCCATGCCCGCAGCTTCTCGATGTGGTCGGAGGCTGCTGCGATGGAAAGTGTCTGTTTGGCGAATAATTCTCCCAGGAGCGGCATTGTTGAGCCGTGCACCATTTCTGCTGCTTTGAAGCCGAGATCTTCCTCCCCGGTTGAGCCTAGGCCAAGAAGAACAAGCAGGAGCTTTTCACCCAGGGCTGGCGATCAAGTTTCGCTGTAAGTGCAGCATTGAGTTCCCTGTGCAAGCGCTCAACTTTTCCGTTTCTGCCGGAGTGGTAGGCGGTTGTATGCATCAGCCTCATGCCGAGGAGGGTTCCTGTGGAATTTCTCTGGAATCTCTCTCAAATTCCCATTCCCAGTCAGTTGTTGCTCTGGAAACTTGCTGTGGAATTGCCGCCCCCAGTCACTTGTTAAGCGGGCGGGGCAGCCAAAGCGGGGCACCTATATATGAATACAGGTCTGCGCGACGGTCTCAGCCGATATATGCGGAAATGTTATAGCTTCGGGCCATCGGCTCTATCTGTCGATGCATGTAAGCAGGTACCCGAAACCTTGGCAGAGCGGCAGCGGTCCCACCCCGTCGACGTGAAAGTGGTCAAACCTCGACTCAGGAGTCCGAAATTCCTGTAGTGCATCCCGAGTATGGCGAGTCACCTTCACTTGCTGACACGTTAACATGTCCGAGCCCAACGTCACACGTCCGCGTTGACTCCGGGCCAAACGAAGCGTTCTGTTATTAGCCGCTGCGTGGAGCGGACAACTGGGTGGCTGATGGAGTGGAAAGTATTGAATATCACTCGGCGAAAGTTCAGTGGCACGAAATGTCGTGGGGTTGTCTAGGAGGTATTGCAGGTTATTGTGCCCTGGACGTAGGGAAGTGCAACCTCCAAAAACACGAGTCAAGATCACCCACCTTTCGGTCTCGTCAACTCAGTGTCCTGCCGCTGAGCCACGCCCATCGCCTCGAAGCCCAGGACTCTTGTGCTGGAAGGGTTGACGCGAGACAAAGGTTCGGCTGCTTCGTTTTCAACCCCGGGAACGTGGCGAATGTCTGTTGAAAACTAAGAGATGAATGAGAGATAACGAATTTCTTGTTCTCAGTAGGAGGAGCTGTTGTTGAATACATAAGTGATGGGCTTGTGGTCTGTCAAGATGTATAACTCACTGTCAAGATGTATAACTCACGACCTTAGAGGAAGTACCGGAAAAGCCCAATGGTACAATATATTGCGAGCATCTTCCTTTTAAAAGTGCTGTACCGTAGTTCTGCAGGGTTCAGCCGTTTCGAAAAAAAGCCCATTGGATTCCACAGTGCACCCCTCCTGTTGCTGCAGCACCACTCCGACCGATGTGGTGAAGGCTTCCACAATGATGCGTGTAGGAGAGTCCGGCAGTAGATGAATGAGAAGTGTAGCCGCTACCAGCTCGTCATTAGCTTTTTGGCAAGCATTCCGGTGTTCGTCACACCAAGAAAATTATGGCGCTTTTTGGTCGTCTCGGCGCATCAGGCCGGTTATTGGCTGCAGTAATCGAGCACAAGAGGGAATGAACCGCCGGTGGAATTTACGAGCCCGAGAAACTACCTCAGCATAAAGAAAGATGTTGGGGCATAAAACTTTGTTACGGATTCCACCCTCCATTACAATAGCATAATGCTTCAGCAGTGATGTTTTAGCCAAGGAAGTTGATAGCCTCGACACAAAACACGCACTTTTGAGGTTTCAACAGCAGACCGTGCTCATCCAGATGCTGAAAGAGCTGACGCAAGTGCTGTTCGTGCTCAGTAAGGGTTCTGCTGGCCACCTAAATGTGATCCAGGTACACAAAGAAGAAAGGAAGGCCCCGAGTGAACTCATCTATGAACCTTTGAAAGGTCTGTGCGGCGTTTTTCAAGCCGTAGTGCATACGGACAAATTCAGACAGGCTGAATGAAGTTATGGCTGTTTTTGATATGTCCTCCAGTTCGACAGGGATTTGGTGGTGTGCCGCTACGAAGTCGATCTTGCTGTATATTTTTGTGCCTGCAAGCCGCACACTAAAATCGTGAATGTGTGGCAGAGGACACTGGTGCGGCGTTGTCGATGCGTTCAGGGCTCTGTAGTCACCGCACGGGCGACAGTTGTCCCCGTCGTCTTTAGGCACCATGTGCAGAGGCGATGAATGGCTGCTAGACGGAGGGCGAATAATTCGCAGCTGCCGCATATGCCGTACCTCACTGCGTGCAGCTTTAAGCCTGTTGCTAGACAGCCGTCGTGGCCGGGCGGGGACTTGCGCCCCTGTGGTGGAAAAGTGGTGAGTGACGTTATATTTCACCGGTGGTTCCGTGTTGCGGGGCTCGGCGAGAGAAGAGAATTCGGCCAGGATGTGGTGCTAGGCAGATTCTGGCTGGAAGGCGCAGACGCCAGATGATCAGATGCTTGACTCCACACCACGTACTTTGAGGGATGTGTTGTTATCCTTGAGGAAACGGTCACGTACCCTCACATCCAGGTTGAAGGGACTGAGAAACTCTGCTCTGAGTAAAGCGAAATTAACGTCCGCTACCACGAAGACCCAGCGAAACCGGCGCCTGAGCCCGACTCCTATTGTCAGAGAGCGGAAGCCATATGTAGCAACGGCAGTGTTGTTCACCGCCTGCAGCAAACTAAATGTTCTTGCTACGTCGGCCATCCTTGGGGGTTCCCAGGAAAATCGATTTCGGCTCCAGGGTCGACTAGCAGGCGCGCGTTGCTTACGAGTCGACGACAAAGAACAGGCGGCTTGGAGAAGGGCCGATGTCGTACGTTGCCGTAAACGACTGTCCGTAGCGTTTCTCGGAAATGAGCAAGGTTGAGTGCAGCGGCTAGCACCCGTGCCGAGATGGTGGTAGTATCAGAAAACTCCGTTCTGTCGACCTCATGACTGGCTTCTCCGGGAAGAGCTTGGCTCTCTTGAAGGAAAAGGGGCCGGTTGCGTCGTTGCTGGTCGTGGAGCGCCAGACAGTAAACGTTGATGCATGGTTTCGGTAAGTTATTTCACTTTCTCCTCAATGCGCGACACTCGATATGGTTGTTTGTCTGTTCCTGCAGCAGCTATGGATGTGAAGGTTGGAGTAGAGTATTCCGTAATGCGATCGGCTTTTTGCGCCAGTCTATCATGGAACGTCTCATCTGAACCGGCGAGAACCACGCGCACCGACTCGGGAGCCATTGCAGCAAAAGTTCACGAAGTGGGAGCTGGCCGTCCTGACTCGCGTGCACACCGAGTAATTGCCGCATCCGGTGCCGCAGTTGAGAAGGTCGTTGGTCGCCCAGCTCTTCCGGACGTAATAGTTACTGAAGTCTGCTTTCTTTATGCGGCTCGAGGCGGTCCAGCACCGTCTTTTTGAGGGTGTAGTATACCCCTTGCGTGGGGGCTGAAACTAAAATATCGTCGATAGCGTCGGCGATTTCTCGGGGCATGGCTGTGACGATGTGAATATACTTCGCCAACGGCAAGGGGAGGTGCCGGAGCTGAAAACGGGCCTCCACTTGGCTGAACAACACTCTTGGAGTTTTACACCACAAATTTGGTAGATTCAGTTCTGTGGTGAAGACTGCAGGCGTGGAGGCAGCAGTGATGTCGTCGGAGCTCATGGCGGAGTGTTCTTTAGAGCGTTGCTGACGTGACCAATTTTGTAGTAGCCCAGAATGTTGGCTGGTGGAGGAGGCGAGAAACCAGACGTGGTGCTGGTTTCCAGTTTCAGGACAAGACTGCCTATTTTCAAGAGATACGAACGCCGAGAGCGTCCCCCGACGAGGGAAAGAAGGGGAACCCCCGCGTTCTTGAAAAGAGATAGGAAAAAGGTCTCCCAAGCGAGCAGACCGCAACGGCGCAAGGAATAATGCCAGCAGTCGGCCGGACAACAAGTTCAGCTTTTTCCTATAGGTTACCTTTGAATAGGACGGGTGAATGACCCCCACAAAAGGTGTACTGTCGACGAGCCGGTGGCACACTGGAGACAAAGGAAAAATCCCCGTCTCGCGGGAGCCACTCGCGCTGAGGAGCGAGCAGCTTCCGGTACAGTCTTTTGGACATTGATGAATATTTGATAAGAGAAGGTTTTATCCCTTCGGTCACGGTCTCAAAAAGTTTTTTTAGTTGCTTTCAGCTACTTTGCTGTTTCTATAAACGAGACTGGTGGTGTGCCGCTACGTCGATCAAAACAACTGTGGCATTTGATTCGCTGAAGACTGCTCGTGCAATTGAATTTATCGGCTGGATTGTTTGTATATTCGTTGTTTTAAGTAGGGAGTGCATGTCGGTTATATTGAGCAATTTTTCTTCAGAACGTTTACCTCATCCTAAGCTACGTCGCATCTTGTTTTCTGGTCTGATATTGAAACTTAACGATTACACTTCCCTTCCAACCTAGTAAATGGATATCATCCTACTTAAAAACGCGCCGTCAGTTCGTTGATGTAGATGACCACTACTCTGACTTCCTTCCCGTTAATTCTGGCGTCCCGCAAGGAAGCTTCCTAGGCCCGTTGCTTTTTTTATTTACAATAATGACCTAGCAGCCTGTATTGATGAGACCTTTACTATAAAAATATTTGCCGACGATTGCTTGGTTTACAAGGAAATTAAAAATAACAATGACCAGGTTGTTTTAAATGGTAGTATAAAGGCTATTTCTGACTGGTGCGATAAGTGGCACATGAAACTTATTCTCGAGAAAACAGTGTTCATGCGCGTTATCAACAAAAAATGTCCCGCTGAATTTCAATACCGCATTACAGACGTTGTAATTGCTCAAACTGAAAGCTTTAAGTACCTGGGCGTCACACTCACTAATAACCTAACATGGTCCAATCATATCGATGCTGTCTGCGCATCTGCTCGTCCCAAACTTGGTCTCGTCAGACACAGGCTCAAATACTCGCCCCCGCATGTTAACCTGATGGCTTACAACTCTTTAATTAGGTCTAGACTAGAATATGCATGTATTGTTTGAGACCCTTTCTATAAGAAAGATATTAACAAACTTGGGCATATTAACAGACTTGCAGTTTGTTTTACGTATAATCGTTATAAAAGCTGAGATTCTCCTACCGAACCAATGAACGCAAATGGAATTAGCTCCTTAGAATCTATGAGAAAGCTTGCTAGGCTAAAATTTCTTTTTCATCTCTGGCATCAGGACTTCAACCTCGACTCCTCTACCTACCTTCAGCCTTCAACCACTAGACCCACACGACATCACCATTCCTGTAGGTTAACTTCCATTTTTGCACGTACAGAGAAGTTTAAACATTCCTTCTTTCCAAAAACCATAATATATTGAAATGCCCTCCCCAGCCACGTATTTCTTTCAAATAATATACCCCGATTAATTGTAAATTTCCCTAACATGTAAAATTTCAGCTGTTTTGTGTTCTCCACATTTCAGTTGCTTGTTGTATGTTGTTATAAATGGTCATCTTTTTTTCCAGTTCTTCAAGTTTTTCATGCATGCCTTGTATGCCAAACCTTGGCTTTACTAGAAATAAATAAATAAATGTGCTGGCTGCTTGCACTCTGACACTTTATAGACCAAGCTTTTCCAGTCAGCGCCAGAATTCGACATAAAGGTTTGTTGCAGAAATGGGTCTCCCTTCGCCATATTCAATAAAATTCGAAACAGAAAGCAGCCGAGGGTCCAACCACGTCTTTTTATGCCCTGCACCAGCCACTGTCGGTACCCTGGTTTTACGGTTCCCCCTCCGAGCACTAGAAGAATGAGTAGAAAAACGTGCTTGGGGCGCAATTTCTCCCGCTGGGACAGCGAGATGCTTCCGCCGGTGTTTACGTATGTGGCGCAGCTGAAGCCCTCATTTAACTTCGGAAGAATATTCGAGCCCAAGCTCTAAACCCAACCGAGTGTTGGAAGCCTTTACTGCTGTGGTACACAGGAGACCATATTGAAAACTCCTCCACACTCTCAGTAAACACCGAAACGCTCATGTTGTAGTAGATGATAAATGAAATATGCTCGGAGGTACTTATCACCTAATAATGCAAGAAGGTGAGAAGCTGCGTGTCTGGAATAATTTCGAAACCCAAAAACAATCGCCGACACCCCTGTCAAGTATTCCAAACAGTATGACTGGCAAGTCAACGCCTTTTCGTGTAGGCCGCTGGAGCCGCAACGGACACCATAGGAAAAACATTCCAGGTGTCGTTCCATATGAATAGCGCATATGTTTCTCAAATACACCGCTGCGCAAAGTTGCTGTTGCGTGCTGACGTTTTCCGCGAAAGAGGGGAACAAGTAACGTCAACGTCCCTGTCGCCTAAAGCGCTTGACCCCTACGGGCCGTACGTTCTGGCCTCCAAAAGAGTTATTCCTCTTCCTGTCCTATCTGTTGTACCGCCGAAATTGTCATTTCATCCGTATCGTCATCATTTATTGTACCATTAAGTGCCCCTTGAGGGGTTCAACCTAAGGGGCTGGGGGAGTACAAAATTCCGCAGTAGGTAATGGTCGATGTTACAGGCGTAGAAGTGAGGCAGATTGATAATGAAATGACACCAACACAGCAAATACATATAAATTAATATCTAGGGAACTGTAAAAACAAAAAAAGATGAACTGCTGAAATGATTTGTGAATAACTGCTTGAAAACTCAGTGGTCGCCTTCATTGACTATGGTTCCGGGTAGGTGATACTAATCTTCTATGGCTGCAGAAAAACAAGACCCCTATAGTGTTGTTCACCAAAGTAGTCGCTGCAAACTTAACGAATGAAAGAGGCGACTCGACGAACGGGCAGGAGAATGGACGACGGTAGTGCGTTTAAAGTGAATTTATAATATATGTGTTGTAAGAAACAGAGTCGAGATACTTTTCGAAGAATTTCGAGGGTGTGTAGGTTGAGTAAAAGATTAATACTGGTAATACTTGATCGTGGGTTGTACTGTGAGAAAACAAATCTAGCGGCACGATTTTGAATTTATTCAAGTAAATCAGGGCTGAAAATAGCCGACGCCTAATAAAGTTTACCAGGGGTAAAAGCTTTATAGGACAGTTTTCGAATTTGGGAAGGGGGCTACCGAAGCCGGCGCGGCGGTTAGGTGCTGTATACGATCGCACCATGTTAGATTTATTGACATCACTTCTCCAAGGCATTGGTACGAATCAGCCTGGGTTAGGTAATTTCAGTTTATCGAATATAAAAAAAAAGTTACTGAACTTGTGCGAACCATGAAGAGATTTACATTTGTTGATATTTAATTGCATAAGCCATCGTTTACACCCTTTTTTGTATGTTAGATAAGTCATTTTGAAAAATATTTTGGTCAGTGCTACTTAAACTGCTGCGGTAAAGTAAGCAATCGTCTGCGAACAGGTGGATGGGGTATGAAATTTCATCCGGAATGGTATTATTAGGATCAGGATTAAAAAGGGGCCCAAGTACTGACCCTTGCGGAACATCAGATATCACCTTCACGCCAGTTGATTGGTGATTCGCCACAACAGTATATTACACCCTATCAGTGAGGAAATTTCTAATTTTTAATGGGTTAATGCTAATCGAAAAGTTTACTTTAAGACTGCGAAGGGGGACGCAATCAAATGCATTTGAAAAGTCAACGTATACTACATCGGTTTGCAAGGAGGATCCTAGTTTAAAATAAAGATTAGTAGTCAATTGATGCAGCTGCGTCTCGCACAAGAGTCCTCACCGGAACCCTTGCTGGTTAAGAAAAGAGAAGGAATTGAGGTCCAAATGCGTTGCGATGTGGTAGTCGATTACGTGTTCTAGAAGCTAGCAGGCGATGCATGTTAGAGAATTTACGGTAGTTTCGGGGACTGAGTGGTTTTCAGATTTGTGTAAAGGATGACCTTGCATATTTGCCAGTCTTTTGAATTCACCAGTGGCTAGAGATTGGTTAAAAGTGATTTGAAAGATGTGATTGAATATTTCTTTGGCGCCTTTCAAAACTTTCGCGGGAACGTTATCCGGACCTGGGACACTGAAGAACTTAAGGTGGTCGATTGTCTTCATAATACCTTCGCTCGTGACATTGATTGGGCGCATTTCTGGAAAGTTTCGTGTCTGTCAAAAGGGAATGTCGGTGTCGGCTTCGCGGGTAACGACAGTTGAGAAATGCAAATTCACGACTTCTGCACAATCAGAAGGAGCGACTACCTACCTATTAGGGTACGTTAGGTATACTTTATTCGTCGCGGCGTTTTAAGTAGACAAATATTTGAATAATGTCTGCATGTTGACGTGCAGGATGTCGAAAAATTTATGACTGAAAATTTTGTTTTTTGAATTCTTTAACAGGGAGGGCTACTCTCGCAGGAATACGCGATACGTGTCCTCTTTAGCAGGCGATAATACTAATTTCACTTCTCTAAAAAAGCCTTTTTGCTTTTTTGGCAGCCGCATTAGAGTTCGAGTACCGGGGTCTTACTGCGTCCTCAAGAATACAGACTGGTTGCACATCTCTGTCAATGAGAGATAGCATTTTATTTTTTGTTTTCGAATCGCAGCGAATTTTGTTCCACTGTTCTGGAAGCGGCATATTGAGAGAATGATTCATAAAATTTGCTAGTTCTGGAATAATAAAGAAAACTGGGCTTTATTGTAATCCCGAATGTACTTATTGATAGGTGGCCGGGTATGAATAGGGATGGAAAGGTTAAACAATAGCTTTGGTTCATAGACACCACAAACACACTGAATGGATTTCACAAGTACAGGTCTTGATAAGAAAAATAAATCGAGTATGTTAGTACCCCTGGTGGGCATCGTAACTGTTTAGACCAAATTAGACACCAGGCAAAAATCAAGAATTTTTTAATAATGAGTGAACAGACTGATTTAATCAATATTGGGGAAATTAAAATCGCCACAGTGTAAAACGGTGGACCAGGAAAAGAGGATGTTTCAAGTAGCACGACAAAGTAAAGTTCACGCGTGAAGTCATCGTCAGAATCAGGGGGCGGATAACAGGCGATTAGTATTGTTCAGCATAACGTTATTATTATTGCACATGATTTTATGGCGTAATTTATAACAACTCTTGGTGATGGCAAAGTAGGCTTTCTAAGCCCCACAACCCCGCCTCCGCTGCGCCCAAGTCTCGCCTAGTCGGTGAATGATGAACCATGATGTCGGGGAAAGTAGTTCATTATCCTGAATGTCTGGGTTAATATTTCCGTGTATATGACGAGATCCCCACTATCTTCCTGGAGGTCTTCTACAGTTACTTTCTTGGACCTGTAGCTATGGACATTAGTGACCATTACGGTTGTGGTATGAGAAGCTGAAATAGCTTGAAAAGGTTTCTTTAGGAGGAAAAGACGGGCGAGAGCGGGTTTATGAGCATGTTCCGATTTCTATGAGGTTAGTTCGATGACAGAATCGGTAGCGACATTGTAGACGTAGTGCTTGTTATCGATGGTGAGCTTGTCAAAGCGGATTTTGAAGATCGCGTTGCTCTGCTAATTGAAGGCGTAACACTTTTGTCTTGCGACGCGCACACGGGCTGAGTAGTACTCCAGTAAGAACACGGGTGTGTCCAATTGCCGTGAAGACTCTGGGATTTTGGATTTGTCCTCTTAATGCTCAAATTTCACAATTATTGTGCGCGTCTTATCGGTGTGGTAGCGACCCAGTCGGTGTGCTCGCTCTGTTTCTGCCTCACTTACACATATCCTGAGGTTTATAGTGAAAAAGAACATTTTTGCCCTGGATTCCGCCCAGGTTTCAGTATTTTCGTATTTCTTACCAACCAATAAAAGATTTGAGAGGGGTAGGTGGTTTTATGTATCGTCGCACTTGTCAGAAATTCGTTTTAGTTCAGAATACAACGACGCGATTTCAGTGGTTGGGGAATGTGTACGGATGGGACTAGACTGGCTTGTTTCCAATTTTTTTCAAGCACTTCAACACGAGAAGACAGGCTTCCAATCAGGCTTTTTTTCCAACTATGGGTCGAGCGGAGAGATGCAAGGTCATTTTCAAAAGCAGTTTGTCGAGGTCGATGCGTGATTACTTTTCTGCAATGTAAAGTTATGGGCCCACCAATAAAATCGGGTCCGGGGTTCACTTCCACTTCACCCAACATATAAAGTAGGTTTTTGAGGTGGCTGCTGACACACTATTTGAAAAGTAACTTGAAGAATGATCATCGACACCAATCAATCAATTCGGTGGCGCAGACACCACAATCAAAGACGGATCACTAGAGCGTAGACAAAACGCGTGGGGCACGCGACCAACCCGCATGAAGATGGAACATTTTACGGTCATGCTCGCAGCGGTAGCGTGCCCCCACTGGCTTTGGTGAGGGGAGGGCTTTTGTAGTCCAGCAGCTGAATCACCAGCGCTGATTGTGGCATGTGGTTGCCAGGCCAGCTAGCAGGGAATGCCCGGAATTGACGCGCATTACAAAATTAACTGTAGTTAAGTAACCTTGCTCACTCTCGGTCTCTCCGGCGACGACCTGCAATGGAGTAGCGGAATCTGACAAAGATCCAAGTGCGGGAAACTCGCTATCACCATCCGTGGTTTCGCAAAGTCAGCGACGTCTATCGTCGTTGTTGCTACCACAGATATAATCTCTGAAGAATCTGCTGGAGGCGCCGTACTTAATACCCGGCCAGGCCGCGACAGCAAACGACAAATACTTGTCTCACACCAACAGGTTCGTCGCGTTTAAAGGTTTCCTTTTCGCCGACTCGGTGCAGTAACACTGAATATATAGTTGGAATATGGTTTCCCTCACGCAGGCGAAACAAAAAGCAGCAGCAACAGGAGGTAATTTATTTCTAGGCGAAATTCCACAAACTTTCCAACGATGCATGAAAAGCTCGAAGAACAGGACTCACTACTCAGGTGTTTCTGCCCGACACTGTCCCATTCCAACATGACGCATGGGACCCACCGGGCTATGCGCTTCAAGGCAATCCCTACAACACCAAGAACACGATGACAGATGACGGTGGGCATCAATCGACAACGAGCAGGAATCGGAGACAATACAATGCCTTGACGCAGACCAAACTCAAGAAACACTACTTTTATTGTTGGCATTCTTCAATCGCAATAATAAATGCAGGATCTGACAGTTCATTCACAAGACAGTTAACTTCGAGACTGAATAAATAAAAGGTTTTATTCGTCTGTATATACACACCCCTGGAGACATTCTTGTCGTGCACGTGGGAACCAGTGACTTGCACGGTGCCACAAACGACATCATGAGCTGTGGTGTGTTGGTCATGTTCGCCATTGTCTTCTGCGCTGCAATTAGTTTGGTCTGAGGTTATAGGCGGGTATTTCAGTGTGTCTCTAAACTGCCAGGAGTTACTCACACACACTGTCTGTCTTTGTGTGCTGCCACGCAGGGATTCTTGGAAGTGGTGGGAATATGTGCTGTTTATTTCTTCATTACCTTAAGAATGATTGATTGCTGTTTGTTATTGTTTCGCTCGTTGTTAACCATATTTATTTAAGCATATCCTATGCAAATATAGTTGTAAATACTCCTAATTTTATTTTTAAACCGTTCTTGGCCCAGCGCTGATTTATAAAGACTGTCGCGGATGAACACACGTACCTCCACAACTATGATGTGTTGGTAACATCGGATTTGTGTACGCCAGTAACCGGCGGAAGACACAGCAAGGGGTTGTTAATAATGTAATGATTTTTTATTTCCTGAAGGCAGTTACTGCCAGATGCTTCACCACCATGCAACAGGGCACGTAAGCTGGAAAGTTCAGTGTGCCAGTTGTAATCCGTATCAAGGAGACTTGTCAATATTAGTTGCATGTTTTTGCAACTTCCGTTTGTCCTTGTATGGAATCACCGGTACGGGGCCAATTTTTTTTTAATGCGATGCTTGGTATGTTGAAAAATTTCTTTAATTAGCAGTGCCAGGCATCCTCAGACGGGGATTCCGTTTTGCTTGTACAGATACTGCGGAGGCCTACCTTGTCCACACCAAATGTAGCAGCTTGGCATCCGTTTCATGGAGATCTGCTTTTTCTTATTGTAGAGACCTAGCCCCTACGGCTGGTTAGGCCAGCGCGTGATGATCCCAGTGCACTGAGCGTGCGTTGAACACAAATTGTAACGTCAGCCCTGACGTTTCTTGTTCACCATGAGTGCGTGTGCGATGAACAGTGAGCTCGCAGCAAAACTGTGTTTATTCCGCATCAAACCCGAACATGCCCACAACCTCACCAATTACTCCTCCTGAAAATTAGTGCCTTAAACATTGAACCAAACATTCTTAAATGGATTGAGTGCTTTCTGACTAATCGCACTCACTTTGTAACAACTAGTGACTATAACTCACCTCTTTGTAAAGTAACATCTGGCGTACCGCAAGGTTCCGTTTTAGGCCCTTTACTTTTCCTTATATATATTAATGATCTCCCCGGCAGTATTAACTCCTCTATAAGGCTATTTGCAGACGATTGTGTCCTTTACCGCGAAATAACCAACGAATCAGATAACCAACTCCTACAGGGAGACATTGAGACTGTCTCAAACAGGTGCAATAAATGGCTTATGACACTAAACTCTAAGAAATCTAAGTCCATGTCAATAACCCGGCTATCTATTTCTCCCGCTTGTACCTACAGAATTAACGCCGTCCCCCTCCTGCATGTCTCTTCATATAAGTACCTCGGTGTTTACATTACCAACAACCTATCTTGGCCCACGCATGTTACCTACATCTGTAATAACGCTAACCGAACGCTGGGATACTTTCGCCGCAACTTTTCACGCGCTCCGCTGTTCCTCAAAATTCTACTATACCGATCACTAATTGGCCCAAAGCTCGAGTACGCGTCCGCTTTATGGGATCTCGCGCAGCACAATCTAATCAGCGCGTTAGAATCTGTTCAGAACCGCTCAGCTCGGTTCATTTGTTCTAATTATGCCCGTACTGCTAGCATATCAGAAATGAATTCTAGCCTTGACCTACCCAATTTAACTGTCCGGAAAAAACTGGCGCGACTTCATTTTTTTATAAGATATTTTTTCACAACCTATCAATGCGGCAAGACCTGAGTTCACAACCATCGTGGCGCTCATCACGCATTGATCACAAGCATAAGGTTGCCATTCCGTTTTGCCGGACGAAATTCTTTTCAGCAGCCTTCTTACCGAAAACATGTGCCGATTGGAACCACCTTCCCTCTTCCGTTGTAACGATAACAGACTCCTTGTTGTTCAAGACTGCAATTTCTCAGCAATTTTTGCAACTCTATGCGCTTTCTATTATCTATCTTTGTCTTTTATAAGCTTGAATTCTTACTACAAGTGCATTCTTTTTTTTCAGTTCATTTATGTTGCCTTTGTAATTTAAGCTTCTGAGACTTGTTTCTTTTCTTTGTTTTTTTTTCTTGTCTTTATTTCTTTGTGTGTTATGGAATGTTGTTGTACCCACCCCCTGTCTAGTGTCCTACGGGCCCTCAGAGTATTCTAATAAATAAATAAACCACCATCTGTCTTAAAAAAGCGGTGTTCACGACTGCCTTTGGGGGACTTGAACGGACAGCCCAGACACAGCGCAGGCTATGATAGGAGCAGCGATGGAAGAGCACCGGATCCAGGACCGCCGGCCAACTCGGGCTAACCGGCGCTTGGGGTGGGCGTGCACGTTGTGGCTTGGTACAGCGACTCAGACATTGAAGTGAGTGTTGAACGAAGAACCGTATTAGTTCTCTGCAAAATCCTGGCAGTGCGTCATGCAGAGTCACGTTGTTCTAAGGACCGTTGTCTTTCAAGCTTGTGTTTCTAAGCATGTCATTTTTGCTTTGTCGTCCCGTAACAAAACGGTGATTTCTGTTTCCTGCGTCTCGGAGTTGTTTCGGTTGGCGGCGTCAAGCTCACGAACCCTTCGCACATGAAGGAAGTTTCTTTAAAATAAAATGAGCTTGGTGGCATGTACATGACCGAGAAGTTCGACCATTCTTCAATGCTTTCTATGTCTGTTACATTGGATGGTCTTTTGTTTGTGCTAAGACGGAGAAGCGTGTCCCAGTCAACAGTCTTGAATTCTTCATCACCTCTCCTGGGCAAAACTGTTTGTATGCTGGAGGCCAAAATGTAGTGGTACAGGTCCAACATCTATTCGACTGTCAACCCATGCAGACTATTTGGTGTTTGTCATTAATGTAAAATATGGTCCGGTATCGCGAGATACACTACTGCCTATTCGTGTTCTCTAATGAGAGTAAGCCCTAATTAATGGGCTTTTTGCCACCAAAACTGCCCTTTCTTTTCCTTGTCGCAGTATCCCAAGCAACCTTGTGGTTAACTAAAATCCCCAAATATGCCCAAAAGTGGGCTTGCTTGCAAAGTCCAGTTTTCAGGGAAGGTATTGCCAATACAGTGATGCTTTACATTCTGCAGTGGACACAAACAGGCCTATGAAGGTGATGATGATGATGATGCCTGCTTCGCCAGTTGCACATTCAGGAACGAACAAACTACCGCACCGGCGGCTCAGTGTCACAGCGACGTCAAGAAGCACCAGCTCGACGGCTGTATTTGATTGACTCGTGTTGTATATCGAGGAGGCTACGCTTCACGCAAGTGGTCAAGCGTTTCAGATTCAGCCAAGTTCGCTTTAAAACAAGGTTTACATACCGAATATGTAACACTGCGGGCGGTTTTCTGCAATGTTATTAGATTCGGGTCATCTGGATAATCACAATTGAGGTGGTGCCGCATGTTTTGGGGCTTCCGATGAAACGCACGGCAGTTGCGTTGGCCAAAATGCACTTGCTGCTATCGCTGTTTTCGCCCTAGATTGGCCAATGGGGAATTGGTATTGTTAACATAGGCCTACCTGGGGTCCTAAAATATGGTTTGGATTGATGGGGACATGCTTCCAACGTCTGCTTTGAAAGGAGTTGGAAATAGTCGAGTTCTACCACCCTGATGTTCACCTTCAAAATCTGTTCATTGTGTGCTTCTGCAAGCGAAGTACTTAACTTTTATTTTTTAAAAAGCGTCTTCCATTTTAGCTTGCAGTTTATCGAACCTCTCCGGCCGGTGAGGTGTAATGCATTGATAGCCAGTTTGACATTTTTGGAATGGCAAGCCTTCTTCAGATGTGCAGACGGGGTTTCATGAAAGGGCTGAATGGGTACACGAACCGGTCGGTAAGTCTTGGTTACTCGAGAGCCGTATTGCGCTGTGACGGAGCAATTATGTCCTTAAACCGGGCACTTTCTTCTATAGTTGCGTACTTTTGCCGGTAACTACCACGGGTATTTCTTTGATTTGCGTTAGCTATGCCTGTAGAACCGAAGACAGCCCTGTCGTCGGTTGGATTTCAGCAGCAGTAACGGGTTTTCGCAGCAGTAACGGGTGGCGCCTCCGCAGAACACTTGTGTCAATCCGCAAACTTGGTATTGCGACAGGGGAGTAAAAATGACCGGTTGTTCGTATTTTTGCGGAGCACGAGGTCGCGCGTTCGATTCCCGGCCGCGGCGGCCGCTTTTCTGATGGAGGCGAAAAGTAAAAACGCCCGTGTGTAAGAGATTTCGGCGCACGGTAAAGATCCCCAGGTGGTCAAAATTAATCCGAAGCCCTCCACTACGGCGCACCTCATTGCCTGCGTTGCGTCGGCGCGTTAAACCCCACAATCAATCGAATCAATCAATTGTTCGTATTTTTGGCGCTTTTAGGCTGGGTCTTGAGCAGTAGTGTCACTTTCCAGCTGTGTGTATTGCACTTCACTTTCGTTCTTTTTGTTGTGGGGCGGGAAGCGTGGCCACGCGTTAGTGGTTCACGTTGCCAGGGAATTCACCCGCAGCTATGCAGGAGCTTATGTTGCTTTTGGTGATTTCTGCAGCCATGCACGTGTCAGTTAGTATCATTGTTACCGTTTCCACTTTTGATGTCTCAGTGAAAATAAATCGTGCCGCGCTGCACCATTTCTCGTCGCCCATAAAATCGAGTTTTTAATAATGACACACCTGAAGTTGCGCGGATGATTGTTCCGGGTTTTAAAAGATTACAATTTGTGCCGTAGCGCTTGTTGTGGAAGGGCAATTGTCCATTCGATATCCCTCGTTTGCACCAGTCGCACGTACCTCGTACTTATTTTTATGGAAGAAGCAGTGGTACTTTGCACAGCGGAACTACGCGCACTACGGGACACGCCGGGGTTGCAAGATGACGATGGCGGAGCTTTTCTTTCGCACACGTGGTGTCGGCAGGATTGGGAAATTGGTGTCATAGACAAAGCTGCGCGTGTTGTTCTTGGCAGTGTCATATTCACAGATGTTCTAAATTGCCTCCTCTGCGGTATTCTTGGGGGGGGGGGGCGCTATGCAAGTCGTGTGATGTATCAAACTTCGCAAAGACGAAGCTTTGGGGTTTTTTATAGTATTCGGCATGAGACATATTCGCACTATAATTATAACGACATCTTAAAGGTGGTTGGCGCGAAGAATGTGTTCTCTATGTTTCCCTGGCCGGAACCCTGGTTTGCGGAAAATGCTGTTTGTGTAAAATGTCTGTTAGTTGGGCCTCAATCATCTTCGCTACGCCGAGTCCATCGCAAGGGCAAATACAGAACTTCGGGTCTTGCTTGGAAAGCTGTAGGTGGAGCGGCTGCAGTAGGAAAAAAACACAAGATGTGAACGGGACCAGATAATCGGTTCGCGAGTGCACTCGTCTACGACATGTCGATGGTACGGAGGCGTCTGATGACCCTGCCCGCCAGACGGCATAAGCACAACGAGACGAAACCGGCAATGTATATTCTGAGACAAAGATTGTTACAAACCGACTTTCGGGCCAACACATTAGAGTTAGAATTTGATGCGCGACATCAGACACCAAAGAGACGATCTCAATCATCGCTTCTCCACGCAATCTCGCACCAAACATCACGCACCAACTCTGCGGAAAAGTGCTGCCTCAACAGCCCGCAACAGCTTCAGCCTCGCAGAAATATCACGTTTTACAAAGTTTAACACCAGCAATTTTTTCGATAGTAACACTTTGGCAACACTGCAACCCCGCCAGAATTTCACGTGTGCGTGCTCAATTCTGCGAATGCGTAGAGGTTTTGTGGTCACGAGCGATTTCTATTGTGGCCTTTTTTAGGCAAGGTCTGTGTAGCCAACAGGTGGTCCCTCGGCAACGCTTCTATGAAGCGTACCGCTCTTCGGGCGCAGCAGAATCTTTCACTGTATGAATGTTTACAAGACGAAAGCCTCAACAACCCCATCATGCGGAACGCCGCCGCTGTAGTCGTTATTATTTATTATGGAGTACTGTCACCGCCAGAAATGTAAATAAACACCATCTCAAGTAGCACTGGATTACATAGGGCTACATGTGTCACCTACTCGCTACCCCAGGAATTTGCCCGCGCTAAAATAGAGGTTTTCTGAGACAATCACGGCGCGTTTTATCGAACGCCAAGTACAAAATACACCAAATTCACTACAGTTATTTAAAACTTACGCAGCGACGAAGCTTGGAACTTAAGTGTAACAACTCGCTCTATCAGTTATTGTCAAACGAAAAGCGAACAAACAAGCCAAGGAAAGTAACTCAGACAATGTACTCGTAACAAGCATTTAGAATAATGCAAAAAGAGAGACTGCTTTCCCTTTGCAAACGCTTAGAAGACAATTGCCGGGGGGGTGTTCTGGAGGGCGTGATGTTAACTTACAGCTCGTTTATGCACATCTGAGGAATAAGAAAATATCGCTTGTTATTTTATCTTAATGTATACAATACTGCAGGCCACAAATGGGCCCAAGCTGGAGTGGGGGTGTTACAGTGCCGCTAGACTAGTTATACAATCTTTAGTGAGATAAAAACAATAAACAGGACAATACAAAATTATAAAATTATTTTGAAAAACACTGTGAATTAATAATGCAATATTTACAAGTCAAACATTTGATCAACATTTGATCGTAGCAGTTCCTTGAGCAAAAAGGCATTTTATTTCTCGTTTTCAATTTGGCTTTTTAACAATTGTATAGAGAGAATTGAATTACTGTAATATGGTTTGGGCAAATCAGACAAAGGGGTCAGGCTTGCAAGGAATCTGTGCAAAAAGAAATCGGCCTTGGGATGAAAAGGGTATCAATCTTCTCCTCTGTCTTCCATTAAAGCAAGAGTCTTACGGCGATTACGTTGGGGAGTGATGAATAGGCTCATCATTCTGAACTGCTCGCGCTATGTCTCTGTAAATGGCAAACTTTATCATGAGGAAAAAACTAAGTGTTGAAAATGCAAGGTATAGAGTATATGGTGAACTGTTAGGGAAAAAAGTACACGCTTCTTTCCAAACAAACTAAGTAAGGGCTGTAATTAACACCACTTTAGAGTGTCTTAAAGCAAGGAGAATCATCAAGACTGTCCATAATATATTAGAATAAAACCCTCTCAATCGGTAGTATTTTCTTCAGCAGCAACTTTTCACCCTCTTTACGTGTACGTTGAAAAATGCCACAAGTTTGAGACGTTAATGTACCGCTCACTAATGTAAGCTCTAACAAGAGTGTAATATTGGCGTGGCTTTTATTTCGCCCTCCTTAGGGTGCACATGTATAAGCGTGCGTTCGGGTGTCTCTGTACAGTGACAAGTATTTGGAGTTTGACCGAGTACGCGGTGAATGCCGCTGTCATTTTTACGAATATCGAATGACTGAAAGCTATTTGTAAGTTTTTACGGAGCACAGAACCCTATATTAAAGGAAATACTATTTTGGCCGTGTTAATTAGGGAGTATCTGTAAACTCAGCATTGCAATCTCCCAACGGGACATTTGAGGAATAAATAGCCAATAAATGAAATACGCACCATATCCTCTCAGCATTATGGTACAAATTGCGCGTGCTTCAACCGAAGCATTAGGAAATGAATTATAACGACCGAAGAATACACACAATGCCACCGACATTGTCATTTCCACATGACACGTGCCGATGCAACCGCCACTTTATACGGTGATAATTTGGAGTTAAATAGGTTTGGCAATTTAAACACAGCGTTCCTTTTTTGCGCCTTCTTTTTTATAACACCTATCTTCACTCACAAATACTGTGATATCTGCACATAAAGGGTATTTTGAACACTTCGGCAACATTTATTTCTCTTATCTTATGCATTCAAAGGAACTATCAGGTATGTCGCAAGGGTACTCCTGCTCCATAAACTAGACATGACGTTTCCATGGTGGTCCAGCCTTGACAAAAAGCTAAGAAATACATATGAAAAGACTTTACTAAAACTGAAGCAAAAAATAAGCTCTCATGCATGTGTGCAAAAAACCTCTGAACTTTAAACTTTTCCAGCAGTACAGCAATCTTCACATCCAAAAGCTTCATGATCTAGCAGTACCACCCGAAGACAAGTTTAATTCCTCTGGTAGCTGCATTACTACTTGCAAAAGTGAATTTTGACATTATTATACATTTCTGCTTTCTCGTCATTACTGCATCCCAGAAAAACAACAGCTAAAATTTCAAGGGGTAATTTTAAATTACAGTTCAAAGTCAAATCTAAACAGTAATATCTATCGATGAATGGCAAAAGATGCTGGCAAAAATATAGCACCAGCGAATTGGCACAAAGTGAACCAAACTAATAGGCATTACATACCCCATAATTATCGAAATATTGTTTAAGCAGATCATAGCACCTATCCTTCCTAAAAACAGCACAGAAGAATGGCAAATAAATTTTCGAAATGCCACTTTTGGGTGTTATAAAATAAGACAAGTTATCGTAACAACACGAAAAAATTATTGAACATTTAGGTAAGGACAATAGGAAGACTAGTCTTACGCGGTGACATTACAGCGGTTGTCACTAATTGTCAAAAAAGCAACCTTTCAGTCCAATTTATTAACACCGTTTTTTTTTCAACCTCAGTAGCAGGGGCGTGTGGAATAACTACTTTAATAAAGACGGCCTATTGCGCCCCGTGTTGCCCTAATGGCTATGAGGTGTAAGAGGAAGCACTTGAAGGCATATCTAGTTAAATGTGTTGGCGCTAAGCAGCACGACCACCCACTGCTGCTAGTCGCCTATTCGTGAAGCTCTCTAAAGATTTGTGTTCTCTTGCGTTCATATTTTAGCGTATTTCTGAAGCATCTGTGTTAGGCCCTTAGCTCTGGTCCACGTTAGAACTTATTACGGCGTATTTCTGCGTTTTAGTTACGGCAGAGTGTAGGGTATCAGCATGTATTTCGGGGCTTTGGAGCGCCATTCTATTTTGCCATGCGTGTGATCAGCAGATTCATGTATTTTTCCTTCTCTGAGATAGTACTGGATAATTTATCTGAAGGTCCATTTTCTGCCTTTCTAGCGGAAATGAGTTTGGGCGTCCACAAAGGTGATGCGGTTTGTGCGGTCTCGGGCCACTGCGTTGCCTTTCTCCCCCTTTTACAGAACAACATGCGTGGGGGCTCCTTCACACTGCGCCCGGATGTGTCAGGTATGTGTGTCTTCAGGCCCGAGAAGGGCATAGAGTGCTGCTTAAGACATGCCTCTTTAATCAAGGCTTTTTATAACCGACTTCAAAGCGCTCATATTTATACTTTCCGTCATTGTGCCAAGAATGGCTACTATAGCAGAGTTATTGTCACCCTCATGGTAGAATAAAGTACACAGGTAGAAAAGATGGAGATTTTATGCTTCGTGCCATAAAACGTGCCATTAGGAGCGCCGTATTTAACGTCCAGAAAATATTATCAAGCATTCACTGCATCCTTACATGCTAGAACATCCTGGTAGGTGTTGGTTTCTTTTATACGCCTTCGTAGTGAAAGCAGGCGCTGCGTCTGATACCGAAGACATTGGTTTGTCTCTCTGAGTATACGCCGTATACTGTCTATAGGGGTAAATAACAACGGCAGCTTCCCCTTAACTCCAGCCCTCAACAGGGCTTGTCATGTGCCAGGGCACCTGCCGAGAGGGGATGCACCAAACCCCCCAAAAAAGCGAAAGAAAAGAACGAAGGAACAGCACTTTGAAGTGCGCGCCAGGAGAGCACCAGTGAGAGAACGCCAGCGCCGAATCACCGAGGCATAATGGGCAAATATTGCAGAGCACTGGTAATCTGATCAGAGAAGACCGCACAAAAGACCAGTGGCGTGATGGCCATTTATGGACATGGGAAAGGCAAGGACCCAATGAGAGTGCGCCACGAGAGAGTCAAGAGGGGGTTAAATCAGGGCGCACAAAGAGAAGAGGGAGGCAAGAAACCGAAGAAACCAGGAGGCTGTAGGAGCACGTACGCTTCAAGGAACCAGCAATGTTGACGCGGCCAGGCCATCGACCATGCAATCCGAGCCTGGGCGGGTGCATGCCGACTTCTCATCGGCACCCTCATCCTTGGTGCACCACGAACCTACGTCTTCGTGGTCCCAGCGGCATCCGTAGGGCACCTGGGGCCAACGTCCACACTCCGTCGACCTTCGTCTCGACGGCGCCGAAAGGCTACGTTCGTGCCGAACGTACCTGGGACCTCCATAGGAAGCGGCTACCAGGGGGTAGCCATCGAGGAAGCACGCCGGCCAAGGGATGACCGCGAACGTCGAACGCCGGCATTAAAACGCCGTTAAAAATTGAGTTCTGAAATCGTTCCACGTCTCTATGGAGCTCTCATGGTTTTCGAACCAGATACGTGCTGAGTCCCTGAGACATGAAAATAACGAGTCACTCTGCACACAAATTGTATTTAACAGACGGATGTGCAGCCAGCCTTCCTCCTGCAGCAAACGATGTAGCAACCAATCTGAAATTGCTTGCTACATCGCTAAAAATTGAAACGTCGTTAAACATTGCGTTCTGAAATCGTCCCACGTCTCTAGGGAGCACTCAATGTTTTCTAACCAATCTGTGCTGAGTCCTCAAGGTAGAAGAACACTTGCCTCAGTGTCTCCGCGTCGTCCCGTCGGTTAAACAGCCCGACTGGTTCGACTTCTCCCAACCAGTCTTCAGGATCTTCCGAAGGTGACCCATGGAAAGATGGTGGTTCCCTTGATTGCTGGGGAACGAGGGGAGGTTTTGAAATGGTGGTCATGGTGCATGCGTTGATGATGGTGGTTTTCACGAAGTCTTCTTTCTTTACGTTATCCGGAAGCAGTCCAAACTCAGGCTGAAGGCCTTGCTGTTGGCGGCTGCCACGAGTGGGACTTGCTTGTCGGCTTCACGAGGGCGTAGTGTGCATTTACCACGCACCTCGACCAGATGTCACGAAGTCAAAGACGACGCCGTTGTCTTCAAGGAAAACGTGTTTATTGGAGCGAACTTCTGCTCCCCTAACAACTCAAAGAATACACAGGCGGCGAAGTAGCAGACAGCAAAGTCACGTGTGCAGGCGAGCTCCGGAGATTCGAATGCCGAGCGTCGGCTCCGCAAGAATTTATCTTTAGCCGCGAGTGTTTATGGAACCGTCGAATCACATCCAGAAGAAAGAAGATTATTCTAGGCTGTTCACGTGAGTTCGGAACGCTCTGCCCATCAGAAGAGATAACACATACGGCATAGAAAGAAACACTGGAACACGCGCTTCCCATGGCACACAGGTAACACAGATAACACAGACCGGCGTAGCTGGGCCGTAAACGTATAACAAATATAAACAAGCCCATTGCATGGTTCGCGGCATTGTTGTGCTGTACACGATGTCGTTCGTCGATAACAATGACGGAAAACTGAATGTAGAAGTTCTAGAAAACGGTCACTGTTGATTCCGGACGCAGAATTTAACCGTAGCTTGCCGAAGTCGGTTATGTTTTTTTGTAATATCACTGAATAAGCCTTGATGAGGATTCGCATTGTACCGTTGCTCTTTGTATAGAGAAAAACTTGTTGGTGGGCGATCTGGTGCATCTTCAAAGTAAAGTGAGAAACTGCGCAATTTTGGACGCACAGAAAAAGGCAGGAAACAACGGACACAAGGAGAAACAGGACTGCGCCTGTCCTGTGCGTCCTCCTTTTTTGTGGGTGTCCAAATTTCTGCAGTTTTTTTACCTTTCTTCTACTGAAAAGGCGTACAGACCGTGGAGGCGTACGGTCGTACGTACAGGCGTACGTACCGCCGTACGCGTACAGGTGTACAACTACCTCCGCTGGACACCATACTAGGAATGGCTTATCCAGAGGCAGTTCACGTAAAGGGCGCTAAAGAAACTAACGTTTCGCACCTGCCAAGTCTCCTTCTCGGACACCATTGGCTGAAATTGGCAATCAGGCTTGTTGGTCCTAACGGAGAAAAACTTCCGATACTCTTATCTCCCCCTTGTGGTCGTTTTTTGAATCGCGTTCAGATTTACGTGTTCAAGAAGCTTGTTTGCGTCCGATCAATGATTCTCCTGTTTGGAAGGTACGGTACGGAAGGGACGAAGGAACACAGTTTAAAACACGTACGCTAACGTCCAAACGACTTCCAAGTTAGCACATGTCTTTTTTAATGTGTTCGTTGGTGCTGTATTTTCAGCTATTGTTTCTTCAGTATGTTCCCCCAACTCGCCCACAGCAAGCTCCCGCTGCTTCAGATTTCTTCTCCGCAGGTCTCTTTCCGGTCTTCACAAGTTCAACCATGTTCAGTTAATACGTGGATTAACCTCGCTTGAAGCAATAATTCTTGTCAGTCTCGGTTACTGTCACAGTACCTCAAAAAAGCCGTGCTTTGTTGGGAAGTTTGTTTTGCTTGGTGGCATGAATTCTTTATGGGAAGTTATCAAACGGGTGTACAAAATATTGAAGTCATAAGAGGGGCGTTATCTACGAAGTTACTACGACTGGTTGCGGGTTTTGGATAATGAAAGAAAGGACTGGGCTGGAATGGACGGGGTTTTCTTGTCATCAATATTGTGGCTCATCAAGTTTACTAGTTTCTATGGGAGATGAGAAGAATATACATGACGAAGTGGAAACGGTTGAACACCAAACCTACTCGAGTGGCCATCACCGGCGACGTTACCCTTGTAGACGATGCGAAGATGCTTCTTGGAGATAATCTAAGGTTCAGAATTCAGCCATCTACCAAGAAGGACCAGATGCTTGCTGTTTGTCGGCAGTTTCGTGAACGCGCTGGTGAGGCTAACCGGAGTCCAGCTACCAGCGACGCCATCGATACTACGCTACGAGCCGGGAGTTCAAAACGTCCTTCCACCCCTCCTCTTATGAATTTGTTTTTTTTTGTAAGGGTAAATGACCTTATTGTTATACAACCTGACAAGGATGATGGAATTGTTACTTTTATAAACGTGCCTAATATAAAAAATTACGCCCGCCTCCCCTCGCGGGAACCCTGGTGTGATGCAACGCATCTCAAGGGGGGTTCCATTGGCGTTTTCCATCGTATTGATTACGCTTATAGCAGGGATTCTCACGCCAAGGCGAGGTGGGCGGACGACCGGAGCGCGGAATTCCGCTTTATATTCATAGCGCCCGAAGGAGAGGAGAGCGCGGAGAGAGAGAGTACTGCACATGTGCAGCGCCCGCAGTGCCGAGCGAGCGCAGCGCCGCCCACCTGCGCTTAGCAACGGAGAGAGAGCGCGCTGCGCCAACCCGTGGCTGTTTGGGAGAGTGTGTTCGCTATCAGAGAGGGGAGAGAAGGAGAGGGGCAGCTGTGCGCACAACGCAGGACAGGCGCAGGAAGGACAGAGAAGCGAGAATAAGGTGCGTTGCATCTAAAAGTTATCACTGCAATTGAGAATTTCAAATTCGCCGCTTACACCCAGAAGAAGCACAAATCGGACGCAATCACGCTCCTTGAGAATTTAAGCTTTGGCACAATTCAGAAAGCGACCAACAAGGCAGCGACAGGAGTTTTGGAACTTCTCTTCTCCCGCAACAGCCACAAGCATGACAGTTCATTTCCGCCAGCAGTCTCAGAGATCAGGACTTGGGAGGAAGGAGTCGGGCAGATACTTCATGTGCCATTTTCGGGTTCTATAAAAAAGGCGCTTGCTTTTATGATCCGGAACAGTCTAGAAAAAAGTTCAACTACACCTTGCAATACGGTGCACGGTTTACAGTTGCGCCAGTCCTGTCGCACCTTTATTCCAGTTCAAGCGTTGCGGCATAGCAGTGGTCAATCGCGGTATGGAGTTGTTGGTGGGGGCCAGGTAAGGCATTGATGCCCACTGTGGTCCGCATTTCCGCAGTTCCAGCAAGCGCAGCCGTCGTGGGCGCATGGTCACACCCTTCCGGTGACTGACGTGATGAGTTGCTCACGGTAAATACCGGCGTTAGTGTTAGATAACCACTGGCACATGCTAGGGGCCAGGCGCCCGACGGCTGTGTGTCACCGCAGAAATCCACCAACACTGCCATGTCTCCCTCCCGTGATCACTTTCACCGCTGTTGCTCGCTGCTTCTTATTGGACGCTAAGCGTGAGTGTCTGGGGTGAGTGACCCTGCACCATAAGGATAATGATGCTTCTCAGAGCAATTGACGCGTACCCCACCAAGCGCGTCTTCGGTTTTGTTTTCGTTTCCTCTTTCGCTTAGTTTCACGACACTAACCCCCCACTTAAGCATTTTTCTCTTGAAAAACGTCTTTCCACTATCAACCACACATCGTTCATCAAACCGTCACGAAGCTGTCTGCGAAACACTCATAACGTAGTACGCCAAATCAAGGCATCGTTTTGAACAGCACCAGCGTGCTACACGGCGGCACACAAGCAAAACGTAACACACATGATAATCAACCCGTTGTCAGACTTTCTCAAAATGAAAGTATCCCAGATTGTACTGAAAAGAAGGCAACAATAACGCTCTACCGGTATGTTGCGCCGATTACAGCCGATATTGGGATTTTCTGCGTTTAGAATAAAACAGTAATAAATACACCGGGAACCATTGGGGTGATTTACGGTTGCCCGGATTGTCGTCGGGACCGGTATTCCCCTGTTCCCTGACTGTTTGTTAGGCAAAGGTAGGCGACAGTAGTTACTCTACCTTACACGGTCTTTACATCATCCTAATCCATAAGAAAGGCGACATGAAGAACTTGAAAAATTACAGGCCGATCAGCTTACTGTGAGTCGTCTACAAGGTATTTACCAAGGTAATCGCTAACCGAATCTCTGCAACCTTAGATTTCAGTCAACCTAAAGAACAAGCAGGTTTCTGTAAAGGTTATTCAACAATGGACCATATTCACACAATCAATCAGGTGTTATAGAAGTGCGCTGAGTGTACTGAACGCCTATATATAGCCTTCATAGATTATGAGAAAGCATTTGACTCTGTCGAAACCCTAGCAGTCATTCAGGCATTACGGAACCATGGGGTAGATGAGCATTATGTAAGAATACTAGAGGATATCTACAATGGGTCTACAGCTACTATCATCCTCCATAGGGAGAGCAGTAAAGTACCTATAAGGAAGGGTGTCAGACAAGGAGACACAATCTCTCCAATGTTATTCACAGCATGCCTAAAAGAAGTATTCAGAACGTTGGATTTGGAACAGGTGGGAGTAAGGGTTAATGGAGAATACCTCGGTAACCTGATAATTGCTGATGACGTTGCCTTGCTAATTACCTCGAGGGACGAATTGCAAAGAATGCTTTCCGCACTGTGCGAACAGAGTAGAACCGTGGGCCTGAAAATTAATATGCAGAAAACTAAAGTTATGATCAATAACCTCGGGACAGCACAGCAGTTTGACATAGGTGGCGAGGCAGTGGAAGTGGTAAGCGAATATATCTGCTTAGGCCAAGTTGTGACCCCAGATCCCAACCATGAGGCAGAGATAATTAGAAGGATCAGAATGGGGTGGGGTGCATATGGGAAACATTCTCAGATAATAAATAGCAGCCTACCATTGTCGCTGAAGAAGAAAGTGTATGACAGCTGCATCCTACTGGTACTCACCTACGGGGCAGAAACTTGGAGGCTCACTAAGAGGGTTCAACTTAAATTGAGAACGACTCAGCGGGCAATGGAGCGGAAAATGATAGGTGTAACATTAAGGGAGAAGGAGAGAGCGGAGTGGGTCAGGGAACAAACATGTGTTAAGGACATATCAGCAGAAATTAAGATGATGAAGAAGACGTGGGCAGCGCATGTAATGCGAAGGCAAGATAACCGTTGGTCATTAAGGGTAACAGAGTTGATCCCTAGAGAAGGCAAGCGTTGCAGGGGGCGGCAGAAAGTTAGATGGGCAGATGAGGTCAAGAAGTTTGCGGAGATAAATTGGTCGCAGTTAGCACAGGACCGAGGTAATTGGAGAATAATGGGAGAGGCCTTTGCCCTGCAGTGGTCGTAGATAGGCTGATGATGATGATGATGATGATGATGGCATTCCACCCGCAGAGCCTCATCTCCCTCCTGTGACAACTTTCACCGTTGTGGCTGGCCGCTTATTATTGCACGCTAGCAGTGACAGCCGGGATGAGTGACCCCTCATGACGATGGTTATGATGCTCTTACAATATTGCAGCGTACCCTACCGAATGTGTCTCGTTTATGTTTCCTTTCGCTTTGTTTCGCGACACCAGTTACGACAACTGCTTCAGAATAAGGCATACCCACTGCGGAGGTCAGCGAAGGTAGTTCAGACTTCGTCGGACCGGAGCAGGAACGAGGTGAACGCCTTTTCTTTACACATAAAAGACCTTTACTACGCGGCCCCCATCAAGGCGCATTCCGTGTTATATGGATACCTGTACCCACTACGGCAAGCTACGGTTCCACACGGTGGCTGGGATCAACAGTGACGGTTTTGATAGCTTTCGGACATGAAACAATACTAGTGTCATCAATTTCGACAATAGAGATTATGCGCAACACAATGCTATTTGCTTTGTCTCTGTGCCCGTTCAGTCAAATTGCTTGGTTTGCGGCTTTGACAAACCTATTCAGAACAGTCTGGATGGTAAAGGTGCTGTTACTGAGATTAGATACGTCGATGACTACAAGGGTGTCGTTAAGCATATGCCACAGTGGAGGTTAGAACACAATGTCTATAATGTCATCCGCAAGATTGAGACTGGGTTTGAACTATCAAATTCACTAGCCGGTGACCGAGTGACGTGAACATTCGTTCCTAGATTTGCAGCTCACTTTGCGAAACACGCATGTGTTGTGGGAGTAAGAGTCATTAGTCAGTAAACAGCTGATTTTGTAACGCAGCTCCCATTAAAAATAAAAATAAAAGCAAAGTAGCTTTAACATGGCTAAAGGCAGTGTAACTTAAGCCTTTCGATGACACAGTAGAACGCAGTTTAATTAAGCGATGAGCAAGGGTGAGGAAACCAGTATATCGGTCGTACATGATTCGCATCGGTCACGGTACGCTTGCACGGAAACAAAAAAATGTACAGCTTGAACAAAGCAAACCCTGCGAACATGAAGATTGTTCTTGGGATCCCGTATTTTCACATGTTATCAGCAACCTTATGAAGTTTGCGTTAAAGGCTTAACGTTATTGTTGTGTTCTGTGAACCGTGCATATTGCGTTACTCCAAGAGCGCTAAGACGAAGGGGACAAAGAAAGAAGGACAAACACAGGCCCTGACTATCAACTGCAATTTTTTTAGAGAAAACAAATTTGTTATACACACATACTTCTGCTAATATGCAATGACTGCGTGCATCGATAAAAACAGCTGCAAGATTTTTCGTCCGCGCTTTCCCATTCACAACCCTGACACCAGCAAACTTACTTCCTTATCTAACAGGATAAGGATTGATGGCCTATTTAGTCTTCGCCAAATATCTTAATATAAAATTCTTCCCCCGTTTCTCTTGTTGTTTGATTGCTGTGTCCATAGAGTATCTTTCTGTATTGAAGGAAGGGTAGGCTTGCATTTTTTCAATGAAGGGAGAAGTGGCTACAGGGCCTACATTTTAGTGGCAAAATGTGCTCTCCAAGTATGTTATCTGCGCATCTCCACGACTGCCCCAAGTACACACTATCGCAAATTAAGTGCGCTTGATACACGACCCCTCTCTCATATATTCAACAAATCGGGGAGTATGTTCATATCAAATATATTTGTGTAGATTTGATTTTGATCTTTCTTTTTTAACAGGCACTCATCAATAGGCCATTCTCGGTTCAGTTTTATTTTTACGGAAAAAATATTGATATGATACTTTCTATCTTCTTCTTACAATGTTATAGCCCATGAACGTTTGGAGTTGCAGTCATTTTCATCGTCATGTCCCGACACATATCAAATTGCGCCGAGAGTGTCCAACTGTTGCGGGCATGTACCAAAAGAAAACCAAAATACATACTCCGAAGTAAATGTGATAAGAACCATACTCCCAGATTTGTTGAATGCAATGAAAAAGGGCTCGTGTATAGGATACCTTTGAATTGTGATTGCGTGCACGTGGGCACATCTGGGAGATGTGTAAATGCCACACCCAAAGAGCATCTTTTGTAAATAAAACGTAGGGCGTGTAGCCACTTCTCCCCTAATGGCAGAAAATGCAAGTGCACCCCGTCCTTCAGTGACACAACGATACTGTACAAACAAAGCAATGAAACAATAGGAGAAGTGGTGGAAGCTTACCACATCAAATTGAGAGAGGACTGCATAAGCCACCGATGCTTTTCCCTATAAGACACGGAAGTTGGTTATCTGGTGCCAGGGGTGTGAGTGGCAAACGGCGAAAGAACAATGTTGCAACTGTTTTTTCAATTGTTACACGCAGCCATTGCAAATGACCAGATGTATGTATGTATAAATACTGTTTTCCTTTGAAGAAATTCTAGTTGACAATCAGAGCATGTGTGTCTTTTCTTTGCCCCGGTGACTTGGCGGTGTTATAAGATTGTAACCATGCCAACTTTCTCGACTTGTAATATTACTACGTTCATATGGGCCGACATATACCGGATGATGACTAAGGGTAAGGCAAGCCCTTGTTTTAAAACACACAGTGCAGTACACGCATTGTAGAATGAATGTGCTTAATGAAATTCCACAAACTGCAGTAGAGTTTATATCCGGTAAACTGACCCTTGCTATAATGATAGTGCACGACAATCCCACCTGGTTGTTCACCGTAACTTTCGGCGACATTTGGCGGACATTTGCAAGCATTGTGAGTGCAAGCTGATTTCTAACGGCCCAAAGTTCGTTGAATGTTCCAGTGAGAACCTTAAACAGAAAATACTGGTAGCTTTTCATATCGCGAGAGTTAGCGACAAATACACAAGCTCTCCATATGTGGCGTTTGCCAGAAAGGAGGTAGCGTTTCGATGCAACAGAAAATTTATGATGACCCGACAGAATGCGGTCTATTTCTATTTCCTATTTAAAAACTGCTTCCTTCAAAAGAAAGTTTGGTTGAAATTTATCGTTTTATATCTGTTGTACTGTGCTCTTTGTCTTTTGTCTTTGTCTTTTGTGTTCCTTTGTCCTTGCATGATTTCTTCACAGCACTTTTCTTGTGACCTTTTGGTTTCATAATGAGGCACTAACTTCTGTGTGTGTTTTTGTCAGGGTTTGTAATCTGAGCACACCGCTCCACACTTAGGTAAATATTTTTCCAAACGATATCTACAAACCGTCAGCGCTGTCACTAATAGATTTATTTTTATGTCAGAAAATATTATCAACAAAAATTTGAATATTTCTCAAATACGTGTACAGATTTTTTTGTTCTTCTAACAGTCTAGTACTGCCTTTGTCAATTTTAATATTGAGGGAGAACTTGTGTCTAACGGAATATCTTTCTTGTATGTTCTCTGGGTTTTTTTAGCTTAAGTAGGCATTGTGGATCAATTCCAAGCAATATCAGAAATCACTTGTCGTAATATACCTACATAAAAAGGGTATTTTAAATTTTTTAAAGCAGTGCTGCACGCCAGTGTGTACAATGTGTGTTCTTGGTGTAACACACATCGTTTCCCGTGCTAACGTTTTGTTGTTGTCAACGCATTTTACGCAGCAACAGTTGTCCCTCGCAGCCGAATTATACCAGGCAGCATCTTATTCCGCAAGCCTACCCTACTATATTGTATAAAATCTCCCGTTAGTCTTGCCAGAAAAGCTAACAGCAAACACAAAAGGTTACTCGGAACAAAACAACGGAATAAATCTGGAATAATTATGAAAGCTGGCCGGTAGTAGAGTCTGGTATAATCAAGCTAGGGAGAAATCTAGGTCCCCGTGTGCCTGTTCTTGCTCTTCTTCTTGAATTCATTAATAATTGTATTGTGAGTTCACATATTCGCCAGTGCTACAACTGTTCACCATATGATCGTACGTGACCAACGAAGCAGGCACAACATAAAAAGAGTGTTTTTTCTCAGAGCGATGTAGCATTGGCGCACTATCGTTTATTGCGTTCAGATTCGATAGCCATTCTTTTTTCTCTGATCTGTATCTAGAGTACAAATATGCAGAGCGTATTCAAATGCTTACCCGTATCGTCGGGGGGTGCGTCTCCGTTGTCTCCTGATACAAACATTACAAAAGTTATCTTAATTTTACTGACTGGTGCAATACAGTAAAATACGCGTGACTTAGCCGCAAATACACCCATTCATTTACATGAAATGGGCTTCGTCACGCATATTCAATTTTCAAGTATACTCACTGAGTTTTTTGAATCACGTTTTTTTTAAATCAAAGAACTGCTGCTTCTCAGCATAAATTAGCCGCTCTGACACATAGTTCAAGCATGTCTAGCTTGTTTCAATTGATAGAAGTTTTCACCTATTCCTTGTGTATATTTCATAGAAATAGCGGCCTAGACGCCGGTGCTTCTAATTTCTGGTATAAGAAGCTGCCCCGTAGAAGCTAGCAAAGGTCTGCTCGGGTTGTGCACGTATTGTTGTTCCTTCGCTTAGTGCGAGCGTGCTATTTTACAAACTCTAAACGCTGAGTCTGCAGCAGCGCCACAACTCTTAACCCAAAGGCGGTACACGTAAGAGTGCCTGACTATTACACTAAATATCAAGCACCCCTTTTATGCAACACCTTCACGCGTGGCTTCAGATGTGGCTTGTGACGCAGTATACCCACAATACTGCTCCCGCGTTACCTATATCATTGCCAACTCGTGACCCTAGTGCCATGATAATGATTGTTGTTGGATGTCAATTGCGCAAGGCCAATTATGGAAGCAAGTGCTAAACCAGTGGTTATATATGGAAGAGTAAGGCTTAAACACGAAAATCGCTTAGCAAGAAGAAAAGTAAAATCGCTTTATGACAATGAGGGTGGCTGGTGTAGGAGGCCACGTTTTGACCATGCATGGTATGAATTAGGTCTAATAAGTTTACTAGTGCTAAATACTTAAAAACACGCTCGATAGAAAACATGGGATCGTCATAAAGGACGGACGCTGGGTGTAGTTGGATGTGTTGTCTGTATTTCTGAACAAACTGTTTGCTTCGTGTTGTGTCAAGTAGCTTGAAATAAATGAGTATGCAGATTAGAGATAGGCCAACTCCATACCCGCTGCACATGGGTTTTGGTGATACAGTGAACATATGGGAGTGTGTTACATGTGTGTGATATATCTGCAACATCGCTAAGGTACATTCTGTGTGTCTGTTGTGTGGGTCAGTTGTGTATGGTCCCAAGTGCGGTTTTATTACGTGTAATTTGTTGTCTATCTGTTTACTGTACTGTGCTTCCCTTTTGTGACAAAGATGTTATCTGATGTGAGCTATCAGGCCTGTGGTTGTAGTATAATGTCAATATTGTTCTTACAAGCAGCAGCGGCGGCCCCTCAGTCCGCGGAGTCGCTGCAAGCGATCCAGGCACGATCCGGAACCAATCAAAAGACCAGATAAAGTTTTTCAGTTTTAGGCATTGAAAAAATGATTGGCTATGTTGTATTTGCAGGGCTTGTAAGATGACTTTGCACAAATAACGCTAAGCAATCTACATAAATGGCAGACTCTATAATTTCATTTTGAAGAATGTATTGTAGAATGAGTATTTTTCGTTGTGCTTCTGCATAGAAAGTGGTGGTGTGTACGCTCATAGTTCTGTACACAATAAGTGTCGCAGCAAGAACTGAAAAAGATACCTTCAAAGTGGTTTTGTAGGGAACACTGTAAAATTATAAGATTCTGCACATATATATTTGTCGCGAAGGAACAAGAATTGCTGAATAATATCAGTTCTTGGTGCCCTGTTTTAATCTATTTTATAAAACGCAGGTCGCCAGATACAGGCTGAAGATGCAATGATGGTAGGAAATGAGTGAAAGATGACCTGATGTACATGACTAGAAACGAGATATTGAGACCGAAGCTTTCTCTCTCACTCTCACGAGAAAGGCAGAGAGATGGAAAGGGTAAAAGCATCAGATATGTGAATGTGTCATTAGGGAGAGGTTTAAAAAGGCTGTATTTCAGCGATGAAATTTTAATAGCATTGAACAAGTGCATGTATGTTCGTTGACCCTCTAGGTACCACTTGTTACAGTCAACATATACGCTTCAAACTGGCCTAGTGCGGAAAGAACCTGACGGAAGGCGAAGCTCCAACAGGAGCGATGGGTTAAGAATTCTCAATGCTGTTTTTATTGCCGACAAATACTTGAGACTAGCATAGTCCAGCCGACACCCAACCAGGGCAGTACGAAGGTGCAGCAGGAGTTCTTTGTCGCTTCCATACAAGTAGTGTGAGATGTTAAGGATAATCGTTGCTTTCAGACGTTTATGCTTAAGTTGCTTGATGTGTTGAATAAATGTGAGTTTGTGGTCAAACACAGCACATAAAAATTGTGCTTTGTTCACTGGAATTGAAACGCCATTCAGAGAAATGTCTGGGTCTGAATGGATCTCTCACCTAATAACAAACATTAAAAAAAGAGAATTGATGGATGGAGTTTAAAACCAGTCTTGTCTGCAAAGCGGGCTGGTTTTTCGACCCCAAGCTGGACTTCACATTCACAGATTGACGTATTACAAAAATTAAAAGATAGCTGGATATCGTGTACTTATGTAGAACAAGAAACTAGGTTTCAATGCCTGCTCATGAGAGTTCATCTTGGCTATGAGCAGTGTGCAGCTTAAAACTCCACCATGTGGCCCACCGTGTCTTTGCGCGCCAACCCTTGACAGTGCACTACCGACTCTTAGGGAAAATGTTCTCTCGGACACGCAAGTAGCCAAGGTATTCAACATGTTTCCCGAGACACCAAAGGATTTCATTTTGCTTGGGGTGCCGTAACACCAACGGCTGTCATAGGATTTCTTGATATCAAAAAACACTTTAACGCAAACGTGTTTGCGCACGACGGCATCCTTAATATACAATTCAAGTGAAACGATTCAGTGATCCCTGGGTCATCCTGAACTGGAGCCTGCCTGCCAGCTCTCGAGAAGGCAGTTTTACTCCAGAAAGTACACGAGGTTGAGGTTTATCACCTTCTCGATAAGCTTGCACAGACAGCTTTTAAGGGCGATGAGTCCATAGCTTACAGGAAAGGAAGGGTCTTCCCACTTCTTTAGGAGAGGCACTATTTGGCCAACCCTCCAATATTCGGAAGGTTCCCCGCAAGCCATATGTTTTTGTATATGTGTACAAATGTCTGAAGTGTATCTACATAGAAGTGCTGTATCGTAGTGTATGTAATTTGTTCGCCTGGAGCAAAAGGTAAGACGTATTGTGAGCAATTTTCAGCCCATGAAGAGAGAAGGGGACCGATCTATCAACGAATCCATCAAGCAATTAATCAAAATCATGTTTCGCGACATAATATATTCGCTCAAACTCTTCAAATTGAGGCGCCGTCGCGCCTAGTAGGAGGTTAACATAAAGCCTGTGATCCAGTTCTTTGACGAAGCAAATCGTGATTGTGCTATCGACGTTGATAATGAGAAGACATGGTGCTGAAGTTTCAGGAGCCCTTCAGAGCAACAATACCTTAAACAATCACATCCAGCTCGACTCAGGCTGTAGCTGACCCACATAACCAGACAACATATCTTTACAAAACACTCCTGCAGCTTTTCTACATTTTCCATCATCAAGCACAGTTTAAAGAGGCCGTGGGGCAACACAAGACACCAAAAACCCCGCACGTCGCTGTGCCACAGACAACAACGGCGTTACAACGCAGGCATCATTTTGGTTTACAAACATTGTTTGACACCTCATTGGTGCTACTTTTACTGGTGCATGAAGCAAGTCTCAGTGGTCGGCTACTGAGAAGAAGAAAACATCATACGCACAAAGTAGCTGCTCACCGAGGGGAGTCGACGTTTTTGGTGAACAAAAAATGGTTGGAGTGGCGAGAGACTGCCGATTTGACTACGGTGTGACAAGTGCGCAAATGGCATTCAACCACGCTGTTTACGTAATATGCACCGAGCAGTATTGCCGAGACGTGTAGACCAGGCAGCGCGGTTTCTTGACGCTGGGCTCATGGTCACCTCCAATATTACACCTAAACAGGCACAGGCTCTGTATTATCGGGGCTCTCCTAACTACTTTGATGGCGGAGACCAATCACTTTCCTATCAGTTACTTGTACCGTCACTGTGGTCGACTTTGGAAGTACAAAAGCGATAACATGTCTGTGAACTGACGTCTGCTTAATATTTAAGAAAAATAATAGACGCCCACAATATCTGCGGGTGTCGGAAGTGACAGTTTTGAACGGCCACACTGCCATTACGGACCAGCCAATCATCCTGATGACGAAAAAAAGCACTGGCCATCTGCAAACAACAATTCGGCAAAACCTAATTAAAAATCCTGATTCGCTCGGATAACTGATGGTATCTAGTAACTGGCTAAATTAAGCCAGTAATCTCCACCCTAAAAGCGGAAGAAATATTGCCGGGCTGCAATTTTCAAGGCCTGCTGCAGTTAAAATTGTATGTCAAGCACCGTTGGAGCGTCATTGGGGCAGCCGCATCCTTTTAGCGCAGCTAGTTGTCCAGGGTTTGTTAACGTCTTCGGGACTTCAAAATTTCGGAGTAAACTGCGAGGGCAAAGAATGCACCAGGAATGACCTGGTGAGGACCCAGTTTAAAAAGACAGCCAAGAAGACGACCTAGAGGTCTCAAATCTCACTCACACCGAAATAGGCGAACTTTGAAGCTGACGCGTACCTGAACCCTTATGTCGTAAATCTGCAACTGTGGAGAGGATTTTCAGCCGACCTGTAAAAGCGTTCGCAGGTGTGATGGCATGGACCATACCAACTCATTCGACCCCCTTTTGTGTCCACGGAACGCGAATTTACCAGATGTACAATATCCACAAGAGCAGTTGACATTAGCTAGTGTTTTTGCCTTAAAACCTACAATTTTGGCTCGACAGGTCACCGACTCGAACGCCGCACGTCATTATCTAAGCTGCTTTGGTACACAGCGTGGGTCTTTGTTACGTGCACAACCGGAAGCAAAGAACTTGTGGATCCGGTGAGTAATTTAGTGAAATAGAAAGTCGAAAAGAAGAGGACTGCGTATATACGGAAGTCATTTGGGAGTTCCATCAAAAAAACATTCATGATTTCATCTTTTATTTTTATCAACTGCAATAAAAGGTAGTCCCGCGCTCGACAGGTGCGCGGACATCTTTTTAGCATCACTAAGTCTACCAAGCAGCTTTCGTTGGTCCGTAAGCGTTTTGATATCACAGAAATGTGCGTCTAATATGCACGGAAAAGCAGTTTTCGTGTTTTGAACAGAAACGTTTATTTCATACTTGTGGTTTAACACGCCCACATCTACCCCTCATGTATCAGAAGCGCCATAGGTGATGACTCCTGGTTAGTTTTAGCCACTTCCACGTGTTGAATGAACCTAACTCTGTGCGCAAGGGCTTTTATGGGGCCCGCCTCTACTTTCACAGCATCAGGCACGGCAGCCGTCAATTCGGCGTCCTCAGGCAAGAAACGCATACCCAACTACGGGGCGGCTGCTAGAAAAACAATATAGAAACAAATTGGCCAGTGCTTTTGTCTTTCCAGAAGGAAAGAAGATTGCCGTTTGTAGCAAAACGCATCATGTTAAAGACCGCTATTTTCTGACTAAGCGTGTCCAGTTTATGTCCTACTACTGGTCAAATTATTTTGTTCAACAACGAACGTACAAGCACACGCGAGCACTCCGGACACACCATGTGCTGGCAATTAGAAAAAACGGCTGCTTGGCTTAGCAACTTCTTCGCCACTAAGCGTTTCACCACCGGCTAGTGTGTACCTTGTTTCCTACTATGGCTGCGGAGAAAGGCATCTCAAATTTTTTCTTGTTGACCATCCTTTAGGAATTTTTTTCTGGATGTACTTACCAGGTTTACTTCCAGGTATAACCACTGCAAAAAAATTATTTCAATATTGCTTAAACATGGCGTGCAATGATTCTGTAAGATTATGTCCTTGATTCTGCAATCAATTTCACAATACATATGCAATATATCGGAAGGCTGACCAGTCTACCTATTATTCTACATAATCACACTACATTAACGATACTAGTTTTAGGAACGAATCCACTTAGGAGCTGGAGCTGTAGGCGTCTCCTGTCGTCCTCGTCGTAATTGTCCTGTCTTGTATTTACGCTAATAAAAACTAGGAACCAGCGTTTACCCCTCCCGCTAAAACGTACGCGTGTTAAAAAACACCGGGACACCCATTTCTGCATTACGCTGCAGCGTGTCGTAACGCGTTCTAACAAACACCGCGACACTCGTTTACGCATCACGTTAGAGAGCTTTGTGCTTCAACGACAAGAGGCTTTTCCAGCAAAGCTGTATACCTCTACCCCCCCCCCAACGGTTTCCTCTCCGTTGGCAAAAACACCGTGTCCCCAGAAAACACATATACAATATATGTTTCGCCCCTCCCAGTTTTGACGTTAGTGGAGATGGCCTGAGGTTTTTGTCACAAATATCGTTTCTTGCTTTGTGTCTGTTTTACCTCTCCACTAAATGGATATTATTATTCGTTCGTTGCCAGCCCCAACCAAACACCAGATTCCTTCTGAATGAAATTGCTTCACGTCTTTTGCCTACGTCTTTAATTAGCGTATTCAAAATAGTCATACGGCGTTCAAGCTTGTCTTCAACTTCTGTTTTTATACCATGACGGATGTGTGGTTTAACGTGCCCAAGCTACATTTCAGCTACGAGTACGCCGCAGTGGAAGACTTCCGTATAATTTCGTCCACCTTTGGTATATCAGAAGTTTCTCAATCCGGCTTTTATATTTAAGAACCATGCAGATGTGGTGGCATGAATGTGGTATGGATTAGCATTATTTTACTCAAGGAGCAAAGTAAGCACCTTCTACACCCTCACTGACGAAACAGCGTGCCGTGGTATGCTCTACAAGCAACACAAAAACGTGCAAACGCTGCCTGACAAGCTCTTATTCCCTAAGGCAGGAAACGACTGACGATTAGACATTTACTCTGGTCAGGTCCAAAACTGGGGATACCCGACACAAACACAAGACTTCGCGAGTTCTAAGCCCCATAGAATTAATGTGCTAAAGGAACCAAGTAGAAAACACGCTGCACGCGCTGTGGGCATTTGCCAAAGGGGCACAACTCCTTGAAAGGACGTAAACGTGCGAATGTAGACTAAGTTTTCATTCGACTACGCTTTGCCTCTTTCGCGGTATCATCATCCTTATCGAAACGTTTATTCTTTGCATTCTTTCCAGAGACGTTTTTGTGCTTGGGCACTTCCTTGTAAAACCACACCCATAAAAATTATATGTAATTTTTTTCTGCGCAAATAATTGTTCCAAGGTCCGTCTGCCGTTTTAGTTCTGTCTGTTAAGTAAGAAGGTGGTACTTTTTATCTAGCGAGTTGACTCATCTTAGCATTTTATGGAGCTTGTAAGGTCCACTTATGAGATGAGCGGCCAGGCACCCGGTCTGCGCGTGAGAACCCGCCGCTCTGTCTGGCGACGTAGCACTGCCAACACTGCGCTGCAACCACCGCTAATTCTTCACGGCGCGCACGGGAGACGGATCGTCTGGCCCACCGCATGCCTCAAGGATAACACCCCATTGAGAAAGCAAAGAGCACCGCCGAAATCCAGGAACTTCTGCTGACGCGCGGAGGTGGTGGCATTACCGGCGTCAGGACGAGTGCCGCACGAGTCTCTCCATTGTCGTCGCGCCCTGGTCGGCATGACGCACTGTCGCAATCTTTCCGTTTCACCCCGCGGGGTCGCACAACCTGCTCCTTTGCGAGCGTGCCGTTGACCCGAAGATGGCGGCGGCTCATTGAATATTCCGTGGCGTACTGAGTGACAGCTGTCTACGTGAATTTAGGCACTCCCTTGCGCGTGTACGAACGCTAAAGGGGCGTTCCCGAGAGAGTGTGATCTCGAGGTTTTATAAGGCCGAACATGGCCATTTAAAATCGTTCTTGTCTGAGCGCTGAGCTGGCAGTTCCCGGCGGGACAAGGAGTATCGACCGTTAAAGCTAGATTGGGATTAGGAAGCTCCCTAGTCGAGGTTAAGGTCGCGTCGGAGGTTTAGGGTGCAGCGCCGCACCGGGCAACTAGACGGATCTTGCGGCGAGACAGGGTATCGGCCATTGTTTCTCGAGCGGTTTGTGTACGCTCCGAGGATAGGAGAGTTAGACGAAGCTGAGGAGCTCGATTGATTTGTGCGCACTCGGAGCTAGCGTCTAGCTGAAGTTTGAAGTTTTTTCTTTTCATTACTCATGTACCCAGTTATCCTACTGTAAATAGCTGTACATAAATTTCCGTTTCACTTAATCAACTTCAACGCCTCGAGTTCGTCAATTCTACCGCCACCTCCAGGAACTTCAACACCATCGCCCTGCCAGCCTCCTGCCAAATCAACCGGAGCCCGGGCGATTGGGTTCCTGATCGACACCGGACTTCGGGGACTTCAATCTTTACTGCGCTGATTCAAGTACAGTAGTTCCTGACACTTGGCTGTTGGCGACAAAGACCCTACTACTGCACTACGTATGTAGGCTGTTGATAAAGAATCACTTGTTTCAGAGCAGAACAGTTTACCCACAAGCATGCAACATTTTTCCTAAAAAAGCATATACTTAAGGCCTAAGATGCACATAGACAGCTTCACTTTACCAAGCAGGTTGTCGTAAGGCCTAGTTTGCTTTTGTTCATGCGATTAATCATTGATCAGATCATTCTTCAAGAAAACCTAACGAGATGTGGACCTATTTATTTATTTATTTATTTATTTATTTTCAATAATGCCAGTATAGGGCGAGACCATAGCAGGTGGGCATTCATACAATTTCAGCAGGAACAACAGCGATGGGCTTACCATTGGCCAACAAGCAACAACCACAATAAACTGTACAATAACAGGGTACCACACACTTTCACTTCACGTGCAGAACCGTTGAGTTGTTCAGCATCGTCATCGTTGAGGTTTCCCTCAGGGAGCCCTTGCGGGTGTTACATATGGGAAGGTCAAAACAACGGTATAGACACAACAATGGTGTAGACACAAGAATACAGACAACAATACAGACATACAGACGTGTAAACAATGTAAAGACATAGACATACAAGGCCTTTGCGTAGTGTAGACCACCGCAGTTTTGTTTCGAGAAAGCATCAAATTCCCACCACCCCGACATCCAGTTCACGCTTCAAAGCGAACGCGACGGCTCCCTCCCTCTTCCCTTCCCTCTTCTTTGATGTCCAAGTGACGAGTAGAAGCAGGAGCTCTCGGCTCACAGGAAGACGACCAACACCGGTCGCCACCCTCGGTTTAGTTCGGCTCCCCCCTTCGGCCGAAATGCCTCGGCTGTGTCCTCCCTATTCCCAGAGCGGCGACCGTTTGTTTCCCGGAATATACACGCAAAGAGAGCAGAATCGGATAATTGCGGACCCAACAAAAAGAAACAAGAAAAAGAGAACCACTCTAAATGTTTATCTTTTCCGTGTCCGCCGCCGTAGGCAAAAGAGGGCGGCTAACTGCGAGAGGGCATCGACCGTCGGAGCCCTGAACGCCGAAGCCGGTGGCCGGCGTGGCGTGAGCAAGCGAGGTGCCAGACGGCTTACTCAGAAAAGAGGGGTGCAAATCGTCCGTAACCACCAACGACGACGGGCTACCCGATCCCCTCCCCCAAAGACCGCGCGACAAGGCAGAGAGCGCCCGGAACGCAGAAACAGAAGAAAGGACGCACCGCCGTCGCCGAACAGTGCGGGACGGGATACCAGAAAGTTAATCTTGCCGGAACAGCCGTCCTGGAAAGGGCGAACGAATTGGGGGAAGCAGGGGGTACAGGGATGCCCTTTGAGCCCAATACTGTTCATGCTTTACATGGCAGGGTTAGAACAGAAACTGGAAGAAAGTCAAGTAGGGTTTAGCCTAACCCATATGCTGCAAGGCGAAGTGGTACAACAGCATATTCCGGGAATGTTATACGCAGACGACATTGTTCTTTTAGCTGATAACCAAACCGATATGCCGCGGCTAATAAATATTTGCGGCCAGGAAGCCACCGACATCGGGTTAAATTTCAGTGCAGAAAAATCAGGAATATTGGTTTTCAATGACGCTACCACCGACATAGTGTCTATCCAGCAAGGCGAATTACCTAGAGTGAAGGAATATAAATATTTGGGAGTGTGGATAAACGAAGGGGATAACTACTTAAGTACTCACGAGGAGCAACTTAAGGTTAATGGAAAGCGAAACGCAGCTATAATGAAGCATAGAGCTCTGTGGGGGTATAACAAATATGAAGTAGTAAGAGGAATGTGGATAGGAGTAATGGTTCTGGGTCTCACGTTTGCGGATGCTGTACTCTGCTTAAAATCAGACGTTCTATCAGGCCTTGAAGTAAACCACACAACGGTAGGACGTTTGGCCTTAGGCGCGCATGGAAAAAACAACTAACGAAGCAGTTCAGGGAGATATGGGCTGGGCGTCGTTTGAAGTTAGAGAAGCTCAGAGTAAAGTATGCTTTGAGATGAGGTTGAGGGCAATGGACCAACGAAGGTGGGCAGCTAGGGTTTTTATGTACCTATACTTGAAAAGCGTGGACACGCAGTGGTTAAGAAAGAATAGAAGGCTAACGATGAAATACGGAAAGAACAGTGGGGAATCCAAAACAGCCAAGGTAACCAAAAAAGAGGCAAGGCAGATTGAGGCGAATAAATGGAGGGGAAAAATGGAAGCTAAAACGTCGTTAGAGATGTACAGGGCTGAGAAGATGAACATCAGAAAGGAAAATTTCTGCGATAATTCCCAGGGCAGTGCTTTGCTTTTGGAGGTTAGAGCAGGTTGCCTGCGAACTAAGAGTTTTGTGAGGAAGTATTCACAAAATGATGGGGTATGTGTGGTCTGCGGAAAAGAAACAGAAACTTCGGCATATAGTGTTAGAATGTGAGGGTATCCATCCAAATCTACATGAAGGGAATATTGGGCTTTCAGAAGCCCTATGATTTTAGGGTATCAGAGGGGAAGTTAACTTCAAGGCTGTCGAGGGGACGAAAAGAAGATTAGAATGCTGGTGGACGAAAAGCAGAGAGGGGAATATAGCCTAGGACAGTTACCATATGTAACAGGGAAAAGAAAGTATTTCGGGCCTAATAAGCTTTAGTGCCTGCTCTAAGCAGCGCTAGTATTAAACCAAGAGTGTAAAACATGGTTATATTAGTCCTTTTTGGTAAGATGACATGTCATCACCCCGCTTGAAAGGGGAAACCAATAGCAATCATCATCATCATCATCAGCCCCTCCCATTTGTTGCCCCACCGCGCCTGAATCATTCGGCTGGGCCCTGCCGACAGGCGCTCGTCCGTGCAGGAACAAGGGCTACATTCCTCAGCGAAGATCCCCCAGAGAGGTCAACCGCGCTGAAGGAATGCATGACGGCGCTAGAGTGGGGTCGCCGACATCCACGAAGCCTCCAGGCCGTGACAGCCTCGAAACGTCCGGTTTCTATTCCCTGCGCTATTGGTTGGGCTGGGGTGCAACCATATCCCAAGGACATGTAGAGAAAACCGCAACGTGAGTTCATTGCATGGACAACAGAAGTGCTTGACAAATCGAAAACAAAACCAAACAAAAGTGGCATTGACAGGAATGCCACTTTGAAAGGAAGGCACTTTGTACTTAAAGCAGGTGGGTATGGAAATAAGTACAGATATAAAGAGGTTTAAACATGTTTAACGTTCGCCATTGTGATCGGTTGAGTCGTTATCCAGTAATTTGCAGAAAGTTGAAAAGCATACTGTATTTGATATAGTTGGGTCCAGTTCGTTCCATTCTTTCACTGCAAGCGGAAAAAGCGAGTATTGAAATGTGTCATTATGGAAAGAGTACTCTTTTAGTGTGGACGAGTGTTTCCGGCGTGAGAGGCGTGAATTCGAGAGTGATATATATTTGGAAGCATCTATTTTCAGCCGATGGTGTAGTACCTGGTGTAGGAATTTCAAGTGCGCTACTTTTGCTCTGTCCAATAGCGTTGAAAGACCCGCAAGAAGTAGCAAGCTTGTGGGCGAGTCGTTACGGGTGTACCTGTTGTAGACGAACCTGATGGCTTTTTTTGTACCCTTTCTATTTTATTTCTGTTGGAAATTGTGTGCGGAAACCAAACAACGTTTTCATACTCGAGAATTGGGCGTACGAACGTGGTGTAGGCCACCAGCTTGGTATGCCATGGTGCGAGTTGCAAGCGGCGTCTAAGAAAAAATAACTTGCGCAGAGCAGTTGAAGTTATGATGTCGATGTGTGAATCCCACTGAAGGGTTGATCTTAGAGTGACACCTAAATATTATTGCTGGTTGACTTTAGGGAGGACGGTTCCTTCAAGAACGTAGGAGAAGTTAGAGGGATTCTTTTTCGCTGTAATGGTAATATACACGGATTTTTTTTGTTTATGGACATTTGCCACGTGTTACACAATTCGGCAATTTTTCGGGGTGAACTATTCAGAGTGCAGTGGTCTTTCGGGCCCTTAATTTCTTTGTATATGATGCAGTCGTCTGCACAAAGTTTAATGTGACAGTCTATGTTGCAGGTGATGTCGTTAATAAAAATGAGGAATAACAGAGGTCCTAACACTGATCCCTGGGGGACGCCTGAGGGGACGGTAACTGTATCGGATGGTGCTTGGTCGCAAACAGTGTATTGCAATCGCTGGGACAGAAAGCTTGTGATCCATGCTGTAATAGGTCCTTCCCCGATAATGGCCCTCAGTTTCGAGATTAACTTGGCGTGGGATACACAGTCGAACGCTTTTCTGAGGTCTAAAAGAATTATGTCTGTTTGACCGCGGTTGTTGATAGTTAGTGCGAGATCATGTACTACCTCGGCTAACTGGGTAATGGTTGATAGGCTCCTTTGGAAGCCGTGCTGGTGAGGCGTAAGAATGTTGTTGTTTTCTAGAAAGGTGGTTAAGCGTTTCAGTATGATGTGTTCCATGATTTTGCAACATCTGCTATTGAGGGAAATTGGTCGGTAATTGCACGGTGTGTCATCGCCGGATTTGTGCATTGGTACAACTTTTGCTATTTTCCAGTCATCTGGTAACTGCGCAGTCTCAAGAGATTTTTTGAACACAATTCCAAGGTAATGGCTACACAACTCCGCATATCGTTTCAGAAATTCGTTCGGGATATTGTCGGGGCCACTTGCTTTTTTGTGGTCAAGGTTGAGTAGAAGATTAAAAATACCGGCGTCCGCTATGATTAGGGGATCGATAGGTGGATCCGCGGTAGAACTTATTGTCCGGAGCGCGCCGTTATCGGATATAAACACGGAGTGAAAGTTGTGGTTGAACTGGTTAGCCTTTGCAGTTTTTTCTGCCGACGATACCACTGGAGCTGTAGTAGGAGGTGAGCGGAAATAATTCCAAAACCTCTGCGGGTTGTGTGTAATAAATTGTGGCAGTGTTTCGTTGAAGTAGTGTTGTTTTGCGTGAGTCACTTGCGTTTTGAAGTCTTTTGTGGCACTTTCTAGTCTACTATTTACCAAAGGGCTGCCACCCTTTGTTTTGAGGGTACGCCGTAGTCTTTTTACTTTACGCTTAGCGTGAATTACATCGCGGGTAATCCACGGCGTATGTTTTTGTGTTTTTAGAGTTTTCAGGAAATGTAATTTTCTATGCTGTTTACAATGATGAATTTAAACCGAAGCCAAAGATCGTGTACATTAATTAATGGATCGGAAGTCATTTGAGAGACGCTTTCGAATTCATGGGCCAGGTAGGTTGTCACGCTGGCGTCGTCCGCCCTATTGAAATTGAAGACTTCTCGTTGAGTATGTATTTCTTGAACAGCTGTGCCAAGTGGTAAGGTACATTTGGGTATATCATGGTCGGAGAAGCCATCGAGTACGACTGTTTGGCTTTCCTGCAGAGGAAACAGATCACTTATAAGTATTAGGTCGAGATTGCTGTGCGCGGTACCCTGAGTGCGTGTGGGATGACGTACCACTTGATGAAGATTAAAGTTTAACATTAGGCCTGTCAGTGCGCTTGAACCAGGGGATGTGTAACGCATGGACAACCAATCAAAATCCGGGAGGTTGAAGTCGCCGAGCAGAATAAGTCGCGAGTTCTGTACGTAGTTTTGCATAAAGCTCTGTAGTGCTATTATGGGTTCGGGTCCAGACTGAAGGCTTCGGTAAAAGCAGCCGGTGAATATGGGGAAGTCGTTGCCAATAATTCGGGTGAAGACGGCCTCGGCATCTGCGATGGCAGGAAGAAGAGTGAATGGTATTGTGTTTTTAATCAGCAGGGCTACGCCCCCGCCCCGGCTGGGTCTGTCTTAGCGGATAACAGAATAATTGGGAGGCGCAAATTCGTGGTTGAAAATATCGGAGGTGAGCCATGTTTCGGTGATGCCGACGATGTCGGGAGCATGCTCAAGAAGCAGGCTTTCAAAATCTTCTTATTTGTTTAGTATGCTTCTGGCATTCACGTTTAGTATTGTTAGTGCGTTTCTTTTGTTCGGCTGCGGGTTTGTGGACGGCCTCTTTCTGACATCGACTTTTTTTGCAAGGATACTCTTTCCTTCTTATCTTCGTCCCAAATGAGCTCGCAGTCATTGATGAACAGCTTATCGAAGGAGAGAGAGACCTTGTCCTGGTTTTCTCGGTTTGGTTGAGCACTGTCCCATAACTTCTTCCTAACATCTCGGATTTTTTGGATGAAGTCTTCGCCGATTGAAATGTTTGTTCCTTTACGTTTTTTGCAGCTCTTCAGTATGGGCATTTTCTTACTTGAATCCAAAAGTTTGACGACTACCGGTCATGTTTTCTCTGTCCCCGGTTGTCCTATACGGTGGATGCGCTCGATGGTGACCGGTTCCAGTTCTAGTTTACATTTAATTATGTTTTCATTAACGGCTGACACGAGATCTTTGCTGGTCTCTCCCTGTCTTTCTGTTAGGCCGTACACAATGAGGTTCGAACTTCGGCTACGATTCTCAAGGGCATCCACACGTTTTTCAAGTCTCTTTATGACCTCGTTTGTCGCCGCGATTTCATGCACGCATCCCTCGAGCTTTTGCTCGAGATTGGCAATCGCGTCCAGTTTTCTATCGATGTCTGCTAGTCTTGTTCCTTTTATGTCGTAATATCTTGTGCTATGGCTTTAGGTTGATCAAGGATTTGTTTCATTTCAGGACCTGGGTTGGTCTCGACGTCCCGCATAATAAGAGCAGCTTTCTGAGTGACATGCAAACACCCGCACACCAGAAAAGGCGTGGGCACGGCAGCACCAACAGAAATGGGTCACTAGATCGGTAGCACAGTTCTGCGGCGCAGTTTGTACTCAGTCATATTCATTCGATGCTATTTTCACTCTTAGTTTCATCGAAAAAAACAGACACTATACCCTGCACACCAAAAATAAGTCCCCCTTTCGTATTTGGGGTATATTGAAACGCCAGGAATGTTAAACGCAGAAACCAGGTTAGGCTGTCGTAGCCGCTAAGGTTTTATTTTTAATTATGAAGCCAAATAAGGCAACTAGTGGCTTCAAGGGCGTGATTTCACCTAAAAAATTTAAAATACCTTCATAGCAGATGTTTATCCTTGAGCCGTAATGTTTACCACCTAATTCTGAACAAATGCTTGTCTCGCACAGTACTCTAACCGAAAAAAAAAATTTAGTTCATTTGCTATTACACTAGCAGCATGAAGGAATAGCACTCGCAAAGAAAATAGCTTACTTGCCAAACTGCTCCGCGGATTCCCTGCAAATAACCAAAATGTTCATTTCAGTTACCATTAACAAAGGTTCGTTTTATTTGGTGTCCAATTTCAATTCCTGGTGCGATGCATGGCAAAATAAATATTGCCATCGTCACCAATTCTATTTATCATCTCCCCGAACGAAGCCGGTCATGTGACCACTCGTTCATCTAAGAATATCTTCAGTCGTTTTCCTAGGGGTTGGAAAAGCAGGTTGACCCAGTGAAATCGGCGATCCCAATAGCCGTTCTTCGCTTCAGTTTTATTGATCGAAGTAAAGTCCGGCTACACCACATCTGTTGAGATCCCTGTGTGGCCCGTGATATTATTTGAGTAGTTGCAGCTTGATAGATATTTGCGAATATTTGTTTTTTCTTGCAATTCAAAAATACACAACTGAAGTTTAAATTTTTTTCATTTTGAGGAACTGCTATAGCGTACTTTGCCTCGGGTGGTAGATTTTATATCAAATGAAATTCTACTAGGTCACGCGACGCAATTTTTTCAAATCTTCTCTGTTCTCAAAAACCAAATATTAGACGCTCACAACAACATTGACGTTGTGGATGTGTGTCTTTCCCTGACATAAACAAGTTAGATTACCACTGAAAGATTTACCTTGGCTTAACTTGGCTGCAAAATGGGAGAACGGGCGTAATGAACTGACGAAATTTGGTAGCTGAATAAGGAGAAATCGCGAGGGGCAAATGGCGTTCCCGTAAACCGGATGTAAATTTTCTAAAATATATTGTCAGGGCAAATTCGGGACCAGCATCAACGTGCCGGTGGTGCCAATTAAAACTGGTATTTTCCGCGAAACATTTCTGAAGTAAGTGCAGATGCAAACTCAAATACGGTTTAAGGTATAAGGAGATACATTGATGGGCGCGTTTATTACCACTTTTTTCCCTTTGTGTGGGATACGCCAAAATGAAATTACCGCATGTATAAGGCGTTGTGCTAGACATGTGTGAGCTACTACCCATCTTTCGTGGGTTTAAACCATCCTTACTTTGTAGCGGAGCCAATACAAATGCAATGAAAATGTTATACAGGGGAATGAAACTAATTTTTGTCCTATGGGCAAACGCCTTATAGGGTTAGTCTACGGCGGAAAATAGATTTCGCCAAATAAGTGTTGTGTATTGGGCTATATTAATTTTGTTTGTTGTGCCACAGAAGATTTCATTGCTCGTTGATAAAGACACACCGTTTGCTTCGTCAGTAGTAACCCTCAAGCATGTCTTTCTGTTGATGGAGATCAATTGCAATAAGAGGTAGTCCCGCGCTCGACAGGTGCGCGGACATGTTTTCAGCATCACAAAGTCTACCAAGCAGTTTTCGTTGGTCCGTTAGCATTTACACATCACCGAAATGTGTGCCTAATATGCACGGCAAAGCAGTTTTCTTGTTTTGATGAGAAAATAGTTTATTTTAAACTTGTGGTTTAACACGGCCAGAACTACCCCTTATGTATCAGGAGTACCAGAGGTGATGGCTCCTGATCACTTTTAACCCCGTGCATGGGGGTAATGGAACCTAACTCTGTGGGCAAGGGCTTTTATAGGGTCCGCCTCTACTTTCACAGCATCAGGCAAGGCAGCCGTCAATTCGGCGTCCTCAGGCAAGAAATGCATACCCTTAGCACTAAGCAACTACGGGGCGGCTGATAGAAAAACCGATATAGAAAAAAAAATTGGCTAGTGTTTTTGTTTTTCGAGAAGGAATGAAGATTACCGTTTGTAACGAAAGAAACCGTGTTAAAGACCGCTATTTTTTGACTAAGCGTGTCAAGTTTCTGACCTACAACTGGTCAAATTATTTTGTTCAACAACGAACGTACAAGCAACTGCGCCCGCTCCGAGCACACCGTGTGCTGGCAATTCAAAAAACGGCTGCTTGGCTTCGAAACTTCTTCGCCGCTGAGCGTTTTACAGCAGGGTAGTCTGTCGCTTAGTTCCTACTACGGCTGCGCAGAAAGGCATCTAAAATTTATTGTTCTTGAAAAAACCGTCAGAATTTTTTTCTGGATCTACTCACGAGGTGTGCGTCCAGGTCTAGCCACTGAAAAAAAGAATATTTCATTATTGCTGAAACATGGCGTACAATAGGCGAGTAAAATTATATCCTGTGTAAGCAATTAATGTCAAAATCATAGGCATATAGCTGGAGCCCGACCAGTCTACTTATTTTTCTAGATAAACCACACTTTATTCACCGGACTCGTTTTAAGACCGAATCTTCTTAGCAGCTGGGGTAGTTCGCGTGTCCTGTCGTTGTCGCGGTCGTCGTCGTAATTGTAATGTCTTGTATTTACAGTAAAAAACCCCAGAAAACAGCGTTTACGCCTCACGCTAAAACGTACTCGTGTTAAAAACACCGGATCACTCGTTGCCGCATCAAGCTCGAGCGCTTCGTAACAAGTACTGAACACCGCGACAATCGTTAACCATCGCATTATAGGGCTTTGTGCTTCAAAGACAAGAGGCTCTGCCAGCAAAGCTGTATACCCGTACCCCCCAACGGTTTCATCTCCGTTGGCAAAAACCCCAAGGCACCAAGAATACACTCATACACTGCAAGTTTCGCCTCTCCTCTGTTTTCACATAAGTGAAGATGGCCCCGGCTTTTTTTTTTTCAAAAAACGTTTCGCTACGATAACTGAGAAAGATCTCACCATAGCCACATTTATTACGGCGTCCATTTGTGTTTAAAGATGCCATAAAAAACAACGCGTAAAACGCATAAGTGGCTCAAAACAAAGTTCCGCTGAACACCACGTTGTCATACAATACATTCAACAGATCTTGAAAATGAATAAACAAGCGTCAGCAAATTTAGACTGTATGTCTCCCACTTTGATGTCTATTTCCGGTGCGTTAGCTGCTCGCTGTTTTTTTAATGCATATCCCACAAGACACAATAAAAGTTTGGTAAAGAATTGTTTAGGTTAAAACCTTGAATAACAGCGTTAATAACTGGATGGAACTGTAGAAATGCGAACTTTGGTGCTCTTTGTGCCTAAGTAGTTCTGTAGCTATTGTGCTTCTACGTGAATACAAGCGTTGACTTCTTGTATGCCAATTCGAAAATATTTCACTCCTTGCGCTAGTTGCGTTACATATTCTACGTGCACAGACCAAGTGAACACAGAGCCACTGCGCATTCTTTCCAACCATTCGAATCAGAACTTTAGCATTCCAGTTTGTCTTTGCGACATCGCAAAATCACAAAGCATAATTGCTTCAAAGAAGAAGGCTCATAAGTTTTTATACTCAAGAAACTTCTTCAAAGCGAGCGCAACCAAAATTTACGGATTCGTCGAAAACCTACCGCGTAAATATAAGATCAACACCTTTATCAAAGGTACATTTTTACCACCTTGTTTTTTACCGACTTTGCACCACTTTTGTGCGACAACACAACCACCTTACCTGTGTTTGTTCCGACTGATATCTCATGAGGCCCGCTTCGTTCAGTTTGAGGTCTACCCTGTTTGCTGAATTATGATTTGTTAAACCGAATTAATGCATTTTTTGCCGTTTTAAGCGATTACCATGCGTCTGCTATAGTGATGCGTAAAAGCGAAAGAGCAACGCATCACTTCCGCGGACCATGGTAAGGTGTAACACCACGTTGTAAGGTTAACCCCGCCCACCGGTAATTGTAGCTACATTACCGAAAAGCGTGCCGTTGCTTGGCATCTGCATCTTGCAGAATTTAACTTTATTGCTATCTTGCAAGAAGTCTAGATTTCAATATCTATGAGAAAATAAAACGTAACATGTGCAGTTGAACCACCTTCAGCCCCTATTTCATCGCAAAGTATGGACGGTACGTTAGGCTGCGGGTATCGAGTAACGCTGCAGGGCTTAAATACAAACTATAGGCTTACGCTGACTCGAAAAAAATTGCTTCAGCTCTTGTTCTAACCAAGCGGTACATTATCCAGGTTTTCTTTGCACAAACAGTGCGCAATGCCGAACGCTCTACACGTTCGGTGCAAAAAGCGGCAAGCCCTAAACAATCTTAATATCAGACAATCAATTATTTTAAGCGCGAGTCGTACGCCAGGGCACAATACAAATGTACCCACGTACTTGGACGCGTATTCCTAAGGGTACAGAAGTGATACAAAATAAGCTACAGCGGCATCCACGAATAGGGTCGCGAAGTATTGTCTGTGCTTAACTTCTAGTTTTACATAATTTGACACAAAAATAAATGAAAAGAATAATTCCTCTTTGTAAATATAGATTGTTATTTTTAAAAAAATATGAGTATTAGGCACCTTTTATTGCCCAGAGTTTATTATGAATCTATTACCCTTCATGACAATGTGACACTCAAGAACACTCACAAAAACTTGATGGCTGTTCGTTTCCTTTTGCTGCTTTTTTGTTATTGAAGATAATACTAAAAGATACAGATTAAAGTACACTACCCGCTTTCTTGGGTGCCATGGCTGTTAAACAAAGCGATGTTATTGTTCCCGGTATTTCCCGTTATACTGTGCAAAGGTGGACTTGAAAGGAAGAAATTCAACATACTGAAGGAAAATGACCTTACAAGTGGATGCGAAAACCACATTGAGGTGGGGAAACGGTTTTTACAGCGGTGGCCCTTGCCCCGGGGCTCTCCAGTAGGAAAAGTGGGAAGCATGAACTACTGTCAATGCAGCATAAAGGTTCCGTGGCCGCAATGTTATTTTCAGTCCATATTGTATATATAAGCCTTGTCTTGACTAACGCAGTTCCATTCCCCCTGGGTATCGGTATGCTGGAGACTTGGAGCCCCGGCAAAATGTATAGGGTGGGTGCATGCCCCCTGCTTCTCCTGTGCACAAGTTTTAGGTTTTAGCAACCGACAGAGTAGAACATTTATTGTGTGGGACATGAAAAGGCATTTGATAACGAGAGTTCTAGGCTGCTTTTGTGTGATATAATGCCAACTGCAGCGCAATTTTTATAGCCATTGCTTCCGAAATAGGCATTCCCGTACCCATAGTGTGCGCTTAGCTGCTTCTGGGGTCTGAAACCTTTGCCCCTTGTGTTAAGACGTTTTGTAATCTTGTAGCGGCACGTGGCATTCTCGGGTGGCCCTGGCGTAGTCGTGACCCATTTAAAACCACTCAGCTCGAGCCTCCACGTTGTCAACATCTCTTCCGGCTAACTCTCTGTAATCTCCCGACATTTCATTCACAATACGAGCGCCATCAGTATTGCCAAAACCAGCTTCCTCCTATGATCGGCGATCTTCATGGTGTTTACTTCCAATGCTACTACCCCTTCTCCTCGTAGTTTAAGCATGTGATGATTTTGAAAGCGCGCTGCCTAGTCACTCCGGCTTACCATAAAAACGGGACCCAGTTCAGCGAGGGATACTTTTTGAGATCTCTCTCTCCTCACGGGTACATTTAGGGTAAACTTGCCATTAACTAGCGAATACTATAGATTACGTCACTTTATCATCTGACTCACCCTTTGCACTCATACATACAGTGTCAAGACGTACTTCGTCCACCTCACCACCTACAACATCCTTTGGGACGCCAATTATTCGCCCCCATACAACCCAACGAAGATTTGTTCAACAAGATCGGTGCTATTAGGTCAGTGTAAAAACAAACACCGTAGCCACTTGGCTCCCGACTTCCAACGTGGATGTTGGACTTACACATTTGTAGAAGGCTCGTCGGTCCCTCACAACACTAACAAATCGGGAACACATAAGGCCAAGCTCCCAACTAAAAATACCGCGCAAAAATGAACCTATAAATACGCCATTCGCACACCCAAGGAACATGGTTTTATTTACAATATCATCATTAATATTCCGAATATTACAATTTTAGCCATAAATTGGACTTCAAAACGGCACACTGCAATCCAGCTTCCATAAATGACATTAGCAGCATAGGTCATGCGACAGCCTTCACGGTACGCGCACCACTTACCGAACGTCGCATTTCCTCAGGCATCTCATTGACCAAATTTTTAACAAGAGCAAACCGCAACAAAAAATTACGCGGACCGTCCGCTCATTCATTTCATAACCCCACGAACACATCAAAACACTCACTTATAAACACCACAACACCTCGGGTAAAAAAAGTGGCCTGGAATAAGATTTTAATTTATAAGACCACGAAGAAGCCTTTCCCGCGTGCAATGGAAATGTCAGCCGGGCCCCACCAAAACTCACACCTACTTATTACAAAGCTGTTTAACAAATGGTTAGATCACCCCTTTCAGCCGATAAATTCATACTTCAGCTCACAAAGCCTGCCTCCCCAGTGAGACGGAGCTCAGATACGACTCGTAATTAGGTCAAAAAAGTTGCCTTGTCTTAATTACCCGAGGTCTATCTCTCTATCCCCTGTGTCGGTAAATTGCTTAAACTGATGTTGATAAAGCGCTTCCTAACTTTCTTTAAAACTGGAGCGTCATTTCAAAACAGTGTATGAGCCGAATATATCTGAATACCCAAGATCTTTAAAGACGAATAAAGAAGACGTCCTCAAGCCACCCGTTACTCCCCACAGGCTACTCCATCATATGATATAAAAGGGGCAGTGGATATTCTGGCATCTATCAGTTATATCTCATTCAAATCAAGCAGGCTGCGGCGATAGCGCTTATTCTCACATTGCTCATTTTTTTCTAACCACCACGTCATTATCCCTGTACGAGACGTTAAGTCCCAGCATGTTGACCTAGGAGGTCGGGGCAGATGTCAAGGTTCCACACTTTTCTATTCCATTTCAATCTGGAACTCGAAGATTTACCTCAGCCAGTTGATGACATCCCCGACATACATTAAATGCATTAGGTCAGCGGCAGTACAATATACACAAACACTGTTTCCATGCAAAACCTCCAAGATTTCCTTCCAAGGTACACTGATGTCAGCAGTTATGGCTAACCAGTCACCCTTCAATGCTCCCCACCGAATTGTAACTGGTAATCGTCCGTAAGTATCCGCTTGCTTCTCATACAAAACCCATCTGCCGCCTCCACTACAGCCTTAGCCCACCGCCCATCTCCTTACCGGATTTTGGCCATACTATGCAGGCCAGAAAGCGCAATGACCAAATTTTCCAAAAAATTTTCAAATCGTTTAGCTGTCTCCAACACGCTTCGACCCCTTTATATCCGTCCGCCTGGGCATGGCGCAGAATGATCTCTTCGGAATAAGGCCAGCTCTTCTTATTTCCCGTGTTACACATCTCCCACCATAACTTTCACCCGCAGAAAGTTCACAGAAACGTTTCATCAATTATTACGCGAAACATTCAGACTAGTAATACGTATACCAATGAGCGCATCTACAGCCTGTGTGCTATTACTTGGTCATAAAAATAGACCATTGATCTCATCTAAGAACACCTGTCAATCTTGTCAATAACAATATTTAACTCGAACTACATGACTAGCCCTTCCCTACCGTCTGGACATTGCATGTCAGAAATCCACTGCCACGACGCTCCTCCCTCATAATTTCAGAAGACGCATCCTGGTTTCCCCGTCATCAAAAAATATGCACCGTTACCTTCATCTGGGCCACCGAAAAATGTCACCTATAGTGGGCACCTGTGCAGGTCTTTTTTCTAAATGGTGTGAGAGGGGATAAGTGCAGCAAACCTTCTAATCGTAAATTGGCCGCGCCTGTTTGTCGTGGTTTAACAGAAATTGGGATGGTAATTTTGATATAAATCTTGTCACTGACTAGAGGGTCTGGTCCTATGATTCCAACAGGATTTGTGACATTGCGAGCAAAAGCGAAGTGAGCAAACAACCTGCTGCTTTAACTTCAAAATGTGATTACCTAACAGTGGCCTATGCCACAAAAGTGAAGTGGTGACCTCAGTGCGCGTCATATTTCCTAACGGGTGTCGTCTTTTTGCACTCACTAATATTCGTGTCAAGAACTACTGAAATGTGTAGCAGTTCGCTGATGTTGTTGGACAAATGACACGTTAAAAAACACATCGCGGTAAGGAAGAAATAAGAAATTACATTCGGGAAAGGACTAAACTGATGGGAAATAAACCTACGTACTATACTGATGTGGAAGATGCACCTTCATGTCACACTGCTCTGCTCAGGCTTCAAGGTTCCTCCTCCTCCTCATCATCATCATCATCGTTGTCGTCGTCATCATCAGCCAATCTACGCCCACTTTAGGCCAAAGGCCTCTTCTATTATTCTCCAATTACCTCGGTCCTGTGCAAACTGTGACCAATTTATCCCCGCAAACTTTTTGATCTCATCTGCCCACCTAACTTTCTGCCGCCCCCTGCAACGCTTGCCTTCTCTAGGAATACACCCTGTTACTCTTAATTACCAGCGGTTATGTTGAATTCGCATTACATGCCCTGCCCACGTTCATTTCATTTTCTTAATTAATACTAATATGTCCTTAACACGTGTTTGTTCCCTGACCACTCCCCTCTCTTCTTGTCCCTTAATGTTACACCTATCATTTTCCGCTCCATTGCACGCTGAATCGTTCTCAATTTAGGTTAAACCCTCTTAGTGAGCCTCCAGGTTTCTGCCCCGTAGGTGAGTACCGGTAAGATGCAGCTGTCATACACTTTCTTCTTCAGCGACAATGGTAGGATGCTATTCATTATCTGAGAATGTCTGCCATATGCACCCCACCCCATTCTTATCCTTCTAATTATCTCTGCCTCATAGTTGGGATCTGGGGTCACAACTTGGCCTAAGTAGATGTATTCGCTTATCACTTCCACTGCCTCGCCACCTATCTCAAACCGCTGTGCTGTACCGAGGTTATTGATCATTGCTTTAGTTTTCTGCATAATAATTTTCAAGCCCACGGTTCTACTCTGTTCGTCCAGTGCGGAAAGCATGCTTTGCAATTCGTCGCCCGAGTTACTCAGCAAGGCAACATCATCAGCAAATCTGAGGGGATGGAGGTATTTTCCACTAAAACTTACTCCCACCTGTTCCCTATTCAACGTTCTCAATACTTCTTTAAACATGCTGTGAATCACATTGGAGAAAGTGTGTCTCCTTGTCTGACACCCTTCCTTATTAGTATTTTACTGCTCTCCTTAAGGAGGATGATGGTAGCTGTGGACCCATTGTAGATATCCTCTAGTATTCTTACATAATGCTCACCTCCCCCCCCGTTCCGTAATGCCTGAATGACTGCTAGGGTTTCCACCGAGACAAATGCTTTCTCATAATCTATGAAGGCTATATAGGGGTTCAGTATTCTCAGCGCACTTCTCTATCACCTGATTGATCGTGTGAATATGGTCCAATATTGAATAACCTTTACGGAACCCTGCTTGTTCTTTAGGTTGATTGAAATGTAAGGGTGCAGAAATTCTTTTAGCGATTACCTTGGTAAGTACTTTGTACACGACTGACAGTAAGGTGATCGGCATGTAATTTTTCAAGTCCTTCATGTCGCCTTTCTCATGGAGTAGGATGATGTTCGCGTTCTTCCAAGATTCCGGTACACTTACGGTCATTAGTCATTGCGTATACAGGTTTGCCAGTTTCCCAAGTACAATTTATCTGCCATCCTTCAAGAGGTCTGCTGTTATCTGATCCTCACCCCTTTCATTTCTTTCAAAGCCTTTTTCACTTCTTCGGTCGTTACTGGTGGGATATCTATCTCCTCTGAACTGCTTTCTCGTTCGGCATTATCCTGGATGTCCCGGCTACTGTACAGGTCCCTATAGAACTCCTCGGCCACTGTGACTATTTTATCCCTATTTGTGATGACATTGCCTTGCTTATCTTTAGGTGCATACATCTGATTTTTCCTTGGGCCAACACCTCTTCACTGCTTTCAGGCTACCTCCGTTCTTTACAGCATATTCGATCCTCTCCATATTATACTTCCGTATGTCAGCTGTCTTACGCTTATTGATTAACTTCGAAAGCTCCACTAGTTCTATTCTGTCAGCTGCGGTAGAGATTGTCATGGTTTGCCGTTTTCTAGTTAGATATTTCGTTTCCTGTGAAAGTTTACCAGTGCCGTGTCTAGCCATAGTGCCCCCGACTTTTACTGCACACTCCATGATAATGAGTGTAAGGTTGTCTCTGGCGGCTTCCTGTGTCGTAAGCTCGGCTTCATCGTTAAGAGCTGAATATCGGTTCTGCAGCGCGATCCTGAATTCTTCTGCTTTACGTCTTACTGTTACCTCATTTATCAGCTTCTTTCGTACTAGCTTGTTCTGGCCCCTCCTCAAATCTAGCCTAATTCGAGATCTTACCATAGGGTGGTCACTACACCTTACCGTTCCGACCACTTCCATATCCTGCACGACGCCAGGGTTATCGCATAATATGAAGTCTATTTCATTTTTATCCTCCCCATTCGGCTTCCTCAGGTCCACTTCCGACTCTCTCGTTTACAGAAGAAAGTATTCATTATGCGTAGGTTATCCCTTTCTGCAAACTCAACTAGTAGGTCCCTCCTGCTATTTCTACAGCCCAGACCATAGTTCCCAACTGCGTTGTCTTCAGCCTGATTCTTGCCTACTTTAGCATTGAAGTCCCCCATAACTACGGTATACTGTGTTTTTACTTTAGCCATTGCCGATTCCGCATCTTCATAGAAGCGTTCCTTAATTTTTCGTCGTGGCTGGATGTGGGCGCGTAGCCCTGGACCCACTTCGGCTTGTACCTCTTATTGAGCCTAATTACAAGACCTGCTTCCCTTTCCTTAATGCTATAGTATTCTTCTGTGTTGCCAGCTATGCTTTTATTGACTAGAAATCCCACTCCCAGTTCTCTTCTGTCATTTAAATTCCGGTAACATAGAACATGTCCATTTTTCAGCACCATAAATGCTTCGCTTGCCCTCCTAACCTCGCTAAGCCCTATTACATGCTATTTAACGCCCTCTAATTCCTCGAACAACACTTCTAGACTCGCTTCGCTAGATAAGGTTCGCGCGTTAAACGTTGCCAGGTTCAGATTCCATTGGCGGCCTTTCCGGATCCAGGGATTCTTAGCACCCTCTGCTGCGTCACAGGTCTGACCGCCGCCGTGGTAAGTTGCTTCCCAGCCGCTGGGGACTGAGGGCCGAGGGTTAATTGGCGTATTCATGGGAGGTTGTGGCCGTTACTACACCATGGTGGCCAATCCTGCTCTGGTGAGGGAGTTCATTACCGGCAATGGTCGCCGGGGTCAGGCCGCACCCCAAGCCCCTTTGTGCAATTCCATCAGTACGTGGATTTTTTTTTTCCGGTGGGAATTGTCCGGAACCAGGATTTGAACCACGGTCCTTCTGCACGCGAGGTGGGTGCTCTACCTCTACGCGGGGTGATGAGATTGGGCTTGTTAGAATGAACTGGCATGTGCCGACTACGTCCGCAATTTCCAATGCGTAGCGTCAGTGGCGAGTTTTTCCTGAGGGTATGTCGATGCTGATAATCCCAGCACCTCCATTTCCCCAAAACTCGAGAAGCTAATTAAAACATTTTTTAAAGCTACGTAGTACGCCGTAAGCTGGTTGCATTTGTGAGCGCCCTAACGTTACAACAATTACGGCAGCGTTGTGCTTTATCGCTCGTGTGTCGCCTTTCAGATTTTTGAAAACATGCATCCTATGCAAATTCGGCTGTAAAAAAAGGAACGAGCCACAAGGACCCATTCTGATAAATGCTTTTATGGAACATGTAAAGGATGATGATGACGGCACGACGGAGGCGAAGCGTTCTTGGACATCCTCCCCTGTGAGAAAAAGGCTACAACTTTCCTTAGTTTTAAGTATGAATATGAACCAACTAGCCCAACAACATACTTTTCTGAGCCGGCAACGTCATTGATAACCGTCGAATCAAGCAGTCGTGTGAACACCAGCGCTATTGCTTCCACCGGGGATAACTATGCTTCAGAGCACGCCGAAGCTTAGGCCTTCTGATTTGGTGAATCACCATGGAACTGTAGAAAGGAGTCCGCGAAATCACTTTTTTTATTGCCTCTTAGGGGTGGAAACCTCGTTCGCCAGCCAACAGTCGTTTTGTCCACCGCAGATCTTGGCCTTCTGTGTATTGCCCTGGAGCGCCTCGAAGTCACCTTTGTAAATAAATGGAAGGTTTCTCTTTGTATCTTTTTTCGATCCACCCTAGCTGTCACACTAAGGCTGTCTTCCAATCGGCTTTTCCTTATCACCCTGACAATCTGGGTATTCCGGTGCCACTTGCGTTTTGAACGAGTCAAGCTGCAAGAAAAACCAGTCGTGTGCTTTTTATTTTCGGTATGGTTGTTTTGACAGGTCATGTGAACGTTGAATTTGTGGCTTTTGATGTCCGATTACTGAAGGTCAAGTTCTCAAAGTAGATGTCTGGTCGCGCATTTCTCATTACTGTTGTGGTCATTCCTGTTTCTGCGGGGAATTCATTGTAAGCAGGATGAAACGTGGTCGTTTCAACGAAGAATCCAAGACAGCTGTTTTTCGTTCGAGGAATTACTGGCCTATTTATTTCTTGTCTACCCTGGTCTTTGTGCTGTTCGGTTAGTGAAATATTCTTTCAATCTGCAATTTCCGTCTTACCAGAATGTATATCCTAATCTTTCTGTGTTGCCCGAGCTCTGCCGATGTTCAGCTTTTCATGGGCATTAAGGAGAGCTTGGCGGTTTGTTCTGGCCTCGGTTATTTTCATTTCCGGTTAAACTTTTGCCGATATGACCGTGGCCTCAAAATGAAACGCGTGAAACATCTCTGCGTTGAGGTTGTCAATGTCAACAGTGTTTTCCACTTCTCTGTTGATCTGGCACAAGCAATCTTCTTGTTCCGTGAACGTCTTTAAAATATCGGTCACCTCATACTCGTTGCTGGTTGCTCATGGTGGTGGCTCGGTGAGGAGAAAATCTTCAACTTTGCCGATCACATTAGTCAGAAGCTTTAGGACGACACGCCACCTTTGGATAGGGCCTCCATGGTCCAATCCAACGTCACAGCTGTCGTTGATTATGTGATCAGACTCAAAGTGCAAAGCTCGGCGTTATCATTTCAGGAGGTATGCAGCCACAAAGGCGCACCTCATAGGTGTCGGCAAAGGTCAGCACCAATAGGTTCAGTTGTTTCTTCTTCTGAAGCCGGCACCTAGATTTATCCACAGGTTCATTGAAAGACGGCTTCATTCTTGTTCTCCAAAGGTGAGAAGGCAGACGAAGGTAAGCCAAAATACCCTTGGTGTAAGTCAGCCCTGGAGGACCCTTGGTCACGGGTTTCTTGAGCAAAAAATTGGTGTGGTAAAACCGCGCCTCGGCTTTTAGAGGCGATAAAAAAGAAACACAAAACCCCGTATTCATTTTAGAACGCGTCATGTTCTTTTCAAAATACCAAACGAAAAGCACAGTGCGCGGTGCGTTTTGCACGTACATATCTTTATCGTCCTCTTCGTTCACTGGCTATGTTCAAACCTCGGGAGGTTAAAATATAATTTATAACAAGGGTTAACTGGCAAGCATTTTGTTGCTTATTTGGCTGTAAAATTGCAATTGTCAACCAGGAGTTGTGTCTGTTAACAAAATATTGCATTTCAAGAACCTGTCCTAGTACATTCAGTTGAATTTTCACTCCCTAGGGGACCAGGCATTCCTAATATATAGTTATTTATGACGTGCCGTTAATGTTTACTTGCACGGGACACAAATAGTTTAAGGTAAGTAATTTCTCATGGAGGAACAAAATATGGAAATTAGGAGGAAAAGAATGGACTGGAGCGGCGAAGGACCGGAGCGGTTCGAGGTCGATGGGAAATGCCTCCGTCCTTCAGTGCACGTAGTAGGCTCTTGATAATGATGACGATTAGCATTGAAGCACACATCTACTGACAATCCATAAACACTTCATGACCTGGACTTGTGACGATGGCATCAAAATTCCTCTACCCATGTTTGACCTCCAGACACTACTCGCCGCGTTTGCTAGATGTCTCTTGTGTTGTGCTGCGTATTACAAAGATGTGGGCTCTAGCCTGTCTGATCGACCGCCTTTTTTCATTATTGAGGGCAAAAATTGAAAACTTCGCAGCCCTAAATCCACGTAAAGATAGTCCTTCAAATAACAATTCACAGCCGTCAATGAAAACACGGCGCATTGGCGATGGCAGGCTCAGGTTCCTAAGCCCGCGATGTCCACTTTTCGAACTGGCGCATCAACTGACCCCTTCATCCGCAAACACACGTGCCATTCCTTATAATTCATTTTTTTCTAAATGTCGTCTTTGCGATGTGTATAGATGGCTCATAGAGTTAAATGTGGGAATGTCATCACGATTCTTTCCGTTCAATCACCAACACCGAGTAATAAGTGGATGCGCTGTACAGCCAGACATTGTCACTAAAAAGATAATGCTTCTATGACCTCTTTGTCACCTGTATCCTATGGCCACCACGTCTTTTAAGAAATTTGCTCTTATTAGTATTTCTTTCTCTCGCCTCAGCCGACATCCACCTTCGCTTAACCTGCAATAATTTACGTTTCACATTTTGGTCATCGCTTGACTTACACGATAATTAGTGTACTATACCCAAAGATTGAGAATACTACCCGGCCTTCGTCTTTTCAGAACAGCAGAAATGATGTGTATCTTAAAAACACTGGGCTCTCTTATTTCCGCAATACAAGGGCTTAGCAAAGCAGCACAATGCCGTAGCGGCAAGTTCCCTCTGTGAAAACGTTCCTCATGCCCTCATATAGCTGCAGTTATAAGATTGTGAAATTACCTTTTTTCTTTCATTATGCAGCCATGAAGACGCCGCTACTCAATTTTTCGCGCGTACAGATCACTACATATTTACGCCTAATACCATCATCAATTCAGCAACGGAGCTGCGGAAAATTGGTAAAGCAGCAGTTTCTGGCGCATAAAGCGAGTAATATACTTACGTACCATAGTCTTATCATGGGCGACCAACCTATGATTTTGTGAGGAAAACTTTTCTGCCTGCTATACTAGGCTTGGTATCAAATCAATGTCACTTTTGTACAGATTAACAGACTGAATGAACCGGCAGAAATATCGCCAAAGGACAAGGAGCTCTCCTAAACTAATTGACGATTTCTCTTCATCATATTTATTTTCTGGTCGCCCATACCTTTCAAATCTTACACCCACCCATACCCGCTTTAAATCACCACGTGACTGTTTATTGTCAACCTAACATTTATTTTCACCCCAGTGGCCTAGCTAACACGACTCCGACAGTGCCAGTCGTTTTCGGCCGACGGGTGATGGCATGTGACTCATACGACAAAAACACCAAACAGCGCCCTTACAACACACAGAAACAACGATGAAAAGTTGGCTAGTGCTAATCATGCGGGGCTGTCTTATAGCAGTCTTGTGAATATTTTAATAGATCACCAATTCTTTCAAACCTGGATTCCTTCAACTTTTGTCCAGTCCAAAATAATATCTTTAAAGAAGCCCAAATGGTTTATTCTCTTTAAAGCTTTCATTTAAAGCACGCAACCCAGCCCCCCCCCCCAGCTTCAACCAGGACCGTGGCCATCGAGTGGCGGGAGATGCCTTGCGAGTCCTATATGAGCGAAGTCTTGCAGCGTCATGACACAAGAAAGCCGACGGCGAAGAAGCGGCTTGAGGGTGCCTTTAGAGGGCTGTCTCGTTGCCGCTTGTATAAAGAATACACAGATCGTTCATCATTGTTAATTAGGACCCTGTCCGTTCTTTTTGCTGCCATGTTATATAATAAACCAGTGAAAGCTCAATTGCGCAACTGCAAAACTCTTGACCGGCTCAATTTTCTTTAGGCACACTCTCCCCTTTGAAGAATCGCCAATGTACAGCCTGCGCATCGTGCAGTTGGGAAGTGAAAGCATCAAACGGGAAGTGAAAGAGGGTCTTGTGGTGGCGGGTTGACGGGAGCGCGGGACAGGCAGTTGGCGTCGGAGTGTTTCCTGCCGGATTTATAGACAATTGTAACGTCGAACTCTTGGAGGCGCAAGCTCCAGCGCCCAAGACGGCCTGAGGGGCCCTTTAAATGGGCGAGCCAACACAGCCCATGGTGGTCTGTAAAACCTTAAAAGGTGAATTTTGAAATCACCCATATATTAGCGAGGTACTCTTTTTCAGACGCTGAGTAGCTTTCCTCCTACTTCGACAGACCAAAGCTGGCACAGGTGATTACTTTTTCGCAACCGCTATGTTTTTGGACTAGGACAGCACCCAATCCTGTATCACGGGCGTCCCTTATCCATTTTCGCTTCGGCGTCTTCTTTGAAATGAGCGAGCACGGGCAGACTTTGCAGGCGTTTTTGCAGCTGGCGAATGCTTTTTCTTGGTCGCTTTCCCAGCTAAAAGCGGTGCTATCTTTCGTCAAACGTGTGAGTGGCTCGGCAATTCGCGCGAAGTTTGCGAAGAAGCGCCGGTAATATGCGCAGTCCGAGAAATCTTCGCACGCTCTTCTTGTCTTTCGCCGTTGGGAAGTTCGCATTGGCTGAAGTTTTTGCCTGATCAGGTAGGACTCCCGTGGCGTTGACGACGTGGCCCAAAAACGTGACCTCCTCGCACGCGAAACGGCACTTTTCGGGCTTCAGCGTTAACCCCGACGTACAAATGGCCTCGAGTACAGACTCCAACCTTGCAAGGTGTTGATCGAAGGTCCGGGGGGAATGCCACCAGGTCGTCGAGGTATACGAGGCAGGTGTGACACTTCAGATCAGCTGGCACAGTGTCCATACCTTTTGGAAACGTTGCTCGTGCCGTGCACGGCCCAAACGGCATCACCTTGAACTCGTTTACACCGTCCGGGGTTATAAAAGTGGTCTTCTCTTGGTCTGTATCATCCACTTCAATTTGCCACTAGCCGGTCTTCAGATGCACCAATGAGAAGTACCTTGCATGGCCGAGGTGGTCGATGGCGTCGTCGATTCGTGCGAGGGGGTACACGTCTTTTTCGGTGATTTTGTTCAGTCGCCGGTAGTCAAAGCAAAACCTTATAGTGCCGTCATTTTTCTTCACCAGTACGAGCGGCACAGCCCAGGGCTTTTCGATGGTTGTGTAATGTCGTCGCCGAGCATGTCGTTGACTTGAGTCCGGATGGCGTCCCGCTCGTGTGAAGAGATGCGGTACGGGGACTGTGTAATAGGTCGCGCTCCATTTTCAGTTATAAGAAGGGGCTTCGCTACAGGTGACTAACGTAGACTAACACTTGCTGTAGCAACGCAGCAAAGCCAATAATTTGTTCCGTCCGGCTTGCGGGAACTCCGGATTCACGTCAAAAGGATTCAGAAGCTTGAAGGTATCTTCGGGTGCGCGTTGAAGCTCGGCAATCGTGATCATGTTACTTGCTTTATGCGTTTCTTCAAGAAACGCAATTGCAGCGCCCTTGTTTTATTCCGGTAAACATTGATGAAATTGGTGACCAAAACGTGAGATTGGCGTTCCTTAAAGCGCGCATTGCCTCTTGCGACGGAGACACCGCGGCTGGGAAGCACCCTTTGGTCACTCTCTACGACAGCGTCGACGTCAGGAACTGCATCTTCACAGTAGATGCTGATAATCAAGCTTGCGCGGAGTGGCAGGGCGACGTGATCGTCGGCGAGCCTTATAGCAGCATGGTGTTCGGCGTTCGGTTCCGGCGTCATGAGGAAAATGTTCCGGCGTTCGGAGGAAAATGTGATGCACTTGGCCGGTAGGTCAATTATTGCACCATTGTCAGTCAAAAAGTCCACTCTGAGAATTACGTCGCGGGAGCAGTTAGGCAAAACAAAGAACGCCGCAGGGTATGTTGTGCCCTCTATGGTGACGCGCGATGTGCACGTTCCACTTGGCGTCACGAGGTGGCCTCCTGCTGTCCGTATGTGCGGGCCCTCCCATCTGGTCGTAACTTTCTTCAGCTTAAACTCGAATGATCCGCTTATTACGGATTAGGCGGCTCCCGTGTCTATGAGGGCGATGACATCAAAGCCGTCGATGGACAGGTGAACGTCGGACGCAGCTTTCCTCGAGTTTTGGTTTCGTCTGGGCGTCGTATCTCGGCTTGTACGTGTTGACGGTCTGGCAATATGCGTCTTCGTCTTCGTCGTTTTCTCAGTGGCAGGTTCGTTCATGTCAAATACGCGTAACGCTGTTTTGGTGTCGCCGTGTTCGGGAGTCACGACAGGGTTAGGTCGGGTCGTTGGGCTGATGACATGGTCCTTTGCGAGTCGCTACGTCGTCGGAGGGTTTTCATTGATCCGCGGTCGTGCAACTTTACCTCCAGAAGTTGCTGCTTTTAGTTTCTCCTGTGCGGGCTGGGGAAACTTTCACGTGAGAAATCAGCAGGGCTACGGCGGTTCGGCGACTGGGACGGGTAGGGCGACGGGGGACGGTTGAGGCGGGCTGGTCCTCGGTTGGTGTTGGACAGGTATTCGTCGATCTCAAAACGGCGCTGGCCGGGTCGGTGGGGGGGGGGTGCGTCGACGGAGAATCCTCACAAACCGAGACTCTTGTTAGGGCAGCGAGGGTAGACGTGGTCGACCTCTCCGCAGTAGTACACACTGGGCAATAATCGGGCGTTTCCCACACGTCGGTCTTTCTCCGCGTCTGGTTTAAGCTGCAGGGGGTCGTGCGGGCGACAGTGGACGGCGGTGCGGCTGGGCTTGTTCACGACGGGTTGGAGCAGGTCGGGGTCGACGAACAGCGGCGGTGTAGGTCATCCCTTGTGGTTCGCAGGGTCTTCCGATGGCGGAGAAGTCCCCAGTGTGAGTTGGACTTCCGCTCGGATCACATTCGTCATGGAGGCGATCTGGTGTTGCCGCGTGGTCAGGAAAATCCTCCTCAGTTCTTCGCGAACAACGGCACGGATAGTTTTCCGAAAGTCTTCCGTCGCGAATCCAGCGTCGTTGACGGGGTTGACCAAAAACGCGTTCAGTGGTCGATCGTATTTCCTGGAACGCATGTTCAGGCCCCTCTCGATTATCTAAGCCTCGGTCACGAACTCAGCGACGGTTTTGGGCGGGCTCCGAATGAGTCCAGCGAAGAGCTCTTGTTTAACTCACGGCATCAGAAAGCGCTCCTTTTTCTCTTCTGCCATTACGGGGTCAGCTCGTCGGAACAGCATCTTTATATCATCAATGAACACCCCCCCACATTCGTTAGGTTGTTAGATTTGCGTCTGCAACAACAGCTCAGCTAGGTATTTCCGTGCGATAGTTGTGAATGTTTTCAAATATTCCGCTTTGAACATGTTACATGATGTTAGCGAGCTCTCGTGATTTTCTAACCTGACATGAGCCAAGTCTTCGAGGTAGAATAACACTTGCCGCAGAGTTTCTTTATCATCTCATCGGTTGAAACATTGTACGCGCTCCAGTTTCTCCATCCACTATTCCGCGTCTTCACCAGGGGATCCTCGGAATGAGTGGGGCTCCCGAGGTGCTGCAGAAAGACAGGTGGATTGGCTTGGTTGGCAATGGTGCTGGTTGCGACGTCTTCTTCGCTCTCTCCGGTAGTAGACCGAGCTCAGGTGGCAAACCTTGCAGGCGGAGGCTGGCTCTTGTTGGACTGGCTTGGCAGCTTCCAGATGTTGTAGGGAGCATAAAGGGTGTGTACCCCGCACCATCACCAGATTTGACGAAGTCAAAGGCGACGCAGTTGGCTTCAAAGAAAACGAGTTAATTGGAGCGAACCTTTGCTCCCCTAACAACTCAAAGAATACACAGGCGGCGAGACAGCAGTCAAGATAGTGACCTGCGTAGTTGAGCGTCGAAAGTCGAATGCCGCGGCCTGTGCACTGCAGGCTTTTATCTTTAGGCGCGAGGGTTTCTGGAACCATCGATTTACATCCAGAACATTGTAGATCAAAGAAGATTACTCTGGGCTACTGACGTTAGGCAAAACAGTCTGCTTATCTGAATGTGATTGCCCGTGCGGCATAAAAATAAAAAAATGGAAAACGCACTTCGCTTGGAACACAGATAACAGAGCCGGGCGTGGCCGGGCTGTAAAAACAAACAAACAAACAAGCCCATACATGACTCGCGGCAATACTTATGAACATGGGCTCACTATCTGGGAGATCTGCAAAGAGAGGCTGAAGAACGTGTTTTGGTTAGCTCCTCGGACGTCAGCTTGCTGCCAAGCAAGAGCCTATCCCACGTTCTTAGACGTCCAGGCAGCTGTACTTAGCATACATTCAAGATGTTCATCCGCTTTGCCCCAAGGTACACCGCACAATGTGCAAGTCCGGCAAGATCGGCCGCATCTTAAAAGACATCGCCGATGACGCCTTTAACTAGCTTGTTATAAAGAATTGCTCGACCGTGAATGGAGTCCTTGCTGCTTATCGACGGTTCGAGGAAGAAAAAGGCCGCCGCATAGCACAGAACTCAACGAGGCTCCCCAACACAGCGTCAACATCGTCCTGCGAGGGTTCACCACTTCCCCCACGTGACACTTTTTCGCCCAAACATGTGGTACGCATTGTACACCGACAGCTGACAGCTATGGCTCCGCCCAACTTCATCGCCCCAGCAGACCACGCAACACTCAAGGTATCCCTGCTCCAGACCGTAGTTCGCAACGAGCTTGAAAATCGCGGCCTCAGTTTGTTGTGCTCTATTAGGTGCCCTTTCCACCCACGATCGTCCGCCCACCAGTGCTAACCGTGTCCACTGCATGCCTCCTCGACATTGCAAACTGGATGAATGGCGTGCACGTGACTACAAACAAATGTGCTTCCCATGTCACCGTGTCGGTCATGTTTCTCGCTGTTGTTCAAGCCGCTGGCAACCACTACCAACGCCCAACAACGACTCCGCCTTTTGTTTTCTTCGCCGAGCCCAGGGAACCAGGGAATCCCGCCTGCCTGTCAAGCAACCTATTGAACGCCACAGTCGCTCACCTGCCCTGGCCGTCGCCAATCGCCATCGCACCGTCCCCACCGTTTCTCTTATCCCCCTAATCCCGGTGCCGCATTCCGGAAAACTAGACGATGCAGCTCCTATAGGTGACGCTGCATTGACGACCCGGCCCGATAATCCTCTTTTGCCGGTTTCACCCCGTCCTAACTTTATAAAGATAACCTGAACCCATAAAACATCTCTTTTATGTGTTCAGGCGTTAGTGGACACTCTTGGCAATTTATGTAATTCAGACCTTTGGCGACGGCTCACAAAACTCTGCATTTTTTTATTCCTGTGTAGGGTGTGTGACCGATGGGGCACGCAACACATTCTTGGTACGTGCACTGCTCGTGTTACTATCGCAGATCACCAAATCCCTGTGTTATTTTATGTGCTACCTCACTACCCTCACAGCATCATCCTTGGAATCGACTTTCTTACTGATAGTTCTTTGTAACCCACTCCTCAATGGGGGAAGTTCTACTTACACTGCCAATTTCTCCCCATATCACTGATGAATTAGAATGGCGCCTTTGATGGGAGACGTTCACCTGCTTGCCACCAAAAACTGTCACATACGTTATTTTCTTTCTACTCCTGTCGTACCCGATGGTTCGTACGTCCTTGCCCCGATCTCGGACGTTTTGCTGTTACGTCAGATGAGCTTTCATTATTCCAACATTACAGTCACCAACAATCACGCCACCTTTCCGCTTTTGAATTTTGGTCCTTCCCCACGAGTACTCGCCGGCGAAATGCCCTTGTCGACCTTGCTTTCCCTTAACGACCTTCACTACTGATAGGCATTCCGATTTTTGGACTGACACGTCGCACGCCGAGAACAAATATGATCAATTTGTTACATTATCAGCCCTGACCTAACACCGGCGCAAAGTGACAACCTTTCTACCCTTTCAAGCTCATTTCAAGACATTCTTCACTTCTACGACCACCCTTTAGGCTAAACCACCTCTGCGAAATACCGAATCAACACTGGCGACGCGAGCCCCTCCAACGGCGGTCATGTCGTGTTTCTGGCGCTGAACGTCAGTTCATTTCAAGCGAGGTGGATAAAATGCTTCAAAAAGGCATCACCGAGCCTTCGTATAGCCCTTGGGCATCTCCGGTGCTCGTGGTCAAGAAAAAAGACAGCACCTAGAGATTCTGTGTCGACTATTGTCATCGAACAACTGTACTTCTTTAAGAAAGACGCTTGTCCATTACACCCGAATACACGATGCTCTAGTCTGTATCGACGGGGCCAAGTACTCCTCGATCAACCTTTGCTAAGGGTACTGCCATTGATGACGTAGACAGGGAAAAAACTCCATTACACCGGATGGACCTTACGGGGTTTAGGGTCATGCCGTTCCGCCTTTGCAATGCGCCAGCGACAATCCGGTGCTTTATGGACTCACACGTTTACAGCTTCAAGTCGTCCACTTGCCTTTGTTACCAAGAAGATATGATCGCTCTTTCTCCTACATTTTCGACTCTTCTGTATCGTCTATCAGCCATCGTTGCCTCTTTACCGCAAAACCGGTATCCAGCTGAACTCATTTGAACCAGAGGCAATTATCATCCTCGGCCATCGTGTCGGCGCGAGTTACGTTCATCTTGACCCAGATAAGTTCAATGCAGTTCAATGCTTTCCTATCTCTACTTCTTCCAAAGACGTACACGGTGTACTTTTGACGCTTTATTGAATAATTTGCCGACATCGTACAGCATTTCATGCAGCTTCCTAAGAAGAATGTTGCTTTTTCTGGGAGCTTGAACAAGAACGTGCCATTTTGACCTTAAAATCTTCATTACAACGCATCCCATCCTTGGCCATTCGATACTTCCGCCCCTGCAGACTTTTGCACGGATAGGAGAGCCCATGGCAGAGGAGTGGTTCTGACGCAATGCCAACACGACCAGTAATCGCGTGACCGCCAATGCAAGCCATCCCTTGTCTCCAGCCGAACGCAACTACTCAATTACTGAACGTGAGTGCTTGGCACTAGTATGAGCTGGCACCAAGTTTCCAGCGGCCCTTTTATGTGGTCACGGACCACCGTGCCCTTTACTGGCTCTCATCATTGAAGAACCCAACCGAAAGGCTCGGTAGCTACGGTCTCATGCTTCCAGAATACTCATATACTCTGGTCTATAAGTCCAGGCGGTTGCACCAGGTCGCCAACTCTTCGCGCTCTCCCGTCGACAGCCCAGATGGAAATGAGATGTAACACCAACTCCTCCTGGTAACATCGGGGTCGAAGAACGACGCGATGAATACTTGCAGCACATCACTTAACGCCTACACTCTCCTCAGCAGGATGCTTCACTTCGTCTTTTATCTCCTGAAAATCGGGGCTTTACGCCGCCTAAATATTTGTACAGATTCCCCAGCTCTTGCTCTTCGTTTGTGAACACATGGGATTGTGTCTACTTCAACAACTTCACGAAATAACTGCGGGCCAGCTAGGCTTTGCGCGGGCCTAAGAGAGCGTTTGCCGTGAGTTCTTCTGGCTTAACATGTACCAATCGGTGATGCGGTATGACACCTCATGTGAAAGCTGCAAACGACGGCAGACCTCTACCGTGGCAGGAGCCGGCCTCCTGCATCCCCTTGAAGGCCCCATTGAACCATTTTACTGTGTCAGCGTAGATTTGCTCGGACGTTTGCCTGCTTCAACTTTGGGAAACACGTGTTTTGCCATTGCCACTTACTAGGCAACCGACTTTGCATTGACCCGTGCCCTTCCAACCTGTTGTGCAACCGAAGTTGCTGACTTCGTTTTAATATGACGTTATTGTACACCATGGAGCCCATCACCTATTCCTCACCGATAGATGGCGGTTCTTTTAAGCGCAAGTTATCGAGGACATCCTGCATTCCTGCGGAACTGACTACAAGTTCTCTACTACGTAAGCTCCACAAACGAATCGGCTCACTGAATATCTTAATCGTACCATCCCCAACATAGTAGCCATGTATATTTCACCGGACCATCGCGACTGCGATAGAACCTTACCGTTTGTGATGTTGGATTACAACTCGTCACGACATGACAACGCAACATATTCCCCATTTTCTTTTTGTACAAAAGGGAACCTTCCTTCTTCCTTCTTCGTCTTACTTCTTCCCTACACCGTTCTTCCAAAGTTTCTGGGATTTTATACACGATTGACGCCGTCGCCCGCGCTGACTGCGCAAACAAGATTGCTAGTACCCGCAACAACAATTCACAAGCTAACCAAAAGGCTGCTTACGACAATCGCCCCCGTCCCGCAAAGTATGCCCTAGGCTTCCTAGTCCTGTGGTTTCCTCGCTACCACTTAGGTGTGTCATCGAAAGTACTTTCAGCGCTAAACCAGCTCTTACAGCGTGTTACGCCATGTGACCACCGTGACGTACGAGATCACCTCGATTCAGTCATCCTCTTCGGTCGCTCCGAGAGATATTGCCCATGTCTCTCGGCTGAAACCGCACACGTATACTTTGTCGCCTGCTGAATAAAAATCGCGCAGGCGGTGCTTCTACCGCCGGCGGTTATGTTACGGTCGAGCGTTCCTTGTCGAAGTGCTGAAGCCACTGCTGTGACGAAAAGTTATCCTGCATGGCATGTCAGCTATTGTGGAGGAGAAAGACGACGATCAGCGTGGCGGCCGGCAGGAGCTAAAACGGCCATCTGCTGTGTCTCCCATTTTCCCTTTTTCTAAATAGTGCAAATAAAGCTAATCCCAACCTTATCTACTATACCTCAATACTGCACTGAGACAATAAAGGGAATTTCGGAAGCACCAGGCCCAACTACAGCTATATGCGTGAATAGGCATCTTGTAATTTTCAAGTTTCATTGATGATATGTATACCTTCAAGGGAGATGGCTGAAGCTTAGCATCAGCCCCCAGACAAGGACCAACTATTTTATGGACAGTGGAAAGTGGCAGCCCGTTTGTTAACACAAACAAAAGTTGACAAAGAGCTGCAAATTTGTGGTGTTTTAGGACGCACTCGTTCCGGTAATCGTGTTGTGTGACGTGCTTTCTAATGGCTTAGGTGGTCTCTCTTCCATAAAGATGCTGATCGCACAAGTGATATCTATAGCTTTGTCTTCAACAACGCCAAACACTGCCCAGAAAAAGTACGCTCAACGTTAGTGCAAGACGACAATTATCGTCGGCGTATAAACATCAATTTTTGCTATGTGGACGACCGCGCAGTAACTAATCAATTATTAGCCGCTTCAGGGAATCTTGCTCAGAATAAGTACGTACCGATTCTGGAAATCTCCACAAATGCAACGCTGGGCAATAGCACCAACAGCCTGCAGCTACTGGCTCCATTTTCAAATAGAAAAAGCGTACCCATATGTTATGTTTGGTATAGATTGGTTCGGTGTGTGACGTTCAAGGCCTGTGAAGATAGATCTGACGCTCAGAGTTTCTACGCCTCCCACCGATTGCAGGAGAAACTGTGGTGTCTTCCAAGGGTAACCTTCCACTATATCGGGTAGTCGAGTTTTCCTTGAAGAGGTTGCCTACAAAGCCCGTAAAAAAACCTTGAGAGTACTATATGGGTACAATATTATCTCGCTTGACAAACGTGTGTGGCTTAAGGTGATAGGGTAATTCAAGAATATCTGAACCATCATATTCTGAACCGGTTGCAAAAGGAAAACCCATGCGACAGCCATTAAATATGATATCACGAAGCTGGGAGTATTACCCTGCAATCGGTCAAATTAATCAAAGGAGTGTATAAACATGACAAATTCGCCAAGCAGTTCTTCCCACTTCCCTGCCAGTTGCTCTCCACCACTTACAATAATCTGCCTAATTGTTATCCTGCATGCAGGTAGAGTTTGTCTCACAAAATTGAGAACATGTTAGTCGGGGGAATACTTGTTTCATATGTCCAGGTGTGATCAATGCCATGAACATCCATCGTGAGAACAACTACAAAACTACGGTCAATATTTCCTCTTATGGTTAGCCCGAAGTATTGAATGTGCTACGAACTTCATTTCAGATCAGCACAGTTTTCGTGATATTTCCGCGAACCATGTATGGGTTTGTTTATTTATTGTAAGTTTTTACTGTAGGGCCACGCCCGGCTGCGTAATCTGCGTTTCAAGCAAAGCGTGTCTCCCATTCTTTATTTTTATGCCGCACGGGATATCACATTCAGATAAGCGACAGTTTCGCCCTAACTTCGCTAGCCCAGAATAATCATCTGTGATCTACAGTGTTCTGGATGTGAATCGACGTTTCCAGAAACACTCGCTCTGAAAGATAAAAGCCTGCAGAGCAGACGCCGCGACATTCGATACGACAACACTCCCCTACGTAACTCACTTTGTTGACCACCGTTTCGCCGCCTCAGAATTCTTTTGAGTTGTTAAGGGAGCCCAAGTTCGCTCTAATAAACTTGATTACCCTTCAAGACAACTGCGTCATCCTTGGCGTCGTGACATCTGGTAGAGGTGCTGGGTAAGCACCCTTCATGCTTTTTACAACCGCTGGAAGCCGCCAAGCCAGTCCAACCAAATCCAGCCTCCGCCTGCAAGGTTTACCACCACAGCTCGGTGTACTACCGGAGAAATCGAAGGAGAAAGACGTCACAAGGAGCACCATGGTCAACCAAGCCAATTCTCCCGTCGTTCTGCAGCAACCTTGGGAGCCCCCATCATTTCGAGGATCCCCTGGTGAAGACCCGGAATAGTGGCCAGAGATGCTGGAGCGCGTCAGACGTTTCGACCGATGGGAGGATGAAGAAACTCTGAGGCAAGTGTTTTTCTACCTCGAAGACTCGGCTCAAGTCTGGTTTGAAAATCACGAGAACTCGCTAACATAATAGAGCATGTTCAAACCAGAATTTTTGAAAACAATCACAACTGTCGCATAGAAAGAACGACCCGAGGTGTTGTTGCAGACGCGAATCCAACACCCTAACGAAGGTGTTGTGGTGTTCAATTAGGAAATGGAGATGCTATTCAGACAAGCTGACCCCGAAATGGCAGAAGCGAAGAACGTGCGCATTCTTGAGCGGGTAGTTAAACAAGAGTTCTTCCCTGGACTCATTCGCAACCCACCAAAAATCATCGCTGAGTTCATGACAGAGGCTTCGATGATCGAGAGAGAGAGAAAACACTTTATTGGTGAGACACCGGGTTCAGGTTGGGGCGGTGGCCTCAGCCCAGATGACCGAAGCGACCTGCAGCGCCCGTTGCGTCAGGGTCCGTTGATCCACGAGGCAAGAGCTACCCAAGGCCTGCTCCCAGTGGGTGGGGGTGGGGAAGGGGGGGTAAGGGTCCGCGGGGCACTCGCACAAAGAGTGGTATAGCGTGTCGAGGCTGCGGCATCTCGGACACTCTGCGGAGAGGAAGAGGTGTGGGTGGGAGTGCTGTAACTGCGTGCGATGTGGGAAGGAATGGGTTTGTAGAGTGCGCCACATCTGTGCTTCCTCTATCGTAAGTTTGGCGTTGGGCGGGGGTAGTGTTCTGCGGCTGAGGCGGTAGTGCTGTGTGATGTCTCGGTATGTGGTGAGGGCGTACCCAGTGAACTCGAGTGCGGATCCATGCGTAGAACCAAGGGAAGTGCTCGCCCGGGGTATTAATGCTCGGGCCTGTTCGTTAGCTACCTCGTTGGTTCCCACGCCAGTGTGAGCCGGGGTCCACAGCAGTATCACGGGCTGGTCGGGAGGTCTTTTCACGAGAATTTTTAGGGCTGAGGCTGAGATGTTGCCCTTCTCATAATTGCGTAGCGCCTGCTGTGAGTCTGACAGGACGACGGTCGGTGTTGGCGTCTTGGTTATGGCGAGAGCCAGGGCCGTTTCTTCTGCAGTGGTGGGGTTTGCCGTACAGATGGAGGCTTTGATTGTTGGTTGCGTTTCTGTGGCGGAGGCGATGCCTGCGATTGCGAAGGCTGCTCTGCCGGGGTACCGTGCCGCATCCACATACACGGTGTCTTTGTCTGGTGGGTAGTGCTGCGAATGGTACTGCGCGCGTGCTTCTCTTCTTCCCGCGTGGAAGGTCGGGTGCATGTTTCTGGGGATAGGTTTGACTTTGATTAGGGCTCGGATGTTTCTTGGTATCCTGGCCGGAGTGGAGTCGGTGTTGGGCGGTTGAATTTGGATCCGCTGCAGTATGGACCTGCCCGTCGTGGTCTGCGCCAGCCTGTGTATCTGTGCTGTCCGATGGGCATCGATTATCTCTCCTACGGTATTGTGAATGCCCAGGTTCGCAAGTCTGGTTGTTGAAGCAGAGTGGGGAATGTGCAGGGCCGTGCGGTAGGCTCTCCGAAGTAGAGCGTCGAGCGAATCTTTGTGCGATTGGGTTAAGTTCACATAAGGCAGGTGATAACTGAATCTGCTAACTACAAAGCCTTGTACGATCCTTAGTCTCTCTTCCTCTGTGAGGCCACGTTGCCTTGAGGTTATTCTTCTTAGCATGGAAATTGTTTGTATCGTGTGTGATCGTAAGACGCGTACTGTCTCGGTTGTCCCTCTGTTGGCCTGTATCCGTAGTCCTAGTATTTTTATGCTTGAGACCGTGGGTATGTTTTGTCCTCCGATGTCGACTTTGATGGGCGGTTGGGTGGCCGGTTTCGTCCTGGGGGGATGAAGGATCATCAGTTCGGATTTTGTCGTTGAGTAAGTGAGGCCCGCCTTGGTTGCGAGTTCCGCGATTATTTCGGCGCCTGTCCTTAGTGTCTGTTCGATGCCGGCGTCGCTGCCCCGGTTAACCCAAAGGGTGATATCATCTGCGTATATAGTTGATCTTAGTCCTGGGATGCTGTATAATGCTTTGGCCATCGGTCGGATTGCGAGGTTGAAGAGCAAAGGCGAAATTACGGCTCCCTGGGGGGTTCCCTTGTCTGGCATCTTGAAGATCTGTGTTTGGGACGTTCCTAGCTTCATCCTGGCCGTCCGGCCTGTGAGGAAGGATTTGACATAAGCGAATGTTCTTTCTCCTAGCCCGAGCGTGGAGATTTCTGTGAGTATTGCCTTGTGCGAGACGTTATCAAAGGCTTTGTGGAGGTCAATGGCTAAAATGGCCGCGTTGTCTTTTTTCGGTGGGTGGTCCAATAAGTCGTGTTGAATCTGTAGAAGTGCGTCCTGAGTGGAGAGCCTTGGTCTGAAACCGAGTTGGTTGTGTGGTAGCATGTCGTTCGTCTCGAGGTAATCTACTATGCGGGAGTTCACGACCTGTTCCATGAGTTTCCCCACGCACGACGTAAGCGATATTGGTCTGAGATTTTCTATTTTTATTGGCTTGCTTGGCTTTGGAATGAGTGTTATGTTAGCATGCTTCCAGTCAGGGGGCACTTCCCCCTCCCGCCACACCTTGTTAAAGTAGTCTGTTAGAGTCTGAATCGCCGTCTCCTCTAGATGTCGTAGTATCTTGTTGGATATCTTGTCTTCTCCAGGTGAGGTCGCTCTTCTGAGTTCTCTAATGGCGGCGTGCACCTCTTCGAATGTGAATTCGGCGTCTAGCATTTCGTTGCTCGCGCCCATATAATGCGGAGGGGGAGAGCGCGCACTATCATTTTGCGTTGCGTATAGTTTAATAAGCTCCCCATGCATTTGTAATTCCGAGCCCTGGTAATCTTGTATAAGTTTCGTGATCTTTTTTGCCGATTCTGTCTTGTTGTTACTGGGGTCGATTAGTTTCCGTAGGATCGCCCACGTGCGCTTCATCGATAGTGTGACGCGCATTTCGTCACACACTTGGAGCCACTGTAATCGCGTCAGGTAGTCTGCGTGTTTGGCTATTGCTATCTTAAGGTTCTGTAGCTTTTTTCTCAGTGCTTTCCTGTGCCGGTGTTTTTTCCATCTCGCTTCGATGCTGCGATACGCGTCCCACATGTGCTGTAGTTTAGAATCGACGTACGGGGCCGGGATCATGGGGTCTACTGGTGCGTCGCTGCCTTCTTTGCATTTTAAAATGTTCTGCGTCCATTCTCTGATGTTGCTTTCTGAAAGTTCTTTGGGTGGTTCCACTTGCGCACATTTCTCTCTGAATAGATCCCAGTTGGTGAGGGGTTTCCTTGGTGGCTCATGTGCCAGCCGCGTCGTGTAGTTGACTTTTAATTCTATTATGTGGTGGTCGCTCCCAAAGTTCTGAGAGGTGACCCTCCATTTTCCCGCTACTATTTTGTGCGTTAGGGTTAGGTCCGGTGTTGTGTCCCTTTGCACGGTGTTGCCGATGCGGGTTGGGGTTCCTGGCGTATTGTGTATAGTGAGGCACAAAGTCTGCATTAATTCCTCTAGTTTCCTGCCCTTGCTCGTTGTCTTATGGTATCCCCATGCCTCGTGTGGAGCATTAAAGTCTCCTACTATTATCAGGGGTTGCTGTCCGGCTATTCTCAGGGCTTCGAGCAGGAGGGGCTTGAAGTTGTGGGTCGTCTGTTTTGGAGGGCTGTAAACGTTGAGCACGTGGAGCGGCTGTTGTCCTTTCTTGACTGGCAATAGAGTGGTGAATATGTGCGGTATATTTGTGTTGGTGATTTCGCTAGTGGACGTGCATATGTTTCTGTTTACGAGTGTAGCTAGTTGCGGGTGATCGGGGTGTGTGTGTGCTGTGTAGTTGAGAAGTTTGGTGTTGGGTCCTGTCTCCTGTAATGCTATGACGTCGGGTTGTTCATTTAGCGTGGACAAGTGGGCTTGCAGCTGGCTTCTCTTAGCTCTGTAGCCCCTGCAGTTCCACTGCCATATGGTGATTTGTCTAGAAGTCGGCATCTTGCTCGATATCTATTGGTAGAGGGGTCATGCTTGCCTGGTCGGTTGGGTTGCTTGCCGGTGCCTCCGTGCTCGCCAGACCAAGTAGTTCCGCGCGCAGGACCGTTATGGATTCTTTTAGGGTGGCGTTAAGTGATCGAAGCATTTCTTGTTTGAGTTCTTCCATGTCTACTCTGACCTTGTTGTCGTCGGATTTCGGGGTAGTCGCCGGCTTTCTCATGTTTTTGCGCTTAAGTGGTGGCGGGGTGGGTTCTGTCTCCGTGGCGTTGCTGGTTGTCAGCTTCGCTATCTGCGCTTTAAGGTTACTGTTCTCTGCCCTCAGTTGGGCGTTCTCGCTTCTAAGTAGGGCTATGTCGGCTCGCATATTTTGCATCTCTTTTAGAATAAGATCAAGTTTGCTATCCTGAGCTGTGGGGGGTATATTATGTAGGGGAGGAGGGGTGAAGTTGGGAGCGAAAAGGCCCTGGGTACTCGCCTGTGCTGGTGTAACCATTGTTGCGGTGCTGGTCGCTCCTTTGAGAACTTGGATGTAACTCCGCTTTTGCCCCAGTGGTGGCAGTTGTTTCACCTGCGTCGTCTTCTCGGGGGGTTTGGTAGTCTTGTGGTTGCGGTTCCCCTCTGTCTGGAGTGGTTTGCCTTGGTTGGTGCTGCTCTGTTGATTGTTGGTTAATACCTTCGGCGTCTCGTTCTTGATGTGTGGTGGTTTACGCCTTGGTTGGAAGCGGCGGGGGCAACCCGCGGCTCCCGTTGGGTGCGCCTCTCCGCACAGGATACAGTTCGGTTTGCACGGGTGCTGTTCCGGGGCTTGGGCTAGGCCGCATGCGGGGCATCTTTGGGTTGGTGGTTGGTTGGGGCAGACGTCTTTTCGATGGCCCGGCTGCCAACAGTTGAAGCAGGCCTCTGATTTCCGCTTGAACGGGTGGCAGCGGAGGGTGGCCGCCCTGTAGCGGACCCAGAATGGCACGTGAGGTCCCTGGAACAGCACTTGGACCAGGGTGGAGTTCCTCAGCCGCTTGGCGTCTAGTATGTGGAGGTCGTGGTTGTAGGCTACCAGGCTGTGCATAATTTCTTCCTGAGTGATCGAGAGGACCCTGGAAATGCGTTTGAAGCACTACGATCGACCACTCAACGCCTTTTTGGCGGACCCCATCAACGCCCCTAGATTCGCGACGGACGACCTGAGGGAAACGATCCCCGCCGTCATTCGCGAAGAACTGAGGAGGATTTTCACAACCACGCCGCAACCCCAGATCGCCTCCATGACCAACGTGATCGGAGCAGAAGTCCAACTTGCACTGGTGATTCTATGCCGTCGGAAGCACCCCGCGAACCACAAGGGATGACCTACTCCGCGGCTGTTCGTGGACCCCGACTTGCTCTATCCCGTCGTCACGAGGCCCCGCCGTACCGCCGCCCGGTGTTTCCCGCCCAACCCCCTATACTCCGAAACCATACGCCAGGAAGACGGAAGAATGGGGAACTCCCGATAATCGTCGTCTGTGCTACCACTGCGGAGAGGCCGACCACATCTACCGTCGCTTGCGTTTCTTGAAGAAACAATTGCGTTTCTTGAAGAAACGCAAGAAGAAAATGAAGTGATCGCTGTCGCCAAGTTTGAACGCGCACGCGGAGATGATTCCAAGCTGCCGCATCGCTTCGACGTGAACCAGGTGCTGTCGTAAGAAAATCGGGACACATTACTAGATTTGCTGCGTCGCTACAGCGAGTGTTTTTCGCCAAACTCTAAACTACGTCAGTCACGTGTAGCGAAGCGCCGCATAATAACTGAAGATGGAGCGCGACCTACCAGACAGTCACTGTACCGCATCTTTCTACACGAGCGGGAAGCCATCCGGACTCAAGTCGACGACATGCTCAGCAACGACATTAGACAGCCATCGAAAGGCCCCTAGGCTGCGCCAGTCGTACTCGTGAAGAAAAAACGTTGCACAGTAAGTTCTGCGTTGACTACCGGCGACTGAACAAAATCCCCATTCAGGACTTGTACCCCCTCCCTGGAATCGCCGACGCCCTCACCCACCTCTGCACGCGAAGTACTTCTCATCGATGGATCTGTAGACCGGCTACTGGCATATTGAAGTGGACGAGAGAGACTGAGAGAAGACTGCATTTATAACCCTAGATTGCCTATACGAGTTCAAGGTGATGCCGTTCGGGTTGTGGAGGGCGCCACCAACGTTTCAACGAGTCATGAACACGGTGCCAGAGGGCCTGAAGTGGCACACCTGCCTCGTATACCTCGAAGACATTGTGGTATTCGCCCGAACTTTCGACGAACACCTCGCAGAGTTGGAGTCTGTACTCGAGCCCATTCGTACGTCGGGGTTAACGCTGAAGCCTAAATAAAGCCGTTTCGCGTACGATGAACTGAAGTTCTTGGGCCACATCGTCAACGCCACGGGAGTTCTTCCTGATCCGGCAAAAACTTCAGCCATTGCGAACATGCCAAGGGCGAAAGCTAAGAAGGGCGCGCGAAGATTTCTTCGACTGTGCGCATACTACCGGCGCATCGTCGCAAACTTCGCACGCATTGCAGAACCACTCACGGGCTTGATGAAAGATAGCACACCTTTCAGCTGGGAAAACGACCTAGAAAAAGCATTCTGCGAGCTGCAAAACTCCTGCAAAGCCCGCCCGTGCTCGCTCATTTCGACGAAAATGCAGAAACGAAATTGCACACGGACACCAGTGACATAGGATTGGGTGCCGTCCTCGTCCACAAGCACAGCGGATGTGAAAAGGTAACCGCCCATGCCAGCCGTGGTCTGTCGAAGGAGGAGAAAACTACTCTCCCTCTGAGAAAGAGTGCGTTGCTATTTTGTGGGCGATTTCAAATTTTCGCCTATACGTGTAGGGAAGACCATTCCAGGTTGTGACAGACCACCATGCGCTGTGATGGCTCGCCAATTTGAAGGACCCCTCTGGCCGTATTTGGCGGTGGAGCTTGCGCTTACAGGAGTTCGTTGTTAGTCATCTATAAATCCGGCAGGAAACACATCGACGCCGACTGACTGTCCCACGCCCCAGTCAACCCACCACCACAATACTCTGATGAAGACACCGCGTTCTTCCTAATCGTGACAGAGATCGACCTAGCCGCCCAGCAGCGTGCTGACCCTGACTCAGACGTCATAATTGACAACCTCGAGTGATGCAACGTCGCCGTTCCTCGGTTCTTCAAACTAAACCTACAAGCATTCAGCCTGAGACACTCCGTCCTCGTGAAGAATTTCAGCACCGGAACAAGAACTAATTACCTTCTTGTCCTTCCCGTGGACCTTCGTGACGAAATTTTCGAAGCGTTTCACGACGACCCGTCTTCTGGACATCTCGGCACAGCTCACACTATTGGAAAAATCAAGGAGAGCTACTACTGGCCGCGCGTTACCTCTGTCGTAAACCACTACGTCCGCAGCTGCCGTGACTGCCAGCGACGAAAAACACCGCCGATAAGACCCGCGGAACTTCTGTAGCCAATCGCCATCTCATCGAGGCCCTTCCAACAGATTCGAACGGACCTTTTCGGCCCGTTCCCTACATCACAATCCGAGAACAAGTGGATTGTGGTAGTGACTGACTACATGGCGCAGTACTCAGAAACGGACGCTCTTCCGAGGGGGACTGCACAAGAAGTCGCGAAGTTTTTTATTACCCAGTTGTGCTGCGACATGGAGCCCCTGAAGTTTAATCACGGACCGTGCAACGGCCTTCACTGCGGAGCTTAAAGCAAGCAATCTTACGCAACAGCAACACGGAGAACCGTAGAACGACGGCGTACAACCCCTAAACGAACGGACGTACGGCACGTCTGAACAATACGATCGCCGATATGCTGTCTATGTACGTCGACGTTGAACATAAGACTTGGGACGAAGTCCGGTCGTATGTCACATTTGCGTACAACATGGCTATCTGGGAAACTACGCAGATGACACCGTTCGAGCTTGTCTACGGAAGGCGGCCGACTACGATGCTCGACGCCATGCTTCCGCACGTAGAAGACGACGACTTCCACGTTTAAGGATACCTTCAACGTGCGGAGGAGGCCCGCCAGCTTGCTCAAGTTCGTATAACAGACCAGCAGCTGGTGGATGCCAGACGCTACAATCTTCGATACCAAGACGTCGAGAACCATCCTGGGGATTGTGTGTGGCTTTGGACTCCCATCCCGCGACGCGGACTCAATGAGAAGCTTCTTCGAGGGTATTTCAGACCCGTCCGGATTCTACGACGTGTCGGCCAACTTACCTAGGAGGTGATCCCAGATGGTGATTCCGGAACATTACGACGACGCAGGCGGCCCGAAGTCCTCCACGTGGTTCGCTTGAAACCTCACTTGCCAGATGACGGACTTTTTCAATGCGACTGCATTTCTTAGTCGCATGTTGTCTTGCGTCGTTGAGCGGCGTGCGCCTAGCAACAGCTGTGGCGCGCGCCTAGCAACCGGAGCAGGTGCGGAGTAGCGGAGGGCAAGGGGAGAGGAGGAGCGCACTCGGCGTGTGAGGGCGCTCGCATCGCGGAGCTCGGGGCGGAGAGAGAGCTCGCGCGCGGGCTGGCGCGGGTCTCTCTCTCCTCTCCGCGTACCCCTCTCCGCTCGCTGCGCATATAAATGCAGGGAGCGCGCGCCTCTCTCCGTGACTGCTTGCCGACTGGCGCCTTGATAGCGATGGAAGTCGGTGAAGTCGAATCCCTCGCGGCAACGATACCGCAAAGAATTCGGTGCACCAAATGCATTCGCATTTCCGCAGGATCCCCTTCGGGGAGGTGGAGGGATTTTTGTTCTTTGTTCGGACTGTCGTTTATTTTAGCATCGGGTGGATGCACTCTTATCGTGGGGTAATACCGAGAACCTTGTGTGGATTTGTTTATTTATTGTTTGTTTTACACTGCCGGGCCACGCCCGGCTGTGTTATTTGCTTTCAAAGTAAAGGTATCTTCCATTCGTTATTTTTATGCCGCACTTGCTATCACAATCAGATAAGCAGACTGTTTTGCCCTAACCTGGCTAGCCCAGAATAATCTTCTGCGATATACAATGTTCTGGATGTAAATCGACTGTTCCAGAAACACTCGCGCCGAAAGATAAAAGCCTGCAGCGCGTACTCCGTGGCATTCGATTCGACGGCACTCGCCGGCGTAAGTCATCTTGTTGACCGCCGCTTCGCCGCCTCTGTATCCTTTTGAGTTGTTAGGGGAGCACAAGTTCGCTTTAATAAACTTTTATCCTCCAAGACAACTCCGTGGTCCTTGGGTTCGTGACAATTTTAGCGAACAGCGTGAGATACATTCGCAACCCCCTTACAATAATGCTTTACACTGTGATCTAAACTTGCCGTAAAATTATCAAAAAAAGATTCCTGACGCAGCTCCTTCAAAAAACATGTTCAGTCAACAGTCGTTGCTTCTAGAAATTATGGTAGCTTTCTAGTAACTTTTTTTACTACGCCAGGACACTCGCCTGCCAAAATATTGACGTCCTCTTACTAAAAGTGCCTCCAACCACGAAACGTTTGTTGCTGAAACCTCATCGTGTAAGTACACAGCAACAAAATAGCAACGTTATCGTAGTGGGGTTTCGAAAGGGGGTTTGTAAGTGAATGCTTGTGCTCATGTTGGTGTGTGTCTTTGAAACGGCAGAATTTTGTGTCAGGTTCCTAGTGCTGGGACATATATGGCGATAGTGCACACGCTGAACGCCAATTCACAAACCCGGACCACCTTTTTTCCCAGCACGCTGGCTCACACACAAGGGCTGAGGATGAAATCGGCACACACCAGCCTGTCATTGTTCCTGACCGACCAATAAATCGCAACAGCTACCAGGCGATGCCGACTCCATTGCAGAGGTCTCTCCGGAACGTCCGACAGCTGCGTACGTGGTCCCAAAACCTCTTCCTTCTCTAACACCAGAACGACACCACTGCGTCGCTGTTCTCTAGCATCCAAGCTACAGGACCGGTATCACTCTTAGTACTTCAGGTGCTTGTGTACGATAACCGGCAACCAAGGGGCAGAGGTTTTATAACGCAGTACGCCACAGTCGCAGCGTCTCGGGTTTGAACTGGGGTTCTACAGTCGCGTCATGTGCTTGTTTATAAAAATATGACCCGCCACAGAAGAAGGCGTTATTCTACTAGAATGCTTACTTTCGGCTACTTACTACCGATATAATTTTCAACAGTTTGGGATCCCGTGCTGGGATGAAGAATGGAGGTAATTCGGTGTTTACATAATAGCCTTTAGGTTTTTTTGTAATAAATATTCTTTAAATAGTAAATGTTGCCGCATCAATTACGGATGATGTGAACAATCCTACAAAATGAGATAAATAATAACGCACTGTTGAGAATATTTGAAGAAATCTTGTAGACATGAATACTATAACGACCTCGGTCATGTTGTCGGTGGTCATACAAACGACGGGAACGAAATATGGCACGTAATTGGTATGTGCTGTGGTGCACTCGGCAAAGGCCTAAATAATAAAAAGTATACTACTCCTATAACTGAAAAACAGTCTATAAGATAAAGGCGTCTTCCCGGTGATTTCAGCAAGAAAGGAATCCTCGCGCCTAACAACTTGAAAGAAAATTTAGGTCGTCTAAGCGGGTCATGGACAAAAGAAGAATAGGAACGACGTCAGGAACAGTAAACGATCTTCTTGGATCAGAGTACTTACTAGGGTAAAGATATCATAGGTAACATAAAAAATGCTGCTTGGCGCGATAGTAGTCAGGCGAAATAACAATTGGTGTAATACCAGGGTGCCGGAATGGATACCGAAGACAGGTCTAGAAGGGCAAAGTCATTACGTGACGGGAAACAAAGAATTTTAGGAGGCAAAGAGTGAACTATAGCAGCACCGGATACAACTGGTTGGAGGTCGATAGGAGAGGCTTTCGTCCTGCAGTGGACCTAGCGGGCTCTTTATGAAGATAATAATAATGATTATGATAATGGTGATGATTATAAAACAGGTGAAAGAGCGTACATTTATAACAGAAAATTTCGACCAGCTGAGGAACTCAAGTATAGCGTCCACGAAGGTTATTTGTGCGGTCACACAACTTCGCTCTTTGCAGCTCTTTAGTGCCTGAGCTATATAACGGAGCCTAAATTATTTTAAATCCAAAAACTGGTGGCTATTATGTCAAGCGTTGGAGCTCCTCCAGCTGCAACATATTTCCTAATGATTTTCGGAAAATATTAGAGAGAAATCGATGCTTTACCCGAGAGCAGTGTTTTGGTAATTAGGTGTGCTATCCGTCCGACGTAGGAGCACGTGAGTGGCCCATCTCTGCGCTTCAGATTGTTTCCCACTATGCGGCTCTGTATACAACATGGAACATCTTAAAGGGACACTGAAGTGAATTTGTCAAGCTCCCGTTTTTGCTTGCACTGCGTAGACTGGCTCAAATTAGCTCACTTTTCATCTTATCCAGTTTACAAATCGGTAATTATTTTACAAAAAGCGCGAAAGGAGAAAAACTGCCATGCGCGGTTTGCGGTGGCCGCACCAACTAAGCGGTGACGTTGGGAGGAGGGGGCACCGTGATTGGACGATGCCCAAGGTTAGCAATCAAACAAGTTTCAGTTTCGGTTTCGGTTCTGTAAAACTACATGTTTGACATCCGATGGCGTCGTCGGATAGGCATTCTCAATATCCCAGTAATCGTAGTACCGCGCTTCTGCCATATTGTCGGCTGTAAAATGCATAAGATAAGCCTCCCAGGACGGCTTGGAATCGTAGCATTCACTAGCTGAGGCCTACGCAGTGCATGAACGCCCTCCGCGTTCCCGCAGACGCTCAAATACATGCGCTTTTCCCCCATATTTCGAGATTTCATTACTCATGCCTGTATTGTAAAAAGCGTGTTCGCACCAGGCCAAGGGTCTGTTGAGTCTGGCCTGTGCCCACTGCCCGCAAGCAATCGGTGCTTATGGCAACAGCACGCCAACGAGAACTCGCTAGCGCGCCAGTGCCAGCCTGCGCGAGGTCTGTGGACTAGTTCGTGGAGCAATGAACGTTGCGCCCCACAAAAAATGAACTCAATATAGAAAACATCGGTGAAAAACGAAAACGTTAGCTTATAAAAGAAAAAAAAGCATCTGCCCGCGAGGATTCGAACTTGGGACTGGCAAAACACTTGCGATGACATACCTAGAACTCTAAACCACTAGACCACGCGCGAGGGCCGCCCCACAATCGAAATATAAGGTATATAATGTATAACCAGTTTACACTTTTATATAGCTTTAGTATTTCAAGCAGCTTAGGAGACTATTTGTGGTATTGCGCTCGTACAGTAAGCGTCCCCCGAGTTTCCACAATAGCTCACGTCTAGGAATTGCATTTCGTAGACGGAAAAGCGTTCGCAGATGCGTAGTCGTGCTGCTGACCGCTGTGCTTTTTCGCCCAGCGCAAAAAAGTGCTTCCCGCACCCTAGGTTTACGCTGTACGGTAAAAATATCAGTTGATTTTATTTTCTTAGTACCTATATTGACTTCACTGACTCTTCTCCCCCTTCAGGAGGCCTTATATTTTCCTACTGGCGTACCAGTCAGCGAAGCGTCGCATGTGCGCTTGTGCAGCGCTTGTTTCAAGCGACCTTGACTTGGAGCTAGATACAGTTTACAAACTAACGAGGTAAAAAAAGGCACATTCTTCAATTCCCAAACGTGTTGTGGTTTAGTTTCAACAGATCGAGCGAATTGTGACGACCCGTCGGCGGCCGGCGGACTAAACGTTGGGCCGACTGACTCGGTCGCGGAAGGTCGGCGAGCCGTGCAGTAGCCCAGCCAATTGCCAGCTCCTCCCCTGCTGACGTCACACGAAAACGCCACAGAAAATGGGCGAGAGTGCAGAGAGGAGGATAGCATTTTCGAATTGATTTTTCTACTAAATAAATTCGCGTAAACGCGCAAAGAGTGGTCGAAACAGGGCCCAGGGACTCCGGACTACAATTTGCGCTCCTAATCCCACATTGTTTACAAATCACTTCAGTGTCCCTTTAAGGAAGTCTGCAGGTACTGCGTTAGTGCCGCATGCGCTCATTTGTGTTCCTGGGAAGAAATATTTTATCGTACACTCTCTCAGAGCAATCTGCGTTTATCTGAAATCCACCTAAGTGGTGCCTCAAACACATCAAGTTTCTCTGCAATATTTCATTGCGATTACTTTCTTTATACAAAAGCATAGCATGACAACATTTTTAGACAACTGAACAGCCATTCCGTTCAGTGATGCCAATTTAGCGGATTTTCCGCTAAATCTGGCGGATTTCATTTTATTCTGACGGGGAAAAAATTAGTCAAGCGGCTGGTGGATTTTTTGATGGGCCATTTTCATACATAGCGGATTTCTGGCGGATACGTCACGCAGTGCACCTATTCAAAATCGCCCTGCAATAAACCATTTCCGTCTCCTCTAAAAATGCAGAAATTGCTTAACTTCAGAAGTTAGGAGGGCTCCTGTTCACTTGCTCCGCCTATCTCAGACAAACAAATCCGTGAGATTTCAAAACGGCTCTGAGACAATCTAAAAAATTCAAAACCAGTGGAGCAAAATCACCCTCCTGGACTGGAGGCAAATATCGTCCACGCAGTCGTTCTGGTGTGACGTTCACTCCTATAAGGACGCCTGCGGCGAAAACCCGTTCGCCGAGCTGGCCGGATTTGCCATGTCGATGCTCGTGCTGCCGTATTCAAATGCCGAAGTAGAGATGAGGTTTAGTCAGCTTAACATAGTAAAATCCAAGCTGAGGAACAAGCTGAAGCCTGAAACAACAAACGCCATCCTCGTCGTAAGAGCGGGACTGAAGTTATACCAGAAAAGTTGTTTTGATTACGAATTTCCCGCCGCAGTTGTTACTGCCATCGGGACATCTGCAACGTATGTGCAACCAAGTCACCTTTATGGTCCCTGAACAAGTACCAGCGGTCCTGTGGAGATGGTGTCAGACGACGACAGCGGCGACGCAGACCTCGATGTGTTTTTCGTTGACCTGTGAGTTCTTTTGTTTCATCAGTGTGAACATTTATATCTTTTACCCTCATCTGTGATGAAGTTGACCAATGACGACCACCGCAGCACTGAAATCTCAAGTGTTCTGTTAGACTCCTTGGAAGACTCTTTTATATATTATTTCAGCTCTCGTAGTTTTGGGGCGCTTTTAAGAATGATAAAGGTATTTATCATACGAAATTGCACTGTTATTTTAAATAAAATAGGCCCTAGCGGGAAATTTAGCGGATATGTTTTAGAATCTAGCGGAATCTGGCGGATTTCTCATTGCTTTTTAGTGGATGTCTGAAGCCCAGCGATGGCAACACTGATTCCGTTGTTCGTTTGCCACCCGCAGTAGATGTATTGGAACAGTCAGGTATTCTGCAATATCACCTTCACTGTCAACTTCGTACTGACCATTTTCTTATTGAATCATGAAATACCATGATAACGATGGCGTAATGTCATCTACAAATATAGGTAAAACACGGCACGATATGAGTCTTCATGGCAACTAGGTCGAGTTAATTTTATTGGCGATTCTTATTTTAAAACCGGAGGTATAGCCCTTTTGTCTAACCATAGTCCCTTAGTAATTTATAATGAAGTGATCAAGCATCCGTAGTACTTTTCAGTTACTTCGAAATAATTGCGACAGATGACAATAGGTGTAAGTTGAGTAATTTAACTGGCAATTTCGGTATAATTTTAACAATATGTCCTAACGAAAATGAAAACAACCGAACATTAGGCCGAAGCTTGATAAAGCAATTTGTGTACGTGACTTGTAGACGTACGGGCATGGCCCACAGCTCGAATGGCTTCGCTGTAAAAAGATGAGAAACGAAATGCAAATTTCATCCTTAAAGCGAGATTTTAGGGGTGGGGGGCGCTATTTCCATTTAGAAAGTATATTAGAATGGTCACATCTCGTTTTTACTGGTTTTCTCCTTCTAGTGACTTTTAGATTTCCCAAATCCTAAAGTGATACTTTGCAATCAGTATATTACAATTTAAAAGATTTTCTTTTCGAACAAAATTTCCAACTGACGGCTGTATACAGACGTATATGCGAATAATAGCTCTGCATGTCTTGAGTAACAGTGTTTTGTTAAACGCCATTCAACAAGCAACGTCTCAACATCATTTTTATAACAATTGGCTCGACACAAAAAACATATCAACGTTGGAGAAGCAAATAATAACAGCGTTCTTTGCTAGAATTTCCATCTCATTTTGTATTGATCACCCCAACTGCAACACCCGAGAAAAATGTCTGTGAAATTTCATGTTGGACCAAATGAACAACAAATAACAACGGAATGACAAAAACTGCGTCTAGTCGTGGGATCGAGAATTACTTAAAAACGTAGCGGAAAGAATACCTACTAAGTAACACTCAAATCTTGACTCATTTTAATAAATACATCACTGATGTTTAACACCCCGAGTCATGGTAAATTTGTCAGCTGCGTCATTGGCTCAGAAATACAACAAAATTTAAAGGAACCGTCGAACTTGTGGGCGGTGGCTTCAGCACAATGCACAAGCACTAGTGCTGCATTTTCTGTCGAATGGCCTATCTCACAGACGCCATACATCCGCTCAATGAATTCTCTTTCAGATGAACGCAAGCGTAGACCACGTCTCATTTTTCGGAAAGTGGGGTTCCGTTACTGTCTCTTGTATGCGTTTTTTACTCATTTAAATGAGAACTTCACAGCACCGTTATATTCGCACGGTTATGTACACCTGTTTATAGGTTCAATCTGTTTATATTATAATGTTTCAGCAGAAATAATAGGACTCACTGTCAGGCAACAATAATCCGGTAACCCCAATGGCCATGAGGACGAGCAATACCAGAGCATTAAGCATGATTACGACCGTCAAAAACCTTGGAAGCTTGTCATTATCCCTGCAAAAGAATGAAAAGGCAACGCAAGTTAAGAATTACCTTAAAATATACAAATATTTCAAAAAGATGATGCAAAATATCAACCTCGAACGAATATTTGCCAAAAACTCAATAATACAAACTTGTCGTGAGGCTTTTATAACAGTGCTAGTAATATAAAGGCATTCTATAGATATTTACGCTTAAAAAACGGCCATGCTGGATGGCTGTTTCCCTATGACGCTTCATTGAGTCGTACGAGCATTCTGTAATAAAAAAGACTGATTATTCTTCCCGTGTTCATGGTTTAAAATGCTAGTATGACATTACAGTGCTCTCACCTGGCCCCAGTATAATTGATTGATTGTAGATTTTAACGCTCCGACGCAACGGAGGCGATGAGGCGCGCCGTAGTGGAGGGCTACGAAATAATTTCGGACACCTGGGGACCTTTAACGTGCGCCTAAATCTCGCACACTAGAGCGTTTATCCTTTCGCCTCCGTCACGAAAGCGGCCCCCGTGGCCGGCAACGGAACCCGCGACGTCGTGTTCAGGAGCGCAACGCCTTAGCCACTGAGCCACTGCGGCGGGTACCCGGCACCCGTATAACGGAGTAGATATCACGAAGCACTTCCAGCTTTGCAAAGACAGCTACGGATGCAGCCAGAGGCGTGTTTGAGCCTTCCACCAGTATTATTAGGTCCACAGATGCCATTAAATATAGTAATATTATTATTTTAATATAATAATAATAATAATATATAAATGACATATACAAGCTTCAATCACTGAAATTGACCCTGCCAAAAAAGTACCCCAAAAATATATAAAAACCGCCACATGTCAAATTATTTTTTCTCGTGATATGCTAAAAAATAGATCTGTAATATTTCTGTACTATCAGTTACTGATTCTTAAACATTTTTTCCCTAAAAAGCTATTCGCAGAACAAAACGGGAACCCGGACTGTATGTCATTATGCCCTGTATGTTCAAATCTCAAAACCAGAACTTGCTGGATTGTCTAGTTCACTTTCTTTGAGCGCCAATTCGATTCTTTTGCCAAGGAGCCCCACCGAGTTGGCAGAAAAAGTATGGCACAAATGTGAGATAGAGCCATGGCATGTGGCCTTCAGCGTGTCTGGGTCTAGGCTGATGAATTCACCCATTGAAATAAAAACATTTGAATTCATACCGAAAGAGTGAAAATGATTTTGGCAGACCGAAGCGACTTGCGTTGTTAAGTTGGTAATGGGTATTTAGCTTACCGACAGGACTCGTGTGCGTTGTACTACACGAGACGAGCTGGTGTGCCTACAATCGAAAAAAAAAATGACGCCCACCTCCCCTCGCGGGAACCCTGCTGTGATGCGACGCTGAGGGGGGTTCAAGCGCAAGTGGAGAGCCACCGTCGACCTAAAGGCCGCCAGAGAGCGGCACACCGGTTATATGCGCAGCGCGCCCGCAGAAGAGGAGACCGCGGAGAGAGAGAGTACTGCACGCGCGCAGCAGCGCGCGGAGCGCCGCCCACCGGCGGAGTGAGAGCGCGCTGGTCCGCACACCTGTAGATGCTGAGAGATAGTGTTCACTCTCACCTGGGCATGGGCCGGTGAAAGTGCGTCTGCCGCGGCTATGACGCAACACAATCCAACACAATTCACTTTAGTCCGATCCAATCCAAATCCAATCCAAGTCAAGCCAAGCCAAGCCAAGCCAAGCCAAGTCAATCCAGTCGAATCCAATCCAATTCAATGCCCCTCGCGAGATAGTGTTCGGAATCGGAGAGGAGAGGATAGACGCAGCCTTGCGGTCTACAACAAGGACATGGGAAGACCAGGTGTCGGGCGGTACCCACGCGGCCTTCCCCAGAGAAGCTAAAAGCGAGTCATCATCGTGTGTCCCGGCCCATCAAGGCCGAAAAAGTTATTAAAGCACAGCTTTACTAATTTCATCAAGCGGTTTCACCGTCAAAGTAAATTGTACCTTAAGCTCGCCGCAGCTGCGTGATGTGCATGGCAACGCACCGTGTCACTCGCCGGGCCTAGCTCCGCCGACGACCGCGTTCGCTCGCCGCTGTCGCTGCCGATGCCCGCTTCGCCTATGCGCTACCCGCAGCTGGTTCCCGCCTACGCAAGTGACCCGCTGCGTGCATGCGAGCTGGGTCTTTCATGAGAGCAATGCCGGGTCGTTTTCTGTGAGCCTTCCTCGGGAGTGGGAGGCTTTAGACGTTGTCGGCAAGGGCGTATGGCCATCCTGTTCATATCGCCCGACTAGCCGTTCGGCTCGGAAATTGCCGGAAACGGTGCAAAAACCGTAAACAATGGCTGTCTTGGGACGAATTGTTTAACATTTACAGCTAAACAAATGATCTACCAAGTGAAATGAACACTTAACGAGGCCGTGCCACGATTTCGCTTTGCATATGCACCGTTTGCTGAGATACGCAGCGGCCTTTTTGAAACGGGTGGTTGGTGCGGTTACCTTAAAGTAATAAATCTAGTTACCCAGACCACCGCCAAACGTACATCAAAGTTTTGAATGTGCCCAGTAGCATTAAAGTTCCCTCTCCATACTGAAAACTATGTTCCCTAAAAAGTTAGCCGTGAGGTTTCCTGATCCGATGAGTGTCCGCGGATGGTTATGGATGTGGTTTTTCGGGTAAAGGATTTGCACTTATTGAGTTTATTTACAATGATGCAGATTGCTTGTATGATAAATTGGTTTTAGGAATTAGCATCGATTTTGGAATCGAGCTGAATACTGGCAAATACAAGCTGCAACGGCATAGTATACAATGTGTGCCTATATCAAAACATAGTGCATTCCCCTTCATATACTCAAACACCATCAACCATTTCTCTGCTTTCAATATAAATGTAGTATCCAGTTAAGTGTCCGATGTTCGATGTCTAATTGAAAGGAAGCTTTATTAATCGTAGAGGCGTCACTTACCGCGCCCTCTGTAAACTCGGTCCAACGTTTATCTTGGGTGGTTGCGTCACGGCGATACCAATCGCACCAAGGTGCGACCTGGAATTCATTCTTGTGATTCAGGGGAATATCCGTCTCGTTCAAATCTTATGGACCGAAAATTGATATGTAGTCATGTGTGCCTCAAATACCATAAAAACAATAAACATTTCACACACTAATCGTACATAGGCGTAATGCGGCATCAGCACAGCTCGGCAAAAATAAATGCGTCCGATTGAGGGAGTAAATGACTTACCAAGCGAATGCGGTTGGTTAACTTTGCAATAAAAGGTTTGGTGCCATTGCAGCAGTCGCTCATGCAAAAGGCGGCTGTAATTGACATTTCGTTTACGTTTGATGGTGCCAGTACTTTACGATTGATTGACTGTAGGGCTTAACACAGTGGCGCAACGCAGGCGATGAGGCATGGCGGTGTATAGGGCTACGGATTAATTTTGACAACCTGGGTATATTTACGCGTGCCGAAATCTTGTACACACAGGCGTTGTTTTTCGCCTCCATCAGAAAAGCGGACGCAGCGGCCCGAAAGGGAGCCCACGCCCCCGTGCTCAGCAGCATTATGCCTTAGCCACTGAACCACCCCGGCGAGTCCAGTACTTTACGGCTCACGTCGCATTTGCGCTGTTACAGGAGGAACAACAAAATAATGTGAATACTTTTAGGCTTTGGTAGAAGGTCCGCCATTCGTATTGCAGCGCAGGCAAGGTGACATATGTAAGTAGCAATTGTGGAACCATGGTACCGGCGCATGATGAGGTGGACACATGGAGATATAGTTTGAAGCTTATACTTCGGCTTTTCTTCCCAAACGCTATAGTTGGAGTTGCCCCTTTGGCAGGTAGGTCAGGTCTTGGTGCGAACGCCCAATATTTTAATATCATTGTCTATTTTGATTCATCTTAGCCCAAACATCGTAGAGCGAAACATCATGGTTGGCCACTTTTTTTTATGTTTCCTGCAGTTCAATGTTGCAGCCAAATGGCGGTAGCAGCACTTGCTTTCTCCCACTCGGTATTTTGTTTTGTTTTGTTTTACCGACAAAGGGGTTGCGGGGGGGGGTCTTTACACAGAGGAGTAAATTCCAGATTCAAAATTTGAACAAATGTAAAAGCGTGCGTTTTTTAGCTGAGATGATGCCGCGAGAACCGCGTGTACTTTGTTTTTTGTTTTTGTAATTGTGAGTGTTATTCAGAGAGGGCTGTTTTTTACTGGAAGGCGCTTTTAAGATACGGTGTAAGTTACTAAGGCGTAGGCTAAGTGCACGTAACTGAAAATTTGTTTTCGTTTCGAGTAGGACAGAGGTGCTTTTTCGGTTCGGTTTTCAGAGCCGGGATTCATTACCACGCGACACTTCACAGCGGGGACGAATTAAACATGAGTGGAATGTTGACAATGAGAGAACGGAATGAATTGAAAGTGGACGTTTCAATATAGTGGCACAAAAAGGTACAGCTTCTTGCGATTGCAGTGTGAGAGATTGAATGCCGGAAACATTACGCACTAAATCCACACATAACAACGTGCATTGCACGGGCATGAATTATCACCTTCAAAACGTGTAAAACAGGGTGCTGTTGGACGCCTCACGTGTTAACCTGTACTCGGAAAATTTGCGCATCGTTGCAGATGTCTTTGCTCAGTTTTTATCTATTGGGATAAACCACAGAAGAAATAAAAAATTCTGATGAGCCATTTTTATGTATTTTTGCGTTTTCCAATTTGTCCTCCCTGTTTGCACCTAACGAAGATTTGATAAAAATTTATGCACAGGGGAGCTACACCATCTGTAGTCAGTCACTTTGTCGCCGCTTCTAAACCGCCATTTTAGGTGGCTGCAGGAGAAAGTAAAAAAGCTGCATGACAGTCTATACACTTTTAACAGTGCGCGGATTGGAAGAGTTTTTTTAAATAGGTCAAGCGTGGCACCACGCCCTACAGAGTATGCTGACCCTCTGAGATTTAAAAAAAAACGTAAAAAAAACGTCTTCGCAGAAGCATGTTTTTCAAACTATCAAGTGGAATGTGTATTGCAGTGAGCAAAATCAAATTACACCTTTGGAATCGCACTTTATTTTATGTATGCTCAGATTTAGTTATTCCGTACTGTCCGCGTCCCGCCGGATTACGTAACACTTGCAGCTGCGTTGACATGAATTTCTCTTTAAGTATTGTAAACTCCATTTACAGAACCCTGTTAGAGTGTTTTTGCTCCTGTTAGGGTAGACGGCATTGTAACGAGCTTGTGGCTTAATTTAAATTATTCTACTCTGGTTCAAGAAACTGCTTCAGCAAAAAAAGACAAGAAGCGACTTCTTCTGTGAATCGGGGATGTGCTTCTTTTGCGTCCTTGAGGACGCTCCTCTGTGATTTGTCACTAGCGTGGCGGCCCCACCATATTGGGCATTTTTCCGGGCAGCGGTCATCTATGCTTTTGTGCTTTCTGTAGCAGCGGCGCAGACAGGGAGAACCGCATTTCACTTCTACGTCCAAGACGTTGGCAATTTCATAATACAGGAGTCCATGAGTTATTTGGCCAACAAGTCAGAGAACAGTCTTTAGTATTCGCACCATGATACGGCCCTCGCCAATGGTTTGTTTGCCTTGGTAATGCAGCACGTCTCTGCGCTCACGGCCGGACAGGTTGAACAGCAAGAAGGTTTCACCCTTTTGACTTTAGCATAGACTTTATTGTTTGATGGGCAATGTTTTCGATATAAGTGTTAGGTTCCGGAAAGAAAGCACTTGTGATATAAATGACTGCAGGGACAAGGCTCCGGAGTTCACTTCGTTCGCAATCTTACGTGCACATAACGTTGCAGATAGCTTCTTATACTCTTGAGTATTCTCTGCTTGCTTTGTGGAGCACACGTTTTCTCCAATGTTCCATAAGATAAACAACATTGCTTTGTTCTTGAATGATCCAGCTCTCATGAAGGGTGACATGTACACACTACGCCCTCCGCCCGTCGCCAAGCCAGCCCGAGACGTTCTGGTTGCCGAAACCAGCGTCCAACGGAAAACTCTGAACCTCTTCCAGACAAAGGAAAAAAAATGGGACGTCCGGATCAGCCGCAGGTACGACGCAGCCACAATGACCACCACCTCCAGAACTACCATCATTCTGCAGAAAACCTGGAAATAACCACCATAACGTGGGTCACCCTCGGGTGATTCAGAAGTATGGTTTCAGCCACTGGAGCATAATAAGGCGTAGTGCAACGGACTTAAAAGGATACACCAAGGCGGGCGCTTGTATACGTTGTACGCCCCGCCGGCATATGTTTTTAACACCGCGAGAACTTAATGATATACTAGAATCTATTCGCGAGAGTTCTAAAGGAATTCTCGCCAGACGTACACACGTAACGCGGTAAGCTGTTCTACTGACTCACATGATCATACCAAGAAAGATTTATCACTTTTTTTAGAATATTCAGGTTAATTCCTCAAGCAAACCAGGAAACATATACAGTGCATTATTAGGAGCCAGGCGTAAATCAGGAGATTTTCGCTTGGCTCATGCGTAATCCCCCAAAACCATGGCCGAATTCAGGCTGAAGCCACCACTATATACAAGCCGTGGTAACATACGCACTCTCCAAGACATGAGCTGCTACAGGTTTCCCAACTGCACCCAAACGACAAGTCGGGCTCATTAGCGACCACATCAAAGGTGAAGTTCAACAAGTACTCCGACTTTCTACGCTCCTAGAACGACTTCGCGAACCCCATGCAATCATCTACTATGCTGCTGTTTTCTTGAACTTATTTACCAGTAGCTCCCCGCAAGGAGGGTTTGTAGAACCAACCTTTGTTATACGCCGGATCCCGTACGGTCCAAAACCCCACAACGTTTCATACAGACTGTGGCCAATGCATCATCATTGTCCACTGCGGAACCAGCAGGGAGAAGCCAGCTGTATTTACGTCACTAGCTATACAAATGGCTCGCACACCCAGGTTTTCCATCCATGATCTGCCCCAATGGCCCCACCGGTGCCCGAATTTATTCGGCGAATACTTGTGACGATTGTCATAATGTTTCAACCTTAGGAAGCCCATCTTCCCTACGGATCACACAGCAGCCTACCGATCATACTTTCTACGTGGACGTTTTCGCCGTCACTTAGAGGATGCTGAAACCAGCAGTTTTAAGAGATTAAGTTGCTAACCGCAAAATGTGGTAAGCCCAACAACCATACAGCGACTGTACCAAATACAGTATTTACGACCCGACTACAGCCCCCCGACGTACAATTTTTAACCCTTACTTCACGCTCCAACACATCGATAAATACACGCCGCAACGGATACCTGATCAAAAGCCCGCTGTGATAAAGTCGAAGCCGCCCAGACTGTTACCAATAACAGTAGCTGGCCTGTATGCAATGCCACGGCGCAAGCGGTACTGAAAGGCCAGGACGCCCGACATATGGTTATCCCTCGATAGTCGATGTATTTCAGTTATTAGACACAGGTGATATATAGATCGTGGCAGTCCAGTTTGTTAAAAGTTACAACTAATTCAGGCGGTTCAGTCATGGTAACACAAGGAAGCCGTTTTAAAACATGTCGAACCGGAATATGAACCGGATGAGTATACAACCGGGTAGTCATCATAACGGCACGAAATACACTCGGCGTTCTTTATAGCACCTAATTGTTCAAGCGTAGTAATTCCCGCAGCATCTTCTTTGCCAACAAGGATGTTAATATTAGTTACCAGGCCAATTAGTCATCTTTCGCTGCCAGTAACGCCCAGTGCCCAGCAACGTACCGTTCTAAGAGTTGCCGAAGACCACATCTCTCTTCCTCGACGTGTAAGCCGTCCTCTGTCGAGAGCCGTTCCTGACAGCTACGCTGATACGAAGAAAGACCACAGCTTGTTCGCGAAGGGTGCTGCATTTTTTGCAAAAGGCATTGTGTGCTTGACGCAAAACAAAAAAATTACGCTCACCACCCCTCGCGGAAACCCTGGTGTGATGCAACGCTGAAGGGGGTTCCATTGTGCGTTTCCGTTGGGTCGATTACTCCAATTGCGTGAGCAATCGTCGGGTAATGCGGGAGAGATAAAGAGGGAGAGGGGGAGAGGGAGCAAGCGTAGAGCGGATGACCTTCGACTGAGAGACCGGCCGGAGCGCGCCACTCCGATTAATGCGCAGAGCACCCGAACGAGAGGAGACCGCGGAAAGAGAGGGTGCTGCACATGCGCAGTGTGCGCTTGCGGTGCGCGGTGCGCCGCCCACCGGTGGAGTGAGAGACCATGCCGTACTGCGCGCGCCACAGATGTTGCGGGAGAGGGCGCGCTATCACGGCGAGAGGAGAGGGGGTGAGCGCAAGAGAGACGCAGCTGTGCGGACGCGGACGACGACGACGACGGAGGCAGGACACGGCCGCTGGCAAGAGATGCTCCTCTCAGCGTCGCATGTGATATAATAGAGGGGTCATAAAGGTAACTAAAAAACGGTCCCTTTAACAAAGGCCCTCTTATTGCGTTTATCAAGGGAATGCAGAAAGAAACGGAAATGATTGCTGCGATCGACTTTAATGCAACTTGTACGAAGGTTTCAAGGATGCTTACTTTCGCCCGGTTACCCGGCGCTATGGCAAGAAAAAAACTGTAAACGGATTGACTACGTCACTGTAGCTAATATTTTTTGCCCAAATTGAAGGTCCGGCATGCCCTATTTGGGAAGCAACGAATAATTTCCGCAGGTGACCCCCGACCAAGGCCACAGTCAGCTTGGCGCCTCGCGTCACGCGGACCCGAAGCTCTCTTGATGCAGGCTGAAAGGCTTGGAGATGACATAATGCAAGCGTCGAAAAGGCATCGGCTTTGGCTTTTTGCTTGTGCTGGGAACAAAAGATAGCTACCCAGAAATACTGCAGTTGCTATCGACACAGCGACTGAACTGAAAAATAAGCGTTTTCTCCCTTCTTCTAAACAACCCCATCTACCACCTGGCCATGCGATGTACTCTGCAATGTTCCTAGAAAACGGGAAGTGTGTGCAGATGTGTGCAAAAGCATCGTAAAATTGCGCTCGTTATACGGCGGGAAAGACTGTAGGAGTTCAAGGTAAGCCTGCGGAGACTTCACATTGCCCAAGACATGTTACAAAGAGAAGTGGGCTCTGCCCTTGGCCGACTAAACAAGCCCACCTGCCCAGTGTAGTTTAGCACGAATCTTTGATGACAACCACGCAAAGTTAGAGTCAGTGCTGAAGGCAGTCCTAACATCAAAGTTATCTTCGAATGCCATAAAGTACGGCTTCTCGTAAGAAATACTAGACTTTATGGGTCACGTCGTCAGCACCAAGGTAGCATTGCCTGACCCTACAAAAACTTTACGCGGCCGTTGTGCCAAGAACAAAAAGACGGACGAATATTCCTGGTACTTTGCGGGTACAAACAGGTGCTTGGTCAGAAACCTAAAATATCGTTGATCAGGTCACGCGCTTGAAGAAAAACAACTTTGAGTACTTCTATAAAGGTGCGCTGCAAACACTTTCTCCTAGCTTCGAAAACGCCTACTGAGCCCCCTTATGCCTGCACATTTCCACAACTGTTCCGCCGCCAACAACCACATCGACGCAGTTGACGTGGCGTGCGTGCTGTTCTTTTCAAAAGCAGAAGCTGAGTTAAACCTGATCGAAGATAAATAACCTATCCGTTCTTTGAAATACAGACCTTCACCGTATTGGAAGACATTTCAGGAATTTTCCCTTACGGTTACGCCAGGCTTTGAAGGCTGTAGCATGTGCTATGTGCACGTGCATGTGCTATGTTGGCTTGAATAGGTTTGTGGTCATCTTGGGCGATGAATACTGAGGTTCCAGTAATTAGATGCTACCATAGTATGTGAATGAGGCAGGAAACAGTGAAACATTCACTACCTATGATGCGCACCCATTCATCCACATCCGCCGCCCTGAAGACGCGCACAAATTCGCACAGAATTGAGTTTTCGTTTTTCGCTTTTCGGAATCATTTTTTTCTGAATCATTAGGAAGAGCCGTCTACCCACCCAACACCACGTTGACCCATAGTGGTGCGTCATGATTGACTAGCTCCAAGAACGTAACTTGTGCGTCCCAAGCGCCTTCAAACCAAATTTCGCTCTATGTTGCCTAAAAACTCCTTCTTCGTAAAGAAACCGTAATTCTGGGGCAAGAACAAATAACTCTAATGATTCCCCGCAGACCTATGCGAAGAACTTATGCAAGGGTTTCAGCACAAGCTCAGTTCCGGACACCAAGCTCATCCCATACTCTTCCAAAAATTCCAAGTAACGTAGTACTCGTCCCTGTTCGATGTGCCTTTCTTTGCCCACGGCTCCCGCAAATACCTGCGAAGGAACGTGCTGCCAACAAAACCCTCCGGACTTTTGCAGACAAATGCTCCAATGTCAAGACCGCTCCAGCACTTTATAATGAACCCGTTTGTTTTGTTTTTGGTTACAAAGCGTGCACAAGTGCAATGTCTTATCTACACTCTACATAATGCGATACGCAAATGCCGCCGCTTTTTCATTGGGGAATGCTAAATCAGTCGCCAAATTTTTCATCCATCATGTTGTGCAGCTTGCTTTCTTGAACTGATACACTAACCAAAATCTCGTAGATGATGGAATGTACAACAATCGATGCCAAGACACTCAGTATCACACATGTACCACCGATTACCATCCACATATCTATCGACGCCGCCATCCACCCAACCATCCTTCAATCTGTCAGTCTGCCCATTTATCCTTTCATCCATCTGTCCAGCCACCCATCCCCCCATTTATCCAACCATTCATTCTTCCATCCGTCCTTCCGTCGGTTTATCCCTCCTTCCATTCATCCATCCATCTATTTATCCATCCATAATTCCGTCCATCCGACATCTCTTCCGTCCATCCACCAGTCAGTCCATCGTGACTAACTCTGTCCATCTGTAGGGACCACTGCGCCATGCGTCGTAGTCATCTCCCAGTCGACGACGACGAATCCACAAGCACGAGGCGCACGCTCCCGTGTGTTTGAGATTTCTTCTTAGATTAAAGATCCCCAGGTGGTCATAATTGTTCCAGGGCCCCCGCCACTACGGCCTGCCTCACTGCCCATGTTGCGTTGGTCTACCTACAACCAATCAATCAACGAGGCGCATGTCCCCGTGCGTTCGCGATAGAGAAAAAAAATTAGTAGTGGCTAAGCTCAGCTATGCCATGATATACGTAGCGTAAGTTAAGGTGCTGCTGGTTATTCTTAGCTTTCATGGTTGTCTGGGGTTGTCTGGGATTAGCTTGTTTATCATGCTTACTGCTGCTTCAATGACACACACACACAGTATACGCTTTATGTGACACGGACACGTATATTTATCAAGCGACTCCGGCGTAGCGTCAAACATCGCCAAAGAGCTACGCTCGTTCCACAGGCGCGCGCCGGTGTTGCTTCGACGCACGTGCCATCGATTCCCCACCAGGCCATCCCTGGCATGATCACCAACTAAACTGGGCAATCACATGCGAAAAGGAGGTCGGCGAAGGCGGTGGACGCGTGGGCTGTGCGAGAGACGCCAGGCACCAAGCAACTTTCTGTGCGCGGTGTGACGCCAATGCTTACCGCGCTTGCGCAGCCGGCCTCTCCAGGAGCCACGCCAAACTGCTCAACCTCAGTCAGTTTAGCTTAAGCTACGAAAATCAGTTCGAGCCCGAATACTGTGGCGGCGTGTTGTCTCTGTGCCGGTCGGGACAGGAATTAATATGGACCAATCTCGACTCTTCTGACCATGCCAATTTGGACCCTTCGGCCTCTCCGATATCCGAGGGCACTCTACAGCCCGGCTGTGACCAGGAAGCAGCCTGTTCTGCTCACGCTACATCCGCTGCTGTTCAAAGCACTACGCAACCCCACTCTGGGCTCAGAATCCGAGAACATCGTTCACGCAAGTCGAAGGGCGCTTTCGTCTGCACCTCATCAGTAACCAGGAGACGAAACACAACAGCATCCTGACCGCCTGGCCAGGCAGCATAGCGGACGCGCTTGCCGACATCCTGGATGCCGCACATCCTCTAGCACAGTGCGACCACCCAATGACAGCGGTCGGAGCGCAGCAGGCTGCAGCAGCTTCAAAACACCGAGGATCTCGACAAAAGACGATTCTCGCAGCTTCTACATCGGATGCGGCAGCTTTTGGGCAATTATAGCCAGTACCTCAACCATCCACTTCTTCGGGAGCTCTTCCGTCAATGCCTCCCACAGAACATGGTATTGGTACTTGAAGCAACTGCTGATATGTTACAAGACCAAGTCGCTTAGCTGATTCACACAATCGCAGACTATTTCTTGCCCACAAGCATCGCCAAAATCGCCAATCTGCCCTTCACCTCAAGGGATGACTCCAGGCTTGGTAGATTTGAGAGCTGCATTAAAGAAATAAGACATCAGCTGTCATCCACCCCACCCCTTTTGCAACGAAGCCAACGTGGGTTACGCGGCCGACGTTACCCATCATCCCTGTCCCGTTCTAAACATCGCTGCTTCATAACGCTACGTGACCCTACCCTTTTGGTGTCTGTTGGTATCACGGTAGCTTCTGTGTTGCAGCACGGAGTGCAGCCAGCCTTGCTCATGGGAGGGAAACTGGTAGAGCGGACACTCACTGTGGCAAATGACCATGTCACGCAGACAGCCGCCTCTTCTACGTTACCGACAACGTTATCGCCAGCGCTTCTTCGTTGGTGCAGATGCTGAGGTTGCGATCCTAATAAGCTTTTCGGTAGACCACTGACGCTTAGAAATGACCTCGTCGTCAATCGCCGTCCTCAGAGTCAATTTTGTCCTACGTATCACGTTCTGGCGAATTTTAGCAATTGCCGACATCAAGCAGCCAATTTTCGCTGCTGACGTCCTGGCTTTCTACAACCTCGCCGTGGACGTGCACTTTCGACGCCTCGTGGACATGACGACGAGACATTCGGTACCTGGCGTTCTCTCCCCTGCCACTGCGACCGGAGATGGAGCTTTCGGGTCATCATCCTTGCACGAGAACATACTTGTGGATTTGCTGCGATCACAAGACCCCACCCGGGGGAGTACCCAATTAAGTACACCATCACCCACCACATCGTCTCGAAGGGGCCCCCTGTCATGGCTCGATTGCATCGCCAATCCGGATAGCATTACGGAATTGCTCTTCGGGATATCGTGCACATTCTAAAACTGGGAATCGCCCGTTCATCCTCTAGCAACTATGCGTCAGCCCTGGATATGGTATCCAAGAAGGGCCCCGGTGATTCGAGGGGTTGTGGTGACTACCATGACTGTAATTCAATCCCCATTACGGACTGGTAACCGCATTTGCAGGACTTTCAGGCAAATCTGGCAGCGGCATGATATTAAGTATAGATACTAATGCAAAGGCTATCACCAGATATCTGTGAACCCAGCAGATTCCGAAGACCGGAATAATTACCCCATTTGGTTTCTTCGAAAATGTCCGCATGCCTTTCGCCTGGCGTAATGCCGCACTGTCTTTTCAATGTGCCATCCACAAGGTTACCTGTGGTTTACACCGTCTTTGCCTACCTCGACGACGTCGTGACCACAAGCTTGTTTTCGTCCGAGCACGAAGCGCACTTGACAGCCCCTTACCCTCGGCTTGATGGACATTGGTTCGTCGTAAACCCCAAAAAAGTTCGACTGCGAGTTCTTGTGAGACTCGGTCACAACACAGGGCATCAGTCATCTTGAGCCGAGGGTGAAGGCAACGCAGGACTTTCCACAGCCCACCTAAATTAAGAAGCTACGAGCATTTCTGTGCCTGGTAAACATTAACTGACGGTTCATTCCCACATATGCCGAACTGCTCCAACCCCCTCAGTGATTGCCTGGCCACCCATACAAGACCTGGAGAGCACTTCGAGTGGAGCGGGGGAGAAGCGTCCACGTTTCTTCTGCGAAAACCGCCCCCTCTGATGCCACCATGCTTTTAACCCCTGTTGCTGATGGTCAACTTTGCCTTACTGACGCCTGCAGCGTGGCTGTCGGCACTCAGGTTGAGCAGTTCATGTCTACTTGGCCACCCATTCGTTTCTACTCCCAGAAGTAGAAACCTGCTGATACGAGATACAGCACCTTCGGCAGCGTGTTACGGGCTGTCTACCTGCCTATCAGACATTTCCGGAATTTCCTGGAAGGCAGGGGCTTCTACATTTTCACAGACCACAAGCCTCTGACGTTCGCCTTCCAGAGGAACCACAGCTTGTAATCGTCGCTTCAGATGCGACCCTTGTCCCTTTTCTGGGAGTTTACTGTCGATCTCCGCCATGTCATCAGCCCGATAAACACCGTTGAACCCATTTCGTCCCCGCACCAAGCGAATTCAAACGAAGAGCATTTTTCTGAAAGCGAAAAGACACTGAACACTAGCAACGCTGTTGGGCCTCCTCCCGGCTAAATTTCGCAGAGTTGCCGTTGCCGTTTAGCGAAGGAACAATCACCTGCGAGGCATCAACCGGTCTCCCGACCTTATATTTCACCGATGTTTCGTCGAGCCGTTTTCCACGCTTTGCAGGGCAACAGTCACCCCGGCATCTGAGCAACCCAACACCTGGTGAAAGCCCAGTGGTTCTGACCATTCATTATAGCCGATATCCTCCGGTGGACACTCACCGGTTTCTAGCGCCAAAGTGGCAAGGTAACAAAGGACACCGTTACCACGGCGTCGGCATTCCATCCACCGCACACCCATTTCGCGCACGTGCATGTTGACCTGGTCCGCCTCCTGCCACCATCGCGATGCCCCACCTACTTCTTGACGTGCATGGAGCGCTTCACGCACTAGCCAGAGGCAATCCCGATCCCTGACATCACAGGGGAAACAGTCACCACAGCATTTGTTGGCGGTTGGGTGTCCCGTTTCGCTGCACTGCTATAGTCACAACGGATCGCGTGCGTCAATTCCACTCCGCGCTGTTCAACACTCGCTGCCCTCTTGAGAGTACGCCCCATTCCCCCCACCTCCTACGGTCCGTCTGCAATGGGATAGTGCAAAGTTAACGCCGCCAACTCAAGGTATCCCTGAGCACTTACGAGCCAAAGGAACATTAGGCCGACCACCTTCCCCTGTTGTTACTCGACCTACTCTCACTTTTAAGACTGACCTGCGTTGCACATCAGCTGGACTGGTGTACGGCTGCTATCTTCGTCTGTGGGGCGACTTCCTCACACGTACGCCTGCCGATGAACCTTCGGACACCCACGTTTATGTGCCTGACCTGCATCGCCTTTCCTTCCTCGACAACGCAGTGACCACTCCGTCTTCGTGAGCAAGGACCTTACGTCCTGCACTCACGTGTTCATGTGCCGTGACGCTGCCAGTCGTCCTCTCCCACCCACTTTCGACGGCATTGCCCCGTCATCAAGCGCCGCCCCAAGACTTTCATCCTTTATGCCGACGGCCGGCAAGACAGAGCCACCGCCGACCGAGTAAAGCCCGCATGCGTCGCATCTCTCCAACCCACCCATCCCGTCTCAACAACAAAACCCCGGAATTTGCACCTCCAACCGTAAAAAGTTGTCACATGGGCAAATACAACGGCCTAAGCCTCAACGGGGGGAGCCCTGAAGCGACCAGCGCGCCATGAGGCTACCCCTCAGAGGCGACTACGAAGGCAGACGCTCGCGGTGCACGCTCGTGTGCGCTCACGCTGAAGGAATAAAAATCAGTTCGGGCGCACATGCTGTCGCGGCTGGTTGTTTCTGTGGTAACATATCCAACCGCTTTTCCTTCTCGCTGCCTATATCTCCATTATTCTGCTTGTCTATTGGCCTATTCAACTATTCAAATCTGTGCGTGTTTTCTTATTGAATAGCAAGAAATAACTGCGATCTTTAGCACTCTTAGTATATTTATTGCGGTGGCTCAGTTTTGAAAGCGTCTCGTTCCGAAAGCAAGGGCCTGGGTTGACTCGGCGACGGGTTTACAGATAAAGGCTAAAAGCTAAATCTCCCACGAGCCAAGATTTCTCCGACGTTTCTCCAGCTTGGTCAAAATTATTCCCTAAACCTGCACTACGGGTCGCTGTATTGCGCCGGTGTAGCACCGCCGCGTTCAACAATGAAATTTTAGAATTCTTGGGGTATAACTTACCTATTGGCCTCCAGAAGCTCTTCAAAGGTTGTCTCGGGGAGTTCTGAAAAATATTCAGAAGGTTTCTCGAACAACAATTCCCGCAACGCGCTAATTCCAAGGTGCTTTTTTTACCACTTTCTCAATATAGATTAGATGATGATGATGATGATGGTTGGTGTTTATTGGTGCAAGGCCGACGAGGGCAAAGAGCGCCTCAATATAAATTCAAAGCACCGATTACCGATCACTGCCTGAAAGATTTTAATCGTATAATATACTACACCTCCTTGAATTTCATAAAAAAGAATCCCAATCCTTCGTTACAATTTACACCAGCATTCTCAAAAAAGCGAAATTTTTTCTTCCCAACAAAGTGCAATATGTAGAAATCCCCAAATATACACAGTATAGCAAACAGAAATCAAAAGTAGTAGTTTTTCTTCTTTTTTCTCTGCAAGCTAGTGACTCTTTACTGCTCGTAGAAAAAATAAGGAGTTGATTGAAGTTAAGAAAACTGCATCAGTAAAAACCCCACAGACAAGGGTCCCACAATCAGTGAATGTACAGAGGGCTCTCAATGACTTAGCACAAAGAAAAAATTACAAAATCATTGCCAGCAATAGGGTAACAATATACGACGCTCCAAGAGTGAACGCATTTTAAATAAAGCGGACGATGATAGGGTTGGTGTAGGCTGCTCTGCCAACATGGACGCCCACAAGGTCACGACGGAGCGATGAGGGAACTCGGAACCGCGCCGCAAGAAGGGGCTGGGGAAGCGGCATGATCGGCAGGTCTCGGCTGGGCATGGTCACCTGGTCTCTACTGGACATCATCTTCAGAGGCGGGCTGGGGACACGAGGCTCAGAACTTTGTCTAGAGCTAGTCGCGGCGGTGCTGGGGCTTGCATACGTGGCCAGCATAACACAACGATTGCGTTTCAGGCGTGACACTGCGAAGCTGGGGCCAGGATCGGAATGAAGACACCGAACCCTCCACCAAACACAACGTGGGAACAGCAAAGACCAAGTATCAACCACTGGGACACACCTTTATTGGTAAATTTTGCATAAGTAAACACACCGTTCGCGTACACAACGTACTCCCTATCTAAAAGGTAGTTTTGTAGGAAAGTTATAATCGGGCCAGTTGCTCCATACCTTTGAAGCTTCGTAACTAAATCGTTATGTATAATGCTGTCGAAATGTTAATGAGCTCAAAAATAGCAACCGCACTATGTATCCATTATCGATAGAATGTTTAGTGTTATCAGTTAATGAAGCAAGGCTATACTGGTTTTGCTTCCAGGACGAAACCCAAAGTTGCATGGTTTTCGAAGGTTAAATTTATCTAGGTACTCAGTAAACACTTAAAAATTTTTCAACTATTTTACTGAAGGAAGACAGAATATTACCTCGCCGGATAATTGAGAATTGAATGTTTGTCACCTATTTTATACAGTTGAATGACGTTATAGCGCGTTCAATTGAAGGGGAAAAATTCCAGGTGTGAAAGTTCAATTATTTATATTTGTTATACGGTCGCAGATAAAGCATTCCGAATTTTTAAACGGCGTGTGCATATCCTGTCCTATCCCGGACTAGTGCTTTTCAAGTTTCTAATCGGTTGAAATATTTATTCAGATGTTACAAAAAAACAGCATGAACATGATGAATGAGGCAACAATTTTGACAGACATCCTTTTGATAGTAGTGACGTAATGAAACGTTGACGCTGAAAGCATTGGCTATGCAGCTAGACTGGTTGTATGTTTTAATTATAAGCAAAATTTATATATGGTGTTCTAAGCAAAGGAGGACTTATAAAATTCATTCAAAAGTTTCGTCTCCTTATTTGGGTATTGCTTTTGTTGTTTATAAATGCCTTGCTACGGAAACGATGTTTGGCACCCTTAAAACGCCTATTTAATTGTTTGTAATACTTATATATTGCTCCGCTACAGTAACGTTGATTTGCTTCTTGTGTTTTATGCAACTTTTCTTTAGGAAAACGGGTTGGTAATGCTCTTGTCATCGATTAATTACTACGCAAATTATCCCTTTTTTTTGCATTTGACGGTCTTTGGACTGACAGTGGCTGCTGCAAGTAACAGGCTATGAAATTCAATGAATGCCTCAAAGGGATTACACGATAAAGTAAAATGGGACCAGTCTGTCCACGTTACTGTGCCCAAAAATTTAGTTTCGTTAAAGAATTTTCTGAAATATGCAGACTTGCGTAGATAGGTTTCACGGAGAACACAATAAATCTAAAAATGATCGGTAATATCACTAACAACGCCGGGAGGGGGTGTGGTGAAACATTTGATAAAGCATAACCTAATATGCAGTCTTTTCCACTAAAATTGCATCGTGTGTGCGAAGCAACCTAAGCCCAGAACCAGTAACTCAAGCCGTATAAGCTGCATACTTATCGAAAATACGTTCAAGTACATTTCAAATACTGGCAGCTATAATAAAACACCTTTGCTTTCAAGGGGTAGTCCGTTAAAAGTTTTATTCTTCAGAGAAAAAAGAAATTTCTTGACAGATTATGACGGTGAGCGATAAATGCAACCGAGAATAAATTTTTTGCGACCCTCTGGAAGGAATGAGAGGTCGGCCTCTATCCAAACTGATTCATGGTGACTGACGTCAATGGTAAGGACATGGCTTTGGCTGTAAGCAGTCCCAAATGAAACGAAAATGTCCGCAACATGATAACTATCAAGTGGGCTGTGACCACACTTTTAGGTGTAAGTAAGAAAGCTTTACAAGTAACACTCATCAAAACAGAGCCCTGGTTTCAATGTACAAATGAACGAAGAAGAGTGACTCACGGAAGCAAAAAAATTAGGGATACCATCATTATAAAGGCATTTTTAGGGGCTAGTTGGTATAGCCTTGAGTTCTATAACCATGTGCCCTGAGTATTTGGACGAGGGACAGGGAAAGTGAAAAAGACAAAACCATACGATGGTGCGCAAACTAGCAACTGGTTTATTGATAGCTTTATCGTTGTTTATAAGCATGCGATGGTGACTGTACTATAATAGGGTAAACATGATATCTTCGTGCGCGTGCGCGTCTGTGCAATTGGACTTTTCTTTCATCATTTTATCTCTTTTGCTGTGAGCGCTATTGTGGGCACGCTGATACATTTCTCAGGTTCCACAGACAGCATACTGAACACGCACAAGGGCAGGGATCTTGTGGCGTAAAGCATGTCAACAAATTTGTCGACTGCGCAGTTGGAGTTGCCTACAAAATTTCATTTCCCTGCGGCGCACCCTACATTGGACAAACGGGCCGATGTTTAAATGAAAGATTGCGGGAGCACAGCAATGCTTGTAATGAATTATATTCGCCAGGCCACCTTGCAGCCCTCTGCGCAAAATGCGCATGTAAACCAAAGCCGAAGCAAGCAAACGTGCTGTCACGCTCAAAGGACCGAAGGGTTCGGGAAGTGATTGAGGCCTTCAGTATTCTGTATCAACATTGTTCTGTCGAGCGTACTATTCAAGGATAACGAGGCACTTTTCCAGTGCTTCATGTCTAGCAACGATTTCCTTCCTACGCCACTAGTGCATTTTTGGACGCTACCAATTTATCTCGTCCCTTCAGAATGTCGTTGAAATGCTTGCTCATGAAACATACAATCGCACGAAACTCAGCTACTTCATTCTTAAAGCGACGCTTATTACCTCTACCCCCCAAGCGTTCGGTCGTGACAGTGTGTGCCAAAAGAAAACTCCAGCGAACACATAAAATGAGTTCCTGGAATCACCGTAAATCGAACCTTGAACGAATGGTGAATCGGAGGGAAATCCCGTTTTCCATCGATTGAACTGAAAGCGCGCGCAGAGACGGGGACTATAGAATGTACACTCACCGGGCACATCTGCGGGTTTACCCCGTTTTTTTGCTGAATGCCACCTGAGAGCGTCACGCGACCTCGCTGACCTTTGTGCGCTCTGTCCATAGCGCGTGCAGCGGCTCTGTGCCGCTAAGAGCTTTAAAAATTAAAGGAAGCTCACACCAACCCATGGATGGCATCGAGCTTCTCCCCTGTCTCTGCCGCCGATCTAGTCGCCTCCGTCTGCGGCGGCAGAGACAGAGAAGTGAGATAGTTTACAACGTGTTTGGAGCTTCCTTTCATTTTATCAGAAACGTTTCCACTCATGTGCTTCCCCAATGCAACTCAACCAACCACCATTTACATATCATGCATTGATTCGAAATTAGCAAAGAATGTCTCTTTTAAGTAATATGAAGTATGGTTAAGTGCATTTCACTTGTCTGTGTCTTTTAGCAGAGCCGCGTGTGTGAACAGAAGTGACGTCGAATGTGCAATCGTTGCTGCTGTAAGTTACACCTTTGATTTCCAACCACATTCACAGGTTGGATTGGCGCACTTTTTGTATACAGCTGTTTAGATGCGATTGCATCTCATTCATTCGACTTGTCCATGCAGCATCATTGGCGTTGTTGTCGTCCGCCCCTCCCCCTACACTATAAAAAAATAATATTTAGCGGCGCCCGGTTTCGATCCCACGACCCTGTGGGCGGGACGCGAGGTACATGGTGCTCTTCCCGCTGCGACACAAAACCGAGACAGAATCAAATGCTACGAACGCGCCTTGTATCCTTGACTCATTCAAACTACATCAAGATGCTACTGATACAACGCATGATGGGGCAATAATTAACACTTGCAATAAAAGAAAAGAAGCTCCCACTTACAGCAACAATGATGTAGTAAAGGTCGTTGCGACAGCGAAGCCCCAAGCATACCACTTAGAGAGATTGACCAAGATTGGCCAATAAAACATAATAATAATCATAAAACATAATAATCATACGCGTTCCCGACACGTTTCACGCGATTTCAGAATGAATCCAACGGAAACACCAGGTGAACCCCACAATGCGTCGCATCTACACAGCGTTCCCCTCGCGTGGAGGTGAGCACAATTTTTCGCTAAGTTTTGACACGAGGTCGGCTAGCAAAGACTCAAGCTCCTCACTTTTCTCAGCAAGTTCGGCTTTAGTAGGCATTATGCTGTTTTGCCTAATTCACTGAGAGAACCTTCATGCAGCAGCAATTGCGGCATAGAAAAGGTCAGGCAAAAGGCAAACAGTGCAGTATGGCATTAAGAACCTGCAGAAAAAGCAGCGCAAAGATTGGCTTTTCTCAAACCGCCACAACATCCGCCGGAAAAGGGCACGCCGATGGTTCCCGTCTAGCAGGATCCAAGGCAACACCGTTGGTACCTCAGGGTAACACAATTCGTAACACAGTTGGTTGATGCGCAGTCCCGCCTTCACCACGCACATTACCGCTGACATTTGAAGAGACGCGCTCAGTGCTTCCGATCTTACAGCTGAGGTGTTGATTATGACCCATGCTGCAAGAGACAAGTGTTGTTACACCATCAGTCAGGATGTCCGTGCACGAAAGTGGACAACCACCGACTGTGTTGTTGTTTCCGATACCCCAGAGGTAAAATTCAGGTGAATGACAAGTTGTAGTTGGGGAAACGCAGGAACAACAAGGCGGATGGCACACACCGCACCGTTGTTTCTGTAACGGGACTGTGCTCTTTGGTCCTTGGTGATCGTAGACAGAACACGAAACTATACCGCTTTGGGGAAGGCGCGTGATCTTTAGTGTCAGGAACTTTTCAGCGCAGACGCTGAATATTTGGAGCATAGGCGTAGCCTACGAGGGAGAAATCCGAAATCCCGTCACCTTTACGGTGATCGGTAAAGTGGTTTGGCCACTTTCGGTAGCAAGGTGGCTGCGCCTATGAATAACTACCTTTGGTTATATTCGTCCCTTGCGACATCTTCCGGGCTGATTTTGACGCGATTTTCTATTACCTTATATTCTAAAGTTTGGATGCATGTTAGCAGCATTAAAATATCTTAAAAAGTACTTTTTAGAGCGTAACAAGCCTAAATCCGTTCGTCCGGCTGTCGGCCGGTGTACTTGCTTTGTTAGCTGATTCAAAGTTTTCCGGGGGTTCTTTTACTGAACTGTTCCTTGTTGGGGAATCGCTCTGTCTTCAAGACCCTCCGCCGAGTGTTTAAAGTTATTGTGCAGAACGTTTCTTTTGAAAAACTAAGTTTTCGTGGAGCCGAGCTGAAGTCCGTCCGCTTCTGCTGCTACCAGTGTTGCAATACCGCTGATTACTTCAATAGCGTTGATTAAAACCACTTTAATTTGCAACATTGCACCGGAAGTATAATAAGTGGGAACCAATGTTTGAATAAATAAGCCCTCGATTGTAAGGCTGGCCCCGAAGACTGTCTGTACCGACAGTTCTCATTCCTGATCGTGTAGATTTCATGTGACATGGCACGAGCACCGCAACAATAAGGCCCGCTGCATCGTGTTCAAAAACTACTACTTGGGTGCATGTTAGTAGCAATTGAAGCTTGTTCAGGTTACTATCGAAAAGTGTCTTAGAAACTTGGATTTGTGCAAATCAAAACTGCAAGTCACAGTATCAACAAAAGTGAAGGGCACACGTTTCATTCTTCCCCCTTTTCGGTTGTGTATTTTTGAACCACACTTTCTATTCTCACCCTACCGAGAAGTAAACAACGCAATATCTGGTTGGTTGCCAAGGAGAAGATGCACATTTCAATAGCTGAAAGAAACGGTTTAAATATTACAACCTCGGAAATACCGTTTATTAAATTTAGATTAGTGATCAGGTATTGTGCGAAAATGCAAGTCACCGCATCAAGAAACGCAACCATGATTTGTTCGCACTTGCAGCCTTCTGTTTTATGGGGTCTGCAGCCTTGCACATCCCGTGTCACTTGAATAAAAATGTACCATCCTGCAGGAAGGAATTTTCTAAACACGTAGTCGTATCAATGATTTTCACAGAGCAAAGTCCTCGTCTAAAGTAGGTTCGTTTTTTTACCGCCCGGGGTACCAGTCAATAATTCTAGCACAAAGATGTACTTCCAGAAACAATGGACATTTTTAATAATAAGGCTTAGGAAGAATTGCTCGTCCTTATTGGAACCACGGAGGTTTCAAAAATAATGTATTGTCATTTGCGCACTGTAGACAACAGCACCCTCTAATTGATGATGATGGTTGGGTTTTTATGACGCAAGGCCGACTAAGGGCAATGTGCGCCAGAGAAAAGGTTATCCCTCTAATTTCCGAACACCACCCTCTAATTTCCGAAGAAACTTTGAAAGCGCACCATTGGCGGTGAACTAAAAGAACGGTAGGTCGTTATTTTATAAAGCTTTCAGACCATGAAGCGCGGCATAGGTAGCCTGTTTCAAACATTGATTCAGGTTACCTCTAAAACAACTTCTCCTAATTCAGTATCTTTCAATTGAAAGGGTCAGAGTCGACGGTTAACGTGGTGTGCCAGAACCTTTTCCATATATTTAAGATAGAGCAGGTTCGTTTGAAAAAAATTGATGGAAGTTTACAGCTGATTTTTTTTGAGATCGAACACACCGTAATGAGCTAACCCGTATTTCAAGGAATGTTATATATTTGAAGAGAAAGGTTTTAATTTGTAAATTGGGGAAGCTGTTCGGCCTAGTTGTTTCCTCGAGAAATACAAATTGCACAACATAATATAAGCCTGTTCTATTAGGGAAACAAATGTTTTGAACAATTTTTCTATTTATGATATCAGTACCACCTAATTTCTGCTCCTACCTTCGAATTCAATCTTTCCATTCTTCCAATCCCCCTAAAAAATCTTACTTTAGGTTACCGGTTCATACAAAGAGAAAATATTTTTGAGCAAAGCTGAGACGATTCGAGCTTAAAGGGACACTGAAGTGATATGTAAACATTGCGGGATTACTAGCGCAAATTGTAGTCCGGAGTCCCCAGGCCATGTTTCGACCACTCTAGGCGCGTTTACGCGATTTTATTTAGTAGAAAAACTAATTCGAAAACCCTGTCCTCCTCTCTTTACGCTCGCCCATTTTCTGTGGCGTTTTCGTGTGACGTCAGGAGGGGATGAGCTGGCAATTGGCTGCGCCACGGCTGCGCTACTGCACGGCTCCCCGGCCGACAGAGTCAGTCGGCCCAGCGTTTCGTCCGCCGGCCGCCGGCGGGTCGTCGCAATCAAGGAGGTTAAAAAAAATTGCTTGGTCGCAATTCGTTCGCTTAGTTGAAACGAAGCCAGGACACGTTTGCGAATGGAAGAATGTGCCTTTCTTTACTTGGTTTGTTTGTACACTGTATCTAGCTCCAAGTCAAGGTCGATTCACACAAGCGCTGCACATGCGACGCTTCGCTGACTGGTACGCCAGTAGGAAAATATAAGGCCTCTTGAAGGCGGGAGAAGAGTCAGCGAAGTCAATATAGGTACTAAGCAAATAAAATCAACTGATATTTTTACCGTACAGCGTAAAACTAGGGCGCGGGAAGCACTTTTTTGCGCTGGGCGAACAAGCACAGCGGTCAGCAGCACGACTACGCAACTGCGAACGCTTTTCCGTCTACGAAATGCAATTGCTAGACGTGAGCTACTGTGGAAACTCGGGCGACGCTTACTGCACGATCGCAGTACAACAAATAGTCACCTAAGCGGCTTGAAATGCCAAAACTAAATAAAAGTGTAAACCGGTTCTACAATATATACCCTATATTAGCAAGACCTTCGAGTCCCGCTCCGTAGCCTAGCAGTCTGAGGCGCTAGGAATTCAGGGCAAATGTTTTGCGAGTCACGAGTTCGAATCCCCGCGGGTACGTGCTTTTTTTTTTTTTTGTAAGTTAACTTTTTTGTTTTCCGCCGATGTTTTCTATATTGAGTTCACCTTTTTTGGGGCCGCAACGTTCATGGCTACACGAACTAGTTCACAAAACGCGCGCAGGCTGGCACTGGCGCGCTAGCGAGTTCTCGTTGGCGTGCTGTTGCCATAAGCACCGACTGCTTGCAGGCAGTGGGCACAGGCCAGAATGAACAGACCCTTGGCCTGGTGCGAACACGCTTTTTACGATACAGGCATAAGGGAGGCAAGCTCCAAATATGGGGGAAAAGCGCATGACATTTGGGCGTCTGCGGGTACGCGGAGGGCGTTCATGCACTGCGTAGGTCTCGGCTAGTGAATGCTACGACTACAAGCCGTCCTGGGAGGCTTATCTTATGCATTTTACAGCCGACAACATGGCAGAAGCGCGGTACGATGATTACTGAGATATTGAGAATGCCCATCCAACAAAGCCATTGGTTATGTTTTACAGAACCGAAACCGAAACTTGTGTGATTGCTAACCTTGGGCATCGTCCAATCACGGCGCCCCTCCTCTCAACGTCACAGCCTTAGTTGGTGCGGCCGCCGCAAACCGCGCATGGTAGTTTTTCTTCTTTCGCGCTTTGTAAAATAATTACCGATTTGTCAGCCGGATAAACGATGAAAAGTGTGCTAATTTGAGCCAGTCTACGCAGTGCAAGCAAAAACGGGAGCTTGACAAATTCACTTCAGTGTCCCTTTAGGGTGACGAAAAAAGTTGGTAAAAATTTACAGTATGCGTGATAAAGCGCAAGTAGCGATATCCTTTCCCAGATGGTTTCCAATATACTTCACAAAAGGATTGCGACGGGCGCGATTTTGTAAGTTCTAAATACATGCTTACACAAAGTAGTAGGAAATATACCTAGAAAAGCTCGAATGGTAAAAAATGAATTCAAAATAATTTTATGTGACAAGTCACGTATTTTGCGAAGCCTATAAGTGGTAGGCAAATATGAAACAGCGATCACTGTGGTTAGTTGCAAAGTAACGCTGAATCTCAAAAGCTTAAAAAGGACAATCGCGAATAGTAAGAAGCCTAGCATGGCGATACTCAGATACAGGACAAAAAAATTTAACGTAGCTCTCCAAAATAAATTGCTGCGATTAAACGGGGGGAAGGAAGATAGTGAAAACAGGCAGAATCAGCAGCTAACGATGCCATTTAAAGAATCAGCAGCCGCTGTGGGAGAAGAAGACTGTAGGAAGCCATCTAAAAAACGCAGAAAACGAAGGGTGTAGTTGCAAAGCGTAAGAATATGGAGGTGTTGAGTTCGCCCATCAAACTTTATAAATGTACCTGTTGAAATTATTGGAAAAAAAAACACGAATGACAGGCGCGTGTATAACATGTGAATAGTGAAGAAAATACTGGAAATAGAAGTAATTCTACAAGTAACTAATCATAAGCCAGCTATCAGCCAACAAAGAATATACGCGCTCAGAGATGAGCATGGTAGCATCACCTAAACCCTGGCCGAGATAATAATAGTATTGGAATTGTTCTGCGCCATGCTATACTCCTGCGATGCTAGACCAGGGGGACCATCGTGACGTACAAGGTAAGCTTTCTATGTACAATTAGTAACTAATAATGAAGCAGAAAAGCTTCTCAAGACAATATAAGAGGAAAAGCTGCTGGTGAACGCTGCATCACATTATATGTTTTAAAGAATCGACAAGATATTTCACAAGAGAAGCTTGCTCCACTAATATCACAACGCTTTAGGACATGAATTCTTGAAGCCCGAAAAAACACCAACATAATTCTGATTCAGAAGGGAGATACCGAAAACATTAAGAATTACAGACCCATCACCTTAATCTCAGGTGCATACAAGATGTTTACCAAACTGTTAGTTTACACCTTAAGTGAGCTTAAGTGACAGCTTAGATACCAACCAGCTCAGGGAGCAGTCAGTGTTTAGGAAATCGCACTCAACAACGCTGCACATCGATGTCATTATTCAAGCAATAAAACATCGGAAAGTACTCTAAATTCCTTTATATAACATTTTCAGGCCATAAAACCCCTTTGACTCAGTACACACCGCCGAGGTCCTGGAAGCATTAAACGACAAAATAATACGGATGTCCTACATAGCATTTCTATGTGACAAATACCGGGCGTTTCAGGGACGACTTTTAGTAAGTGAAAAGAAAAGGCTTTCGGAGGTAAAATTGTTTTTCTTGTGCGGAGTTATCAGGGACTGTCGCGGACGCGACAAAACGATTTGGAGTTGGTATTTACGGAAACAATTAGTACTGGTAAATAATTTCAATTTTTGCAGATAGACGTGTGATTGTAATGTTACAACTATAGAGGATGATCAGTCAATACGTTATTCAGCGTTAGATTTGCGAAAATGTAATTACCCACAGAACTATGGGCTCAGTACTTTAGTCTTCCGAACGCGTGCTCTGGAGATCAGCGGCTGCAAAGCGCCGCAAAGCCATGCCCCCTCGTTAAATAAAAAAATATTTATCGCTAGCGCTGCAGTGCACCAGCCTGCCTTGCTGTACCGACTAGCAAAATTTTCGTGGAGACAAAAGCCCAGCCCCCACTGTGTGTGTGCGCATTTTTCAAGCGTGATGACAGAACGCACACCAAGAGAACGGGTGTTTGTTTTAGCCGATCGTGTTTTTCCAAGTCCTGCAAGTCATGTCTTAAGCTTGTTATTGCGAAAATACGAGAATACCTAGATAAATATCACTTTTCGCCTTGAAGATGGCTAGCGTGATCGCGCCGGCTGGGGCGCCGTTTTGAATGTGCACTTTCTCGCCCCCTGGTGGTGAAATGAGTGAACTACCGAAACCAGTAAAGTCTCGGAAGCTTTCGCAGCGACTACCCATGGCTCTGCAACCGAAACCGAAACAGGTGCCTCTTAGTAAACGAATTGTTTGACCCACACTTTGGTGTGGGCTGGGCCATACTGGGCTGTGTTGTCTTTTCTAAACAGTGACTTGTATATTATTACAGGCTTACTAGATTTCCGGGAACACCGTCATTAAGGGTCTGAACACCATACTCACGCCAAAACTACGCCAAATCTTTGCACACTGCAATCGTGATTGTGGTTACAAATCTCGTCTGAAATTCTATTCATGACGCACTAGCGGTTTTGTGGTTGTTCAAGTGCATTCGAGCTGAATCTTTAAAGAATAAAAACTATGCCGGAGGTTCCCCCTCATCTTCGAGAAATCCGTTCGGCCTCCACCTGCTCCAACCAGTCTACCGAGCAACAATAAGGAAATCGCTGCACTGGCAGCTGTTTCCGCGGTGGCTGCGAGACTACTCGGTCATTCCACGGCAAACGTGCCTGCTCTTGCACTCGACCCACCCCATTTTTCTGAAAAAAAATCTGCTGAATATCGTGTTCCAGAAAAGATCTGGTTGTAATATTGCGCGCGAAAAAATTTTTTACTCCACGCGACAACCCTTCAAAGATGCGGTGCTTTTCAACACTGCGTCAACTTTGTAACTTTATTTCAAACATCCTGGACAATATGGGATGGGGAAGCTCTGGTCATTGCTCATGTGGTTCCTGGTACCATCGGGAAATTCAAACGAAATGTAATGCAAATGTATTTTCTGCTTGTTTTTGTGGACAGAAGGCAGCTAATAAGGTGTTTTTTCACCCATTTATGAAACAATCTTTCGCTGCGGGGAGCGAACAAAAACGTTTTTGAAGTGAGACTACTTGGTGTACCTCATATAAAAATATTTTTGGAGCGGTATAGTGAAGCCATTTTTACAAAATAAACTTCAAATTCTGCAAAAACGCAGTGTTGATACAGATTAGGTCGTAAATTTTGCAATGTGGCATTCCAAATAAAAATACGCTTCATGGTTCGTTGGATAGGCCGCATAAAATGTGTCGAAAAATCACAATTTTACCTGTTGTATAATGCGAGGAAACTGTTTGAAATTTTGTTCCGACTCGTCCTTTGTATGTTGCTTCATATGCGTGCTGCGCTGCCAACTACACACCGACGCCACTGTTCATACACGCTCTAAGAGGAGTCTTGCCCTTTACCAATTACCTACCCCGTGGCTGAGCGGCGAAGGCGTTACAGTGCTGATCCCTAGTTCCATCCGAGCCGCGGTGGTGGCAGTTGGGATGGAGGCGAAAAGCGAGAACAGCTGTGTGTCGGGATTTCGGCGCACGTTAGGGATCCCCACGTGGCTAAAATTAACCCGGACTCCTCCACTGCGGCGCGTCTTATAATCCAGGAGTGGGGTCGGCGAGTTAAGCCCCACAATCCTTTATTAAGTGCTGCTGTAGCATTATAATATCAAAAAATGATACTGCAGCCGGTTTAATGGGGCCGCACGTTCCAAAACGACTGCCGTAACTTTTACAAAGCGCGGTAATTTCGTGCAGTTGCATGTATTCTATGAATTAGAGGTCCTGTGTGTGGCCGAGTAAATGTAGAAGATACACAGTGCGCCCCCGGCAACAGCAGCTGCTTCAGGTACCACAACAAAGCTCAAAACAATGTTTAGAGACGAGCCGGTTAGAACTTCGTATATCTACAGCAGCAGTTGGTAAAGGATTGAGAGGCTTAACACGCCGAAGCTACTGCTTGGCTATGAGGGCGCCTTAATAGAGTAGGCCGGATTAATTTGCGATACCTGGGGATCCTTAACGTGCGCCCATAACTCGACACAGAGCTGTTTTCGCTTTTCGCCTTACTACAAATGCACCCAGCGCGGCCGGGATGGAACTTGGCATCAGCACAGTTACGCCTTCTCCACTGAGCCACCGTAGCGGGTAATTAGTAGACCAGGACTCCTCTTCAGCCTGACCGCTCGCAGCGTGGCCATAATAAGCACTTGCGTCGGTGTAGTTGATAGCGAAGCAAACATAGGAAGCAACGTGCAACACACGCGTGAGGAAGAAATTTAAAAAAATTTGTCCCTTTCAAATAAATTTCAATCGTGATTTTTCGTGACAGTTAGTCAAACATGCGTTCTACCAAACAAAAAATCCCACGTATTTTTATGAGGCTCGCTACAGGGCGAAATTTGCGTCCCAATTCGTGAAAACACTGCGTTTTTGCAGATTTTGAAGTTTATTTTTTAAAACGCCTTTGTTGACTACGCCAAAAATCTTTCGATAGTACAGTACAGCATGTAGTATCACTTCAAAAAGTTTTTCGTTTCGCTCATACTTTTAAAAATTGTTGAATTTGCAGCATTTTAGCTACATCCTTTTCACAAAAACCAGGAGAAATTACATTTTTATCTCATCTCTTCTGAACTGCCCGTAGATACCAGGAAACACATGTGCCATGACTAGAGTTTCCTCGTTACATGTTGTCCAGGATGTTAAAAGTAAATAATCAAAGTTGCGGCAGTTTCGACAAGTACCGTATCTTTCAAGGGTTGTCGCGCGGAGTAAAAACTTATTTCGCGCGCGATATTTAAACTAGAGGTTTTCTGGGACGCGGTACTAAGATGATATTTCTTCAGTAAAATTTTGAGAGAATCAAACACCAGACCTGGGACGTTTGGGCCGGATTAACGCTAATGAGAAAGTGGCCTCGTTACTCATCATCTTCATTGCATTTGTAGAGACAACTACTCCACCCGTAGGAGAGCACTTGTTATTTTACGTCGCCTAAAAAAAAGTAAAGTATTAGGCTTAACAGCCATGAACATTTGTAATCGTTGCCTTCCACCTTTCGCCGCCTATACATTGCGGTTATACTTTCCGTGGCCTTTTACCTATTTTTAACATACTTCCCTGCCCACGATGCGAAAAACGAAGCCTTGCGTACCTAAGGTAGCAGCTTTGTTGGGCTAGTTAGATTCAGAATCGTCGGTGGCGTGTGATGCGGAGCTTTTTCGCACTTGCTTAATTGTGATTGGCACCCGTCTCACTGTAATATTCATTGCATTTGTTGACGTGTAAGCATTGGAGCCGTTTTGTGTGGAGAACATTGTTTCGCAACAGTTAATACGAAGTTTAGGCCAGTGGCATTTGATATATGTAGCCCACGATTAAAACCGCAGAGTGCCTATAAAGCGTCGCACCTGTGGGCTGTTCGGTCACCTTTGGTTAGAGTGTGGCAGCCACCGCTGGTCAACTATTCAAAGCACTATTTCTCCTTCGAATCTATCGCAGTTTTAACGCGCATTCTCTTTCGTCCTCCTTTCGCTCGTGCGTTTTCAGAGTTTCAGAAAGATTTTTATGCTGTACTCAACCTCTTCTACGGTTAGCACTTTTTAAGCACGCCGTCTTTGTCTCAGTACCTCGGCAGCCAGGGGTCTTCAGTACTGCATATGAAATATGATTTGTAGAAAGCTTTGTTTCCACTGGAGCAGTATATTTGAATGCCAATTATTTACTTTCAGGTCATCTCCCATTTTTGCATGGACGCCCAAATAAAACATTTGATCTTACTTTCGATGGTTCTACAAACCGAGCCGGCTACGAAGTCCTTGAACCGTAGACGAATTCTTTCTGCTCTGACTCGTCCTACGTAGACGCGTCAGTTCTTCTCGGTGGCCCAATGAGTTTTACTGAAAATACAGCCCACACACTTCTACCTGCCATGAATTGGGCGGTTTATTTGTGGAACACGCTTGTGTGCTTTGTAATAGCCCGAGACAAAACTTCTGCACTTTAGAGCTAAAGATCTGCAAGTACACTTCCCCGTTACCGTACAACTCGTTGTCCGTTTTGTGCCTGTGACACTAGTCCTTTTCTGCTTAGGACACTGTAGAATAGATGACTTTGTGCTTCTCAGGTCGGTATGTACCGTTGGAACAGTTCAAATAAAACAAAACTAATTTTGCATGGCGTTACCTTGGGGCAGCATGAATTCGATTTCGTTCATAAGCCAGGTGAATAACAAAAACTCGAGACATTGTTCGCACCTTTGTTGTTCACGCTTGTGCTAGTCGGTTGGTGTGGGGAATGGTCGCTGCGACGAATTTGTGAACTATAAGCCGTTTTTATACCGGCTCCAAGGCTCATCATTGCTCCCAAGTTTACGGCACCGGAGTACGGTGCTGATTAGAAAAAAACGGCAGCATGTCCACTCTGTGGATGATGGCGAAGGTGCGGAATACGGGGACTCGAGATGGCATCCAAGTTGCGCCCCGAGTGAAAGCGATTAGCGCCCCGACCGTCATTCGATTTGATCCATGAGTTGCACCTTGATTGTTCCTATAATGAAACCACAACTCATTGCCCAAATGGAATGACGGTCGGTGCACAAATCGGGCGGTCTGCGCACGGATGGACGCGGAAAGACATTGGGAGGTCCTAATGTACTCCGTACCGTTATAGGCGCGATAGTAATTAGTCCGCTGCGGTGGCGCTCAGTTACAGTCGTTTCACTGTAGTTCGGTCGGGTGAGGTTCTATACAACGACAGCTTCTGGATGCTCCTTAGCTGACAGAGGCAAGTCCAAATTCAGAATGAATGGTGGCTTTCTTTGCAAATTTATTTAACGGAATGCTGTTGCTATGTCCTTGATAACTTCGATGAAGTCACACAGCTCTTTGAGGCTCTATGAAGCGATTCGCCGCAGGAGCCTCATCCAATCGGTGGCCTTTTGTTTTTTTTGTTGGAGTCCCGTTAAAGTGAGCCGGCGCTTCTCCATATCTGCTCACAAACTGAAGTAGAAGTTCCTGGAAATCGAGCTGTTTAATTTACAATATTTTGCCGTGTCACAATTTCCTTGATGTGTTCAGAAACTATTGGGTGAATATACCCATATTACAAAATGTATTATGCTCTCTGACTGCAATGTGTCTTCAACGTATTCTTCTACCATCTCATGCCTTGACATCTTTGGTCTTGAAGATGCCGAGTTTGAAAAGCTTTACTTACCAAGTTTTTTTACTAACAGACCAATCTCGTCCACCAAAACCTAATGCCGGTGCCTCTTTCTCTTTGGGCCTGCTGCGCGGGTTTCCATAGGGATTATTGAACATGAGGCTGCATGTCTGGGAACTCCACCACGTGTCACGTAGCAATGAAACGCGCAAGAGTTTATACAAATACAAATACTTATAGCTAGATTGTGCTCCGCAATAAACTAGAGAAAATCATGCACCTCTGCGTTTCACGACCACCATGGTTCAACGCGAAGATTTCTCGCGATTCATTCTTAGTTTGGCCAATCCCACACTGCTCGTATGTACTCTTCTAGAGGTGCACGATGAACCGTCGTTCTAATCACCAACAATGCAGGAATCATTATCATCGGGATTTTGCTGAGTGAAATCAAACCAGCTTCCACCTTGCCATGTCGTTTGTAGATGATTCTCTAAGTAATAATCGCTCAGGGGCGACATAGCAGTGGCAGCGAGGATCGTGGTTGCGCTAGGCGAGTAGTCCAACGTAAGGATGAGTGCCGGGTGGATGTATGGGCTTCTGGGCGATATTCCTGGCGTGCAAGTACACCTGAGTTACAATATCATTCCGGAGAAAAGGAATCACTTGTACTGGCTCAACCAGCTCCTAGAGCGATTGTGGGAGAAGGGTCACCGACGTCACAAAGTGATGTGCAAGTTCCGACAAGAGGAAGTGACTTTACAAAGGCATCGTGTCGATGTTAAAGGCCTGCGACTAAAGGATGACAACATGAAATCTCTTATCTAAGCACCAGCACCAACTGCAGTGATCTAGCTGGAAGCCTTTCTTGGACTCGTACAGTATTACTGTACATTTCAGGTCAATCTGGCCTCCATGCTGCACCACTCTTAGGTAAAGAGGCCATGTGGCAGTGGGAGCGGGAACGTGAGAGAGCCTCCCAAACAGTTAAGGAGGCAAATGCGGCTTCCACTATCCTCGCTCAATTCGATCCCGATCAGCCACTACCACTGGAACGTTACGCGTAACCTGTAGGCATTAGGGCTGATTTGTCGCACCGTGTCAACGGTGCGGACTACGCCATCGGATTCCGGTCTCGGACACTTGCGAAGGCCGACCGCAATTACTCGCAGTTAGAAGAAGTAGCACTGGCTCATGTCACATGGTTTAAGGCATACTTGTATGAACACCGATTTTTGTTAGTAACATACCGCAAACCCCCAACTGGCTTATTCAATCTAAGTAAACTGATTCCGCGAGTCGCTGCCGCAAGAATCCAGCCAGCCTTGTGGCTTATTTCTAAGAAATATCACTACACACTGCAGTATCACAAGAACAGTGAACACTCTAATGCCGACCCCATCATTCGTCGGTCACTGTCGGTTACGGAGACGCGGGACGAGTGCCCCGACGCATGTGTTTGATATACCGAAGTTCGGGAAAAAACGGCGATTTGCGCTCGTGTTGAGGCACAACTGACTAATCTAGACGCGATTCTCTTGCAAGTAAAAAAGTGGATTGCAGAGGGATTGCCGTCTTACTTAGCCAAGGGTCCAGACCAACTGCGTCCGCACTTTAACCAGAGAACAAAGCTTACCTCAAGAGACAATTTGTTTTATTGGGGACACCGCATTGTTCTTCCATGGCCGTGGCAAAGCACATGTTGCGTCTGCTGCATGAGACACACCGGATTGAGGTTTACACAAAGCATGTTCGGAACTCTGATTTGGTAGCCGGGTCTGGATACTTGCATAGCACGGCTGGGTGAATCATGATTTTCATGTGCGCAAGCTTGGGGAATGCACCATCTAAGCTGCCTCTGGCTTGGCCCGACTACGGCGAACATTGGAGCCGAATAAATGGAAACTTTGTTGGTCCGATAGATGGGCAGCTGATATTGGTTGCGGTGGACGCCAAAACAAAATGGGTGGAAGCAGTTTCTATAAATGTTGCCACAGGGCAATTGACGGTTGATCCGGTAAGGTTAATGTTTGCATGTTTTGTCCTTCCAAAAACGGTAGTTTCAGATAACGGACCGCAATTTGTGACGGCTGTTTTCTGAGAGTTCATGGTAGAAAACCGCGTGCAACATCTCCCAACAGCCCCGTATAACCCAGAATCCAACGGATTGCCTGAAATAGCAATACGCACGCTCAAAAAAGGGCTAAAGAAACACCCTGGAGTGCACCTGAAAACACGATTATCTCGGTTTCTGTTCCGATATCGCCGAAAGGCTATCAACGATGGCAAGTCACCTGCGGACCTGTTACTGGGATATCAGATAAGAACCAAGATGGACGGCATCACACCGGACATGGACAGTGCGGAAATCCAACTGGGAGTGAGAAAGAATAAATTGAATGTTGGTGAGCCCGTCTGGGTACGCAGTTTCGGGTTAGGTCGTTGGTCAATTCCCGCAGTTGTGCACAATCACTAGGGCTCCCAGATGGTTCTGTGGACTGGGAACAGGCACTTCAGCGACGGCATTTACACCAGTGGAGAAGTCGGGCTGAAGCACAAGACTGGCTTTGCAGACGTTAACAACAGGGGAACCGCCCAGATTACACCGACCTCATTGAAGGAGGCTTTTACCTCATTTTCCCGTACTACGACTCTAGTGCACAGTTGCACTGAAGCAGCCGAGGCGGGAGCTCACCCGCCAACTTTTCGAAACTCGACAAGGCTCCGATGGCCCCCTGACCCTACGGCTTTTCTCCTTAACGCACTACCTATTCAGAGGTGAAGAAATGATACGTCATAATCATCCTCATCACCAACATTCAAGAAATCATCATAATCGAAATATCTATAAGTTTAATAAAACCACGTTTCATCTTCATGTCATTGGTGGCTGGTGCTGCCCGTTCTACTCGCTCGGGAGCGACATAGCACGCAACATGTTTTTTGAACCGACGCAACAAACATCGTGTGTGCATTCCGGCCACGGGAAACATTGCTTTAGTTCACTTCAGCCATGATTCACCATCATCATCAGAGAACGTTCACTTTCCTCTGAGGGCATATGGCGTTCAACAGCATCATTTTGGGACCCTAAAGCTTCGTTTAAAACTTGAGTCGGGGCACCGTTCAAAAAATTTGAAGTACAGAAGTAAGAAAATAAAAAGCTGAGACTTTTGGTCCGCTTTTGATTAATTTCAAGCGCTCTACTTTGCAAAATTAAATAATAAATCAGAAACATTGCCGAAAATACTCTTGAAGACCAAAACGCAGACGTGTATAGAGGAAAAGAGGTTAATGCGACCTTCGAGTGGCGACCGTTATTCTGTCAAAAACAACAATAGCACGCATCTCACGGGCTGTGCAGTGGGTCCTTGCTTCTGCTTCTGCGTTGTCGTCATCGTTTATCTTTCCAAACAGATATATTTTGAAAGACGCTCCGGGTCGGCGAAGTAAACTACATATCGGTGGCTAATTTTGTGAGATGGCAATGCGCTTTGCAATTCCGTCTGTAGCCTCAACATGAGAAAGTGTCTGAATTCACCGTCTCAATGTTATTCCGGCAAACGTACGCACTACACGAGAGCAGAAGTGTTCATCGTTAACTTCATTCTTTATTGCTCGAACCAATCTTTTCAAAGAGCATCCCAAACAACAAACTTGCACAGCTGAAATATTGAAGTGGTGGAGTTGTTTAAAAAAGAACCTTGAATTTTTTGCGTCCTTGCGATTCGATTCACATTTATATCAAGATTACCGTTCTGTTTAGATTTCAAAATCTTGCTGCAATTAGTGCTGCTCAGCTAAGTGGCCAATCGGGCTATAGGGCTGTAAAATATACAAAAGTTGATTTTCAAAATAGCACAACGGAGGTCTAGGTTTTCCAAGGGAAACGCACTTTTTCCGCTGGAGATGTAAATATCTTCGTCACGCTGGATAACTTAGAAGTAGTCTTTACTTTCTTCGTAATATTCCCGCTTGTACGTACCTCCTAGGTGGTCAAGCTCAAAAAAGGCTTTCTTCGCTCAAATGCGGGCTCGTTGGTTGCCACGTGCAAGCTTGTCATTTACCTGAATTCGATTATCGGGGACATGAATATCGCACCTCCATGAACCATTCATCCGAAGACTGTTTTCACGGCAGTGAGATTTTCGTTAAGGCGGCTTATGTCCCCGGTCATAATTTTCCAGTAAAAGTGCGCTCCGATAACTAAGCTAATGACTGGTTCGTGCTGAGCGTCGAAGCAGGAGAAGTCGGCAAATTGCGTCGGGTCAGCATCAAGCTCGTGAAGAATCGTCTGTTCTGTTAACCGAGGAAAGTATCCCTTCATCTCAGGTACCTCAAGTGCCTCGATTTAAAATTCGTTATAGTGTTACTGCCTATAGATGGCGTGGGGCACTCTGTTGTATCGCCTACCGCCAAAGGACGATTTTCTAAAAGCGGAGGTCGTAATCTCCTTTGCAATACAATCGATCGCAGCTTCCTCGACAGCTTTTCGGTAATAAAACTACGCTGTTTATTTCGTCGAAGAAGCGTCCCACTAGATGTTTGCTTTAAGTGCCCCTAGCCCAGACATGTTCTGTCGGACGTCTTTTGATTCCGTCCACGAGCTGGACACAGTAAGTCTTTCCAGCGAGTGCAGTTTACACGCTGCATCACACAAGCAAGTGATATGGCGTCCATTGCAATTTGGAAATGAAAGCCTTCTCGAACTGCCGCACACCTTGGCGTTGTGAAAACGCCTTACGCCACGAAAGCAAGATTCCTGTAGTTTCAACATGCTCTTTTTCTTTTAACGTAAGTTGAGCTGGGCAGACCTTCGTGATGTGGTTGTGGGATTCACAGAAAAGGCAGCAGTTCTGGGATAACCTAACCGTTAACGTCGAAAGAGAACCTTCAACGTTGTCCTTCACTTGGATCTGGGGTGTATCTATTGCTAATCGAGCAGTGCCGATTACTGAATCAGTCATCAAGGAAGTGACCTCCCGACTCCCTACTTCTAGGTTCATTGGGTAAAATAAAGTCGATACTTGATCGGAACTTTCACATCCATGTTCTCGTGCTAATGTTTCCGTCAACGTTAATTTGTTAAAGTTGAGCACGATCTCTTACGGCAAGCTCTGCAATAGCGCAGCCTTTAACATCACTCCGTAGGAACCGATATGTGCATCGATATTCTTCAGCTATCTAACGTGATTCTGCATACATTCATGGTTTGTCTAAAGACCTCTGAAGTTTTCGCAGGAGGCTAGTTTCAGGTGGTTTAAAATATTTCCATGTGGTCGTTGCTTGCCAGGGTATTGCCTCCAAAACACTGCTGCAACAGTTCGATGGTAATAAGGTAGCTGCCGTTGGGTGTTGGTAATCGTCTGAGGATGCCTTACGCCTTCCCCTTCAGATAACTGCAGATACTTGATTTTGTGAACGTTGGCTAGCGTTGGGTTCTTATGTATCGTCCACTGAAACTGGTTCCGAAATGCAGGCCACTGAATGAATTCTCCATCTAAAGGTAGTATCTCGATTTTGCGCAATCGAACTTGAAGCCGTTTTTGAAGTAAAATTATAGCATGTGCGGTACTGGTAGTCGCAAAAGGGCTTGCGGCTTCAAGATGTCTTTCAGTGCGTAAGACCATTCGTGTGGTAAAATCCTTGTAATCTTCTACAGTCGTCATTCATCGTATAGCTCTTCACCGGGGAAGTGGTGCTCTATTTCTTTGTTTCCGTTAAGGCAGTCTCTTTCAACTTACGCATATTAGCTGTTCACCCAGCTCACAAATCTGTATCGGAATCACCTGTATCATTTACTTCACGTTGATGATCCTTGAAGTTGAGCGGGGAGCGCTCAAATTTTTCGCTTCGGGTGGTTCATGATGAGTCCCGGTACTATAAAATTGTTCTGGCGGGAGGTGCCTCTTGCTGGAGCTGAATGGATGCGCCACGCGTGATCGGCGTGTTCTCTTCAATGACCCTGCTTCTGTCGTAGGGGTCTTGAACGGTGTAGGCCTTCCTTCCTGGTCACGGCAACAAATTGTTTAAATCCAGGAATTAGACTCATGTTACAGGGCAGCGGTCTAATAAGGCCTTCAAGTAGCGAGCGCTCTTCTGTAGAAGATGACGATATCACGAGGCTTGTTGCCCGTGCAGTTGCTCCTTGCTTCTTCTTCGGCGGCGTCATCGTATATTCTATTTCCAAACAAGGCACATTTTGTAACAAATATTAGGGCACTCTAGGTTAGTTACGTCAAGGTGACGATCCTTCGCAATAAAACTGGATGTCAAGAGTGACGTGCGATAGATGTGCCTAAACAGGAGCTCCACCTTAACACAGTAGGTGAGCCACGTTGAGTACTTCTAACAAAGCATTTATCTCATTCCCGAGGCACAGTCCGTGGCAATATCAAAGGTTCAAAAGAAAGCGACAAAACCAGGAGTATTGAGGACCCTACATTATTGACTTTTTGTATGTTCAAGCAGATGTCACTAGAACAGCATTTTCCTTTGGAACTTTTGTATCTACTGTACTGTAACTAAAAATTCTTCATTGACCTCTTCTAGTGATGGTAACTCATGGCAGGAATACCCGCCAATAAAGATATCTACAATGGTACGCACATATAATCTCAGTTGCCAACTTTGCAATCCTACCGTTTAAAGAATATAACATTTGTTTCTAGAAAAATCTACGTCGAATAGAAGTACTACACAGCCTATTCAAAAAGTTAAATAAACTGATTTCGGTTTCTTAATTCAAATAAATTGAAAACACCTTGGACATTATCAAAACGCCAGTAAGTTTTACGTAATTTGATACCAAACATGACTTCATTATTTGGTGTAAAAAAGTAGCTCCTTGATGACAATAGAACGCATGAAATACTATAATTGAGGCACAGCTTGTTTGCAATTCCGTATTTTAACCGATTAAAAATTTGTCATTCAATGTAAAAATTACGCTACTGCTTGAAAAGTGAGTATATTGTGTTCGCATTTGTCCTGTACTGAAAATTTATAATTTTGGTTCGAACAAAAATTATAAAATGGCTTCCTTTTCCCAGAATCACGAACCTATCCACTGGGGACTCCATGCACTGGTAGATCATCAACACAGCAAAAGACTGTAGGTCCCTAGTCTCTACCGATTTGTTCGAATCGTGGACCACATGCGGCTAATTTATGTTCACTAGTGTATCTTGATACACCGGGACACAATTTTAAATAAAGCAGTATGTAAAATACTATTCAAAATCTGCTGATGACAAACGGTAGCTCACCCCTTTTGACCCTAGGTTCCACACGTAAGTCAGTTGTATATCATTGGGTCCGAGAAAAAAAGATGGAAATGTGTAGAAGAAACCAATCGAGTACAGTATAAAGGGTTGCAACGCGGAAAATCGGGAGGTGAGATGGGCCGGAGAAGCGAAGTAGGATCTTAGACAGAGAGAGTAAAGGGGAATAGAGAAACGGGTATTGAGGGAGGCGTTGATTATATAGCGAAATGAGCCATTCAACTCGCCTAACATAGAATATAAGGGAAGCTCGCTTGCACACGACAAAAATATAATATAACATTTTGGAAAAAGTTATAGGCATTTTTTTATTGTAGACGGTGGTCACCTATAAAAAGGATACACGCAGCTGCAGTGAGTTTCTTGTGAGCATTAGCAATAAACAGCTTTTTTTTCCAGAAGGCGCTGGCGCAAACGCAGAACGAAAATACTCGAAAAATGTAGCTTATGCCCGTCCCACGTGTCCCTTTACAATGAGTTAAGTAGAATAAATGAAAGAAATGCTTTTTCGACGAGTGGTTACCGTGTCACAAGCAAGCCTACATCCCAAGCGCTTCTTCAGGAAGACGATCATTCTTATGTGGTTAAAGTGAAAGAATAACATCAAGTAAAATCAAAGTAAAAAAAAAGTGAAGCGCCCCTTAATAGAACCGAATGCCTAATAGAACCTCTCGCACATCAGCCGAGCGAGGCTCAGAGGTTCTTCTTCGCGGATTAAAAAAACTGTATAGAACCGTAGTCAGTAAGCTTCGCCTATTAGGGAGGTCAACGGTATTAGAGGGGTTGGGATGAAGTAAAAATCCCCTAATAATTGTTTGCAAGTGGCGGAAAGCCAGGAGGGCGACAATCAGGGCTCAATAATGGATCTATATAGAGGCTGAATTATCAAAAAAGAACACTAGCCACGGTAGAAACGGAAGCAACGTATGAGGTAAGTGGAGGATGGTGAGGTTTATCCAAAGTGAAAAAAAAAGAAATGAATTGATGTGCAACGCAGTACGTGAAAAGACGGTGATTGTACAAGAGTAGAGCCTGATCAATAGGCGTGCAAATAGTGCAGAGGGAGGTGATAAATACGATTGAGAAAAGAAAGTCAAATGCAGAAATAGGTCGAAAGGCTCACTGACGAGTTCACTCACACACCTCCCAGTCTCCAATCTTGATTAACTGCCGTGTGGGCCTCGTGATTGTTTAGGCAGGGCGGTTGCGAGAGCGAGCGGTGAATGCTAGCACCATTTCCGGTGAGCCACAACTCACCACTCACGAGTGGGTAGTGCACTCCCGATACACGCGTAATGGGGGAGGAATTGAGGCTTTCCACGGCGAGCACCACACTTGGCCGTGTACTTCCTGTTGGCTATTGGTAGCATGAACCGCTCAGTGGGGTGCTTTATGCTGGCGCTGTCCACTCGTACGCACAGCCACTTGTTAATCCCGCGATTGCATTTATCTTCGCGAACTTGTCACCGCACTCCTGGTATGTGGCACTGCGCAATTACTTCCTGTAACGTGTTGCTTAGGAATACGGTCCGGGTGGATTCTCATCGCGTAATTCAATAATACAATTTCGTGTTCTTAGTCATTGAAGAACTACTGTGAAGATGCACGGCGAATATAGTTTCGGGCTTGTAGTGTTTTGTGAGAGAATTGGTGCCGGTAACGTTGTCGCAATAAAGCGGGTGTACTTCAGTACTGTAGCGTGCTACATCAGGAAGCGCCGCTGTAAGTTTCCGTTGCTCCTGGTATACGTCAGTGGCTTGCTTGCTGCGACTGTCTACGTTTAGACCATTTAAATCATAAAGTGTGAGAGCCCGTAGTTTTTGGAAAAGCAACCATAAATTTTCACGTATTCGCGAATGAGAATGAAGAAGCGGTTCAGATAGGCGAATGGTGTATATTAAAGAAGAAATAGCCTGATTTCGCGGTCTTGGCGTCTGAAACTAATCTGTATTGTCAATATTCCTTGCGTTGCAGTTCTTTTATGATTACCCGCCGTAGGAGCTCAGTTCCTAAAGCGTTGTGCTTGCGAACCCTGGTACGCGGGTTCAATACCGGCTCAAATGTCTGCTTTTCCAAGGGAGGCGAAAAGTAAGAACGCCGTATGTTTAGATTTCTGTGCACGTCAGAGATCCCCACGTCGTCAAAACAAATATGGAGCCCTCCCGTACGGCGCCCCTCATACCTCACATTGGGCGTCGGCGACCTAAAGCCTGTAATCTGAATTTGAAAATTTGTATGATACATCGCATTCAAGGAGATCTGGCGTCATATTCCTTCTATGGCAACTACGGTGACAGCTTTGATGCATGTTGCGACTTCCTCTTCATCACCATTGCAGCGACAAAGCTAGTTATCATCATTGCATGTGCTGGACCTCTGAGTCCTTCCGCTGCGGCGCGTCAAATGTGCCTTGACGCCTGACTTTGGGCTCGGGATGTCGTCTCTTGGCTCGTTCTTTGTGTCTCTCCGACTCCGTTAGTTTTGCAAACTTTCGCTCACATGTGATTTGAGGACGCTCCTGTCTGGCACGTGAAAAAAAAACGTACGCGTGGTTTTATTGCAAAATGAACCAAAGCTGTCCTACTGCGTTATATTGCATACATGTTGCCTTCATTCCTGCACGGGAGTGTGTATACCCTTCGCAAGGCATAGCGAACAATGTAGCTTGCCCTCATAAGGTCCTGTGAACGCATACGTCATTACGACCCAGGACTGCGTAACTTGTTTCTGCTTAGCGGATACCGCTTTAGATGGCATATGCTTTCATGCAGTTCGACAAGAATAGTGCGTTATGTCTTACTCTTCAATCCTTTGCTGGTATAGGGTGGTACGAATCACTACTGTGGCGTGAAGTTTTTGTAATACACTCTTCACGTCTTGAGATAGCGAAAGATAAGGCACCCGCTGCTTGGGCTCGCGTTCTCTCCGACGGTCATTTAACATTACCTTTGTGAAGTTGCCTGCGGTAATTGGAATTCAGACCCAGGCTCCCGTGCAGGGTCATCGATAAGTTATAAAGGCGAAATTGTTTGCGATGTTTTAATTTCGTATTTGACTTGGTGTATAGCCGCACGCTGTAGTCGCCGTCCTACTTTTTACGCAAGCTCGCTGAATTTACCTTCATGGTCTAGAATTCCACGCATTTTGTGCCCTTGAGATTGCCGCGTGCATGCCACGGCAATTCGATAGCGTACTTTGCATGAGTAAGTGAGTGAGTTAGTGAGTGAGTGAGTCAGTGAGTGAGTCAGTGGGTGAGTGAGTGAGTTATTGGATGAGTGAGTGAGTGGGTGGGTGAGTGAGTGAGTGAGTGGGGGAGTGAGTGAGTGAGTTAGTTAAAGGGTGAGTGAGTGAGTGAGTGATTGAGTGAGTGAGTGAGTGAGTGAGTGAGTGAGTGAGTGAGTGGGTGAGTGAGTGAGTGGGTGAGTGAGAGTGAGTGAGTGAGTGAGTGAGTGGGTGAGTGGGTGAGTGAGTGAGTGAGTGAGTGAGTGAGTGAGTGAGTGAGTGAGTGAGTGAGTGAGTGAGTGAGTGAGTGTGTGAGTGAGTGAGTGAGTGAGTGAGTGAGTGAGTGAGTGAGTGAGTGAGTGAGTGAGTGAGTGAGTGAGTGAGTGAGTGAAAACTTGCAGCGCATCGAGTTGTGTGCACCGGTGTTTCGTGGTAACCAGTCCGGAATCTGCACGACTGTAATTCCTTCCCCTTTTCTTGACAACGAATTGAAAAGAGAGAAGAAATATGCGCCTTTTCAACGGAATAGAATGGGAATGCAATCACATGTTTTTTGTTCCAAAATGGAGCGCACTTCCTTCTACGGGATCTTTTTTGTAAGAATATCCAAACATGCGCAAAAGAACCAGCAAGCCCGAATTCAACATTAGTAAGTCAAAGCCTCGAATTTACAAAGCAGCAATTTTAAAGGGGTATGGATGATTGCCGGCACGGTGAACATATACGCTACGTGCATACTACCATTCCCTCCGAAGTTTCCCTCGATTACTCGCGCAACCACGGCTCTGCACCGTAGGTATCAGTCGTACGGAATTCCCCACCTCTTATGCCTTATAGTGTCTTACTTCGGTGAAGCCAACGCACCGTAGGAGCCGGTGCGTGCTCACTTCACGCCCTTCGCGTCTTTTTTTTTGAACCCAAGGTTTACTAATCTCGTCTAGCAGTTTCGCCAGCGCCCTAAATATGACCCTCATCTGAATGCAGCGCCATCGCATTCTTGGCAATGCCTCACGTGACCCGCCGAGCCGAGCTGCGCCGACGGACCCGTTCGCTAGCCGTAGAAGCCTCCGACGCCGGGTTGGCGCATGGCCTTTTTGTATCTCATTCCCGCCTAAGCCTTGTGACTCCCTGCGTGCATGCGAGCTTTGTCTTTGATGAGAGCGCGAGCGGGCCGCCTTCTTTGAGCGTTGCTCTGGAGTGGGAGACTTTGAGCCGTCGTCCGCTAACGGCGTGTCACCACCCCGTGGGTATCTGCCGGCGAGCCGTCCAGCTTGGGAAACGGTGCAAGGGGGCCACAACCGCAGGCAAAGGCAGGCATTGAACGGATAGTGCAATAATTGCAGCGACATAAAGTGTTAACTGAGCTAAATTAACACTTAACTAGGCTAAGCCAAGCCTTCGCTTTGCATATCCAATGTTATCTGAGCTAAGCCGCAGCCAATTGTTTTTCTTATTTCGCATTTGGCGACTAGGACGCACATTTGAAAAGACATTTGAAAAGATTTGAGTCTTGTTCACTGCAAGCTTTCCTATACCAGATTACAGGCGGTCTTACCTTGTACCCCTCGCCACTCCCGCCACCCCAGCAACAACCGTTTTGCGATACTGCCCCCCGGCAAACAGAAACGCGCGATTTTACCCCAAAATCATTCGACGAATTTCTGCACGTCAGCGCCGCAGACAGTGATACACGACGGATGACGCGCCCTCTCGATCCATACAGAGAGAGTTTTAGGAAACGTTGGCGGCATTAGTTCATAAAGCTAGTCAAGGCAAGACAGCCCACGTAAACGTTATTGGTGCTGCGGCTGCGGCCGCCACCTCCTATAGCCACGCCTGGCCGACCAGAGCTGAGAAAAACGCGTTCAACCTGTAGGGAGGAGCTTGCGCGAAATCAGCGAACGAGTTATGGGGCACACGAGCATCGCCCAGCCAGTAAGAACCCCTCCATCACTTGAGCAGTCGGTACTAGAACAAACAAAACTATAATGAATAATTTTCTAAACCTCACGCAGATCTTTGCCGACAATTGTTTACTCGTGCAGGCTTGTAGTACCAAACGCCGAGTCACACGATGGACGAAATGACTGGTTATGACCGCGGATGGACCGTGCGAATCCGCCGCGGACGACGCGGGCTCACAGTACCAGGCGTCTTTTCGTTCGCTATTGTGGCAGGGCATTACAGTAAAATGCTTCGCTGTTAGCACGCTAAATTGAAAAGTCTAGCAACTATGCGTCTCTGCTCGGAGCAACAGGTGCCACTGCGCTTGGTTGTTAATACTTTTTAGATTCCTCGACAGTTTTGATTGATTGATTGTAGGGTTTAACGCGCCGACGCAGCGCAGGCGATGAGGCGCGCCGTAGTGGAGGGCTCCGGATTAATTTTGACCACCTGGGGTTCTTTAACGTGCGCCGAAATCTCGTACACACGGGCGTTTTTGCTTTTCGCCTCCATCAGAAAAGCGGCCGCCGCGGCCGGGAATCGAACCCGCGACCTCGTGCTCAGCAGCGCAACGCCTTAGCCACTGAGCCACCGCGGCGGGTTCCTCGACAGTTTTGCCGTGGCCCTAATACTTTTTTCGGCACGGTTGCACGGTGCTAAGTGATTTTCGCGACAGGGGCATTTCACTTGTCCGTCGGCAGCACAAATCAGGCGAAAAGTGATAGCAGCGTTCGTCAATTGCCTGACCAGCGCCGATACAAAAATAAGAAGTGGCGAATGCCCGCAACAAGAGAGAGAGAGAGAGAGATAGAGAGAATAAACTTTATTGTTAGAAAAAGAGGTGCGAAGGAGCTATTTTAGCTCAGTCAGAGTGGTTCCTTATTCACAGGTTCCCATAGGCTTCCCGACCCTCCTGGCCCCTGTGGATCAACCAAAGTTGGTTTTCCAGGGCGGAGCTGGTCAGCAAGATCTCCCATCGCTCATCTTCTATGCTGACGGGGTCAACAAAAATTGAGGGGACTTGATTTTTGTGCATTCTCCGATGATGTGTTTTAGGGTGCCTGATTTTGAGCATAGGGGACATGCTTTTGCGTATCTAATTGGGGACATGCAGTTGAGGAGTAAAGGGTGTGGGAAAGATGCTGCCTGGAGCTGTCGATATATTGATTGTGCTTCCCTGGATAGTTTAGGATAAGGGCGCGGAAGGCTTCTTGTGTTCTCGCTGTAAATGTTTGAGGATTTCTGCATATTTCGTTATTGGGTCAATCCCTTCTTCTATTTCCTCTGTACCTCGGAGGCTTAAGCCTCGGGCCTGTCAATGGGCAAATTTGTTGCCCTCGATCGAGGAATGTACAGGGAACCAAATGAGTGCAATTCTTGTTTCCGGGGGTTTCCCGCTAGTCACGATTTTGGCGGCAGTTTCTGAGATCCGTCCTGTAATGTACTTTTTGTAGGCTTTCATTGAGTGCGTGAAAATTGTCCCTGTACCACGTTACGTTATTTCCTCACGTCTCTTCTTCCAACAGTTGGTTAATTAATTTTACTCACGCCTCCTTTGTTCCTTTGTTTCTGTTGGGGTCCAGATTCTATGCGGTTGGTTTGGTCTCAATTTGTGAAGCCCATTGGTCTGAGACTTGTCCCTCCGTGAGGTGTGCCGCTTCTTGCCATCCTATCTACTTAAGCACAGCCCTTCCGGCGTTCGTTTTGCTAAGGCGAACTGGTTGATTCGAAAGGTGGGCTTCTACTAGCTCGTAAAGCGTATTGCGGACTGCCATGCGCAGAAGTCGTGCCGTTGTCGAGTTTTGCGGTATCCACAGGGCTTGTTTGGTCGCTTTTCTAATTTAAGTGTCCAGGTATACGGTGTCTGCCTTTCTGAGATTCAGGTATGGTGCTGCGTATGTTATCTTGATATGGCGAAGGCGTGCACCACACGTAATGTGTCGTCCTCTTGCATACCTCTTCTTCGGTTGTAGACTCTACGTATCATGTTGGGGATCTGGTCCGTTGTGGTCTTGAGCTTTTTCACCGTTTGCGATGTCTTGCAGTCTGCTTGTATTATCAGGCCAAGGGTTTTGGTATGCTTGCTAGGGGTAATGCCTTCCCCGTCTATTTCGACTTTGACTTTGCATGCTCTCTTGGGGTTTCTCGGTCCTATGATGACTAGCTAAGACTTTTTGAGGGGCGCAGCTAAACCCGCATTTTTGCGCGTATTCATTGAGTGTGTCGGCTGCCCTTTAAAGCGTTGCCTCTATCCATCCTCGGGGTCCTGTTGTTTCGAGCCATATCATTCCATCGCATGCGTACAACGCATGTCCCAGGTGCTCGCTTTTGCCTAGGAGTTTCGGCACTGGAGTAGGGCCGAGTTGAAAAGCAGGGGGGAGAAAACCGATCCTTGCGGGCTTTTTCTGTTGCCCAAGGAGATAGCTTCGGCAATCTCTCCTTTCTTGATTTTGGTTGTTCTGTGGCTGAGGAAGTCTTTTACATAGTTGTACGTGCGCACTCCACATCCTGTTGTTTTTAGGTTGTTGAGGATGCTTCTGTGCGTCACGTTGTGGAATGCTCCCTTTAAATCTAGTGCGAATATCGCTCTCGGGGCTTGCTGTGTTGCTGGTTTGACTAGCAGTTCGTTAAGTTGTACGAGAACGTCTTGCGTTCCGATGTGCTTGGGGAAACCGTATATTGTTTGGGACATGATGTCCTGTTCTTCCTGATGTACTTGGAGTCCTTTGAGCACCATTCGCTCCATCACTTTTCCGGCGCACGAGGTGAGAGAGATCAGTCTCATGCTGTCTATGTGCGGGGTTTTTCCTGGTTTGGGTGTAACGCATACTTCCGCTTCTTTCCATTCCGGTGGGACGGTTCCCGTCTCCCGTGTCTTGTTCGTGTAATGAGGAGTTCCGTCCGGCTTCTGTCGCTGCGGTTATGTAGCAGCCTGTACGTAATCAAATCGGGCCCTTGGGCGCGTTCTTTTTGCTTTCGTCTATGGCTGCGAGCAGTTCTGTTTCGGTGAAACGTTTCTTTGAACATATAGTTTTGCGGACAGTAGTAGACCTCGATTTCTCCTTCTTCTCTTTCCGTTTTGACATACTTCTTATTGAGGTCTTTAATTAAGTCGCTCGCATTCCCCTTGTAATTGTTGAGGGTGGCTTTGGGGGTGCGGTTTGTTACCCTCTTGCTTCCAAGTGGGACGATCAGATGTCTGAGCAGGATCCACGTTTTTTATTATGCCTTTCTTTTTTCCACCTCCTCGTTAAGCCATGTCATGCCTCCCATATGTGAAGGAGTTTGGCATCCACGAAGGAAGTCTGCGTTGTGGTCGCTATGGTTTGTGTGTGTCTTTTGGCCATTTGGGCTTGGTGTTTAGCCCATTCTACATGGGTGTCTGGTAATGTCTTGTCTTCTTCTGCTTCTTTCCTGAGTTTGTCCTAGTCTGCAAGGCACCCTGTGCCTGTTTTTGTCTTCAATCTCGGCCGTCTGGTCTGGATCGATATGATTTCGTGGTCTGAGCCCAGACTCGTCCCTGTGTTTTTCCACGTGGTGTCGAGGATCCCTTGCACCATAGTGAGGTCGGGGATAGTGTCTCTCGACGTACTTGTTCCCACATGCGTTGGGGTGTTTGTTCGTTGAGGAGGGCGAGGCCTTGTTGCTCTATAATGTTGACTAATTCTTTGCCTCTCCTGGAGTTAAACGTGTATCCCCACATCAGCTGTGGGGCGTTAATGTCTCCAAGAATGACAATCGGCTTGCCCTGGGTGGTGTCGAGGCTTTCCTGGATAATTTCTTGTGGTTTTAGATCTTTCTTCGCTGGCCTGCCGTAAACGATGAGGATAAATATGTTCTCTTTGTTGCCTATATTCCTGCAGTGTATTTCCAACAGTTAGAGTTCTCGCCTCTGCGGAGTGAGGTGCTGTGTGGCTCAATGGTATTTCTGACTAGTGCTGGCGTTCCTTTACCACTGGGATCCGTGTATGAGATGTTGCCCAGGATTTTGGTTTTGTTTTCGTTTCGTGTAGTGCTATGATGTCTGGCTTGTTTTGTGCGTTATCTATGTATGCTTGCAGTTCTTAAATATTTTCTTTTATGCCTGTGCAGTTCCGTTAATAAATTATCGTGTTCTTTTTGTATTTTTCACTATTCTTCTTCCCCGTCGTTACGCGTTTGGACATTTGTCGTGTTGGTATTTCTCTTGTACTGTCTTTCGCGCGTTAGGCCGCCTGTGCGAGCGGTCACCGCGTTAACCTTTAGCCTGAGATGTCCATCTTGTTTGTTGTCCATCCGATTGTTGTCCATCTTGTTTGCGATTGTTCCTATCTTAAAGGACAGTTGCTCGCCCTGGCTCGCGATGGTGTTGATCTAGCTGGTGAGTTTTTCCATCATTTGTGTGAGACATTCGAATGGTTTTGTCCAGTCCAGTTCGCTCGCTTGGTGTGATTGTGCAGTGGTTGCTGCCTCTGTTTCAATTTCTATTGTTGTGGGTGGGTGTGGTTGAATCTCCTTCCTGGCCATCTTGCGCTTAGTATTATCATTCTCTACTGTTTTGAAATTTTCCAAGGCTTCTATTCTGGCTAGGAGTTCGCTAATCTGTCAACTAAGATGAACGTAGAAGTGGAGGGAGAAGATATTGACCCCTACCAAGTCACCAAGTCGCTCGGATGGCGCATCGCCGGCGAGCACAAGGCCTAGCCACGTAAGCAAGACAAGCGTCATCGCCCAACAAATCAAATCATATCAAATCAGTTTATTCCAACACAAAGTGCTGAGGACCGTGAACAAAAAGCCTCAGAAAGGGCTTGACAGGGTCTACGGCCCCTATACAAAGCAGATGCAACAAGAACAGGCATAAAATTTACAACACCTGGTTGATTAGCAGTCAAGGTACTTCATAAAATTCACACATTCAGCACATCATAAAATTCACACACACGGTACATCATAAAATTCACATACATAGAACGGATGATACATGAACAAGTCCAACGCAGCCACACGCAACAACGTGAGAAGCTTGGTTGCAAAGAAGAGGAACGTACAGTAAAGGGGCTAAGTCGACAGAGAAGGAAATAAAAGCTGAATAAATGCAGAACCAAAAAGCGTGCGCTTTACATCTCGCCTGCTGCCGTTCACACCCATAACGTACAGACGTGTACCTCCCGAGCGTGTACCTCCCGAACATCCGGACCTCCTGAACGCGTGGTACAAGCCAACGATGCGCACACTCTTGAGGCCTGGCGCCTGTTGTCGAGTCCGGCGCGGCGCGCATGCGTGTCGTTTTTATTCCAAGGCACGTAGATTTTCTCGCTTCCTGCAACGGTGCGGCGATGGTCTCTGAAGTGCCGCAGAGCGAGGCCGTTGTACCATTCCTTATATCCCGGTAGCACCATTGTGGCCTTAAGTGACGATTCGATCGGCTTTGGCGCAATTGCTCCTCGCGTACTGGTAAATTCTTGCGCGGAGTATGCAGTTTATTATTTTTCCATATTGTGCTTTATCGTTTATACCCGATCACACATGGGCTTCCGAGTGGCGTTGCCGAACAGAGCGTTTGCGACGAAGAATGATAGGGTGCCGCGCTATCGACAAGGGACAGCCGGTGAGATGAATCGCGAACATTTATTCATCCTGTTCATTTTGTATACTACTTGACCGCTGAACATATCTATCAGCTCGCATTCTGCTACGGATAAATTAGGCGATCTGCAAGGTTCATAAAAGAAATTTTCTCGGTTGTTTTTTCTGTCTACTTCCTTACTTAAAAAGGATAGAAAGACAAACGCTTATAACTTGTCCGTTCGCTCTGCACGTCGGCATTCGTCAAAATGGCACCTCAAGTTGCCAACAAAGGACGCCGTAAGATCACTCGCAACTTAAGGCCTTCCGAATTTTTTCCGCACTAAGGAACGGCTATTCAACCACTGCAGCAACAATCACCTTGTCATCTCCTTTTGCTGTGCAACCTGAACGTTCCACTCCGCTGGGCATCTGCAAGCCGGCCTTCTTCATCCCTGGAGGCATGAATTGCTCGCCCTTCTTGGGCCGACTAGTATTCCGGAACATTTCTCTTCAAGGAATGCCTTCCAAAAAGTAGCGAATAACGTTACGGCGTTCTTCGATCAGAACTTGAGGGGTCATTTGGATGTCAAGAGCGAATAGGTAGTTTACATGAGTATGCCTTTGGGTAACTTTTAAGTAAGGACGTAGACAGCAAAAACAACCTAGATAACTTTTTGTAAAGAACTTGCAGATAGCCTACTTTATCGGCAGCAGAAAGCGCGGTGAAAGATGACTGTAGGGTTGAATTACTAAACAAAATGAAAAACATGAATAAAGGTACGTGACTCATCTCGCCGGCATTTTCTTGTCGTTATACTGGCACCCTATGGTCGTGTGTCGTACTCGTTCTATTCGGAGACGCCGTTCGCAAGCCGCACATCTGATCGTGTGTAAATGATGAAGCACAAAAAAGAAAAAAAATACCGAACAAAACACTCCACACAAGCTTATATAGGAACGCCGGGAGTACTTGTGCCGAAAACCCTTTAGGCCGCAAATGTTCCATCATCCCGATAAAGGGCCTGCTACAAAGGCGTTGCTCTGCGGTGTTTCAGAGACCATCGCAGCACCTTTGCAGGCAGCGCGAAAATCTGCGTGCCTGAGAGTAAAAATTACGCCCACCTCCCTTCGCCGGAACCCTGGTGTGATGCGACGCTGAGGGGGGTTCAAGCGCAAGCGGAGAGCAACCGTCGACCGAAAGGCCGCCGGAGAGCGGCACAACGGTTATATGCGCAGCGCGCCCGAAGGAGAGGAGACCGCAGAGAGAGTGCCGCCGCTATGACGCAACCTAAGCCAACACAATCCGCTTTAATCCAATCCAGTCCAGTGGAAGTCAAGCCAAGCCAAACCAAGCCAATCCGATCGAATCCAATCGTTGCCCCTCGCGAGAGTGTTCGCTATCGAAGAGGAGAGGGGGAGAGTGGCTGCGGCAAACAACAACGGACGCACGCGGACAGCAACAACGGACGCACGCGGAGAACAACAACGGACGCACGCAGGAAGGACAGGGCCGCCGACAAGAAATGCTCTCAGCGTCGCATCTAAAAATGACGTCCAAGCGCGCCCCTCTGGTCTCAAAAACAGGCGCCAAGCCTCCAGAGTGCGCATCGGTGGCTTTTGCCAAGCGCTCGCGTTGTCCGCCCTTCGGTTGATCTTTCCCCGGTTCCGGCTATTGTAGCAAGAGCAAGGTTCCGGAAATATCACCGCCGTATAAGAACGCAGGAAGGCCTCATCAATAATTTTTAAGAGTATGCCCATTTAAAACATAATTGGAATTCCCAATTTTGTAAATCTCGTCAACACGAGGTCACATTAACCACCTTCAGAAGTAGGGTTCCCCAGCTGAACTTCTATATGCGCAGGTCTGGTTTCGCTTCTTCCGCCCTATGTGCTATTAACCGTGAACAGGAGATACGAGAGCACTTGTTACTGCATTGCCGTAGTTTTTCAACAATCAGACAACGTCCCCTTCTCAGGCCATTACAACGAATTGGACTTCCTCTCTCCATGGGCGTATATACTGTCGCTTAGGGCTGGCTGATTCTCACAGAGTGGTGGCTGCAGCTATTCATGCATGTGTCCGAGACCCCACGTCTTCCCTATCAGCCTTCATTATTACGGGTATGTTTTCTCAAATGCAACCGAAACTTTAAATTTTTAACCGAAGCTTTCTTCTAATCTCGAGCTCTTACTGGACACCAACGAAAATGTATATACTGGTAAGCTGTGAGCGGGAGTATTAGCCCCCTTCTCGCCTGATTCCTGGCCAATCCCTCGCGTGGGTATGCGCCATAAAACGTGGAATAACAGCAGCAACAACAATTAAGTCCCCACCTCTACGCGATCTTGGGCGACTAGTTCTTGTGAAGCTCGCCCAACGCTATGGCCATCGCCGCGCAAAATCCCTGTAGCGACGCTTTCGTTCCGCCTGCGTACTTGCAACAATACCCGAACATGTTGCGCTTGCGCTGTCGACGGGAACAGGCGGTCTTGCATCGAGAGTATGCTTCATCCGTCCATGCTGTCGACTGCCCTATTTATACTCCGTCTGAACCAATTGTGGATCCAGACTATTCGCTCACGTTCACTATTCGCGGAAGAAGGACGATGACGACGTAGAGTGCATACGTGTCTCCGTCGGCTCCGTATTTGTTGTCAATTAGCGAGGCGATAATGAATTGGTATCACAAAGGTTTTGTTACCAGTGCGTGCGGAAGGTCATCGCGCACACGGTGACAACAGATTTTTCAAAAAGGTACGATTTTTTTGGAAACTTTTTGGGGATTTTTCTCTTCCGACATCCCGTTCTGAGCTAAGCCTACCCGACTGGAAACGAAATACGTGGTGGAGATAGGACGCCAGGCCTACCGCTAAGCGTGATGCTGGTTGAAGTAGAGACCATGCCGACCATACCCGTGGCTTCAGGGGTCCTCTCGACTGAAGACACGTGCCGGATGTGCGTACAAATTGCAGGTGTTCAAGAGGAAACGATCTCATTAGCATTAGAAGAGAAGGACGGCTGGACGACGTTCGAACGCAAAAAAAAGTGGAGAGGACAACCGGCGCAGGCTCCCCACCCCCAGCAATTACAGCAGCCAAGACATTCGCCAGACGAGCGGCGGCGTCGGCAAGCATGGCGGTGAGGCTTATCACCAATCTACCAAGGGAGGACGGCAAGGTGATCCTGACACCGCGCGGAGTACTCTGTGTTGCGAGGACCCCACTACCCGTAATCGAGGCGGCCATCACGACTTCACGAATGCCGAATTCATACCATTGAGCGAAGTGACGTACGACGCGTTTCTGGCACACAGAGAGGAAAACATCATCGTGATCAGCACGCCCGACGCGACCCGGTAGTGTCAGTACTTGAAGATCAAGGAGATAGAGATCAACAGCAGGAAAAACGAAGCGGGAGCTTGCGCAATGGTGCCGTAGGGAACGATGTGATTTGCAATACGCCAGTGGAACACACGCAAGAAACGGTCTTGGTCAAGCTAATTACACCCAGGAACCCGACGGTGATAGGTGCAAGGAGGATCGACAACACCCCCACCATCGTCCTGGCGTTCGAAGGAGACAGGGTCCCCACGCAATTGTTGTACGGTTCTAGCATGCTAGAGTGCAGCCTGTACAGGAAGCACTTCGACTTTTGCAAGACGTGCGGAGAGGTCGGTCATAGTTCTCCACTCCCAACGCCCGCGTTTGGGCGGACTGCGGTCAGAAAAATCGGAAGGAAGGACACGCCGAGTCCTTCAAGCGATGATTCAAGTTTTGGAATGGCACCGACCCCACCAGGGCCAACGGTTGCACGAACACATACAAGACCCCGTACGTGGTCAACAAGCAAAGGTGGGTCAGGAAGGAAGTGGACGAGGAACGACGCAGGCTGGAGAGAGAGAACATTGCTCCTGACAGCTTTCCGGATTTAGAGCACGCACGATTGGATCGCAGCCAGCGAAGACGACCGCGCTCCACGAGCAGGCGGCGACCCAGCCGCAGAGCGAGCAACAGGACAGGCCAGAGCAGAAGCAGATCAAAATCCAGAGAGTGAGCTAGTTGGCCCCGGATCATACAAGAGAGCGCGGGAAGGAAGGAGCAGGTAACGAGCTCCCCCATGTCGAGAAACGGCAAGGCGAGCCACGACAAGTAATTTCTCAGCCAGATGGAAGCGCTTCGCAGGGAGGACGTACAGCTGCGGGAAACGATAGAGAGCATGGCCGGCCATACGAAGGCGGGGCGCCAACAGCTTCGGGCGTAGGGAGCACCGCAGACGATGCTGGTACGCGAGGTGCAACAACAACAGCAGCAACAGCAACGACAGCAGCAACAGCTGCAGCTCCACCTTGGGGATTTCCCCTAAAATCTGGTCGATTAACACCTGTCCTTCACTTCGAGTCGTTGATCAATTCGCTTTCGCGCTACTAACGACTAGCCTCCTGGTTAGCTCAGTTGGTAGAGCGACTGATCCGGTTAAGCAGTGGTTCCGGGTTCGAATCCTGGAGCAGGTCGAATTTTTCTTTAACTGCGAAGTTTCCAAGAAAGATGTATAGCTTTCCTTTGTAGCCGTATGGCTGCATTTAGGTGGATGTAAAACTTTCCTTTACAGGAACTTACTCCAACTTGGGGATTTCCCCTAAAATCTGGTCGATTAACACCTGTCCTTTACTTCGAGTTGTTGATCAATTCGCTTCCGCGCTACTTAAGACTAGCCTCCTGGTTAGCTCACTTGGTAGAGCGACTGCTATGGTTAAGCAGTGGTCCAGGGTTCGAATCGTAGACCAGGACGAATTTTTCTTCAACTGCAGTTTCCAAGAAAGCTGTATAGCTTTCCTTTGTAGCCGTATGGCTGCATTTAGGTGGATGTCAGAGGTATCCCGTGTGGCAAAAAATTCAAGGTATGTTTTGTGCCAAAAATCATGGAGAAATTGGCTCCCAGTAGGATTCCAAGAAATCGCGAAGTTTAATTCACGTTACATGTTTGAGCAGTTCTCAGGGAATTTCTAGATTTAGTAAATTTCTGGGCTGATGTAAATACATGGGAGTTTGTGAGAAAGAAAATTACAATAACCAGTTTCAATAGGGTATTTAAGAAAGAAGTATGCTCTATCACAAAGTACAAACACCCCATATTGGGCTTAGGATTTATCAGTGCTATTCGTAGTGGTTCTTCTCAGATCTCAAAGTTGCATGAAAAGTCGATCTCCCAATCGCATCAATTTCCAATCGAATACACGCACACACACGCACGCAAGCACACACACACGCACGCACGTACACCAACATTACCTCACACGCACGCGCACAGGCACACAATGAGACGCACTCACACGCACGCACACACACGCACTCGCACCCACACACACCCGCACGCACTCGCACCCACAAGCAAACACGCACACACGCAGGTGCACACGCGCGCGAGCACACACGCACACACACGCGCACACGCACACGCGCACACACACACGCGCACACGCAGACACGCACACGCACTCGCACACACGCATACGTACATGCACTCGCACACACACACCCGCACGCACAGACACACAGACGAACACACAAAAGCACGTGCACATGCACGCGCGCACACGCACACGCACAAACAGACACGCACACACACACACACCCGCACACACACACACGCACACGCACACACACACACAAGCAAACACACACGCGCCCGCTCACACACACACACGCACACGCACAGGCACACACGCACACACCGACGCACATATACGCACACACACACGCACATACACAAGCACGCACTCACGCACGCACACGCACGCCGGAACACACACACATGCACGTACACGCGCACGCACACACGCACGCAAGCACGCACGCACACACAAACGCGCATACTTGCACGCACGCACCCATACACGCAAATGCGCGCACACCGACACACGCACGCAATCAAGCTTGCACACACGCAGTCACACACACGCTCATGTACACGCACGCGCACACACGGACAGATACACACCCACCCACATGCATATACACGCACACGCACACACGCGCGCACACGCACACACGCGCATACACAAACACACGCTCCCGCACATGCACGCACAAGCACACACGCACACGGGCACACGCGCACACGCGCGCACACACACACGCACATCACACGCATGCAAACACACACGCACGCATTACACACGCACACACATACACGCACACACACACACACATACGCACGCACACACACGCACGCACGCGCACGCGCACACGCACACGCACAAACACACGCTAGCACACACGCGAGCAGACACCAACACGCACGTGCATGCGAACACACACGCACGGCCACACACGCACGCACGAACGCACACACACGCACGCACGTACACACACGCATGCGCACTTGTGGACGCGCACACACACAAACACGCACATACGCCCACACACGTGCACACACACGCACACACACGCATGGACGCAACCACACAAGCACACACACGCAAACGCTTACACACATTCACGCACGCCCGCACACGCACCAACACACACACAAACACACACGCGCACACGCACACGCGCACACACACACGCGCACACGCAGACACGCACACGCACTCGCACACACGCATACGTACATGCACTCGCACACACACACCCGCACGCACAGACACACAGACGAACACACACAAGCACGTGCACATGCACGCGCGCACACGCACACGCACAAACAAACACGCACACACACGCACACACCCGCACACACACACACGCACACGCACACACACACACAAGCAAACACACACGCGCCCGCTCACACACACACGCACACGCACAGGCACACACGCACACACCGACGCACATATACGCACACACACACGCACAGACACAAGCACGCACTCACGCACGCACACGCACGCCGGAACACACACACACATGCACGTACACGCGCACGCACACACGCACGCAAGCACGCACGCACACACAAACGCGCATACTTGCACGCACGCACCCATACACGCAAATGCGCGCACACCGACACACGCACGCAATCAAGCTTGCACACACGCAGTCACACACACGCTCATGTACACGCACGCGCACACACGGACAGATACACACCCACCCACATGCATATACACGCACACGCACACACGCGCGCACACGCACACACGCGCATACACAAACACACGCTCCCGCACATGCACGCACAAGCACACACGCACACGGGCACACGCGCACACGCGCGCACACACACACGCACATCACACGCATGCAAACACACACGCACGCATTACACACGCACACACATACACGCACACACACACACACACATACGCACGCACACACACGCACGCACGCGCACGCGCACACGCACACGCACAAACACACGCTAGCACACACGCGAGCAGACACCAACACGCACGTGCATGCGAACACACACGCACGGCCACACACGCACGCACGAACGCACACACACGCACGCACGTACACACACGCATGCGCACTTGTGGACGCGCACACACACAAACACGCACATACGCCCACACACGTGCACGCACGAGCACGCACGCACACACACGCATGGACGCAACCACACAAGCACACACACGCAAACGCTTACACACATTCACGCACGCCCGCACACGCACCAACACACACACAAACACACACTCACACATGCACACGCACTCACACACACACATGCTCGCACGCACACAAGCCCACGCACACACACGCCCGCACACATACACGCACGTAAGCCCACAAACACATTGGCATACACGCGACCATTCACGCACACATGCACACACACACACAGACAGGCACGCACGCACACACACGCACACATACGCACGGAAATACAGACGCTTGTAATTTGTGATGAAAAATACTTCCTAATTATTGGCATAATGATACTGGTTGCTACCCGCAGCGGTGGCTCAGTGGCTAAGGCGTTGCGCTGCTGAGCACGAGGTCGGGGGTTCGATTCCCAGCCGCGGCGGCCGCTTTTCTGAAGGAGGCGAAACGCAAAAACGCCTGTGTGTGCGAGATTTCGGCGCACGTTAAAGATCCCCAGGTGGTCAAAATTAATCCGGAGCCCTCCACTACGGCGCGCCTCATCGCCTGCGTTGTGTCGGCGCGTGAAACCCTACAATCAATCAATCAATCAATCAAACACACACACGCACACATACGCACGCAAATACAGACGCTTGCAATTTGTGATGAAAAATACTCCCTAATTAATGGCATAATGATACTGGTTGCTGTCATTTTCCCTCTCACAAACTCATGTATTTACAGCCGCCCAGAAATTTACTATACATAAAACTTCACTGAGAACTGCTTAAACATAAAACGTCAATTAAATTTCTCCTTATGTTGAAATCGTGCTAAAATCCAAATTCTGTGTGTTTTTCTCGCAAAATATACGTTGGATTTATGGCCACATGGGAGAGCTCTGTATGGTGGCGCTGCCCGCCAATCTGTAGAAGCGAGCTTTGTCAATGCACGCCTTTTTGACCGGAACATAGTTTGTAGCAACCCCACTGTGAAATACTGTTTCATAGCGCACAAGCTGTCAGGTGCGAGGGTACCATGTCGTCCTCTCATCGATCCGCAGTTAAACACCCCATATTGGGCTTTGGTTTAATCAGTTCTATTCGTAGCCGTTCTCGGCTCTCAAAGTCGCATGAAAATACCAACTACCAATCGCATAAATTTCTCCTAACGGCTAATCTCTCATACTTGTCAATATGGCTAACCCAGAACAATTTTTATGGTGTTGCTAGCGTGGTCAAAGTGATAGCGGAAACGGTACGTTAAAGAGCAACGGCCGTGTCTGTGATGCTGGTTGATGTAGCATGTTCGGTTGTGCTAACAGGAAGATTGCCCTACATAGTGCGTTCGACTTAGAGTCAGACCTGCGTGACATGGCTTCCGATGAACTGTTTATTGCGAACCCGCAATATGTTATTGCTTGCCGTTTCGGTACAGCCCAGATTTAATGTGCCTGGAGTTTACATTCAACGGCATGAAATACAGTGCTTCTTAGATTAGCCCCTTCAGAGGCCGTTAATTGCATCTTGCTGTCATACTGTTATTTCACAAGAATAAATGGTTCGCCAGGTTTTCGTACAAAAACAATGACAGCAGAGCAGTGTAGGCATTCGGGACTAACCACTGGGAACAGTCGTATCAATCTGATGAGAGTTGTGAAAGCACAACAAGACTCCTACAGAACTCTGTCCATTGGTGACGTTCTAACGTAGTCACGACTTAGTACTTCTATTAAGTATAGCCTAACGTTAGCCGAATATTAGGGGAAACCGTGGTGGTGGCTGACAGGTTAAATCGCTGTGCTGCTAAGAGAAATAGGGGAGCTGGCGGCCCCTCTCACTTCGTCGGAGACCAGGCTGTGGCACCTTACGCTGATTTGATTGATTGATTGATTGATTGATTGATTGATTGATTGATTGATTGATTGATTGATTGATTGATTAATTGATTGATTGATTGATTGATTGATTGATTGATTGATTGATTGATTGATTGATTGATTGATTGATTGTAGGGTTTAACGCGCCGACACAATGCAGGCGATGAGGCGCGCCGTAGTTGGGCTCCGGATTAATTTTGACCACCTGGAGATCTTTAACGTGCGCGGAAATCTCGTACACACGGGTGTTTTTGCTTTTCGCCTCCATCAGAAAAGCGGCCGCCGCGGCCGGGAAACGAACCCGCGACCTCGTGCTCAGAAGCGCAACGCCTTAGCCACTAAGCCACCGCGGCTGGTCTTACACTGATTTCCGAACCTGCCGCTGAATGTTCTCCACGACATGCAATCCCGGATAGGTTTGTCTGCAGCATTTCACGTCTCCACCAATGGCGACCGTGTTAGCACGCGCTATGTCCCGCGGCAACCGGTTTCGCGTTCTTGGCTTCTGTAGCACCATCTCGGCGACTGTTTTCTCCACTTCCGGCGCGTGCGCACGTAAACCGGTGAGTAGAAGAGCACGCGAGAAACTATGCCACGAGCTCTGTGCCGAGTATTCATGATAATCAGGCTAGCCAAAGCCAGGCGCCGCTCACGAGGCCCGCGCTGACATTCGGTCGTCTTGATATTTGCTCCTGGTACGGCTGACTATACGGCGGAGCTAAATGCTTATACAACTCTGCCGTCAAAACCTAAATGGCTGGCTTGGCTATTTATTGTCACATCTTTTGCAGTGGGATAGTTTTGGCACAACTATCTTTACAGCCATTTTGGTGCGCAGCGTTCTTTGCGGAGCAACCCCATATCTAGTACCCCTTAACACCCTGCTGCCCGCAAAAAAGCACCATTCGCGAACGTAACACTATTCACCGTCATAACGTAAATGGAGATAATTATACAAACGGAAGTACACAAGATAAGAAAATTCGAAAAAGAGAATTTGGACATTCCCCACAAATGTAGAGATAAAAGAAAGATATGAATCTTATTCCGCCTTTCCATAAAATGAATGAACTGAAAAATCCAGTAAAATATCTTTTCGATTACGAATGAGGTACAGCGAAATTGAGCCCATCGCATTATATGTGCATTTCCAAAAATGCGCCTAATTCAGTGAAGTTCTAATCCTTGTAATTGTGGTTATTCAAAGTATTTCTCAAATGCAAGTAGTATAAAAATCGAATTTACACACAAAACGTTTACAAAAATGAGCCGACGAAATTTAAAATAATGAACGTGCGCACCTTCTCCGAAACACGAAGAATAAAATAAAAGAAGCCCAGAAAAAGACTCAGGAATCAGAATGAAAAACCCGCGAAATTGAGTCAACCGTGTAAAGGCTTCCATTTCCACAGACAGGCAAAATTGGTAGAAGTAACAAGTAAATCATTTTAATAGCGTATTAGAGATAACTGGTACAACGAACTTATAAAAAAACAATAATACAGAAAAAATAACAATATGACTGACGAAATAAAAATTGGCCACGTATCTGCTCCTTTCGTTGCAAATGTCGACAAAATACGGTAGTCTTTATCGACTTTTGACAAGTAAATGCCTCCCTTAACTTTCCCGCTTACCTCTCATGTTGTTCCTCTTGCGTCGCGCTCCTCAAAAGGTAAAAACGCCAAAGGTTTGCTTAAATCATTTTAAATTTACCGCGCTCCACTGCTCCAGGCCGGTGTCTCGACGCCAACGCTGCCGTACGGCCAAGACGCGCGTGAATCGAGACGCCCTACTTCAACGTTTATAGAACCTCGTTTCCCTACTCCACGCGCGTTGCAAACAACGCGGAACCTATCTTGTGCAAGCTTTTGTAAGTGTTGCCGGTTTATTCCTTAAAATGCCGCAAGAAGCTATAGTGGCGTGGACGACAGCAAGCGATGGCGGAGTGAATTTTTTTTCTGCAGTTGATGAAGTATTTAATTTCGCAAAAAACAACCATTTATGAGTTTTTATAAAGGAATACCGCAAATATCACTGCTGTATTAATTTGTTGTCTTATATTTGCGTAATGTCTTGTTCTTCTCAAACAATGTTGACAAGTATGAACCTTACACAGGACTTAGACGGGTAGATTTAGTTTTCAGTATATAAGACTATTGCGCCGGCATTATTTTACTTTGGCCGGGTGGCTGAATTGAGTCACAGACCGGCAGATACAGACAGACCAAAATTTCTGGGTTTAAGTAGCCCAAGAAAGATTATCGTATTTAAAAATTGCGCAGCGTGCACTACTGGGACAAGTCAAGAGAAACAGCTGACGCCCAGCTCTTTCTCGGTAAGAGACCCGGCTGTTGCATCATCAGCAGCCGCCTACTAGGTTCACTCAAGGACGAGCGTCCAACCGCTCCTGTCCCGCGCCATCCTAGGTTATTGTTTGCCTCCGTGTTCCCTCATTTTGCCGCTCCAACGAATAACTGCCCTTCCACTTTTAAAGACAATAGTCTTCCTTGGGCTAATTGGGCCCATACATTTTGGTCTGTCTATATGTCTGTCTGCCTGTCTGTCCGTGAGTCGATTCGGCCACCCCGGCAAACTAAAATGAAGCATGCGCAGTAGTCTTATGTTATATACCCACAGCCAAATCTAAATGTCTGAGTCCGGTTTATATGTTGATCCTTGTCAACACTGTTGAACAAGACCAAGACTATACGCAAGTACATGACAGAAAATTAATACACAAGGGATATTTACAGTGTTACTTTATAAAAAAAGTTCATAGATGCTTTATTTTCGCGAAATGAAATACAGCATCGACTGCACAAAACAAAATCACACTGTCGCCTGCTGTCAATCGCGCCACTGTAGCTTCTGGCGGCATTTTGAGAATTCAAACGGCGACAGTATTACAAAAGTTCCAATATTTAGGTTCCACGTTCTGCTAGGAACGCTCGTGGACTAGAACAACGCGGCCCTTCAAACGTTGAAGTAGGGCTCTTCGTTTCACGCACGTATTCGCCGTACGGCAGCGCTGGCATCGAGGCACCCGGCTTGAAGCAGTGGATCGCGGTTAATTTAAATTGACGAGCAAACCTTTAACCTTTAACGTGTTTACCTTGGCAAAAGCGCTACGCAAGAGGAACAACATGAGCAGTGAGCGGGAAAGCGAAGGGAGGCATTTACTTGGCAAATCTCGACAAAGGCTATCGTCTTTGGTCGACATTTGCAATGAAAGGAGCGTATACGCGGCCGATTGTTTTCTAGTCTCGTCTCGTGGTGCAACTAGTAGTGGCTGCAGCCGGCGGCCCAAAATCGGCTCCCGCAGTGTAGGCTTATCTGTGCTTGCACTCTAGGCGCAAGCTCACCTGCACTGCGATTGGATTGGATTGGATTGGAGTAAACTTTATTTGTGCCTGCTGATCGGTGTGTTTGCGCGCCGTGACACGGGCCCGGCGTTGTCTTAGTGGTTACCCGTTACTCGCTCCGAGCCATCCGCTCGCTGTTGCCGGCTCGCGAGACTCGCGCAGTTTGAGCGCCATCAGAACCTGCTGGACGGCCCAGAGATGATGTCCGCAGTCCTAGCTCTTCGCGGCTTCTTCCAGCGGCGGCGAGATCGTTCTCCATTCCGCTTCCTCCGTTTTTTTTGGAGAAGTCCCCCAGGTTGTGGTTCTGGTCAGTCATAACCCTACGGCAGACGTCGCATCTGTATGTCGGGTACGCATGTGGGTGCATTCCATGCATCAGCGCCGGGGTGTGTAGCTACCCGGTCTGCAGCTATCTTATAAAGTACAGCCTTCACCCGGCTCAGCTCCGGGTACGGGGGTAGAAGAGCTCTGCGAGCCGGGCTGTAAGCCCTAGTGCTTGGGGCTTTCCCAGATCACGAGGTGGCCCCACATAGCTTCTTCTTGGTTGGGCTAAGTTAAAGCGTGTTTATGCTTGGAGGCTCGGTAAAATGTTCTTCGCGGGGTCGTCGCTAGCCACTAAAGAGCCATAAACACTGGTCATTGATCTGTGTACAATGCACGTGTGTTCACTGGCTTTGCGGAAAACCTGAAAAAGTAGTGGAGGGTGCAGCGGTGCACCGCTACGAGCGTTTGCTTATACCACAGCAACGCCAATATAGCACAGCAACGTCACTAAAGAGCCCTTGAGCCCAAAACATCTGTCCGACTAAGAGTGCATGGGAGTGCACAATGGCAGAGGGAGGGTGAGGAGCATACACAACCCCGAAACAGAGGAGGCTGAGGCATCACTGTAGAGGAGTATAAGTAGCACTTTAACCCCGCTACCTACGTTTAGCATGGGGGGTAGTGAACGCTACTCTGCGGCCCCGGGTACCGGGATCCAAATACGCATGCGCCCGCGGGAACGGAAAGGCGGGCCGACCCTCACCGGAACTATTGCCCGAGCATGGCGAGGCGGGCCGCCTCTCATTGGAAGGAATGTGCGCGGCTGCCCAGTGGGGTCGCAGTACCCGCCGTTTCTACCGTAACCTACGCCAGCTGCTGTGCCAAAACCCTGTAATGTTAAAAATATTGCTCACAAATACCATGATTGCAAATATTTTCTCATTGTCGGTTTCACCTCTGCACACTGATTGCTCGCTGAAAAGGCATTTTTCTTGGGAATAATGAAATCAAATATAGAGTCTCTAGCACCTTTTATTTATTTGTTATGATCACTACGCGGCGAATTCCCCGTGTTTTGTTCCACAGGGGCACAATACCTCCGGGGCTTCGACACATACAGCTTGGTTGTACAACTTGCTAAAATAACATCTCGTGTATGTTATGAGAGCTCGAGGTATGATCGTCTTCTAGAGAAAACGTCACCATTAGCGTTGGCGTAACTATGAACAGGGGTACAGCGATGATCATGTCTCCCTTAAAGAGCAAAGGTTGTAATCGTATGATTCCAAAATTTTTCACAAGAAGGATCCCAATTTTGGCGCCTGTAATATTGCTCCATCCGTTAGTGATGATGGTACTCGAGAATAAACGTAAATACGGTAAGAAATTTGGCTAGTTGGTTCGAAAACTGCGCTTGAGGTTACGAAGGACACACTTTTTAAGGAATACAAACGAACGATGTGAAGAGCGCATGCGCAGTGAGAGTGAATGTTTATAGTATTTAGAACATGAGAATGAATGCTTAAAGTTTAAAACATATTGTTTTTATCAGCTTGCATAATTGATAAGTTGCACTATCTTCATTGAATATATAATTTACCTCGCGGTACAGCACATATATATAAGGAAGTACGTCTATACCGTTCGCCTCACTATAAAACCAGATATAACTAAGCGTGCGGGGAAGCGCTAGTAGAACTGTGCAGGGACCAAAAATTTGGGCTCTTGCCCAGCCCGGGCCGGGTTCTTATCGCAGTAGGCACGGCCCGACCCGACAAAGAAGGCCAACGGGCCCGCGCGCGCCGGCCCGAGACCTTAACCTTATTGCCCGGGTCCTGCCCGGACCGGCCCGGCTGCGTGTTTCCAACCCAAATACCGTAGGCGCCCGCGCCTGTTTGGGGCACGTTTGAACTACCTCAAGGCGGTAAAATGCATCGTAAGGAAAATGATAACAGGCAAAACCAATAATAAATGGGAAAAACAACCCCAATTAAACATAATAAGTGACGCTACTTTTTATTATCCGTGCTTTTACCGCATCAGTAACATTTAGGTTCTGCGACAGTATAAAAACCCTTATTATTGCTTCACTGTGCCGGGCCAGCCCGGGCCGTCAGGATGGCCAAGCCTGTCCGAAGCATTTACATTTCGGCCCGAGTCTGGCCTGGGCCCGGGTGAAAAGTAAGTCGGGTGGCCCGAGCCCGGCCCGCGGGCAGGGCCGGGCCCGGGCTTTCGGGTAAGCTTGAGCCTGTGCCCACCTCTAAGAGCTAGTATCCTAACTTATGTTTGCAACAATTAGGCGCCAAAACGATGCCAGCTGCACTGATCACTTCCCAATTAATATGCAGATAAAGCACCAGCCTAAAATGTTTTGATAGCGACTCTCGCAGGGTCTTACGCAATACAACGATCCACAACGCATAGGGTTCCCTTAAAACAAAAAGCGTTTTGTAAACTGCTTTGGCTAGTTGGAAAACAACTGACTTTCGCTGAATGGTCTACAAAGTGACAAATTCGCTCTTGTATTCTTCGATAAGAAACCATGCTTTGAAACTCGGCCAGGTCTCGGCTAAGGCCGATCGCAGCGGCGAATATACCAAGTGATTTGGCACCGAAAATATCTATATATGCCGCGCACAGTCAACAAGCGTACTCTCCTAGCCAAAACAAGAAGAAACGGGCTGGCTCACCATCGATGACATCAGCAGGAGGATGTTCCATAGCTAGTCCGTTTGCAATAAGGCTGAGAGAAGACTAAGCGACTTCGTTCTTGTCAACTTCCAAGTACCGCGCCAGATCTAGAAAGACAAGGCAGCCGCTAAAAACCAAGTTTAATTTTAGTCCTTTTACGAAATTCTTCAAATATTCATTTCCTCTGTATTGACCTATGTGAGGTGCCCGCGAATAATGCATTTTGCACTTTTGCGGTCACCAATAATCAAAAATTTGTTATTTATGCATCATGCATTTTTATAACGCACAGTTCTTTCCTTCCACTTCTTTTGTCCTTCTCGTGTCCTTAATCTTTTCTTCTTTTCTTCAAATACCAGTCACGCAAGCGTCCGAAAGAGCTTAGTGCAAAATGAACTGGGGGTGAACTGGATAATGAGAAGGTGAAAAATCTGGTTCAAAAGAATGGATTTGGATAGAGCAAGGTAGGATAACTTTGAAGTGCATGGGAAAGGCGATTTCCTTGAGGGACGCATAAAGAGGATGATGTCGATGATAATATCTTATGTGTTCAGGCAATTTCTCAACTTATCTTACCTAATTAAGATAATGACCCGCCGCGGTGGCTCAGTGGCTAAGGCGTTGCGCTGCTGAGCACGAGGTCGCGGGTTCGATTCGCGGCCGCGGCGGCCGCTTTTCTGATGGGGGCGAAAATCAAAAACGCCCGTGTGTACGAGATTTCGGCGCACGATAAAGATCCCCAGGTGGTCAAAATTAATCCGGAGCCCTCCACTACGGCGCGCCTCATCGCCTGCGTTGCGTCGGCGCGTTAAACCCTACAATCATCATCATCATAATTAAGATAATGGAATAGGGCTCTTAAAACATCTCAGACAAAGAGCAACGCACAAAATTACGTTCAATCTGGAGAGTCGTCGAAGCGAAGGCACGGCAATGGTTCCCAGTATTACCATTTTTGATTACGGAACTCTCACAATTTATGCAAGGCATTGTAGTCCAAATGAGTGACGAGTGCCTTGCACTTGTTCCTTTTGAAGAATTGTGACCACAGGCCTCTTAAGATCACAAAACAAAACCAAATACAAAATTGGGCGGTTCTTTTACCACGGGGTACCATGAGAGGCAGCCAAGCGCAAGGAACAAAATCAGGACTACCTAAATAACACACCATGTTTAAATGGATTACACCTTCCAAAGCGAATTGTCCTGACGCTGGAAAACAACAACAATTGTAAGTAGAAGGTGGTCTAATAATTAGCGTACACAGCCGAAACCTATGATGATAATGATGCCTTGAATGTTTTTGGCACGAACCCAAAGGCGGGATTCGCGAGGGTTAGATCATTGATTGTAATTTCGATAGCCCTTTGGAATACTAGTTTATTTCCAGTAAATTGGGGCCATAAAACGAAAGTTCGTTATAAATAAAACCCCATTTACACATAATTACGTATCCTTCAGAACGTTGGGTGACTTGAAGCGAAAGGTAAGTTTTAATACAATTATATATATTCAATTTGGCACACCACGAATTTGTTGCCCCAAAAGAAAATCTAAGTGGAAGCGATAGGGTTAACCCGATCCGCTCAACTGGATTTTTCAAAAACATCTGTCTAGCTGCCGAGAAGTGTTGCCAAATGAAGAAACACCGTTCGATAGATTCCGGGACCTGGCATTGGACACATGGTTCCGTAGGGGAAAGTGCCACTCACAACAGGTATAAATTCAGCCTCGAAAACCTTCGCATTTCCTCGAATTCACCCTCGAAATACTTCGCATTGCCACGAATCACAAAGGCGAACATTCTAACCGAACTTTAAATGTGTGTGCTCTTCATATGATAATTGTGGATCTGAACGAATAGCGTGCGGGTGCCGATATCTTCTTAATCTTGAAGATCCAAGATAGCCAGAATAAGTATGCCGAATTAAACGGGAGCTGCGCCAGGGAGATTAAATGCAATGTTCGCTAACTCGTTGCCCCTGATGACCGTATGGCCTCGGACCGGTGCCAAACGTAGTTCCTTCACCGGTGCTAAACATAGCTCCTTCACGTTACGTGGTACAAAAAACAGAAATGTGCGGCACAATGGTGACTCTAAAGAGGAAGTCAGTGCCGAAATAACTGATATTTAATTGGATAATGCGGTGATTTTTTATATATGTTGCGGCACATTGTATAGCGGCAGCTATGCCTAAACATTGTCATAAAAATTGCTGTGTAATCCGGGATTCGTAGCGAATAACTACACTCTACTGGATAACTGCTAACCTTGTGGTCTTGTGCTAGTGGCGTTGCCTAGTTTAATGTTCTTAGGCTGACTCTTTATATGGCGCTAGCTTGAGTCGTTTTATCTGAGAGGTATGAGGATTCCTCTATTCCTTCCCAGTTTGTTTTCAATACAAGTTGAAGTAATTTCTTTGTCGACGTCTGGGAGGGCGCTCTGATAGAGACTGCGAAAAAATACAATTCCAGCCTTGCCGCCTTTCTAGATAAATACAGTAACCCCTCGTTATAGCGAACCCGCGTTACTCGAAATATCGCTTTATTCGAAATTTCTTAGGTCCCAAACGCGAACGCATGCATATTAGGCCGCATTACTCGAAGCGCGCGAACACAGTGGCCCGCTTAGAGCGAAGTTGCGACAGGAGGAGTCGCCGAGTGGCGGCGACCCAGCGGCGAGTCAGGCTGTCATCATAAAGAATCAACGCAAGCTGGTATTTCTCCGGCGATTTTCCCGTGCCACTGCTGCTCGATTCGCGCTGTTCGACTATAAAAAAACGGCCCAGATCCGTGGTTTTGGTCATTGAATTTGTCCGTAAACATTGGTCAATGGTGTGGACGCGGCGTTGCGCGAACACCGACACTCGAACCGTAGGAGGAGCAGTGCCGTCGACAACGCGGAGCCAAAAAACTCTTGTTTTGCGAGCTTCAAAGCTGCACACCTCGGAAAAAAATTCCCCCGCATTTCCCCGAAGGGGAGTATGAGGAAGTGCGAAGCACGGGGTGATGCTATGAGGGGGAGTTTGTTGAAGTTTGGTGGCATTTTGCCCGTTAGTTACATTAACACCCCCTCGTGATCACGTTCGGCTTAACATGCCTCGTTTGTCCCTCTGCGGAAATCTTGGTGAATTAACGTGTATGTTCGAGAGATGTTCGAGAGGGAATGTAATCACGCACACACACACGCACGACGAAGACGCGCGCGCGACTACAGGAGCCGAGCGAGAGAGCACGCGCGAGCCGACCCACGGAGGTCTGGCCGTTTATTGCTGCATATACAGAGGAGTGTCCCGCGCCGAGCCAGGCGACTGAGAGAGAGAAGGCGCGGGGCGAGCGCGGCGAGCGAAGGGGAGAGGGCAGCGAAATCGCGCAACGGCGCAGCGGCAGCCGAGCGAGGGGAGAGGAGGCGCGAGCGCGTGACGTCACGGCGAGAGCGCGCGCCATCACATGGTGTAGTGACGTCACTACGCCGTTGCTATAGACGCCTTCCCTCCGCTACCGCGCCGTTGCTAAGGAGAGGAGGGCGCGATAACAGAGAGTTTTAGCAGTACGTTCGTTACGTTCGTTACGTTCGTTCCGTTGCTACCGGGTTTACCGGGACCCGACTGCGCATGCGCCATTTGTTCCGTACGCGGCCGGCGTCTATCCCGGCGCTCTGCTAGAGTGTACTAGAAGTTTTAGAGTGGCCCGACCGGCCGCCCGGAGAGGTGCTCGTTTCGCGCAGAAAATAGCGGCGGCGCTGTTGTCAACGACAACTGAAAGCGAAAGCGGCGGCTGGCCGCGCGCGGCCAGGAAACGCTGCAGCTTTACGCGCGGAGCGCTCGTAATTTCTTCTGCGGGTCGTCCAATTGCTTAAATATACTGTAGGTACAGTGGACTGTGGGTAACGAAATGAAAAACCAACGCTGCAGCGCATTTTGCGTTAGTTTTGCCTTTCCCGCTCGACAACAAGGAAAGTTACGGATTTTCCTTTGCAGCATTTGTAGCGGATTGTAAATAAAGTAATTGCAGCGACATTTTCGCTTTTTCAATTTCTCATAAAAAAGTATTTAGCGTGAAATTGCCTGGTATGATCCAGTTCATGATTGCTTTATGATTGTGTCCTTATTGTGCTGCTTGATGGACATATTAACCCACAATTTAGAAGACATAGGCGTTCTTCGAATGCGGATTAGTGAAAATATGATCTGGCATTCGAGTAGGAACACTTTTGGGTTAATATCATAAGCTGCGCTTGTTTTTTATTGTGTTAGTTGTTATTATAGCAGTATTTAAGCAGTGGCCCGCTTGGGATAATTACGGGTCACCGTGGTGGCCGATCAGAAAATGACGCGCGCCAGCGAGGTATCCTTTTAACTAAAAAGGGGTTAGCCCAGCGGTTAGCTCAGTTGTCCCAATGACCGTCTTTCATAGAACTATTCCCGCAACGCTCTATTAATCGCACCACCTTTCACCTGATTAGGTCAAAAGAGGAGTTGAATCAAATTAACACAAATTTAATTCACAAGTATGCTGATGGTACAATTACACGCACATAAAGCAAATGCAAAACATAGATCAGAAAATATATTGACCGCGACAACAATGAAATATACCACGTCTACTATAGAGGTAAAGGTTCAAGAACGCTAACATGGAGGTTCAAATAAACGGAACTGGAACAAAATACACATTTTGTTTTCATTTTCGATAGCCCCGAAAATGAAATGTAACTCGGGAAATCATGCACAAAGTATACACAGGTAAAGGTTTAGGAATAACGCTAACATGGAGGTTTAAATTGACATTTTTGGCCCACGCATTTTCATAACTCGCCCTCGATCATTAGCGACGGCTAAGTTTAAGGTGTTGGTCCCACCTTCGCATGTAGTCACGGAACTTGATTAAACATTTTATATAGAAATGAATCCGTGTCACAATGTATACAGAACCCAACCAAATTTGCTGTCAAGGTCTCACGTGCTGGTCGCAACCAACGCTGTTAAGGTGTTTGCTGTGAATAAGGGCTGCGGCACATCCATAACGCTGTCATGGTGGAGCTCCTTGTTGCTGAAGCAACTGGTAAAAACGTCCCAGAGATCGCTAATAAACTTTCAAAAATGCACGGAAAAATTCAGAACACCCCCCCCCCTCCTCCTCTCCGCCCTCCTCCTCACCCCCCCCCCCCCCCCCCGCCCAAAATTCAAGAGGTAGTAAACACAGCGGCATCTTCCCCTGGCATGCAGGATTGGTGATTCAGACTTGGCACTTCGTTTTCAGTACACACTTCCTTACCAAGTGCCTGCAATATGCGACATAGCAGGTTAATAAAATAAGAAAGCCCACTAACGACAGTACAAGCATCAACGGCAGGGGTAGCCCAGAAGAAGGCTCTTGGTATTTTCGTTCCAAATGAGGACATAAAAAAACAAACTTTTTGCAGCCTATATAGAATGTGCGCCACCGCTTTTGCTTCATGCGCAGAGTCAAGAAAGGGAAGCGAAAAACATTCCTGGTGCCTGTCCGTCAAATTAATCCCTCGTTAACTCGAACTCTGCTATCTGAAAATATTTTCTCGAAACTTTTTCTCACAGTGTGTTTACCTCCCATAGGCGCTAAGCATTTGCCCTCTTTATCTCGAAACGTTTTTTCGGAGGACCACGGACGTCTCGAAATACTGGCAGAGAGGACAAAAGGCAAAGTCCGCTGCAGGCAGCTGATAATGTCCCCGTTCGAATGATCAAGTGCAAGTTTACGCGGACTACGCGTCCCTGTTAGCGGAATGCTGTCTGGCGCGTACATCATTGCTGTGGACGACGCAGCTGATCATGCGGACGAGGAGGAGCCTCCAGAAGTGCATGCGTACAACGGCAGAAACAACATATATATGCTGTGTCTGCTTTGTAACAAGGTAAAATGTAGCAGTGGCGATCACCAATTCATGCGATGCATTGAGAAGCTCGGGTACGCTTTTCTGGGGTGCAGATGCGAACGCGAAACAGCCGAGCGCAACACAGTTCTTTCTTTTGCAATAATAAAAGTTTTTTTTCCTGCAAATTGTTTTGCCTTCATTACGAAATCTCCCCTGTGCAATAGTGCTTTTGTTAGCGCCACTAGCTGTTATTTCAGGGACCTGGCTACAAATTTTCTGCATTTGAATTAACTTGAAACTCTGCACTTATCTCAAAATTTTCAGTTAATTTTACGACTTTGAGTTAACGAGAGGGGACTGTATATCAACAATTAGCGGTTTCAGAAAATGCATAAAAAATGAGAAAGTATCGTTCAAGCGGAGTCATAACGTTTCTGCGTCTACTTTATAAATCAGCTGACCAAAGGTGCAGGTTCGATTCCCGGCCGCGGCTGGGCCGCTTTTGGGATGAATGATAAAAGCGAAAAACGCCCGTGTCTTCGAGATTTCGGCGCACGTTAAAGGTCCCCAGGTGGTTAAAATTAATCCGGAGCCCTCCAGTACCGCTTGCCTCATCGCCTGTGTAGCGCCGGCGCGTTAAACTTCATAATCCAAAATAAATCAGCTTCGCAAGCGCAAAACACCGCAGCGAGCAACGCAAATATTGCCGCGCGCAGGCTGGGAGCTAGTGCAGGGGAGCGCCGGCTGTTCAGTTGTTGACGACAGCAGCGCCGCCGCTATACCGGTTTTATTTTCTGCGCGAAAGTCGACCCGGCGGAGCAATGGGAGAGGCCGCCGCTCGGGCCACTCTAAAGCTTCTAGTACACTCTAGCTCTGCTTCCGTGTTACCGGTGTTACCGTATCCGGAGCCCGCAACCGGCTTGCTCGGGTGTTGAGAACTTTAGGGTTAGCGTCCTGGCGATCGCCGCTATCTGTGCAACTGCGAATGACACTCCGTAACACAACGTTTCACCTCACTATCATCCCCTTTCTCGCATGTGAAACTTTATTTGACCTACAACTGCCGTGAGCGACCGGTGACCGAGACATCTGCGTAGCCTGTTTCGATGCTTCCGAGGCAGGTATCGCCATCTCTGGGCCACTCGCCGCACCGCGCGCCGCGGCATCCATGGCCGGTCAGCATATGCTTGCATCGCGGCAGATATATCTGATCGCCGCTTTTAAAATAAGCCCCGAGAACAATCCCTAGCACAATTTTTCACCACACTAACACCTACTTTCTCGCAGGTGGAACTTCGTTTTAGTGATCAGATTGATTTGGAAGAACAGCGACAAGCGGTTGCTACCGTGGTCTGCGCCGGTTCGAGCCGCTGAGTGTGCCGAGCTGGCAGGCGCGACCGGCGTGTGCGCGGACTGTTTCCGATGCAGAAAACGCTTCACGATTGCCTGCTTTATCCATTTCTTGCGTACAAACCCGCGGAATCTACAAATTCAGCTCAGCGATCGTCGTAGTTGACCATGGTGCAAAAACAGTGGGCGGAGCGGCGCCGACGAGGCATCGCACACCCGCATCGGGCCATGTGTCTCAAATTTACGCGTACGACTAGTCGTGGTGACAGTCGTAACGATCAGTCGCATACGAATCGCGTGTACCAATTGTACATGTGTCTAGCGCTTCAATCGGGCAAGGCCAAGGCCATTCCTCCACGTGAACGGCGCGCGACCATGTCGTCACCTGCGCTCGCTCTGGTGCCGTCGCCGCCACCGCAGCCCCTGCCTCACGATGCGTCCGGCCGAGCGCGATTTATTTTAGATTTGCAATGCTTTAGGGGAAACTGCGTTGTTTATTTACGTATTTTTAGCGTGAGGATTTTTGCAACTACTCGGCTAATCAGCCGTCACACGGAACGAACGGTACGACGCTACGGAGTGCTAAAACACATTTTCCGTCTCACTCTACGGAAAGAGCCCGGTACGTACGCGCGCATGCGCAGTCGGGTCCCGGTAAACCCGGTAGCAACGGAACGAACGTAACGAACGTAACGAACGTACTGCTAAAACTCTCAAACACCTGCGGGCGACGGACGGCGGTGGAAGGAGTAGGTGCGACTAAGAAGTGCTTCGCACTTAAAAAATTTCCGAATGACGCGAAGAATCGCCAAGTGCTTTATCTAATTAACTACTGTCCCAGCCACGGGAATATCGACAACTTCAAGGAGCTCGCTTTACTGCAATTGATGAATCAGGGCATCATTAAAACCACCCGGAAGCCGTTCCGCAATGTTATTTTGCAGCGCATGCTCGCAGCGTATGACGCCAGTAAGAGGTACAAGAATGATTTCCTCGGTGCGATCCATTTTCTCAACTTTTCACGCAAGGAACTCGCACTTTCAAAGGTCGCCAACTCCTTTGCGCACGCAGGCTTCTTCCGCCCCGTGGTCAGATACCCTGACGACGACCAGCCGGACGATGACCGGTCTTGCAGCGATCTATACGAGGCTGTTTAGAAAATTGCTGGCTAAGAGGTAGAAGGTGTCTTCGAGACGTTTGCACTGGCGGACGCTCTGGCTCCCGTGGTCGCACCAGCGATGGATGCGGGGATCATTGACACTGTTGTCGGTGGCCCCGAAGAGGACGAAGCGTCAGCGGACAAAGAGCCACTTAAATTTGCAACTTTGGTACAGACGCGGGAGTGCCTACGCCTGCTGCGAAATAACATTTGAATGCATGGGCGGTGACCACAGCCTCATGCAATGCCTGGGTGTTGCTCGCGCCCGGCAAGAGCCTGAAACAGGCAAAACTCGCCGCCATTTTTCACCTGAATATAAATTTTGCTCCACTGAACACAATGTATTGTGATACCTCGCAGTTGTGGCGCATTAAAGATAAACTGCTTTAGCTTTTCTAGAGTGGTCCCTTTTATTTAAACACCGCTTATAACAAAATTTTTCTCCGTCCTACTGACTTCGTTATACCGAGGAATTACTGTATGTTTGAATCATATAAGCCGCAAGATGCTTCTATGAATTCAATTTAAAATGCAGTTTAAAACCTGGATGTAACGAAGTTGACAAAAGTTCGCAATTTTTTGTTACAACCAGGTTTTTGAACATGCAGGTTTCAAGTTAGGGCTCGCGGGAGTGAAGCAGAAACGAAGAGAAAATGCGAGACATGGGTGAAGGTGAACTCACCCTTCATGGATTTATTTCACACAAAAAAACTCCGTGATTTGTGCCTACTGCTTTCGCATAAGCTCAGGGACTACATGGTTCTCCAAAGAACCAAGGTCACTCACCGCCGCATAGCAAGCGTAACGTGTATACTTTAGCCTTTTGACACTTTTGTCACCTGAACGCGTACACGAACGAAACCTGTGCTGAAAGGATGCCTTATTGCGAACCTGGGGCTCTTGACCGCACTCAAGATTGTTCGAGAGGGGCTAGCTGGGATACTTTACCTGGCAGCAACATTCTTCTTTCTCGGCAGCGGACAAAGCATTTAAAATTGTGCGCTTTTCATGAAAAGACACAACTTGTCGTTTTCTAGCAGCAGCACTCATTGCCGACGAACCCATGCCACAGATAGAAGTGGAGCCGCGCGACTACACGGCGGAATGATGGCGTAGCACTTGAAAACCTAAGTCTGGACCGAAACCGCACTCACACGTGGAAACGTACGGTTGTTTGTGTTGGGAAAAAAAGCATGAAGGGTAGTTACTCGTGATAGATGGTGTGCTGTCACGCTACACAAGCAAACCCAGAAGTGACTGCTACGTTAGCCATGCGATGGTGTTTGCCCCATCATAATTATCATAATCATCATCATCATCACCACACCTCACCATCATCATCAGCAGCATAACCATCATCATCATCATCATTATCAACATCATCATCATCATTCCCATCATCATCATGATAAATTTCCTGTTTAGGTGATTTCAGACGTTTTGATTGCTGCTGGATCCTAAGGTAGTGCTAATATTCGCTAAATTGCTTCCTTTCTCGCGTCGCTATTTCAGTAAAAGTGCAAAAAAAGGACTGATGAGCTCGCCCACTTCGTTGCATCAAGGTTAACCGCCGCAAGGTTTCGTTACATAGAGGTCTCAAACACATGTGCTTCAATGGGTGTGGCAATAAAAAAGTGAGAAACTTCGTTAAATCTAGGAATTCGTCACATGGAGGTTTGTTACATCCAGGTTTGACTGCAGCTCCTAAAAGAGAGCGCTGGAGATGTTTCCCAGCCGAAAGGAAGGGGTTTTGAAAGAAAAACTCCGTTTCTGCCTCAATAGGGGATAATCGGATAACTTCATGTATATTAACTGCTTAACAGCTTAACATGTTTAAACTAAGTCCATTTGGGGCGAAATGCGGTTCGGTCACGGAGATGTAAACAATAAAGCACAAGCACAAACAAATATTGGCTTGGCCACTCCACGGGGTGATTCATACACAGGGGTAAGTCTGAACCGTGAGCAAGAGAAATAGTGCCCTGAGCTCTGGAATGTGTTCCTCTAAGTACAAAATCCGCGTGGACACGAACCGAGAAAGGCCAAGGCAACATCGAGGGATGCGTCTTTCCATCACGCATGACGGTCGGAGTTTGTACCTAGGGGAATTTCTCAACAATACGCTGCCAAACAATTCACTGGCCGGACGATCCACCAGATGAAGAGCAAAAGCGTGTTCCAGCGTATGCCTGTCCGTTTTCCACGTAGCCTCTTCATGCGAGAAAATGCTCTTGACGCTTTAGTGACAGATGCATTAATATTTGTACTCTAACCAAAAGCAGAAGTGTATGCAATACGAATGTTCTTCAACTAATTAAACTGCGGAATGAATTGATTATTGTAAACGATAGGAATCAAAACTGGTCCTGCCCCCAGGAAGACTAGGAGAGCCCTCTTCATCAAATTTAGCGCTAAAGAAATGGTTTCAAGCCAAGTCTCAAACAAAGATAATAAGCCTGCATTTGGTCATAAAACAAATGAACGTCGACTGCGAACGCAGAGAACGCTATATCAACCGCATAAACGTAGGCTGACACATCTAGGGAAATACGAATGTCACTCTTAACAACGTTGAAAAGTATTGACTCTAAAAGATATCTGTGAGGAACACCTGGGCCCGCTTGCACGAACACACGTTCTTATTGGAAGTCTTATTCGCAGTCTAGTCTTATTCACGGACTTTATAAGACGGCGACTAAGATTTGGACTAGTGCGCTTGCTCAAAAGCACTCGGGTCAGGCTACAGAACAGTCTTAGTGAAGATTATAGGGAGAGCGGGTACCTAGATGTGCACGAGAGAGGCCCCTAGGAAAAAGCGGGGAATACGCCGCAAAACTGCTTGTTGCGGTCGCTGGCGTTGGGCAAGCGGTTATTTTCAACCACGATTGGATAAATTCAAAAACTCCTGTCCATTAGACGGCGGATTTGGGCCTTGTCGCAAATATGTTGCCATGATCCGCCATCTTTGGTAGGCCAACTCACGCGGCCGGGCCTCGGTCGCCCGGTCGCGTAAACGAAGTCATAAACAAATATCGTCTGCTCGAAGCATGGGCCCGAGAAACCCACTGGGATGACGCAAAAAGCAGCGACGTTGTCTCACGTTGTCGCAACACGAGTCGTGCTTTTCATCTCACCGTGAATTAGAAATTTGCGAATTGGCTTCGGGTTCATCGTCCTAGACTCGGTTGCAACGAGCAGTCTACCGGCTGACGCCGCCTGGAGCGGCGACACGATCGCAACAACCCGCTGCCTAGCCGGCAGCACACCTAGCGAGGGCAGCATCTGTAAAGAATCGCGCTGTAGAATATAGCTGAATGTTAATAATATGCATGCTGCTTTTACATGCCGCCTCCGGATCCCAATTGCTCAAGCAGATTGCACAATCAAAGTAGAAACCCAAAAAATCAAGCTTCGTAACCGCCACTTTCGAAGAGAACGATGGAAAGACGCGAAGTCTGCGCAGCTTCGCTTTGAAAACGCGATTTTATTTTACGCTCACGGGCAGAGGTACTACCATTGAGTTATTACTACTGGCTGCTACCGTTTTGCTGGTGCGTGTTATTTTGTTGTACCATTGTGGTTCTATTGTGAGCGCCTATTTGTTGTTCCTGGGTTAATGGGCATGATTTTATAAAACAATACATTTGTTCCGTCCTTTCCGTGCCGCCTTTTCGTAGCTACTGCGGTGACAGCTGGCATAGCAGACGATCACACATTCACACAGCGCGCTTGGCCGCCCGATGTGTCCTCGGGATTAATACCGGGCCGCAGACTATTATTCCTGTCCATCTTTGTTTGACGTGAGGGAGAAAAAAAGCCGCACTACCCGGGAAAAACAAGCACACGCATATAGTGCACAGCGAAAGTTTAAAACGGTGTTAGGCTGCACCCATCGGTGCAACATCGAACTAGGTAGGCCTTGCCGCTTCCGGCGCCGGCGTTGTCTGCCCCTTTCCACCCTCTCTCCCGACGGCGTGTCCAACGGCGCCGATCTGACGGTGCAAAGTTCTGACGGTGCAAAGGGCACAGTTTTTGCCAAAATTAAAGACGCCAAACGGCCTAGAAGCAACAGAGTTAATCAACTTCTTAAATATTGTCTTACACGACAGACCACACAAGGCGCACAGTAGCTACCGAAAAATATAAAAAAAATGTAAGTAAACGGTCGTCCCGCGGCGCCCTATACTGTTCTTGGAGCATTTTAGAAAAGCGAGTGGGCAGGGGCCTACCGTATATACTTTAGTGACTGATTGTTCACTGCTCTTTTGGGGGTAATAGGCCTCCTGCGCTGCCCAGGGGGCGCTGCGAAACCGGCGTCCGGGCAGTACTTCTGGGTAGAACAAAGCTGCGGGTGCCCCATAGGATCCCGTGTTGACAAAACCGAAATGAGCTCGATACTGCCAATTGATTTGCTCCACGGTCTCCAGACCATCTCTGACGCGTCCGATCTCGTCCGGCAATCAACTTGGCATTCGGGGGAAAAGCTTTGCAGCCCTAAATACGTTTACACCGTCGACGAAAGTGCTGGGACGTTGAAAGAGAAATTTGAAGTGAGAGCTTCTTGTACACTTAGTGACTAGGACTTTTAACAACAGCCGATCAAAGAAGAAGAGTAACGCAGTCGGCGAGGATCGCGCGTAAAAGCCAACGTGTCTCGCGGACCGCAGGCTCGTCCGCTCCGGTGAGCCGTACTTCTGCGCATCCGCGCAATTATGCGTGCATTTTCAATAAACACGGCTGGTTTGCGTCATCGTTACGGATACATATTGCAGCGCTAGCTAGCGTTTTTTCCGTGGCTCAGTCACAAAATGCAGCGAGCGTCATAACCGTCAAATATGTTTGTGATTTTTAAAGTAGTGGCCGTAAAAGACACTGGTCGGGCGAACTGAGTGGCCGTGGCGTTTTCTTGATGCTCTAACCGTATTTATTTACGCTATGGCATTATATATTCCAAGTTCACTCATAATACACTAAAGTAAGGATCGCCTACGTTTTGAGGTTTAGTGCCGAGTTGCATGAAGGCAACACGACGAAGGGCTGCCCTTATGAAAATTTCTATGTCCAGTCAAAAGACAGTCTGCGTCCCGAAGGAAACAGACTGCGTGCGTCCTGTGTGTTTCCTCTGTGTTGGAATTTCGCCACCGACTTTCTGCGTACTCCAAGTGTCCCGTGTGTTTCCGTCCTCCATGCGTCCAGTCTATCTCCCAAAGGCAACACAGACACCATACGGCCTTTGTGTGTCCCCTATATGTCTTGATGCAACAGACCGCATTCGTCCCTTGTGTGTCCCCTGTATTGAAATTTCGCCACCGACTTTCTGCGTCCTCCAAGAATCCTTTATGTTTCCGTCCTCTACGCATCCCACAAGTTTCCACCTTTTGAGTGCCCTTTGCATGCTGTCAAATAACAGCGCCCAACAGCCAGTTGCATGTAGAAAATGTCAGCCAGCTCCACAGTGACTGCTTCATGCTGCAGCTGTTTCTGTAAGAGCAAGCTGACGAAAATCACATGAATCACACGACTCTTGCAAACCTGACTATTTTATTCAGGTTGAATCCATACGTGCTGCTGCCGCCTGCCACACCAGGTGTCGCCTCATCTTTACCCCTCACAGGACGGGATAGCCACTGCGACGCTTGAACCTGAAATGACAAACGCATTGATCGCATATGAAGGGGTTTAAACAAACACGTCTCAAACATTTGCTGGTTATGCTTATAAACACAAAGGATTGTTCCCATACAAAACTGAACCAAGTATCCTGAAAGAGAAGGTACAACTTCTAGGTTGCAAAATTAGCCACAAAATTTAGACCACATAAATTAACTAATGAGCTTACGAACATCAAATATGACATACTGTTACATAGGCAACACAACCCAGAACTAAGTACTGTTTAGATTCATGGCCTCCTCACATTTAAACAGCCTCGCAAGAACATTTGAGATGAGATTATTGCAGCAGCACTGTGGGAACAAAGCAATATGGGGGGGGGGGGTATGTATGTCACCGGTATGTCAGTGACACCGTGGAGGAGAAATTCAAAGCCAAACCAGGACATCAGTGACAGTGAAAGGGTTAAAGCGGTCGAATACAGCAAATTTAATTTCAGGGTTTATGCTTACCAGCAATGAGGAAAGCTACCGCAGTAACTTGAGCTGACTACTCAGTAACGTGCACTCAAATGCTAAAAACACAGATGCATTTTTGCATATGTTTGCACACAGAGCATTCATACTGTTCGGAAATAATGCAGGTTTTTCCTACTATAAACATCATAATATTGCCCCCAACCACGCCATTTGATTTGTTTACAAAATGTTTTGTTACAAGCACCTGGCCACACCCTGCAATCTTATCCTTTTTTAAGGGAACCGTCTTTTTCCCCTTTTTCCTTTGTATGCTGCACCAGCAGTCCTGTTTGATATGGAAAGGGTGTTGCTTTGCGATCCCTATCCTAGCTTTTCCTGTTTTTTATTGAAAATGTTCTCGATCTAAATGAATGAGTGCAAAAGAAACCCTGTAGCATTCAATTCGCCAACGCTCATCCATGCACGTCCCTTTGCTGAATCCTTCGAGGTTTGTGTTTTTTTTTATGTTTACTGCGGAGCACAAGTTTGCTCCGATAATCTATATTTTTACAAAAACCCTGCATTATCCGTGGCTACATAACAATATTCCAAACAAAGTCTGATACACAAACCAGAACCCCCCACAGCTCTTTCTTCAATTGCTGAGTACCCTTCTACAATTGATTGATTGTAGGGTTTAACGCGCCGACGCAACGCAGGCGATGAGGTGCGCCGTAGTGGAGGGCTCTGGATTAATTTTGACCACCTGGGGATCTTTATCGTGCGCCGAAATCTCGTACACACGGGCGTTTTTGCTTTTCGCCTCCATCAGAAAAGCAGCCGCCGCGGCCGGGAATCGAACCCGCGACCTCGTGCTCAGCAGCGCAACGCCTTAGCCACTGAGCCACCGCGGCGGGTACCCTTCTACAATTAGGACCATCATTATATTTGCTAAAGTAAATAGCTGTTCTGGGGGGGGGGGGGCAAGGGGGGGGCTACGATGGCCAGTGAGACTCATTACACTACATGAAACACAGTGGCAAAAAGGCACGCAATACACCCTTTTCACTGCTAGGCACAAGTTGCATCTAGGGCATTGAAGTGAATTCACCTAAATTCTATTTCTGGGTGCATGGAATTGTTTCACTCATGTAATGTAATCCATAATATGACTTTTGAGTAGAAGTCTAAGATCTAGTTCATCTGTAATAGGCGGCAGAAGGAAAATCCCCACACACTGTCTGTGGGCACCACGCAACTACCACAGTGAACAAGGGTGACAAAGTCGTTATTAATTAATTCATGGAGCAAGGACGCAGCCCTGATGCGACAAAAAATAAGAAAGGTACCAGGAAGTTTCTCACCCTCATCGGTTCCTTATTTTTTGCCCCATCTCTGCAATGTTCTTATGTCTTAATATCACTAAGGTACCACAAGAATGCCACAATGGTTTTCTATGTTTTCATGTTCTCTCAGCCTTCAAAATCGAGATTTTCATGAATTTCACAGCCGTAATGAACTCCACTTACAGGTCGTGCAGGATAGATAGAAACAGGAGGCAGCCAATTCTTCTGGTAGCTCACAACGTACATCCTCCATGTCAAACACCTGGCCCTGTAAAAAATAGAAGTTCAAGTAGTAAACAAGCCGTAAATATGCGGTATAATGCCGTGAAATACTCGCTCTGACAGGACATGACAGAATTTCTTTTTTGTAGGTGCACAAAAGGCACCTTCAGTTCTTTCAAGCTAAAAAATAAATACAGTGCTCACTGATTGAAACGCAACACTGCGAGCGCGTGGCCGCCAATACATGCAGCGCCGTCCATGGACGCCGCTGTCGCTGCGGGGAACCACTGCCCCGCTTATTGGCAACCGGAAGCAGCAAGCTTATGGTCAAAACACTCTCATCCTCGTGGTATACCACAATGCAACACCTAGCTTCCACGGGCGTCCACTGGCGGCACTGCATGTAGCGCAGGCCACGCGCTTGCAGTGTCGCGTTTCAATCCGTGAGCACTGTACATACATGACAATCCTTACAAGGCTTTCAGCCATACTTTAAAGGAACAGAAGCATCCTTACACTGAATTAATGTTAAACTAAGCCTATTAAATATCCCTAGGCGGTAGAAATCTGTGGCCCCAGATTTCCACTGTGCAAGCATATTCTCTGGTCCAGAGGGTGCGAAACGTGGTTACGGCTTTTGAAGGAGCCATGAAGAGAAAACACAAGTTTGGTTCATTCAAAGGATTCCGTTGCTAGAATCATGCTGACACCATTTTTAACGTAAACTCCACTCAAATAAGCTACAAATTAGGAACAAAGGAAATGGCCATGCGACCCACTAGCTCATTTCCCGCAACAGAACCTATGTCATACCAGCCAGCTCTGCAGTTAGCGGAGGGCGGCAACAGCAAACGCGAATTAGGTAGAGGCTATAAGCTTGCCGAACGAACTATTTGCGCTTAAATTTAGGGCACATTCTTTTCACAGTAGTAATAATGGTGGGACCAACAGTAAAGGTTAGGAAAGCACACGTAAGCATAGAAGTACCGATGCGTACTGCTGTTGGTACTCCGCGCACTATGCTTGGTTTAGCTGCACAGGACTGCGGGGCTTTGGGGTTGTCTCGGACAACAATGGCCGATTGACACAAGCAACGGTGTCTTACGTGACCATATTTGTGGAGCGAGCACTATGTTTCACGAAACGATTATTTTCTCGCTGAACAAAAACAAGCCACGTTTAAATACGGTAAGAACAAAACAAAAGCAGAAAGCGGCTTGCCACGGTATGGTGGCACCATCTAGGTTAACTAATGGTAAAGAAGGTTTCCCAATCGGCTGCAGAGCGGTCGGTTCCTGTGATGTCATTGCAGACCCTGAAAATGCACGATTTAGCGGGAAAACCAAAATTTTAGCTTCAATTAATGAATTTCTCAGTGAATAAAGCATCGTTTGCATTTGGACAAGTGCTGGGGGCACCATACCACACGAAATCTTTCGAATAACACAAACTTGTATTTTGTCTTCATGGGGCCATTAAAATTCTCTCTGAGGCACATGGTGAACGTCTCAGCGTGCCAATACCTCCATGGGGTAGGCAAGTTGAAATGCTGACGAAACGAAAAAACAGGATGGCGAAGGAGCACGGTGGCAAGCCCACGCCCGGTTTAATCTTTTTCGCACCGTGATTGTATCCCCATCACATGCATATTTGTAAGAATCAACACGTTTAACCCATGCTCAACATGTTACGGTCAACACAATTTATGCAAGCCAGATAAAAATAATCTCACACCACACAAGAATTTCTGTCTGATCATGACGATGCTGGATGAGCTTAGGAAGGTGGAAAAAATTCTTGCATTAAAACAGTGAAAGCTGCCCTGTGACTGCACCAGCAATGCAGGCTGGAACAGCATGTTTTCAAGCTGCGACGTCTAAACAATTATCTGGTCAAATGTTCACTGCCTAAAGACCTTGTGCGTGTGGTACTACTTATAAAGTTGCTAGCAATGCTTAAATGTTGAAAATTCAACGTATACGCAACTCTTACGTATTATAACTACAAATGTAATGCAGCCTCCTTGCATTTCTTTACCCGTAAACGAAAACTACCCGTTAGAACAATGCTAAGCTGCCTACGTCCTGTAAAAAAATATACTGTGGGTCAACTGCCTCCTAAAAAAAAATCGGGGAGTGGGCGTTTTGTTTTACAACCATTACCGCAGTTTTCTTTTTTTTTTTCATGCAACAAGCTTTAGCGTCGAATCCACCCAAGCCAAGCGGCGGCCGCTGGGCCGTCAGCATAATATTTTCGTTGCCGGCAATGGCAAGGGGGTCGATCACTCACACAGCATACTGGCCGCCGCTCCTGGTAGCTCATTATGACCGCGCCGACGCAGCCGGTAAGTTACAATAAAAGAAGCGCGGCGAGCCGAACACCAAGGAATATACTCAACACGTTTAACAAAACAGCACTGCGGCAACACGTAATAAAGTTTTAACATGCACCACGATAAACAATCACTTACGGCAGAACACGCAGCATTTTTCACACGTCGCGTCAACAGACTGGAACTTGCAGTAGAGGCTCTTGATTCACGTAGGCACGCACAACTTGTCAGGTATTTTGTCAAATGGCGACCTCGATGTGCGTTTGCTACAGCAGCGCAGTACGGCGACGACACAGACGCTTTGCCAGCACTCACGATGTTTCAGGTGGCACAAGAGCACTAACGCGTAATATTACGGCAGGAGGAGCACGTAGTAGAGACATTTTTTTTAACCTGAACTGGCTGCACTGGTGCAAGCAGGGCTGCATATGTTCATTTTTTTTACTAATTGATATCCTCAGTAGCACTCTGCACTATTCTGCACGACACTGCACTAATTTGCACCAGTTCAGGTAAAAAAAATGCCCCTACTAATTCACGTAACACAAGCAAATCGAAAACAAACCACCAAAACCACGCACAACGAACCAGCCACGTCTTTTCTTGCGCACCTTTAACAATGACTGCATATATGCTAGCCTAGACTAGACTTATTACTACAGTTGGCTATCTAGCAGTCATAGAGTTTTAGCAGTTACTTTCTTCCTTCATCATCACCCCTGAAGCAAACTAGGAATGACGCCATTATAGTATTTTGTTAAAGTTGATAATAGCAAACATATATATAATGGCAGTATATTTTCTTGATGCGAGCAACGTCTTTTGTTGTCGTAAGTTGTTGCTACTCAAAAGCGAATAAAAATGAATTAACAAACGAAGTTATTATCATCGTCATCTACATCTAGATTGACTGTTTTGTGTTTTGTTCAGCGTCCAAGCATTCATCATTCACTGTTTGTGGGCTTTTCACAAACAGAACGGCCGGATAAAAAAATTATTCCCCGCAGACATACGCGAACACACGCGCACACGCATACGCACACACACACACACGCGCGCGCGCGCACGCACACGCACGCACGCACGCACGCACGCACGCACGCACGCACACAAAAGCACCGTGCGTCAAATCCACGCAGGCAAACAATTCACTCAAATGGAGGCTTAGCAAGACTATGTGAGCTCAAGTATTTAGATCTAGGTTTACGACGTGATTGCTTTCTACGTACTGTGGTGCAAGTCCGACTACGTGATGCTATTCCAGACTATGTAGTTTCAACTTCTGAAATCCGATGTGTACGTGTGCGTGGGTTCTTGCGCGAAGTCGTGGATGCTTTTAAGATTTTGAGGGTTAGGTTTTCCCCGGAGTATTTGAGTAGTGTACCACGGAAGAGTTTATACAAAGATATGATTGATGTGTGTCTACCTGTACCGGTTTATCGTCAGTTGTATGCAGTAGGTTCAGGAAAAAATGTTTTAAAAAGAGTGAAACGAATGCCAGTACGTTCATCCGTTAAATCTTTTTTCTTCAAACTTCATAGCGGCACGCTACCGGTAAAACCCTGGCTGCAGGAAAAAGGACTATATGTGCACCCATGGACACTTAACTGTCGATTATGCCAAAAGCTGGAAACAATTGAGCACATCTTTCTGGACTGTTGGGACGCGGTGTTCCACTGGGACATCCTCCAACGAACCTTGAAAAAAGACTTACCATTAACGCCTTATGGCATTCGCTTTTTGCCCGTAAACAATGATGGAGGCGTGCCCTATGATATGTTCATGGCACTTAGTATGCATTGTATGTGGAAAACTCGAGTGGCAGTTCAAAATGCTGAAGAGGATGCTCGCACGGTGCGGGAGTACTTCATTGAAAGCGTTGTTTATATAAGAGAAGTGTTTAGAGTCATGCCGGAAAAACCTGAGTGGTTACCCATTCTGGATGTTCTAGCGCAGTTTAAGATGTTTTAAACCACCCCCATCAGCCGACTGGTGGCTGGAGCTACTAATTTGTGTACTGTGCAGTGCGTTGTGTGTTGTCGCCAAGCAGGCAATAAAGAAAAAAAAAGTTTTGGTGGCTAGGAGGTTAAGTACTCGCCTATTGATTCAAAGGGCGGAGGTTCGAAACCCGTTCGGTAACCTTTTTTTTTTAACCGTGTTTTACTTGAAGTTTTTCTGCCTTAGGTTATAATTTGACATTGTTGTTGCTGTTGTTGCTCTCGTCTGGCTGTGTCCCTTTTTTTCTGTCGCAATATATTTCTGCCGCAAGCTCTGCCCCAAAAAACAGTACACCGCTTCAGCATTTAGTTGCAAGGATAAGCTATTTTACAACGACCCTGAAGGAAAACACAGACTAGGACAATCGGAAGCCACTTTTTAGGTTGTTTTTGTTTTCATTGATTAGTTTTCTATTCGGCTTTTTGTATTCTTTTTACTTTTTCTGGTCTGTATATTCTTCTCCCTCCCACTTTTTTTTTGTAATGGGAGGGACGAGGCACTTCGAACAGCCTCGTTCAATATGTATCCTTCTTACACCACTGTTTCATACAAACGTACCAGTTGGTAGTATTAATTCTGCGAATTTATCAGACCTCACTAGCACTAAATAACGTATACAGTGCTGCAGAATTTCCACAAACCATCGGCATTGTTTCTTACCATCTCTAGCCAAGCCAAAAAACTTAACCTTTCGAGTATAATTAATTCTTACATGCTCGACTTTATGTTTACTTGAGGAAGCACAATCTTCAGAAAAAGAATGTAAGGCAACAAATAGTTATCCTTCCTCCCAGTGTCCTAGAGGCAACACAAAAGACATAAGTCAGTCTTTTGACTTCATTTTGCCTTCAGTACATACATAAGCAACAGCATTACGGCACACAGAAGAATTAAGACAGCAAATTCAAGTTCTATCTTACGGCCTTTGTCCTAGAGGCAACACAGGGGAAACTGGCCAAAGTCTTTTCACTTCATTTTGCCTTGAGTACACACATGGGCAACAGCATTGCGGAACTCAGAAAGAGAAGAAAGCAAGTCATTTTTAAAGTTTTATACCTCTCATCCGAAATAAAATCTTCGTATAGAAATTTAAACTTTGTCTTCACCATAGTACATATAAAGGTAAAACATCATGGCTGTTTATCCGGCAGTCTATAAAAAGTACACAGCCTGCTTATGTCCTAGAGGTAACACAAAGGAAAAGTCAAAAGAAAGGCCACACAGTCTACATGCAGGAGAAGTAAACAGAAAGGAAAAGTTCATTTTCATAAGGGTGGAGGGCTGATCGGGTGGGATAGGGGGGGGGGGGGTGCTTTGAACGAAAAAGAGAAACAATCAGCGAATTGCGAATAATATTTGACAATACTCTGGCAAAGAGCGAAGATGGGGGACAATGCACCAATACTAGCAAGTAGGTGAGGCAATGCCGTCAAATATACAAATTGAACGCAATTAAAGGACGCGAATCAAGCACCGAATTGCGCTCAGTTTGTTTGTTTGAGGGTATTGCCTCACCTACTCGCTAGTATACGTGTTCCCCGCAGTTCGCAAACCGTGTGGCGTAAAATGCTAAGAAGAATCGTTTATTTTGCAAAAGTGCAAAACACATTTTTCACTCGTTTTTGAGGCGTTTCCAGGCCAGCAACGACCTCTGAATCGGCTGCGCTCCTCGCGTCCGCTAGCATGATCCTGCTAAATCGACCATCTACAGTTACCTCAGGCTCAGCAACGTTCTGTTTATGCTACTTGTGAACTTTATTTTGTCGCCCTCACGCAAGAAGAACGAACGATAATTATCGCCAAGAAGGTAGACCACCCGACCTGGCGGTACTGCCCCACGCCGCGGCGATCACGAAATCTCGCTCAAAAAACGCCCATAAATAGGCTCGTTGTAGGGGATATTATTTTGTTTATCCTCTGCAACTACTTTAAGGTCATTTTATTCGGTATGTGATTAAATTAGGTTGAACCAACTTTTGCGGTGGCTTTCAATTGAAAACCCTTGGAGAGCGGTGAGGGTCGTCTGCTTTTGTAATACCTAGAAGCGTCGGCCACTAGGGGCGCTGCATTCGCCAAAACTCCAGCGCAGGAGGCCTATGATGACACCGCGCAGAAAACTTCTCCGAGGTCCGGAGCATAACTATGCAGCACACTTGGCCGAGCCTGCAAACATAACCATGCCTAACCTAATTTAACCAAGAATAAGGCATGTGGGGCCGACATCTTCACTGTTTACCCGAGGCTTCGGCACTGTTACGAAGTTGCGTTAATTATTAGACGAAAGTGTTTTATTTAATATTTAACCCACGTCATATCCTACACGGAAGTGACGCCGGTACGACGAAGCAAGCGGCCTCTATAGGATGCACCCCTGCACAATGAGGTTTCTTGAGGGGAAGCAACCTTTAGTAATAAAGAGTACGTTATACCTAGGGTTTTTCGTTTTTGGGTTTTATTTTATAACATGAAAGTATTTTATGCCATGATACACCATTTCCCCGACGTTCTATCTGTCACGGAAATTACTCCAGTACACCTTTGCTGAAGCGACCGCCAGCAGAACGTCACTCGTCAAGCACGCCCACAAGGCAGCCGCCGTCCGGCAAATCATTCTCAGCTGCAGATTTTGCTGCACATTTCACTTTCGTGTTTTACGGATTCCTTTGGCAGATGAATACACCACAGTTTTTTTTTTGCATTTCAGCGTGGCCGTGGGGTAAACTGCGCCACACTTGTTGGCTCCAATCTAAATACAAATAGACTCATGAAACACACAAAGTTCCCAATAAAAATTGCCTTGAGTGACCCAGGCGTCAACACAAAAAATGCACTAAGGGAAGGGACGCCAGACTTGAACCAAAATATGCCAGCTGTGTGCCAGATATAGGTGTCAATTACCAAAGTACCCCTTTGTAAATAACACTGTTAATTACCAAGTTATCTTTTTGTAAATAAATGCTCATAGTAGTGTGGAATCAGGGAAATTTAATTGAATTTGTCAGGATTAGGAATAATTAAGATCATATAATGTGGGCTGGTGTTGCGTAGGTTGCGCATATGTCTTTGAAAATAAATATACGGATAAATAATGGTTGCACATTAGGTTAATCCAGACAGACTGAGGTACACTAGGACCAATTAGAAACCTAAAAACAGTGTCGCTAGTGTGTCAAGACAAGGATGTGTATGTAAATGGTTCCCGTCCGAAAAATACGCCATGCATTGGTCTTAAAAGCCCGTTGGCATACATATGTCCGCGAACAATATTCTATCATAATCCGTTCATCTTCATTCCATTGAGTTGCTTCCCCGGGTCCTTTCTGCGGTGACACGTAATGCAACCAGCCGAATAGCAAAGGCTGATGCGCTACAGTGCTCCTAAAAAAGGCTGAATCTGAGCTCGCGAAATAAGAAGCGATTTTCTACTTCTTCCTCCTAATTCTTCCTATAACGTCTTCAATGGTAGTTTGTTGTGTGAAATGAATTCTTGTTTCCTACTATTGAGCCATCGCTATTTTCAGTCTTCTCTTTGCTTTGTGTGTTAACGGAAGTTTATATCCGGCGCAAATATGTAGGGTACCAAGCCTCTTTCGCATGAGTCATATCTCCTGGTACGCAACGCTTTTATACATTTGATTTCAGTGACTGTGGGTGATTACTGTTCTTTATTTTAAGGTTCTCCCCGAATGTCTCGCTCTAAGCTGTGCAAAACCCCGCACCATATTTGTCCTATTAGATGTCCCTCCCTTCTATGTCCCTCCCTTCTCGATTTCGTTGTTGCGCCGTGCACACCCACTGAGCATGCTCGGCTTGCTCAACGCCCGGTGGTGACTTACCCTTCTAAGGCCCCTGGAACGGCAGTGTGGCCGGTGTCTGCCTGGGCCGGCACGAGACGAGCACGCTTCCCCTTTAAAGGCTCCTGGAGCGACAGTGTTGGCGGTGTCTTCCTGGGCCGGCACGAGATGAGCACGCTTCACGCGCCTTCGACGTTTCATCGTCGTCGGCGGGGGCGTGCATCATCGAGTTTCGGCGAGCCGTGATTACAAGCAGTGCACAATCATCCGGGGAACGTGCATCGACCTCATCTTTAGCATCTTTAGGATTCATTCACTACAACTGCCCTCTACTTTACGTTTCCAAGACCATAAGGCCGTCATATTCAAAGCGGAACGCCAACCACAGCTCCACGTCACCTACGTTGAACTAGATTATGGTTATACCTAAATAGAGACAAACTTATACGACGTACAACGTCTCTCTCTCTTTTCTCTAATGCCTCTTCACTTTAACATGCCCGCTCTCAATAAAATTACACCATTTTCCCGACGGGGAACCCTGAGTAGTATGCGAAGCAGCCATTGGGTCGACGCAATTTCCCATTTCGTAATTCCGGCAAGTGAGAAGTGTGGTAGTTACCATGGAAACCAATCGGTAAATATAACGATAGCTACGTACCTCAACCTCACCAAAATCATGAACTGAAAACTAATGGGCACTTGAATCGACCCCATGTCTGCTTCGCATACGACTCAGGGTTCTCTTAGTGCAAGATGGTGTAATTTTTGTTTAGGATCTCCACTGACAAATTGCCAGAGATTGTTATATCAACGTTTTTCATGTATATTGTTACTATAATTACGGGCACACTTTATTCCTTTAAAGTTACTCTCACTCTCTTCGTGTTCATATTTATTCCCAATAAAAAGCTATCTAAGTTACCTGCTAGTGAATGTTTTGCAGTTCTCTAAATTTCATAAAAAAGGCAATGTCGGCGGGTTTTCCAAGTGTTTCGCATATCTTGCTTTGTCACCGTCCTGCACAGCAAAATTCTGGACAGTACAAGGTAAGAAACAATTTCAAGCTACAGGGCAGGCAAGTGAAGATCGCTAAATTGCGACACGTGCCGTCTCATTTTGCTATAGCCAAAGAAGAATGGATTGTCGTCGCTGCCAGAGCAACAATATCACCGGGAAAAATAAACCACAATTTTGAATCACGAAGCACACAAACGAAGCAGAAAAACGGTAGTTTTCACATAGTAACCCTTCATTTTTACGCGATCCCAAAGAAAGTGATTCTTCGTCTTCCAGAAAGCAGCATCCACCGTTTACCAAAAAAATAAATTATTGAGGATACCTTGCAGGAAAGAGAAAACCCGAGGGTCGAACACAGTGGCGCCTTAGTTTGGTGCGAGAAGAAAAAAATTTGTTTCTCTGCGTCCTCCAGAGCACCATGCGGAGGTTCACAAATAAACCATTTTGAATTATTACAGCCAACCCTTTTTTGTTATTTATGTTTTCCACCAACGAGTTGTGGCGCTAGGCTATGTGCTTCAGGTGAACGTTGAGTAACCTCATTCGTTCGCATACCGTATCGGCAAGCTTCATAACGTAAAGGTGTGTAGCCTTTTTAATGCTTAAGTAAACCTTTCCTGTCGCACTGAAGCCGTTCTTTACGTCATCCGACGTTTTCGCAAACGGTATGGAGCAAACGCCTTGGGGTTCGATTTTCCAACGTTCGTCCGTGCACGCAAACATGGTTGACCGCTGCTTCGCTGGTTCTGTATTCCTTGTGTTTATTGCGGAGAACAAGTTACCTTTGATAAACGTTCATTAGTTCAGGAACCTCCCCTCCCTCTTTACTGCGGGACAGATTGTCGCACGTCGCTGAAAACTTGTGATTTGCTCGAAGAGGCGCCTTTTCTAGCGTGGTCGCCAAAAGTGCCTCGCCGTAAGCATGAAAAACAATTTTCACCTATAGAAAGTACACAAAAATATCGAGGTACCTAGCACGCGTGTGAAAACTGATGGATTTGGCTATTTCAAGCATTTTAGCTTTATCGCGGTCCGCTTCAGCAAAATCTGCTCTTTCAGAATAGGCGCAATTTTAGGGCACTTCGCACTGAATTGAAGACAGCGATTTACCGGAAAATTGAGCATTTTTTGTGGGCACCACTTATGTTTGGCTTGGCCTTCGTCCGCCAGAGCACAATGCAGACCTGAAATTTTCTGGACACAGTTCTGCCTCCCTGATTTGAGAGCAAAAGCATGGCGATACTTAGTACTACAATTTTTTGCTATACTGCGGTTGCATTTTTCCTCAATTTTCTTCTTTTTAAATTAGGAATTACCCCGCCATGCTTCGTTTCTGTTGTAAAGAGTGTGTATTTGTTTTTGCTTTTGTTTCTTTGTTTTACGTCACAAATTACGTTAGAAAACAGACCGGCGTACGACACGCCTTTCCTACAATTGCGATTATGCGTGCTTTGTGTGCCTCTCCTCTACTCCCTGCCATCACGTATAGGCGCTTCGCGTTAGGCACCTTGCTACAAATTTGATGATGGTTGGTGTTTAATGGCGCAAGGCCAACATGGGCAAAGAGCGCCAGAGAAGAAGGGCACCTTGCTACAACTTTGACGTTTTAATTTAATTTGTAGTAGCATTGCCATATTTAGGAAGAGAGTATATTGCCTCCCGAAGCTGCCCATTCTCGACCCTAACGTGCGTATTGGACACAATAAACGAACAAGAACCACGACAAGGAATTTTGTTCTATTCTGGCTACGTGTGTGACAGCACAGTTGAATTTCATCAGAGTTCATTCCTGACCTTAATAAATGCTTAATCTTTCCAGGAGAGAATAAACCCGCGTGTTCTGGGTAACTTGTAACCTCCGCCAATTTATTGCCATGTAGTCATTGGCGACGCCGGGCGCGTGCCGGCGCAGCCGACACAAGGCACCTTCTATGGACCTGCCCTGCCTTTCAAACGACTCGCCTGCAACACCTCCGGGGCACAGGGCTCCATCCTGGGAGACCCCCTTATCTACAGTGGTGGATATGGGGCCCTCAGAACCGGTCTCTGCTGACACTTTTCGGTGAAACAAATGTGATGTTGTATATATAACTGTTATTCCGTAAGGCCAGCTCTCGCAAAAAAACAAAAAAAAACACGGTTGATTTGAGGGAACTTGTCCTCCGGGAATAATTGAAAGAAAACACGAGCGTCGAGAACACAGTAAAGAGAGTGACGTGCACAGGTGATAGTCGGCGAAACGAATGCCGCAACGTTCGCCCCGCAAACATTTATCTTTCCACGTAATTCTTCTGCATCCTTATAAGTAGGTTGACAACAACGGTGAGCAAACGACATGTTTTCTTTGCGTCTTTGTGTAGTTCTTAGACTGTGCCCCAGACAACATTGCAGAATACGGCGCCACTGGCTATCCGCCTTCACAATTGAAAAGGCACTGAATTTGTTTGTGCTTCGTTTATTTTTGCGCGCTTGCGGGCGATGGAAATGCAGTATTCTTTCAGCAGTGTCTACCTGAATTAGGCTATTGAAAGCAAAAGAAATTTAGGCGCAACATTCTTTCTTATATCAGTACAAACAAACAATGTATATTTTCTATAGGAATTTGTACATTACATGTTTTTAGTAGGCGCTCTGCTTTTCTAAGCGTTCTTTCCTCGAACATAGTACAACTGCTAGTTTGAACAAGCGACCTTACCACTGCACAGAAACAATTGACGCATTTCAAGCCCATTTCAAAATTTTAATTACCCCTTCTAGTTTTTAAACATTTTGTATTGAAAGAGCGTCGTTTAAAGCACCCATCAGGGCACTATATGAGGTATAAAAATGAACTGAAGAGCTTTTATTATAATCCAGATAAGATGCATCTCGAAACTTAAAACATGATATGCTCTATCCTCAGCAAGTTATAATTTCATTCAACTGATTTCATTAGGCAGCATGAGTGGTTGCACATTCATGCAGTGATGGCTTCATTAGGAAGAAGGGAGAGAGAGTGCAGTCCTAATGTGGGCTGGAGAGGTCAGCTCTGGCAGCGACAGTGCTTGCTATGCCAGATGGGGGTGATTACAATGCAGTGATGTGAATGGGGGAGATTGGAAATGCAACAATTATAGAGAAAACAAAAGTAAATGAAACTTGAACGCAATATAATGCAAGTAAAAAACTCGGAATAAAGCTAAGTAAAAAATAGAGGTAATGATCCCCAGGAAGCACCGAGCGCCTAACACTAGAAAGGAGACAAAGCGTTTATGACGACGCAAACGCCTACAGATGTAGGCACGCGCACAAATCAAGAATTACAAAAAATTGTCTGTTGTAGAATTCCTCAAAAAAAACGCGGAAGTTCTGTCCCTAAAGAGAGAGAGAAACAACTTTATTGATACTCAAGGATCAGGTGAGGGGGCTGGCGGCGGTCCAGAGGACGGCCGCCACCGCCAGGGCCCGGGTGGTTACCAAGCCTTGTCTCGATGCCTCCCGGTCGCGCAGCGCCTGCTCCAGTGGGAGGAGGAGAAAAATGGGAAAGTGGTCTGCTGGGCACTCGCACAAAGATTGATAGTGCGTGTCGAGGGCCCCGTAGGTAAGGCATGTTATGGAGTCAAAAAGGTGTGGGTGGGTGGGAATGAGTTGAGTGCGGTGCTAGAAGGTGTGGGTCTTGGGGACACGCAGGCAATGATCTGCTTCTAGGGTGAGTTGGGGTGTGGTGGAGGGTACTGGCGGTGGAGGAGACGGTAGTGAAGGGTGACGTTCCTGGAATTCAGAAGAAGCTGTTACTTTTACCACTGTAGCAAGACTACTCTATATGAACTGTCTGATTGTAGGAAATATTTGGCGCCGAACGCAATTAGTTGCTGTCTCAAATTTTTGACGGCCGAGGTAGGTCCGAGGTTTGTGTTGACATATATCCCGTTTTAAAGGGTTTTTCTACAGCTTAAAGGCGTTATAAAAATGTGTGTACCACATTGTCAGATGAGTTTATTGCCTGCAGCTAAGCCCTCACTGGAGAACAAGAAAATATTTCTTGAACTACGGCAGTGATTGTAAGATTTTGAACATTCACAATTTCACTATTTCGTCCGAGCAAGACATGTAATAGAGATAAAGGAAAACGATGTGTGTGTTCAATTTGGCACTCCAGCGAATTTTATTTTCTCAATATTTCTTCTCGCTGCTATTCGTTTGTTTGTCGATAAAAAAAGTTTGTGTGTTACCTCCGTAGTTAGCATTTCTTTTGACATCTTGTATGTTTTTGTTTTTCGTGCAGTGCAGTTTTCTAGTTTTATCTTTTCCATGATTAAACTTGCTTGAAATAGTTTTTTCAGGTTGTTCACAGGGAACGTGCTCGAGTTTCAGCTCTTTATTTCATACTATCCATATATGGTCATTTTTTATGGAGTAGTTTTGCATTATTATTGATATTTTCTCAGTTTGGTTGTAAATTTGCTTGCAATGTTCAAACATAAGCAATTTCGTTTTTATTATCTCTTGTGCGTTTAGCAAACGTTGTGAGATTTTCACATGTGCCCCCTTATGTAATACCCCTGCTCAAGGACTTTAGATGCATTGTAAATAAATACATCAATATAAATACATCAATAAATAAATGTCACATGTGTTATTGGCAATATTCTTTACTTACGAATTACTCATGTACGCATATATGTTTTCTGTGTGTGCTGATGATTTGCGTGCTTTCCATTTCGGTGCCTTCTGATCAATGAATGTAATCGCAAAAAATAAGTAGATATTAATTACATTCAATAAGGGCTAAGAGATCTTTCCTTCACGTGGCCTGTGTAGCAGCTCGTATGGTTTGAACATATATTTCGTCAATAAAACCTACCGCTTTATTACATCCCACTTTGTGTGTTCATCATTGGCTATGCACTTATTTAGATGCGAAGCATCTCATGGTCGTGCTATTTCCCTCCCTTGTCGTTGTCGTTGTTGCGCCGTCCACACCCCCACTGCGCACCCTCGGCTTGCTGAACGCCCGGTGGTGTCTTTCCCGGCTATGGCTCCTGGAGCGACCGTGTTGCCGGTGTCCTCCTGGGCCCGCACGAGACGAGCACGCTTCTAGCGCCTTCGACGTTTCATCGTCGTCGCCAGCGGCGTGCGTCGGAGAGTCTCAGCGGGCCGTGATTACAAGCTGCCCACAACCATCTGGGGAACGTGCATCGACCACATCTTCAACAACTTTGGTGTTCATCCACTACAACAGCCCTTAAATTTTCATTTCACAGACGATAAGCCAGTCACAATCAAAGCGGAACGCCAACCACAGCTCGACGTCACCTACGTCCAACATGATGATGATAATGCATAAATAAAGGCAAACTCATACCAGGTACAAGATCTCTCTCTCTTCTTAATGACTCTCCACTCTAACACACCCCCCCCCCTTCCAATGAAAATACACCAACTTCACGTAGGGGAACCTTGAGTTATATGCGAAACAGCCATGGGGTCAACGTAATTTCTCATTTCGTAGTTACGGTAAGTAAAAAGTGTGGTAGTTACCATGCAAACCAAACGGTAAATATAATGGTAGCTACGTACCTCAACCTCACGGAAACGGCGAACTGAAAACTAATGGGCACTTGAATCGACCCCATGCGTGCTTCGCATACGACTCAGGGTTCCCCTACGGCAAGATGGTGTAATTTTTGCTCAGGATCCCTTCTGACCAATTGCTAGAGATTGTTATAATGAACGTTTTTCTGTACTTTGCTTGTGTCGACGTTTGAGCAGGTTTGCCTGCTTTTTACTCAATGAATTGATTTTTTTACGGGTGGCATTCACCCATTCGGCTGTCTATGAAACGCAAATTCGGGGTTTAAAGTGCTCACTGTTTCGAGCAATAATTTACCTTTCTCATGAATGGGGTCTGTACTGGGTCAATTATTGTAAGCGCATATCTCTATATGTCCCTAAGATGCGGTAATTTTCGCTGCTTTGTTTCAAAATGAAAGAGCTCTATCAAAGTAGTCATAATCATAACCTTTAAAAACGTGTATGACATTTGTTGGAGCTTTACGTGCAAGTCCGAACAAATACTATCGACAAGCTCGCTATTCGCGGAAAAAAATGTACGCAGCCGACAATTTATTATATGCAGCCCCCCAAACAATTAACCCCAAAATTACACCAAGCATAAACAGAGCCCAAATCGGGGCTGTCCAGTAAAACACTGCTACAAAAAGAAAGAAAAATTGATGATGATAATGAATGAATTTTTCGGCGCGAGGTCAGCTAGGGCACTTGCTAAAAGACCGACATGAGCACACCTAATATAAAAAAAGTCATCGAGATAGCAATTCAAATAAACTAAAGACATTGAAGATTGTTGGTGTTTAGGGCGAGGCATTACTATGCGTGATAGGAAAAGCGGTGTAAAAATTTGTACTCGGCCAGAAAGTGCGTTTTAGAGGAATCACGGTATCATCGGCTAAAAAAATGGTAGATGTGGTGCAACGTGTTTTCTGTAGAGATGTTACAAATTTTTGAGTCTTGTGTCGAGTGCTTTGGATGTAATTTGAATGTAAACTACCGATAGGATCTCCGCACAGCTGCTACGCAGGGGTTTTGGAGATACACTGAGCAGATGAGAGTGAATTGCGGGAATGGCCTATATATAATCTAGCTAGGGCAACTTTCAGTTGTGTAAGTCAGCACTGTACCGTCCTAAGTGTGGTAATATTATGTGCAACGTGTTCTCTGTCAGTGTACTTCAATCCGCTTGCCATATTTTGCGAATGTGCTGTATTATGTGTGGCCGAGGTCAATGTAGGGTATTCTTGGTATGTGCACTGTATTTTTATGCAGCAACGGTGGCCATTTGATCCGCGGTCTATTTTCGCGTGATTCCAGCACGACCTGGAACCCAGTACCAGATTAGTTGTAACTTTGTAGCACCTATAGCCATCCTGGCAATATTACTAGATTGACAATGTGGTTTTTTTTCTCGGTCTGCAGGATGACAACGCAAGCACAACGCTCAAAGAGTCTGTAGAGATTGCGCACTTGGTTATTAGTTTGTTAAAAATGAGCTGTACGATCAGTTGTGTCACCATTATTTGGATGATTGGACTAACTTTTGCTTAATCCTGGTGGAACTCCAAGTTGCTACCCTACGCCTATTTCACAATACAAAGCAACAGCTGTCTGACCGCTGGCATTCACTGACTAGCCTGAGTCACTGTTATTATTTTCTCTATAATACAAACAGATGGTTGGACGTAACTCTAGCGATGGCCACGTCAGCCTTGGCTTCAGTGAGCAGTAGCGGTTTAACCATTCATGTAAAAATCAAGAGCGGCTGCCCTCACTAAATGAATTGTAAAGAAGGCATTAAGTATAGTTATTCAAAAGCGCTATCCACGGGACACGCACTCAAAAAAAGGAAAACTTGTGAAGATGCGTATCCATCCGAGTTCAACCTAGGAGGCACGAGGGCCATCTGTGTGGCTGGGTTTGTGAAAAACACAGCTAATTCGGTGCCCTAAAGTTATTCACAAAAGCTACTGACTGTTTTAAAATATCTTTGAGGTGAGATGTTTCAGCAGAGGTTGCATTTTGTCCTTGGCACATTCGTTCCTTTCAACCTAGAATGCTGAAAAAATGTGGTGTGCGTTATAAACTGGAGGGACCGCGTAGCTGCTAAGAACAGGGTTTATTTTCCCACAGCAACATGGTGACCATCATTTTAGCTGGGACTTAAGAGATAAAGAGCGGCTATATACTTCTAGGGGCAAATATTTGGTATACAGACAGGGTGTTGTAAACGTTTATTGAAGCAATAGAGGAAAGTGGTATGAGAAAAGAAGCTATGGACAGCAGGTGGCCATCGTAGTCCGATTAACTGTATGCTGCACTTGCCTGAGTTCAGGGCCTTCTGGTCTTTGAGCCGGTAATAGGAGAGATTTTAGATGCGACGCTGAGAGCATCTCTTGTCGGCGGCCCTGTCCTTCCTGCGTGCGTCCGTTGTTGTCCGCAGCCTTTCCACTCTCCCCCTCTCCTCTCCGATAGCGAACACTCTCTCGAGTGGCGCATTGGATTGGATTTGGTTGGATTGGATTGGCTTGGCTTGGCTTGGCTTGGCTTAGATTGGATTCGATTAAAGTGGATTGTGTTGGATTGTGTTGCTTCATAGCCGCGGAAGACGCACTGGCGCCGGCGCGTTCCCAGGTGAGAGCGAACACTCTCGACAACTCTAGGTGTGCGGTCCAGCGCGCTCTCACTCCGCCGGTAGGTGGCGCTTCGCGCGATGCTGCGCATGTGCAGTACTCTCGCTCTCCGCGGTCTCCTATCCTTCAGGCGCGCTGCGCGTATAACCGGTGTGCCGCTCTCCGGCGGCCTTTCGGTCGACGGTTGCTCTCCGCGTGCGCTTGAACCCCCCTCAGCGTCGCATCACACCAGGGTTCCCGTGAGGGGAGGTGGGCGTAATTTTTTTTCAATTACTTGACTTATGTTAAGCAGCCATCTGCCTCTGATTGTGGCTGAACTGACACCAGATTCTCTGAAACGAAGGTCGTAATTTTGAACGGAAGCAGGATTGGTGCACAAATGCATGTGTTCCTTGGTTGGAAATCCCATAGAGGAGCGGAAGAGTGTAGAAGCTCAGTTTCCAATTGTAAAGACAGGTGTGAACTTTCCAATGCTGACTTGCCAAGCTTTGCTCTTCAATATCTTCCTTGGCGCAAATTAGATACGGCATAACAAGTTTTCTGTAAGACCACGGTATAAAGTTAATAGAGTTATGCAGCTTTTCATCAGCATTTAAAAAACAGTTCTACTTTTAGGACAAATATTTTTTTCGTGGGGAAGACGCGTTTAACAGTCACGTATACAACTTCCCAAAGCAAGGGCGGATCATCTGACAACTGCTGCAACTCATGTTGAGAAGCCTGTTTCTTGGGTTACTAAACACGTGTTCATCGACTTCATTCTCTCTCGTATAAAAACGCACACCTGGCAAAAGTACGCCTCTTACAGAGCCAATCGTACTTCCGCCAGAAATGCTCGTTTTATTCGCCTTCTGGGCGTTCACCGATTGGAATCTGCGATTTCTTTGAATATTTAAGGACCTTAGGTTCCTCTTGACCTAAATGATTAGTGTACGAGAAACTAACTTTCGAAATATTTGTTCCTGTTTTATAACACGGATGGAATACAACCAAAGTTATCCTTAAATTGGGCCCAACTTTCTCACCAACTGGTTTTTTATTGTTGTATCTAAAACCACCAAACACATCAGTAATCGTAATTTCTGGTACAGACGTTCTGTAAATCTCAAGCTAATAACACGTGCGGGAACAAAAACAGCATTTTTGTCGTCATCTTCGAACAGCATTAGTTTGATGATGGAGTATCTCGAATTTTGTATGATAGCCGGGCCACTTGAGCACCCCATATGCCCCGGAAGAAGACGAGGAGTAACAATTGCTCGCAGTTTTATTGTCATTAAATATTTTAATCACCTGAAATTCTAATGGAAACCTGCTTGGTGCCCTTCGCGCAACTTAGAGGTGGTTATTACCGCCCTACGTTGTCGGGTGCCTCACTTGAATAGGTGCGTACACTGGTGTCGCCTGGCGCCAACAGCTCTGTGCAGCTGTTGTAATGAAGGCGAGTCTGTGGAACACTCCCTCTTGACATATGGACGTTTTGGACGTCTCAGACGTCAGTTCCTGGAGGTGCCGCTTTGCAGTCTTGGGATATCCCTAACAGTGCCGTCTCTACTATCATTCGGGGCTTCCGAAATGGTGTTCAGCCGCCGGGATGTATGCTCTGCCCTCCTGCGCTTCATTGAAAGTGCCAATAAATTCACGTTATGATTGCGATTGGTCACTCTCGCCTTCAGTTTTCAGTTTTTTGTTCTGTAGGTATGGAACCAAAAGTCTTTCCAGCTTGTCTAAATTATCGTTTCTAAGTGCTCGTAATTAGATCGGAATTCCATTTATTTTGACCATCCTCTGTTTATTTGCCGATCTCCTGATTGGGTATGTGTCATATCTAAAGAAGCAGCAGCAACAACAACAGCAGCAGCTCGCCCAGCTCGTCCGCCGCAACGTTCTGCCGTTCTTCACGTGCCAGCTCCCCGACGGCACCGCTCTTTGGCCCAGGACTGTTCCTGCTGCGTCCACTGCTGCACTCGCTTCCCTGGACAGCCTGCTCCCGAGCACCACCTGTCCTTTTTGTTGAGTGGAGAACTCCGGCCCTTTGGCTCAAAGCTTGACCTGCTGCCTGGTGAGCCGACCAGTTTCTTCTTAGGTGGTGTCTTTTATCCCGGGAACCGCGAGAAGTACTGTCACAAATTTCTCACGGCAGTCGCCCCTTATTGGCTAAGCACTTTACGCGGAGATTTATTGGTGTAAATATTCCCTAAAAAACCGCGCTGGCAGATGCCCCTGTGGCGGTGTGGTATAGTATTTTGTTTTAAACTGGAGGCTTAACTTCGAATCCTACTTTGCGATTTTTTTAGCTTTCAGAATTTTGAGGTCATCGTGATTTTGTTAATACGTTTTTTTCTATGGTTTTTGCTATATCAGGATATCGACGCAAAGGACTTCTAGAATGGGTTGAATTACGCTCAATATTGGTTTTGTTCTGTGTCTTTTGGTTGGGTTAGATTAGGTTTGTGACAGTTGGGCTCGATTTGGGTAGGTTGTCGCGCGTTAGGTTAGGTTAGGCTAGGTTCTGTGCGGTTATTTGTTAGCATGTATTGGGACGTGACATTATTCAGCAAATTAAGGCCAGCCAGCTTTTAAGGAAACTGCCGTGAGAATTTCCCGTAAGTAATTCTCACGGCCGACGTGAGAATATACGTAGCCTTCTTACGGCGATAGCGTTGAGCTCATCGATTAGAAATTTGAAAACGAGGAGGCTTTACGTAAACAATCCTCAGCTGCATTATGTTGTTTGGCGCGCGAGTTAACATATTTTTGCCATACTCGTGCAGACAGGAAGCGAGCCGTACGCGTTCATGGAGTGAGCCGTTGTCAGTCATCAAATATGTAATTTTGTTCATAGTAATTGCAACTTGTGTTAGCCATGCCATTAAAATATACATCGTTTGACACGGTTTAAATAACAGTTTTGGAAGTACGGTGCCTGCTGCTTCAACGCCCTGTCGTTCAGGGAGAACTGCAGCTGTTTCAAAGATTGCCCTTTGTGTAAATCGCCGGCTTCAACGTAACCGGATAAGCATAATATAATGAGGAAAGGGAAACAAACGTCAGCTCACGGCATTTCTACCAACAACAAAAGTTTCATATGTAGTTTTTGGTAACCACATAAACCAATTAGGTAGAGCTGTAAATGGCACCTACGAAATGTTGCTCCGAAAGTGACATTCAAGGTTTGTGGTTCCGTACGTTTAAAACTATTTTAGAACTTCCCACAATTTTCTATGTACTTCTGTTAAGCGAAAACGTTTTTAGTGCTGGGCAATAAGGGCCAGCGATGCACTTTACGAGCTTATAAAGAGGGGTTCCGAAACGTTTGATCGAACGCCGTTTTATCGAATGAATGTGTGTTCTGTTGAGCTCCATTTTATCGAACGCCGTTAATTCAAACCGCGTAGGCCCATTTTATAGGAATTGTCGGTTTATTAAATTCGTCCTAAAGTCTTCTAGTTTGTTTAAATGGCCGCGCATAAACGTGAACTGCAGATATTTATATTCCATGTCGTCTTTTGCGCCCCATACATAAAAACGTTTAAACGTTTTCTTACATGTTGTCTTTGTACCGGTCCTTGAATTTTGATCACCTTTGCTATATTTGGACTTCTGCGTGGATACATGGCTTGATAACAAGCAAGTAAGGTCGTATGACACTCTTACGAAAATTGCCGTAATGTTGCCAAAATTATATCCTTCATAGTTATCAATTACCTCTTTAACACTTTGGTTGAGAGGGCAATGCCAGAAATACACCCTGTGTCACTCTTCGGGTTCATTCCACCAGGAGTCCTTTTGTTAAAAAAATTCGTTAGTCACCAGCTTATTATGCAATTTCCGCACGGGCCAATCATCGAATTGTTTGCACCTTGCAGAAATTTCGGGCTTACTCTTTTGAAACGATTAGTGGTGCGCGTTTGGACCTCCTCGCCACAAAGCACAGCCACTCGTCAGAGGCCTCCCTTTCATAGGTGAACTGATTGCGAAGGCCAACTTGACACAGGGCTTCTCCGAAGAGGAAATGTCATGCCGCCGGAATATTAGTCGCAAAGCAAACTCGCGTTTAGTGCTAGTTTCGAAGAGTTTCATTTATTGTCTGTTGCCTGGTCAACGCCGCCTGAGTAAACATTGCCTAACACGTAAGCGAAAAATGGCCAAACAGCCACTCTCCTGTTGCTCTCTCCTACCCTAGCCCACTCCGTAGCCTTCTAGCGTGCTTTCGTGTCCACCGGGCAGCACCGCTTCTCGGAAACTCTGCAAAATAGTTGAACGTTTGTTTAGCATTCCCGAGGCAGCGCTCCTACGCCTTCTTCTTTTTCACCATGCCTGTCTCTCTTGGTCTGCCGCTGATAAAACCGCCTTTGCCACGAAGTAAAATGACTTGTGCTGCCGCAGGCCGATACCGGATTGGCGTGCGTATCTACTCGGATCACAGGCCGCGAAATTTTCTTAGTGCGGCATTCTCCCTCTATCCCCTCCGCGTGTTTGTCTTGTGTTGTCCCCGCTGTTCCCACTTCGCATCGGTATGCACTTGCATAATTGAAGACTAATGTAGAAGCGCCCGGACAGCGTGGCGGGACCCTCAGTTGCTTATATTTTTGTTGTCAATTATTTTCTGAAATTTACAAGCGCGTGATATTATTGGAAAGTAATGGTAGAAGCTAGCGCCTGAACAAAAAACGTGCACGCAGTTTTCTCTTCCTCAAATACTCCAGAGAGAAAAGTATCAGTAAAATAATGGCTGCCCCATCCAAAAATATCGTTTTTCTGTTAGGTACATGTCTAGTCGACAATAAATATGTTCTTACACTATTTCAGTCCACCTCCGTCAGTTATATTTGGCAAAATGAAGCAAGTATGAAGCGAGGGACACTTTGAACGCGATCCCCAGTGCGCCACAGAAATAGCGCCCAGTCGCGGCTAAGAAGTGAGCGAAACGGCCCTTGAAGCTGACAGACGCACTTTTCGTAGAAGTGGGTGCATCTTTCGCGACTCGCGAGATGTCCGCCGGCACGCGCCACACAGCGGATGAGTGCCTGAACTAAGCGTCCCTACCCTTCCCATTGAAAAGCGCGCGCCGCGTTAGGCAATGTTTATACAGGCGGCGTTGGCTGGGTATACATCGCACTTACCAGAAAGAAATACAGTGCCCTTCGACTCTGAAGGATTATGACCTGGGACATTGGGTGCAGTGAAAGAAACCCGCGAAACAAAAAACCTGTGCTTGTTATTTGCGATCCAGCATACTTCTTAGCCAATTACCGGGATGATGCATCAAAACTAGCGCTTTTGTTCGACGGAGAAACAGGATGCTGTCCGTTATCTTTCGCGTCACAAGCCTCATATTTTAAATGCAGAACATTTCAGTAACTCACGATGTCACCCGCGTTGACGTCCGTCGTAGTCCGCACCGTCGTTGTCAGCACCCCTCCCCCTACACTATATAAAAAAAATACACTCGGCGCCTGGTTTCGATCCCTCGACCGTGCGGGCGGAACGCAATGTACATGGTGCTCTACCCACTGCGCCACAAAGCCGACACAGAATGGGAGGCTACGAACGCGCCTTATATCCTTGACTCATTCAATCTACGTCAAGAAGCTGCTGATACAACGCATTCACTACCACCAACTCCCCAAACACTAAACGTTAACGCAATACAGCCACCCCTATGCGACGCATTTACTCGAGTCCCCCTCGCGGGGAGATGGGACCGCCAAAAACAACGCGTTGTGGACTGCGCAGTAAGGTGCCGGCACGTGCAAGAACCGCTCGCGCTGCTTGTTCCAGGCAGGGGGCGCGCGAGCACTGCGAAGGCGGGAAATTTGAACTGCTTTAGACAAACCTCCGTTCAATTCATCAAGAGAGAAGTGAGACAGGGAGGCGAAGAGTGTGATGTTGTAGTAGCAGTAAGCGGATAACGGTGCCACAGGCCGTTATGGCGAATCACTGCTATGCATTTACGACAGCTTTCGCGTTGTGTGGAACGGCTTTCATTTTTGTAGCGTAAGCTACACTGGCCGAGGTTGAGCAGTTTCGCGTTGACCTTGAAGGGGGAGCAGCATGGGATTGGATTAGATCGGATTGGATTGGATTGATTGGATTACATTTAACTGGAGCGGATTGAATTTGATTTGAATTTGGATTGGAATGGATTGGAATGAATTGGATTGGAATAAATTGGATCGGAAATCCAATTCAATTAGGTGTGTGTAGAGAACTGGGTCTGCACATTCGCCGGTCGTAGCATTCCAGAGGAGTGACGTCATAGCTGCGGCAGACGCACAGGCGCAGGCACGTGCCCAACTGTGCCCCTCAGTTGCGCAGTAGCCAAGGCTGAGGCTGCGCCGGAGCCGCTTGATTGCCGTTTCGCGTGGCTTCTGGAGAGCTTTGCTGCGCATGCGCCAGGAGCAGTGACCTGACTGGATTGTGACCTGCTTGTAGTTAAAATATATGTATAAACAGGGCAGTTGGGTTAATTGCACTCTAATCATGAAGGGATTCAGTTTCGAATCCCTGCAAACCAAAAAAGTAAAAATACTGTTCAAAACCTTTTCAATAACTTTCAAAAACTTTCAATAAGTTGCCGTTTGTTAAAGGATGCTTTTATTGTTCTGGTTTAATAACCCAGTTTAAAAGCTACGCGTTCGTCTGAATACTCTGGTGCACCTGCGCAAGGGTAATATCAGTCGGGTCGGCGACTATAGTATAACGGTTACTTGCAGTCATGACAGTGACCGCTACTACGAACTCACAGAGTCGTGCATTATCATTTTCTCCTTCCAGTGCTTTCTCTTCCTACGTACCCAGTCATTGGCCCAACTGATTTGCCTGCAGACCACTGCCGTATGAAGGGTGTTACCGAGGGGACTACGGCTCTCCCGCCTCGTAATTTCTGACGCCACAGAGGTGGGGTGGGGGTGGGGACAGAGGATAGGGACACTAAATTTGGCTCTAATGAATTATTGACTACCAAAAATTATTTTTGTCACCATCCGTGCACCAACCATGTGCATCTTGGATATATGGCCTCAACACTATCTGCCATTTTCCCATTCCACTGGTGAAATCGAACAAAACAACTAGTACGTCATGTAGAGTGCGGTATCGTTAAAGATCCCCAGGTGGTCAAAATTAATCCGGAGCCCTCCACTACGGCGCGCCTCATCGCCAGAGTTGCGTCGGCGCGTTAAACCCCCACAATCAATCAATCAATCAGAGTGCGCTATGATTCAGAAGATTTCAATGTTTCATTGGGCACAAGATGTCTTTTCCTTGTTATTTTATCACAATTTGTTTCTACCTTTCCTTCTTGTCATGGTTTTTCTCACCCCCTTTTTCATCCCCACCCCAATTTATATCTTGGTTACACACCGCTGCTTCAGAACGCATCTGAATGTCGGCGGTAGTCAAATTGGTGCACCCTGCAGACTTCCATGAGCTCCACGCTTCTTAAACTGATAAACACCTCAACCTAAAATTTCAGGGAGAATAGAATCAACCAAGGGAAGCGTATGTGTTCTCATCGTTCCGATGCAATCCAGCCAAACATACGAATAGCCGCTCTCCAATGACATAGTTTCGGCTTCCAAGCTCAACGGGCGAAAGTGTTCGGATGTCATCCTAGCCTTTCAAACAAAGCTGCATGTCGGACTGAACCCTTTCCAGCCGGCATAATCCGCGTCGCATTAAGGAGGAGTCTTTGGGACCTACAGACCCCGGGACCCTCCATTCAGGGGCCCCACTCGACCATTTCAATGGAAAAGTATCTGAGAGAGGTTCCTGTACATTTAGGAAAATAAATTCGGCTGCCAGAACTATTGAAGTTCTACATAGGACGAATGTGACTGCCGCGTAACCGGTGGGGACAAGCGGGCACCTTCATACTTTATGTTTGTCAGCCGTAGCTTTTGTTTCGGTTCCCACGAGCTCGGCTATGTCCCGGCCATTTCCGTTGTGGTTAGGTACTTATACCTAGGAGATGTATAATCGTGCGAGATTTTTTAGATGGGTTCCTACTGATACTGTCGCTGGTAAGCATCTGGCCTCCACCGTATTATCTCTTTTAATGGGAACTTCATTTTCATTCACAACTGAGAGGATCAGGCTTATTCCAATGCGAGAAACGTGAAGGGGAATACAACCGCTGTCAAGCTCAAATGAAGTATCAGAACTCTCCGGCCGCTTGTATGCCGTGCTAAGTCCCCTCCGTTAATTTATGCTCCGCGGGAACCGTGGATGGTTCTGGCATTAAACTTCTTCGCTTAAAGGCCAACTGCAACGAAATTGTCGGCTGCGTAAATGCACTATTTTCCGGTAGTATAACCTTAAAAGTTGCTACCTGCAAAATGTGGAGGCCCAAATGTGCTTCGCTGCATCATAAACGAAGATCAAAAACGCTCTTTTCAAACCGAAACTGGAAAAAAAGGGCGGCCATTGCGGACGGCCGGAAGGGACGTTACACTCAGAAATCGAGTGGGCGCAGCCGGCGGATTTTCCCACAGCTGCCTGTGAGAAGACGGCGCGCATTCAATGTGTTTCGGGTCGTCTGTTGCTTTAGACATTTAAAACATTCGCGAAAAGGGGTTGGGAAGTTCGTGCAACCATTATTACTTCGTTGTGAGCTGCTGAGACGCGCCTGTAGTCGTTCGGTAAAACGAAAACACAGGCATCGCGAGACGTCGTGGCGAAGCTGGGTGCACAAAAGGCAGTGGTTTAGCGCTAGATGGGCGCCGGCACAGCTAATATTCCCTGTGCCGATCGAACCATCCTGTGTTTGTGAGAGAAAAGAAAAAAAAAATAGCTACCGTGGGAGGGAAGTGTAGACACATGCCGGCTAGGGTGTAGGTTTCAGCGCATGTTGTGAAAGTTAAAATCACGAATTTTTTTATTTTTGTTTACGCGGGCAGTTTTGTTGCTGTTAGCAGGGTGCCCGCGCCAAATCTTTAGATAGTGATGCCATGCAGCGACGAAAGCACTGCAGTGTCTTCACTCGTGAACCAGTGACCTTCCCCGAAACTCAGTACCGCGAAATGTGGCCTCGTTTTTTGTTTTTCTAACTGGCGAGATAAATTTTGCCAACAGCGGCTAGTATTTATTTGTTTCTTTGACGAAGTAGTTTGAGCTGAATCGATTCTGTGTAGTGCGCCGCGTGCTGTACTCGTCGGCGCCCCGACCGGCGCGATGAAGTGACAACAGCGTATAGGCCTCCTGCGCTGGAGTTTTGGCGACATGCAGCGCCCCTAGCGGCCAACGCCTCCGGGTAGTACAAAAGCAGACGACCCTCGCCGCCCTCCATGTGTTTTCAATTACAAGCCAGAGTGAAAGTTTGTTGTGGCGCTTTGTGGCGAGTTTAAATGACTGCATATTGTATGAAATAGCCCTTAAAGCAGTTGCAGAGGCTAAACAAAATAATATCCGCTAAAAGAAGCCGATTTGTCGGCTTTCTTTTAGGAAGCTTTCGCGATGGTCGCGGCGTGGGACAGTATCGCCAGGTCGGGTGGTTTAACTGTTTCACGACAACAGTTTTTTCTTCTTGCGTGCGGTCGACAAAGGAAAGTTCACGAGTAGCATAAACACGGAACACTGCTCATCCTATATCCTGAGGTAACTGCAAAAGGTTGCTTCAGCGGGAGGATGCACGCGAACGCAAGAATTGCGCAGCCGACACAGCTGACACTGCTGGCCTGGCACAGCCTTTGAAACGAGTGGAAATTTTGTTTCGTATTTTCGCAAACTAAATGATTCTTGCGTAACGTTTTACGCCGCACGATTTACGAACGGGAGGATACATGTATACTAGCGAGTAGGTGGGGCAATAGCGCCAAATAAACAAATTAAGCGCTATTAAAGGACGCAAAACATGCACCAAATCACACGCCCGCTGCCTGCAGAGATGTGTACTTCTATAACACCACATAACACAGCACAACATAACACAGCCGCATACACGGCGCGGGGCCCCGAATATTTACATACGATCATCACTGACTGTGTTGGTTTTCTAGTGCAGGGGTCGTGGAATCTGAACGCCGACACGCCAGTTTTGACTTCAAATGGAGTTAGACAGCGAGGCAAGAACAGAGAATTGGCGTCCTCCAGTTTAATTGCACCCCCATCTTCACACTTCGCCAGATTATTGTCAAATATTATTAGAAATTCGCTGAATTTTTTCTCCTTGCATTCAAAGCCCCCCTCCTCCCCCCCCCCCCCCCCCCTTCCGATTTGCCGTCCAGCCCTCCGCCGTGTCGGCTGCATGGAACTCGGCCGTTGCTGACCCTCATTCTAGGCTATTAAGTGCGAACTAGGAATGTATACTGCAAGAGCGTAATTAAGTAAAGCGAGAGCAAACAAGGAAAGCGAGCGGCCTCTTAGTTCGCCCGACCACTTTGTTTTACGGCCACTAATTTCGGAATCGCAAAACAGATTTCACGCTTCTGACGGACGCGGCAATTTGTCACTGAGACACGCAACAAAACGGCAAGCTAACGCTGCACCGTGTATTCGTAACGGCGACGCAAACGAGCACTGTTTAATGAAAGTGCACGTATAGTGTGCAGGTACGCACAAGAGCGGTGCACCGCAGCAGGCGAGCCTGCGGTCCGCCGGACTCGCTGGCTTTTTAAAGTGCGATCATCGCCGATTGCGTCACTCTTCTTTTTGATTGTGCGTTTTTGAGAAGTCTTTGTCACCTAGAGTATTAGTTTAAACTAGAAATTTCACATAAAATTTCACTTCGTACGACCATCGATCGGTGAACCTGAGAGTAGCAGACGCCATCACGGTCCCGGCACTTTCGTCGGCGCTGTAAACGTGTTAAGCGCTGCAAAGCTTTTTTCCCTAATGCCAAGTTGATCGCTGAAATAGATCGGACGCGTCGGGGATGAACTGGTGACCACGTCGCAAAATAATCGGGAGCGTCGAGATCATTTCGCTTCTGTCAACACGGGATCCTATGGGACCCGCGCAGCTTTGTACTACCCGGAAGTACTGCCCGGAAGCCGCTTGCGCAGCGCCCCCTGGGCAGCGCAGGAGGCCTATCGCCTCGCGTCGGCGCAGAGCTCTTCGATTCCGTCGGCGTACTCGCGCTCTCGAAAAGTCGACCGGCCGATCGCGCAGTGGGCCGCACAGCTAGCAGCCGTACTCGTTCAAGCCCCGACCGGCCGCGACAACAGCGTATCGTCTCGCGCCGGCCGTTCTGCTCGTAGAGACGCCCGGCCGCGAGCTTGCAGCGCGCCGCACAGCTGCCGTAGTCGTTCGCGCGCCGACGCACCGAGCGGCCGCGACAACAGCGTATCGCCTCGCGTCGGCCGTTCTACGTATTGCGCACTCGTAAAGATGCCCGGCCGCGAGCTTGCAGTGCGCCGCACCGCTGCCGTAGTCGTTCGACCGCCGCCGCACCGACCAGCCGCACCAACAGCGTATCGCCTCACGTAGGCCGTACACGCGTTTCGCGTGCTCATCGAGTCGACCGAGAGCCTGCTGCCGCCGTCGCGACCACGAAATCGGTCGCTGTGCTACTGCCGTATTTGCTCTTTATGTATCGTTAACGCAGAGTTTCTTCAGCTTCTCGCATAACGAAAACCAATTATTCATGCAAGAGGCACGAATTACACTGCTCACTCACGTGAGGCCGCACGTAAAAGGGCTACAAAGGAAAGGCGACTGCCGCACGGGAGTCCTGACTGGCACGTCACATCCGGAAGTCCGCCGCAGTGGCGACTAGTTGCGGCGACACTCCGCTAGGTGCTGCGTCGGCTGAAGTGGCGTGTTTTCGATCGCTTTTAATAAAAAAACTGCGCGTCTGAGGAGTTTAAACTTGGGTCACATGGGACTTTAGAGGTGCACACCACACATTGAAGCACAATCTAGGGCAGGTAAATTTTCGTTGCTGTTGGCCTTTAACGCACAAGATGCTTTTAATTTCCTTTCGACCGCCTAAACACCGTAGCTGCTTTCCCAACAACCTCGACCTGGGCAGACAACATTCTGTGCTTAAGAGATTTTTGAAGACAAGGTTCTCTCGGCATGCCAAATTCGGCAAACAAAATGTGGCCGATTTTTGACACATCGGGACTGGTGTGCGTCCAGTGGCGCACGAGAAGACAGAAACATGTGACACTCCCTGTGAAGCACGGTCTATTTTAACTAAGCTTCACAAAATGGTGGTTTGATTCGCGACATTGTGGCGTCAGATTTGCAGAGCATTTCGGCTCTGGAAGCCTATTGAAAGGATTAGTGCTATATGGATTAACACGGGTGTCTATGTGGGTTTGAAGGGTCACCCTGAGAAAAATAGTCAGGCCGAGAACGTCAATGTGTTCTACTGATACCCGCCCTCCGGTTGAGGTCGAGGTGGTCCAGTATTTAGCCTTATGGTGGGATGAAAGGACGTAGAAATCACGCCCACACCCTCCCCCCTCTTCACCCCCACGCCATATTGGGATGCTGGTGAGGCGGGGGGTTAGGAGTGATTGAATAACGGGATCTGCATTCCACCAAGTAGCTCCACCGAGACGTTAGCGGCTTAGCGGCTTCGATGTCTGCTCTGATCATATCAATCAACCAGATTGTAATGTCCCTGAATAAAAAAATTCACGCCTCTCCACGAAGTGACTCAAAACGAATGGGCGAAGCATTGGGGATCGTTCGTACCGTAAATCGCCCGTGGCACTGCCCACTCGCGCATGTAAATGAGTGAAAACGCGTGTGTACAGTACATACAATTCTAATCCAGTCCAATCCGGCAAAGATCAAGTTAATTCAATCCAATTCAAATCCTATCCCATCCAGTATAATCCAATCCAATACTCCTGGTGCATGCGCAACACTGTGTACACTGACGCCAAGGGACAAGCCACGGACAAAGCAAGGTCCCAAGGTGCTTCGCCCCTGAAATAACAAAGAAAACCATCACCGGAATAAACGGAGCTCGAGAACGACATCGCGATTTTTTTAAAGACGACAGTCTTTTTTGGGCTACTTAAACCCAGAAATTTTGGTCTGTCTGTGACTCGATTCAGCCACCCGGCCAAAGGGAAACGAAGGCTGCGCAATCGTCTTATATACACACAGCAAAATGGAAACGTCTAAGTCAGGTTTATATGTTCATATTTGGCAATATTGTTGAACAAGAAGACATTACGCAACTATAAGACAGAAAATAATTCACAAGGGATATTTACATTCTTTCTTTAAAAAGAAATAATAGATGTTTGATTTTTGCGAAAAGAAATACTGCATCAACTGCAGTGAAAAAATTCACACTATTGCCTGCTGTCACCCGCGCCACTACAGCTTCTGGCCGCATTTTAAGAAAAGAAGCGACAACAGTTACGAAATGTTTCACTAGGTGGGTTCTACGTTGTTCTTGGAACGCATGTGGACTAAAGGAACGCTTTTCGATAGATCGTTCCATCGGGCGAGGGGGAAAAGTACTCTCGCACGCAGCGCTCGCGGCGCGCGGCCGCCTTTACACCTCTCTGGAGTGTGCGCGCCGATCGCGGCGGGCTCGGCGCGGCTGCTCCTTTGCCTTTACTACGCTCTGTAGGCATCGCGCGTGCGGGTTTACCACCAAGTTACACATGATTTTAAATAAAATGTAAAAACATAAGCCACACTAGGAGCTTTTGAAGTGCTTGTGAGCTTTAACACGCAAGATGTTCGACAATTTTGTTCTGCTGAGCTCTTTCTGTACACCTACTTTGGAGTAGTTGCAGAAAATTCTTCTACCTTCTTTCAAAACTAAAATAGGTTACTGAAGCTTGCCTGTGCCGCAGATGGTATTAGTTCCATCTCCATGAGCAAAACTTTAGCGTTTCCCTGAAGAGGAGCGCGACGCAACAGAAACAATATGAGAGATTTGCGGGAAATGGAAGGGAGGCACTCAGTTCACAAATGCCGACGAAGAGTATCGTCTTTTGCGACGTATGCAACGAAAAGAGCAGGTACGCGGCCAATTTTTTTCACTTGGAATTGATTCTTCACTTTGATTCTGTATTCATTTCTCACTTTCTTATATTTGTTTCTTCTTTCTTGTTCTCCCTGTCCTCACGTGCAAGGAGCCCGCTCCCTTTGCCTCGTCTCCTCCAACAAGAATGAAATCCTTCGTGCTGACTTAGCGTGCTGTCCTGCTACTATCCATATCGACTGAACTCTGTGACCGAAAGAATCAGGGAAGCGGAAGCAAGGAAGCAATAGCCGGCTTTGAAGCTCGAATATCGACATTGAAAAAGCCAGCGTCAAGTGCCGTACGTGTGCTAGGCAAAGGAAGAAAAAGTCTGCCGAAATTCAGAGAAATATTTACTAATGCGTACCATTCTTACGCCCCTTGTCTTGAGTGTGAATTTTTTCCAGCCAAACTTTTTGGTTTCTCTAAATCCTGTCCGACAAAATTATCTCCATTTACGCTGTTATAACGATTATAAGTGAAACTTTTGCGAAATCTGCATTATTGTGGAAATTCCACGCGTTACACGCTTTGCCATTTCCGGTATTTTTTTTATATTTTTCGAATTCTTAGTAGTTTTTCAAAATTTCGACAGACCAATTATCTCCATTTACGTTATTTTAACGATGGCATTTGGAACTTTCGCGAAGTCTACATTGTCTTGGATATGCAGGACGTTACACGGTTCGCGATTTTACGTAATTATTTCTTTTTCTTGGTTTTTTTTTTGGTTTTTCCAAATTTCGTTCGACGAATTATCTCCATTTATGAAATTATAGCGAATACAGGTGGAACATTCTTGAAATCTTCGTTATTGTGAAAATGCGGCGCGTTATGCGTTTCGCCTTTTTCCGTTTTTTCATATATTTTTCTTATTTTTTATTTTTTCAAAATTTCGTACGACCATTCATCCCCATTTGCGTTATTGTAACGATGGCAATTGGAACTTTCGCGAAATCTACATTCTTGTGGGTGTGCACATGCAGGGCGTTGCACGGTTGACCATTTTGTGTAAATATTTCTTTGTCTTCTTTTTTGGATGCGACGCATCTCTTGCTCTAAGGCATGTCCCTCCTGCGTCGGTGTCGGCGTCGGCGGCGTCCGCACGCCACCGGCGCATGCGCGACTCTCCTCCGCTCTTCTATCCGACAGTTGTGCGCAACACTCTCACACCGTCTCATTATCATAAATAACAGCTTCGTGCGCGCGCTTCGTTCGCTTCGCTCCGCTCCAGTCGCGCAAGTGCGCGCAAGCGCGACTCTCCTCCGCTGTCTCCTCTCCTTCAGACGCTGTGAATATAAAGCGAGTAGCGCGCTGCGGCGGTTCAGTCAGCGCTCGCTCTCGTTCGACTTCGCGTCACAACACGTTTCACCCGATTTAGAGAATCAACCCAACGGAAACACCAATTGAACCCCCCGATGCGTCGCATCACACCAGGGTTCCCTCGCGGGAAGATGTGCGTAATTTTTTAATTTGGCAAAATTTAGTTTGACCAATTATCTTCATTTACGCTATTATAACGACTACAGCTGCAACATTCGCGATATCTGCATTATTGTGCTTATGGAAGGCGTTACGCGTTTCTCCATAATCCATAATTGTTAAAATTTTCTTATTTTTTTGTTGAAAATGTCGTGCGCCCAGTTATCTTCATTTACGCCACTATAGGGAGTACTTGTGGAATTTCCGCGATATCTGCATTTTTGTGAAAATTCAGGGTGTTTCATGGTTCTGGTTTCAGGAGAGAGTACTCGGTGAAGAATTCTGCGCATTAAAATAATTTGCAAAAAATGCGTTAAATTAGGAGCGTAGTAAATAAAACAAGCACAATATGTCACGTCCTTCCAACCTAAAGTGAGACCGTAAAGTTATTCAGTGAAGGGGGATCACTGGGGTAATGAGCAGACATACTGTAACATTTCCACCTTCGCCATGAACACAACCAAATATTTTGGGGAAGAACTTGCCTCATAAGAGAAACACAAAATGCAGGGAGAATATAAAAAAAACACTGCAGAATATTTTAACCAAGTGGGCTCGCCATGGGGATAAACGTTCCCAACAACACATATGTACAGAGCTCAGAGAAGAAAAAACACACTGACAATTGTGCTAAAATACAGTGTAAAGAGCATCGCTTTCAACAAAACCGCGTTGAATGAGAGGGTTCACCCGATGATCTGACCGGAGAATCCAAAATTATTTTCGCGTGCTCAGCGGTACTAGCTATTTTCCCGAGCCTAAGGTTTCAAATATAACTGGAAACACTGAGGTGTAATCTGTAATCCCTGCAAAATTTTGTGTAAACAGAGCTACACCTGAACTTGTATTATTTCGATTCAACACTTCCGTGACGTCTTCTTACCACCATTGAATGCATAACGGCTTATCGTGCTGCTGGAGAGGCACTAAACGATTGTTAATTATAATAATTGGCACGGGCGCGATACCAACTCACTCAAAGGGTGGCTTTTCACCTGCACCATACTCCTATGAAGCATAGTCCCCCGCGTCAATATGTGGTTGTTGTCATGTTGCAGTGTGCCTTCGATGGCAATATTAATCAAGAACCGAAGGCGCGACCGGATCAGTTACCCAGACCCTTTATTCGCAGTCCACGCGGGCTCTTCCAGAAGGCCCGACTTCAGATTTTCTAGCTGATTGAGTTGTGAAAGTAGCAATAGTCGAACATGCAATACACCTCCAACAAAACCGGCGCAATCGCTATTGATGATCCGTTGATTCTCGGGTTGAACGCGCCGACGCTTCACAAGCGATGAGGAACACCGTAGGGGGGGCCTCCGCATTAATTTTGACCGCATGCGGATCTTTAACGTGCGCCGAAATATCTTACACACGTGAATTTTCGCTTTTGCAATCCATCAGAAAAGCGGCAGCCGCGGCCGGGAATCGGACATGTGTCCTAGTGATCAGCAGCAGAACGCCTTAGCCACTGGACCACCGCGGTGGGTCGGGCGCAATGGCGCGAAGGTCGCATGGAATATTCAGTGTTCCGTATTGAGGCCGATTACGTTGATAAAGTACGGCTTGTCATATCAACCGCATACAGCAAAATCTGAAATCAATCTGCAATACTCGTTCTCTTGCATATACTAAATACCCCATTGCTACTTTGAAATCCCCAGTCTGGCTGTTGGCCACGTCCGGCGCGGAGCGACCCGTTTTTCTTGGTGTTCTGTTCTATTGAAATATGTTCACTTCGCCGCTTGAGGGCAGACCCGGTGCAGCTGTGATCAAGCACAAACCAAGTACTGATTGATTGTAGGGTTTAACGCGCGGACGCAACGCAGACGATGAGGCGCACCATAGTGTAGGTCTCCGTATTAATTTTGACCACCTGGAAATTTTGAACGTGCGCCGAAATCTCGTACAAACGGGTGTTTTTGCACAAACCAAGTAAGTAAAGTGTTTCGCTGCTGCGAACGTAACGGGCCCTGATTCCGACCCTCAACTATGGATTTTGTTTCCGTCTTAGTTCAGTGTGCACGGCGGGGGATTAAAAGAAATCGTTCCCTTTCGGCGTATCCAGACGGTGCTTGAGATTGGCGAGTGCGTTTTAGACGTTGAAGTAGTGTCACCTGTGATCAAGTGTGTTTTCATTGTGTATGAAGAAGGCTCCTGTGGGAAAATCGTGTGGTCTTGGCCTTTCCTATCGGCTCGGGCAGGAGTGAACCCCAGTTCGGACCGAGCACCCCCGCGACTGGGGCACCAATGGCTCATGTTGGCCAGGAGGCTTCATTTTTGTTCGGGGCTGAGTTGTTGTCACTGCTAGCGGGCATCGAATGATGAATCTGTGGCTGCGACGCTACGCCCTACACAAAGTCGGCGGCATGGGTGGGCGCGGCTTCGATCGTGACGCCGCGCCCACGAATGGGTTAGTTGTGTTTTATTAACAGTGGAACGTGGAGAAAACTCCGGAAGGCTTTTTCACGGCGCAATTGAACTGGTGACGCTCGTGGCGGCCGCTGCTTCGGCGTGGTTTATTGTGCATGCTCGCCCTACCAGGCATATTTCAACCCTGACAGATTTTAAACTGCGGATGATTTTGTGCTCGTTTTGTGTACAAACGTACGGTGCATTGCCCATGCAGTCATCTGGAGTCCTACACCCGTTTGCGACGACTTCGAGGCGACTTTCACTCGATGACCGGTGAGGATTAAGTGTTGTGTGAACTGCGGTTTCGCGCAATGGCGGAATTCACGGAAGCGCTGTATAGCGACCGCACCATCGACCGCTACCAGTCGGATGTCAGCTGGTGTGTGTGCAAAATTATCACGGAAGGCGGTGTTTCTCTGACCTCGCCTTTCTTTTATGTGGTTCCGCGGACATGGCTTCCGCCGGCTCTACTGTGCGTTTATCCGTCTGCAGCCTCTGTGTACGCTTCAGCCATCGTCTGTTCGCAAAAAAATTTCAAAGCGAGGTGTCGCATGACCCTGCGTTTCATTTTCGTCAGCGAGGCAGAGGCGTCTCGTGTCGCACACTTTTTTTTGTGAAAACGTAACTGGTAGGATAGTTTATACGTGTATACATATGTAATCAACGGCGCTTTGCATTATCAGAGGCGTTCTCTTCACATTTCAACGCGTTTTCTTCAGCGTCACCGTCGTATGGCTGGAAGCAGAGCATGGAAAGCGAGTAAAGGGGAGTGTTGAGAATGACTGTAACGGCGTGACGCCAGCGGGAGGGTAAGCGGGATTAGGAAGGGTGCGAAAGGAGAGAGGGGAGTGAAGGGGTTGGACGCAATAAAAAGAATACACTGTACAGAGCTTCGTCGAACAAGAGCAGTGGTGAGCATAAGTGAATAAATAAAAAATCAGAAAAGTTCTCGTTCTTGTTATTTCTTCAATCGTAGCGCATAGCCACTTGAGGGATTTGCCCGCTTTTGGGAGCTTTGAGGAGCTACTGTGCCCTGTTCGCTATATTCATCACACTGTGAGTTCGAAGAGTAAGGATTGTAGAAACGCGTGTGCCACGTGACACGTTATCGTGATGGCACGGGAGTAGGACAGGTGCACACTAACCTCGTAGATCACCGATTCTAGGGAGGCTGTGGCGTGTGCCAGTCTCCTTGCTGACGTAGTATATGAAGAAATGAAAGAGAAGAAACTAAGGCAAACATGATTTAGCAGAAAAGGAGCAAGTCGAAGTAATTTATGCCAAAGGTCAAAAGAAGGGAAAGCGAGAAAATAAGTGGAAGTACAATGTATCACTAAAAACGTTGTTAATAAATGTCGCCAAGCTGTCGCCTTTAAAGCTTAAGTGCCCCACGAAAAGTTTGTATAGAAAAGCAGAAGAACGGTTACGATAACGTAACACCGAGCAGCAAATATTTTGGATTTGGCGCGCTTTCATCGCCCACTTCGTTTTTTTGCGGCAGTTGGCATTAGTTACGTGATTGCGTTGTCTGCCACCGACGGCAGAAATCAGCAGAAACTGCTGCATGGACCAAAAATTTCAAATAAATAGCTCATATGAACGCCTTAACAAATTAACTTTGCAGTGAAAGAAGCATTATTAAAATAACAATAAGATACCGTAATGTGGTTGGATTTGATTGCCCTCAGTAGCCACCCGTGCAACAGTGGACGGACAGAACGCACTTAAAAATGCGCCGCGACCTAGTCGCGCCTCCTTGGAGTACACTGCCGTGGACCGGTAACATCACCTCAGTAATCGTCGAACAGCCTGAATCGCATTTTAAAGCAAAGCTTTTTACCTCTGCCAGCTAATTGTTCCTTCTTAACGTGCGGGACCTAAGACTTACCAATGGAGCTGGGGAGAGGAAGGGCGGTTGTCACTCACGAGCACAGTATAGTTGGCACGACAAATGGTTTCCCAGCGTTCTCCGAGAGCCAGGTGCACGCTCACACCGGCGACTGCGTCGGCGAGATGGTTTGTCGTCTGCGTTAGCGACGGTACTTTTGGGACTGTTTTGGCACATCGTCGCGTCCATTGCGCGCTTCGTTCTCACGGCTTTATTTACTCTTTCGACCGCACAACCTGGGTAACAGGGAGACGACGCAATTAAGTGGTTGTTCGGCAAATTTACGCTAACGATTTGTTCGCAGGCCGGGAAAACAAAATGTAAAGACCGCATACAGACATCTTGCCGCTAGAGAAACGCTACCTTTTTACGCACTTCGTGCCACCAATGGGGCTCCAGTTTTAAATTGGTGAACACAAATTCTGTTCTGTTTTAAGAGGTATTGCAAAAGTCGAAAAGAGGAACTGGTTCTGATAAATAGCGCTGATAAAAGTTGCGACAGCTTTCTCGCAATTCTCGGAAAGGAGTACTGACATTATATATCTCGATTTCGGTTTTTATGCTCTAAAGAATACCTATTGGTCCAGTAATTACAAAACCTAACCAAAAGCGGTCAGAAGCCAGCGTAGAACTAATTATAACTCATTCATTCCAATCAGTTTCGAATTGGTTCTTCGGCGCCAAATGACTGTTCAAACGCAGGACAGAGAATATGACATCACGGTTTCCGCGACATCAGGGCCGTTTGCCCTATCGTATTCTACGGTTGCACGTGGTCCGCAATCGCCCACGCAGTCGACATGTCCTCTGAATCGTCAGACTCGGATGAGTCGCTACCGCCCGACAGACAGACAGAAAATGTTCTTGTGGCCACAGATGAGTCGATCAGGCCGCGGCGTCTTCGGCGTCGTCCGTTTTTTAACACCCGTTCGGCTCGAACAGGCGCAGACCGTGACAGCAACAGCTGGTCGCCACTCTTCCAATCAATGTGATTACAGAAAACAAGTTCCACATGAGAGAACGTTGATGTTAGCGTGGTAGTTGTGCTAGGGATTGTTATAAGTGCTGATTTTAAAAGCGGCGATCAAATATTTGCGGTGATGGTAAGCCTACGCTGACCGGCAGCTAAGGTTCGGCTCCGACCCGGCACTGGTGCGGTGAGCGGCCGAAAGATGGCGCCACCTGCGCGGTAGGATCAAATATCACCTCCAGTATTTGGATCAAAACAGGTCACGGCGGGCGCCTCCGTCTCCGATCGCTGAAACGGCAGTTATCGTTAAAATAGAGTTCCCCGTGCGAATAAGGGATGATAGTGCGGTGAAAAATAGCGCAAGCGATGGTCATTCGCAGTTGTACAGATAGCGGCGATAAAACATTCGCCGCGATGCTAAGCCTAAAGTTTCCAACATCCAAGCTGACCCGAGCAGCGCAAACATTGCGGTGCTGGTGGGGACATCCCTCTTCTGAAACTCGCCGCACACGCGAGAGCCTTGCGTTTGGGTTCCCCTAACTTCTCAGGGGCCCCAAACGCCGGCTTCCCCTATTCAAAAACTGCCTAATAGCTTCCACTCCGTTTTTACTGCAGCCAATTAGCAGTACTTCGCATTCCGCGAGCTTGCCATAGTGAAAATTTGGCGAGCTCGGCAACGCGCACAGGAAACTCTGATAAGACACCGCGCAGTTTCCCGTACCAGTGCAAGGGAACACAATGCGCCGGCCACGAACTGAAGAGGAAAGACGTCCAACACGCAAAGTGCGCAAATTTTACAAGAATTGCTCACAGAGGTGCACCGACGCCTCCTGCCGAAACGAAGAGGCTATCGCAAGCTATCTTTTCCGGTTACGAAAACGACTATATGCCGTCACCCTGAATCGGTCAGGTACGCCGGATAATGTGTCCTCACGCCGATAGCGATTTGACTAGTGCGGTCGATTTGTGATAGCTCGCGGCCGGGACAAATAAAATGAATTTGTCACGTAATTCCGGCCTCGGATCGTCGCAAACATTTCTGTGAGGCATCTGTACAAACTGCTGAAGCAAATTATATAAATTTTAGGAGTCAAAATTTGGTGTCAGTACTCCTTTATTAAACGAACTACTTGTAATCGGTATAAATGGGAATCACCAAGCTCACATGCGGGATTGTTTCGGTGTCTGCGCTTGTGTCGTGCGGTGGTGTAGCCCCAAACTAGCACATCAGGATGCCTAGATTCATCTGTGTCACCTTTCCAAAGACGCTCCCCTCCGTTTCCTTTCTACCGAAGCACGTTCGGGATACAGCGGCGGCGTCCACCGTTTTAGCTCGGCCGTCGCCGACGCTGCTGCATAGGGGGCGCCATCCGCGAATTCCAGGTAACGCCTGACAGGATCTCTGGTTTGTGAATTCAAGTGACGTCGTATGGGCAATTGCTGTGGTTGTCGTTTACAGCTTTGCTTTCCAACCACCTTACCACGTGTATTGAAGCGAAATTTAAAGGCAATTGAACTGAGCCTCTAATCATTACCAGCATGCTACATTCGCGTGACTACTTCTCGCGTCTCTCGACTTTTCTCAATCTCGGGCCTTCTGAAATAGCATCCCAACAATGCACTCATAAACAATAAACAGGGGATTTTTCTAGAATGTTGTACTACGAAGCTGTATACCTCTATAAGGCAAGGGCTCTGTCATGACCATCGGCACCAACCGAAAACTCCCACGGACAAATAAAAAAAAACTGGCACCTCCATGAGGTGAACGTGGGGTGCTATTCCGGAATGCACGAGTTTGAGCGAAAGCTGGAGAAGTCGCAAGTGTGGTGATAATAATAATAATGTAATGAAAATATATCGAGTAGGAGTTAAAAGGCTTTAAGAAGGCCACCCATGGTATTTCTTGAATAATGAGGTGACGTAACTGGTGTAGGACAGCGCACTCTAAGTATGCGCTGCGCGACGAGTCTGTGGCGCATTTTTCTGTGCGTTCTCTTGCTCACTGCTGCACCAGTGAGCAACAACAACAACTTCTTCAACAACTAGTGAGCCTTTATAAATATTTAGCAGCTTCCGATGCAGGTGTAGCCTTAAAGGGGCCATGCAGCCAAAATACAAGTTTGTTTTATTCGAAAGAATTCGTGTTTGATTGTGCCCCCAGGGCTTGTCCCGAAGCAAATAATGCCGTCTTCACTGAGATATCAATCAATTCAGTCTAGTTTTGGTTATACGATTATTACTTGTTTTTGTGACGTCTGCCATGAAGTCTTAAGTGAGCGTATTCAAACGGACGTGCACTGCGCCATTCGTCTCTGCAGCCTTGCTTGCCGTCAGTCGTCCCAGGTGGCACTTTCATACTCAGCCACGAATACCAAAGACCGAAGAAGGACAACGTCCTGTCATAAACGGTGAAGGCCAGGTACTGAAATGAAAGGAGGCGGTATTTCCCATACACTCAGCGATACAAAAGAAGTACAGAAGAACGGAGAGGGGACTACAGCATTTAAACAGTGGGGCAACTGTGGTGTGTACAATTAGAGAGCTAAAGTTGGACAATCTAAACTGGAAAAAAGCCGGTGAAAATTTTCCAGCTAATACGGCAACAGGGACGGATGAAATTCCTATACGGCTGGTCAACCTACTGGGCCTAAAGGGAAAGGCACAACTGATTCGAGCAATCGAAATAGTGATAAAAAATAAGCAAGTACCGGAAAATTGGCGTAAGAGTAGGTTGAAGATTATATACAAAGGAAAGAAGACTTGGCTGATGCCGATTTTTGCAGGCCTATCACAGTTACCTAGGGGCATACAGGCTGGCAATGCAAGCCATAAAAGCTGAAATACAGACGGTGATAGAGGTGACGGCCTACTGGGAGAACGACAAAATCGATTCAGACGAGACAGACGCTTAGAGGACAATTTATTTGTCCTAACCAAATGCATAAAGGGTCAATGGCTCAGAAGCGCCCACTATAGTTAGCATTTCTCGATATAAAGGCAGCCTACGACGACGTAGATAGAGAACTTCTAAGGAGCATACTTGAGCGGGAAGGATTAGACCAGGTCTTTATACAGCTATTGCAGGGAATCTACAATGAGAGCGAGGTGCGAATTGCACAGAAACCAAAAGTGCATGGAACCGGTTGTCAAAATAGAGGTTTAAAGCAGGGTTGTCCTTTGTAGCCATTGCTGTTCATGCTGTACATGTCTACAATAGAAAGAAAGCTTGAATGGAGTAAATGTGGCTTCAATCAGTGGTATAGCCGCAGAGGGCAGGATGTGGAACAACATATCCCGAGACTGATTTATGCCGATGACATAGTACTGCTAGCAGATAGCAAACAGTGTCTGCAACAGCTCACAGATTTCTGCGGCGAAGAAGCCACTCAACCGTGGTGAGAGTTTAGCACAGCAAAGTTGGGAGTTCTGGTTTTTAATCACGACGCCCGTAACCAATCGATATTCGCTCAGCAAGCAGCAATACCGTGGGTAACGGAATGCAAATAACTGGGCATATGAATAAACAAAGGTCAGGCATATCTAAAAACTTATGAGGAGCATTTAGGAATGAACGGCAAAAGAAACGCCCCTATCATGAAGCACAGTTAACTGTGGGGATATAGCAGTAATGAAGTAGTGAGAGGAATCTGGAAGGGAGTAATGGTACCAGCGCTCACCTTTTCGGACGCAGTAGTGTGTGTCAAATGAGAGATTAAATCAGGGCTACAAGTAAATCAGAGGGCGGTAGGTCGATTGGCTTTAGAAGCACGCAGTAAAACAAAAATTGAGGCAGTGCAGGGAGGCATGGAATGGGCATCCTTCGAAGTGAGAGAAGCACAGAGCAACATAAGCTTTGAAGAACGACTTAGAAATATTTATGACTAGAGATGGGCGGCCAAAGGGTTACGGTATCTTTACAAATATAGCGTGGACACACAGTGGGGGAAAAGAACCAGAAGGCTGAGGACAAATTATATGAAACCTGGAAGTGCAGGGGAAACGCCCAAGGCAATAAAAAATGAAGTGAAAGAATCAGACACGATGACTTGAAAAAAGAGGGTGGACGCGAAGAAGTCCTGAGATATTTACAGGATCTTGAAGCAGGAGATCACAAGGGAAACATTCTTCGATAATGCCAAAGGGAGTGCGTTGCTTTTTGAAGCCCGCGCGGGTTGCTTGTGGAACAAAATGCTTATCCGCGAGCCGGTAAAGGAAGAACTAGGCGCAGGCTGCGGAAAAAAGGCAGACACCGTGCGAAATGTTCCAACGGATTGCAGAAGTATCCGTCCAGCCCTCAGTGAGGGAGCCATCGAGCTTCCGGAGGCCCTCAGCTTTAAGGTTAGCGGAAAGGCCGTGTCTAGAGTGCCATCCGACGGTATTATAAGCAATCCACTATATCGACGTCTACCGGCGTTTTATAACAAAATTGCCGCCTCTGGCACTACATCGCTCTAGATAACGTAAACCTAGACAACCTAACCTAAACGTAACAAAGAAATTATTTAAAACACCAACACTAACCTAAGCCATAAAAAGTATACTTCAAAATAACGATGAACAAAAAAAAAACAAAATCAAAGCGAAGACGTATCCTCCTCTACACTAAAACGACGAACGCTTTGGCTTTAGCTTGCCTAGTATTATATATTGTAATGTCGTCAGACGGCACTGTAGCCAAGCCTGCAGCGATCAGCTAGAGTGCCGTCGGACGGCACTCTAGACACTGCGTAGCGGAAAAGAAAATTGTACAGCAGTAGAGGTGAGTAAAAGAAGGTAACAATGTTGTTAGTAAAAGAGCACAGAACAATATTGGACGACATGCGAACAAAGCAGTCAGGCTCGCACAAAAATTTCGTAAAAGTATTTTGTTATTATTTCCATAATATTTTCTATTTATTCTGTTTGTATTTTATGGCTAGGAGATGGTACAGCGGCGTTGAGACTAAGACCGCTGTGCAAAGCCACCCCGCTACAAAGGGGGCGCCGCTAAGCACCATCATCATCAACATAATCATCATCAGGGAGCGTTATGCGCCGTTGCTTTATTATCGCCCGTTTTTGCACCTGGCTTGTTTTTGCCACTGTAGAAAGTAATCGTTTCGGGAAACATGGGGTATTCTCGACAAACAGGGTCATACAGGACAACGTCGCTTACCTTAATCGGCCAGTGTCATGTAAAGGCCCGTTCATACTTGCGACGAAAGCGAGCGAACGCGACGGGAAGTCTGTCGCGCGACGAAATTTGGTCCCGACCATTCGCCAAAAACGATCGTCGCGCGACATAGCGACGAAATTCATTTCGCTTTCGCTCGCTTTCGTCGCAGGTGTGAACGGGCCTTAAGACAACTACAAAGCGGCGAAACCTGTGAATCTAAAACAGGCATAGTGCACTCAGTACCAACAGCAGTCTTCATCATTACTTCTACCCGCCGCGTTGGCTCAGTGGCTAAGGCGTTTTTCTGCCGAGCATGAGGACGGGGTTCCATTCCCGGCCGCCGCGGCCGCTTTTCCGGCGCTAAAGCTAAAACGCCCGTGTGTTCGAGATTTCGGCGCACGTAAAGATCCACGGGTGGTCAAAGTTAATCCGGAGCCCTCCACTACGGCGCGCCTCATCGCCTGCTTTCTGTCGCCGCGTTAAACCCTACAATCAATCTATCAATCAATCGGTACTTCTATGCTTACCTGTATTTTGGCAACTTTCATTGTTTACCGCACCATTTTTGCTGCTGTAAAAGAAATATCCATTGCATTGAAGCACAAAAAGCTCACTCGGCAAGCTTATAAACCCAGCCAAATTTGCATTGGCTTTTCCCGGCCCCAGCCAATCGCACAGCCAGCTGGGTATATGACATCATAGGTTAGTTTGTGAGAAATGAGCTGATGATGATGATTGATGATTGCTATTGGTTTCCCCTTTGAAGCAGGGTGATGACATGTCTTCTTACCAAAAAGGACTAATATGACCATGTTTTACACTATTGGTTTAATACTAGCGCTGCTTAGGGCAGGCACTAAAGCTTTTTAGGCACGAAGTACTTTTTTTAAATGCGGAGCATTTCTTAGGCTCGCCTTGTCCTGCGCCGTTGATGGCGGTGCCGTCCACACGCTCACTGCGCATGCGCAACTCTCCTTTTTACACCCACAGATCCGCGATATTACACTATAAAAAAAGAAATAGTTAGCGGCGCCCGGTTTCGATCCCACGACTCTTCGGCCGCAACGGGAGGTACGCGGCGCTCTTCCCACTACGCTACAAGTCCGGGACAGGAGCAAGTGGTACGAACGCGCCTTATGGCCTTGACTCATTCAAACTACGTCAACAAGCTACTGATACAACGAAGGCACGTGAAGCTGAACGTCAACGGAAACGACAAACTGAAAACGTTAGAGGGGGATGCTGAATTTCCCGTGGGAAAGCTGTGGCGGAAAACGCCACGCGCCTTTTAGCTCAACCAGCCCCGTCCGCAGCGCCACTGATGCTGATTGTGGCAGGATGCCCCCAGGAATTGGCCAACCAGAGAATTCATCACGCGATAGGTTCGCGTTCAACCACCGTCGTCATCTTCCCGTAGGGGAACCGCCGAAGAAGAAGAAGAACGAGAAGACAAAGCTGCGAAGAGGAGGGCGTGTACATTGCTCTCACCCGGTGCACCAATGTCAACAACCTTTACCTCACCAAAGCTGACGGAGACTACCGATTCTACCACAGAGACAACATCGACAAGAACATGATGGGCGAGTTTCGGCGCCTCGAGAACCACCGCCTTCTCACCGTAACACAACAGCACTTGCGTGCCTTTGCCACCGGTGTGGACCCGGACGCGGAATTTCCTCTGGCGCTAGTAAAAACCAGATCACTCAACATAACGGCAACACAATGGAACCACACGGAAACATCACGATGCTTCGCATCCTCATCAGGGTTCCCCACGGGAAGATGGTGTAATTTTGTTCCCTGTTACTGGTGGGAACTGTCCTAGGCAATATTTCCCTCTCTGCTTTTCGTCCACCACCATTCTAATCTTCTTTTCGTCCCCTCGACAGCCTTGAAGTTAACTTCCTCCGTCATACCCTTAAATCCTAGGGCTTCTGGAAGTCCAATATTCCTTTCATGTAGATTTGGATGGATACCCTCACAATCATACCCTCAGCTCAAGGGTCGCAATGTGATTTTCTTTTTGCCCAATCATATATCTGATTTGGGTGAAGTGTGCGTCAAAAGTGGGGCAAGTATGATTCTAACGAGGCAATCTTTCGAATGAACCAAACTTGTGTTTTGTCTCCCCGGCCCCTTTAAGCTACCCTATTCTGTTCTTATAACTAACTATAGTGTACGCCGAAATCATGAGATGTCGGGTGAGACCACCCTCATATTGTGGACACTAATAAGCTGATAAGCAGTACAGAGGCGGGTCACACGCAGTACAGAGGTGGGTCACACGCAGTACAGAGGTGGGTCACACGCATTACCGATTTAGAGTGTCGGACAAGTTTTTGTATACCCACGAGTGTCATGTCACTAGGTGGCGTGATGTTAATTCAGCATGCACACTAAGCAGTGATGTCCGCGAAACACCCGTTCCGGCGGCGTTTTTTTCCTCCCCTCAAGCAGATCTTGCTTTGCCGCTCCGCATCTCTCTTGCATTTCTTGGACAATCCCACACTGCCAGTATGTTCTCTCTGCAGGTACGCACCACTTGTTGAGAATACCCACAGCAACTGACGGGTGTGCACTCCGTAGGTCTAACGTCTAGGTTTGGGGTTATCGGGGTGTATCGGTACCTTCTGCTTTACTTCCGCTTCGACCTTGTCGAAATTCAGCAAGTAGATAGACGCCGGCTTGAAAACACGACAGACCCAGGTTTTCGAGTTTTCAACTCGAAGACCAAGAGTTTTCTTTTCTATCACCTCCCCCCCGACCATTCATCATCATGGTCAGAAAAAGTGGCTTCCCTTTAGGGACTGTTGGCCTACAACGGCATCACTCAGGGATCCAAAGCTTCGCTGTAATATTGCCGTTGTACGACCCGTATTGTTTTTGTGGTCGTAGATGGTCTTAGAGTAAGGACATGCTACGCAAGTGCGGAAATAAAGACGCGGGTTCGATTCGCGGCCATGGAGGCCGCTTTTATGGTGGAGGCAAAAACTGAAAACGGCCGTGTGTTCGAAATTTTGGGGCACGTTAAAGATACCCAGGTGGTCAAAATTAATACGTATCCCTCTAGTTCGGCGTGCCTCATCCCCTGTAAAGCGCCGGTACAGTAACCAACCATCGCCCCCCGACCAACGAATCAATCGATCAGTGCGCAAATAAAAAAGGCGCCAGCGAGTTTGTCTTTGAACAGACCAAGCGGGCGTGTATCATTTTGATAATGTAATCACTATGCGGTGCTTGTCGTTTCTTTTACACGGGCGGCATGGCTATCTGCTACATGTTACATCTCTTCCTTTGGAAAGCTGATTTCAATATTTGGTGGTGTTTATTGTATGTAATTTTCGTTTGTGCTTCTGTGCTTTTGTGCATCTTTATTCTTTTCTGCTTCTTTGAAATGAGACAAATAAGTCTAAGCGTTTATAAAAAAGCAGAGTACGGTATAAAATTTTAAAAGCAATCAGACAGTTATCGCGTATTTGCTTGTTGCGGCCCGCATAGACTCGCGTTAATGCACAATGATACCGTTTATTACAGATGGTAGGCCGAGAGCTCATGATGATGATGATGATGATGATGATGACACAATTTACCAACACAATTATATATATATGTATATATATATATATATATATATATATATATATATATATATATATATATATATATATATATATATATATATATATATATATATATATATATATATATATACATATATATATATATATATATATATATTGCCGCGAACCATACATTGGGCTTGTGTATTTGTGTTTTGCTTTTACCGCCCGGCTGCGCCGGTCTGTGTTATCTCTGCGCCAAGGGAAGCGCGTGTTCCTTTCTTTCTTTCTGTGCCGCATGTGTTATCTGTTGTGATAGGGAGAGCATTCCCATCTAACGTGAACAGCCCAGAATAATCTTCTTGGATCTACTATGTTCTCGATGCGAATCGACGTTTCGAGAACCACGCGCGCCAAAAGATAAAAAGCCTGCAGTGCGGACGCCGGGGCATTCGATTCGACGACACTCGCCTGTGCAAGTCACTTTGTTGACCGCTGCTTCGCCGCCTCTGTATTCTCTTGAGTTGTTAGGGGAGCACAAGTTCGCTCCAATAAACGTGTTTCTCATTCAAGACAACTGCATCGTCCTTGTCTTCGTGACATCTGGTGGAGGTGCGGGGTAGCACCCTTCATGCCCACTACAACCTCGGGAAGCCGCCAAGCCAGTCCAACAAGAGCCAGCCTCCGCGTGCAAGATTTACCACCCAAGTTCGGTTTGATGCCAGAAGGGCCCAAGAAAAGGAACGCTGCAACCAACACCATGGTGCAAGAAACAACGTCGCCAATCGTCCTGCAGCAGCCCCGGGAACCACCATCGTTCCGGGGAGCCCCCGCTGAAGACCCCGAAGAATGGTTGGAGATGATGGAGCGCGTCCGCATCTTAAAAAGGTGGGACGACGAAGAAACTTTCCGGCATGTCTTCTTTTACTTAGAAGATGCTGCTCGAACTTGGTTCGAGAACCATGAGAGTTCTTTGACCGAATGGACTCACTTCAAAAGGGAGTTCCTTAAGACATTCACTACCGTTGTGAGAAAAGAGCGAGCTGCACTTATGCTTGAAACTCGGACATAACACCCCAACGAAGGGGTCGTGATCTTCGTTGAGGAGATGAGGCAACTACTTCGCCGCGCGGACCCCGAAATGACGGAAGAAAAGAAGTTACGCTTCTTGATGCGCGGTGTGAAGGAGGAGCTGTTTGCTGGACTTGTCCGCAACCCGCCCAAAACCATCGCTGAATTCGTGACCGAAGCCAGCACGATTGAGAAGGCTCTTGAAATGCGTGCTAAGCAGTATGACCGGAACTTCGTTGGCGCGGCCAGTGCGAACTACGTCGACAACATGCGGATTCCGGCTGATAGCCTACGCGAGACCATCTGCGCAGTAGTGAGAGAGGAGCTGCGGAAACTTTTCCCGACGACCCCGCAACCCCAAGTCGCTTGCCGAACTGACGTGATGCGGGAAGAAGTTCAAAACGCTTTGGGAACTTCTGTGGCATCCGAAGTACACTGCGAGCGAGCCCCAAGCTATGACGTACTCCGCGGCTGTTCACCGACCCCGCCCTTCTCCAACACGTCGTCAAGAGGCACGCCGTCAAGAGGCCCCGCCCTACCGCCACCCACTGTCGCCCGCCCGACCCCGGTAGCACAAACCCAGACACCGAGGAAGACTGACGTATGGCGAACACCGGATAATCGTCCTCTGTGCTACCACTGCGGAGAGGCCGACCACATCTACCGTCGCTGCCCATACAAGAGACTCGGACTACGTGGTTTCTCCGTCGACGCACCACGCCCCCGACCCGGCCAGCACCCATCTGAGATTGAAGAATACCTGTCGAACACCAGCCGTGGACCAGCCCGTTTCAACCGTTCGCCGTCGCCCTACCCGTACCAGTCGCCGGCCCGCCGTAGCAATGCTGACTTCGCACGTGGAAGGTCTCCCAGCCCACGCGGGGAAAACTAAAGGCGGCAACTTCTGGAGGTGAAGTTGCTCTACGGCGAAAAACTGGAAACCCTCCAACGACGCAAGGACGCGCTGAAGACAGTGATTCACGACATGCCCTCACCCCGACGACCCGACCTAACCCTGACGAGACTCCCGAACACGACGACAGCTACACGGCGCGACGCGTACCCGACCTCACCGAGAGGTCCGTTAAGAAGACGACGACAACGACGATGCACAGTGCCCGACGATCAACACGTACAAGCAGAGATACGACGCCCCGACGAACCCGGAACTCGAGGAAGACTGCATCTGACGTCAAGGTGTCCATCGACGGCTTTGACGTAGTCGCCCTCGTAGACACGGGAGCTGACTATTCAGTAATGAGCGGACCATTTGCGTCTAAACTGAAGAAAGTTATCACCAGATGGAGCGGTCCGCACATACGCACAGCAGGAGGCCACCTCGTGACGCCAAGTGGAACATGCACATCGCGCGTCACCATAGACGGCACAACGTACCCTGCGGCGTTCGTCGTTCTGCCTAACTGCTCCCGCGACGTAATCCTTGGAATGGACTTTTTGATGGACAACGGTGCAATAATCGATCTGCAGACTAAGTCTATAACTTTTCCCCCCATCACTCCATGACGCCGGAACCGAACCCCGAACGACGTCCTGCTGTAAGGATTGCCGATGATCATGTCACCCTGCCACCCCGCGCAAGCTTGATGGTCGCAGTCTACTGTGAAGATGCTGCTCCTGACGTCGACGCTATCGTAGACACTGATCAAAGGGTGCTTCTCGACCGTGGTGTATCTGTCGCAAGAGGCATTGCGCGATTCAAGGAACACCAATCCCACATTTTGGTTACTAATTTCACCGAGAAGTACCAGCATTTAAACAAGGGCGCGGCAATTGCATTCCTCGAAGAAACGCAAGACGCAAGTGACGTGATCGCGGTCGCCGACTTTGAACGCACACCCGTAGAAACCTTCAAGCTCCCGCAGGCATTCGACGTGAATCCGGCGCTACCGCAAGAACAACGGAAAAAATTATTGGCTTTGCTGCGTCGCTATAGCGAATGTTTTTCGTCGAGCGCAAAACTACGTCAGACCCCTATAGCGAAGCACCGAATAATAACCGAAGATGGAGCCCGACCTACCCGACAGTCACCGTACCGCGTCTCTTCACACGAACGGGAAGCCATCCGGACTCAAGTCGACGACATGCTCAGCGACATTATACAGCCATCGAAAAGCCTCTGGGCTGCGGCCGTCGTACTCGTGAAGAAAAAAGACGGCACATTAAGGTTTTGCGTTGACTACCGGCGACTGAACAAAATCATGAAAAAGGACGTGTATCCCCTCCCCCGAATCGACGACGCCCTCGACCACCTCTGCCACGCGAAGTACTTCTCATCGATGGACCTGAAGACCGGCTACTGGCAAATTGAAGTGGACGAAAGAGACCGAGAGAAGACTTCATTTATAACCCCAGACGGCCTATACGAGTTCAAGGTGATGCCGTTTGGGCTGTGCACAGCACCAGTGACGTTTCAAAGAGTCATGGAGACTGTGCTAGCTGGCCTTAAGTGGCACACCTGCCTCGTATACCTCGACGACGTAGTGGTACTCGCCCAGACTTTCGACGAACACCTTGAAAGGTTGGAGTCTGTGCTCGAGGCCATTCGTGCGTCGGGGCTTACGCTGAAGCTTGAAAAGTGCCGTTTCGCATACGGGGAACTCAAGTTTTTGGGCCACGTCGTCAACGCCGCGGAAGTCCTACCTGACTCGACAAAAACTTCAGCCATTTCGAACTTCCCAAGGCCGAAAGACAAGAAGGGCGTGCGAAAATTTCTCGGGCTGTGCGCATACTACCGGCGCTTCGTCGCAAACTTCGCACGCATTGCAGAGCCACTCACGCGCTTGACGAAAGATAGCACCCCTTTCAGCTGGGAAAACGACCAAGAAAAAGCCTTCTGCGAGCTGCAAAAACGCCTGCAAAGCCCGCCCGTGCTCGCTCATTTCGACGAGAATGCCGAAACGGAAATGCACGCGGACGCCAGTGATATAGGCTTGGGTGCCGTCCTTGTCCAAAAGCAAAGCGGCTGCGAAAGGGTAATCGCCTATGCCAGCCGTGGTCTGTCGAAGGAGGAGAAAAACTATTCTGCCTCTGAGAAAGAGTGCCTGGCTATTATATGGGCGATTTCAAAATTTCGCCCATACGTGTATGGAAGGCCATTCAAGGTTGTAACAGACCACCATGCGCTGTGTTGGCTCGCCAATTTGAAGGACCCCTCTGGCCGTCTTGGGCGGTGGAGCTTGCGCCTGCAGGAGTTCGACGTTACAGTCGTTTATAAATCCGGCAGGAAATACTCCGACGCCGACTGCCTGTCCCGCGCCCCCGTCGACCCACCACCACAAGACTCTGCTGAAGACAGCGCGTTCTTCGGGATCGTGACGGAGAGCGACCTAGCCGCCCAGCAGCGTGCCGACCCCGACTTACGCGTCATAATCGAGTACCTCGAGGGATGCAACGTTGCCGTTCCTAGGACCTTTAAACGCAGCTTACCAGCATTCAGCCTGAGAAACTCCGTCCTTGTGAAGAAAAATTTCAGCCTCGGAACAAGAGCGAATTACCTTCTCGTCATCCCCACGGACCTTCGTGACGAAATTTTGGAAGCGTGCCACGACGACCCGTCTTCCGGACATCTGGGCACAGCCCGCACTATTGGAAAAATCAAGGCGAGGTACTACTGGCCCGGCCTTACCTCTGATGTCACCCACTACGTCCGGAGCTGCCGTGACTGCCAACGACGAAAAACGCCGCCGACAAGACCCGCCGGACTTCTGCAACCGATCGCCGTCCCATCGAGACCATTTCAACAGATTGGAATTGACCTTTTAGGCCCGTTCCCTATGTCACGATCACAGAACAAGTGGATTGTCATAGCGACAGACTACATGACGCGCTACGCAGAGACCGCCGCTCTTCCGAGGGGGACTGCACAAGAAGTGGCGAAGTTCTTTATAAGCCAAGTTGTGCTGCGACATGGAGCCCCGGAAGTCCTAATCACAGACCGCGAAACGGCATTTACTGCGGAGCTGATGCAAGGAGTATTACGCTACAGCGACACGGATCACCGAAGAACGACGGCGTACCACCCCCAAACGAACGGACTAACAGAACGTCTGAACAAGACAATCGCAGATATGCTGTCAATGTACGTTGACGTTGAACATAAGACTTGGGACGAAGTGCTCCCGTATGTCACGTTTGCGTACAACACGGCTATCCAGGAGACGACGCAGCTGACGCCGTTCGAACTTGTCTACGGCAGAAGGCCGACTACGATGCTCGACGCCATGCTTCCGCATGTAGAAGACGACGACCTCAACGCCGACGTCCACGGATATCTTCAACGTGCGGAGGAGGCCCGCCAGCTCGCTCGAGTTCTTATAACGGACCAGCAGCTGGTGGATGCGGGCCGCTACAACCTCCGACGCCGAGACGCCGAGTACCGCCCAGGGGACCGTGTGTGGGTTTGGACTCCCATCCGACGACGCGGACTCAGTGAGAAGCTCCTGCGACGGTATTTCGGACCCTACAAGATTCTACGACGTTTTGGCCAACTCACCTACGAAGTGATCCCCGATGGTGACTCCGGCACATCACGACAACGCAGGCGGCCTGAAGTCGTCCACGTGGTTCGCTTAAAACCTTTCTACGGACGATGACGAACTTTTATTTTCATTTGTTCGGACTGTCGCTTATGTTAGCATCGGGTCGATGCACTCTTAGAGGGGGGGTAATGCCGCGAACCATACATTGGGTTTGTGTATTTGTGTTTTGCTTTTACCGCCCGGCTGCGCCGGTCTGTGTTATCTCTGCGCCAAGGGAAGCGCGTGTTCCATTCTTTCTTTCTGTGCCGCATGTGTTATCTGTTGTGATGGGGAGAGCATTCCCATCTAACGTTAACAGCCCAGAATAATCTTCTTGGATCTACTATGTTCTCGATGCGAATCGACATTTCAAGAACCACGCGCGCCAAAAGATAAAAAGCCTGCAGTGCGGACGCCGGGGCATTCGATTCGAAGACACTCGCTTGTGCAAGTCACTTTGTTGACCGCTGCTTCGCCGCCTCTGTATTCTCTTGAGTTGTTAGGGGAGCACAAGTTCGCTCCAATAAACGTGTTTCTCATTCAAGACAACTGCATCGTCCTTGTCTTCGTGACAATATATATATATATATATATATAGGTGCGTCGAACCGAGAAAATACCAATTCAATTACGGTTCGGGTTCTGGTGACACAATTTCGTTTCGGTTGAGTTCCGGTTCGGGAAATTTACACACCGAACAGGTACGCCAACCTAAACTGGTTGGCACACCGGTTCGGGAGGAATAATTATGACTCAGTGCGAAAAATATTTTAATTTGTTGTTCAAAGGATTTTAACCGAAAATGTAGATTTGGTTTATTCAAACGATGGCTTTTTCCCAATGGCAATGATGTCGATATTAATGGCCGCTCTAAACAATTTGTCTACGCAACCTGGTAAATGAATGAAGTTGTTTTTGTTCACCAGACACTTTTTGGCCCAGCGCTTGTGACGTAACAGGGGCATATTTATGCGGGCGGAAGCCGCTGGCCAAAGCTACCGCAACAAAAAAGGTCGGTCAGATTTAGTGTTGCCTCGGATTTTGTTTTAGCGTGCCATTGCATTGCTAAGAGGCCGTTAATGTGTTCATAGATCGATTTTTCCAGATACATCAGCGCTTACATTGGGAAGAGTCAAACGAACGTTTTTGAATACTTACTATCGTTTTGGGTGAAAGCAACGTCTTGCGGGGTCGGAATAAATTAGAGCCATTTACCGAAGGTGATTATTTTCAAATGAAGGAATGCTACAGTTTTTTTTGCTTTCTTGGTTGCCTTCACGTCCCCAGCAGACCGTGTAGGCAGACGCACCTGGGGAATAACGCCGACCACGATCTTAGATGACTTGGGCATAAAGCTGTCTTTCACCCCCAGCAGAAAATGAGTTTGCCTGCCTTTTTATACCACTAACAATCTACACACACACACACGCGCGCGCGCGCGCGCGCGTGTGTGTGTGTGTGTGTGTGCGTGTTTCTGTAGTCAAGGAAATAACTAGCAATTATGCAAGCAAGCCATCCACGTTAGCGCTAACTCCATGATGCAGTAAGCTTTTAGCCACAATGAAATTTTAAGCAAAAATGTGAAAAAATGTCAGCTGAAAATGGCGTTCGTAATGGCACTTCAGGGAGTAGGGTGGGGGAGGGAACAGCATCGCCGGCGGAAGGAGGCAGAGACTCCTCCCCCATGGAAACACCGGAGGAAGCTCGTCCGCCAAGCTCCTCTCCCCCCCGTAGTCACTGCCTATGCATTAAATTTTGTAAATCTTGACAAGAGGAGGTTGAATAGTTGTTAATTTGTTTTAAAGCCGCGCAATCATTAATGTGGGCAATTGCACTTTTTGAGCAACAAGCTCCGCGTGAACGTCAAACAGTAAGTGGGAATATGGTTTTACCAGAAAGTAAAATTAGTTACATGCATCATTAAAACCGTACGTATACAATCGTAAAAACATGATTCATTTTGCTATGCTACCCCTTGTGTAACACCCCTCTGTGGGGGGTTTTAATTAAATACAAAGAGAAGTGAAGAAAATAGCCGCGCAGCTAGACAGCCGCAGTAATATGAAGCCAAAAGATGTGCTGGTCAGGTGGCGGACCCTTTAGTACCACTAAACAAACAGCCAAAAAAATTAGAAAGCGGGAACATAATAATTCTGCATACCATAGAGCGGCTTTTTCAAAATTTATTGGGAAGCTTTAAAACAGCTTTTGCCTTTTTTTGGAAACCTACAGTACCCATTGGCAAGTTTTCTTTTGTTGAAAACGAATTAGCCTCAAGATTTTTGCTAAACCTAAATAGGCGTGGACACAGTGACCACTATCGGGTGCAGGTGGGGATATCCCGCCACTATTCCAGCAGAAGGCCAATCGCACTGGACAGTTTAACCTCATGAAAACGTTATTTTCGTATAGCCTGCCTCAAACACTGCATGATATAAAACATAACGGCTGAAATAGCCGAGTCGGCCGGGCAAACGACTGTCAAAAAGCGGAGATTTGGAAACGGAATAAGGAGAGCGCGGCCAATCAAGCCAGGTTGAAGTGACGTTCCTGCCGGCCCAGCAGGCGTGCGACCGGCGGAACACGGTGGGCCAGCAGGGGAAAACCTGTGCGCAACGCTTTGCCATCGCCGCAGTCCCAGGGTAAGCGCTCCCAGCGGGGCTCGACTGGCTCTCCTGGCTGGCCGTGACAAGGAGTGCAGTGACGGCCGCAATGTCACTTCTGCTTCATGGCTTTTTGGGAGATTCGCCTGCCGGTACACAATCTCCTGCGACGGGACTGTTTTAACCGTTTAAAAATAATTAACAACGCATTTCACGGCACTAGCAACCATGTCTCAGTTGGTTTGGTGGTAGGTACTGTACGTTCAGAGTGAATTTGGTACAGAAGCAATTTGAGCGCAGTTGGCCGTTTTTTTTTTACTTGTCCACTGGCCCTTTACTGGATGATGGGCGGTTAAGCATTTAGCACTTGTAGGTATTTTGTTTCCAAGTGGCATGTGAATTGCGAAATGGCAACGACCACCCACCCTAAAGGTAAAAAAAACGCCCTTGCAAGCAGACGAGCTGCCTTAACCTACGAAATGCTCGAAAACTGTGTCTGCCCATGCCAATTCCCACAAGAAATTTTTCACAGTGGGTTGACGAAAGAAATGCCTAGACATCCTGGTAACATTCGGAACCTCGGTATGAGGCACGTGCACGTTGATTTATACGGGTAACCATCCACATCGGCTTGGCGGGTTGCAAGTAGCCGACACTACACTGTACGAAGCCACCATTGGCATGGGCACTTTTTGTGTTGGTATAGGCGAGAGGCGGTGGTGGGTATTTGGAAGCCAGCGGCACGTAAAACCATAGGGTAAAAGGCCACGATTGGCATTCGTTGACAAAGGGACGAGCCGCCAAGACCGCCCTGATGCTTCCTTTATTACTCTGAACCCGTGATGATGATAGTGGGGCATCAGAGGGGCATTGCTACTACCTTTACAATAGCCTCCCCCCGCGCGACAATGAAGGAGCAGAGCTGCAGCCAAAAATTGCTTAGTCCATGGAGAGTTCCTTTTAAGTCCATGTAAGCCAACATAGTTCAACACCTCATGCCTTCCATCTCCACCGGTGGTACCGTTGTCTCGGCGTCCGTGGACGCATGAACCGAGGCACTACGGCCAATAGATGCAGTCTTGTAAGGAGACTAGTCGAGCTTCTTTTTTGAGGTTGGTAGCCGGTATCACTTGCGGTATCCAACTCCCATCACTTTTCTTACTCACAGCCGGGTGCATGCCGGACATATTAGAAGTGGGCTTCCCTTTTCATGAGATTTTGCGCATTGTACTCCAGGGGGCTAATACAGCTCTGTGCTTTGACACGTGGCGCACTGTACGACCTTTTACTGAAAACTCACGCTGCACACGGATATTCATCCCTTCCGCAAACTTCTTTAGTTTGCAGCGCCGACTTTTTGGGAATGGTAGTCAATTATGAACAAACCCAGCTTTCAGCTCCTCTGTCTTCGAACGCTTACCCCTAGCAGTTTTCACCTTGCCTCGCTTACACCGCTTACTTTCGTGGAGCATACATGTTAAGTCTGGAGGACAAAGTAGGTTGCGTGCTAACAAACATTTCTTTCTGCATTCGACCGGCGAATCTTTGGAAATCGGCTTGGGTTCTCTACCCTTGCACATTTCTTGTGTGGTCGCTTGAGGGGATTGAAGACTACAATGCTGCATGTGTGGCACATGTAATGGAAGGTTGTCTATGGTCGAGGCGTTGCTTATGTCATTCGCTTGCGCTTCTCCAACCGTCGCAGGAATCATTTCCCCTTTACCTGACACGTTACTCTCAGCGGTAACCTCGATGGATTTCGTCTCTTCTCGATTATACACGAAATAGCCGGTTTCCAGTGTCGTTGCCCCTTGAAAATTCGTTTGTTTTCGTCGTAACGTGACCCTTGCAATTCACTGCTCTATTACCCTGATTGGTGTCTGAAGTATCGCTATTTTGAAAATATTCTTCCCGGTCTGGGCGGTGTTCCTTCAGAATTGCATAGCTTCGATCTCTAGGAAGCAATTAGGTTTTGTAGGGCTCTCTTTGCTTCGACCATTTTAAAGTCTGCCTGGTCCATTGCCGTAGAAACTAATTCTTCAAACTTGAGTGCATCTTCAACCGCGGCTTCCCATTCGTCAATTTCCACGGTGTCTTGAACTTCTCTGTTGATCGCTTTCCGTTCGTCACGATATTCAAGGAAATTGCGAATAAGTTTTTTCAAATCACCTATTGGTGGTCTTTCCATCGGGAGGAAGTCTTCAACCTTGCCGATGACAGACGTGATAGATTTTCGGACGATGCGCCGCCTTCCGAGTAGGGCCTCTATATTCCGGTCCAGCGTCACAAATCTCGTTAGCGCTGGCCACCGTGCTCAGAGAGAAGTCGGCGTCATCTCCGCGTCAGTATCGGCCCCGCATTGAATCATCATCTTGCGGTCTTGTTGGGTTTGAAATGCAAATTACGAAGTTGTGATTAAGACAATTACATGCAACACATGGACCGTTACATGTATTGACCAAATAAATACGGAGAATTTTTCGCATAAGAGCGGAAATATTTGAATCACTCAGGAAAGGGAGTTTGTTTGACGTGTACATTGTTCTCAACAAATAGTGCAATAGAGAAGGACGTAGTTGCAAGCTCCTCATTCGAGTCCATAAGCTAGGGATCCAAATTTTTCACGTCCCAGGGAAATTCCTGAGGGGGCGTCCCGATGTCGGTCACACAGACGTCCACTTCTTATGCCTCTTCGTCTCGCGGCAACCCATCGACTTCGCTGGACTACGTGATCGCCAACACTGCAGTCCCCCCGCTGCAGCCGGGTGCAGTCCATGCTGGAGCCCAGCAAAGGTATGGTGGCCTATGTAAAAAATCACTCTGATTTTGTTTGTTTTATAATTGTTTTAGACTACTGAACAAAACTTACCGAGCCCCAAGAAAATATTGGGTTAGGCTTTGATTAAAACTTGAGATGTAGACAGATGCGGGAATTCGTTTTTGTGTGCGCATTACACCCATCTACGAGTGGTACCTTCCAACTCCGACTGTCATGGCATGTGTGAGAGCGAACAAAAGAGTAAATGAACTTCAGGCTGGTGCAACAGGGAAGTTTCATTTCTTCGGCTTTCTCCTTAGCTATGCTGATGCACAGAGGTAATTTTGAAAGCTTATGCTACCTACTGCTTACTATTGGAAAACAGAAAGGTCGGCATTTCTTCTTGTTGTAAACTCAGAGTCACTTCCAGTTTGCAAGGACGCATGAAATTAGGCAAAACCAGATCCACCAGGTCTGAATAATGCAAGGGAGTAATTACTGACGCACACTGCTTTATTTCTTGAACATCTTTTTGCGCGTGATTCCGTTGGCCACGATTAGCTATGCTCAGTTAAATAAAATGACAAGACCTTCCTGCAACTAAGGTGTAATTTTAAGTGCTTGGAAAAAAACCCAAACATGAATAAACAATACCAATTTCGGGCATACATAATGCCTCACTCCGTGGAATATTTTCGCTCCGTGGAATCTTTTTTTTTAATTGTACTCTTTTTGCAGAAACCAAGAGAAATAATTTAAGATTGGAAATGAATACTAGTTATAACGTGCCAAAAATTGTGCTTGGAAAACATATTTACGTATAAAAGGCGGTACAACCGCCATGATTGATAGGCCGTCTTATTGATTTTGAGGGGCTAAGGCTTCCTGTAACGTTTTGTAAATAATTGTCGCTCAAAGTTCACTCTTGCTGTCACAAATGGCACCGCCAAAGGTTAGAAATGGTATTGCAAAAAACTGTACTACTGTAAGTAACGTGAAAATAGAAACGAAGTTATTGCTAGCAAGCCCACCATCCGGCGACATTTAGTTTCCATGAGATATAACGAAATTTTTGTGCGGATCTATAGGGAACGTTACTAGTGTACGGCTGGGTGGCAGGCCCACTACCATTCTACAGAAGCCACTATAAAAAAATAGGACGTTGATCAACCACACGTACTTTTATGCCATTACTTCCCTTATGCCGTATTGAAGTCAGTTTTCGCTTCAGTATTTTATTACTCTTATATCGGCCATAAACACAAATGATTAGTTTCGTTTATAAAAACACTGCTTTGTTTATTATTGATATCAATTTTATCAGAAGCTCCGAAGTTTAATCTACAAAGCACAAAAACCAGTAGAGCAATTAACTAGATTAATTTCAGCGGTTAACGGGTGCCGATACAATTGTCAGCTACAAGAAATGACCGAGGCATTTTACTGGTGCCCATAGTTTGATTTTATCGTATCGCCTAAGCAGAAACGGGCAGTTAAAGCACGGACAACTGTTTCAGTTTTGCGTCAACTGTGTGAGGGCTCACGTTTGTACCGCGAAAACACAGTTTATAATATTTCTGGTGTTTTTTCTGATAAAGTACGACTTTTATGGGTGAAGGGCTGCTGAGTAAAGTAGTAAAGGCTATGTCTTTCTACTTGAGTAATGGTTTTACTTCCCTAGGTGGTTTGGTTAACTTCCCTCACTCATCGAGCGTTTTATTACCACAGGAATATTATCTGTGCGCCCTGTTTATTCGAATTGATCTTGTACAGTCGATGTTTCACGTTCAGAGTCGGACGTGTACATACGCAATGTTTTATTTACCACTAGTGGCGTCATGCCATGCTTGAAACAATACAAAAAGGGCAGACCGACCAAGGGGTATGGTGCCGCTGCATCACAGGCATTACAACTCCCGCAGCTCTCACACCCACGCAGAAAGAAAAATGAAAGTTACGGCAACCTGCCTCGAGCATATTGTACTAAACGAATACTATATTGGGATACCGCACCGCACTTATTGTGTGCAATGAGTGAGCTGGCACCGCTCTCATGGCTTGGTATTTGGTTGAATCTTTGCCTTTGGAGTGGCACCCGAAAGCTTTTCTTCTAGCGTGAGCTACACTGGGCGAGGTTGAGCAGATTCGCGTGGCTCTTGGAGAGCCGTGCTACGCAAGCGCGGCACGTGGCGTCCCAGTCCACTTGATCACCATGGTAGGTGCGAACGGGCGTGGAACCGATGGCTCGGGCGTCGCAGTAACAGCGCCGTGCGCCTGTGCACCCACATCCCACGCATCCAGCGTCTTCACCGGCCTCCGTTTCGCACGTGGCGGTCCGGCCCTTATGAAGATCATGCGAGGGGTGGCCAGGTGTGGAACCGATTGCTCGCGCGTCGCAGAAATATAGCGGGGCGTTTTATAGCGGAGCGGAGCGAAACCACGCACAACTGGCGCGCCTGGTCGCCAGCGCCGCGACTGGTCTAGACTAGATTGGACTGGATTGGATTGGATTAAATTGGAAATCGTTTTAGAAGCAGTAAGCATGATAGTCAGCTAATCGTATACAACCAGTACACCTAAGAATAACCAGATAAACCATAGCTCACGCTACGTATATCCTGGCTGCCTAGCTACCCAACTGCTAATTTTTCATCATCAGCATTGCTTGTATTCATATTAATGTAGGTTTTGTCGAGCCGACCCTTTTCCCCCTAACTTTATTATTTGTTCTTTTTTGTTTGTGCAGCCGCGTATCGATCAAGCTTCTGGTTGTCTTCATCTGCATTTTTGTGGTGCTTTCCGTACTTGCGATCGTATGCTCATACATGCTCTATACTATCGGTAAGCCTTAAAATTCCGATCTTTTTTCACAAATTTCAACCCGTCACAAGTGCGTTCGTCTAGATTTATATCGAAATATGATTTCAGGTGCACCTTAAATAGCTTCTAGCAAAACAAAATATTACAGCGCAAGTGTTATTACCATATAAGGCGCATAGATTAGGTACGCTGAACATGACAATTGATAACATTTTTGAAATGTAAGTTCACTCCTAAACAGTTTTGTTGTTCCCTGAGCGTAGGCGCTTGGGGTAAAATTGTGGCAGAAATGCTCGGTAATTTTTTATTCTGCAATTTGTATTTAGAACATTTAAAGACGTTTCGCCTGAATCAATTGAAAGATACGGTTTGTCAATGCGTTGTCGCGAGCAGTGTAAATTTCTCTATTGAAGAGTCGCAGGAAAAAACAGGCAAATCCCAAAACTTGCTGTGCCATGCAACGTTCATTGCGTGCTTTCTCTACGAGATGATATCAACGACAGCATTCGGGCGTTGAAATAGTGTGGCTGTGTTGCAATATTGCTGAGTGGCCTGCTATCTATGTAAATTAGGAATTGAGATGGACTTTATTGATTAAAATCATCGCTATTCCCGCATAGGAATGCGCTCAATTTGCGTGTTATAAACATATTGTTAAGCATGCAGCTACCATTAGTGGTGAAGAAAGAGCCGTCAAAATAGCTAAGCGAAACTGGCAGGCGCACTTGCGCACTTATTGTTAGGCTCTATATCTAATTGGTCATGCTCTAGTACTACCATACCTGCCGGCTGCGTTGAAGTAGCATTTATCTGCAGTATTCTACTAAACATATCAGAGAGTTTTCACTGAGCATGCTGACGTGTCACGGTACAGTTTCTCTTGTACCGGCACTCCTTTCCGCATGCCAGAGGAAGCACGGCGAGGTGGGCCACCAATCCGTAGAATAAAAATCTACCGCAACAAACCGCACATGCCCAGTCGGCCTTCCTACAACAGAAACGGTACGGTAGCACGGCAACAAGCCAAGTTAACGCTGTCAATTATTGGCAGTTCTAACGAAAAAGATTTCTTACTCGCACCATAGCTGGCAGGGTGCCACTAAAAAATGCACGTCGAATTATGCAAGGTTTATCTTCCGTTTAGGTTTCATGTATAATTAACAAAAAAAAAGCCTTAGTGTCCGGTTGTATTAGTGTCCGGCTTCCACAGAAGATATCAAGAAATCAAAGAAGCACACCACACCTCTCAAATACGATGACTTAAGGAAACTACGACTGGTAGGGTAACGCTCTTTAAATTAAAACGTTCTACACCACCGAGCCAAGACCATCCCTCGCATCCCGCCCGCTATACGACAAAACACTCGCGTTGCTCCAATCCCCGAGAATCCGCACCCTACATACGACAAAACATGCTGAGCAGCAAGATTTCTGCAACATTTATAACCAAGACCACCACTTTCCATGCACCTGATATACAGACGCATCACCATACCCCCAAAGCTGCACAAGCCGCCAGCGTGGTGAATTCAAAGGAACTGAGCTCGTGCAGTGACTGTTTTCATCAACTACATCGAAACAGCAGAAGAGGTTGCCATCGACCTTGCTACTACAACAGGCGAAGAATTTTTACCTTTATTACTGCCTGCAAGCCGCTTGCAGGAACTACGTAAAAGGACGCATATCGCTACCTGCCTTGACAATTCTACAACATGCCAAACCACTCCCAGAACAGCAAATACTTTGGACTCGAGGTCACGAATCCGTCGGGAGTAGCGAGGTGGCACATGCCGCTGCCCGCGCTCTTTCAGACAGCGAAGTTTCCCACGAGGGCAACAGACCTCCACCTTTAGCAACAGTTAAGCCCACCCCCAGCAAATATACGCCGAAATACTCGCCCGCAATAGGAACGGGCGGCGCAAGTACGCATTCCCCCATCCCAAGCGCACTCGTGATGAAGCTACTACATTCCAGCGACTACATATTACCCCGTACCCACATAACGCTCCTCTACCTGTCATGCATCCGACCCGATACTTTGACAGATGCAAATCCTGCCCCAAACCAGGTAACCCGTTTTTCACAGTATGGGAGTGTCAGCAATCCCCTACCCTCACCCCTAACCCCACCCCTGCCTATGGGCAGTGGGTGGAGCTGTTCACCAGCATCGACCTCTCAAACCAGCGACGATTGGTGGAGAGTTCACGTGTGAACAGCATAGTCCAAGGAATCCCGGAGTAACGGCGGCTCCCACCTGGCGGTGCCCTGATATCAGCACATCGATTCAAATAAAGTTTATTCATCATCATTCCTTCGTGTCATCGGCCACTCCTTCTTCTAGACCCGTCTGTTAATATCCACTGTTACCCCAATTGTCCACTGTTTGTGGATTTGTCTCATTACATGGCCAGCCCAAGACCATTTCTTTTTACTTGCTTAAGATATCTTCTACTAGAACTTGTTTCTTGATCCAGGAAGCTCATTTTCTGTCTTTATGTTCCTCCAATCATTATTCGCTCAATGGCCAGTTCAGCCGGGTTAAGTGGGCGTTCAATTTGTTTAAAAAAGCCAAGTTTCCGCTTCCAATAGCATCACAGGTAGTATGCACTGGTTGTATATTTTCCGGGATCGACGTTGCTTACTTTGTGTTCTTTGACAGTGCTGTACGAGTGCACCCCAGGGCATAGCTATTGTGAGCCTAATTAGTCTCTCGTGGTTGGGTCAGCCCTGCCCATTTGTCCGAGGTAGTTATATTCATTTACTTCCCCTAGAGTTCCGTTTTCCACGTTGAAGTAGACCCGTCGAGCATGCACAATCCCGAATAAATTAGATTTCTTTCATATTTATGTTTAGACCAAGGGCCTGCTTTGTCAATGTAGCTGCTGAGGCGGTGTCTGCAGGCGCTCATCATCTCAGTCAGCAATGCGCAGTCGTCTCCAAGCCTCCAATGACATTACAATCCTGTTTATCTCCAATCCAGTTTGTTCGCAGTCACGCTGTCGGAAAACTCCCTCGTTTTGGCGAGAAATCGTTTGGCCAGATAGCACCTGTCTTACTCCCGCTCGGATCGGGAGATTATTAATTTGCTTGTGAAATGTTTTTCTTGCCATTCATCTCTTCATATGTAGTCTAGAAGGCTGACGTCGGTCTCTTCTATCCCCTTGTACTTTAATGCTTTTTGCATGCTGTGGGGTTCGCTGCATTAAAAGCTTTCTCATAACCTATATTTGCCATGTAAAGAGGTTTAGCACTTTCCGCGGATATTTCTATCACCTAATTGACAACATAGATGTTATCGATGGTTGAATGTCCTTTCCTAAACCCAGCCTGCTCTTTCGGTTTTTGGCCATCAAGGCTGTCAGCTAGGCGGGTAACTACAACTTTGGTAAACAACTGAGAGTCGGCTGATTGGGTTGTAATTCCTAAGATTCCTGTTGTCGCCCTTTTTAAGAATCAGAATAATGTTAAGGTTATTCCAGGCTATGGACACTTTTTGAATCTTTTAGCATTGAGCAATCAGAAAATAGGGCAGCAAGTTTTTACAGTACAATACCTTCTCGTTTTTGAAAATGTCCACAGTTGTATCGTCGTTATCAGCTGCTACCTTATTTCACGGTTTTGAGCGCCTTTGCTACTCCCGCTTTCGATACGCGCGTGACCCCACAAGTAAAGCAGATAATCTCAGTAGTTTCTCCTGGTATTATGCCGCTGGCACACGGTCAGGGGTATAATCCTTCTGCAAATTTTATTATCTCGCCTATGTCCTGCATATTGTTACTCTGCTCGCCTCTGAATGCGCACATTATTTTTGCCAGTGGCTAGCTTCTTTTTAGTTGCTTTTAAGCTTCGTCCTCTTCGCCGCATTTCCCCGATCACTGCCATGTTGTATGCACGAATATTGTTTGTTTTACTTGCGGTAATCAATTAACACCGCTCTGATATCTCACATTACCCGCCATTCTGAACACGTTTATGTTGTTAGGTTTTGCAAATTGTTCCTTCGTTTGAGTTGTTAGTTTTCTAGTTTGTTTATTACGTGCCTCTTCAACCACAGCTGCTATTATTTCTGTGGTTGCCGTTGCTACGCTGTAATTTAGCCTGTCTACACTATCCTCGTCCGCGAATAGTAACCCATCCGTCCTGCGTCTGACTGACTGCATGCTGCGTTTCATACTTTTCACCTGTTCCTTTTTTCGCTTTTCAGATTCAGCCTTACTTTGCATGTAACCATGCTGAGATCGCTGCTTCAAATCTTACTCATCACTTCTACGTCCTGCACCAACACCTGCATTGTCCCGTAAAAAGAAGTCCCTTTCATTTGTTGTTTTTCCTTGAGGACTTTCCGTGCCAATTTTATATTCTTTTGTTTCTAGAAAAAAACCTGTTCAAGAGACACATGTTATTTTCCTTCTCAAATTCTACCAGTTTATCTCCTCCTAAGGAGTGACGGTCTATTCCAGAGTTTACCACTTACCTTTCACTAATTTTCTTCATACTGACTTTCCTGTACGTCTACAATCCCAAGCGTGAACTGTGTTGCTGCTTTCTTCGAAGTTTATTATATGTCTTTGTGCAAAATGTCTACGGATTCATCATCGTCGCTAGCGGGTCACGCGTGAGTCTGCACTATTTTTAGCATGTACCACTTGTTCAGCTTGATAACGACGGCTGCGACTTTTACGGTGCCCTCTTTTTTTCTATGAAGGAAGAATCCACCCCGTGTTCTCTTTTGTGCTAAAGTCGTCTATTGAACAAAAAATACCTGCTAGTCAGCTCCAGGGAGACCTCTTAGTTATTTTAAATTCGCGTAACCCTCTGATATTCCACGTAATGTCCCAGAGCTCTGCTTGCAATACAGGTGAGTTTCCCTTGCTGAACAGGGCTCGTGGGTTAAACGTTGAGAGGGTTAAAAAAGCAGCCTGTGCAGACCAAGAGATTCTTAGTACTCTCTGCTGCATCCCTTGTCTTACTGCTGCCGTGGTCGGTGCTCTCGAGCTTCTGGGAACTAAGGATCCAAATTTACTTTGGCAAGTCTAAGGGCGCGTAGGCCAACTATTGCACAAGGGTGGCCAGATACCTTTCAAGCGACGGAGTGGTTTTTCTGTACCAAAGAGCCTTTCCAGCGTGGTTGAACCTATCTGGATTAGCCTCTGAGGTATCCGAGATGATTTGTACTTCCGGAGAAAGCAGCGTTCCACGCCTGTGTGTGTTGTGGTCAGAGAGCTCGACGAAGAACGAAGAAATTTTAGAGAGGGAAAGGCAGGGACGATGAGAGAGCGAGGGACAAGCATCCCGCTTATGACGTTGTCCCGCACATGGCTGTAAGACTCCGCCAGCGTCTGTTATATTATCTTTATGCGCGTAGTTCCCAGAGAAAAAGCAGGGGTGCGTGGTTACCTCGGAGAGGTCTGCTGACTTTTGCCGAGTGCAAAAGGAGCCATTGGTATAAGAATAAAATACTAAGCAAACAATTATTGCAACAACGATATTGTAACAGGCTCAGTAAAACCAATTATATCATTTTTTGCGGGAAAGGTAGATCTTCACTGTCGGGATTTCTTTTGTGTTGACGAAGCAAACTGTGAACAAGACCAAGTCTACATTTTTTTACCTCCGACATTTGAAATTCTTAATGCACGCTACTGCTAATTTTTTTGGGTACAAATTATACTCTTGTAAGTGCATATAAAAAGCAGGAAATCAAACAAGTAATATATTTTTTTTGACGATGGAATTTTTCCTGCCGGCAAACATTTTTCGCTATTTGGTATCGTCGCAGCAGTTGTGGCTATCAGAAATATTTACTTCCGTAGTAGCGCTACACAAAGCTAACACGCACAATTTAACGTTTTTCTGGATACGTATCCAAACTAAACAATGTTCTCTATTCTGAAGCAAAGAAACAGAGAGACACTGGCACTAATAAATATTCTCAGAAAATTTGCACCACGAGTCACTGTTCCCAGCCTACTAATATTCTCCCCGTTAATAACTGCCGTCCTGTCAACTGGTGCTACGAAGGCAGCATCATCACCCGATAAATAAATAAATAAATAAATAAATAAACAAATAAATAAATAAATAAATAAATAAATAAATAAATAAATAAATAAATAAATAAATAAATAAATAAATAAATAAATAAATAAATAAATAAATAAATGAATAAATAAATAATTTTATTTATATTTGATATTCACGAACATACTGATATCGATAGCATGACAAAAAGCCAAGGAAAGTGGCTTGACGGGGGCTACTGCCCTTAATGTAAAAGTTCAGTGAAATTATAAATACAAAGTGTAAGGCACACTGTTCACTAAAAATTTCGTATTAATACAGTAAATATGGATAAGCAATTCAGCAGTGCCACCTTTTCTAGGGGCCGAGAACAACATACATCCCTCTAGAGTACGCGTGTACCGACTGCCTTCAAGAGAAAATATAAAATAAAATACCAACCACACTTAAGAAAAGAAAAGAATACTCACATCACCAAGTGCGAATACAGCATGATATGTAATATGACCATACAGAAAAAAGACATTCCAAATAACTGGGTATGCAAACTAAGAAGTGAAGGAAAGCGTAACACATCATCTGTTGGCCATAAGTTCTCGGGCAAGGAGCCAACCAGCTTTCTGCATGACGCATATTATGGCTGTTGCATTTTAACGTCAGGTTGGCTATTTGTAGAAAAAATCTGAAATTTTTCATTTCTTTGTAATACCGTTTAATTAGTGTTTTACCACATAATCTAAACCAGTACCTAAACAGATTGAAGAACTGGTCCTGCATTAGCATGTAGTAAATAGAGTAAATAGTAGTAAATTTTGTAAATAGAGCTTTGTAATGTTAGTGTTAGTTGTGTGGGGTCCGTTCAAATAACCAGTAATAAGCCTGAATTAAGGTGGCAGTAAATAACACAGTTGTAAGATTTATGTGACAACAGCTTGATCTTTTGGGGTAGAAAAATCTCAACCTCGTAAGCACCCGAAGAGAACAAGAAACTGTAACTGCTTTATTTTGAACCAGTTTGTTCAAGGTCTTGTCCTTTACAAAATAGACACCAAGAGCTCTGATATCTTAAATAATACGCAGCGCAGAGGTTTCCATGCATAGGGTGCCCTCAATGCTGGCTTTCATATCTTTTTGGCTCAAAGAGCCGAGATTTTGTCTGATGCAAAGGAAGTGTTTGGGCTTGTTGGTTAATACTTCGCTGTGTGTGTAACCTCCTTCTTTCTGTCCGGTCTTGAGCGCTGTTTTTGTTTAGAAAATTTGTCTTAGTGGTGCTGATTTTTAATGCATTGTTTGTGCTCCACACATTTTGCATAATTAGCACATGGTTTGCACCTAGTAATATTTGAGCAGGTTCCTAAGCAATAAACGCAGAAGTACTGTGGTCAGCATAAATAAATTTGAAGACAGGGCAATATTTAGAATGTCGTTTATGTACATTGAATCCAGCAATGACTCAATTATGCTTAAATTGGGCTATCCAGATTTGAGCGGTTTGCTAGCAGGTAGTTTATGTAAAACAACCTGGATGCAAAATTTCACATAGCTTCCTAACAGATAGAAGAATGCAACCCTGAAACCGCCACATTGAAGTTTTGTAAGCAAAATTTTATGATTAGTTCGTTCGAAAGCTTTTCACAAATTAACAATCACTGCTAGTGTTAGGAACCTATTTTTTAACGACTGTACAATAAAGTCTTTTGGCGGCAGATTGGCCTTATCTGTTAAACACTCATCGTATATCCAAGTTGTAAATCGGACTAATACAATGTTTTGCAGAAAATCTGGTAATTTTTCAGTGATTAGCCTTTCAAGGCCTTATGAAAACACAGGTGGAACAAATATCGGCCTGTTATTTGGAATCTTTTTTATCACCGCCTTCACATATTAGGCGAAATTTAGCCATTTTTATAAGTGCTGGAGAGAGAGAGAAATTTTAATCACAGTTGAAGTGAGCATATTTGTGGTCGGTGTCTTCAGTCCAAGACACCGTCGGTACTGCCGGCTGTCTTCGCCCTTTCTGCTAGCAAAAGCTGTGCTTCAGGGCAGGAGCTGGCCAGCGTACTTTCCCACTGCTCCTCTGAGGGGTTGGGATGGGGGAAGACCTGAGTTTAGTTGGCATTCCCAGATAATATCGTAAAGTGTGCATGGGGCTTGGCAATAAGTATATAAATTATCATAGAGAGTAGCACGGATGGCGTGTAGTTCTGTTAGGTGTGGGTACGTGATAGTTTGCAGTTGTCTCAGGGTGACTTCCTGTTCTTTCGTGGCCTGATTGGTGACTGGTGGATAGAGTTGTCTCTCAAGATCGTTCATGTAGGTCGAAGCCTCCCCGGAGCTGCAGTCCAGGTTTGGTTGGGTCTTGTTCGACTGCGGTCCATGCCAGGGGACGTGCAAAGCTGCCCTAAGCAAAGCGTCCCTCACTTCGGCTGCAGTTACTGGGCTATCGAGACCTGCATTGGGACGTCCCCCGTACTCTGGCAACTGCACCCTGGGTGTAGGCGGAAAATATCTTGCCTCCAGCTCCCGTAAGAGCTCCTCTTGCCTGCCAGGAAATTGGTGAATGATGACTTGCATTGTCTTACTTGTTTTACTCCGACTTTTATTACGATCGACTAGGTAGCGGGGGATGTTCCACGTCTTGGATGTACTGAGTCTTCCATGAATAGCGTCGCACATCTGAAGCCAGTTCTGCCTACAGAGCGTGGCCGCTTACGTTGATGCCTCTTTGTTGAGAAAGCTATTCGTTTATGAAGTGACTTGTTGTGCCTTGTGACTTTGCACCTTCCATCTGCGAAAAAGGCTGCGCCTTGCCTCCCATAAATGAAACAGGTGTAGGTCGACCACTTCAATGCCATCGCAGAGGATGAGTTTCTTCGTGTAGTGCGTGGTTTCTTCGACGAGTGCCTTCACGAGATGACTCATGTCTTCTAACTTTTCTTCAGTTTTACCTCCTCTTTGGTAACATAGTGCTTGCCATTGAGTACGTTTTGCTACCCCGATGACCCTACGGAAGTGAGGCCCTCGGAGTTTCTTTTGTAGTATCATATGTTCACTCCCGAGGTTGTCCCCCGTGTTACTCCAGGTAGTATTTGGGGCGTGTGCAACCAGCGTAAGGTCACGGCGGGTATCCCGGGCTGTGCTCGTGCCTATACGAGTCGGGGCACCTGCCTGAGTGAGGAAAAGTAGGCTTCCCTGGTGTGACGTCGTCAGCGCCATATACGCTGACGACGTCACACTCTGGTGTACAAAGGGTAGCCCCGGCGAGCAGGAATACACGTTACAACAGGGTCTCGATATCATCAGCGGGCACGCCCATGACGTAGGACTCACCTGCTCAAACGAGAAATCAGAATATGTAGTGGTATTAGACAACAGAACCAAGAAAAATAACCAATATCGCAACCTAATTAATCTGACAGTAAACAACTTGCCCATCCCTCGCCGTAGCCACATCAAGGTCCTGGGCTTCATCCTCCAACAAGACGGTAAAAGTACAGAATGGGTCAAATCCATCATTGCTCAAATTAACCAAATTCACCAAATGCTCCGCCGCGTGACGCGACACCATCAAGGCCTCCAAGAACACGAATTACGCAAAGTAGTGGAAGCCCTCGTGTTCTCACGCGTCATGTATGCATACCCTTTTCAGCGCCTTACCAAGACACAAGCCAAAAAAATCGAAACAGCCATCAGAAAATGCATCCGCCTAGAAATGGGAGTGCCTCTCTACGCTCCCACAGCATTAATTAATGACGCTGCCCTCCACAACACGCTTGAAGAAAAAGCCTCAGTTTATCATGAAGCTCAGCACCACCGACTAACAACTTCAATGCAAGGGCGGGAGATTCTTCGCGCCCTCGGGTATCCCACCGACCACCTCCCACCCATCACTCCCTCGCCGCCACCCTGGGAAAGCATACCAAGAATCACTGTGCTACCCATACCAAAACACATGAGTCAAGCCACAGATCAAGAACGTAGAGCATCGCGCGCTCAACATCTGCCCGAACCAATCCATGACACCTACTACACGGACGCCCGTTTTGTGGACCATACAACGACTACGGCATCGGTTGGCCCCTGCACAGCTCACGTACGGCATCACGTCAACGTCCCCTCGCCCACAGCTGCAGAGACTCAAGCCATCGCAGAAGCCATTACACTTCACCAGCATCGGACCGCCCACATTACAGTCCGCACGGACAGTCAGGGAGCACTTCGAAGCTTCGCCTCGAATGACATTCCATCCCCTGTCCACACTAGCCTGACAACATATATGCACGCGCATCCCCACCTACACGTTTTCCTCGAATGGATCCCTGGCCACCAAGGCATAGAGGGTAATGAACGAGCTCACGCTCTGGCCCGCGACGCTCATTTCCCGGGCAGCCCTCAGCCGTGGCCTGAGGAATACAATCCAAAAGAGGATAGAGCAATGCACCATAAAAGGCGCCGCGAACATCTCGGCAACCTCCGCAAAGCAAGAATGGTACTTCCCTCCCCATCTAAATTTATGTCACGGAGACACGCTACATATATTAGACAGGCGCAGACATTGTTCCTCCCCTGTGATCTGTTCCTCAACTACATACAAAAGTCACCAGGCCGTCCGCACTGTCAGGTATGCGGTGGCTATCCGGACAATGAACATACATATTGGCGCTGTGTACGGGCGACCTCGTCTTCCACATTTCTTTCGACCAACCCCTTCCCCCCTGATATTCCCTACTCGTGGTCTAGCTGGGCCGCTCCCCCTGAAAACCTACGGGCAGCCCTGTGGTCCCTCTTGGCTGCCCACATTGAAACTCTTTGTGCACCTCCGCCAAGCCCACCACCGTCGGAGGACCGTGGAACACCCCCTTCCTCCGTGGACTGATAACTCCGCGGCTCGGACTTGAACTGCCTAATAAAGTTTCATCTCTCTCAGCGTTAAGTCTCCCAGGACGATGAATGGGTTGGAACCTGCAAGGCACTTTGCTTGTCAGATCGTGTCTGCCAATCCCGAGCCTTTTTTGGGGGGCGACAGTAAGTGCGAAGGATGAACAGACTGCCCGTACATTACAGTTTTTCAAGACCTGCTCTGTGAGGACGCAATCATGGGGGTTAAAAGATTGCTGTAGTGGATGGCGGTAATGTTTTTCTTAAATAAAGTGCATACGTCTCTGCCTTCTTGCCTTGTCTATCTAATAAAGCCAGGGAGTTTGAAAATCACCATTGGTTCTTGAATTGCTATTACATCAGAGTGTTCTTGTTTATGAGCACTATGCTGTTGAGGGTCACCTTTCTTATTTATGAATCCCCTGCAATTCCACTGCCAATTATATTTTCGACTAGTGGTCTTTATGGTTCATTGGGAGGTCGGTAGTCGTGTCAATTATTTCTGGGCGATGATATGGCCTCTCTCTGCGCGCAAGACGGCCAGGGAGGGATGTAGTCTAGGTTTCAAGACTCTCTCCATGTTTAGTATTCTGTGTCTGCGGCGTCAGCTGATTAAGTTGGCACGCGATTGTTTGGAGTTGGTTTAGTATTGAGGCTCTTATATCCCCAAGGCTGGCATTTAATGTTTCTATTGGGGCGTAATGGGGTTTGTCTGTATCGTGTCTTCTTCTTGGTTCACAATTTTGCGTTTCTTTTCGATTATTGGCTGCTGGTGTGGTACGGGATTGCTTGAAGGTGGGGGTGTTTTTTCTTCATAAGTTACCTCTCTGACTGCAGAAATGAATTGTGTAAGAGTGTAATGAACTTAGCCTGTTCTGGCATGAACTCCTTGAGCGTTTGTATTTCTGTCCTTAGTGTTTGAATTTCTGCCTGGAGCTTGTTAAACTCGATACATTTCTGAGGAGGGGTTGGGGGGCGAGCAGCGGGAGAGATAACTGAAGCCCAGCTCACCTGGTTGTGCATATCTCCTTTCGCTTGCTGGTTGGCCGGTGGCTTGGATTTGGAGCGCGATCGGGACTCTGACCGAGATCTAGATCTCATCTGGGAGCTACAGCTGGTTGATTTCTTGAACAGAACCATTGACTGGCGGAAATGGGACCGCGACCACTCTTCACTTATAGTTCTGCCGCGGGAGGGCGTGTGCTTCCCAAATGACGTCTTCATCGTGCATATGAAACTACGTTCAGAGATGCTCATTCTCTGCCTGGCATTGCGCTTCCTTGATGAGCGAGATTGGCGGACGCGCCAACTACAACCACGGAGTTCAGGGGAGGGAGAGCGGGCCTGTCGGGAGGACTGCTGCTGATGCAGCTGAGGCTTTCTACAATTCACAGGCGGCCGGTAGCGTTCGGCGCAAGACTTGCCTGCCGTCTGGTGGGTGCCCCCGCACCAGAGGCACTCGGGGTGGCACTCATGCGGGTCCGTTGTTAGAGAGCCCCCATTTTCTGCAACTCGGCGTTTTAGGGGGTTGCGGGAAAACATCCGCCCTGTGACCAGACTCGTTGCATTTGCGGCAATAAGGTGCCGTTCTTTTGTACAGGTAGCTGCAAACCGAGACAGCACTGTAGTTCACATAATAGGGAACACGTTTGCTGCAGAATGTGATAACAAACGTTTCCGTGTTACCAAGCCTTCTACATGTTAGAACTTCATTCCTTGGATCCTCGGTGCGTTTAAGGACTGTGTCGGGGGTTTTCCTAAAGGTCGATATTATGAATGACCCCTTTGCAGGAATTGTCTCGAGATAGCGCGTATGATGCAGCCTCGTAGGAGTTCCCATCAATTGTTAATTTCTTGATATCGCTTAGCTTCATTGCTGTAGTTTCACAATGGGTACTGTCGACAAGGATGTTTAGCTACCCGTCTACGCGCACCTTGATGTTAACTGGTCCAACTGGCAGCATTACTCTAGTGGCTATAGCCATTAGCAATTTTTCTGGGCTCAGCCTGGTAAGGCGGAGACCATTTCTTTGCCGAAATGCCAGCTTCAGATCTTCAGCAGGGAGGGGACGCGGTCGGTCCTGCGCACTGCTGGCCGGATTTTGCAGAGGGCGGGCTTCTCCGGCGTTTTGGCCAATTGCTGTTGAGCGATTAGGAATCGCTGGTCTCGGCGGCGTCCGGCACTGCTGGCGACGAGAATATAGGGCGCATTAGCTGTTGCGTCTTCGTCCGAATGTGCGGTGGCGTCTTGGTTGTCGCGGGTTTCCCTCTCTTCATCCTCCAAGCCGCCGTGTGATGACAGGTGGGCTTCTTCAGAGACGGCGCACGATCAAGCACTCGCCATCTGGTACGACGTGACTGTTCAGTTCATGAATGAGCCGCACCGCTAAGGCGTGAGGCTTAGCGATGCGGCCGCCGCTTTGGTAGTTCGAACGGCCGCAAGGTGCAAAGCAATGCACTTACGACATCGGATTGAGTAAGAACAGGCGCCTGGGGACTTAAGGAACACGATAGCATTGTTGTTTCAGAACACTGCCGTTGATTTCCGCCAGAGGTTGATCCTAAGTGCTGAAAGCGCGTCATTTGAAACTTCAAGATTGTTCACATGTACAAGGGCAGGGCTGATTACGTCGAGCGTGAACTCCATGTGTCCTTTTTGAATGTCATCATGATCGCCCGAGTTGGTATTGCATAATGTATAAAATACGGAACAGATTTCAGAACTACTTCTAGGTGTTCAGAATGAACGTTTTGCCATTTCTAGCACCCATATAATCGTCAATACAAGGATTGTGAGTACTGCTTACAATAGTGACAAAGACATTATTCAACTCATCAGCTATCTACGTTACATAAATTGGTTGACTATTTAGTATTATCGGTGCGCTTAGCGGGAATTCTTTCGGGAAGTCTGTCGAGCACCAAGTTTAGTCTGTTCGATGCAACATCCGTTTTGTTTCAGTGCTTCCTCTTTAAATAGGTTGAAAACGTAGTTTCCTTTACCCTGTCTAATACAGCGTGTCGCCTTATTTTGAAATGCCACAAATGCCAGGAGATCACCAGAGTTTGTAGTTTGTAGAAAGCGCCTGTAAAGGACATTTTTCTGTTTCATAGGCTTGAATGACTGGCCGTAATCTATGGCTTTCGTAATGTTTTATCATGCGCGGTAAGGCCGCTTGGTCGATACTATACACAGAGATGTGTTGGTTGAAGCATCACATTTTACTGAGTAACAGACAGATATTTTCTGCCTTTTGTTAGCGAAGGAATAAAGGTCTCAGTATTACCAAAGTTTGATAATTACTTAGTTGCTCGATGTCTACAGACGACTTCTATTATATTTCTTTGTACAAGACGCTCATGCTAATTAATGTATGAAAAGACAAATATTTACTTCAGCACTGTTCCCGTGTGCTTCGTAAAATGTCTGGCATTGTAAGTGTTCCAGCGTTGCACCAATCCAAAGAATGCACAAAAACACAAAACCTAGGGTGAAATGTTTGCCCCACAAGAGTTAAAAGCAGAAGAAGGCAGACTGGGACTGCCGGCTACAAAGGCCTGAAAAAGGCCCTCAACCAGTTTAGTACAGCATGATGAATAAGCAAGATTGAAAAGCTGGAAAATCTTACCTTTGAGTAATAAAAGTATAAGCACCATTGAGAGCACCAAATAATAAATAAGAATAATGGTAAGGTAAAACGAAGAAATTAAAGTACAGAAGATTAAAGTAAAAATTACGCAAGAGGAGAAATCTCAGAAGAAGTATGGTTGCGTTTTGAACCGAAACTGCACAATAAGCACATTGAAAGACGGCTAACCAACATTCAGAGTCCTACCCATTTAGGGAGACATCCTGACTTAAAATGTTTCACCTGCCCTTTAAATTAGTTTTTAGTGTATTTGAAATACATCTGGTCTCCATCTTTGTTTATATATGTCGTTGTGTTGAGGTAGAAGGGACGACCTGCCGTAGTTTGTTCGTACTTTCGGTATATGTATGTAGGGATAGCTGAAAAAGTATGTATTTCCAGTTTTGCTTAATTTAACACGAAGATTTTCTCTGTGTATAAATCGTAAAAGCTCAATATACTACATTGGCATACGGTACTGAAGAAATTTCAAACCCGTTCTCAAGTAGGAATAGGGCCTACGAAAATTTACAAATATATGATGGACTCTTTGTGTAAAAGGAGGTTGTATATACCTTCTCTGTACTGGTTTTACAAATTTACGTGATATTTACAAGCGGTGCAAATTTGTCGAGGTCCTTCAACGCGCTTTCTTAAGTCGCAATAATCGGGATGTAGGAAAATATATTTTGCATGCAAATTTCGGCCTCCTATAGTGTTTTATAATTTTGCAGCCACCAGCAATTCCACCATGCCCCGGACGAGGCCAGCCATGAGAACTTCGGCGAAGACCCAAGTACGCACGACCAAAGTGACCAAAGCGACCAAAGCGACCAAAGCGACCAAAATCACCAAAAGGACCAAACCTACCAGACCAAGAAGAACTACCACAACGAGCAAAACTACCACAGCGACCGACGGGGCGAGCAAGACCAATCCGATTCCGAAGACCTATCCGATTCCGAAGACCACTCCGACTACAACAACAACCAGATCACCCACACCTTTGGAAACAACGACATTTAAGAAAACGCCGCCTCCCCCGCCACCCACAACCACTTCAGCGCCACAGAAGCCAGCTGGGCCCCCAAACAGGACACCAAGTAAGCCTGAATACGGTTGAATTAAAAATGGGCTGATTATTCGGGCATTGCCAGCATTAAAAGTAACAGTACTGCAAAGTTCCACGACTTGTGTCTCGGTACTACTGCGAAGGCTGAATTGTTGCGGCAGTGGGTAATCATGGTCAGAGGTGGAGTTAACTGCCTGCCACAGGCTACGGTTACGCAGTGCTTTGCATTGCGGCCGTGACGGCAAACTGCGCCGCATTCCACGTGATGCCGCGTTGCCTCTAACAGTGGCCGCGCCTGTACATCTGGCCTTTATTAAAGCAGCATGCGGTACATTTGGCGCATTTCGAAACGTTAAGTTCACAGGTGTTTCATTTTCAAACTAAAAAAAACGTTTATCCGCTTGTGAAACTCAGGAAGGACAAGAGCGTGATAATCCCAGAAAGCTTCAAATGCGGCCGGATTACAATAACAAGAGCAGGAATTCTGTACCGTAATATCTGGTGTTCAGTAGAGCGTAATCAGAGAGAATTCCAAAACAGTCCACAACTATGCAGTGTAGACATACCCCATGTGGTGCATCGCGTTTGGGACAGTTATTTTATGTGAACGTGTTTCGTATTCATACTACGGGATTGTATTCCTTGAAAAGAACCAAACTGTGCTTACACGCTTGCCACTTAAATGGACTCGTAACTGATCCTATCAGTTTTCAAAAAAAATATACGTAAATGACGGAACGCTATGTATAATTTTATTTAGAATAAAACTGATCACTAGCTATTTCATATTAAATCAAAACAATTCCGCTTTAGTTCACTGAAGAACATTTACTCGCGGAAGATTGATGATCGCCAGCACAAAGAAGGTAGCTGTACACAGTCTGTCCTCTATCGTGCAAGGAGCAAACGGGAGGCATTTAGCTCTATAATAACGCGTAAACTGTAAAGCTCTCGGAAACAACGTGTCGTCTACTCCGGGGTGTGAGCCGTTGTGTAAATTGAAACGTATGGAAAGACATCATGGTGTTGTGTGTTGATGCCTTTTAGGAATAAGTCCAAGTAGGACTTCTTAATTGCGTACTATGAGCAGAGGAGCTGCGAAAATAACAAGTTTTTTGACCAACACAATTGGTATGTTATAGTACCTCCAGGCGATCGCTCATCATGAAGCGCTTTGTAATTGGGTGAGAAATATAGAATTTATTTCATAATTTTATTTCTCCTGCTATATAGTGTCTTGCAAGTGAGGCAGTACGTAATGTGGGAAGATACATAAAGGGGAAGAAGCTACGTTGACTATAGGTATTACGGCCTGCACGCCGCTTCTTTCGTAAAGCTTGCCTACCATTCGTCTGCCTCTACGGCGAAGTAATAACGCCCCAATAATGCGGCTTCCGCAACGCAGAGAAACACATTCAAGGCAGACCTTTTAGGTGCTGTCACATGCATCGACGACACCGGGTGTTTTGTTGCTGGGTTGAGATGCGGGGCACCCACGGTAAAAGACGAGGTTCGAGTCAGTCGTGGAGGCGGAAGGGCAGGACGTCATCTTCCGATTATGTGCACTGTGGTAGCGGTCTGACCGGTTTACCGAAGGCAAAAACATAGGCTGCGGTGCGTCGGAGCTAAACACCAAGAACAAAAGTGCGAAAGAAACTGTGGGACGCCCTCGAAGACGTTCACCCAAGTGGAGAATAAGCTGGTGTACAGGGACACCGTTTCGTTCAAGAATTTCCTACACCACGGAGCAGGCGGGCGTTGTTTTTGGTCGAAAGCAGGAAACGTGGGAAATAAAGGGCCGCCACGCGTGACATATAATGCTGAGATATCCGCGCTGGTCACAGAAGGATGGCTAGCACGGCCGTAGGCCCTTATGAATGGAGAACAAACTAAAACGCTGAGGCTAAACAGAAGAAAAGGTGGGAAGGGTTCGGAATAATGCAGAGGCGCTCTTCCGGACGAACTAAGATGGCCGCTTGTTGGAGAGTAAGAGAAAGGGTCGCATGCCGATCCTAGCACGAAAATTAAACATGCGCTTCTCGCAAAAGGGCGTGTGGAAGTACATTTTTGTTAGCGTTTTACCCGGTCAAGCTGTCAGGAAGTTTTTTAAAAGAGTGCCCAGGAAGATCCCGGAAATCATAATTGAAATCAAGTTATTGCGGGAGGGACCAACGATACGCTCGCATGAAAGGGTGCGAGAGCGGCAGGAGATTGGGAAGGTTCAGAAGAGAGTGCTGGAGCTCAAGGCGTTGCCCCAAGTGTAGAGATCTTCGGCAGCACGACACCAGAGAATATTTGGGGGGGGTGTTTGGAGATGGAGGGGTGGGGGCAGCAAACAACCGCTTCGTGTGCTAGTAAAGGGGATGAATCTCGCAATAGTCGACATCAATAGTGATGGCCGTTTTGTGGTTTGATAATGGGTGTTCAATGTTGAAGTCTATTTCAGTGGTCAGGAAGGACACACCACCTGGTTAGCATTCGAGGTGGAATGGTGGCTTTTTTAGGGCGGCACAGGCATTTGGTTATGCGGAGTATGGAGGGAGAAAACGCGGAGGTCGGCCCTCAAGGGTTTAGAAAGGGGAAACCAGCGACTCCAGGATTCAAACATGAAAAGGGGAGAGCTTAAAACTGCGTACACAAACAGGCAGGACCACAGGAAACCATTGAGTGGACGGAGATTTAGAAAATACGAAAGGCATAGATATACAGATGTACGCTATGACCGATGGGCATATGCGGGATCTGGAAAAATGTCAGGTAAACCATAGAGCACGTAGGAGAAGGTTGTATAGGACGGCTGTACTTCAAAAAGGCCTACCAATGGGAGGCAGCCACAAAGGGTGTATAGTCGGGAAATATTGAATGGAAGCGTCAAAGAGCACGGAGAGGCAATAGGGATGGAAGGCAGATGTCGTGTGATTTTGATTTCTTGACGGCAACGTGAGTTCAGAGCAAACCAATTTGAGATTTAAAATGAGACTAAGAAACGAAATCAAAAATTGGTCTAAAAGTAGACCTAGGCAATTTGAAATGTACTGATGATGTTTGAGTAGTAGCAGGCGCGAATTTTGAACTTGTATGGTGGGCAGACTTATGGTAATGTGTGTGGAGTGTTAATGTGTAAGGTGCAATGCAAAACACGTCTGAGGACTGAAACGTGATCATAGTAAACAGACACTCAACATTCCAGGTGTGAAATCACGTAGGTAATTGTTTGGAGACTGCAACATCAACTACACCTTCTGCAAGCAAGATTTTATGGATGGTTGCATAAATTTGCATATCTAGGGTATTGTGTGTTTCTCATGCGAGGAATTACAAAAGGTCAGGCCTAAATTTTGGGCTTGTAAAGGACGCCAAGCTAGACCAATCAGGAAAGTTCCTAAAGCTAAGAGCAGGAATGGCTCATATACGCAGAAGCCTAGAGGCCCACAGTCATAAGGGACTCACAAAAACCGTAGAAGGCAGTATAGAAAACGAAGAGCTCACGAATAACAAGGCAACGCCACAATTGCATTCCTTTATAAAATTATCACGGGAAAATTAAGGCAGGTGGATAGAACAGCCTATCTACGCCACAGTGACGTGTCAATTGGGACGCCCGAAGGTCTGGAGATAGCGGCAGTGAAGCTCGATGTAAAAAGACAAAGGAAGAGGTTCCTAAATAAACCGCCGTAGGCATGGATAGAATTTGTTTAGAGTAAGCTAAAGATAGTGAAGCCCTCAGGAGAGGGAAAGAAAGTAAGACTTTAGTGGACATGTCGCAAGCAAACTGGTTGAGATCAGTTTTTAGGGCAAACGGCACAAAACGAGACCAAGCTCGTATAAAAAGGTTGCCGTCGTGCAAGTGCCAATCGCGTTACGAATGCATACAGTAAGGTTGAGTTAAAAGAGTGGTTAAAATATCGAACTTCAAAAGTTGTTAAAACACGCCATAAACAAAATGAGAACCTATTTGTCCCGAGGAAAGATACAAAGATAGCTAAAAAAATCGCCGTCTGCGGCCATCTGCACAGGTTTTGGACATAAAACCTGCATTGCCGACGCACATAGGAAGGGGCCCTAGAGTATCTTGGCGGACTAGAGGCTATGGCGGTTTTTAATAGCTCGCTCAATGAAGTATACGCAGAAAGCGAGGTGCAATTAGTGGAGAAGAGAAGTACGTATACTAACCCTGAAAACACTGACAAGTGTTTGTAGAAAGGATATTGTTTCCCTCCACTGCCGCTTATCACCTGGGTGGGATTAGGTATCGGTGCGAGGCATGAAAGGACGGGAAGTACATGAAGGGGTTACAAGGGGAGCTTGATGCGAGCGGATTTTGATCTGTTCATAAAATAAAACGTACAGGTAGTAGAAGAACGAGTTCCAAGCTAACGTGCGTATTTGATCTACTGTTGATGGCAGACAATGAGAAAGTTGTGTATCGTGATATAGATTTATTGCCGCGAACTATGCAACTCTGGTCACTCTCAACGATTGCGACGACGGTAGAGCATCTTCACAGTGAACTTTGGTCATCACGCTGGCGCGGGGTTGCGTTCCACGATGTCCCGTATTGTGGACATCTCCGCGAATCTCCCATCCCAGGAAAAATCACTGCTAGTGATGAAAACCACCTCCGAAGAGGCCCGAAGGACTTGTGCAGCCGATCGCTGTGCCATGGAGCGCTTCGACTGATTGAAACAGACCTTTTGGACCCGTTGCCTGCGTCATGATCCAAAAACAAGTAGATTGTCGTAGCCATGGACTACATGACGCGTAAAGCAGAGACCGCCCATCTTCCAAGGGGGACTGACAAGAAGTCGCGAAGTTTTTCATAAACCAGGTTACGATGCGGCATTGATCCACGGAAGTCGTAATCACTGACCGTGAAACGGCCTTTACTGCGGAGCGTATGCAAGGAATATTACGCTACAGCAACACTGATCACCGAAGAACAATGGCGTACCACCCCCAAACTAACAGGCTAACTAAACGTCTGTAGAAGAGAATCACGGATATGCTGTCTATGTACGTCCACGTGGACCAAAAGACTTAGTGCAAAGTCCTCACAAAACGCCTATACAACACGGCTATACAGGAAACTACGCATATGATATCACTCGAGCTTGTCTACAAAAGGCGGCCGACTACGATGCTTGATGCCATGCTTCTGCATATAGAAGACGACGACTTCAAAGCCGACGTCCAAGGATTCCTTCAGCCTGCGGAGAACCACCAGATTAGTCGAGTTCACACAACGGATCATCAGCCAGTAGATCTGGACGCTACAACCTCTTACGCCGAAACGCCTAGTACTAACCAGGGGATCGTGTGTGGGTTTGGACTCACATCCGGCGATGTGGACTCAGTGAGAAGCTTCTGCGACTGTATTTGGGACCCTACCAGTGTCTACAACATGTTGGCCGACATACCTACGAGGTCATCCCCGATGGTGACACTGGAACATCACGACTACGCACGCGACCCGAAGTCGTTCACGGGGTTTGCCTGGAACCTTACTACATTAGATAAAATAATTTGTTGTTGTTTGTTGAGACTGTGCAATATTTTTGTATCGTGTCGATGCACTCTTATTGTGGGTAATGCCGCGAACCATGCATTGGGATTTTTTATTCATGTTTTGTTTTGGCGACCGTCTGCTCCTGGCTGTGTTATCTGTGTTATCCGTGGGTGTAGTAAAGCACGTGTTTCAGTGTTCATTTTTATGCCACATGTGTTATCTCCTCTTAATAGGGTCAGGGTTTTGAACCTACGCCCCAGCCTAGAATAATCGTCTTTGAAACGCAGTGTTCTGCGTGTAATTTGTCGTTTCTAGACACACTCGAGCAGAGAGATTAACACCCGAAGAGCAGACACCGCGGTCTTCTATTCATCAACACTACCCTGCGCGTGTAACTTTGTTCACTGCTGTTTCGCCGCCCGTGTATTCTTTGAGTTGTTAGGGGAACGGAACTCTAATAAACTTGGTTTTGCTTCAAGAAAGCTGCGTAGTCATTGGCTACGTGACAATATGCAGGGAAGTGACGCACCTTGCGCTGTTCATTAGCGGAGAGAATTAAGGGGTTCTAGCTTTTAATGAAAGCATAAAGCGCGAGTCGATATCAGGATAATATATAGCATTAGCGCGGGGTTTGAGTCCAAATATTTTATAGTGTGGCCTAATGAGATCGCAGATTACACAGGTGCACAAAGCCACATCGTAGTCAGAGAGAAGGGTGGATTGTGCCTATAATAAAACAGAGTGGTGTGCCACTACAACCTATCTGAGTTCGTGAGATTCTGGGAAGGTGGAATGTTACAGAATTAACTTTGGGAATTCGGTTCCGTGCATACAAATAACTACCAAGGGAGTTATGAACTAATTCCAGGGATGGACAAAGTGCTGCAGGTGAAATAGGCTGCCCATCCTTTGACGGAAAGAAGACACAGAGCAGGATAAATTAGTGCTACATAGATATTTGGTTGGCGGAAAGAGGGCCATGGGAGTGTTTACGTAGATGTATGGGCACGAACACGCGTTGGGGACGAAGGATCGGAGAGCTAAACAAATTTTATGCAAAGGCAGGAGTTAAAAAGGCAGAATTCCGGGGAATTACAAAAAACGGTACGGAAAATGGAGACGACGGTTTGGGCAGGAGAAGAGACGATGAAGTAGGCGAAGAAGAACAAATAAAAATTATGATACTTGCAAAAAAGAAAATCTAGAAATTCGGTTGCGATGCTTCCATCCCAACCATCGAGAGAGTGGGCTGCATTTGAAGTTTGCGTTTGGCGGGGGAGAACACGGATATGCGTCGCTATAAAACCGGTGTATGAGGCGCCCAGGATTTTGAAGGCATCGGTCATGTTGACAAGAACTTTACTTTACTTGGTCGTTGGTCGTAACAGCAATGTTAATACTTAAGGGGAGACTGACAACAATGTCTTACTTAAATAATTTAGAATTATTTCACATATTAAGTTGTTTGACGACCTGACCTTGCAAAGCTTCCTGGGTGTGCCTATAACAACACTGCCTTCGTGGTGCACCAGTGCACGCACCGTGTCCAACAGTTTAACGAAACTTGTTTCTGAGCGAGTTTGTTTATGTGTGAATATAAAAGAAAACGAGGCGTTACGCAGTCCCTGGCAAAGTCAAGATAGGACGAATAAAGCGTCCGTATCTCCGTGTGTTGTCTTCATCGAAGTGTGTTTGGTTTTTTTTTACACCTACAACTTTTGATGCTGCATATTGCCCCCTCAGTCATACGCTCTTTCGACACAAGCGTGACGAGCGTTCGGTATAATATCACGCACTGCTCGCTATTTCCCCGAACACACAGTTGCCATGACACACGGGTACCACCGAACTGGGATGATTTTGGCTACCTCGTAGTTAGTAGACGTATTAGTGCATAGTGAAGATAACCTGCATAGTAATTATAAGCACTAACTGCGAAAAGTTATCTTTTTAATTTACTACTGCATTACAAAAATTATATGTTAAAAATTGTATTTAATATTTCATTTTAACAGCAACAATATTAAAAATTATCCCTTTTAATAGGTGTTCTACAGCACGGTGTTGCCACGCTTTGAACGGGTCATATTTCATACATGCATACTACCAAACTAACAGCAATCAACAAATCAGAAGGAAAATGCACCACGCAGATCATAGTGCCGCGAACTATGTATGGGTTTGTGCTTGATTTGTTTGTTTGTTTTTACTGCCGAGCCACGCCCAGCTGTGTTATCTGCGTTCCAAACGAAGCGCTTTTAACATTCTTTACTTTTATGCCGCACTGGCTGTCACATTCAAATGCAGACTGTTTCGCCCTAACGTCACAAGCCAAGAATAATCTTCTGTGATCTAAAATGTTCTGGATGTGAATCGACGTTTCCAGAAGCACTTGCGCCGACAGATAAAGCCTGCAGAGCAGACGTCGCGGCATTCATTCGACGACACTCGCCTGTGCTAGTCACTTTGTTGACCGCTGCTTCGCCACCTCTGTATTCTTTTGAGTTGTTAGGGGAGCACAAGCTTGCTCCAATAAACTTGTTTCTCCTTCAAAAATATCGCGTCGTCCTTGGCTTCGTGATATCTGGTGGAGGTGCTGGCTACTAAGCCTTTATGCTCTCTACGACATCTGGAAGCCGCCAAGCCAGTCCAACCAGAGAATGCCGCCGACTGCAAGGATTGCTACCCGATTTCCGTCTTGTGCCCGAAGGGCTCAAGAGAAGGAACGCTGCAACCAACACCATGGTGCAAGAAACAACGTCGCCAATCATCCTGCAGCAGCCCCGAAAACCGCCATCGTTCCGTGGAGCACCCGCTGAAGACCCCGAAGAATGGTTGGATAAGCTGGAGCGCGTCCGCATCTTCAACAGGTGGGACGACGAAGAAACTTTCCGGCATGACTTCTTTTACTTAGACGATGCTGCTCGAACTTGGTTCGAGAACGATGAGAGCTCTTTGACCGACTGGACTCAATTCAAAAGGGAGTTCCTTAAGACCTTCACTACAGTGGTGAGAAAAGAGCGAGCTGCGCTTTTGCTTGAAACTCAAACGCAGCACCCCAACGATGGTGTCGTGATTTTCGTCGAGGAGATGAAGCGACTTTTTCGCCGTACCGACCCTGAAATGACCGAAGAAAAGAAGCTAAGGTTTCTAAGGCGAAGAGTGAACCAAGAGCTTTTTGCTTGTCTAGTCCGTAACCCTCCGAAAACAGTTGCGGAATTCGCGTCTGAGGTAGCCGCGATGGAGAAGACGCTAGAAATTCGAACGAGGCAGTACGACCGCCCTGTCAACGCACTGTTCTCGGAGAACATCGGTGCCGCAACTGTAAGCTCCGATACACTGAGCGAGACCATCCGAGCAGTTGTGAAGGAGGAGCTTGAGAAGCTTTTTCCAACGACGCCGCAACCTCAAGTGGCTTCCCTGACTGACGTCATCTGAGAAGAGGTTCAGCAGGGGCTGGGGACTTCTACGCCTTCAGAAGCACCCCGTCAGCCCCAAGCGATGACCTACTCCGCAGTTCCTCCTCAAGACATGCCCCGACCCGACGACCCAATCCAACCCTGACGTGACTCCCGACCACGACGACAGAGAAACGGCGCGACGTGTACCTGACATGACCGAACCTGCCGACGAGATTACAACGAAGACCACGACGCACAGTGCCCGACCGTCAACACGCAGAAGCCGAGATACGACGCCACTACGCACCCGGAACTCGAAGAAGGCAGCGCCCGCGTTCAGCTGTCCATCGACGCCTTTGAAGTAGTCGCCCTCATAGACACGGGTGCCGACTACTCGGTCATGAGCTGACCTTTTGAGTCTAAGCTGAAGATAGTTGTTACATGATGGGACAGTCCGCACATTCGCACAGCACGATGCCACCTCGTGACGCCAAGAGGAACGTGCACATCGCGCGTCACCATAGACGGCACAATGTATCCTGCGACGTTCGTCATTTTGCCTAACAACTCCCGCAAAGTAATTCGTGGAATGGACTTTGTGACGGACAACTGTGCAATATGTGATTTACAGACCCAGTCCATAACTTTTTCCTCCGATCACTCCATGACGCCGGAACCAAAACCCGAACACCGTGCTGCTTTAAGGATCGCCGTTGGTCATGTCACACTGCCACCTCGCGCAAGCTTGATGATCACGGTCTACTGTGAAGATGCTGTTCCTGGCGTCGAAGCTATCGCGGAGAGTGACCAAAGGTTCCTCCTCGACCACGGTGTCTCCGTTGCAAGAGGCATTTCGCGCTTTACGCAACGCCAATTCCTAGTTTTGGTCAGTAATTTCAGCGAGGAATACCAGCATTTAAACAGGGCAGCTGCAATTGCGTACCTCGAAGAAACGCAAGAAGCAAGTGACGTGGTCGCGGTTGCCGACTTTGAACGCGCACCCGAAGAGACCTTCAAGGTTCCGAATCCCTTCCACGTGAATCTGGCGTTAAGGCAAGATGAACTGAAGAAATTATTGGATTTTCTGCATCGCTACAGAGTGTTTTTCGTCGAATTTAAAACTATGGCAGACACCTCTGGCGAAGCACCGAATAATAATCGAAGATGAAGCCCGACCTACCCGACAGTCACCATACCGCGTCTCTTCACACGAGCGGGAAGCCATCCGGACTAAACTCGACGACATGCTCCGCGACGACATTATAGAGCCGTCGAAAAGCCCCTGGGCTGCCCCAGTCGTACTCGTGAAGAAAAAAGACTGCACATTAAGGTTTTGCGTTGACTACCGGCGACTGAACAAAATCACCAAAAGAGGACGTGTACCCCCTCCCCCGAATTGACGACGGCCTCGACCACCTATGCCACGCGAAGTACTTCTCATCGAATGATCTGAAGACCGGCTACTGGCAAATTGCAGTGGACGAGAAAGACCGAGAGAAGACTGCATTTATAACCCAACACGGCCTATACGAGTTGAAGGTGATGCCGTTCGGGTTGTGCGCGGAGCCAGACACGTTTCAACGAGTCATGGACACGGTTCTAGCTGGCCTGAAGTGGCACGCCTGCCTCGTATACCTCGAAGATGTTGTGGTACTCTCCCGGACTTTCGACGAACACCTTGCAAGGTTGCAGTCTGTACTCGAGGCCATCCGTACGTCGGGGTTAACGCTGAAGCCTGAAAAGTACAGCTTCGCGTAAGAGGAACTCAAGTTTTTGGGCCATGTCGTCAACGCCGCAGGAGTCCGGCCTGATCCGGCGAAAACTTCCGCCATAGTGAACTTTCCACGACCGAAAGATAAGAAGGGCGTGCGGAGATTTCTCGGACTATGCGCATACTACCGGCGCTTCGTCGCAAACTTCGCCCGCATTGCAGAGCCACTCACGCGCATCACGAAAGATAGCACCACTTTCAGCTGGGAAAATGCCCAAGAAAGAGCCTTCTGCGAGCTGCAAAAATGCCTGCAAAGCCCACCTGTGCTCGCGCATTTCGACGAAAATGCCGAAACGGAAATGCACACGGACGCCAGTTATATAGGCTTGGTTGCCGTGCTAGTACAAAAGCAAAACGGGTGCGAGAAAGTAATTGCCTATGCCAGCCGTTGTCTGTACAAGGAAGAAAGAAACTACTCAGCCTCTGAGAAAAAGTGCCTCGCGATTATATTTGCCATTTTAAAATTTCGCCCATACGTGCATGAAAGACCATTCAAGGTTGTGACAGAGCACCATGCGCTGTGTTGGCTCGCCAATTTGAAGGACCCCTCTAGCCGTCTTGGTAGGTGGAGCTAGCGCCTGCAAGAATTCGACGTAACAGTAGTCTATAAATCCGGGAGGAAACACTCCGACGCCGACTGCCTGTCCCGTGCCCCCGTAGACCCACCACCACAAGACTCCGATGAAGTCAGCGCGTTTTTCGGAGTCGTGACTGAGAGCAACCTGGCCGCCCAGCAGCGTGCCGACCCCGATCTACGCGTCATGATCGACTACCTCCATGGATGCAACGTCGCCGTGCCCAGGGCCTTCAAACGCAATTTACCTGCATTCAGCCTGAAAACCTCCCTCCTCGTGAAGAAGAATTTAAGCCCCGGTACGAGAGCAAATTATCTCATTGTGACCCCGGCAGATCTTCGTGACGAAATTTTGTAACCGTGCCAGGGCGACCCGTCTTCTGGACATCTCGGTAGAGCTCGCACAATTGGGAAAATCAAGTCGAAGTACTGCTGGCCCCGCCGTGCATCCGACGTCACCCACTACGTCCGGAGCTGCCGCGACTACCAGAGAAGAAAAACGCCACTGGCGAGACCCGCCGGACTTCTACAACCGATCGGCGTCCCATCTAGGCCCTTCCAACAGATTGAATGGGAACTTCTGGGCCCGTTCTCTACATCACGATCCGAGAACAAGTGAATTATTGTAGCGACAGACTACATAACGCGCTACGCAGAGACCGCCGCACTTCCGAGTGGGACTGCACAAGAAGTCGCAAATTTTTTCATAAGCCAAGTTGTGCTCGACATGGAGCCCCGGAAGTCCTAATCACGGACCGCGGAACGGCCTTTACTGCGGAGCTGATGCAAGGGATATAACGCTACAGCAACACGGATCACCGAAGAACGACGGCGTACCACCCCCAAACGAACGGACAAACGGAACGCCTGAACAAGACAATCGCGAATATGCTGTCAATGTACGTCGACGTTGAACATAAGACTTGGGACGAAGTGCTACCGTACGCCACCTTTGCGTACAACACGGCTATCCAGGAAACTGCGCGGATCACGCCGTTCGAGCTTGTCTGCGGAAGACGGCCGACTACGATGCTCGACGGAATGCTTCCGCACGTAGAAGACGACGACATCAACGCCGACGTCCAAGGATACCTTCAGCGTGCGGAGGAGGCCCGCCAGCTGGCTCGAGTTCGTACACCGGACCAGCAGCTGGTGTATGCCTGGCGTACAACCTCCGACGCCAAGAAGCCGAGTACCACCCTGGGGATCGTGTGTGGGTTTGGACTCTCATCCGTCGACGCGGACTAAGTGAGAAGCTTCTGTGGCGATATTTGGCACCCTACCAGATTCTGCGACGTGTAGCCTAACTTACCTACGAGGTGATCCCCGATGGTGATTCCGGAACATCGCGAAGACGCACGCGGCCCGAAGTCGTCCACGTAGTTCGCTTGAAACCTTACTATGCAAAATGACGTACTTTTTTTGTTGTCCGTTCGGACTGTGTTTTATTTTAGCATCGGGTCGATGCACTCTTAGAGGGGGGTGGTAATGCCGCGAACCATGTATGGGTTTGTTTGTTTATTGTTTGTTTTACTTCCGGGCCACGCACGGCTGTGTTATCTGCGTTGCAAACGAAGCGCGTCTTACATTCTTTACTTTTATGGCGCACGGGCTCTCACATTCAGATAAGCCGACTGTTTCGCCCTAACGTGACTAGCCGAGAATAATCTTCTGTGATCTACAATGTTCTGGATGTGAATCCACGTTTCCAGAAACACTTGCGCCAAAAGATAAAAGCCTGCAGAGCAGACGCTGCGGCATTCATTCGACGACACTCGCCTGTACCAGACACTTTGTTGACCGCTGCTTCGCCGCCACTGTATTCTTTTGAGTTGTTAGGGGAGCACAAGTTCGCTCTACTCAACTTGTTTCTCCTTCAAGACAACCACGTCGTCCTTGGCTTCGTGACAATAGAAAAAATTCTAACAGGTTGTCCTCGACGCCTATCTATATGCAAACTTTACTCGCGAGATACTTTCTCTTCTTTTAGAAGTGAAATATGTACATTAGAGCAAATAGCCAAGTTTCAGATATCAAGAAAGCAAACCCCATGACTACGTGACGTGCCCTTGTAAAACAGCAGCTATTTCGCGTTACGGAAATTCTTGGCATCCCCAAGGAATACCGAACCTTGCTTGCCGTTTAAATTTAATTTTCATTCTGAACACGGAAAATTCATTGTCACAAAAATATCTAGTCTATACCTTTAAAGAGAACCGACCGACCGACCAACCCTGAGCTAAAACTGCTGCACCTAGAAACTTGGTGTCCGGCAGTACCATCATCTCATGAAGGAGGGGCATACTGAAGCGAGATTTCCCAAAGATTTAGTACTAAGCTAGGAAAGAGGGGGAATAGTAGGGGCTTGCTAATGCATGATTTCCGAGAGTTGGACTACTAAGCCAAGAAAAAGGGGAAATTGTGTAGGCCTTACGGATATCCGAAAAGTTTTTCTTTTGGTTTTCACCGAACCAACACTATAGGGAGATATTGCATTTAAAAAAATGGGTTTTCTGAAATACTAAAAAAGGTGTTTCATTGATTGATTTGCTATTTATTGATTCATTGGAAGGAAATATTTGTTATGCAAACGCACAAAACCAGTTTTACGAATATCGCCCTTAGATGCCCAACAAGTAATGTAAACAGCCAGCTAAACAGCTGGTTCAACATCTGCAGATTTCATGAGGTCCTTGGGAATATGTCGTATCAGCTCAATATTGCTGAGAGTTTTTAACATTTTTCCAAAGAGACAGTGAAAAGCGTTCAAAAACATTTTCAGCTACTTATATTTTATCGCACGCCAGTTCAGATATTGAACTGCTTTTGTTGGTACAGGTGAATTTTTTCTGTTATCTAACCACTGTTGAATACTGTTTGTCCATGACACCCACCTCAAAAGGGCATTCAGCGGTTCGATAAAACTGTTTTTCTAGTTTTCTCAGTAACTACAGACCCCGTTGTGTCAACTTCATTTTTGCGTGCAATTGCTCCTCATAGAGTTGTACGAAAACCAATTTCAGGGCTGTGTACTGGCATGCATATTAAGGGCCCAGCAGGATTTTTAAAATTTACACCCACCTTAACGAGCAATTCAGTGCAATGTTTCCTTGCTGGCATAGCTCTCGCATTTGTTGCCAGTTTCAGCTACCATGCACCTCCCTGTAGCAGCCTATGTTATTTAACATAAAACTGTGACTGATGAGCACCCTGTATACTTACTGAGATAATATTTCCCACCGGTAAGTACGGTAAGTAGTCATTTGAGCGCACCATCTTGGTACAATTTGTTTAGGGAGAGTTACAAGTGTTCTTGGCGTTTTACCTTCCCACAAACCTCCGGTACGAGCCGATGTATTGACAGCCGGCGAGAGTTCAAGGTAAACCACCTAACTATGACAACTAAGAAATTACTCAACACGTTTGATAACCTTTAGTGCCATTGGTATGGCGGCCCAGCCGCGCATCGCACGGTACTACCACAAGTTTCTGGTGTAAATGTACAGCCGGCGCATTTTAAAATTTTATCGCGCGAGCTTCGATGGGAGGGTGGGTCTGCGCCTTATCAATGTATAAAGCTTCAAAACAAGCGAGAATAAATCACACCGTTCGCATGTGCATAATAAAGCCGCTTGTGCAACCATCGTCAGATATGCTCATACCGCAAGTGCGACAGAACCCCTTTCAGCTTGTAATCTGTCGCCTATCGGCATTTCCGTTAAAAAGGTGCACGAGAAATCGCCATGACCAACATGCGGTGGACGTAGATGGTTTACGACAAGCGAGTAGGCATTGCATCGTTATTGTGGGGACACCCCTGCAGATGACGGTTGCGCTGGCGGCTTCGTTCTGTGCATGGTCACTGTGCGACTCATTCTCGGTTGTTTCGCCCCTTGCAACCATGATAGGTCACTGACCAACCCACAAGTTGAAACTACCGCGATAATATTGAAAAAGTCTGTGGTTGTACACGAGGTACTGATGGCCTGTTTATTAGGTTCGTGTTTTTTGCGTCTATTTCAGGTGCTCTCTTCCCGCTGATATGTGTTGTGAGCCATCTACGATTCACAGATACATCAGTCCTACCTCCGGACGGCACGTGCGACATCACCTTCTACGACTCATTCGATTCCAATAACAACACCTTTGCAAAGCCCCTTCCTGGCGGAGCTAACTTTCTGCAGATCGTGGGAAACTACAAGACTACCAAAATTGGGATATCGATACTGTAAGTTCAGAATTGGTACTTTCATCGAATTACCGAGATATTACGTCGTAAACATTTCAGATACTCAAAATTGTTATTTTTAAAGTTCTTGTCAACCGCCACTTTCGTATTTTAATGCGGGTTGTTCGAAACTTGGACAGGTATTGGGTGCAGCATGTCGCCTTACTGCCATTATGAAGTTTACGAAAAAAGTTAAAGCAAAAACAAAAAGTTAATTCTATACACGCCACTATATAGCAAGCCATAGCAAGCAAACTTCCCAGCAGGCTGTCCTAACGCCTAATGAAACTCGGCATTATTATGAACGTGCGGATAAAACATCGTCCCGTTATTTAAAATCATAAATAAGAAGGGGAAAGTTCACCTCACGTATGGGATTCTACCAGATATTTGCCACAAAATACGGATAGTCCGTCATGTCCTAAACAGGAAACACGGACGAGGCAGTTTCACAGCGTATTGTGCTATAATATGGCGCCACGTTCATTGCGAAAGTATTGAGTAGGCCTCCATCAGTCGCACGCCGTCCTAACGAAGCGGCCACGAAGAAGCAGATTCTAGTAATGCTTCGTTCCAAATGACAGACATGCTTGCGCCAGGCCTTTAACAAAGCTGATCTTTCTTCTAGAAATTCTGCTACTCAATCTGCTTGATAGTGCTCCTTAGATCAGCGATGTTCTAGTCTAGCTGAGCTCAATAATGGGAAAATATATACACAAAATGTATTTTTGTGTTTTATGTAAACGTATTTTAAGTGGCCGATCGGCTAAAAAATCTGCAATATGAACAAACATTTACACAAGTTTTGCCATAAAGACCGTTAGAGTGTACGCAGCCATCATGCTGGCGAACGCAGAGCTACCACTGAGGAAAGGCTTACATGGTATTCTGTTGTCTCTAATGGGGCAAGAAGTATTGCTGAAATGAGAGAAAGAACTGAGCGTTCCCGGTCATGCATGGCCAGATCACTTCAGCAAAAGTCTAATTATCTGCTTCAATACCTACACCCTTCATAAAAGTTTTACATGCTTGGATGGCTTTGAAGTATACCCAATAAATCTCATCGGTCCTAGGTGATCACCCGTCGTAAAAATATAATGTGTCACTGTACATGGGACCACGGAGAAGAATCCTCACATTGATCGTCAAATTGGTTTAGTGTTAGTTAAAGCCACACATCTTCAGCTCTCAGGGTTTCTTTTACCCACCATTATTTTTTCGAAGCGTTTTGAGCATTGCCGATGTTACCTTGAAATCATATCTCTGGTGTACGCCTAGCTGTGATCTTTTATTTAGGCCATGCTGTTTTCCTACCATGTTTCGGAGGACAGAACCCAGTCACATGACTTCTTCAGTGGCAATATGAACTTCCGGCAGACGCTGAAGCCTTACGCATGAAGTTCTGTTGTAATTGCGATGTGACCGTATAACCATAAAAAAGACTCGCCAATTTCGAGGTAAACCGCATGAGAACCTTCTGGGAAATTTATTGTCCCATTCGGCTGCGCCATCCACGTACTAGCGGTATTCTCATGCACCGACTCTGGGTGTTGAGCAGTGACTTTATAGAAGCCTCTAGGGTCTAGACCCAATTCATTTATTGATTTTAACAGCACGGCCAACATCCCCACCCACCTATATGAGTTCACAATTCAAGGAAACTGATGCTGTTACTTGAAATGTACCAGAAAGCTTACTTGTCCTCGTAAAATAGTTTCACTGTACGAGCACTGAGCGGCGCCCCCTTGGAAAGAGCTCCCAGTGGCTGCGCTCTAGGCGAGCTTCTTTAGGTAACCCTTACTACTCCCCCTCTACCCCAAGTTGGTCGCTGACTTGCTTGAACATTGCAGTGCCGCACTGTTGGGTGCTAGGTGCCTTGTCTCGATGACAGGTGAAGATGATCACCACTCAACTTCGCTTTGTTCCGGAAATAATTTGAAACCGTTGCCAAGTTGCCAGAGGGTGGGTGGCGAATTGTGTTGTACGAAGTTCCAGGTCCTCTACATGAAACATGCGTGTTGACTGCGGTGTCGTCTCGTGAGCAGATCAAAGCAGCACGAAGCACTCTCATTTAACTTGGAGAATTGATAAACTGGTCAAATGGCTATTTTCAATGGTGAACTGACAATTAAAATAGCCGTCTTTGTTCTCTCAAACACTGATTAATACCTCCATCACGCACTGTGGCAATCAGGTGTTTGGGGCAACATGCTGGCGAACATGGTAGCGACAAGTGCAAGTACCAGAACAGATGCCTAGGGTAAACTGGTGAAACGCTTGATCAGACCGGGATGAACAAGAGAGGTTCACTGCAAAAGCAGGGAAGGTGGCCCGCAGATAAGAAAGATACAGGACTCTACAGATCGATACCGAGCTCACGGGACTTTCACTCCCCCTTTTCTACTCATTTCACCTGGCGACATGGACTTTTGCAACATTAGTTTTATAGGTTAGAACCACCGGCAACCTGCCAGTGCTTCTGTGAATGGAACGCACATTCGCTTTCGCAATACCTAGAATATTTTACAGAAGCATTGGTTTACATTCTTGTAATCGATACCGTGACAAGACAAGGTCTGGAACCATTAGAATTATTTACATTATTCAACGACATTGTAGCAGTTAAAACTTTAAGGGAACGGATTTACTGTACCTAGAAGGGAATGTCTGAAGTGTGACATTTATCATCACCATCATCATCATCATAATCATTTCTTTATTTACCCTTGTGGGACCCTGACGGGGTATTACTTAAGGAGGGGCTCGAAAAAACCGTACAGGAAGCTATTTTCCGACCAAGTGTACTAAACAAAATGGAATTCAAAAAATGTGGCTACAGTGCAACAATATTACACAATAATAGGTGAACAATTCCGGAGATTTTTTACAGGCCAAAAAACACGCAATTGATTGCATAACTACTAAAAATACGTTACAACGTTAGGATTTTGAAATGCGTTTCATGTACAGACCTAAACATTAGGCGATGGCGTTCGTTGACTGCTACAACGGGAAGCCGACTCCAATCCTCAATCGTTAATTGAAGGAATGATGTGGTAAATGCGTTAATTGAACTTTTAAAATTTTTAACACTCAGAGAATTGAAAAAACGGTGCGAAGTTCGAATTGGTCGAAGAAACACGGAGTCATGTTATTCAGAAGAACTGAAATAAACATTGTGAAACAAGAAGAGGCGTTATATCTTTCATCTCAAATCCAGGCGGTTAAGGCACAGCCATAACTTTACATCACTAGGGAGTTTTGAAGCGAGCCGCGCAATTCTGAATGGCTTCAATGGCGTCGATAAAGTAAGACTGCGACGGGTTCCAAATTGATGCGGCGTACTCAAGCTTACTACAGATGTAACTATCGTCGGCATGTTTACGGACTGGCGACTGGGAGCAGGAGAGGAACCTTCGGATAAAACCCAGTGTTTTGAAGCATCGGCGGTAAGATGTGTGATATGATAACTCCACGTTAACTTGCAATTGATTAGGACACCCGGTAAGGGTCGGAGTGTATTAATATGAGATTGTTTTATTGTATGGGATAAGTATTATTCACGTTGAGATGCTTACGGGAAACCTGCAAAAATACATTTAGATATAATCAGTTGTATTATCCATGTAGAACAACAATTTTCGATGTAGTATAAATTATTTTGTAGGGCCAATTTATCAGAAATAATACTTATGCGCAGTAAACGACACAATCGTCTGCGAAACGACGTAAGGAAGATGTAACACCTGAGGAGAAGTCATTATTGAAAGTTAAAAATAAAAGATGACCAAGCACAGAATTTTGAGGTACGCCAGAAATGATGTTTGTAGTCGAATCGGGGTGACCTCCGACGATTGTGTGCTGGGATCAATTAGTCAGAAAGCAATCTATCCATGAGACTATAAGTCGGTCGAGATTAAGACAAGAGGGTTTAAACCGAAGTTGTTGATGTGGAACGCGATCACAAGCCTTCAAAAAATCGAGGAAGATTACATCCGTTTGGAAAAAAAGAGTTTAAGTTCAAATGAATGTCCGCGGTGAAATCGAACAGTTGTGATTCACGAGAGTGACCTGGGTGAAAGCCATGTTAGTTTTTGAAAAGAGTGAGTTGTTGTCAAGATGGGCTGTTACGCTCTAGTAGATTATGTGCTAGTGGCACCTAAATAGAATAGAAAGTTATGAATTTGTTTATAACTGGAAGGATCAGTATCATTACCCGCTTTAGGTATTCGTGATATGCTGCTTACCTCCTAGTCTTGCGGAAGTGCACTGTCTGTTATTGTCTGCGTAAATATTCTCATATATTTTGCTGAAAAAACTTGGCTTCCCTATAAGCATTTTGGCGGTGATTTTATCCGGTCCCGGAGCGCAAGGTAGTTGATAAGTGTAGCGATACCCGAGGGAGTGATGCAAATTGTAAGCATTTCGGAAAAATTGTTGAGTTGGTGAGTGAGGGCTATCAAAGTCATTTTCGCGCATAAACTCGGACAGCACATACGTGTTCATGACGTCAGAGCATTTGTCCTGCTGTAGCTCTGAGCCGTCGGGATTCTTCAATATAATTGTGTGCGTCTGGTTGTTTTTTGCTGTGAAAAGCATCCAGAGTTTACGCGGAGTGAACGCGCAAGATGTTCAACATGTCATGGTGATAAAACGTACGCTTGGAGGGCCGCAGAAGGCACGTCTATTCATGAAGGCACACGAATTGCTTATTTCACGTGGCAGCAGTAGTACGGTGTTTTAACTGTCAAAAGAGGTGCTTTTTATTGCGAAAGTTTTTTGAGGCATTAGAGTACCATGGTTGGTTAGCAGCGGCACGAACACGAATCAGCGGAACGTATTTTTAGAGTAGCGTTTGAATTTCATGTTTGAATTGTAGCCAATTTTGTTCAACTACCCCATTAAGGCCAGAAGTATAAAAAAATCTGTAGACGTTTTGAAGATCGCTATTAATACCAGCAGAGTTTTCTTTGTTGTAATCCCCAATATACTTTCTGGAGGTTAATCGGCGAGAAGTGGAACGAGTGTGTCGAACAAAACAGTTTTGTGGTTACTGAGCCCATTGATGCACAATCATGATTGAATTAGATCTGGCTTCGAAGAACCAAACGAAGAGTGTTGGTACCAGGTGTCAACATACCGACTACTTGAGTGAATTTGAACGTAAGTACAAAATATAAGAAAACTTTGCATTGACAGTTCGGTGCACACCAGTTATTACACTCAATTTTCGGAAACTTGAACTCAACAAGTAGAAAGTAATTGGCATGAGGAAAGCGGCAGAAGATATCAAGCATGACCGAGCGAAGGTCGTAAATGACAGATATTTCGGAGTCAGGAGCACTGTAACACGCTATAAGTATGTTCTCACTTCAAGCAAGATATATATTTACAGAAAGGATTTCATGATTGGTGTATTTTTTAACATGGGAGGAAGGCAAAGCAGCGTTTACAACGATTAGTACACCTTCACCCCTACGCCCGGTCCAAGTGTGTACACATGGTATGTTGTGCCATCCGATAGCAGCTGCTCGTTTTTAATCGTAGTAGTTAGCCATGTTTCACTTATTACTGCTGCAGTCAAATCTTGGTACAACGAACACCACATTAACGAACTTTTCAGATTAACGAGCATTTAAGAAATCCCACGCCGACTGCTTTAAAATTTTTTCACTATAACGTACTTCCGAATAGCGAACTTTTCAAAATGACGATTGTTTTATTCAGTTCCGTACCATGTTAACAAAGCCTCAGTAAAACGATCTCATATTTTCAATGCCGGAGATTGTTAGATTTCCGATAAGCAATCGCGGCAACCGGAGCCGTATACTAGCAGACAACACGGCAAAGCGCAGCCCAGAACAGGGCGTCTTGCAACTTGCTCCGCGGAATGCGCGAGCCGATGCGAGAGAGAGAAAAAATAACGTGAGGAGAAGGGAAAAAATGAAGCATGGGTGGCCTCCTCCGTCCTCAAAGCAGCGGCCGCTCTATTCGCGCCCCACCTTGAGTTTTTCTACGTTCTGCCGCTGCTCGGGTTTCTTTCTGGATCCTCATAGACATTAGTGGAGCTGACCACAGGGGACAATGTTCAGAGCATGAGCGTTCAGGATCAAGAAGGCAGCGAGGATGTGCTGGACAGCGTACTGAAATCGCACATTTCCGGGGATAACCGCGTGGCCAAGGAGTTAGTCCACAGGAATATGGAAGAGTTAGAGTCCTTCGTGCTAGAAAGCTTGGGTATCACGTACCAGAAGAAAATTGCCAAGTACTTTAAATAAACGTACATTGTTTCATGATCACTTGCGCGTTTTTCTGAAAAAATGACTTCAAGGATGCACAGCTCTACAGGTAGATCTTTTAGGCCTTGAAATGTTGTTTGTTGTCTTAAATTTTGCGATGTTCGCTACAACGACCTTTCAGAATAACGAGCAATTTTCCGCGGCCCCCCAAAGTTCGTTATATCGAGATTTCACTGTATATCGGTGGCATTATCTTCCACGATGGCCTCAAAAGCTTCCTTCTTGGAGAGATAGCTTCGGACGTTCGCCAGTGAAACTGATGGGGAATCGTAAGTAGGGGTACGGTCTTTGCGTACGAATAAAGACACTGAAGTGGAAAGCCTGGAAGCCACCCGTGGCTCCTACGCTTTAAGTTCAGTTCAAAGAATCAGATATCGGATGGTACATATACTTTTGTCTCAAATGATGTACTCATCAAAACGTATTTTGAAATCTGCCTTTGTTTGCTGACTGTACTCCTGGAATTTTCTGCGGGGAAGGCGGACACGTGCAGAGTAATCTTCAGGGATCCAGAATGTTGTGCTTTTGAGTTTAGGGCCAACGGATAGAATTCTTTGTTTATCTTTAAAACAGCCTAGCTTCACGATGCTCGCACGAATCTTATCTTTTAGGTGCGAATGCACTTTATAAGCGACCCCAAACCATCCACCGCCGGCGGCGGCGGCGGCGTCCGCAGTGCTCCTCTATATTTAAAAAAGAAACAGCATCCGGCGCCAGGTTTCGATCCGAGGACTTTGCGGCCGCAGCGCGACGCTCTACCGACCAAGCCACGGACGCGACGGGGATATCAGTGTTAGTGACGCGCCTTATATCTTTAACGCATTCAAACTACGTCGTCAGCGGCGTGCGTTGGCGACTCAGCGGCGTTATAGCGGCTTGATAACTGCGTGGTGTACACGTCATACTACAAACCCGATGGAAGAGATGGAAGAGAAGGCGGCGAGGCGGTGGGCTGCGGGGGCCGAGCGCAAGCGCCGCAAGCGGGCCGACAACCGTGCATTCGCACTTTCACATTCTCCCCCTTGGGGAAATGCGGGGGAATTTTTTTGGTAACGGCCTATTACAGCAAAGCTGTCTATTGCTACGATCCAGCCGATTGTCTGCCGTCCCAGAGCGATGCAGACAAGAATCTCTAGCGATCGTAGTGCCACGTTGCGGAGCCAACTCAAATCCCCGGGGTGGTAAAACTGCGCGCCACACCCCCGGCGCATGGAAAAAATCATATAAAATCCAAACGTTACTAGGGCCTTCGTATTTTATTACAAGACGGCTTGTATTTCCTTTCAAAGATTGGCTGCCGATTACGATACTCCCTAATGGAATATTTCGGCGCTGCTGTTCGGGAAACTCGTTTAGCAGAAGCATCAGAGGACGCAGTTCCACCAGTTGCGTCGCTCATTGCTAAGTAAAAACTGGCTGAGAACCAAAGTGCGTGTTCCACAATAGCCGCTGCATATGCGCCCTACCTGGTGCGTCACCCGCAGTTCAGCACTCACTATTTATGGCTGAAGTGCGCTGGGACAGCACCCACTCGTGGGTTCTCTCGCCGATGAGCCTCTGCGGCGGCGGCGCAAAGTGCGTCTCAGAAAAGGACCGCTCAACTCTGTGGCAGCGGCGCGAAGTGCTTCTAAGGAAGGGACTGCAGACTGCGTCTTAGGCCGGGTTCAGACTGCTGTCGCAACTGTCGTTATGTCTTTTAATAATGCCGTCATTTGACGTCACAACCAACCGAACTGCGTGAAGGGCCGTTTTTTAACGTCCATAACGGACGTTATGGCTCTTACATCTGTAGTCTGAACGGAGCGTTAAGCAAGGGCACATCATTGTCACGTAAACGGCCCCTGCACGTTTTCGCCAAGCGTCCAGCGCCTCGTGCGGGCACAGCATATTGCATCTTCCGTTCCCCCGCCACACACTTTCGGAGAGCGCTGGCTCGCCCCGCCATGGCGGACCACCCTGCCTTCCCAATTTCGCGACAATGTCATCATTTGCTTTCTTTCACTCATTGGTTTTCCAGTTTGTAAGGTCCCCTCAGGGGGTCAGTGGCCAGACGACGAGGCCGCGCGTATGAAAAGGAAAATCCCCGCCGCTCGGTCTTGCGGCACAGTACTACCAGCACTACGCCGTGGTCGACGCCAATTCGACGCGGCATGCTCGTTGAGCCGGCTTGTCAGGACTGAGGAATGCGCGAGGATACTGCCCCTTTGGGAATGCAGACGGCCCCGCTTAGTTCACACAATTTTTGACATATCTGGCAAGGCAGGGGTGATCTTCGCCTGACCGCGCTCGGCGGCAGGGTATCCGCGGGACACAATTGTTACGCGCCCACGTCGGCATGGCGTATAGCCGCCGGTCTTCACCCCCCCTCCTCGCCGCCGCGTGGGCCGGCTTTTGACAGGAAAGTGGTGGCGCCTTATTGAATATTCCGATGATGGCGGATTGACAGCTGTCTACGCGACTTTGGGCTCTGCCTAACGCGTGTACGAAATATAGAGGGGTGTGTCCGAGAGAGAGTAGTACCGAACTGTTTAAGGCCGAACTTGGCCGCGAAACCGAGTTCTTGTCTAAACTATCAGCTGCGCAGTTCCCGGCGAGACAAGGAGTCTCGACCGCTGTAGCTAGGTTGGGATTTGTTAGCCCCCAAAGCGAGAAATAGATTTCAGGATCGCGTTGGAAGTTTAGGGTGCAGCTGTTTACCGAGCAACTAGACGGGTCCTGTGGTGGGAACAGAGCCCCGGACGTCGTTTTTCGAGCGGTTTGTGTGCGCTCCGAGTGTAGGAGCGTTAGACGTAGCTCGAAAGCTCTAGCGACTTGAACGAACTTGGAGCTAGCATGTAACTGTAGTTTGAAGTCTTTCCTTTTAGTACTCATGTACCCAGTTACCCTACTGTAAATAGCTGTAAACAAACTATTCCTTTCCCTTTATCAACTACAAACGCCTCGAGTCCACCAATTCGGCCACCATCTCCAAGGACTTCACCCAGATGGTTCTATTCGTCGTTGCAAGAAAATTGCGGTTTTGTCGTGACACTCGGCTAGCATGGTGGAAAAATTTTGTAGGGGGCTCACCGGCACACAGAGGTTTGAGGTGCGACGTGGACAAAGGACAGAGACCTGAATACTGGCTTGTTCCTGTTTTGTTCAGAACATTTCTGTTTTCCAGATCTGAAACGGCCCCTGCTCACCTGCAGTCGCTTTCAGTTCTCGGGCGACATCATTGCTGCGCAGACGCCGAGCCATGTTACCGAGCGCTGCAAAGTTGACACCTGTACAGTCGTAAAGAACGAGTTTTGAAGCCGTCAGTCTTCAGCGTTGGAGGATCAATGGGGAAGGCGACGACTGGTTTTTCCTTATTGCGCCGCATAGACGGCTCTAGGCTTTGGTGCCAACTATCCTCCCGGATTTTCTATTGAATCGGCGAAAATTTGCGGTCGCTACGATTTTGTGGGTCCTAGCGGAAGGTGACGCGGCGGTATCACATACGCCGTGATGAGGCTTCTTTGCCATTTCTTGCGCCTTAGGCCCCGAACGGACAGAACATTACATGCCAGGACATCATGGAGAACGTTGGGTATTGGTCATGGATGATTCGAATACCCTGCGATGTGTTTATCCTAAGCATATCTGTGTCGCGCAGGACTCGGAGATTGTCGAGGCGCTTTGTAGCGACTTCAAGGCGAAAAATTTGTCCAGGTGGTTTTTTATAAGAGGGTGGCTGCGCCACAAAATTGTGATATTGATGGTGAGTTCGTATTGGCCGGTTTTCGGCATGCTCTCGACTACAAATATGGTTTTCACGTCGGATATGAGAGATTGTAACTTTTGCGCGTGGCAAGGTTACATTTGGATGTATGCTGGCGTCATTCCGTCCCCAGTAGGCTTTCATATCGGTCGGTAGCACGACAAGTTCATTTTTTTAGCTAGGGGAATGCACCAAAGTGGGTGCCCTGCGATGCTTCAGGAATCTCGAGGCGAGGCTACAATAATGCGCTCATGATTGGTAAGGCACTGGCAGAAGAGATAGTGCTCGCGTTGCAGTTCGTTAGCACTCGAGAGGCAGATGCACTTGTTTCATTCTATTCCTGCAAAAGCGTCCGTCGTAGAATTCATCGTCCGTATGGCTCGTCTGCTTCTGGCTGACGAACGTGTGTGGGGCTAGGTGCTGGTCTACCATGATGTCCTTGCGAACCTTAAAGTAAAAGGTCGATGCTGTTAGGTTCTGCAGAATCACGTCGAGTGGGATTACCGCCTTTGAGATTGCAGGACACTGTTGTACTTAGTACACGGCAGTGAGGAAGCTTGTTTATGTGGCGTATATCGGCTTAACGGGATCGCGGAAGGTCCAGGCTCGGAAAACGCTAGGAGAGGGCCTTCAGTCCGGCTTTTGTAAGCAAAACAAACTGCCCGAGTTTAGCGACGTTGGAGTGCGTTACCTCCAGCTGCGCTCCTGGCGAGTTTTTTTTATTATCCAACAAGCGCTATCCGCCCGTGAGTGTTATGCCCGTGCATAACTTTCCGCCCATGCATAACATTTGATAGTTGAAAGCAAACAGTATTCCCCTCGACCGCATGTACTCTTTTGTATATAACAAGGGTGCTGGAGCCAGTGGAATGCTTGTTACAGCAGTTGTGAACTGCAATATAGAGACTTTCCGTAGGTTTTCTGTATAATTGGTGTTACTAGAAGCGGCCCTGAACTTTGTAGTTCGTTATGACGTTAACAAAAATACGAGGTCTCTGCCACTTTAATGAGACTTACGGCGTGTGCAACGAAACGCAAAATCGGAAGCGACATGTGAGGGGCGCAAGCTGCGGCAGCCTGGTTTATCGAACATAATAGCAATGGCAGAAGCAGTGCCAAAATCGTGGAATATATCTCAAATCTGTGAGATGAGTGCCAGGCCCACTTTCGTTTTCCAAAAAGCAATGTCCGAAGGTTGCGCACTGAGCTGGCTACTGGCCACAATAGGCCCACACAGCACGAAGACTCCCGCACACGGCCATCAAAAAGCAAATGCTCTTTGCGGAGTTGTTACGCATGTTGTTGACGTATCGGAGGTGTCAGTCAGAAGTTCAGTGTTCTGTGCATGAAGTGTTCCTGCTGGTAACTGCAACCTCACTGAGGGGGGGGGGGGGGCGCTTTGGCGCCTAAGGAACATCTGGCAAACAGGAGTAAGATAATTTCTTAAGGAGCAGTTGCCCAGAAGTTACGAGCGGCTGCTCCTAATTGACATTTATTGCTCATGAAGGTGCTTTTCAAAGGTTGTTTACGTAAAAAAGGCCACTTATTTCAACGTCGACAAGGCAAATGCTAACAGGTGGGTGCTACATCTTGTTTTTGGGAACTTATATTAACGTTTTTGTTTAGCCAATCGTTCTATAGAAAATGGCGGAAAGCTAACTCACTCTTACCTAAGAAGTGTGAATGTTGCGTGGCAGCAGGACCAATTACGTATACCATGAGATATCGGAAGAATGTGTAAAAAGTATATATAGATGGTGGTCCTTACAGAGCCTCCGCAGGCCGTCGTCCTCCAGAGAGGCTTGTCGGCGTCGCTGTCTGTGACCCCAGAGAAACCGTATAGAGCTAGATACATCAGAACACAATTTTTTAGGTGTCTGCGAGGCACAGGCGGTTTGCAGACAAACACGCAAGACAGGTCAGCGTGAGCAATGGTGTATCGAGCATATTAGGCGGAACCGTATCGTGAAGAAGCATATTCGGCGGTTCGTTCTCATGAGGAAGGCAGCGTGATGTACAAGGGCAGGGTAGACTCGAGGCCAAACTTTAAACAGAAGGGTGAATATGCGGTGGTGTTAGGTCGGGAAGAACTGTAATATAAAGTGACCATATGTAGTACATTTCTGTCGAAGGGGTTTATGCTACACTGCTCAAGTAGCAGTGCACAAATGCCTGGCCACACTGAGATACCTAACTATAGCAAGCACGTTTGGGAGTAATGAAAGGTGTTTCTTGTAGTTGAAGATCAGTCATGGAGTAGTTGATTAACAGTAGTTGATTATCATTGTGCCCAAGAGCATTCATTCTGCTGAGTTTTTGTATGATATAATTTGTCTGGCGCAGAACAGAAGTTACAATCGAAACGAAGACGATTGTTTTAGAATATATGAGACTCTCCTTTGCTTCAAACCGTTGAACATTGATTAAATACAACCAATTTTCCTGGGACATAAAAATGTCACTTCCCACCTGGTATTTCGCTGGAAGGTTCCGTAATAATTTCTTTACCTGAGACAAGAAATAACAACCAACACATCCATGTAATGCCTTCAACAATAATTTTGCACCACCAGTTCCCGACAGTACAGAATATGACGCTCGAGAGGAAATCCCAATTAACGACAACGATACAATACAAAGTTACCCTTTCTGATTTATTATTCATCTCGTTAACCATAAACTAAACTTGTGTACGGAATTACACCTTAAGATGGGTGAACTATCAGACGCTTCAAAAAATATTGTACAAAATCCGAAACAGCCAACACGTTGTAACCGATGTTATGGAAAAGGGGATTGCCAAGATTGATAATTTAAGAACACCATAAAAATTTACAATAAACAAGAGTATTACACATCGTCAAAACAAATTTTAAAACATAGCGATACAATTTGCGTGTATCTAGTACACCCGAAATGATTACGAAGATTACGAACAGATGATGGAAGATTACAATGCTGAGGATGAGTTTCCATTCACCACTCAGCGCGCTCACCGCGAAGGCGAAGGTCTTTTTTATTCGCCCGACGACGATTTCTAGCGCCGAAATTGTGCAAAAAAAACGGGATACTGAAACACTTTATATGTGTCCGACAATGCTCCCCTACTGCAGCTCCACTTTTACGTCCTTTGCGTAAGAGCAGCATTGAATATTTTTCCTAAGGGGTATTTCCTATTACATTGTCCATAGCCTGTTTCATCACAGTGCTTCTGGTTGTATTGAAGAGGTGCCGCAAGTGAAATATAATGCAGAGAATACAAGTAAGCTGGCGTCAGCATAAATACCTATTCTTGCGGTTACTGATGTGGATAATTTCTTTGACATTGCGTAAAACTGGATAGAACTAAAATTAGTATGCGGAATCCCAAACTTCAATTCCAGTCTTCCAACCAACAATATTTGTTTAGAAAGTTTGATTACAGAGTAGTACGGGCTTGGGCACTCAGAAATATTCCAACGGAACCAAAACCACGCCTCATACGCAAAACGTAGCGGAATCGGGTCAATCTTAAGTATCACAACTGAAGCTACTCGCGGCTACAGCATCATCACTATCATACGGCCCCTTACAATCACCGTTCGCGCTATACAGTCACCAGAATCGTCCTGCCCTGGTCTTGTGAGAAAGCCAAGCCCTGTGCATACGTTAGCTCGGGCAACCGTTTTGGCAAGACTTCAGATACCACCCTTCGTGAGTACCACGCGCTGTACAGCTGAAAACTCGCCGAAAGGATTTAATTACCCTTGTTCGTCACTAAGCAGAAAGTAGACCAATGGCTCTTCAGATCTGGAGGAACCAAAGACGCACGTTTTAAGTGCAAAACATGCAGAAAAAACGTGTTATTCTTTCAACGTCGGAAGTATAGGCACCATAAGTTTTTTCTATATGCAAGTAATTTCAAACAAAGATGCGGGGGACCTTTATCTACGACAAGAAAACACAATCTATTGTTTTTGCACAAAGCTGCCGACAGGTTAATATACCCCTTCAATTGCCCTATGAAACTGCTACACATGTGGAGATCTATTGGCCCAATTCAACAAGCGCAGTGGCCACATCAATGATCAATGGCCACTTTCGTTGTGGGAGCCTCGCATATAGTGGCATATGCATAAAAATACTGGAGAGCATGAAAAGTCGATCTCAAACAGTGCTACCGTGGGATAAAAGTTATGGACCGCAAAAACAATGCAGTGTATTGCTCCACCGAAGCAAAATACCCTGATTTCAGCGTGGTGGCACGGTTTGAAAGAAGATTGCGTTCAATGCGAGGCATCGCCTGCTTATTCTCACGCATCATTTGGTCGTCACTGCAGTAATTTATTGGCGATTAAGTCTAAAAATCGCTGAAACGACTCAAATCATGTTCTGAATACACGCAGCAAGGCATAGTTTGCGCCACGTTGAGGGCAGGCCGGCTGCAGTGGAGAAATGCAGTGACAACTTCCGTTGGCGCTCTTCAGGCGCACCCGAGTGTAGGTTATGTATGATTGACGAAATTAATTTAAAATGCCACGGAAACAAACATAATTAGTAAATGCCAGACACTCCAGAATTTCTCAAAAAGGTGACTTCGCTCTTATTTCAGGACTGAAGGATACAACTGCAGCAGTTTTCTCATTCACGTAGGAATGCGAATTGAACAATCAAGACGCCCAACACATCCAATTGCACTTCGAAACACAAGAAGAGCGATTTTAAAATGTGTTAAGCAGCCGACCAAATTCTTGATCCAAAAGCACGAGTTAGAGAACATCGGCAGTGTGAATTTTAAGTCGTAAGGAAACGTCGCTGTTTCCTTAGGAAACGTAAGGAAACGTCGGGATGTTTCGCCGTTGGCTGATCAATGTAAGAGAGATCTGCTAGCAAAGGCTTGTGCTATGTAAACCGATGCGTTGAAAATGGAGCTGTGTTTCAGTCTGCCTTGCGAAATTCAAATGCTACTGCTAATGTTTGAAGAACTTTGTTCGGAGAGCGCACACAAATAAATATATATAAATTGTAACAGAGATAGTGGCCGCCGTTAGCAGACACGCCAGTGTGGCCAAAGGGGTGTGTGCTCAACTGAGACCGAGGCTGACTCTCAGATGGCGCCACTCCCCCAACTGGGTCTATGTGTAAGGCTGTCATCGGAGCAGCCCCATCGAGAACGATCTTGCTGAGAGACCTGCGCGTGGACTCCCGAGCTTGCTTGGCCTCTGGTACAACCAGCCCCCGTTACCACGCTTTAGCCGTTTGCTAATAAACGCCATTATACATAATTATATATATATATATATATATATATATAGTCGGATACACAGCAAGAACAATAACACACAAGGTTTACGTACGTAGCGGCAACGGGACTTGCCTTAATGAGAGTACAGTTACATGATTCTGCTGTCACAAACATTGCAAACACATTGCTTATATAGCTTTGCAGAAAACTGTGAGAAGGAGCAGAGGATGTTTCAGAAACGGGGAGTATACATGCAGTCGGGCTATGCCTATGTTGCAACCACAACAACAAAACAAAAAAAAAGAAAGAAGATAGAGCGGGAGAGAAGAAGGGGTCGTGTTAACAAAGCAGCGCTCAAGGTTGCACCATGCGGGGCAAGGTACGCGGCATGGACTGCAAGTTCAGACAGGTCGTAAAACTGGATAATCGCGGTTTCGAAAGGAAGGGAAGAGTATACAGTCAGGTATTCAGTGGTGGGAGAGCCTGGTTGGGGCGGAAGCGAAGATGGGTTTGCCCCCCGCGGATGGAGAGAATAGATACGGGGCACAAAAGAGCATTGCACAGAAGCTAGCAACTGAACAGGACACATGTAGGGTCTATAGATGACATGGGGTAAACATTCCTAAGTGGTGGTGGGAACACGGTGTCCTTCCCAAGGACAAATGGCCTTGTTGAGTCGCATTAGGCTAATAAAGCTGCTGCATTTGGAGAGTTTCTGCGAATTCTGATGGGAAACTCAAGCGTAGCAATAATGAACATTGTTTAAATATTATAAAGCCACCATTTTTAATCGAGAGATAAGCTTTCATTATTCCCAAGCGTCGCTGACCCAAACCTATAAATGAGATAAGATTCCCGAACCTCGCGGTCGTGGTGGGTTTTGAGGGCGCACTCTAAGATCGTTGCATTAAAGGGACACTGAAGTGAATTTGTCAAGCTCCCGTTTTTGCTTGCACTGCGTAGACTGGCTGAAATTAGCACACTTTTCATCGTTTATTCGGTTGACAAATCGGTAATTATTTTACAAAGCGCGAAAGAAGAAAAACCACCATGCGCGGTTTGCGGCGGCTGCACCAACTAAAGCTGTGACGTTAGGAGGAGCCGCACCGTGATTGGACGATGCCCAAGGTGAGCAAACAAACAAGTTTCGGTTTCGGTTTCGGTTCTGTAAAGCACAACCGTTGGCGTTGTTGGATGGGCATTCTCAATAACTCAGTAATCATCGTACCGCGCTTCTGCCATGTTGTCAGCTGTAAAAATGCATAAAGATAAGCCTCCTAGGACGGATTGGAATCGTAGCATTCACTAGCCGAAACCTACGCAGTGCATGAACGCCCTCCGCGTACCCGCAGACGCCCAAATGTCATGCGCTTTTCCCCCATATTTGGAGCTTGCCTCCCTCATGCCTGTGTCGTAAAAAGCGTGTTCGCACCAGGCCAAGGGTCTGTTCATTCTGGCCTGTGCCCACTGCCTGCAAGCAGTCGGTGCTTATGGCAACAGCACGCCAACGAGAACTCGCTAGCGCGCCAGTGCCAGCCTGCGCGCGTTTTGTGAACTAGTTCGTGGAGCCATGAACGTTGCGGCCCAAAAAAAGGTGAACTCAATATAGAAAACATCGGCGGAAAACGAAAAAGTTAACTTACAAAAAAAACACGTACCCGCGGGGATTCGAACTCGTGACTTGCAAAATACTTGCTGTGGCACAACTAGCAACCCAGACCGCTCGGCCACGAGCGGGCTCGGCTGGCACCGGTAATATAGGGTATATATTGTACAACCAGTTTACACTTTTCTTTAGTTTTGACATTTCAAGCAGCTTAGGTGACTATTTGTTGTATTGCGCTCGTGCAGTAAGCGTCGCCCGAGTTTCCACAATAGCTCACGTCTAGCAATTGCATTTCGTAGACGGAAAAGCGTTCGCAGATGTGTAGTCGTGCTGCTGACCGCTGTGCTTGTTCGCCCAGCGCAAAAAAGTGCTTCCCGCACCCTAGTTTTACGCTGTACGGTAAAAATATCAGTTGATTTTATTTCCTTAGTACCTATATTGACTTCGCTGGCTCTTCTCCCGCCTTCAAGAGGCCTTATATTTTCCTACTGGCATACCAGTCAGCGAAGCGTCGCATGTGCGCTTGTGCAGCGCTTGTGTGAAGCGACCTTGACTTGGAGCTAGATACAGTGTACAAACTAACAAGTAAAGAAAGGCAAATTCTACCATTCACAAACGTGTCCTGGCTTCGTTTCAACTGAGCGAACGAATTGCGACGACCCGTCGGCGGTCGGCGGACGAAACGCTGGGCCGACTGACTCTGTCTGAAGGCCGGGGAGCCGTGCAGTAGCGCGGCCAATTGCCAGCTTATCCCCTCCTGACGTCACACGAAAACGCCGCAGAAAATGGGCGAGCGTAAAGAGAGGAGGACAGCATTTTCGAATTAATTTTTCTACTAAATAAAATCGCGTAAACGCGCCCAGGGTGGTCGAAACATGGCCTGGGGACTCCGGACTACAATTTGCGCAAGTAATCCCGCAATGTTTACATATCACTTCAGTGTCCCTTTAAGATGTTGAAATGCATGCCCAGACTGTTCACGTGTCTTGAGAGGGGCAAATAAGGGCAGCTTTGTGCATGAGAGCGGTGATTATTGAACCGTAGACACTCGAGTCACGGCCCGGGGGTTAAAAAAGGAGGTGGCCCAGAGTAGTCCGAGTGGCGCTGGCTACCTCCTCCAAGTACAGGAAACAAAAATACCTTAACATAAATTCCAGAGAAAGTCGTGGGGAAACAGCCCCGCTGGTAGCGTAGTGATTATTGTACCAGACCAGTGTTCTGACGGTCGTGGGTTCGGATCCCACCCGGTGGACATTTTTTTCACCACTTTCTTTCTGACTCAAAAAATTCTTCGTCTGTTTCTATGACCCACCACAACCTCCCCTTTGCTTTCCAAGCTTTTCTTGACTGCCAACCCTTATTTTCTGTGTTATTTCACGGAGCCCCTCATTTCCCATTTCTGATTCGCTATATGCATAGGGAGGGCCTCTGTTGCGGCAGTCTTGGTGTAAAAGGTAGCTTAAGAGGGTTCAACGCTGGTCGAACACTGCCGACATGTCGTAGACTCTCGAGTCATAATCCTGGCGTTAAAAAGAAGGTCCCCTTCATTCTTAGTAGTCCGAGTGGCACTGGCTACCACCCCAAAGTGCAGGAAACAAAAAATACCTTAACACAAATACCCGCGAAAGTGGTGGAGAAACAGCCCCACCGGTAACGTACTGGTTATCGCACCAGACAGTTGTTCTGGAGGTCGTGTGTTCGGATCCCACCCGTCGGGTATTTTTTCACCACTTTCTTTCTGACTCAAAAAATTTTTCTTTTTTTTTATGACCCACCACAACCCCCGTTTTTCTTTCCGACGTTTTCTTGATTGCCAATCGTTATGTCTGTCTTCCGAGCCCCTCATTTCCCATTTTGGTGATGCGGGGTGTTGTGTGGATGAGGAGGTCAAGTTTAACCTACGGAGAAGAAGCGAGGCACTTGACGAGAGACAATGACCGACTCTATTCGCGTGACAGAATTAGAAAAACACAAAAATTAACTCGGAGCTAATCTAATGAAATGACTAGATGTCCAACAAGGCAATGTTCTTAACTCAAAAGAGTACCCGCATACGTCTGGCAGTACTTGGCAGCAAGGAGCTGTGGCGGTACACTTGATTTGTGTGATGGCTGCAGGCGCTGTCTCCTTGACGCTGGCGCTGGCCGCCGCAAAGTCGGGTCCCGTGCGCTATGGTCGGGGCGCTGCCGCGGTGCCCTTGTCTATGCTGGTGCTGCGGCTGATGAGCGATTCGGCCCGGCTGCTCCGTGGACAATCTCGGCTGAGCTGCCTCGATGTCGGCGGGGAAGTTGCGGCTCGCAACGTCCGTTCCCCGAACGTTCTCGGGCTCGTAACAGATGTTCCCTGAACGTTCTCGTCCGGCAGCTCTCTCCTCGAACCTCGATCCTCCAGCCCTCCTGCCACGATCCTCCGGCTTCCTCTTCCTCTTTCTCTCCCGCACCCTTCTTCAGCCTCCGCACACCTCGTCTTCTTCACTTCGATCGGCCGACGCCTGTCCTGTTAGCAGTGCCTCCTTACACCTGCCTAATGGAGAACGCCTGACGACTGACACATATGTTTCCACTGTCATCGTGTTGGCCACGTGGGGCGATGCTGCTAGAGTCACCACTTCTCTCCCCGTCCTCAGCCGCCCTCCCGAGACGATGACACCCGACCATGCCAAAACAATCGCTCGCCGTCACCGCACCGCCACCAGTACCGTTCACCGCAGCCCCGCCGACTCCTGTCGCCGAACCCGCATGACCGCTTCACTCCGAAAAACTAAGTGCAGCTCCAGCAGGTGAGGCTGCATCTATGATTGGCCACCAAATCCTATGGTAACTTTGCCCACGAGACAAAATAAACTAGACGTCACTGTCGATGGTGTTCTACTAAGTGCTCTATTGACACCGGCGCCCATATTTCAGTTTGTAGCTAAGTCTCCGCCGCCGCCTGCGCAAAGTTCTCACTCCGGCGGTGCCCAGTGTCGTACCGGTCGCCCATGAAGGAATGTCCGCCGTCGCCGGAATGTGTGGTGCCTGAATTCGCATTGCTGGCCACAACACTGTCGTTGTGTTTTCCGTATTGCAGCGATGCCCTCATGATCTTCTACTAGGCCATAATTTCCTGTCGGAGCATTCAGCTCTTATCGATTGCTCCACGGGTGTCCTCCGTCTTCACTTCCGTTCTCCCGATTCGAACGGTGAAGAAGCCATCCAGAGGCCTTCAGATGTGCTCAACGCCGAAGAACCTTTATGCCATATTGTCTGCACGCATGATGTTCGCTTGCGGCCACAAGCAGCAACCTCCATTCGCTTGTTGCCAAGCCCTCCTGTTGCTAACGTTAAGTAGGTGCTTTCCCCGTTCTGGAAGTGTTGCTGTCGCGCGAAGTAGCCCTACAACATACTATTCTGGCAGTTATGGACAGCAGCATTCACCTACCAATCCTCAACTTTGGATCATTCCCTCAACTTCCACTGAAGGGTATATCTCTGGCTACACTGCAGCCCGTAGGTGACCACCAAGTTTTAGCTTTTTGCGTGGACCCACCCCAAGTTTTTGATACCCACACCTCTTCAATTCCTTATGTGGAAGATATCGCCAATATGATCACCTTCGATCTTCCTGCACACCAAGCTCCTGCTCTTTGCCATCTTTTCAGCACCTACAGCGACATTTTTTACTTCGAAAATCGTCTTTTGGGTCACACTACTGCTGTTCAACACCGTATCGACCCTGGTGATGCCAGCCCTGTCCCCAGCCGTCCATACCGAGTGTCCTATTCTGAACGACTGGTCATTTAGATGGAAGTCGAAAGCATGTTCCGCAAGAACATCATCGAATCATCGTCAAGCCCCTGGGCTTGGCCTGTCATTTTAGTCAAAAAGAAAGATGGCAGCTGCGGTTCTGCGTAGACTACCGACGCCTCAACCAGATCACCAAGAAGAATGTTTATCCATTGCCCCGCAATGATGACGCACTGGACTGCCTGCATGACGCCAAATATTTTTCTTCTATAGACCTCAGGTCTGGATATTGGCAAACTTCTGTTGACGAATCCGACCGCGAAAAAACGGGCTTTGTTACACCTGACGGCCTGTACCACTTTTAGGTAATGCCTTTTGGCCTATCCAACGCCCTTGCTGCCTTTGACCGGATACTGAACTCGCTACTGCATAGGTTAAAGTGGGCGACATGCCTATGCTACCTCGATGATGTGATTGTTTTTCTCTACATTCGACAGCCACCTCAAAAGGCTTTCGGCAATCTTAGAAGTGTCCCGACATACAGGCCTTCAGTTAAACTAAAAATTATCACTTTGGTCGCCGGCAACTTAAGCTTCGTGGACACATTGTCGACGCCAATGACGTTCAACCCGACCACGATAAAGTTCACGCTGTGCGCAACTTCTCCAAATCATAGTCATCAAAAGATTTCCCGATCTTCGTAGGCCTCTGTTCCCACTTTTGTGGCTTAATTGCAAATTTCGCTGACATTGCCCGTCCTCTGGCAGACCTTCTTACAAAGAAGATCACCTACGCATCGGTCCCCTAAACAAAATGAAGCATTTGCTACGCCTATCGATCTGCTTACGCGTCACCTGTTTTAGGCCACTTTGATCCATCGACACCAACCAAAGCCCGCACCGACACAAGCGACCTTGTTATAGGGGCGGTTTTGGCGCAATAGGCCGGACAAAACCGAGTAATCGCCTATACCAGCCGTCTCCTGTCTCCAGTCGAATGCAATCAGTCGATCACGGAACCGGGGTGTCTTGCTCGTTTCTGGGCTCTCACTATATTCCGCCCATACCTTTACGGTAGTAACTTTAGTGTTGTTACAGACCACCACGCTCTCTGCTGCCTTTCGCCTTTGAAAGATCCCACGGGGAGATGTGGTCGACGGGCTCTCCGCCTTTAAGAGTACACTTTCTCTGTGCCGCCTACACCAGGACGCCCAGAGCCTGTCACGGAATCCTGTGGACCGTACAGACCTGAATGGAGAAAGTTCTGATGTCTACCTTTTTGCCATTTCTGACCTCCTGCACATTGCTGAGGAACAGCGCCATGACGCAAAATTAAGCCTTATCTTCCATGGTCTCGAATACGCAACACCTGACCCTTCTCTACGTGCCTATGCAATTCGTTATGGCAACCTGTATCGCCGCAACTTCCGCGCCGATGGTCCGAAATTGCTCCTTGTTATACCTGAACACTTGAGGGCGGCCATCTCGCACCAGCTTCGCGATGTCCCCACGGATAGCCATTTTGGAATGAGCCACAGTACGGCCGTGTGCGACGTAGCTTCTTTTGGCCCGCCTATACATATCCGCGCGACCATACGTGACTGCCTGCTACCTCTGCAAACGGCGGGAAAACACCGACCACGCTCCCCAGCGGTATACTTCAATCTATCGAAATTCCCTTTGAGCCATTTTTCCGTGTAGGTTTGGACTTACTGGGCCCTTTTCCTCTATCCAACTCCGCAAACAAGTGGGTGGCCATCGTGACGGACAATGCAACACGTTTTGCAATCACCCGTGCCATGCCTACGTGTTGCGCGACCGATGTCTCCAATTTTCTTCTTCCCAATGTCATTTTGCATCACGGAGATCCCCGTCAATGGCTCACCGATCGTGGCCGATACATTTTATCCAAAATATTTGACAACCTTCTGCGCTTCTGCTCTACTCAGCAAAAACTTTCCACAGCATGTCATCCTAAACAAACGGACTCACCGAACCTCTTAACCGGACCCTTACGGACATGCTGTCTGCCTACGTGTTAGAGGACCACCGCGATTAGGACATCGCCCTTCCTTGCATTACATTCGCATACAATTCATACCTTCACGACACCATGGAAATTTCCCTTTTCTACCTTCATTACAGCCGTGAGCCTCCTTTGCCCCTGGACACCTTACTGCCCCTTCTGCCCCCTTGTCCACCGAATACGCTCACGAAGCGATCACTCGAGACTGTCGCAGGCAAAGCAGATTGCCCGCGACAATTTTCACGCGTAACAAGGCTCTGAGAAGCACAGATACGACCAGCGCCACCGGAGAGTACACTTCCCTCCGGGATCATTGGTCCTTCTCTGGACACCATACCGGTCCTTGCCGTGTTCTCCACCCGTTTACGGACGTTACATATGAGATCACCCCCGTCGTCCCTTCACCCTCCGGGACAACCCCGCAAACTAACATTGTGCACGTGATCCACCTGTAGCCATACTGTGGGCCTTCGTCAACGGCAAGTAAGCGTCAGGACGACGCTTTTCCATCGGGGAGTCATGTTACCAGGCATGGTTATGTTGTTTGCGAACAGGACCCATCACATAAGATAGACAATCTACGCGACCAACTGCGATCACCATCACTTGGCCCTGTCATTATTATCACGGCTATCTCTCGCACTCAGCCTTGTTCGTCTTGCCCGGTGCGTGTATCCAACTCTATGAATCCTCCAAATATAGTCTCGTCCCCGTAACATTGCAAATTAAGAAGAGAATGAGCCCCAGAACGGCGACTTCTAGAACACCTGATGTAACTGTAAGGGGACTAGGGTGAAGGCATCGAGGGAAATAAATTGGGTACGTTTAGTTAGAAATGTGAGATATTTACGTTAGAAATATACTTTAGCTATAAACAAATAAGTACGAAATAAAAATAAAAAAGAAATAAATTATTTCAAAATTACGTGCTCCATCACGTATATTGTGCTCTTGTAGCCGTAAATCCAAAGAGCTAGCCACCCAGACGGATCTTTTTGTGTGGACAACAAGCATAGCGCATGGTGGGCTGTGACGACGTCTAACGGGCGGCTGTACAAGTATGGTTGGAACTTGCCCACTGCGGAAACTATTGCCGAGCACTCTTCTTCCGTGACGGTGCAAGACTTAGCCTTGGTATTCGTACGACTGGAATAAACGATAATATACTCGCAAAAGCCTTTTTTCTGAGCAAGCACAGCCCAAAGACCAACCCTGTCGGCATCAGTACGAACCTCAGTAGGCGCGTTCGATTCAAAATGCAACAGAATTCGGGGTGGCGTAAGAAGCTTCCGCAACGTCACGAACCTGTTTTCACAAGCAGGAGACCACGTAGCGAATTCATCGGAGTCACCAGAGAGAAGTTGCGTCAATGGTGCAACGATGCTCGCAAAGTTGCCTGAAGTAGAACAGAGGCGGAGAGATCTCGGCAGGGCTTTAATACATGTCGGCTTCGGTAACTTCACAACTGCCCTAAGATTAGACGTTAGGGTTAGAACTCAATCTTTCGAAACGACGTGGCCCAAAATAGTGAGGTTCGGAGTGGCGAATCGACATTTCTTGAGGATGAGCTGCAGCTTTGCGTGGGCAAGACAAGTCAGAACTGGTTCCCGGCGCCGTAAATGTGTCTCCAAATCCGGAGACAAAACGACGATGTCGTTAAGGTAGCACAGACGTGCTTTCCATTTTTTTTTGGGGGGGGGGAAATGCTTTCCATCATGCGCTAGAAAGTGGCAGGCGGCATAAAATGCCCAACGACATGACATTCAACTCCTAGAGGCCGTCGGGTGTTATGAAAGCCGTCTTTGCACGATCAGCTACGCCTAACAGATTGGATAACACCATGAAACTCAATAACGTAAGTTTTTGACCAGTCTCGCTGAAGTGTATTTCAACAACCACGGATACGCATAACCACCTGGCGGGCCTTCAAGAAGGAAGTAATTGCAGCTTTTGGCCGTCCTGGTGTGCGGACACTGCGCGACAAACAACGCTTCCACTGCCGCACTCAGTGGACAGGCACGACGTTCACGAGCTACTTAGAGGATGTTTTTGACCTCGGCAAGCATGCTAACTCAACTATGACAGAGGCTGAGGAAATCGAGCACGTCATGGAAGGCATCGACGAGGGTGCCTTCCAGTTGCTTTTGGCGAGAGGCCCGGGCTCCATTGCTGAACTGGTGAACCTTTGCCAGAGTTACGACGACCTTCGTAGACACCTAGTGTGTACACGGCGCACCTCTGTCCAAGACGGAACCATAGCGAGTTTGGTCGGTGACCCCGAAAACCCTTCTCTGCTGTTCCACATCAAACAGATAGTGCGGGAAGAAGTCGCCCGTCAGCTCTCCTTGCTGACGGGGGATGTCTACATTTGGTTCAACACACCCAAGCATAATTCAAAAGTAAGTTGCTGAGGCCCTTCCACCGACTCCTACTGCGCCTCCCCGCCATATCTTCAGCGTTACCACACCACTGCCGTATAACGAAAGCGTCGCAAGGACCCCGGTACCAATTCTCACGTACGTTGACGCTGTGTGTGTCTCCCCTCGGCTCGTCGCCATGTCTTAACAATACCCTGTGCAGATCAGGCCACCGCCCTTGTCTCGGTCTCCGCCCCAATTCACCTGTGCCTTGTGAACGTGGGACAACCATCCCACCAGTTTCAATTGCCGTTATCCGGATTTCTCGATACTGCAGCCGACGCCTGACGCCCACCAACGACGACACCGGGGCCCCTACGTATGGTTCTCGCAGCCGGTCACCACACAGAGACGCCTACGGGTTAGACTTCAGCGCTACACATTCAAATTCCCGCGTTTTGCTACCCGTGGCTCTTAAACCCCTTGCCGTGGGTCTCTTTCTCTCATGCCCCGCCGAACAAGGAAAGTTAGTTGACACATTTCCGGGGGCACGAACGGCGTTACCAGCGAACTTCCCAAGGCCTTGGTATTCGCCCTGAAACGGTATAGACGTATTTATGGAAGATCGAGGTGCATTCGCTTTAGTGAACACGGGCGCTGCCGTTTCAGTTATTCAGGCCGACCTTTGCCGTGTCCTTAGAAAAGTGAAGCTGTTGTTGGATGGCTTTTCGCTACATACCACAAACGCACAGCACGTCCATGCGCCTGCAGCGTGCATGAGCGATATTAGTGTTTATCGTGCTTGTTTCTTGTTCCCATGACCTCAAATTAGCTGGTGATTTTCTAGCTCGTCACCAGGCCATCATCAATTGTGCGCGTGCGGAAGTTGAATTTGCACCAGATTGCGACGCGCCCAATACCGAGACAATTGCTGCTAAATGTTCCCTCGGCGAATATGGAAAAATTTCGTCGCACTGCTCTGTTTCCGTACCCCTGTGCTGTGCGTGAACTGCTGACAAAAGTGTTCTTTTTCCGTCGTCCGACCTCTTCAGCTGACAGAGACGTCTTCCTCTGTCGTCCGGTCTCCTAACGACCCATGCTGGTACGAGCCACATGCTTGTCAGTAACTGGTTCATGATGTAATTTCGTTGCTACAGGGTGAGACTATCGGCTGAATCGAGCCTGTCGAGCGGAGTGCTGTCGCCGATGTACATTACGGTACAGCTATTATAACTCATGTCGCCGAATGGAGCACCACATCCGAAGCAGAGCTTTTACCATTTCAAGTTTTCAATCAGGCTTTGGATGGGCGTCTCACGCCCACACGACAAAGTCAACTGCTGGCACTGCTTTATCGTTTTTGCTTGTAGTTTGACTGCTTGAAAGCTCTGCTAAGTCAAACATCAATCATCGGACACACGATAGAGACTGGCTTGGAGACACACAATGGAGACATGCGATAGAGACGATAGAGACTGCATAAAGACGATAGAGACTGGAAAGATCTTATCGTGTTTCCTACGAAGAAAGCCGCACTATTGATTAGAATGTGGACAGCATTCTTGAGCGATCGCTCCAACAGCCCCAGGGCGTCTCCCGTAGACCTTGTGACCAGGAAGGACGGTTCGACACGCTGTGGCGTCGTCTATCGGCGCCTCACTGGGATAACGAGAAAGGATGTCTACCCTCTCCCGCGTATTGATGACGTACTTGACTTTGCAGGGTGCTGAATATTTCTCGTCGCTCAAAGTCTGCTCGGGGTACTGGCAGGTACCTATGCAAGCGGCTGATCGTGCTAAGAGGCCTTTCATAACACCTTGCAGCCTCTATGAGTGCAGTTGCATGCTGTTCGGCCTTTCGAGCCGCCTCCCACTGGCCGTTCGGCTTTTCATGCCGCCTGCCACTTTCGAGCACGTGATGGACACCATTTTTTGCACACTAAAGGGGAAAGCATGTCTGTGCTACCTTGACGACATCTTCGTTTTTTATCCAGAATATGAGACGCATTTACGCCGCCTGGACCAAGTTATCACGTCTTGCCGACGAAAAGCTGTAACTCTACCTCAAGAAATGTCGCTTCACCACTAGGAGGTATAGTATTTTTGGCAACGTCATTTCGAAAGATGGAGTTTTACCTGAAACGTCGCAGCTTAAGGAAGTTGCGGAGTTCCCAAACCAACATCTATTAAGGCTCTGGCAAGCTTTCTCGGCCTGTGTTCTACTCGAGGCGCTTCGTCCACAAGTTTGCGATCATCGTTGCACCATTGACAAAGCGTTTCTCTGGTACCTTTGCAGACCGCTATAGGTGCTCCCCTGCAAACGCGTTCTTGAAGTTGCGGAAGCTCCTAACATCGCCAAATATCCTTCGGCGTTTTGACCCGGACGCCCCCACTCAGGTTCATACTGATGCCAGCGGGATGGTCTTGGTGCTGTGCTTGCTCAGCGAAAATCGGGCTTTGATTAGTGTGTTGTCGTCTACGCCAGCCGTACCATTACCTAGGCTACATAAAACTACTGCTTCACGGACTAGTGCTTCGCCATAGTTTGGGCAATAGACAAGTTCCGATCTTGTACGACCGCCCATTCAACATCGTCACAGACCACCGTTTGTTATGATGGATGTCCACTCTAAAAGATCCGTCTGGACGACTAGCTCGCTAGGTCTTGCGGAAACAAGAGTACAATATTTGTGTCATATATCGGTCTGGCCGCAAACATTCTGACGCTGATGCTTTATCCCGTTCTCCTGTGCCACTAGAGACTGCCTGCATCCTGCCTGACGAGGCTGTTGTTCCCCCTTACTATTTCACTGACATGCCATCTGAACAACGCAAGGGCCCCTGGTTTGCTCCGCTCATCTCCTTGCTCTTTTACGTTTCCGGTACTGAACGACCTCGGGGCCTACGTAGACAAGCTACCCACTTCACGCTTCGTGAGGGGTTGCTCTAACGGCGGAAATACCTCGAAAATTGGAGAAAGTGGCTGCTGGTAATTCCTGGGCCCCTTCGCACCGACATTTGCGCTTTTCTTCATGCCCATTCAAGGTGTGCCAACGCTGGCGTGTTTAAAACGTACCACCGGGTACTTTTCCGCTATCACTGGCACTGCATGTACACCTCTGTGTGAAAGTACGTTGGGTCATGCACTACCTACAGCGCCCCAAGTCTCCTCCTTCCGTCTTGTTGGGTCCACTGCAGCCACTTCCTTGCCAACAGAAACCACCCGACCATGTTGGTATAGACCTGTATGCACGTTTTCCCAGCACAATCTCCGGCAACCAATGGGTTATCGTCGCCGTTGATCGCCTGACGCGCTATGGCGAAACTGCTGCTCTGCGGCCGCCACAGCACGAGGCGTCGCCTCTTCATCATATGGCGCTTCAGTCAGCACCATGGGGCGCCTCATGCACTCCTCAGCAACAGGGTACACGTGTTTCTGTGAGACGTTATTCGTGCTGTGTTGTCCTTCGCACAAGAACAGTGCACCATCCGCCGACAAACAGCCTGACTGAGCGTTTCAACCGCACTCTCGGCAGCACGCTGTCGATATACTGTCTTTGTCAAAATTTTGTGGGCCGCGGTGACTGTGGCCGAAGCAGGCGCACAGCTGATCAGGGGCGCTGCGGTTGCCGCTGTCGGCTGGTTATGTGGCTAAAGTAAGTCAGTGAACTTTCATGCTTGCTTCGTAGTATGGCTGGCGCGACAAGTGCAGCGGGGCCGGTCTCTTAGAGCAGTCGCACTTCGCTTTAGCGCAGGCACTTTGCCCAGAACTTGTCGGGCCGGACACGCTACCAAAGCAAGAGCAGAATTTACCTCGCTCTCGTCAGCCGCGCAACCAGCCGACAGCGGCAAGCACATCGCCCCTGCTCGGCCGCGCGCTTGCTCCGGCCACGGTCGCCGTGGCCCACAAAAGTTTGAAAAAGACTGTACATATCAGCGGAACACGACGACTAGGAACTTGTGCCGCCCTACGTGACTTATGCGTACAATACAGCCATTTGGGCCGCACCAGGTTTCCCATCCTTTTTCCTCCTGTATGGTCGCGAACCGTCATGCAACTTGGTAAGGTTCTCCCCTACCAAACGGATCGCTCCGAGTGCTCACCAGCTTGTGAAGATGCCAAGTACGCGGAAAAACGTCGCAAGCTTGCAAGGTTCTCTACAACTCAAGTTCAGGGGCTGCAAAAATCTCGGCATGAGGACACAGCCACCCACTCGGCGTAATTTCCCGGATATGCTGTGTGGCTGTGGATCCCATCCACCACACCAGGATTGTGTAGCAAGCTGATTTCTCGGTTTCACAGACCTTACCGCGTCCTCGGGCGGACGTCGCCCGCCAACTACGTCATAGAGTCTATGACACCTTTCTGAGACCTCCGTCGCCGCGGGAGGAAGTCTGATCATGTACAGCCTTTGAAGCCATACTATGATTCAATAGTTTCGTGTGTCCTGTGAGTCACCAGGATGGCGCTTTATTGCCCGGGGGGGGGGCAGTTGTCATGAGTTAGGGTGCGACGTATTACTAAGGTAGACCAGCCAATGCCCAGTAATGGCCATGGGCTGTTAGATATCTCCATGTTCTTTACAGACAACTAGCCTTAAGTGTAGAAGAAGCTCGGACTGCGGGGCCTCGGGTCTGATCGTTGTTCCGCTCCCTGTGCGGTACAGAATTTCAGTGAATGCGTCTACAACCGATAAATGTAAATATATATTATAGGGCGTTGAAGCTGAACTCGAAGCGTTTTTTCCGTAAGCCAACTCGAACAGGAAATTCTACGACCTGCCGCAGTCGATACGTAGGAATTCATTCGATCAGCTGGCACTCAGACGCGACAAGAATTGCACCCGCAAGATTGCGGCTTTATTTTGTTAGTTTGTAACAGTTGAAATATTTGTATCTCTACATGAACGCCCATGCACATTTACGATATTTCGTCGAGTTAACTTCAATGAGCTGTAAGCTGCATTTGCACTCGACTGCTACGCTAGTGGAAAATGTAAGGCCAATACAAAGTGGGAGATTTTGCAGTTTTAATGTAGGTAATAAGCAAAAAATTAAACCGATACGTTTTTGTAAAGCGTATAACCAAGGTACGGAAAACCTGTTTTTTGGAGGGTGAGGTAGCACAGACGTTAGGAGCACGACCACGCACTGGGGATGTCTTTTCTTCCTCCCAAAGAACACAGTCCCTAGTGCTTAAAAAGGCTGCTCTTACCCGCATCTCGCTAGACAAGCTCAACAAAACACCATTGATATATATATATACATATATATATAGGTTTGGAAATGAGGGGCTCGTTAGAAAATAAAGAAAGAAATGCCGGCAGTCTACAAGGCCAAGGAAGGCATAGGGGAATGGTTAGACTATTTTTACCGTTAGTGAAGTTACATTTTTTTTAATATTACGTGAAAAAGAAAGAAAAATACGCACCCATAGTGGGGACCAAACCCAAGCCTTTCGATTAGATCTCGAATGCCTTACCAATTCGGCTATCTGGGCGACTGTGTTGTACTTCACTTTCTAGGGTATTTATATTTACTACAACTGTATCTGACGCTTGGTAAGGCATATCTTTCTGTGTATATATATATATATATATATATATATATATATATATATATATATATATATATATATATATATATATAGATATAGATTTCGATGAGTTTTGCAACGGGCCAGAAGAAACGGTCAGGTAAAAGATAAGACCAACTTTGCGGTTAACTTGTTTATTATAAATTAGTCCTACAGTTTCGGAAGTGGAACTTCCTTCCTCAGGGACAATCCCACAATGAACACCGAATCCCTATGCACACTGCATGCGAGGGAGTCTCTCGTCCTCTCCCTCATCAAGGAGGGGAATACGCAAGAGAACGTAAAAAATCCGGTGACAAGACGGCACTTGCTGAGTGTGGAGGATTTAAATTAAAAAAAAAAGAAAAGGAGGAAAGGCGGTGGTTTTAGTGAGAAAACGGCACGGGTGGGGGAAGGGAGCGGGACCGAAGGTTTCTATCGGCCCGCTGCGGCTGGGATGAAAGAGAACTGACAAACAAAATACAGACAACGCATGAGCACAGATGGGAAGAGCGGGGCGGTGGTGTAGTAACTAAGGACGCGGTCTTGGCCCGGCATTTGTTTCGTGGGTTCACCGAGAACAGACCGTTAAACGGAGAGGCATTGCTTTTACCAAGAAACCGGTGATAAGTCTTTGTTTGCCCTTTGAAGGGCCGCGACATGGCGACAGAGAAAGGCACTAGCGGCAGCCAGCGGCGAGCCGCATAGCGGTCGAACCGCGCGGAAGACAGGGATGAAGTTACACAGGGGCGCGGCGAGTTCGGAGAAGGCGACGAGTGCCCGTCCGTCCTTGGCCGCAGCGTAGAGTAATGTAAAGGCACACGTACGACGCGACAAGCGTGAAGTTCAGAGGAGGGCCGACACTGAAAACCACTGAATTCCACCACCGCTATGTCTTAACAGAACACGACAATGTCAAGGTACGGCCAGACTGGCACTGCCGTTCAACGTCACCTCCCTCTCTCTTCTTACTCTTCTTAGTTGTCCCAACGTGGACAGCATTTATTGCGCAGCACGTGCAGTGCGGGGCTTAGGCGGCTTTTTTGGGCGGCGCTCCCTCTCGGTATGCACCCGTTGTTTGCTGAGCTAATGGTGGGTGGTCCTGAATGACTTAAAAAAAACTTTTATGCTAGGAGAAAGGGGGTGGAACAATGTGAATCCACCTCCTGTTGTCAATCAACGTCCGTGGTCCTCCGGAGGCACGACATGCTGGCAGCGCTCTCGTTGATACCATGAGTCAGCGTTCTGAACTTATAAATAAGGTACGATTCCTTCTGTTCGCGCTCCCGTTTAGTGTGAAAACCGGTCTCTAGCAGAGGGACTTTAATTTGGTCGAATGAATGTCCTGGGAGGCTGACATGTCTTGAAATGGGCAAGTTCGGTTGTGTTTTAGCGTGAGAACGGTGGTTGTTAAAGCGTTTACGGAAGGCGGTTTCTGTTTGTCCGATTTACTGCATGCCACAGATGTCACAGTGAAGCATGTAGACGACATTTTGGCTGTCACAGTTTAGATGCGCATTTATTTTGAATACGTAATCTGAGGAGCTGGCTTGAGCAGTAGTGGTGGTGGTCATGTGTGAACAGACCTTACAACGTGTATTTTTGCATGGCTGGCATCCCCGTTGAGTGCGCTCAATGGTAGTCGTCTTGGCTCTGACTAACACATCTTTCAGGTTTTTTCCGCGGCGATAAACAACTCGGGGGGCTTTTGGAAAATTGAAGATAGCCGGCTACTTTGTTGCAGTATATTAAAATGTCTCGAAAGAATGTTATTAAGCTTGGGCAACGCAGATGAGTGGGTGAGGACAAGATTTGTCTGACTTCCTTCATTCCTGGGACTCCCTCCATGTAGAATTTCCTCGCGGTTTAGGTTACGAGCTCTGTTGATGGAGTCATCGACCACTGCTGCTGGGTACTTTTGACGAATGAGGGCATTTTTTAGTTGTTGGGAGTTGTGGTCAAAGTCGGCGTTGTCAGAGCAAATTCTGCGGTATCTGTGGGCCTGGGAATAGGGAATGCTCATCTTGCAATGCCGTGGATGGTCACTTTCAAAGTGCAGATACTGCTGGCAATCTGTGGGTTTTCTATATAGGGCTGTGATCGTGGTCGTGCCCTCTACCTGAATGGTGACGTCGAGAAAGTTCACCGATGTCCTTGAGATATTATGTGTAAAATATATAGAAGGGTGGACCGCGTTGAAATCCGAAATGAACTTATGCAAGCCTGCCTCGTCATGCGGCCAGACAAAAAAGATGTCATCCAGGAATCGCTTGTATATGAGCGGGCGAACGGGTTGAGCTTCCAAGAAGGGTCCCTTGAGTGCCGCCATGAACAAGTTCGCGTAATTAGGTGCCATTTTTGTGCCCATAGCTGTGCCGCTAATTTGAAGGTAATGTTTGTTTTCGAATTGGAAATAATTGTAACGAAGCACCAGGTCAAGTAGGGTAGTAAGGGCGTGCTCATTATTCTCTAGTGCCATATCAGCGTTTTGACATGCCTCCACGGTATACCTGATGCCGTATGAATGGGGGATATTGGTGTAAAGCGATGAGACATCCATTGTAACCAGGAAGCTGCCAGGGGGGATTACCAGTCCAGACATCTCTCTCAAAAAATGGTTTGTGTCCTTGATATAGGCCGGATTTGTGGGAACTGCGTTTTTCAAAATAAAATCAAGAAAGCTGGAAATTGATTCTGTTGGAGTACCATTGCAAGATACAATAGGGTGGCCTGGATTGCCAGGTTTGTGAATTTTAGGGTGTAGTTAAAAGCGTCCCGGTGCTGATTGGGTGGGCGTCATTGCTTTAAACATGTCTTTAGTTATATCGCCATTTTCAAGACGCCTTGTGAGTTCAAGGGTGATTTTCGATACGAACTGCTGTGTTGGGTCCGCAGGAAGTTCCTCATAAAAATTCTCATCACTCAGTTGTCGGAGTCCTTCCCTAATGTAGTCGGTTTTGTTAATTACGACTATTGCTCCGCCCTTGTCCGCCGGCTTTATAACAATGCCATCCCGTTGGCGGAGGGAGAAAAGGGCCTTCCGCTCATCAGTTGATAGGTTGTTGCGGACAGGGTTTGTTTTCTTTAATGCATTCAACACGTCTTTTTGAACGGCCGAAATGTACATTTCGAGATGTTTGTCCCGACCATCTCCTTGTGTCCAACATTTGTCTAATGCTCCCGGAATTTTTTTGTCTGGGTTCGTTTCCCGGTCGTAGAAGTATTCACGAAGGCGTAAGTTCCTCGCAAAATTGTCTAAGTCCTGGTACAGCTGAAATTCATTAAACTTACCCGTAGAGGGACAGAATGTGAGACCTTTTGACAGCAGTTTAAGTTCAGATTCTATGAGCGGTACGTCCGATAGGTTGACAACGTTGGATTCTGGATGCGCCGGCCCTCTTGACACTTCAGATGGCGATGCACTGGACCACCGGGTGGTCAATCCATCGTACATGTCATCTATAGGTACGTGCCGCATCAGTGGGTCGCGCAAGGCAAGCCGAAGCGATGACAAAGAGTTCGCCCAGAGACAGACTGGCTCGAGCTACGCTGGTATCCTCGGCTTCGGACTATACGCCTCATTCTTTGACAATAGACCACTTTTATGCACAATGCGTAAATATACCGCATCTGCCTCGTAACATCTTTTTGGTAAGGTGCCGGTTCCCGTCCCTGTGCCTGTCAACAGCGCAGCAACACCACACCACGGATCTTTCGGAGGGGGTGACACATTCGTCGACGCACGATGCCTCCTGCCAACGAGACGGCACCCGTTGCGCCCCTCATCATCGTTTCTCAGCGCCGTAACCCAGGCTTTCTCACCGGTGAGGACGACACCGACGTAGAAGAATGGATGCGCATGTTCAAACGTGCCAGCGCACATAAACTGAATCGTATATCACGTATATACACGATGTTTTGGCCCTCTGCGCAAAGGTTGATCCCGAAATGTCGGAAGCTGACAAGGTAGGCCACGTCCTTAAAGGCATTGCAGATGACGCCTTCCATCTGCTGATGTGTAAGGATGCCGCTACAATCGACGCCATTATTAACGAATGCCGACGCTTTGAGGAGGCGAAATGCCGCCACATTGCCCACCGGTTTACTCGGCTGCCTCACACGGCGGCAACGTCTTCGTGTCAAGATATGTCGGTGCAACCACGCACAACGCTGACGCGTAGCACGGAAGACCAGTCTCAGAGCCTGATGAAAATATTACGCCGTCAGATCGAAGCTATAGCTCCAGTCGCTCAGCACTGCGTGCACGACCGGAACGGCCCCACGATTTTTCTCATCCAAGCCGTCGTTAGAGACGAGATCACGTCCCTGTGCCTTCACTGTGTGCCTTGGGACGCCGGGATCCCTGCGTCGGCTTCCGTACCCCTTCCACCCGTACTGATGTCCCGCCGCGCTACGATGTTCCACCGCGCTGCCGATGATGCAGTCCTGGTGAATGGAGAACAGCCGATGTCCACCCCATCAGTTTCAACTGCCATCGCGTTGGACACGTCGCCCGTTATTGCCGCAGCAGCTGGTCGCCATTTACAGTTTACGGTTTCCCGATACAACCTACTCCAACGACTACCCTCGACGTTTTCCGCCACGTCCTCAGCAGCCCTTCGCAACCCACAACACACGACGCAACCTATCTAGCCGCTCGCCGTCACCTCAGCGTCGCCAGTCGCGTTCTCCGCCGCCCCACCGCCAGACTCCGCCACCCACTTTCTCGAACCCCCTCTCGGAAAACTAGCCAATGCAGCTCTCGGAGGTGATGCTGCATTAACGACCCGTCCTGTAAATCCTCTGTTGACTTCGGTTGCAAGACCCAATTTGATAGATGTTCACGTTGACAGGGTTAGTTGACACAGGTGCCAATATTTCAGTCATGAGTTCGAACCTTTGCCGCAGTCTTCGGAAAGTTATGACGCCCGCGATATGCCGTGCGTACGAGTTGCACACGGAGGAACGACCGGAATGTGTACCGCCCGCGTCGTAATTGCCGGACACGACATCCCTGTCTTGTTCACCGTCTTGGACACATCTCCTCATGACATATTATTCGAACTGGACTTTCTGACAGAACACGCCGCCGTCATTGACGGCGCCGCCGGGGTTCTATGTCTTGAGGTGCCCACAATACCCCTTGATGACACCACGTCCACTTACCGGATTTGCGGCGCCGAACATGCTCGATTAGCTCCCAAGGCCATGACCTACGTGCGTTTATCGTCGTGCCCACCAGTCCCAGATGGTGACTACCTTGTCTCGCCCGTCACCGATAAACTCTTTGAACGCAACGTGACCCTTCCTTATACAGTTGTGACTGTTGCGAAGAACGAAATAGGCCTCCCATTTTTGAACTTCGGTTTCGCCACCCAAGTACTTCCCCGTGGAATGTCGCTTGCTACATTGACCCCTTGGCTGAAAGCGAAGTTTCCGTGGTGACAACTGACGCCTCTGAATCCTATACGGATAGCCAACGGGACATTTCACGGACTACCAGTGATTTTATGGACATGATAGCGCCGGACCTTTCACCTCCGGAAGCCCATCAGCTCCGTTGTTTTCTAGCGTCATATCGGGACATTTTCGACTAGGACAACCGTCCGTTGGGCCACACTTCCCATGTGGCACATCGCATAAACACTGGTGATGCGACCCCTATCCGCCGACGTCCATATCGTGTGTCCCACGCCGAACGTACCATCATTCAGCAGGAGGTAGAGACGATGTTGCGGAAGGATGTTATAGAGCCGTCTTGTAGTCCACGGGCGTCGCCAGTCATGCTGGTCAAAAAGAAAGACGGCTGATGGCGATTCTGTGTTGATTACAGGCATTTAAACAAGATAACTGAGAAGGACGTTTATGCCCTTCCTCGAATTGACGACGCCCTGGGCTGCTTGCATGGCGCTTCGTATTTCTCGTCCATTGACCTGAGATCAGGGTACTAGCACATTGCAGTCGACGCCATGGACCACGAAAAGACCGCTTTTGTAACACCAGACGGACTGTACCAATTTAAGGCCATGCCGTTTGGGCTCTGCAATGCGCCAGCCACATTCGAAAGGATGATGGACTACCTTCTCCGTGGATTTAAATGGACGACATGTTTATGCTTTCTGGATGACGTAATCTTCTTTTCTCCCACGTTTGAGACACAGTTGCATCGCCTATCCGAGACCCTGGCTGTTTTTCGCAGAGCTGGAATTCAGCTATACTCGTCAAAGTGCCACTTCGGTTGCCGTCAAATAAAGATCCTTGGGCACCACGTCGACGCTACCGGAGTCCAACCTGATCCAGACAAAATACGAGCCGTAAAAGACTTCCCTGTTCCTCGATAGGTGAAAGACGTTCGAAGCTTTGTGGGGCTCTGTTCCTGCTTTCGGTGCTTCCACAAGAATTTCGCTGAAATTGCCAGGCCCCTCACGGATCTGCTTTAGCATGATAACCCGTTTTACTGGGGCCCTGAGCAAGCTTCTGCTTTTTCAACTCTCGTGAATCATCTCACTAATCCACTGATTCGGGCGCACTTTGACCCTTCCGCTCCGACCGAATTTCACACGGACGCGAGTGGACATGGCATAGGGGCTGTACTGTTTCAGAAACACGCCGGTCTCGAACGAGTGATAGCATATGCCAGTCGCCTTATGACACCTTCCGAGAGAAACTACTCGATCACCGAACGCGAATGCCTGCCACTTGTATGGGCCGTGAACGAATTCCGCCCATATTTATATGGAGGGCCTTTTTCTGCGGAAACTGATCACCATGCCCTATGCTGGCTTGCTTATTTGAAAGATCCCACTGGTCGTCTTGGTCGCTGGGCTTCACGCCTTCAGGAGTTTGACTACTCCATGGCCTACGAGTCTGGAAGGCTCCGCAGCGACGCCGACTGCCTGTCGCGTCAACCGGTCGACCAACCAGTCGACCAAAGTCGACCAACGACTTTGATTCTTGTGTCCTTGCACTAACTGACTTTCTCAACATTGCCGAGCACCAGCGACGCGACCAATCATTGCAGTCGAAAATTGCACGTCTCACCACCATGCCCTCAGACCCTGCATTGAACGCGTTTTTGCTCCGCGACGGCGTGCTGTTCCGCCGGAACTTTCGCGAATACGGCACTGACGAGCTTCTCGGTGTTCCTGAACACCTCCGATCTGACATTCTCCGTCAGCTGCACGACGAGCCCACGGCTGGTCACCTTGGCGTCGCACGAACTTACGACCGTGTACGTAAGTGATTTTATTGGCCCGGACTTTACCGATCCGTCCGCCGCTACGTAACTGCATGTAACCTGTACCAGCGCCGGAAAACGCCTTCCGCGGGCCCAGCCGGACTGCTCCAACCAATAGAGATTCCTTCCGAACCTTTCTTTCGGGTTGGTTTGGACCTGCTTGGCCCTTTTCCCCTCTCTCGTTCGGGAAATCGCTGGATCGCTGTTGCTACCCATTACGCGACCCGCTACGCTATTACGCGGGCTCTCCCCACCAGTTGTCCCACCGACGTTGCTGATTTCTTGCTTCACAACGTCATCCTACAACACGGTGCTCCCCGTTATCTCCTTACCGACCGTGGCCGGTACTTCCTGTCTGGGGTTGTTGACGACCTCCTCCGCTCTTGCCACACGAAGCACAAGCTGACCACCGCCTACCATACCAAGACTAATGGCTTGACGGAAAGGCTTAACAACAAGACCATCACCGACATGCTCGCGATGTACGTTTCCGCTAACCATGTGGATTGGGACGACACTTTGCCGTATGTTACATTTGCATATAACTCATCCCGCCATGACACCGCCGGCTATTCACCATTCTATCTTTACGGCCGTGAACCCACTCTTCCCTTAGATACCCTACTTCCTGATGCGACACCTCTGGCTACCGAATATGCTCGCGGTGCTGTCGCTCACGCTGATGCGGCCGGCCAGGTTGCCCGTGCCAAGCTCTCGGCTTCCCACTCCTCTCAAACACCGCTATGACGAGCAACACCGCGCCGCAAACTTTACGCCCGGCTCCTCGGTTCTTGTCAGCACCCCTTGCCGCCGCATTGGGCTCTCCGAGAAACTGCTGCTTCGCTTCAAAGGCGCCTATCGGATCAAGCGTATAGTCACACCCGTGACGTACGAAATTGTTCCCGCCGCCTCTTCCTCACCGTCACTGGAGAGGGAGAGAGAGAGAAAATGACTTTATTGAATGTTCCTGCGGAGGGAGGGGGCTACGGCCACGCAGGGCCGGCCTCTCCTAGACGAGGGTCAGGTCGTCCCCGAAGCAATGCCTCGCGGGCGTCGGCGCGTTCGGCGCGCGTTGGGTGTGCGGTTGTTGACCCGTCGACCCTCCGACGACGCTTCCCTACGCTTCTGCCCTGCAAGAGCAGCCTCGAGCCGCTGGATAATCCGTATTTGTATCTCGTGCTCACTCGAGTTCATTTTTCAATGAGCACCGAGACGGCGCTTCTCCGCCGGAGGGGGAAATGTCACGCCCCTCTTGACACTTCACATGGAAATGCACTGGACCACCTGGTGGTCAATCCATCGTACATTTCAGCTATGGGTACGTGCCGCATCAGTGGGTCGCTCGCGCAAGGCAAGCCGAAGCGAAGACAAATAGGTCACCCAGAAACTGACGGGCTCGAGCTACGCTGCTATCCTCGGCTTCGGATTATACGCCTCATTCGGTGAGAATAGATCGCTTTTATGCCCCGCGTGTAAATATATATATATATATATATATATTTATATATATATATATATATATATATATATATATATATATATATATATATATACACAGATTGTTGCGAGGCAGATGCGGAATATTTACAGGCTCTGCATAAAAGCGATGTATTCTTAAAGAATGAGGCGTATAGTCAAAAGCCGAGGATACCAGCGTAGCGCGACTACGCTGGTATATGTTTGTATGTATATGTATATTGAGAGAGACAATCATAAAGCAACAGAGATTGAGTAACGGCGCTTTAACCCGAAGTCGAATGTTGTTAACTGTCGTTTAGGTCGCGATATTTCTTTGCCGTCATGTTACCTCACGTTTGCACCGTGTACTGTCCGCCCTTTATCTCTCAACATTTCTTTCGGGTGACCGCGAATACCTCCAAATGTTTACAGAGGGGACTAAAGGCAAAATGTGCTATAGAAACCTCATTAGGCCTTGTTTCGAAAGCTTTGCTCCAACTACGCTCCATACGCGCTCGTGAACGGTAAATTTACAGGGAGTACTTACGGTTGTAGGCTGACGTTCTCTTTTCACAAATACTGTCCGACGCCTACCTCATTGAGATAGCTGTGGACAACGCACCTGAACATGCGGACGACAACGAGCCTGCGCACGTGCCTACAACAGCAGAGATAATGAATATGCTGCACCTGCTTTACACCAAGGTTGAATGTATCTATGCGTGGTGATGCGTTGCATTGAGCAGCCCGAGAAAATCTTTCTGGCAGCAGATGTGAACGCGTAACAGGCGACCATCACGCAGTTTTTTCTTCCGCAGTAATTTGTTTTTCCGCGATTTAGTTTTTCGCCTTTATTACGAATCTGCTCAGTAATGTTTAGCTTTGGCTGCCGGAACTCTACCTCTAACCTAGGCATAAATTTTCGCAATTCAGGTTAATCCTGAATCAGCTTATCCCGAAAGTTTGAGTAGGTTATACTACTTTGGGTTAGGGAGGGTTTACGGCATGTGCGCGCACACACACACACGCAGACACACGCAGACACACACGCACACGCACACACACGCACGCGCCCCCCCCACACATGCACATACACACGCACCCACCCACCCACTTACACAACTCACACAAACACATACACACACACACACGTGCGCGCCTGCATGCATAATTAATGTAGTTTAACAATATCTGTAAAAAGTTTGAAAACAATGCAAACTACAACTATTTTCTAATTTTTATTCAACATTGTGTCTCTTGTCACTGAGCATTAGCGTCCCATTCTCCTCGTGCTAGGAGGTGCTTTACAGGAGTGTGCTTGTTTCGAGAACTAGGCGGAAGACATTGGAGCTTCGAGCATATAATGGTTCCCGGTAAGGTAAACGATGTCAACGATGTCATAACGATGTCATAACGATGACAACGATGTAAACATAACGATGTAAACGATGTCATAACGATGTCAAAGAGCACCCGAAGGTGACGCGTGAGGAAAATAGTGTTTATCTAGGTGCCTATATAGAAAACAACCATTCAAACTAGCCAATTACGGGCATTTTTAGTCATTTAGGCACATGCGCCAAAATATGCACTTTAGGCACCACAAACGCCATACAATTCCTCGCTAATTTGTAATTCATGTTTATATATACGAATAGCGTGATAGAAGCGCAAGAAACACCATAGGCATTTTCCTAAAATCTGTTCTATAGAAAAGGCGACACCGTGATGTCTTCGCCTCTGCCGCCACGTCCTCGCTGTAGCCTTTGTGGGGCGAGAATTTTGACACTATTTTCTGCAGCTGCAGCGCTGTGTTTGAGGTGGAAATATTACGTTGCAGTCAATGGTGTACTGTGTCGTGTTCGTCATTCATCCTGCCAGTGTGGTTGATGAAGTTGAGGGCGCATTGCAGCTCTCAGAGTCGCTAACGCAAGACCATGCAACCAAGTCCATGCGGCCCAACCTGCACAAACTGCCATCAAATGGTTCGCGTATGCAGGAACGTTTTGCTATGTGAGAGCGCGGTGACCGGCACTGAAGTCACTTCTTTCAATACATGCGGCAACTTCTTGGCTTTCGTGCACGCACAGCAGACGACACGTATTTGGCGAACCTTTTATTATGAAAGCTTTCTTTTAAAGGGAAAGCGGTTTTTTGCGGCTTCATCCATGTCAGAATTTAATGTGTTCGCACAGTATCTCTGATGGCGATGCAGGATGAGGCGACCTCACGTAAATTTACCTGTAAGAGGGATGTTTGGTATTGGTGGTGATGGTTACGATAATGTAACGAGGACAACTGGAAAAGGCCATGTGGGCAGGGTCAAACGAACAACGCGGGGGCAGCGGCGTCACAACTTGAACTCTCGCTAGCGATGCCCTTTGAACAAAGGTTACAGGCGTGATTTTAGCATTTCGGTTGGCGCTCAATGGTCAGATGTAGTTTTCCAGTGAAAAAGGCTTGCGCTAACAACAAGGAATGAGAAAGAAAGAACAACACTTGTTGATAACCCAACTAACTTGTTTATTTACAAGCAAAACTTGAAACTCGATCGTGTGTTTGAAGCGGAACATTTTTATAAATCAAGTAAATACTTTATTATGCCTGGGGAGGAAAATCCCCACGAGCTGTGAGCTAGTTCGATAAAAAGAGGGGATCGGAAAGAGGAAGACGAAGGAAGGAGATCGCGGGACTGAGTGGCTGTGCGAAGCGCATGCGAAGTTTTCCTTATGACAGATATTCTACGGCTCCTTTACAACATGAAGGCCGGAGCTATGACGTAGATTGGACATTTTTCTGCCACAAGGGCGAAGGCCTCCCTTACCTCGTATTGCACGCACAGTTGTCTCGCTGCAATGCCGAAGGTTCTTGAAGAAAAAGCGTTCTTAGTTAAGCCGATTGCTGTTGGCGCAAAACTACTGAAATTGCCAATAGAAACAATGGTAGACCGGCAAAGATTTTATAAGATTTCGAACACATCGTGCGTGCATGGAAGTGCGAAAAGCATCACTTGAAAATCTCCAAAAAAGTGTTTCTAGGTAAGAGAATACCAACATGTATCATGAAGAAGGCGTACAATGATAAAGCTTTTGTTCATAAACGAGATATTCGTATCAATTGAAATCCTTCATAGATGCGCTTGCGCAGTGCGGGAAATATTGAGGGTTATTTCGTCCTTAGTTTTCAATTTTGGTCTTCCAAATTTTAGCTTCAGGTTAGACGCGCTTTTAGTAAACTTTTTGACACACTTTCGAAGCCGTCTTGATTTTGGAAAGCTTTTGCCCTTCTCGGAAGTTTTTTACGAAAGGACCGTAAACGTTTTGTGCATTCCGGGGGGCATCGGCATCTACAGAGAAAGTATTTTTACAGAAAACCAGATGTTGCTCTTTCTGTATCAAAAATACTTTAAATTTTTTGTTGCATAGAACTACACAGAGCGGTTAAATAGGTTTTAAAAACTACTGATTCTCAATAATGTTGCAATTATATAGAATTTTAACATGCTGCGAAAACATGGGTTTCTACGGAATAAAATCTGGCAGCGCCTTGTAAAATAGTAGTTTATTTTACTCTAGTTGATTGCCGTGAAATTTGCTCCTTCAAAATGTTCTGACTAACGTGTTTTCTTTTGTGCATAACTACCCTCAATAAAGCAAAACACCACAATTTTTCTGCTTCACCCGTCTTCACAAAGCAGAACGGCAGAGAATATTTTTAATTTGTCTGCTTGCCGTTCGGACCAGAGAATTTTTTAAGCGAAAACCGTCTCACGCGGACAGTCTTTGTGTTTTTCTCGGAGCATTCCCACCGCACAGAAAGACTTGGAGTATCTCCACCTTCGTATTACTCGGCTGCCTCTACTCATGATCACGTAAAAGTAGCCAACAGTGAGTTGGCAGTTCGTCGCTCAACCTCCGTGACAATCATATCGACCCAACTGGCGTCAGTACAGCCTCCCAACTGTTGACGACATAAAAGGCTTTTCCCTCTCTGCCTCAGATATGAAGTTCTGCTGCTGTATGTTTTCCGGGCAATAGGTTGGCGTAATTTGTTAGTGGTGAGTGCGTGAGTGAGCGAGTGAGTGAGTGAGTGAGTGAGTGAGTGAGTGAGTGAGTGAGTGAGTGAGTGAGTGAGTGAGTGAGCGAGCGAGCGAGTGAAAAATTGTTTGTTCACTCACACTGCGGGGATTGTAAACGAGAGGGTTCTAACAGTGAGTTGCCACATCATCTTTGTTATCACTGTTTCCATATCACAAGAAAGTTACATGTGCTTGTGTGCGTTCTCGGTGATGCTGGTTTGAATTGTAAGCTTCGCAATACAAGCTGGTGACGGCGTGGTACCAGGAATGTACTAAACGCTAGCGCTTATGGAACACAAAAGATTTTGAACTTGCACGGTGCGCGATGAGCTTAGTGGCGTCGCTTGTGACTGCACTACGCTGCACTTGTTCAGTATTCCCGGCATGTTAGCTTCTTTAGTAATCCCCCTTTTCGGGCAGGAGAATACCCTTTGTAACAGATGAACTGCCCTATGTCGCATTTTTATTGAAGTTGTAGAATGTCGGGTTGGAAGCTTGGCTTAATCCGGCCCGCCCACTTCAGATTGATAATCACATCCTAACTTTAGTTGCCTCAGTAAGACCGAATCCGTATTTTCGAGATTTTAAACAATGTTTGGCTGCAGTGTCCTTTTGTACATTGAACGGTAAGAAATGGGAAGGAATTTGCTGGGCAACGCTTTAAATACACTTTTATTGATTGTGACGTAATTCTCATTTTTCTAATGTGGCGGGGAAAAGTGCAAAGCAGCAACGCCATTGTACTAGCGAAATCGTAATGTCTTTCGACGTATCCCTAAGCCATGTTTACTCTGTTGACATGTTGGACATCCCTCCGTCGCAAGGGGATACGAAGCTCTCACACTTCTGCCTCGTTGAAGTGGATGCGGTGAGGACACTAGCTTTGTATCAGTTTTCCTTTCTCAATGTTAACGGACACTTATATTAAATCCAATATGTTTACTACAAGATTAACATATGTTGGATTTTTGCAAATGTCGACCTGAGAGCAACGCTCCGAAGTGTCTGGATCAGAATCGCATGATGGAAATTTTGTGTTTGAGGCAGGCGCTTCTGGTTTGCGGGACGGGGTGGGTGCCATACATCGTTGACGAGCGTTCTTCCGGTGACTCGAGATTTCGCTGACCGCCATGGCTGTTCCGACTGCCCGAGCACAAAGCCGGGTTCCCTAGCTCATCTAACCTTCGAGTTCTCTAGTCGCGCATGCGCCGTGATGCTGAGATGTAACACTTTGTTCCCTCTCAGTGTTTGCCTCTACTTCTCCGGCTATCCTAAGCGCGTAGCTCGCCGGTTATGGGGTTAGGGTAGTGCCTTGAGAACGTGACGAATGAGGCTAGCGCAGCGGGTGACGTTTCCGCATAGTAAAAGACGACTTATTACCAGTATCTTCTATGTAAGTACAGTTAGGTGTTTAGATGTGGCGGTTAATGTTTTCGAGGTGAAACAAATAGCTGAGAAATATAGCACGCCAAGTATGCTGGCGCTGTTCTCTATTTACATGGTAGGCTTCAATGAGACCACATTGATGAATTGCCCAAGATGGCATTATTCATGTCGTTGACAAACATAAACTGAAGTTGAATTTCCCATGTTGTACAAAATGAAACGAAATAATTTAGAATGATAATTGACATTAGTCGCGGTCGGGGGTTGTGAGTGTGCGTCGATAATGGCAGTGGTTAGCCTGAGTGAATGGCAGTGATGATGGCATGTTGAGAGATCCAGTGCGATTTGGAGTGGATTGTGCGAGTTGTGAGCGCGAGTGCAACGTTGAGGGGCCTACCAAAGTTGTGAGCACAACCGTGCGTCAGAACCTATTGGTTCTAATGAAGTGGTGAGCGCGATTGCGAGTAAGAGCGGTTAACTCGAGCGTTCAGGGCGAGCGCTACCGAGTGTGAAAAGCGAATGCGAGTGTGAGTGGCCACTTTGAGCAGTCAGGCCGAGTGGAGTGAATACAAGTGGTGAATGCAAGCGTTGAGCGTGGGAGCCAGTAAGTATGCGCGGTCACGACGAGAGATGAGCGCAAGTGCGAAGCAGTGCTGGAAGAAACGTATAACTATATATATATATATACGTGTAAACGTATATATAAACGTATAACGTATATATATAAACGTATAGAAAGTCAGAGCGAATGAGTGACGTGCATTTTTGCCAAGAAATGTTGGTCATCCATTGCCACAACTAGAACGAAAAAAAAGCGTCTATCTCGGGTGCATTTCCTTTCGCCCATCTTTCTTGCTACGCTGTAGTTATCCCGGTACATCGATTGCTTTAGACCCGTGTATCCGTGTCGTCCTAAGGAGAATTTTGCTCTCAAAGAAAGGAAGTCTCAAGTAGTGAGTTCAAAATTCAAAACCTTCATCGCGCATTTAGGAAGCGTGGCTTCGGTGAGTTCTGTAAACAATCGGTAGGCATACAACCTTCAAAAGGGATCGGCGCTACCCTGTTAGCTTCATCAAAAAAATTAGTCTAACCGTGACTTTCCACATTCTTCACGAATAACTAACAAAAACGAACAACAATGAGATTGCTATTACAAACGCAAGGCGCCCTCTATCCCCTCTGCATGTGAAGTACTTTCTCATATATCAAAGAAAAACCATGGTGCTGAAAAACTCCAGCGGATAGGGACGATCAGCAGACTGTGGTTCTCGCGCCGGAAAAACTCGAGTTGAAGCGGGTGCCATTCAGAGTTTGTATGCCGCCAGAAGCGTCTGAAGAGCCATACACATGGTAACAGCTGGTGTAAAGTTGACACCAGCCTTGGGTACCTCAATGAATTTGTAGTATTAACCCGGAAATTCCACCTAAACCAGCAAAAGGGATGTTATCGCTTCAATAAGCAAGACACGCGACAGGAAAATGAACTGGACTGAAGCTACTTTGTCATTTATGAGCAAGCCACATCTTGGTATATATAGCGCAAAAAACCCGAGCATGCGCAGCTTCAGCATCTCAATGCACAACTACCAAACAACAATAAAAAATAGTTACATAACATCAGACGGTTCCCCAAGTCATACTAGTTAAGAATTCTAACTCAGGAGAAAAATCGCCTCTGAAGTATCCATGACAAAATCGTTCCATTTTTCTTGATCTAAAAAGCTTCCAGTATTTCACGCGCGCTTGCATCGTGTCTTCTGTCCAAACTGTTGATTTAACTTAGCCGTGGAACACAATGCTTACAAGTGCCGCAATGTGGAGGAAATCGGGCAGTCCCCACATTTCTTCTTGCCAATTCATATTTCAGTGCTCGATCCTTATTACAACGCCTCGTGTGGCCGATATAGACCTTTCCACACGAAAGCGGAATCTCGTACGACCTACTGGTTCATAATTATCAAAGCGCCCGGCGTGCCTATCGCATGCTCGGTTCTGCGGGGCAGAAATGCGTGAAAACAGGGCTGAGAGCTTCCAAGGTGGAGAAAATACAAACAGGAACGCCGTGCTTTTTTTCTACATTCCCCATGTGGTGGAATACATTGTGCAAATAAGGCACAGCTTCTGGCCTTGTTGTCGTGCGGATTAGGTGTACGCCATTTTCTTTTTCCCACCACTTTTTGTCGTCTTTAGCAAGGATTCAGCAACACCTGTAAAAAACAAGCACAAGAAACCAGTGGGAATCAACGTTTTCACCTGTTCTTGGAAGGTTATGTGCATTTACAAGGTTGTGCTTCAACAAAATGCACCTAGCCTTCAAAAAACCCGTGGACAGGATGGTTGCAGCTGGTTTACCGTGCTCGCTTATTATAGCGGCTGCTGAATCCTCGCTAAAGAAGATCAAAAGCGGTGGGAGAAAGGAAAGGGCCAATCTGTTGCGCACGACCACAAGGCCTGAAGGGGTGCCTTATGTGCACAAGGTATCCCATCACATGGAATGTTAAAAAATCACGGCATTCCCGTTCCCTTTTCTGAACATAGGAAGCTCTCATTCCTGTGTGCACCATTTTCTGCCGTGAAGGAGCGAGCATGCGATGAGTACGCCACGGCCTTTGTAAAATGCTCCACCAGTGTGGCGTACGGCCGTGGCTGCCGCGATCAGCGGCCCGCGGCGCGTCGGTGCTCCGGCCGTCCCATTCGTCGTAGAGCCAGGAGGACAGGTGTAATTTTGTTAACTCTTATTCCCACGGCAAGGTGGTGGCCTTAGCCTACGGCTAAAGAGACGCTCGTCTGGCTGACGCTGCCTGCGCTTTGATTTGTAAATCAGCCTTCGTTGTCGCGTTTTCAAGCCACAAAACCCTCTACATGTGCTTTATGTGTTTTGATTCGACCATTAAACTACAAGATTCTTTAAGTTACGTTGTTTAACACCCACGATTGCCTTTGCACGCAGCTTTAGTGGTCATTTGTTTGAAAGCCGAATGTAGTTGCCGAGGTTTCTGTCATCTTGCTGCTGAATTCTTTTCTCGCTGTTACAGCATTTTTGCGCTCTATCGCAGCGCGAAAATGTGCCTTAAGTTTCGAATGCTCTGGGTATCCGTACTGTGTGTGCGTGTGCGTGCGCGTGCGTGCGTGTCCGTGTGTGCGTGTGCGTGCGGGTGCCCGCGTGAGCGCGCGTGTGCATGAGCGTGTGTGTGCGCACTAGAATGCGGGCGTGCGCGAAAACAGCGTAATATCGAGAAGCTCTCATGTATTGTTTGGAGGCAGGCGACTACGATAGTAAAATCGGTTAGGCTTCCACGGGTACGAATCAATATTTTTTGCGTTTTTTTAATATGCTTAGGGGTCTCAAGTACATAAGGCAATCTCGCTACCGAATTATTTGCCGTGACTAAAAAGGTAACGCTTTTCTTTTATAGGTTTCACATCACTATCGGCTCAACATGTGTATTTTTTTAATTAATGTTTCCGAATTTCTAGGTTTGCTGGGGTAATATGCTGCAACTAATTTGTTGGCATGACATATTAGGGGTATTATTTTTTTCGTGAGGAGATAAGGTGATCACTAATATATGTATGCACAACATCGGCCTTAAGTGTGTTGTTAGGGATATTAGAAATAAACTCACCAAGTACAGAACTAGCAATCGTACCTCGGGTAAAGATTTTTGTTACATTACTTAGGCCACGTCCATTAATGGCAGACTGGAAGACTCTTTGTGCCTTTTTACATTAAAGCATGCATGCCAATAAGCGGCACCAGCACGTTCACCTTGCCTATTGCGGCATAAATACTGATAGCCATTTGGACAGTGCACACTTCTGATGCTGAAAAATACCGCGTCTCGGTAAATAGTATCACGGTAAAAGTTGTTCCAAACGTTTGTAGTAGTGTTGCCATGTCATTTGCTTTATCTGTCAAAAACCGCATGTTTAAAGGAGAAAAAGAAAACGACATAGGCGGTGTTTTCGTGTTTACTAATGGTTGGATGTTAGTCGGTTGAACGAAAAAACCCTGCGTTCCGTGCGTTCCAAACAAAATCGACTAGATTTTCAGAAATAAATCTGGAAAACGTGTTACTTTGGAAACATGCGTGACTACAAAAAGTAATGCCGCTGTGCAACGAAATCAAGTATGGGTCACCCCGGCATAGTCTACGACGAAAATTCAAACGCACCAGTAACTACCCTAACGGCACCAGTAACTACTACTGTTCTCCTCCATTGGTGTGCGGTAACTTTTTTTCGGTAAACGTCGCACACAGGCATCGAAGGGCGAGTTTTCGTCCTCTGAGCCCGCCCGCACCAGCGAAAGCGACGTTGGGCTACGCGAGCCTCGTTGCGGCGAAAAACGCGGCCACGCCAAGTTTTCAACCTACGCTTTCTCCGGGCGATTGCGACAGCGGGAGCAACGGCGCGCCACCGGCAGCCACTCGCGCAGGCCACGGGATGATATTCAGCTTTCGCGCGGGAATGATATCGGCCATATGGGGTGGTTTATTGAGCAAGGGAACATAAATTGATATTAAAAATTTGGGGACTGCGCACTTGCCTGCACATTGCGGGACCTATAAGAATGTGTTCTATGGCTATGTGAAATTAAGATTTTTCGTTCCAGCCACGATGCAAACGAGCGTGAAATACTTGGAGCTTTTTAGATTAAGAAATTAGGCAATGATTGCGTAGTGATAATTCTGTAGCCGTTTTTTCCTCCGAGTTAAACGTTTCTTCTAGTACGACTAAGGGTAGAGGCTGCTGTTATGCACTTTTTGTGGTTGTTTAAGAGTTATGCATTGAATAGTTCACGCTGTGCATGATCTGGTTTTTTTGGCTATTTATGGGACGATGTTGCTTAGTAATAAATCAGTTGAAGTAGCCTCCATCCTATGCATTTTTCTCTAGTGTGTCTTCTTTTTTCAAGCTTTAACCTCCTTGCCATGACCATGAACCAACGAGCCCAGCAGAAAATTTTATTATTCCACAAGAACCTTAAACAATAAGATTCTGTCACTAAAAAACCGCAGTTATATCCTATGGACGCCCCAAAATTACCTCTTCGCTTACAATACGTTCAAAGTTTTCGGCCCCGTCATGAACGCTGAAGGAGTTTAACTAGAGGAGGCCTAGAGTATACCCAATTTCGCGATGTCGAGCGAAAAGGTAGCGTGAGCAGAACTATAGGAATTAGAGCGTACTGGCACAGCATGATTGAGAGATACGCATGCAATGTTGACAAAGGCCACTATGAAATTGGTGTATATATTGTGAATTCGCGCAATATGGAAGCAATAAAAGGAGCTTTCCAGGAACCGTGCTTAGAGTGACCGTCTGCGCTTGCTCACTTCAAGGAAGAAACTAAAGTACACAGAGACGCTATGGTCGCGGGCTTGGTTTCTGAACTCGTCGAAGCTCTCAACGGCTGCGAGGAAATATCAGCTTAACGCAGTCGCGGTTTGTCTAAGAGTACATACAGTGCATACTCTGGAGTACATTGAAAATAATGTGTACAGTGCCAAATTATAGCATCAGTAAAAAAACCAGAGGTTAAAAACTGTGCTACTTGGCTTAGAATAATTATGATTAAACAGTGCAAACTAATGGGACGAGAGAAGTGCCAACACAATTGTTTTTCTGACTGATGTTTAATGAAAATTAAAAAAAAAAACAGTAAAAAGATCAGCCTGCGCCCTAACCACAACGATGAGTCTACCGCGCGCCAAACACACTCACCAGCACACAGAAAACTGAAGCTCAAGTGCCATTAAGGTATTGAACTAAAACATACAGCAAGGACACTGAGGGTGAACTAAATCCCATATCAGATATATTTTTTATCAAGAAGGCTTCTCTAATCTCCCTCGGGCGCCAATCCTTGTGTGCTAACACAACACGTAAACTTGCGGCCATGACCATGCTTGTAGAAATGAAACGAAAGATTTGGTGGTGGCGTGGTTTTACCATGTTGCCTTGTTCAAGAAGGCACTTATTGATTCACCACCATGTCTGTTTAGAGGATATTTTACAAATGACGGGGATATGCAGAACACTAGGTTGTTTTCGAATTCAACAACAGTGACAGGTATTTTCCACCACAGCTACATCTGCACATACCCCCTTTTTGTATACCTTTCTCTCGATTGCGGGACAAAGCTTTTCAAACTCATTCTTCACCGCAAAACAAAGTCCACTTTAACCCTGCCAGCTTTCTCATTAAACCCAAGCGGAAGTACGCGCAGACACGGAATAACCGACAATTGGTTGATTTTTTGCTTTGCCTGGGTTAACATACCAGAATTTTTAATTATGAGAAAACCTTCTTACCAGCAGAAACCAGGGCACGATTCGGAAAACCTGCCTTTTATAGACTGGAAACATGGCAGGCGAAGCTAGAAAAGAATTATCCCAGAAAGGGGTTCATGGTAAAGCAAAGTTTTTATATACCTTCAGAACACTTGTGCACATTAGCTATGTCACACACATTTCTTGTCATACATCGTGAACAGGCAGTAGAATATTTGTCTACTGAGAAACGTAGTCAATTGCCTTTGCATATATTGTCACCCGATTGTTTACTCTATTCCTGATAACAAAGACTTGTGTCCTGTGTGAAGCAACGAATTACAGAAAAAGCCCAAGAGCTGTAGTTAGTAAACAGGGAGCCATTTCACTTTGGAGTTCCTTGGCAGTTCTGAGCTTTTATATAAAGTCTACCCTCGTAGCCTGGGGCGAGCGTGTTTACATTCAGGAATCGGGTTCTCGCGTGAATCCGACCGTAACATTTTTCTCAGTGCCATAAACATCGTTCTCGAAAGAAAGCTGAAAATTTTTATTGTGAAAGCCTTTATATACGTGGATGATTACCTCTTGGTTGTTCGTCACAGTAACACCAGCAAAAAAATATCCAACATCTTTCGTACGTTTGGGGAGAATAGACACGGGTTGGTTTTCGCCACCGATGTTCCGAAGGGAGGTGTTAAACAATTTTTGTTTCTATCACTCTTATTTCAGAATGAGCATGGAGGTTGGGCCTATTTGCCAATGTCGAGGAACTATCTGTCAATTTTTTTTTCTTGCCACTCGAACGTTGTACAGTTGGAAACATTTGCTATGTAACGAAGTCGAGTGTTCACAGTATAGGTGGAGTGTGGCTTGCGACGTCGCCACACTAAAATTGCACAGTGTTTGGGATCTTGCCCTCGTTTCTGCAGCTGAGGAAGTCTTTTCTTTAAATTAAACGATTATGGAAGGTAAAGGCTGGCAAACGAAAAACTTCAGAATTTCAGGGTTATCGCCTATATGCCCATACTTCGTACAGGTTTAAAAATATAGCTGGCGGATTTATTGTGGGCGTAGTTTTTCGGCAGAGAACAAAGTTAGGAAATATTTGTCGCGCGATCGACGGGAAGTTAGACAAAAAAGAGGGTCTTCGCAAAAAAAAGGGCTCCGCTGAAAAACAGCGCTCACAGTTGGGTAAACGCCCAATCAGTGTTGTGTATTTCACCCCCCTTGTCATGTATTAAATATATACATAAGAAAAACCGGGTGGTGCATCTAATGACCGCCTTGGTGAACATCGCAACAAGTTGAAGGACACACCCCCTCCCACCTTTTGCCTCATTTTCTAAGCATGGCTGTCCCCGTAGTTTAACAGTACAAGTGTTCTCTTTCAAGAAAAAGATGCGCGCATTAGGGAGACTTTACAGGCCTTATTCGTAGAACATAATTCTGCTACGCACTTTAGTGTGCCCTAGGGTCCCTTGCTAGATAGTGAAATAGCTTATCTGGACAGCCCTACAACTACAGTTAGCGTCAGGTTTCCGCGAGGCGGTGAGATTTTGGGTGGGCGGTTGGGTAGATTTAACGGTTTTGGCTAGTGCGGAGGCTCAACTCTTTGGACGCTTCGTTTGATTTTTCTACAGAAGCTCAGTTGTTATTAAGCGCTTATGTTGTGTGTCTATCTTGTTCCGTTAGGTTTCCGCATTTAAATCTTATTGTAAGTTTGTAAAAGAGCTCGTACAGCTTAGGCAATAACCGTCCGTCATCAACTTTCGGCTTGTTCAGGTGCCTAAGGTGTTTCTGCTTGAATTACTGATATATACAAACTAACCAACGTTTTCTGAGAAACTCAAGAAAACTGCTAGATCCCCGCACGGGGCACCTTGAGTATTCATGGTGACGGTGAGCAGCGACACCGCGGACCCCGAGCTCCCAACATAAGCCGTGTCCAACCGTGGCGACGTGTTTAAAGGTGAAGGGTAGAAGCCGTAAACGGTGGCCGTCGGAGCCTTGGTCAAGCTACGGCCGATGGGCTCCCTGCCTGTCTACCAGGCAGGGAGCTCCGGGACCTCTTTGACTACCAGGGTAAGGTCAAAGGAGAAAGTACCCCCGTCTCCCTGCTTTTATACTATGCTTTATGGTATTGTCTAAAACCCCCTCCAACCGTGATCGGCCCCCTAAAAGGGGCCGCACCGAAGTATCGTTTCCCCCATTGCCATCTTTGACATTTCCTGAACCAGATAATTTTTCTCGATTTCTTGTGATGGAATCGCTCAATCCAACCCATCCTCTTGCATCTCAGTCAGTCTTCTTGATCGCCAAGTATCTTGAAGCCATAGTAGGAAAATCGTACAAATGCAAAAAACAAAGGTCTGGTGAACTCTTAATTGAAATAAATGACAAGCAGCAGTCTGCAAAGCTTCTAGCTCAGACTAGACTGGCTGATCTTGACATCCGGGTCACACCGCATCGGAGCCTCAACAGCTCGCAAGGTGTGATATCCGAGACAGACCTCCTGAACGAAACCGATGCGGATCTCCTTGCCGGCTTGAAGGATCAGGGCGTCACTGCCGTGAGACGCATCACTATCCGTAGAGACGACAAGGAGATTCCCACCAAGCACAACATCTTGACCTTTGACCGCGCAGTTCTCCCACAACATATATATGCAGGTTTTATCCGGTGCTCAATACGTCCGTACATCCCGAACCCGCGGCGCTGTTTTAAGTGCCAGCGGTTCGGGCATGGTACGAACTCTTGCCGTGGCCGAACGACGTGTGCGAAATGCGCGGCGCACGATCATCCTAGTGACAACTGCCAATCCGATACCCTCACTTGTGTAAACTGCGGGGGACCGCATGCAGCGTACTCCCGCAAGTGCGAAAAGTTCACACTCGAAAAAAAGATCATCAACATCAAGGTAACCGAGAACATCACCTTCCCGGAGGCGAGAAAGAGGTTTGCCTCTTTCCCTCTGGGGAGGTACGCTGACGCGGCTCGCCGGGGGGCGGAGCGGCGCCTGGTGTCCACAGGGACCCAGTTCAGCGAGTCTGACCTGGTCCCGCCCCCGCCCCCCGCTGGGTTGCCTCACGCAGCCCAACCCGGCACCACGCCGCTTGCTGAGGCAGCAGCGGTTGTGGCGCAAACCACTCTTGTCGGGACCGGTGCCGCTCCCACCTCTGTCTCCCCGTCCTCCAGTGCGTTGGAGGGTACCGAGGTGATGGACACCACGGGCCCCGCACCGGCTCCCACCGCCACCGCACCGCTTGTGCCACCTCTGGCGCCCCCGACGGTGGCGGGTCAAACGAAGGGCTCCCGAAGGGGGGCCAAGTCCGGGGGGCCCGGTCCGTCGGGCACCCCTCGGACATCCGACGACGAGATGGACGTCGGGCCGTTCCTGCCTGCAACGCAGCGCAAGGAGCGGCCACCGACTTCCAAGCCTACAGAAAGGCCCAAAAAGCCCAATCCAAGAGTAACAGCCCCGAAAGACGACACATGAACACACACGAACACACACATTCCAGTCATTCTTAAATTTAAATAATGGGAACAGAAAATATTATCCAATGGAACTGCAGAGGCCTCCTTAAAAATCTTGACGATGTGTATGAGATTCTGCATGCCAGTCAGCCAAGTATTATGTGTCTCCAGGAAACCCACCTCAACTCTAAACAAACAAATTTCTTAAATAGGTACATGGTATTCAGAAAGGACAGGGTTGGCTGCACCCACTCTTCAGGAGGTGTGGCCATTATCGCCCGGAAATCATTAGCATGCCACCCTGTCACTTTAAACACTGTCCTCGAGGCTGTAGCGATCCGTACCATAATATTTAATAGGTTGATAACGGTATGCTCTATTTACATCTCTCCTGATTTTGCACTTCTGAGCTCTGATTTCGAGGCACTGGTTGACCAGCTGCCCGAACCATACATACTAACAGGCGACCTTAATGCGCACAACTCTCTTTGGGGCTCCTCCAGAACGGATGCCCGAGGTCGCCTGTTAGAGAAGTTTCTTACATCCTCCGGAGCATGCCTTTTCAACAAAAAACAGCCTACATACCATAATTTAGGACACAATACATACTCTCATCTTGACTTGGCTATTGGTTCCGCAGTTCTCTTTCCATGTCTTGAGTGGGGTGTGGGCACGGACCCATATGGTAGTGACCATTTCCCCACTTCATTAACGTATATAGGTATAGGCCCGAGCAGTCCATCTTCCCATAAAAGGTTTAATGAATCAAAAGCAAACTGGAGCACATTCACACAAACATCTCAACTACACCACACATCCATAAAACACCTACACGTGGAGGAAGCCGCCCAACTCGTCACGGCGCACATCCTCGACGCCGCCGAAAAGTCCATTCCCCAGGCCTCCAGTGGGTCCCGCACCCCAAGGAGGCCCTGGTGGAACGAGGACTGCAGGCGGGCGCGAGAGGCCCAGAACAAAGCGTGGGGTGTCCTTCGGCGGTACCCCACGTCAGATAACCTCATTTCTTTTAAACGGGCAAAGGCTCTTGGAAAGCGTGTGCGTCGTGAGGCGAAAAGGGAGAGTTGGCGCACCTTCCTCACTTCCATCAACTCATACACTGACACACACAAAGTCTGGACACGTATACGCAAGCTCAAAGGACAACAGACACACAGCCTGCCCCTGGTTAGCACAACAGGGGACACACTTGAAGACCAGGCTAACACGCTTGCACAACACTTCGAACACGTGTCCAGTTCAGCACACTACACGAACACTTTTATGAAACACAAAACATCTGCAGAAAAAAAGCCCTGACACGACAAGGACAGATCAAAAACTTCCTACAACTCTGAATTCACTCTCTATGAGTTGAGGGCTGCCCTGAGCACGTGCAAACCTTCAGCTCCAGGCGCAGATAAGATTACATACACCATGATACAGCACCTACACCCAGACACTCTTGAAACACTCTTACACCTATACAACAAAATATGGCTTTCAGGGCACATTCCACGCTCTTGGAGGGAGGCCATAGTAGTGGCCTTCCTAAAGGAAGGGAAGGACCCTTCCTCTCCCGCCAGTTATCGCCCCATTGCCCTGACAAGCTGCCTGTGTAAGCTCTTCGAGAAGATGATAAACAGGAGACTCGTGTACTTCTTAGAGTACAACGGTCTTCTCGAGAGCTGTCAGGCGGGCTTTAGGGCGGGGCGATCTACGAACGATCAACTCGTTGCGTTAGAGTCATATATTAAAGATGCTTACCTCCATAAGCAGTACTGTATGACAGTATTTTTTGATCTTGAAAAGGCGTACGACACTGCTTGGCGGTACGGCATCCTCAGCGATTTGAAGTCCTTTGGTATGTCGGGTAACATGTGGAACACGCTTGCCAGTTACCTCTCTGAAAGAACGTTTCGCGTGCGAGTTGGAACAGCACTCTCAAGGGTTCATGTGCAGGAAAACGGTGTTCCGCAAGGTGGAGTTTTGAGTTGCAGGTTGTTTATTGTAAAAATGAACTCTCTTCGGAAGGCTCTGCCACCAACCATTTCCTGCTCAATCTATGTAGACGACGTGCAGTTATCTTTTAAGTCTTGTAACCTGTCTATCTGCGAGCGCCAAGTCCAGCTTGGTGTTAACAAGCTAGCTGGCTGGGCAGATAGCAACGGTTTTAAATTTAATCCAGTGAAGTGTACTTGTGTTTTGTTTTCTAAAAGCCGCGGCATTCGGCCGGATCCAGACATCAAACTCAATGGTGTCTCAATTCCAGTCAGAAATGAACACAAGGTTTTAGGTGTTGTCCTTGACGAAAAGCTCTCGTTCATTCCACACATAAAACAACTTAAACATAAATGCTTAAAAGCCATGAATATACTCAAGGTTCTCTCCCACTCTTCATATGGGGCTGACAAACAACTTCTTTTACGTGTTTATACCAGCCTGATAGGTTCACGATTAGACTATGGAAGCATTGTTTATGGGTCAGCAAGTAAGACATCCCTCAAAATGCTGGACCCAGTGCTTCATCTGGGGCTGCGGTTGGCATGTGGCGCCTTCCGGACTAGCCCGGTCGAAAGCCTCTATGTGGAGTGTAATTAGTGGAACCTACAACGTCAGCGAGCATACACAGATCTCCTTTTTGCTTTTAAAATTTCATCTATGCCACACCATCCTTTTAAATCGGCTTTTTATGATACGTCTATGACTGCACTACTGCTAAACCGACCATCGTTCTCTGCGCCCTTCTCTTACAGAGTTAGAGAGGAAGCGTCAGAGCTTTCTGTCTCCTTTTTAGACACCATACAAAGTTCTCAAACAGATTTTATAGCACCATGGCATCTCCGCCCTGTATCATGCGACACATCCTTCACACATGTAGATAAAAACCGAGCTCCCACATGTGCAATTCTGCAGCACTTCTTGTATCTGCAGCAGAACTATCAATTTTCTGAATTTTATACGGACGCCTCTAAAACTGCCACCTCTGTGTCCTGCGCGGCGCATGGGCCCGGCCTTAATGTCACTAAAACTCTTAACAGTAATACGAGTATCTTTATGGCAGAGGCTTATGGTGTACTTCTTGTTGTTAATCATATCCTTCAAAGTCACATCCTACAATCCATTATATATACAGACTCCCTCAGTGTCGTCCGGGCGTTGTCGTCAACAAAGTCTTCGAAAAATCACGTTGTAAATCTAATAGTCAAGGGTATTATGTCGGTGTATGTACGCAAGTTTGAACTGGTTCTTTGCTGGGTCCCTGGCCACAGTGGTATAGCCGGGAACGAAGCAGCGGACCGAATGGCTGCTGCTGCTACACTCTCGAATACAGTAGACATAACCACATTACCCTACACCGACGTGAAACCACACATCAGACAACAACTTCGCAAAACATGGCAAACGCACTGGAGTGAACAAACAGACAACAAGTTACACGTAATAAAACCACACTTGGGACCATACACCACCGACACACGTAATAGATACACTGAAGTCGCCTTGGCTAGATTACGGATAGGGCACACTCATGCAACGCACTCGCACCTTCTCACGGGGTCTCCACGACCTCTGTGCAGCAGGTGCGGAGAGGCCCTATCCGTGATCCACATCCTCATACAATGTAAGGCACTCGACATTACACGACGCAAACACTTCCCTCAACTACACACACGACATATTCCACCACACCCATCATACTTCTTAGGAGATGATGCCATGTTTTCTGTTCAGCGCACCTTTAAGTTTCTATCAGAAGTTCACTTTTTACAACTCATCTCATACCACCCATAGTTTTACCCCTGGTCCTATACACCAGCCACCTTATTTATTTTTTAACCACTCTTGTTCTTCACCCTGGCCCTTTACACCAGCCGTACTCATAGTTTTTAACTGATTTTATTTCGTGTTGTCTCCTCATCAAATAACTTTCTGTTTGGCGCTCTTTGCCCGTGTCGGCCTTGCGCCAATAAAATCAAACCATCATCATCATCAAAACTGCTAGATGAGCGAACGTTTATGCTAGGCAAAAAATGTTTTTGCGTGCGATTTCTTCTGTTTGCATGTTGTTCTCTGAGTGTTCAGCCATTTGAAATACAAAAAGTGATTTCACTTGAAGGTCTCACCTACTGAAATAATCGGAAACCAGCCGCTTACTTTTTTTTGTTCATATTTCACTTCTAATGGACTCATAAAGAGCATTTTTTCCTGAAAGTTTTTTGTATTGCAGGACTTTCAGATATTAAATTGGTTTTTGTTTAAATACGCAACGCTCTCTAGCAACTAAAAGTATTTTAGAGTGCATTCAAAGTAAACTGAAGGTTTGGATAAAAAAAATGAAGGTTTGGATATGATGAAGGATAAGATAAAATGAAGGTTTGGATAAAAAATACCAGTCAACAAATTTCTCAATCTGTACTTTCCGCATTGGCAATAATAACACACGACGGCATCACCGCGAACTACCAAAAGAAAGCAATAGATGCGGTGCTGTACAAATGTTCGGGACAGTGTCCAGGCACCATTTCTAGAAAGATTTCTTTTTGATGACAATCTGTTTGCACGCAAATATTATACTGTGTCATGGACGAGCATTTTTGTTTCGAATCACATGTGGGACGGTACAATGCAGGTCGGGCGCAGCGGCGTAACAAGAAAGGTAGCTGTAAATACGGTAACAAGAGGTCATAACCGGCAATAACGAGCCACGTGCGGTACGATGTTTACCACAAGAAGGAGAAAGATCGCTAAAATGCCTATCATATATAAGTTAAACTGGTCTTGTGGGCGCCACCAGTTATTGTACATTAGGTATGCCACTGGGTCGTTGCATACATAGCGGTTCCATGCCCGCCGTTACTGCTGACATCCCATAACCACGGTTCAACCCCAGGATAATACGACTGCCTAAACAGGTTTTATTTTTGAGTACCAAACATTCGCTTCTTGTTTTATACCACTCCTGAATTTCATTTATTATTCTATCTGTTGCTGCCTTTGTTTCCAGAACCAACAGCATCTATTCCCAAGTTGGGCGTACCGAATTCCTTGAAAAGGTGAGAAGCCTCCCGCCTGCCTTCACGCATCTGGGATCAATCGTTGATATCTCCTATAACATGGAAGCTACGACAGACGAGGGGTTCCGAAACGATGCGGAAAGAGCCTTACAGCGCTTAAAGGTCAGTATTAACATTGAACATGTAGTTAGTCGTCTTTACAAAAATATTAGAACGACCTGTCTGTCACGCCCGCTATTATCAAATCTGTCAGCAAGAAAACTAAGGTATCCTCCACCAGTGCCGTTAACCAGTGCACACGCTTTGCCTCTAGAAGAACACAAGGTGCTCACGATTTGGGTGGCCGACCTTCTAAATTTCTGCTAAGTGGCCACAACGATTAGAAAATAACAGTTAAAGGCACTCAAGTAGTGCCCACTGGCATTTCACTTCATTTAGGCAAAATGGCGTCGATAAACAACCAAGGCAACGCTGTATAAAAATCCGTTAATATTTCAACAAGATGATTAATATTCAGAATACGAGGCACTGTTCGACGCCAAAGTTTACGAAAATATAATTGATTGATTTATTGACTTATTGATTGATTTATTGATTGATTTATTGTTCCCACCTTGGGGCCGCTGCTCCGTGCCGGGCCCTTACGAAATGTGGTAGGGTTTGACCTCTACGGCTCACCCGCAAAGCTGGTCACCCAGCGAAGACTGCTGGAGGTGGAGTAGTGTAACTTGCGGTACAAAAACGACTTTGCGGGGTCTCAGATCAGCTCTCAACAATAACATAAAGGTGCGAAAACGAAGAAAATAGATCCAGATGAAGCAATTTACTTGTTTACAAGATATACGATAAGCCTAAAGTGGACTGGTCTGCGCTTGATAAAAAATTGGTCAATAAATTCTGCTTAGGAGAAAATGCTAATTGAAACGAACAGTTCGCAGTTTGAGCTAGTACATAAGCTGGGGCAATACCAAGGAAGAATAAACAGATGTATCATAGCGTAATCGACGTTTTTTTAAAGACAAGAAACCCATCTTGTGATGTGGGCGCAAGCTAAATATTTGCTATATTTAGTTGGCGAAAACTTTTCGCCGGCTACTTGACAAGCTAGAAAGAAGCTGCTTTCGTTTGCAAAGCTTTAAAAAGTATTTTTCAAGCTGTCAGTTGATCGCCTGCTCATTAATAAGAAGACGTACATGTACAAAAAAGTCACTGATGCAGTTCCCATGTAAGATAGACAGCTAGATATCAGCACGTGTCCAGGGGCACGTTCTCAGCAGAACCCACGCATATGTGGGGCATCGCTGGCGGTATGTGTTGCATTTATTTGTAGCAATGTGCTTAAGTGTAACTTACTCTCTTCACTACTTGACGATAACAAATCCAATATTCTTGATCTCACCGAAACATGGCTTAATCCTTGCGTACCCGACGATAAAATTCTACAACATACCCAGTCTTATAATATCTATCGCAAATATAGAAGGGGGAAGAGGATGCAGTGGTGTTCCCCTAGCCTGAAGAAAATCTTCTCTACCCTTTATCATCGACTCAAATTCATCCCTCAAAATTGTGTGGGTGGCTGTAATAAAAAATACAACAAAACTACCGCTAAGTGCTTACAACCGTCTGCCTGACGCCAGTGCATCCTTCGCACTACGCAATGGTTTAACCGCGGCTCTTCACTCTGTTCGACGTATTTTATGTATGTCTTTGAAGGTTTCAACTTTCCATTCAAACTATTATCTATCGTTGACTTGTCCACCGTCCGTTGAATTTCTACACCTCACTCTAGTGACTTGTCCACCGTCCGTTGAATTTCTACACCTCACTCTAGATTTTCACTTGTTTCGCGTTCTTTGTGAACCTACCCGTGGTAATCACATTCTCGACCTTTTGCTCTCCACTGCTCCCGAAACAATCAAACCTGTAATGCACCTGAACGACTTTAGGGCCATAATTTACTTCAAATAGCCATCAGTGATCACTTACCTTTTACAGGAGTCTCACAGAAAATAATACGTGATGATAATAAAACATTCTTCCTGAAAACGAACTTCAAATATTTTTCAGTGATGCGCTTCACACCCCTTTTAAAAATCTTTCAGTTAAAGAGAATTAACAGAGTTTTTTCAAGTGTAAAATGTCGGACCAAATTAACCAGTATATCCCGTAGATCTCTGAAAGCAAATAAAAATCCAAACCTTCATTGCTAAGCACTGTGCAAGCTTAGGAACAAAAGAAAGCGCCTGTACGATACAGCTAAACGTTTCAACAGTGCTCCTGTATAGGAAACGTAAAAGGCAGGTCTTAACACCTACTGTTCCGCCCAAACTAAACCTATAAATAACTACATGTCAAAAGATTTACCTTCTCTTTTTAAACGAACCCGAAAAAGTTCCGGCCACTAATACCCCCTGACCGCGGCTAAAACCGGATATTTTTATATAGTGACACCAACGCCCGCCCCTCATCTGCGGTAACGATTGTACCATTGCATTACAAGCATTTTGTGATACGTTTTCGCGCATGAGGATCACAACAATTTACCTAACGTCGAAGGTTATGACTGGCAATACATGGAAGGTATTGAAGTCACAGCGGACGGAATTGCATGCCTTATCAATATTCTTAAGTTGTCTTCTTCATCTGGTGAAGATATTATTACTGCCAAGATACTAAACGACACCATATAGGTAACTAGTAAAATTCTCTGTCTTATATTCATGGAGTCGTTATCCTCTAGACAGCTTCCCAGTGACTGGAAAATAGGTATAGTGGTCCCCGCATTTAAACCTGAAAATGGAAGTAGCCCGGAAAATTTCCGCCACATTTCATTGATATAAATTAGCTAATATCTAACCGAACGCATAATAGCATCTCAAAATTTTAATCACCTAGAGTCGAATCAGTTCTTTTTTTTATATTCAATATGGTTAAGAAAAAGCTTGTCATGCTCAACGCAGTACTTGAATTCACGACTTACCTGCACTTTGACATGATAAATTACCTTAAGACCGATGGCATTTTTTGGACTTCTCAAAAACTCTTGATCGAGTCGCCTATTGCCGCCTTATCACAACAATAAACTACTTTCGGAATGACTCCTTCACACTATCATGGCTTCAAAATTTTGTTCTCAATCATCGTCACTCCACACTAGTTAACAGTACTGCTTCACCCCCGGTGTAACGACTTCGGGTGTGACCCGAGGCAGCATTCTTGGGCCTTTGCTTTTTCTGATTTACATCAACGATTCGCTACTAAATATTGCCTCTCGCATGAGCATCTTTGCTGACGACTGCATCATCTATAGATCAATCAACAGTGTTGACGACCACCAAACACTTCAATACGATCTCAGCCCAATTTGTCATTGGTGTAACACTTGGCTAATGGCTTTAAATGTATCAAAATGTAAGGCGAACGTTTAGCCGTAAGCGCGTCTGTCACATTTTTTATACAATGCTAAAGATAACAAATTGCTGCACACAGCATCGCATAAAAATTTGGGCATTCACCCAACCTACAACATTTCATGGTCACCCAAAGTTACAGCCATCTGTGCCAACGAATCGAAGTCTCCGGGATGTTTATGGCATAATTTTATAATTTACCATTGAGCATTCCTAAATTGGCCTATCACACATTGTTTGGACCACAACTCGAGTACGCATGATCTATTTGGGCCCCGCATCCTATCCATCCAATCGACGTGATTTAATTTGTCGAAAACCGACCTGCCACTCTCGTCTCACGAGATTACAGTCACCATTCTAGCTTAACACAAATAAAGCTTGATCATTCACTCCAGCCTTTTGCTCTCTGCGGTTATACTGCTGCTTGATCATTGCTGCACAATTATGTTAATTACGGCACTCGTTCCACATTTTCTATCCAGACTGTGTCAAAAACAGCTCAAGTTTAATAAATTAAATTTTTCGCGCATGTATGGCTCCACACATGCGTTTACTTTGAAAGGGACCCAGGGAAAAATGATACACATAGGAGAATACAGACACGAACGGCACTCCAGGGCCGTCCTTGTCTGTACTCTCCACTTGTGTAACCTCATAACACTGGTTCGCACTTGAAAGAGTACGAACCAACTGGATCAGTTGTCTACTTCAGTTAGCGTTTATGTTTCAGGGCGCTTCCTGCAGCCATTCGCTTGTAGAATAGCCTTCCCTAAAGCATTGCTGGCGAAAACAATCACAAAATGTTTGATCATCACCTTCACGAGCATTTTCACAGTAGCACGTGCAATTAACGGCGCCATCTTGTTTCTCTCCGTAGGCAAGGGTTTTTCTTCTGTTTTTAATGTTTTTATTTATGCCCTAATTCTTGTTGGTATTCAGTTTCTTTTACATGCACCACTTATTACGTCCATCCCGAAAATAATTTATTTCGTTTGGATTTTTCTCTCTTTAAATGTTACAGCTAGCATTGTGTCTGATTAGGTGCTGCTTGCAGGGCCATTTCTATGTCTTCATTGATTTTATTTGTCTGTACTGAACCATGAAATATGTTTGTGTTAATTTCGTACAGTGCACCTTTGCCGTTTTTTTCGTTCAGTTGTTTGTGCATCTCACTCCTTTGTATAAGTGTTACGCCTCGTGTTGGCTGCTCGCTCTTTAATGCTTGTCGTGTAACTCAATTTACTCAATGCCCCCGCGTATGTAAGGCTTTTTAAATGAATCAATAAGCCTACTCGGTTAATAAAAAAAGAGTGTAATCAGTTCTTCTTTCTTTAGAGCAATTTCATCAAAAAAACCTATGATGCCCCCCTCTCCTGTATCAGCGTAGCTCTTGACACGATCCTGTTGGACTCTTCTATGGCAATCGGCAAGCGCCTGCAGCCGGATTGTGCACAAAAAACTACCTTGGCAATTATACCCCTGTCGGCCATTTTTATGTAGATTTCTTTCACTATTCCATGCAATGCATTTGCAACAACTGATGTAGTAATAAACGCTCTTTAAAAGATATTTATGGCTCAACGTGTATTGGCAGCCTGGACAAATCTATGCAAATTTTAACGTTTTCCCCCAAGACCTACTTTTCTAGTATTTTGCAACTCGGCTGACAGGCACGCTGCCTGTTTAACGGTCCATAAATGCAGAAATATATTGCCTTTTTCTCTTGCACGATGTGTAACTTCACCTCGAATAAGTTGAAGATGCAAACAAGTTTTCGCTATGCCGAGGTGCTGATATTTTCAGCTTCGTGTGCGGTAATTGGTGTGTATGGGAATGCAGATGTCACTCGCTTTCTTAACTATCCTGGGCCGAAATAGGAAACGTTCTTTGTTGGCCATAAGATAGCCTAAACTTCACTTTACGTATTCCGTGGTTAATACGTCACCCGGGGTAAAGTATATTCGATGGGCCCACCGCCATAGAATTCCCCACTCTGGAGCTTTAAATGCCGTCCGCCTGTCCTGGTAAACGACAACCTCAATACCTCAGAAGGATTCCATGTAACTGCTACCTTTAAAGCCATCAACATGCTACGCTCTGCGAAACAGACACTTCTCATTTACATTACTATTTTGCTTTGGCTTATCCAACATCAAAATATACAGGCTAGCCTACAGGAATTTTAACGTCTTTAGCACAGAAAAATATTAGTATAAAAAGTATGAGATACACATCCTCAGGAAAAAAATATCATCTCTCTACCGTTCTATTGTAATCCCTAGCACAGCCAAACATCAAACAAATATCAGGCATCAGGCAAAGACAGACATCACAAAAGTACAAACATCAGGTATGCCTCGGTTTAACCACGACGATGATTAAACGTGAAGCATTCTCGTGGAGGATCATCACCGTCTTTGCACGGTGGGCTGCTGCAGGTGTTTCCTGTCTTATTGTGCACGTCCGTGCACCCCTCACCAAATGCAAATTCCTTTTACTTGTCGAAATATAGCATTCGGATCGACGCCGGCTCAGTAATACGAGGGACCCAGGTTACAGACCGGCCACAGAAATAATATTTTTTGTACTTCACCAGTTTTCGCGTTAAAGACACCACCAGTAAGAACACTCAAGCTTCGCTTTTGGTACAGCAGTTTCTATAAAAACACAATTTTATGACATGCAAAACACTTGATGCTGAGGTAGCGGACCAGGTGTTTTTAACAACTAAATTAACACACACACTTCCAATGCATTCTCGACGGTAGGAGCGGACACACACCGCGGTTGCTGAGTGGCTAAGAACTTGGGTCTTAGCCGGAGGATTATGGCTCAATTTTCAGGTGGGGTGGCCGTGTTGCTGACGGAGGCGAAAAGCGTAAACGGCCGTGTGTTGAAGATTGCGGCTCACGTTAAAGGTTTCAAGACGGACAAAATTGAACCAGAGGCCTCAGCTACTGCTTGCCGCCTCGCTCGGGTAGCGTCATCGTGTTTAACTTCACGATTAATCAATCAGTGTAGGAGCGGAGTGGTACGGGACTAGCTTGAGGGTTCGGAGAGGGAGTGAGGCGTAGGAAGAGAGTTTAGAGTTCAAACCTAGCTGCACGCATGTGCTATTATTAGCATCTTTAAGAGTATATTTAGCAACACCGGCTGACGAAGGCATTTCGGAAATACGTGTGTGAGCTAGGGTCGCGCATTACTCAAGGGAATTCGTTACCTCAGAGTTTCTTACTTTGCACCTGAATTGAGTTTATGGCACTCCCGTTCCAGACCTGTGTACTGGAAACCGGTCTGTAAGCTTGCTCGTATACAAAGTGTCGTTTCTTGTCATTCCACGGCCAGCCCAAGCCCTAATTTTAAATTTGAAATCTCTCCTCTGCTTATGTTTTTTTCCCCTAATCTAGAAACCGTGTTTTCTTCCGTAGCATTACTTCTATCTTACTTGTTTTCCACGGCACGATCAGCGGACCTGCATTCTTTGACCAGTTGTTGAGCAACGCGCCAAGTCTATATTCCGTAGGTCATCACCGGTAATCGCATTGTTTGTGTACCGTTTTTTAAGGAAATGTGTTCCAAGGAACGGCTTTCCTGGAACTAGTTCCTTTTTGGCAGAACAGAGGAATGGTCCTGTTCTATCAAGGGTGGCGGAACTGTAATGGAAACCTGTTACGATTTTGAATGAAACGGAGGGAACAGGGTTCCTTCTGCAAATGTTACATTGCTATGATTGGGCCGTTATTTATGCCAGTGTTCGCGTACAAAAATCCAAAAGTCACTGATGTGTTTACTTCCTGCAAGCTGGCCAAGACGCCCACGCGCTTCAGCGGAACGTGCTTCCTCGAAAGTCAAAGGCCGAAGAACAATCCCCCAGTGGGCCGCAGCCTGTGCTTGCTTTCATGCCGTTTGAGGTTACGCGGCCTTCGTCGTGTGAATAACGCAGCCGCGGGAATGCTTTTCAACTTTATTCGTTTGTCTTGAATGCCCAGGATGCACGTGTGGCCGATATATTTGCTCTATGCCGAAGAAAGGTTGTCTAAGTCCGAGTGGTGCTGCAGGCTTCTTGTGAAATTACGGTATAAGTAAATTTTCAGCGGTAGTTACCGCATTAGATTCTCGCGAGGCGCTGGTGCTTTACTGCCGGGGGACTTGCGCTCGCTGTGAAGTGATTCAAAAGGCCACTGGCTATCAATAGGGCTGGGCGCGTTCCCGTGTCTCAGGATGCCATAATGGAGAAGGTACCAAGTACGCACGGAGATCGTCAATGCGGTATGTCACCGATCTGGCGGCAATAGGTCGACAGTGCTGCCAGGTCCTTTTGTATTTCACGTGTCGTGTTGACAAGGGAGAGGAATTTTTTTTATTTTGATGAGGGGAAACAAATTTCGTTTTCATTTGGTAAGGGGAAAGGAAGAATTTATATACAATATTTACATTAGAGCAACTCAATACATGAAAAATGAAAAGGAAAAACCTCACACTTAAGCTACACGAGAGCCCCAAGTGCGTACAAGTCACTCGACAACCTCAAACTTCGTCGTACTCTCGCATGCTGGGAGATTACACAAACCCCTCGACCTACGACGGCCGCCGGGACTCTGTTCCCACCACAGGACCCGTCTAGTGGCGTGGTTCACAGCTGTATCCTTAACTTCCGACACGATCCTCAAGTCTACCTCTGGCTTAGGGGTCTCACAAATCCCAACCTAGCTTCAACGGTAGATACCCTTGCATTGCCGGGCACTGCCTAGCTGGTAGCGGAAACAAGAACTCTTTTTAATAATCACGTTCAGTATTATAAAACCTCGGTATTACTCACTCTCGGGGACGCCCCTCCAGCTTCCGTACATGCGTAGAGGATGGCCCAAATTAACGTAGACTTCTGTCACTCAGCCAACTGCCGCATAATCAATTCGATGACAATACCTACAGGCCAAAAGCCAGGGCGCAGGCGAGTGAACACGCAGTTCCGAAGTGTGGGGGAATAGCGGCGGCTACTGAAGAGCAGCCGTTCCCACGGTGGCACGCGACAAAGGGATCTCGCGGAGAAGCCGCTGCCACCGTGGGGTCAGGCGGCGATAATTACGCCTCCGTATTCCGCTACGCAACGAATCCTCGGAACTTGGTGAGGCCGTCTACATTGTTAATGGGTATTATACCCGCGGCATTCCCTCTATCTAGAGAAGGCGTCTCCCGAACGCCCCGCAGAGAATTGACGATGTCCACAGCGTAATGTTGGCAGTGCTGTTCCTCTAGACCGGAAGATGGCAAACTATAAGGGTAAGAATTGTAAGGGTAAATTGTTCACCGCATGATGTATAATCTGCAGTCCAAGGGCAAACCTCAGTAGCTACCTACGTGGTCCGGGCTTGCTTCCGTAACGGGCATCAGACTCTTGGACAGAAACGTGCCCTGAATGTTCGGGGAAGCCGTTCCAAACACCATTTTCGGCATTGAATACCCAGGGAGTGGTTCCTGGTCACGCACAAAGTGCTGTCGCTGCAACTGACAGAGGCTAGGCAGCTCATTCCACCATCCTCCATCCCGATTGCGTGGGGGAGGGGGGGCGCACGTGCACAGCGACTCTCTGGTTTACCCCGCATTTACCACGCTGTCGGAACATGGCGCAGCGGTTTGTGAGCGACGACCAAACAAACATACACGGTGCTGCTTCTAACTTGTCAAACACAGCTTCTTCCGGTGACAGTCAGCCCACCGTGCACATGCAAAGGGGCATCGGTGTCGGTTGCAGGCCCCTTTCCCGCTCGAGGAGCTTACGAATTCACTCGCGATCCACACTGAGCATGCTTTGCGATTCATAGGAGGATCACAGGGGAATCCGGGTGATAAGTCTTGATTTTGCTTTATCGCTATCTTGGGCACATCGGGGAATCCTGGAGGGTACTGGCCCGGTCGGCACCTGTGCCACTTTAACTCAGTACCATAGGATGCCCGTTGTGTCATACACTTGAAGATACCCTAGCTCTTGGTGTGGGGTTTTTTGAATTCGGGACAGCGTGCCTACCACATCGCTTATAAAATTTTATTAAACAAAAATGCGCGGTTGATGAGGGCGTTTGTTTGAGGTTTATATAGAGCTTGTTTCAAAAACTGAAGCAAACCTCTTGCGCTGCTCCGAATATTTCTCTAGCACTAAAATATGGGTTTTAAATCCATATTTTAGGAAACAAAGAACTATATTTCCTAAGGTGTTATAGATTTATGGTACCAACCACGCACGGCATGACGCAGAAATTATCTCAACCCCCAGTGGTGGCCAAAGTGGCAGAATTTAGTGGGCGAGTAGGAATGACTTGACTCACATAATCGATGCAGATATGTTTAAACAATCATTAGCTCTGTAATGCAAGCAACGAGACTATTTTATTTAAATGTTATCAATAACAACAATCATACAACCGCCCTTGTCTGCAAGGTGTGCGTCCAGTAATTTCATCAGATGTTCTTTATTAAGCTTCCAATGGCGAAACGTACTCTCAAATACGTTTTCCCGCTGTACCAGCACAAAGCACTGCCTTTTTAAAGGTATGCAGTAGTCGCATCATCAGTCTTAATAAGAAGGTATTGCTGAGCCCTGTTATTGCAGAGAAGCTTAGTCTTCCCAACTCGTCTTTGATGCGATCGTTGGTACTTTTGCGGGAGTCAGGCAGGTTTTTTTTTTTGGGGGGGGGGGGATATATACCATAACAATATTCTGAGTTAGTCTTAGGCGACAGTCTACGAAAAGTTAGTTTTAACCCGAACTAATGTTGCCATTTGAATGCCAAAACAAATCTTGTTGCCCACCTATCTGCGCCTCCACAGTTCCCAACCAGAATGGTCCGAAGGCTACTCTGCTAACATGAGGGAAGGTTGAGCCAGTTCGTTTTGATATATTCTGAAAGAAGGCGTCTGAATACGGCGAAGCAGAGTGGGAATTATGTACACCGACGTGCTACACTCAGCAGGCAATTTTTTTAGCAGAAACAGTGTGATGTACCTGTACAAGTCAAACGATTGATACACGAATAACTATCAATAAAGGTAAAAAAAGTGAAAATACTAACTGTAAGGTAGAAAGTTTACTATTGCTGCACGTGTCCCTATAGGAATAGCAAAGCAGCGTCAAATAAAATGAGCAAAATTGCGGTCATACTTTTATGTGGACTTCATTGATAATTTTTTTTTGCATGTGTGTCAATCATGTACTGATATTGGAGTATGTCACACTATTTATTTTTGTTTCTTAATAAAAATCTTACCTGTTCGTTATGAAGATGGCACTAATCCCCAAAGTACAGTGGGTGGAAGCCATAAACTGCCGTGTCGGCTGCATTTTCAACAGCAACACTTAAATGCTTGGTATGATACTCATGCCGTTTAAAACTAGGTATCACACAAACCCAGAAACTATGCAATGGAGGAAAAACACTCAGTGTTAACGTTGGGTTGAACTGATGCAAAACTGATTAGCACGACTGCTAACATGTGGAAATTCGAAAAGCACTCTGCTTTGTTCTGCTTCTGTTCTGAAATCACTCTTCCAAAGCAGAATGAGTCATTTTCCTCAGTTGGTACAATATCTTCATCAGCACATGGACATATTTTTGTGTTTTCTTTGCAAAATAGCTGTCGGGAAGAGGGTTCCTGGTGGCAACCTCAGCTGCCCTGAGCGCCTGCGTCGTTGCTTGCTCCCTGTGCGGCATTTTTGGATACCCTTGAATTGTATATGGCACACTTTCGCGGGTGACATTAAACATCTGCCTAGCTGGAACGCCAATTAGATTCAATGGCGGAACAAAGAGCACCGAAAGCGGAATAATGTCCTCTAATGCGGGAAATCTTCTCTTTAACGTCAAACTATTCTTTTTGTTCTCACTTAAATTTGTTTTCGCTACGGCTGAGAGTGTTCGCCGTTTTCCCTTCTTGCCGCCCCTTATACGCTAAGATGCTTAATATTTTTGTTTACTTCTGGTATTAGTGTGGGCACATTAGTGCCACAACATGTAGCGGGGTGAATCGGTACTATTTCACCACTATCAAAATTAGGTTGCCAATTCATCGTGGCGTTATTGTTCTTGTTTCGATTGTGCTAGAATTTCTTACAACCAATATAGTAAGATATCACTATCGTAATCAGCAGGCTCAATGTATTCAGGGGAGATTCAGAGCATGTATATAAGCCATATTTCTTAGGCGAACTCAGCAATGCACTCACCAGATCCTTCTTTACTAAGATACAGCCAATTACTCTCCCCATTACTCTCTCAGCCATATAAAGTGTAGAGCAAAGTAGCAGCCCATGGTGTGAGGAATGCATGTAAGACGCTTAGGAGTGTCAAAAGTCCAGTAGTGTCAAAATTTACCTAAATAATTTTGATTATCTCTGCTGCGTCGAATATTGTTCAGGCCTCAGAACAGTCACGCAGGCGACGAATATCAGCGTGAGGAAGCCTTTATATTACAAAACGAAAACTACCGGCAGGCGTAAACGAACGATAAAATAGAACTGTATGTATCACTTAGCAGTGCAAAAGGATTATACGGCCATTTTTTTCCTGATAATTTATTTCATTTTACTCGTGGCCGTTTAATTTATTACATATTTCCGACCATGAGAAGTGAGCCCAGATGGGTTAGTTCCCCCCCCCCTACGATTACACCCCGCTCAATGCACCCTAGGGCAATCGTTACTGCTAAAGCCAAACCGCAGTCATGAGCGGCCAAGTATTACTACGCATATATCTTAAACCGAGAGAATATTTTATTAAAAACGCAAAACATGCCTTGTTATATCAATTTTTTTCCTCGAGCTCACCCAAAAAGAAGCCCCTGCCCCTCAGCATGGCGGAATAAAATCATCTGATCGCTCTTTCGTTGTAAGGCTGCGTGTTTGCGACTGAGCCACCGACTGCTCTGGACAGCGCCGGTATTTCTCATATCGTGCAGCTGCGTGCGCGTTTCATTCGCACTCAGTGTGATTAGTAAGACAAAAATTTGTTAAACTGCAAGGAACCATGCAAGTGTTTTTGTAAAAATCTCAGTGGCTTGAAATATAGGTTGACACGCTATTTTAGGTTTTTTACTATAGTTATTTAGAGGCAATCAAAGGAAGCCTTTCTTCTCATTTTATAAGGTATCAATAATCACTGCTTAAATGGAAATAACCTCGCGTCCTTCATTGATGCCAAGAATGTATTTTATAACTTGCATTTTTAAAAACGTGGTCCATGTAGTGCTGCTTATTTCGGACGTAGAAAACATGCTTTCACTCCAGCCGAATGGAAAAAAATAAGTATGTACAAACATCTTTCAGGAACTGCGTGACGCAATCACGAAAAGGCCAAAGGGTGGTCGAACAAACTTTTTTTATGCTCTTGGCTTGGGCTTCGACATTGGAAGAGATAAAGCTGATGACGCTGAGGTCTACGAAAAGTTCGCAGGAAGCAAGTAAGTGCGAGACACACGTATCAATTTTTTTCTGTGCAATATTAGCAGCTATTTGTAGATCCAATGCGAAAAAAGGATTTGAAATATGGTCCAAGAATGCTTCTCAACAATAAAACAATACATTCGAACTCTAACTTTATTAAAATTGCATATTTGCTTCAGTTGTTTACCTTGACTAAGGAAAAAATTCTTTGCCGAAAGTTGGAAATGCGTCGCGCTTATGTTCCGTCTATCGTGTCAAATACATGCGCTATCTAGGTAAATATACCCTGAAGGCCTAATTTATTTGTGCTTTAAGTATAAAGTGCTTTCATTCAACATCTGATTGCACACCTCTGAGTTGTTCAGTGGTAATGTCAATGCAATAAAGTACCCGTAGGCCATTTTTTGTTCAAGTTAAAAAATGTTGACTGGCTTTTGTACCGCAAACCACTTTTGGAAATATTTGAATTTACAATTTTCTGCACGTCTGAACAAAGTAATGAAGCATGTAGCTCTTCATTCCCAAGATTACGGCTTTTAACACCAATAATTATAAAGGCCATTCTTTTTTTCGGTGGGGGGGGGGGGGCATGTTATATATACATATATTTTGTGTTACAACCTGGTCGCTATTGTGGTGCTCACTGCATGGATGCACAAACATGTGAGTTCGAGTGTTAATCAGGCGGGCGTGTGGCCCGCGGAGGAGGATCAACAAGTGACGCATTGACTTGAGAATAAATTAAGGGCATTTATTTTCTTGTGGACACACAAACACTCGTGACAAAAACTAGGGACCTGAACGGCAACAAAATGCAGCACACGCGCAACGCGGATGAAAGACTACCGTATAAACCGGATTATAGGTCGACCCGGTATATAGGTCGACCCCCTACCTTGAGGTGGGAAAAGTTGACAAAAAAAATAATTCGGCACATAAGCGCACTCACAATGTCTATATTTATTTTCGACGCCCGTCCGTCACTGCCGCTCACTATGCCTGCCGAAGTCACTCGTCCGAGCTCTCAAGAGTCGTCCAAGGATGACTGCTTCGCACTAGCGTCTTCCACGCCATGGAGCACTTCTTGAACGCTCGTGTAACCATGTCGTCGGGCAGCGACTGCCCAGAGAAGGACACCCAGCTTGACACGGTCGCAACCGGCCCGTATAGGTCTTTTTGTTGTCGCCGGCTATCCACTCATTGTACAGTTCGCCGAGCCCGTTCGCGCATGGCCTCCGGAGCGATCGTGAGCGGAGTTCCCGGACGAAGACCGACACTTTTTCTCCAACTCGGGGTGCACCGCTTGACGTCCACGGAACGATCGGTTTCGGGGGTTGCACGCGCACAGCTTAGCTTTCTGGCTCCGCCAGTACCGCACACTTTTCTCCGAAACGCCTAACTGGCATTGCGCCGCCATATTCCCATTCTGCTCGGTGACTCAATCGCCATCAGCTTAAACGCCACGGTGAACTGGCGTCGACTGCCGCCACTCATCTCGGAACAGAGACGTACAGAAATGTACGCACGCTCGCACAATAAACGAGTAAAAGACAAAAAACTAGAGAAAAGCGAAATCAAATAAAGGCCTGATAGTGCGAGAGAGCAGTCCGACACGAATGCCGATGGCGACGGACTGCGCTTGCACATTGTTGCCAGACAACGATTTACATTCTGACAATTACCTCTATATAAGACGAGGGGTGACTTTTGTGCGGATTTTTTTGGAAAAAAACTCGACCTATATTCCGGTTTATACGGTACAACACAAGTCCGAACGAAAGTTTGAGCGGAAGAAAAATATGAGACGATACACTCACATTTCAGTGTAATCAACGGCGGGTGGAATGGCGTCGGTGTAACGTGTTGAGAGCTCCCCGTGTACGGTGCCGGAGGTGCGAAAACTTGGCGGGACACTTTCTCTGTGGCACCTGTCGAGTCGCAGTGGCCGCAGGCTTGAACGCCAACGCCCGCGCTCATACCTGGCCACTCTAGGCCTCGCCACGGAACTTGGCCCGGAACACGCCTCGGAATCACGCCAGCGGGAACAGGCACCATGCGTTGCCCCAGAGGAACCCCCAGAACAGCTCCTCCGACGATTCTCGGAGCACGGCGCATACGCTCTCCTGGCTTGACGTCCAACCGCCTCCCGAGAGGAATCCTTGCGCCAGTTCCTCTAGCGCTGTCTGGTCGCTAGCCTCCGCCGTCCCCTCCCCTCTCGTGCTCCCCGCTCCGCGTGGTCCCGCTCGTCCTCGTCTTCTCTTCCACCGCCGGATCGCCTCCGTCGTCGGCTGGTGCGTTCTTGATGCTGGGAGATGTCAATCAGCCCATTCTCACCCCTGCCCGAGAGGATTGTTTAGGGCCAAAAAAACTCGACAAAGAATGTCATAATGTGTGCGACGAGACGTTTCCCACTGAACCACTCTCTATTGTTTCACACTTGCTAGCACCATCACCTGGTACTGTCCGAAACACTCTTCGAAATAAAAGTCTGAAACAGTCACTAACACAAAGAAAGAGAATGCAACGGGTGAAAAAACTAACTCAGCGGAGACACGGCTCAATGAGTCTGCATTTACATTTTGATTGACTTTCCGGTACTCTACTATAATGTCGTACTCCATCATTGTGTGGCTCCAGCGAAGTACGCGGCTGTTAATGTGTCGATCGGAGTGTAAGTAAGCTAAAGGTTGTTGGTCATTTTGTAGGATGAACTGCTTCCCAGATAAGTATATGTAGAACTTCTTAATCCCCCAGACTAACGCCAATTCATCTGTCTCGACAGTGGAGTAGGATACTTCCCGAGTTAAAAGACTACGTCTCGCGTAGGCGACTGGATGAAGAAAATCCGCTTGCTTGTCCATCAGGACTGTGCCAAAGCTTGTGGACGACGCATCTGTTCGCAGTAAAAAGGGCTTGCTGAAGACTGGCGCTTTCAGTATAGGTTCGGTAGACAACAGTTCTTGAGGAGTGTCCAACGCTGTTTTTAACTTGCAGCCCCAAACGAGCCTGTTAGGTGCCCGCTTACGAGTCAGCTCCGTGAAGTGTTGACTTACTCGAGCGTACGTCTGCACAAACTGCCGGTATAAGCCGGTAAGGACGAGGAAAGACCGCGACTGACGCATTGTCATCGCTCGTGTGGCATTCTGAAACTTTTGGAGCGTTTCCGCTAGCGGGCGCAGAAGACCAGGGCCAACGATGTGTCCCAGGAATATTACTGAGGAATATTCTTCACTTAACTTCAGTTCACTTTTTCTAGGCCGAATCGTGAGTTTAGCCTTCTGAACCACCCTGAGGAATGTCTCGAGGGCTTCGCAGTGTTCCTCCAAAGTCTGGTGTGGCGATGAGGATTTCATCGAAGTAACTGTAGATATGTGGAAGACCTCCAACCACCTTAAGCATAAGCCGTGTAGAAACCGCTGGGGCGGCCTTGATGCCAAACGGCATAAACCAAAATTGGTAAAGTCCCGTGCAGAGGCTAAGGCAGTGAATGGCTTCGATTCATCCACCATGGGCACTCGCCAATAGCCCTTAGTGAAGTCCAATTTCGGAAAGAACCGACTCTTTCCCAACTTTGCAAACATCATGTCCACTCTAGGTGTGGGCTCGTTTTCGGCGACAAGGACAAGGTTGAGTTGTCTGAAATCAATGCAGAGTCTTATCTTTCCATCCTTTTTGTCTACTGGCAGGGTGGGAAGCTGGTACGGTGAATCTGAAGGCTCGATTATAACCATTCGCTGCAATTCCTGCAGCTTATTTTCCACGGGCTCTTATGCGTAAATGGAATCGGGTACTGCCGCACTTGAATAGGTTGGTCTGTTGTAAGGCGCAGCTTGCAGTGAACCAGGTCTGTCTTCCCAGAGAGGCCTGAGAGGAGTTTCTTGTAAGACAAAAGAAATGATCATGCTTGGTTGCGGTATTCGGGAGTCAGAGGCGCCGAAACGTCCACATCCTTATAAGACTCAATATTGTCCTAGAGGGACAGAATGTGCGTCGCCTCGTTCAGTTTCGTCGAATCTAAGTGCGGCGAAACATGTTGCGGATCTGGCTTAGGCGGTTTTCGCTCTTCATATCGTTTCAACAGGTTGATGTGAAAAAGGCTCGTCCTGGTTTCAAGGTCAATCACATAATCGACTTCATTGCGCCTTAACAAAACACTGAACGGACCTTTCCATGCGAGGATTGCCTTATTATTGTCCGATCGTAGCAGAAGCAAAAACTTTGTCACCAACGCCAAGGTGACGTCTCTTCGCCCTACGGTTCTAATCCTTTTCGGTGCCAAATTTGCCTTCTGGAGCTTTTCGCGTGCCATTCGTCAAGTGTCTTCCACGCGTTGACGAAGCTCAATGATGAATGCATACGATGGCTTGACCTCAGGATTTACGTTCTCTCCTGTCCAAAGCTCCTTCAGTATAGCCATCATACCTCGGATATGTATGCCGCACAACAGATCGAACGGTACAAACCCCAAGATAGAATGGGACACCTCGCGGCAGGCAAACAGCAGTGGTGCGAAGTAGCGGTCCGAGTTTTTTTAGTTTCTTAGCACATCCGCCTTATCATTTGCTTTAGCGTGCCGTTAAACCGTTCAACCAGACCGTTACCCATTGGGTGGTACAGTGTAAAAGGCAACTGTGCAACTGAAAGAAGACGTCTGAGCTCCTTCATAAGTCCAGGTGTAAAGGACTCGAATCAGAAGGCGTCGTTCGGTCCCCACACTGGGCGCGTGTTTTCTTTTCTTTCTTAGCTGATCCGTACATGCTTGTTTGCTATTCCGAAGACGTTTTAGGCATTTATAAACCATGGGTTATTGCAATCAGATATAATCGGTAGGCTAGTAATAAATTTATCATTAAATTTATTGTTCATTTTTTACAATCCCCAGTTAGCAGTAGCAGTACGTGTTCAGTAGGTTTTACGAAAGTGAGAATAAAATCGTATAAGTTCTTTGGTAATGGCTTCGCAATTACCCCGCCTGAAGTCAGTGATCAGTTTGGTTTTAGGGGATTTTCTCGCAAACGCAAGGGCTATATGACTGTCGACCAGACTGTGGTCACAAATGCCGGGCAAAATGTTTGCCCTTTTAATGGCATCAGGGCAGGTGGTTAGTAAGAGGTGGAGTGTATTATTTCCCCGTGTTGGGCATATAACGTTGTGAAGGCTAAAGTGTAAAGCAAGAATTATGAATTTGTTGGCTTCATTAGTAGTGGTTCTGTTCGAGGTCGAAAGCAATGTCGAGCTTATATCGGGAAACTTGAAATCGCCAAAGAATAAACGGGAGTGTCAGGATATTTTCTTTATATGTCGGTTAGGGCACGTCTGAGTGAATAACAACAGGATCGGTGGCTGTTAGGTGGCCGGTAGCAGACGCTGAACATCGTTTTGACAGCGAGATTGTTAGCAAGGATGCACAATAATTCAATACTATCGTCTTGTGGTATGAGCCAGGATGACACTGTTTTTATAGCAATGAAGACGCCACTTACTCTGCGACCGATACAAACCGGGTGATACACTATAAAATTTTGGCTAGAAGGGAGGACCTTGTTGTCACTGATGTCGGTGTGCAGCCAAAGTTTAGTTATTACCACGAGATCGGCTTCAGTGTCTTTAACGAAACTCGATGCGTTTTGGGATTACGCTTCGGATGTTGGTGCATATTACGTTAGGCTGTAGAAATGATAATGGTCACTGTTGAGATGGAAAGCTGGTGGAACAATCTGGTCTACGTCATGTATTGCCATTTTTAGTGTCAAGATGTGGCTTGTCATGTAACGCAGAGCTAATTGAAAACTTTCCGGATTCGCTAATGCTCTCGGTGGCAGGGTTGCAGATGAAGCATTTATTGCCCACGAGAAAATTGTCTAATCTCAGTTTGAAGTTGCAATTTTTAGATTTTACGAATTTTACTGGCTTGGAATGGGCTAGGCGTGTGGCCGATGGAACATCTACTCTAATACCGCAGTCAGTATTCTTTATTTTTAACCCAAACCATATTACGCTGTCTTTCGTTTTAAAGTTAGTAAACTTCATGATGATGCGCCGTTTTTAGTTGAGAGAGGGAGTTCCGGTAAGATGAGTCCTTTCAATGTTACATGCGTTAAGATGGAAGTTTATCGTTGTTTGGCAGAAGGCCACAACATTTTTCTCCGATTCCTTCCATGAATGTAGTCCTATAAACAGCTGGTTATTTCTATGGAGGCGGTTGCTTAACTCGGTGCTTGCGACTTCTAGCGTTGCTGTTTCTTGAGTTACTGGTCGTCAGTGCTCATTTCGGCATCCGTGTTAAAGTCGTTTAGTTGGGATTCCAGCGCCAGAAGTCGATTGGTTACAGTGTAAAACAGGTTGGAGAGAGTTTCATGGGTTATTTTGAGCTTCTCTATTTCCGTGCTTTGGAGGCTTGCTTAGCTTCCAGCTTTTAAACAGCGCTCAGGATAGGGTCAGTGGTAGCTTGGGTAAGCCTGGGTTACGTTCCACGTCACCAGAGCGCAATTAAAGCAGGCTCGACAGTAGAAGACAAGCCCGGAGATGAATCACACAACAGCAACACCATGCAGAGCACTGGAGGCAGAAGGTTACTGCTTCGATATTCTTTGCCACAGTCAAAATACGTAACCCGAAATGCAAGCAGAAACCCGTACATTCTGCTTGTGGCGGTGTCGAGCCCGAAGCAGCCTGTGTTGGCCGGTGGGTTATATGTGTTTTGTTGGGGTCCCGTGATTGATGACGTCGATGATGTGGGTTGTGGCAAGGCGAGGAACCTGGTTTGGCCAAAAACAGATTTCTGGTGAAGCTGTGGCAGCCTGGTGGCGCACAGGAGATCCAGAGTAGTGCTGCATGTTGTTCTGCCATTCCACCAATCATCGTTCAGAGGTCTGTGACTGGGAGGAGTGGAACATCACACGCCAGAAACAGCTGCTCACTAAGAAAGGTCGATGCTTTCACTGTGTAAATGAAGGTTCTTGTCAAAAGACTGCTGAGGTCGGCCGCGGCGCGACAAGTGTTCATGGAAGCATGCAACCACCGAGTGCACTTCATACGTTCCTTGCTTAAAGAACGTGACCGCCACTTCCGCGAGCTTGTTTTTAAACCCTGGGCACATGGTTTTACTCCAGATTTTGACTTCGGTAGTCAAAGGATCTACATCATTGGTCCACTACCGAATCCTCTTCACGAGCGGAAGCCAGCGCAGTTTTGTAAATGCAGATGGGCTCAAGAGATTAGGCTGTGAATTCATAGAGAAGGAGACATTGACTGTGGGTGCTTTGTGGGAACGAAAACTGATGCGAACGTCCCAAAAAGTACGCCTGCTCATTGTTGTTGAAAATACAGAAACGGCAATGTAGATTGAATCACTTGTGATTGAGCCAATATTCAAACGAGCATATTCCTATACCGAATGATCAAATCATCAACAATATGAGAGAAATGTACTTGGATGCAAGGGGCGTAAGCGCACAACGAATCAATGGAATGAAACAATCGATTGTTATTGGTGCGGACTACTACTGGAGCTTGGTAAGCGCAATGTAAAATCACTGACCTATACTCTAAAAGCAGTGGAAACATTGCTAGGCTGGATGGTTCAAGGAAAAATGCCATTAGGAGGCAACAGATATCACGGTGAAAGCGTTACCGCAGTTAAAGCGACAGTGAAAGACAATGAGGAGTTGAAAATTCTGATCAGCCCTTCAGCCTTTGAAAGCATTGGCATAAAATACCAGGATGAACAAAGGTGGGACACCAAATTTTTATTAACACGGTTTGAAAAAAAACACTCCCGTAGATAGACAAACGAGATGAGATTGCGCTCCTGAGGAGAGCTGTGGTCTACCCGGCGGATCAGCGTTACGTTGCTGTTGCGAAGAAGGGGCTCGAAAGCCTTACAAAACATCGAAGCAAAGATACCAAGCTCACAATGAATGAGGACGTAATGATCCTAACAATTCTTCATGAAAGAACCACCTTTGTACAGGGGTTGAGCATTGTCTCCTTGGCCTGGGACAGGATTCGTTTGGCGTCGAGGCGAACTGTATTAGTAAGAAGCACCTTATTTCGTATAGTCCAATCGAGAAGTTCGGGGAAAGGCGTTTAGCAATGACACATATGGAGCACCGTTCTCAACACTTCTACCGCAGAATGCCGACTTCGCAACAATTGTGGCCAAGCACGCCCACGAACAGATTCGACATCGGGGAGTATCTGACTTCTTGGCCCAAGCTCACCACAAATTTCAAACAACCCGCAGCCGACTAGTAATAAATTGACTCGACGAGGCTCTCTTTCTGATCGTGTGGGTTAAGAGAACGTATTACAAGACGCAGCTCGTTTCTACAGAGACCGTTTAACTCTGGCCCACTGGCGTAATTTGTCAGCGGAGGAGAGTGCTGGAAATTCTCTTCTGCGTTTTAGCAGATGACACTCATAGTCAGTCTCATCAGCACCGACCGAGCGGTGGCACGCGTTCGCGCTTTACCCGCAGCGAGTGCGATTAAAGCCTTCATCCTACCCAGACGTGTGTCAGGTTAGAATGATGACTTTCCGCTCTGTCACGATGGGTTGGCAGCAGGGGGACCTCGACGTCGATTACGGGAAAGATTCCTCAGAGAGGCATATGTTTTTAGTGCAAGCGAAATGGTAGAATGGTGTCAATAGGCGTCCCAGCTGAGCGTGCGTAGACGAGGTAGAAGCTAGTGCAGCCGGTGGTTTTCTGCTGGGCGGTGTTATAAGCGTAGGTAATGAATTGTAGTATTTCATTCTAGTTTGTGTCGTCGGAGGAGACGTACATCGAGATCATGTTGAAAAGTTCGCGATTCGAGCGTTCAGCCAGTCCGGCATGCTTCCCCGTCCATGAATATACCGGGTAGAACGCCAGAACTGCGAAGTACAAAGCTGCAGGAACTCCTCTACAACATCCGCAGTAAATTGGTGGCCATGATCAATGATTAGCGCACAAGGGGCACCGTGATGAATTAGGGCATGCATGAGGAATACGGGCACAGAGGTTGCTAAAACATTTTGAACATACCGGTTTTCGAACAATGCGTTAGATGGTCAATACAGACGATATTCCAGCGGTTGCCGACAGGCATTCGTGGAAGTGGGCCTACCACGCCCATCCCAACCTGTTCAAAAGGAGCAGTGGGGGGTTGCACAGGATGAAGCATACCTGCGGGTATGGCAGAAGGACGCTTGTAACGCTGTTACTCTCTATAGGTGGCGACGTATTTTTCAGTCGTGTGCCGCATGTTAGTACAGTAAAAGCGCTCTTGGGTTTGGTGTACTGTCCTAGGGTAACCAAGGTGTCAAGATATAAACTCATCATGCATACAGTGCAGCACACATGGGCGCGGACTATCTGATACAACCAGAAGAAAACGCGCACCAGCTGCACAGTACTTTGCCTTGTAGAGCGGGCCGTCCCGAAGAGATTTGCGATTTGAAGGGGTGGATGCACGAGCAGCGGCGAACAATGGTGCCAGCTTGGTATCGTGCTGTTGCTCTGGTCGAAATGTTTCAGCGTTTGCAAATTCCTCAGATACTGTTGCCAGGTGGTCGCCTAATTGTCGGCGTGGGACTCAGTCATTGAAAGTGGTAGCCGAAAAAGGCAGTCAGCGTCGGTTAACTGTGGCCGCTTTTGGAGTTTCCAGTGTGAGCCCCCAGCGGGCGAGCCACCCGGATGGATTACGAAGTCCACCCGATAAACACAGAAAATGGTGATCCGTGACAATCGGGGAAGGACATCCGTAAATGTAAGGGCGAAACCTCTGCACAGCGAAGATAACTGCAAAACATTTCTGCTCAGTCACAGTATATTTTATTTCGAACTTGCTGAGTGTGCGGCTGGAATAGGCAATGACATGTTGGGCCCCATGATTCCTGTGCGCGAGTGCTGCTCCGAGGCCGAGGCCGCCGGCATCCGTATGCACTTCGGTCGAAGCAGATGGGTCGAAGTGGCGAAGTATTGGGCCAGAAGTGAGCATAAACTTCAGGAGAAAACATGGAACCTCGCGCTCTCGCGTCCTGTTGAAAGGTATATTTTTGGGCAAAAGATATGACAGATGAGAAGCCAGCTCTGCAAATGTAGGCAGAAATCGGCGGAAATATGAGCAAACCTCGGAAACGTCGAAGGTCGCGCAAAGACTGGGGCGGCATGAAATGGCTGACGGCTGCGATCTCCTCCGGGTCCGGTCTAACGCCATCTCTGTCAATAATGTGGACCAAAACTAGTGTTTGGCGCTCGCCGAAGTGGCACTTTTTTAATGCAACAAAACACCGGCCTTTCCTAGGCAGACGTGAATTATAGTGTACAAACGTACGGCCGAAAATATTACATAATCCAGGTAGCCCAAGCAAACCTCCCACATTAAGGCTGGCAAAATTGTGTCCATAAACCTCTCAAATGTAGCTGGAGCTTTACAGAGGTCGAATGGAATGACGTTGAACTCGAAGAGTCTGTCTCTATACATAGGAATTTTTCAGCAACCAGATCTTGCGTCGATGACGAAAAGTACGAACCAGAATGCAGGCAGTCGATGGCGTCGTCTATTTATTGTAGCGGGTAGACAACTGTCTGTTTGATTGTGTTTCGGCGCCTGTAATCAACACGAAATCATGCAGAGGAATCGTTTTCGGTTACAAGAATCACCAGTGCTGTCCATGTACTAGCTTATTCCGGCACAACACCCTTTTGCAGCCTTTCTTTGACCTGGTCAGCACTAATCCTTCTCTCGCTCGGAAAAAACCAGGTAAAGGTTCTGTCACACTCGCAAGGAGGTTCTCGTTTCCATGGTATGTTGTGAGCCGCAATAGGGATTTCGATCTTGGCGTTTCTTATCGAAAAGTCAAATACCAATGCATGTCTGCAGAGGACAGGAGCCAGTGCCTCCCTCCCAATGGAAGAAGACCCTTGCTTATCATTTGGAGGAATGGCGCGTTGAGCGTAGCCCAGCTAATACCAAAAACAATTTTCTTCGCTCACTGCTGCCAGTGATACTCTCACAACCTTTTTCAAACACCGCTAGTTTCATTCCGCACGGCAAAACAGTACTAGGCGCTGAGCAGTTAACGGCCGATAAAAAGCTGCGCCCAACACTTACCGAAGGAAACGTGCTAAAACACATCTCTCGTGGTGAAGGTTAATGCAATGAGCTCAGCTACAGACAGCAAAAAGAAGGCTCACCAGCACCGCGGGCCATCATGGGAACAACAGATGCTGAACTGGCGGGCCGAAGCACGTCGTCGGAAACAACCAGAACATGTTCTTCGGAGAGAAGGGTCATCGGCTAGTACTGAAGTGGACTTGTTCATGGATACTTCACCTGTCGCACAGTTCACCATAGCGCCACATTCACGGAGAAAGTCTATACCGAGAACAACATGTGGGGACCTCACCGCCATTGGCCACGCCTGCTAGTTTCTCGCCGGCGGTGAGAACGGGCGCCACCGAGGTGACGGAGATAGGCGCTGGCGTAGAGGCGGCGGCCTGAAACTCCTGTCAGAGGCGGGAGAGCTATTGCGGGGACAATTAGGCTGCTGGTTGTTTCCAGTGGGTGGAAATGGTGAAGACAAATGGCAGCCAGGGTTATAATTGCTACCCTTAGTGCAGGTAAACCGAGGGCCCGCCTTTGACCTCGGACTGCGACGACAGCAAAACCGCGAGATATGACAGGCGACTCCACATCGGTAACAAACAGGTGGCTCGCGAGGAGAGTCCAACCGCCCGGACGGGAATTGGCGACTGGAAGGGCTTGACCGCCGGTACGCGTCCGGGTAGTAGGTGTCCTGTGGACGATGGAAACGGCCTCGTGATTGGAAGGAGCGATCTCGTATCGGGATAATACACATGTCACCTCGACGGTCGTCAGCAAAATCGGTCACTTTGAGCGATGGCCGTAGCGATTCCACGTGCATCGTATAAAAATAGGAATTTGGGGGTGCTTCTTGCAGTGAGTGAATGTCCGGATATGGGGTCCAGGGATGGGTAACGTCACTTTGTCGGAGCAGCTCATCGCGAACTATTTGTAGTGCGGTCGACGCAAGGTCGACAGGCGGGTTCACCTTGACTGTTGCGCCCTTTGTGACATTAGGTTGTCGCCCATATTTTGGTGTTATCCGACGAATCTCGAGTGCTTCAAACGTGCGACATTATTGGATTACGTCAGAAATGGTGTTCAGCTTTTCCTTAGTGATGAGAAAATGATAAGCCTCTTTTGCAATGTCCTTCATTATCTGCCACACTCTGTCGTCCTCTGCCATTCTCTCGACGGCGAACCGGCACTTCAGAATATCCTATATGTACGTCGTGCATGTTTCCCAGGGCACGTGCGCTCTATGAAAGAGTGCCTGCTCGGTCCTCTTCTTTTTCGCCTCGGATTAAGCAAAGAACTTCCTGATTTCCTCGACACATTCGTCCCACAAGGTCAACTTTTCCTCGTGGTTTTAAAACCACGTCAACGCTGCCTGTGCCAAGTACAAAACGATGTTGGCAAGCAGGGCCGTAGCGTCCTATCGGTTGTACTTCCTTACTCGTTCGTAAATGGTGAGCCATTCATCGACATCTTCTTCCGCTTTTCCTTCAAACTTCTGCTGTTCTCGGTGGGGCTGCCAACTGCACGCGGTTTCGTTGAAGAGTTGGCGTGTTTCGGCGCGTCATTACTTCTAGGGCGGGCGAGAGGCCAGCTACGCGACGGCTTCGATGAAGATCCAGTGACGACGTTTTCCACCGCACCCCTACCAAGACCGTTACGGGGATGTGCAAGTGACAAAGAGGTGAAGTAGGGTTTATCCGCAGGACTGGCGGCTTTGAAACTTCTAGACATTTTCGCGTAGCGGAGGATGTAGAAAAAGATGACGCCTCCACTCGCCCGTGCCATAAAGATCATTATTAGTACCATCAGGTTCCATTAAAGCATTCATCAGAACGAGTCACGGCGGCTCGCAGTGCCTTTCTATATATTTTTTGATGCTCAATCCCGGGATCAAGGGACCTCTAGAGATAAGCCATACCGAGCAATTTTTTGGCTTACCTTCGACCGCCTTCTCACCTCTGAAGAGCACGAATAAAGCCGCCGTTCCAGCGAACTCGTTGAACAAGACTAAGCCAGCTAAACAAGAAGCGAGCCAGCTAAAAAACAAGCACCACGCGGTACTACAAGCGAGGGCTTGTAGTACCGCGTGGTGGGAGACGGTGTCGAAAGCCTTGCGAACGTGTACAGCCACTAACATGTGTGGTTTATGATGTCGGTACGCCGGAGTACTCGCCGAAGGAGGTGGATGCGATCATGCGTTGCGAGGTTCGTTCTGAATCCAGTCTGCGCTGGGTAGAAAAAGAAAGCCTCTTTTTCCAAGTACTGGATTAGTCGGGTAGCGGCAATTCGTTCAAGTAATTTGCACAGTGTCGACGTCATGGAGATGAGCCGTAGATTAGACGTCGTGGATGGATCTTTCGCATCCATAGGAATGGGTGTGACGACTGCGTGCTTGAAAGATTCCGGCAGATGTCCTGAGGCCCAAATAGAATTCAGCAGTTCCAGTATGTCGCATCTCGTGTGTTCATCTAGACTCCGCTGCATTAACCAAGTCACGCCATTTTTGCCAGGCACAGTGCGCACGTTCACGTGCTCGAGGAAAGTTATAAGTTCAGTAATAGTGAAGGCACCTCAAGGTGGTCGTTTTCGTCTACCGGCTCCGAGAAGTAACTATTCTCGGGTGGCGTAGAGGATGGCCACAGGAAGAACGTCTTTTCAGCTTCTCGTTCGAAAGCATCGTGAGTGGCTCCGGTGCGTAGAAGCACAGCCGGGACTGTAGCCTGAGCGCTCGTGCCACCAGTGATGGCCCGGAACGATCCCCAATACCTCTGAGCTCCGGTGTTGTGAGAAAACGAAGCGCAGTGCTACTCCCAGCGGTTCCTCGGAAGTTGCCTTGTGTGACGCCGAATCCGGGCATTGTGTTGGCGGATTCGCACGAGATCTAAATAGGTGCGGCCCCCAGCAAAGCAGCGCTGCTGTGAAGTGTCGCGAATCCGCCACAAATAATGAGGTGGTGGTCAGGAGCTGGAGTGTCAGGCACTGCTTGTAAAGTTTGAGTAGCTCCTCCAGCTTCCTAAACAATGCAGCTTACCAGGGCATGCGTAGGAGTATCGCCTGGCTGGTGGAATAGCTGGGATGGTGTTTCGGCTAGACGTATTCGGAAACGTGGCCAATCTGTAACCCTTAGTTGCTTCGTACGCAGTGTGGCACGAGTGGAACTGGTGAGCTAAATCTGTAGAGGGTAGTGGTCGCTACCCCTTGGAGAGGTTTCGCGCCACCTATTGGCTCCCGCATTAGTAGTGGCCTACGTCCAATCGAGAAATGTGTCTAGTTCACGCGGTCGTGAGCCTAGAGAGGTTGCCATTGTTAAATCATTTACCAGTACCAGGTAGCCACCCTCGGCCGCGTTTTCCAGGGGTCAACACCGAACAGATGAGCAGCGGTAGCCCTGCGTTGGGCTTAACGCATTATTATCACCTCCAAACACTGACATCTCATCAGGGCAGAGGCTACGGTGCCATCGAATCAATTCAAAATCCGCACCTCAAACAGCAGGTCGAACGTAAACTGCCGCCACAAACACCTTTTGACGCCCCAGGGAATTCCTAGGTGCCACCACCTTGTGTGACTTCTATTGATCCCGATCTCCGGGGAAGGACCCGTCAGATGGCCGGAGCGGCGGATCCCTGGTGATTGCAACAAAATAAAGCAGCAGCCCGGCGCTCTTTTCTGCACATAATACTCACGGCGTTGTAAGAATCAGTCCCAGTTCCATATATATACAGTAATACCTTGTTGACTAGAACTCGCATAACTCGGAAAATTGGCTAAGTCGAAATTTTCTGCGGCACCGAACATTTTGCTATACGTCCCATGTATTTTTCCCATTATCTCGAAGTATTTTTGGGTCGGATTGCGGCTAACTCCAAATCTTTACTGGGAGTGGAACGAAAATTTCGCCGCAGGACCATTTCACAAGATTCGCGCGATGCTGCCACACCTGAAGTCCGTCAATTTTTTTTTCTTATTTAGCCGCGCCTGCCATACGTCGATGTTTTCCGCGATCGCGAAGTGCGCGGAGTCTCATCTCAGCGACATATCAACTTTGTCAAGCAACCCTGTGGAACGTCATCTGACACATGCGCTGAACAGGGAGGCCCTCTGCCCACGCTTGGCGTAGTTTGTCTCGTTCGCTTTGTGCAGTGCACATGATTTTCCCTGAGGTGCGATTTCCGTTCCGGGTGAGAATTCCGACGAGCATTAGGCAGTTTTTCTCTGCTAAATAAAATGGCAGTGCGGCAAAACCCAGCCGGTTAAAGTCTCTTGTATGTTATTTTTTTCCCTTTTAAACCTTCACGAGAAGAAAGATTAGAAACGGCCGCTGAAGAGCCGGTAAGTAGTAGTGATTGTTTTGAAAGAGCGCTCGTTTTTCCCGGCGATTAGCGCAACTTTACTTCTCTCGAAAATCCGTTCATCGCAAAATTTTCCCCGGTTTTTACGACTTCGAGATAACGAGGTAATACTGTATATATATATATATATATATATATATATATATATATATATATATATATATATATATATATATATATATATATATATATATATATATATATATATGTATATATACAGAAAGAAATGCCGGCAGTCTACAACGCCAAAGAAGGCATAGGGGAAGGTTAGACTATTTTTTTACCGTTAGTGACGTTACATTATTATTAACTTTTTTATTAATTACGTGAGAAAGAAAGAAAGAAAAACACGCGCCCAGAGTGGGGACCGAACCCACGCCTTTCGATTAGATCTCGAATGCCTTACCAACTCGGCTATCTGGGCGACTGTGTTCTGCTTCACTTTCTGGGGTATTTATATTTACACTGTATCTGACGCTTGAGGGTGGTAGCCAGCGCCACTTCAGACTACACGGGGAGAAGGGGACCTTCTTTTTCAACCCCCGGGGCGTGACGCGAACGTCTAGAGCCTGTCATGAGCGGTCAACTGGCGGGAAACCCTCTAATGCTACCTTGGCATCAAGGCTGCCAGAACCGAGGCCCTCGCTAAGCTTTCGCGCGATAATAGGGTTTGGAAATGAGGGGCTCGTTAGGAAATACAGAAAGAAATGCCCGCAGTCTACAACGCCAAAGAAGGCATAGGGGAAGGTTAGACTATTTTTTTACCGTTAGTGACGTTACATTATTATTAACTTTTTTATTAATTACGTGAGAAAGAAAGAAAGAAAAACACGCGCCCAGAGTGGGGACCGAACCCACGCCTTTCGATTAGATCTCGAATGCCTTACCAACTCGGCTATCTGGGCGACTGTGTTCTGCTTCACTTTCTGGGGTATTTATATTTACACTGTATCTGACGCTTGAGGGTGGTAGCCAGCGCCACTTCAGACTACACGGGGAGAAGGGGACCTCCTTTTTCAACCCCCGGGGCATGACGCGAACGTCTACAGCCTGTCATGAGCGGTCAACTGGCGGGAAACCCTCTTATGCTACCTTGGCATCAAGGCTGCCAGAATCGAGGCCCTCGCTAAGCTTTCGCGCGATAATAGGGTTTGGAAATGAGGGGCTCGTTAGGGAATACAGAAAGAAATGCCGGCAGTCTACAACGCCAAAGAAGGCATAGGGGAAGGTTAGACTATTTTTTTACCGTTAGTGACGTTACATTATTATTAACTTTTTTATTAATTACGTGAGAAAGAAAGAAAGAAAAACACGCGCCCAGAGTGGGGACCGAACCCACGCCTTTCGATTAGATCTCGAATGCCTTACCAACTCGGCTATCTGGGCGACTGTGTTCTGCTTCACTTTCTGGGGTATTTATATTTACACTGTATCTGACGCTTGAGGGTGGTAGCCAGCGCCACTTCAGACTACACGGGGAGAAGGGGACCTTCTTTTTCAACCCCCGGGGCGTGACGCGAACGTCTACAGCCTGTCATGAGCGGTCAACTGGCGGGAAACCCTCTTATGCTACCTTGGCATCAAGGCTGCCAGAACCGAGGCCCTCGCTAAGCTTTCGCGCGATAATAGGGTTTGGAAATGAGGGGCTCGTTAGGAAATACAGAAAGAAATACCGGCAGTCTACAACGCCAAAGAAGGCATAGGGGAAGGTTAGACTATTTTTTTACCGTTAGTGACGTTACATTATTATTAACTTTTTTATTAATTACGTGAGAAAGAAAGAAAGAAAAACACGCGCCCAGAGTGGGGACCGAACCCTCGCCTTTCGATTAGATCTCGAATGCCTTACCAACTCGGCTATCTGGGCGACTGTGTTCTGCTTCACTTTCAGAGTAAAGTTACATGATTTTACATGTACATGACATGATTTTACATGTTACATGAGTCTTCTCTGATGAAGGCAAGTCCCGTTGCCGCTACGTATGTAAACCTTGTTTGTTATTGTTCTTGCTGTGTATCCGACTCTTTACCTATACTATTTCTGCGAGCTTTGTGGGTTTATCTTTCGCTAGATTTATATATATATATATATATATATATATATATATATATATATATATATATACATATATATATATACACATATATATATGTGTTTCGGCAGTCACGAAAACCTGGGAAAGCAAAAGGAATCTTTTGGTGGGTCATAACAACGGATGACGAATTTTTTGAGTGGGAAAGGGTGGTATCCAAACCCACCACCTACAGAATACTGGTCTGGTGCGATGACCGCTATGCTACTGGCGGGGCTGTTTCCCCACCACTTTCTCGGGAATTTATGTTAAAGGAGTTTTGTTGGCTGCATTTGGGGGTGCCAGCGGCCAGCGGCACTCGGACTGCTCGGGGTGAAGGGGACCTTTTGTTTAACCCATGGGCCGTGACTCGAGTGTCTACGACATGACGAGAGTGGTCGGCCAGCGTTGAACCCACTTAAGCTACCTTTGGCAACAAGACTACCAGAACAGAGGCCCTCGCCAAGCATGTAGCCAATCAGAAAATGGAAAGTGAGGGCTTGGTGAAATAAGACAAAAAATAAGGGTTGGCAGTCAAGAAAACCTCAGAAAGTAAAGGGTGCGTTGTGGTCTGTCATAGAAACAGAGGAAGAATTTTTTGGGTCAGAAAGAAAGTAGTAAAAATGCCCGCCGGGTGGAATCCGAAGCTACGACCTCCAGAACACTGGTCTGGTGCGATAACCACTACGCTACTGGCGGGGCTGTTGCCCCACCACTTTCTCGGGTATTTATGTTAAAGTATTTTTTGTTTCCTGACCTTGGGGGTGGTAGCCAGTGCAACTCGGACTACTCGGGGTGAAGGGGACTTCTCTTTAACCCCCGGGACGTGACTTGCGTGTCTACGACATGTCGAGAGCGGTCGACCATCGTTGAACCCTCTTAAGCAACCTTTGGCACCAAGACTGCGGCACCAAGACTGCCCGAACAGAGGCACTCTCTAAGCATGTAGCGAATCAGGAAGTGGGAGATGATGGCCTCGGTGAAACAAGACAGAAAATAAGGGTTGGCATTCAAGAAAACCTCGGAGAGCAAAGGGCAGACAGAGAGAGAGAGACAGCAAAATTGTATTAATACGACCCATATCAGGGTCCGCGCTCTAAAAGGCTGAGATCAAGCGACCTCTCCCCTGATGGTGCGCAGGTGCTGAAGGAGAGTTGTGCACGAAGAGGTCGTCTTGCCGAGGTGGGCAACACAGGCCTCCCAGGAGGAAATGTGATGAGGTAGTGAACGACGTTGCGGTTTTTAGCCTCTGAGGCTTTATCGTGGACGCAAGCATTTCCTAAGGAAGAAGAATTTCCTGGGGTCTATTCTAAATAATTGAAATATCACAGACGACGCTGTCCATACTCAGCTAGTGAAGCTTGTGTATTTACAGGAAGTTCAAAGGGGAGGTTGTGGTGGGTTATAGAAACAGATGAAGAATTTTTTGAGGAAGTAAGAAAGTGGTGAAATAATCGCACCAGGCCGTTATTCTAGAGGTCGTGGGTTCAGATCCCACCTGGCAGGCATTTTTTCACCACTTTTTTTCTGACTCGAAAAATTCTTGTTTTTATGACCCCCCACAACCTTTCCTTTGTTTCCCTTGTCTTTCTTGACAGCCAACCCTTATTATCTGTCTTTATATATATATATATATATATATATATATAATATCATATTTACTCGCGTAATAAACCCACTAATGTGGAAATTTTTCAGGTAAACGGGCTCAGCAACACGGTAGAAAAGCTGATAGAGGGCCATATGTTTAGCCAGAAGCTCCGATTGAGCAGAACTGCTGCGCATTGCCGCATACTTTACCAGATTAGCTCTGCCTGATGTACTCCGGTTGAAGCCCGCTTGATGTAATCGTGCTTGATAAAGACCGCTTGATATACTCACGGACTTTTGGCAACTAGAAATAAAGATGATCCCTTTCCTTAGAAACATAACCCCTCACACGACGAGGGTCGCCGACCAGCACTGGCTCAAGCGCTCAACACCATCCTCGGTGTGTATCAAGCAGTTATCTACACAGACCCCTTTAAACATCGAGGGAAGCGGAACGCCATCATCATGTCTACGCCCTGAAGCAACCTCCTTACGTGTCCCTTACAAAAGACGCAAGGCGTGAACATGCCGGCAAGAGAAGAGGCAGCCTTCGCTTTGACTGTCTCTCACCGGTAGTCACCGATTCCCAACAAGCCTACCGGATTTACCAGTTCGGTTGGGTGTCCCGACCTGCACTGCGTGTGCTAAAAACCACTCCCGAAACGCTTCCATTCAGCTCATCTGGACACCCGCTCGCGCTTCCTGGGGGGCCAATAAATACGCCCAACAAGCCGGCGCTTTTACCCCCCATGCTATGGAGCTTGCACGAGGACAGTAACCCGTCTGTCACGTTCAGGGAGATAACCCAGCATTACCGCATCCAGAGACAGACCCTACCTTCGCCTTACCCTGACCTTTCCCGGGAACAACAAACTACCCTACGGCTCATTCAATCTGGTTCTTTCCCAGACTCGAGGCGTCTTTATTTAATGCACCCGTATCGCTACGACGCTGAATTTGAACTGTGCTCAGAAGTAGGAACACTCGGCCAGATATTCGGTGTGTGCGAATTTAGCCCTCAGCACCCTCCTCTTTTTCTGTCAACTACACAGCAATGGGAGATGCTGCTGTCGATTCCCTCTCTGCTTACCCTGCTTCAGCTCGTGGACACAGTAGAGGCGGCGCGGACTGCATATGGGCTCCAGTGAAAAAGGAACACCTGCGTTAGAATGGTGCTTTGGACTGGTTGGTGGTGCATACTGAAATTCGAAACAGCGCAAAAAGACGGGACAAGGAACGGGACAGCGCGTTATCCCGTTCCTCGGGACAGTGCCTTGACAGACAAGAACGGGACTGTGCCTTGTGTCGTCATTTCCTTGTCCCGTCTTTTTGCGCTGTTTCTAATTTCAGTAAGGAACCACTCCCATGGGCCGCACTCTGGGCCGTTCGAATTTCTGATGCATTTCCTCTTCCGTCTTCTCCTCCAATATACACCTTCGTTTACCCCTCCTTCTTATCCTCCTGCGTCTCTGCCGCCCATCTCGCCGTCTCCGTCCGTTGTGGCAGAGACGGAGACGTGAGATCGTCTAACACCGGGGTTGAGCTTTCAAATTCTCACTCAACACAAACTGATACAGGTGAAGTCTACGAGATTTCGGCGCACGTTAAAGATCCCCAGGTGGTCAAAATTCTTATGGAGCTTTCCACTACGTCGCGCCTCATCGCCTGCATTCCGTCGGCGTGTTAAACCGTACAATCAATCAATCAATCAATCAATCAATCAATCAATCAATCAATCAATCAATCAATCAATCAATCAATCAATCAATCAATCAAACTCAAACAGTTTCCGACACAACTAAATGAACCAACGCTCACGCATCATGCATTGACATAACCTTACCGAGAACATCTACTTTAAGTAATCAAGGTTCTAGGTAAGTTCATTCAATTTCTCTCTGGTTTCTCTATTTGTAGAGCGGCGAGAGTGAATTTAATTTACGACGCGTGGGTGACTGTCGTGGGTGCCGTTTACAGCGTTGCTTTCCAACCACATTCCCAGGGTGGAATTGCGCGAATTGTTTATGCAGAAATGCATTAGAGCCGGGGGTTGTCTTGCGTACGTTGGCCGGCGTCTGCTGCGCATCTGATGATGCTTGTGGCATGATGCCCCTAGAGATTGACCAACCAAACAATCCATCACGAGATAGCTTCGCGTTCAACCACCATCGTCATCTTCCCGTAGGGGAACCGCTGAAGAGGAAGGAGAAGAAGACAAAGCTGCGAAGAGGAGGGCTGCGTGAGTTTTGGCTTCCGTTATCCTCCTCGGCCGGGGCATCTTCCCCATCTGAACCCAGTCGAAGAGCGGCTCATCGCGCCTCGATTCCCCTTCATGAGCATCAGGCGGCTGACTCGAGGCAACGGGCAGTTTGGAATCAAGGGACAGGCGGTGAACGTGCCCATCGACGTATCGAAGGTTGTGCGGTGCCTTCCTCGCATGGTACCCGAGGACGTTGCGTTCGACGTTCACATCAAGAGGAGGCTGATGAGTCCGGCAACGTACAAGCGCGGGTTGGTGAAGCGCGGCAACATCCTGTCTTAGCTCAAGCACCTGGAACACACCCCGCTGTATCGCGCCATCAACGTTCGGGTCGATTGGAGTAGGCTCGATCACTTCGATGACGGCGGCGAACGAGAGGAACCGCAGGAAGGCGACGGTTATGATGCTGACGGTGAGTTAGAAACGATTCCCGACGACTTTGACGTCAACGATCCTCTGCAGTTGGCGGTTGCGCTCAACGCGGTCTCGAAGACGCTTCTCTATAACGAAGCGGAAATGACGGGTGTGGGAAAAGAAAAAAATAAATGATTACGCTCACACTCTCGCCTCTCTCTTCCCCATTAATCGCATCACACTCATCGGTGCACCAAATGCATTTCTGCATCCTCACAATCGCGCTCGGGGAGGTGCGGGGGAATTTTTCTTTTGCTTGTGACTATGTTATCTGGATTTAGTGATACTTTTTCTTCCTCATCAATATTCAATGCATGCTCCCTGATATAGCCACTATGGGCAAGTCGGCCGCGATAACGCATCTATGATCTTTTGGAAAGCTAAGAAAACACACGTACGCACGACCAGAATCAGCTCTTTGCGCACATACGACATTTGCTGAGGTTAGTTCACGGTGTGTTTTTTGCGCGGGATATTTAAAAAATCGAATTTGGACGACATACCTAAGGAGTTTATTCATTACGCAAATGCGATCATTATACAATAAAATACGGTATATATATATATATATATATATATATATATATATATATATATATATATATATATATATATATATATATATACAGAAATAAGGATTGGCAGTCAAGAAGACCTCGGAAAGCAAAGGGGAGGTTGTGGTAGGCCATTGAAACAGATCAAGAATTTGGAACGAATGCTTGACTGCCAATCTTGAATGCTTGAATGCTTGACTTGACTGCCAATCCTTATTTCTGTGTTATTTCTACGAGTCCCTCATTTCCTATTCTGATTCGCTACATATATATATATATATATATATATATATATATATATATATATATAAATAAATGGGAAATGAGGGGCTCCATGAAATAAGACAGAAATTAAGGGTTGGCAGTCAAGAAAACCTCAGAAAGCAAAGGGGAGGTTGTGGTGGGTCATAGAAAGAGATGAAGAATTTTTTGAGTCGAAAAGAAAGTGGTGAAAAAATGCCCGCCGGGTGGGAACCACTTTCTTTTCGACTCAAAAAATTCTTCATCACTTTCTATGACCCACCACAACCTCCCCTTTGCTTTCTGAGGTTTTCTTGACTGCCAACCCTTATTTTCTGTCCTATATATATATATATATATATATATATATATATATATATATATATATATATATATATATATATATATATATATATATATAGTTATATATATGTATACACCAGAAGCTCTTTAAATAAATCAAGAACGAAAGGCTAGCCGTCATCAAAACACCGAAGATGCGAAGAAGGAAAATGTGGTGCGTCATTTATGGGGAGACATTGAAATGTCTAACGCTAGAAAGTAGAGAAAAAAATTCGCACCAATCCACCCTGTGAATGTGATTGGAAAGCAAAGCTGTAAACGGCACCCACTACGGTTATACACGCGCCGTAACTTAAATTCACTCATGTCGCTCTACAGAAAGTGATACCAGAGAGAAGTGAAACGCACTTAGCCAGAACATTTATTACTTAAACGAGATGTCCTCGGTAAAGTTAAGTCACTGCATGATGCCTTAGCATTGTTACGTTGAGTTGTGTTGGAAATTATTTTCGTTTGATCGATTGATTGATTGCAGCTTTTAACGAGCCGACGCACCGCAGGTAATAAGGCGCGATGTAGTGAAGGGCTCCAGATTAATTTTACCCACCTGGGTATCTTTAACGTGTACAGAAATCTCGTACACACGAGCGTTTTTTTTTTGCCTCCATCAGTTTTGGTTGAGTGGAATTGTTTTTATAAAATTAAAGGAATGTCATACCCGGTATTAAACGATCTCACGTCTCCGTCTCTGCCACCTCCTAGGGAGACGGCAAGATGGGCGGCAGAGACGGAAGAGTATAAGGAGGAGGAGTAAAGGAAAGAGGGTAGCGAGGAGGAAATGCAGGAGGAAATGCTTCAGATAACTAAACAGCTTAGAGTGCGGCCCAAGGGAATGGTTCCTTCATCACAGGAGCCCATACGCAGTCCGCGTCGCCTGTACTGTGTCCACCAGTTGAAGCTGGGTAAGCAGAGAGGGGCTCCACAGAAGCATCTCCCACTGCTCTGCTTGTGTAGTTGACGAGAAGAGAGGAGGGTGCTGAGGGCTAAAGTCGCGCACACCGATTATAAGGCGGAGAGCTCCTACTTCTGAGAAAATTTCACATTTAGCGTCATAGCGACACGGGTACATTAACTGAATACGCACCGGGTCTGGGAAGGAACCAGACTGTATGAGCCCTAGGGTAGTTTGCTGTTCTCTGGAAAGGTCATAGTAAGGCGAAGGTACGGCCTGTCTCTGAAGGCGATAATGCTGGGTTATTTATCTTAAGGTGACAAGCGGGTTACTGTCCCCATGCAGCTCCATAGCACGGGGTTAAAAGCGCAGGTTTGTTGGCGGGCGTATTCGTTGGCCACCAAGGAAGCGCGAGCGGGTGTCCAGATGAGATGAATGGAACTGTTTCGGGGGTGGTTTTTTAGCACACGCAGTGCAGGTCGAGGCACCTAACCCGACTGGTAATTCCGGTAAGCTTGTTGGGAATCGGTGACTACCGGTGAGAGCCAGCCAAAGCGATGGCTGCCTCTTTTGTTGCTGTCATGCCTTGCGTCTTGAGCAAGGTACACACAAGGAGGTGGGTTCTGAGGGTAGCCATGATGATGGCGTTCTGCTTCCCTCGATGTCGAAACGGGTCTGGGTATATAAATGCATGACCCCACCGAGGGTGGTGTTGAGCGCTTGATCCCGTGCAGGTGGGTGAATCTCGTCCTGTGAGGGGTTATTTTCTAAGAAAAGGGATCATCTTTATTTTTTGTCACCAAAAGTACGGGAGTACATGAAGCCGACTTCATCAAGCGTGAGTACATCAAGCGGTTTTACCGGGAGTACAACAAGCCCCCCAATCTGGTGAAGCATGCGGCGACGCAGCAGTTCTGCTCAATCGGAACTTCTGGTTAAAAATATGGCCCTCTATCAGCTGTTCTACCGTGTTGCTGAGCCCGTGGTAAGCAGCTCTTTGTGGACGGACTAACGGGAATAGCAGTGGCGTGCTCAACCATATTTCTAATCAATGCATAAAGCAGCTTTATGTCCTCCTTGCCAAGAAGATAGGGGGTTCACGTAAGTGATTCTCGCGAAGACAAATCCTTTAAATATTCGAAAGGCATGGGATTCGTTGAGGCTCACTTCTTGGTGGCAACTCGCCTGATCATGTGTATGATTTAATTGATGCTGCTTTTGAGGCTCTGCAAAGATGCGTCACTCTTTCTGTTTGCCTGGAGATGTAGTTCCAGGATCTTGATGCTGGCGCTTGGAGTGATGGCCTGGCCATCAAGGCGTGTTTGATTGTGTTCCTTGATGTGTCGTTTGAGATGAGGACGGACGAAAAGGAGCTGTGATTTTTACGTGAACACTGGAGCTCACAGGCTTTAGCACCTTCGCGTACTAGAAGTGAGATGCCATGCAAAGATACGTCACTCTTTCGGTTGGCTTGGAGATGTAGGCCCAGGATCTTGATGCTGGGGCTAGAGGGGATGGCCTGGCCATCAAAGCGTAATTGATTGTTTTCCTTGATGTGTCATATTGGGTGAGGGCGGACGACAACGAGATGTGGTTTTTAAGTGCACACTGGAGCTCACAGGGGTTACCACATTTGCGTAATAGAATTGAGATGCCATCCGTTGGTGTGAGTTTTCTTAACTTTTATAACTCCCAGCGCATGCGTATGGCGCGCACACGGGCGCTACACGTGCCGTCGGCTTAGCACGCACTGGTGCGAGAGGTCGCTTGACGCTATCACGTGGCATTCAGCGAGAATGCAGGGGTTAAGCCGTAGATGTAGTTAGTGAATGCACCACCTGTCTTTTCAGTCTCGGCGTAGGCTCGTGGCTAAATCGGTAAGGCAACGGGCTCTCGCTTTGTTATTCTCCTAGTTCCAAGTTCGATTCCTGGCGGTGGCAGTAAATTCTTTTAATTGTTTGCCTGAGTTATCTGATGACACTAACGGTCACGAAATAACCCTTGGGGGGGGGGGTAGACGTAAAAAGCTTTGCTTTAAAACAGGCTCCTCGTGTGAGACCCCAACTTAGAAATTCTGCAAAACCCGTGCGCATGATACGAATTATGACGTCTTCCACGTGCACGGCTCATTTGGCACCACTCTTTAAACAGCTCTAAATAATGCATTTTTGAATTGCACGCGATTTAAAAACAGCTGCTGTTTTGCAGAAGATCATATCAAAAAATCACCCCCTACCATCATCAATATTTATACCACAAGTCAGAAATAATAAAACTCATTCGGATCGCAGTTTCAACATTCCCCCGGTACATAACTGTTATGGCAAACGGACTGTGCAATATGTCGGTACTAAAATGGGGAATATCATACCACTTCACGTCAAGTAAAGTCAAAATTTTTTTAGTATACTCAAAAAGTACGTACAACGTAAGGAGCTTATATCGCTTATTTAATCACCGAAACTTTACGTTATAACCAGCTGTGCACGCAAGAAATCATTTTTTTTATAACGTGTTTTCAGTTATACATTTTCTGGTATAATTCCTGTGTTTAATGTCTGATGCGTAGTAATGCGTATTATTATTAATGCCTTTAATGCGTATTTTATCATTTTGTTAACGAGATGGTTTCTTTATGTGTGCTGCTATAAACCCTATATTGTGCATATGCCATATTCTGCTTGTTTTTTTATATTGTTTCGTTTCTACGTGTAGTGTAACTGAGTGATTGCAATGTTATAAATGTTATAACTGCATAGGGCCGGTAATAGCATCATTGCTAAGGGCCCCGATAATCTCTCCAGTCTTCTGTAGACCCACGTTTGAAGAAGTAAAAATGAAATGAAAATGAAATGACAATGCTGCCATATCAAGCAGACTGCCATTAAGGATTGCACCTCACCGCTAGTCCCAATTTCCCGGTGGGGATCCCACCCAGACAGGAAGCTTTTCTCCACTCTTCATCTTTTAGTGATTGGAAAAAAAATATTATGAAGTGAGAGACCCCCTTCTCTCTTTTGTATTCCTCGTTCCTTACTGCTACACTTTATTTTTGGCAAGTTTTTTCTGTTACTTTTACCCTTCCAAACAAGGGAGCGTAATAATGTATAAAGCTCACTATAACAGAACGATAGTTTCGCAGAAAAAAACTATAAAAGTATATAACAGAAAGAAGTATAATGAATACGACTAGCACCTGTCCGAAACCACCAAAACGTATTATTCAAGATTGAGGTACGAATGCGGACCAAGCTTGCGAATGTGAAATATCTGGCACTATAAAGCATTCGTGTTACGGATTGTTGCGCCTGTTATAAGCCATTGATGTCATTTATTGTACATGAAAATCGGGTGAATGATGGTTGACGTGCTCCTCCAATTGTTCAAACCAATCTATGCAGAAACAGGAGCTTCCAACCGGACCTATTCATTTCATTGTCCCATATATATCAAGAATTTTATGTTTATAAAAAAAACTGCTTTATGTTGGCACCGGTCGAATTTGAACTACCACAGGTGGCCCATAACGTTAAAGAAAGGTTACGATACGTCCACAGCTTGGCAAGTACATTTTGCTTTGGTTTTCTATAATTCTCGGCACATATGATGGTTTTTTGTCTGAAATTGCGGACCTACATATACTGCATTTGTTACAACGAAATTTTGTAAGTATATGATTGTGTGCCCGTTCCAAGTTTATCACATCAACTTATACAGCGTATATCACCCACCCACTAGACTAGCCAAATGTTCTAGGAATACCGGCACCTATTTTGTGCTGCCTTGTCAGAAATTCCTCAATTTAAATTGAAACAATCACGCCTAGAATCGATATAAATTTAATCTTGTTTAAAGATGTGCACAACTGAAATTTAATTATCCGTCTTGGTCAGGACCAACACAGAGTGCTATTTACTTTTTCAATGCCGAAATTATGTCTATAGAAATCAACTGTTGCATTATTTACCCCTTTGCATTAGGGGCATGAAAATATACGCAACAATAAACGCACACGTGGCACCGCTTGTTGGAGGAGATAAGTCACAATCCCGTGAAAAAAAGCGACAGTACGAAAAAAACTTCCCGCCAATCCACCCTGCGAATGTGGTTGTAAAGCAAAGCTGTAGACGGCACCCACAACATTTACACATGCGACGTCACCTAAATTCACTCACGTGGCTCGACAAATAGTTAAACCAGAGACAAGTGAAATGCACTTCACCACAGCCTTTATTACTTCAAAGAGACGTTTATTGCTAAGGTTAAATCAATGCATGATGGATGAATGGTGGTGGATCGAGTTGTATTGGAGTAGCACATGAGTGGAAAGTCTTTTTTTATAAAAAAAGAAAGCTCAAACCCGGTGTTACATGATCTCACTTCTTCGTGTGTGCCGCCGCCGACGCAGGCCACGAGCTAAGTGGCCCAGACGGAGGAGGAGGAGCAGTGGGATCAGGAGGACGAGGGGAAATACTCTTATTCAGATTTTTTAATAGCCCAGAGGGCGGTGCAGGGGAATTCTGCCTTCACTGGAGCCCATATGCAGACCGCGCAGCCTGTGCTTTGTCCACCAGGTGAAGCTGGCTAGGCATAGAGGGGCTGGACAGCAGCATCTCCCATTGCTCTTTTTGGATGGTGACGAGAAGAGAGGAGGTTGCTCAGGGCTAAAGTCGCACACCCCGAAAGTGGGGCGGCGTGTCCCGACTTCTGAGCAAAATTTACATTCAGCTACGCAGCGATTCGGGTGCATCAAGTGAAGACGCTTCGGGTGTGGGAAGGAGCAGTAGTGTATGAGACGTAGGGTAATTTGTTGTTCTCTGGAAAAGTCAGGGTAAGGCGCAAGTAGGGTCTCTCTCTGAAGGCGATAATGCTGGGTTATGTCCCTGAACGTGACAATCGGTTGACTATCTTCGTGCAGCTCCATATCCTGGTAAAAGCGCTGCGTTGTTGGGTGGCGTATTTGTTGCCCTCCATAGAAGTGTGAGCGGGCGTCCAGATGATCTGCAGATAACCGGTTGGGGTGTGTTTTTTAGCACACGCAGTGCAGCTTGGGACGCCTACACAGACTGGTAATTCCGGTAGCCTTGTTTGGAATTGGTGACTACCTTTCGAAACCGTGGTTCAGTGAGAGCAAAGGCAATGGTTGCCACTTCTGCTGCCGTCATGTCTTGGGCCTTCAGTGAGGCACAAGCAAGGAGGTTGGTCCTGGAGGTAGCCACGATGATGGCGTATTGCTGCCATCGATGTAGGGATACGTAGATAACTGCATGATCCCCGCCGACGGTTGTGTTGACCGCTTGAGCCGGTGCTTGTCGGCGACTCTAGTCATGTGAAGGGTTTATTATTCTAATCAAAGGGGTCCTCTCCAGTTCTTGTCGCCAAGAGTCTGGGAGTATATTGCCGCCAACCACGTATTGGTTTGATTATTTATTGTTTGTTTTTACTGACAACGCCCGGCTGTGTTATCTGCGTTCCAAACGACGCGCGTCTTACATTCTTTACGTTTATGCCACACGGGCTATCACATTCAGATAAGCAGACTGTTTCGCCCCAATGCCACTAGCGCAGAATAACCTTCTGTGATGTACAATGTTCTGGATGTAAATCGACGTTTCCAGAAACACTTGCGCCGAAAGAAAAAACCTGCAGAGCAGACGCCGCGGCATTCATTCGACGATACTCGCCTGTGCTAGCCACTTTGTTGACCGCTGCTTCGCCGCCTCTGTATTCTTTTGTGTTGTGAGGGCAGCACAAGTTCGCTCCAATAAACTTGTTTCTCCTTCAAGACAATCGCGTCGCCCTTGGCTTCGTGATATCTGGTGGAGGTGCTAGGTACAAAGCCTTTATGATCTCTACGACATCTGGAAGCCGCCAAGCCAGTCCAACCAGAGAAAGCCGCAGACTGCAATGATTACTACCCGAGTTCGGTCTTCTGCCAGAAGGGCCCAAGAGAAGGAACGCTGCAACCATCACCATGGTGCAAGAAACAACGTCGCCAATCATCCTGGAGCAGGCCCGAAAACTGCCATCGTTAAGTGGAGCACCCACTGAAGACCCCGAAGAATGGTTTGGAGAAGCTGGAGCGCGTCCGCATCTTCAACAGGTGGGATGACGAAGAAAGTTTCCGCCACGTTTTCTTCTATTTAGAAGATACGGCCCGAACGTGGTTTGAGAGCCATGAAAGCTCCCTAACCAACTGGACTCTTTTTAAGAGCGAGTTCCTCAAAACATTCGCTACCGTCGTCCGGAAAGAACGAGCCGCCCTTTTGTTGGAAACGCGCACGCAACACCCTAACGAAGGGGTCGTGATTTTCGTTGAGAAGATGAAGCAGCTATTTCGTCGCGCACACACTGAAATGACGGAAGAAAAGAAGTTGCGCTTCTTAATGCGCGGTGTGAAGGAGGAACTGTTTGCTGGACTCGTCCGAAATCCGCCAAAGACCGTCGCCGAATTCGTGACCGAAGCCAGCACCATTGAGAAAGCCCTCGAAATGAGTGCTGAGCAGTACGACCGGAACTATGTTGGCATGACCAATGCGAATTGCGTCGACAACGTGCGCATTCCCGAAGATAGCCTACGGGAGACTATCCGCGAAATAGTGAGGTAGGAGCTGCGGAAACTGCTCCCAACGCCGCCGCAACCACAAGTCGCTTCTCTTACCGACGTCATTACAGAAGAAGTGCAGCAAGCGCTGGGAAATTCAACGACGCCAGTAGCACCTCGCCAGACGCAAGCCATGACCTACGCGGCTGCGGTCCATCGCCCTTGCCCACCTGCAACCTATCGTCACGAGGCTCCATACCGTCGTCCCCTCTCGCCGTCCCGACCACCTGCGGCGCAACCCCCCGCCCCAAGGAAGACCGACGTGTGGCGAACGTCTGACAATCGTCCGCTGTGCTACCAGTGCGGAGAGGCCGACCACATTTACCGTCGCTGCCCCTACAGGAGGCTCGGTTGGCAAGGGTTCTCCGTCGACGCACCCCGCCCCCAAACTGGCCAGCGCCCATCGGAGATCGAAGAGTACCTGTCCAACACCAGCCGTTGACCAGCCCGTTTAAACCGTTCGCCGTCGCCCTATTCATACCTGTCGCCGAACCGCCGTAGCAATGCTGAGTTCTCACGTGGAAGGTCCCCCAGCCCACGCGGGGGAAACTAAAGGAAGCAACTTCTGGAGGTGAAGTTGCTCTACGGCGAAAAACTGGAAACCCTCCAACGACACAAGGACGCGCCGAAGACACCGATTCACGACAAGCCCTCATCCCGACGACCAAACCTAACCCTGACGAGACTCCCGAACACGACGACAGCTACACGGCGCGACGCGTAACCGACATGACCGAGACTGCCGCTGAGAAGACAACGACAACGCACAGTGCCCGACCGTCAACACGCAAAAACCGAGACGCGGCGCCCCGACGCACCCGGAACTCGAGGAAGACGGCGTCCGACGTCGAGTTGTCCATCGACGGCTTTGACGTAGTCGCCCTTATCGACACGGGAGCCGACTACTCGGTAATAAGCGGGTCATTCGCGTCTAAGCTGAAGAAAGTTACGACAATGTGGGACCGTCCCCATATACGCACAGTAGGAGGCCACCTCGTGACACCAAGTGGAACGTGCACATCGCACGTCACCATAGACGGCACGACGTACCCAGCGGCGGTCGTCATTTTGCCTAGCTGCTCCGGCGACGTAATTCAAGGAATGGACTTTTTGACGGACAACGGCGCAATATTCCATCTGCAGACGAAGTCGATAACTTTTTCCTCCGATCACTCCATGACGCCGGAATCGAACCCCGCACACCGTGCAGCTGTAAGGATCGCCGATGACCACGTCACCCTGCCACCCCGCGCAAGCTTGGTGGTCGCCATCTACTGTGAAGGTGCGGCTCCCGACGTCGATGCTATCGTGGAGAGTGAGAAAAGGTTGCTTCTTGACCGCGGTGTGTCTGTAGCAAGAGGCATTGCGTGGTTTAAGCAGCGCAAATACCACGTTCTGGTAACCAACTTCACTGAGGAGTACCAGCATTTAAACAAGGGCGCTTCAATTGCGTTCCTCGAAGAAACGCAGCAAGCAAGTGACGTGATCGCAGTAGCCGACTTGAACACGCACCCGACGATACTGTCAAGCTTCCGCATCCCTTCGACGTGAATCCGGTGCTACCGCAAAAAGAAAAGAACAAGTTATTGGCTTTGCTGCGTCGCTACCGCATGTGTTTTTCGTCTAACTTCAAGTTACACCAGGCACCTCTGACGAAGCATGGGATAATAACCGTGGATGGAGACCGACCTACCCTACAGTCACCATACCGCGTCTCTTCACACCAGCGCGAAGCCATCTGGACTCAAGTCGATGAAATGCTCAACGACGACATTATACAGCCATCGAAAAGTCCGTGGGCGCCGGCGGTCATACTCGTGAAGAAAAAAGACGGAACACAGAGGTTCTGCGTTGACTACCGGCGATTGAACAAGATCACCAAAAACGACGTGTACCCCCTGCCACCAATCGATGACGCCATAGACCACCTCTTGCACGCGAAGTACTTCTCATCGATGGATCTGAAGACCGGCTTCTGGCAAATTGAAGTGGACGAGAGAGATAGAGAGAAGACTGCATTCATAACCCCAGACGGCCTAAACAAGTTCAAGGTGATTCCTTTTGGGCTATTTACGGCACCAGCAACGTCCCAAAGAGTCATGGATACTGTGCTAGCTGGCCTGAAGTGGCACACCTGCCTCGTATACCTCGACGACGTTGTGGTATTCTCCCGAACTTTCGACGAAAAACTCGCAAGGTTGCAGTCTGTACTCGAGGCCATTCGTACGTCGGGGTTAACGCTGAAGCCTGAAAAGTGACGCTTCGCGTACGAGGAACTCAAGTTTTTGGGCCATGTCGTCAACACCGCGGGAGTCAGGCCTGATCCGGCGAAAACTTCCGCCATAGCGAACTTCCCAAGACCAAAAGATAAGAAGGGCGTGCGGAGATATCTCGGACTATGCGCATACTACAGGCGCTTCGTCGCAAACTTCGCCCGCTTTGCAGAGCCACTACCCCGCTTGACGAAAGATAGCACCCCTTTGAGCTGGGACAATGCCTATGAAACAGCCTTCTCCGAGCTGCAACAATGCCTGCAAAGCCCGCCTGTGCTCGCGCATTTCGACGAAAATGCCGAAACGGAAATGCACACGGACGCCAATGATATAGGCTTGGGTGCCGTCCTCGTGCAATAGCAAAACGGGTGCGAGAAAGTGATCGCCTCTGCCAGCCGTGGTCTGTCCAAGGAAGAAAAAAACTACTCAGCCTCTGAGAAAGAGTGCCTCGCTATTATTTGGGCCAATTCAAAATTTCGCCCATACGTGTATGGAAGACCATTCAAGGTTGTGACAGACCACCATGCGCTGTGTTGGCTCGCCAATTTAAAGGACCCCTCTGGCCGTCTTGGTAGATAGAGCTTGTGCCTGCAAGAATTCGACGTACAGTAGTCTCTAAATCCGGGAGGAAACACTCCCACGCCGACTCCCTGTCCCGTGCCCCCGTCGGCCCACCACCACACGACTCCGATTAAGACAGCGCGTTCTTCGGAGTCATGACTGAAAGCGACCTCGCCGCCCAGCAGCGTGCCGACCCCGATCTACGCGTCATGATCGACTACCTCCAAGGATGCAACGTTGCCGTGCCCAGGGCCTTCAAACTCAACACACCTGCATTCAGCTCGAAAAACTCCGTCCTCGTGAAGAAGAATTTAAGCCCCGGAGCGAGAGCAAATTATCTGCTTGTGATCCCGGCAGATCTTCGTGACGAAATTTTGGAAGCGTGCCAGGACGACCCGTCTTCCGGACATCTCGGCACAGCTCTCACTATTTCGAAGATCAAGGCGAGGTACTACTTGCCCAGCCTTACGTCTGACATCACCCACTACGTCCGGAGCTGCCGTGACTACCAGCGACGAAAAACGCCACCGACGAGACCCGCCGGACTTCTGCAACCGACCGGCGTCCCATCTAGGCCCTTCCAACAGATTGGAATGGACCTTCTGGGCTCGTTCCCTACATCCCGATCCGAGAACAAGTGGATTGTTGTAGCGACAGACTACATGACGCGCTACGCTGAGACCGCTGCACTTCCGAGGGGGACTGCACAAGAAGTCGCAAAGTTCTTCATAAGCCAAGTTGTGCTGCGACATGGAGCCCCGGAAGTACTAATCCCGGACCGCGGAACGGCCTTTACTGCGGAGCTGATGCAAGGGATATTACACTACAGTAACACGGATCACCGAAGAACGACGGCGTACCACCCCCGAACGAACGGACTAACGGAACGTCTGAAGAAGACAATCGCGGATATGCTGTCAATGTACGTCGACGTTGAACATAAGACTTGGGACGAAGTGCTACCGTACGTCATCTTTGCGTACAACACGGCTATCCAGGAAACTGCGCGGATCACGCCGTTCGAGCTTGTCTACGGAAGACGGACGACTACGATGCTCGACACCATGCTTCCGTACGTAGAAGACGAGGACATCAACGCCGACGTCCAAGGATACCTTCAGCGTGCGGAGGAGGACCGCCAGCTGGCTCGAGTTCGTACACCGGACCAGCAGCTGGTGGATGCCGGACGGTACAACCTCCGACGCCGATGCCGAGTACCCCCCTGGGGATCGTGTGTGGGTTTGGACTCCCATCCATCGACGCGGACTAAGTGAGAAGCTTCTGCGACGGTATTTCGTACCCTACCAGATTCTACGACGCGTCGGCAAACTTACCTACGAGGTGATCCCCGATGGTGATTCCAGAACATCACGATGACGCACGCAGCCCGAAGTCGTCCACATAGTTCGCTTGAAACCTTACTATGCAAGATGACGAACATTTTTTTGTTCGTACGGACTGCGCTTTATTTTAGCATCAGGTCGATGCACTTTTAAAAGGGGGGAAATTCCGCGAACCATGCATGGGTTTGAATATTCATTGTTTGTTTTTACTGCCGGGCCACGCCCGGCGGTGTTATCTGCGTTCCAAACGAAGCCCGTCTTACATTCTTTACTTTTATGCCGCGCGGGCTATCACATCAAGATAAGCAGACTGTTTCGCCCTAACGCCACTAGCAAAGAATAATCTTCTGTGATCTACAATGTTCTGGATTTGAATCTACGTTTTCAGAAACACTTGCGCCGAAAGATAAAAGCCTGCAGAGCAGACGCCGCGGCATTCATTCGACGACACTCGCCTGTGCTATTCACTTTGTTGACCGCTGCTTCGCTGCCTGTGTATTCTTTTGTGTTGTTAGGGGAGCACAAGTTCGCTCCAATAAACTTGTTTCTCCTTCAAGACAACTGCGTCGTCCTTGGCTTCGTGACAATATCAAGCGGAGGGACATTCCGTGCTGCTCAGCCAATCTTGTGCACGATGCTACCACCCGCCGAAGTTCTGCTCTGTAGGAGCTTTTGGTTAGGAAGATGGCACTGTACCAGCTCTTCCACTGTGTTGTGGAGCCCCATCCTAAGCAGTCAATTCGTGGACGCACACATGGGAAGACCAGTGGTCTGCTCAACCGCCTTTCTAATCATATATTATATCAAACATCTTTATGTGCTCCTTGGCGAGGAAAGACAGGTGGGTGACTTAAGTGATTCTCGGGAGGACAAAGCTTCAATTAAGCGAAACATGTCGTCTTCCTTCAGGCCTCGCTTCTTGGTGGCAACCCGACTGAAATTGTCTATGATTTGGTTGATGCTGTCTTTGAGGCGCTGCAAGGATACATGACTCTTGGTATTGGCCTGCCGATTTAGGGCCAGGATCTTGATGCTGGGGCTTGGAATGATGGCCTAGCCATCAAGGATTATTTGAATGTCTTGCTTGACGTGTCGTTTGGCATGAGGGCGGACGACAAAGATCTCTGATTTTTTGAGGTGAGCAATGGAGGACACAGGCTTTGGCACATTGGCGTACTAAAAGTGAGATGTCAAGCGTTGGTGTGAGCTTCCCTTGTTTCTGTAACTCTTAGCGCATGCGCAAGGCGCGCACACGGCCGTTACTCATGCCTCTGGCGGAGAGCACAGCAGCGCGAGAGGTCGCGTGAAGCTATCACGTGGCATTCAGCGAGAATGCCACAGATGTGCTCGGTGAGTGCACCAACTATCCTTCCTGTCTCCGCGTTGGTTCGTATCTCAATGGCTAACATAACGGGCTCTCGCTTCGTTACTCTATTAGTTCCATGTTCGGTTCCTGGCGGTGCAAGTATCTTATCTCATTTGTTCGCGCGATTTTTCTTTTGACACCAACGGTTGCGAAAGAACCTCTGAGGGGAAGAGGTAGGAAGCTTTCCTTTGAAAGATAAGTCTCTCTTCCGCGACGAGCATGAAATATTTTGCAGACATGCTGAGTGGTTATTAAACTGGCATTGCATTTTCTGACATGGGAAAACACAGTGGTAGCCTTTTACACAGATTTGACCGTTTAACAGCGATGACATTTAAGATAGTGGTTGAACCCGCCGCAGTCACTCAGTGGCTTCGGCCTTGTGCTGCTGCGAACAATGACGCGAGGTCAATTCGCGCCCGCGGCGGCCGCTTTTCTGATGAAGGCGAAAAACAGAAACACCCGTGTGTACGAGATTTCGGCCAACGGCAAAGATTCCCAGGCGGTCAGAGTTAATCTGCAGCCCTCCACTACGGCGCACCTCATCGCTAGTGTAGTTTCGGCTCTTTAAGCCCCATAATCAGTCACTAAGGTAGGGGTTTGGCGGCGAACGCCCGCAAGAGGACCTCGCCAGCGATGTCGTCTCCGCGTACTCTGTCGACGCATTATTGTAGCTTTGCTAGCCGCTCACCGGCGGGTCTCGGGTGCATGCCGTTCGAAGGCGCGTACAACTGGTAGAACCACGGATTGGGAAACGCATCGCTGGGCGGCTCGCTCTGCCGCTTGTTCCGATGTCTGGTGAAATTTTAACCATGCAAAAAGAATACTTAACGCTGAAATGATAGGCTGACCGAGCGGTAATCAACTTCTGATTTGCGTGTTACAATTCAGACAACACAAACCCAATGGTGGCCACAAAACAAGTTCAAAAATTATGAGTTAACGCTCGTCCCGCTGAGCACTCTGATACTCTTGCAATTTCACCGCAAAGGCCGCGTTCACGCGTTCGTTTTACTTTGATGAGTTTAAAATGTGGTCGCACGCTTCCAAGTTTATAACAGCTGGAACTGAAAACATTCGCGTAACGGACAGTCGGGCCTTTCAAAGCCACTTACGGCTGGAGGATGCTTTGGGGTAACTAACGACGACACCACAAAGAAAACTACACCTAGTCTCGAAGTGCTACAACGCTGAAATGTAGCCGAACCACGAATAAGCAAGGAGAGATCACAATCTTCGCTGGTTTCCCAGTTTCTCCAGCACTGCTGCCAAGAGGCCTAACTTTATTATCGAAATGTTGTCAAAAAACTGAAACAATTTGAATTTAGCTCGATATAACCAATCGAGTCATCAATTACAAATCAAATTACCACGTTAACACAATCTATTCTAAAGCGCTAGATACCGTAGGGTGAAGGCAAAAAACAGCGCACAAAACTTAACTAAAGACAAGATACACAAACGCGGGCGTTAAAAATACATCAGAGTCGAATACGGGTATCTTGGTCACTTTGACACATGTTTGCAGTTTCCGTACAGTTACACTTTTGCCAGTGCAATTTTGAGCTTGCATTGGCAGAGTACTATCGACCTGGTTAAGAAAAATGTTTCTTCTCCCACTGCGGCTGCCACTAATTTTGTTGTTCAGCGCACAAAAATGTGAGTTTGCATATATGTGTGCTACTCGGCCTTTGAAAACGAACTCATGTTGCTGACTGTTCTACGCGTATACAAATTATGAAGGCAGATTTACAAACAAATGTCTGCCCCCAAAGTGGAAACGTTTCAATAATATCGGCTTTTCTCCGCATTTACTTGAGTTAATGCCGTCACCTGCTGGTGGTGTGTTCCCAAACTCAAAGCATCTGAACCCAGTATTTTTTTCCGTGATTTGACTGAGCACTGCTGCCTGCCTCCATCACTAAACACACACACTTCCACACTGCTCCACACACTTCCACACTTTCGCGCACTTCCTCGCACAGTCACCTAATCGCTCACGGACAACAAGCTCAGAATTTAAAACCATAAAGGTGTCCTGGCACACTTTCGTCTACCGAGACTTTCGTTGCCTTAGTAGCTATCTACCAATACCGCGATATCCCATAGTGCAAATCCTGACCCACTAATATCAGGACGCACTTTATTCCATTTAGCTACGTGGACTTCACTTTTTCTAGCAGTATAGGCTTGGGTATAAATTACAATGATTGTTTGAGTAAATTTGTTCCGTTCCCTTGTTCCGTTCCCTTAGAGCTTGTTCCGTTCCCTTAGAATATAGAACACTGGGCAATCATTGTGAAGACAATATGAAGAGCGCCTACCTTGCCCCAAATCACAGGCGGCGATTAGCAAAAGCACGGAATGCGTAGAAAACAGGCCTTTTTGCAACATAAACCTCGGGTAAGCGCTTATTTCGAACTATTATCGGAGCAATTCAAGCAACGTGGTGAATAAGGCGTGGCGCTTGGGCCGTGTGGTGAATCCATTGCAAGGACGCCGCATCCTCGACCTGGCAGCTCCGACGGCCGTGCTTTGTTTGCTGCAGGCGTGGAAAGACATGCAAAAAGAAAGTCGGATATTCTATATGTGCCCAAGAAACCCACTTGACGTACGCGAAGGCTAATTGGGGTACGCGAACTTCGAAGCAGGGGAGCTATTCCAGAACACCCGAGTTCCGCCTACTTCCGAATTTTCAGCTGCTTGGGTTATGAAAGTACAGATATTGGAGCATTAGATACACCTCGAGCGAAGCCGCAGGAGTGGAGCGCAGCACGCCTGGCATATTCAGCGCGCTGTATTCGGCCGCTTGCGTACGGCTTGTGCTATCTTCTGCATGCAGCACCATCTGAAGTCGATCTGGAAACTTATTCTCTACCATAAAGAATATAACCCCACTGCAACTTTGAAATACACAGCCTAGCTTTTGGCCATGCCCAGCACGGTGCGGTCCGTTTCTTTCGGTGTTCTCTTCTTTCACTGAATTATGTTTGCTACTTGCCCTCAGGATAGTCCCAGTGCAGCTCTGCGATAGCACAAACCAAGTAATCAAGGAGTCCACTGTCTAAGATCGTCGTACTCACTTGTGACTACATTGATTTGTATTCATTTGCACTCAAATTCACGAGTGAGTATGATGGTGAGTGAGTACACACCTAGAATAAAAAAGTGAGTACGATGACGAGTGAGTACAGGGGTAAGTCCACTACTCATGAGAATAGTACTCATGAGTACACTACTCATGAGTATGAGTACATATGAGTACAGTATTCATACGTATGGGTACTCATGAGTATGAATACTCATGCGTATGACTACATAGTACTCTTGAATAGTACTCATGAGCACAATACTCATGAACACTCCATTTTTGAGAGCTTGCACTCGTGAATACATGCACTTGTGAGTACAGAAGCGCAAAGAAGTTATATCACGAACTCGAGTCTGCACGCGCGTGTACGAGTCGCAAACATTTAGCGGTGCCTCAGGGGAGCTTAACAATCAAGCACGGTCAAATCAGACAACGAAAACGGCGCCTCCCTCCTTTCCCTTTCACTGTTTGGCGCTGTAAGCGTTTTTTGGTGGTCGCTCGCAAAGGGGTCGCGGTGAAAAGGCAAAAACGAGGGGGTGAGGTCCAGGCGGGAAGTGCAGCCGCAGTGACTCTGTTTCCACGGCACGTGTTGATTGGCGCAGCTATTTTTGTTTACAAATGCGGGGCCTTGGAACAGCTGCTTTGTTCGGCTCGCTATGTTCAAGTTGCTGGTTTAGGGGAGGCGGTGGGGGCTGCTAACAATGCATGCACTACGCGCTCCGAAGTCGCTGTTTTCCGGTATTCAGCAGTTTCCGTAGACGCAAGTCATGCTGTGTAGTTGTTTCGGGAGCCGAAACGCTCAGTTCAACAGTCGCAGTTAATTTACGTGATTTGTGTCAAATCGCCTGCATGGTTTGTGTCACCGAACTTGTCCCCACAATGCCGCTGTGCGCATTCAAGCGATAATTTGGCTCATGTATACGTGCGCCCATATGGTTTTTTTAGGCTCCTGCTTTGAAACTTTTTGCTCAGGTTCGGTAGAACTATGGTCTCGTGCAGTTCATTTAGAAGGGAGCATATAGCACCACCATGCATGCGTGGTGGTATAATTTGTCCCTGCATTGGAAATAAAATATCAGAGTACACCAAAGCACGTTAGTCGGTTGTTAATCGGACATCATAATTCCTAGTTAAACGCGTGCGACGCCTTGTTTCTCCTCGCATATTTTGTCGGGGAGCGCTGGTATCTTCCCGCTGTAGGAGCGTTTTGCTTTCGAATGGTTTTGCTTTCGGATGGCAACCCGATGTGCCGCTTTTAGTTTATGCCGCCGTGTAATGAGGAAGCTGACGACGATGGCGAATTCCGGTGGCTGTTCTTCCCCTACCTTCACCTCCTATTTACTGGCGGGGTGACCACCCCGCGATAGCACCTACTGCCGAGTTTAAGCGATCGCATTGTGAAAGGACTCGTGAAGGGGCTGTTTTTATATGATGAATGGCAAAGCCATATGTCGGGTTTTTATACCTTAAGCTCGCGTCGTGGAACGTCCCGTAAACAATGTTGCTTGCCCATAGCAACGCCACCGCACTTTTTTATCGATAGTTGTCAGCTTCGTCGGCGCCGATCGAGACAAGAGCTGCACATTTCCACTGTGCAACCATCGCACCAACACGGCAATAAAGAGACGTCAGTAGAAGCAACCACGCCTCCGAAAAATGCGTCTGCGAACTTTGCTTTCGAGTTCACAAAGCACGGGAGAGCAATTGGACAGTGCTGTAGTGGCTGGCAAGCACCGGCAGCAACTGTGTGCACTGCCCCCTCCCCTCCTTTCCCCTCCCCCACACACACACGCACGCACGCACACATGGTAACACATTTCTATGGTAACAAAGTTATACTCGCTCTCCTCGTGCATTCCGTTGGTTTTCTTGCTCAATTTATTTGTTGGTTGTCTAAGTGTGCTACGTGCGTGTTTAATGTGTCATGTCGCACTACACGCTGAGCTGATCCACATTGTCGCGCGTATGTTTTTACTTGGTTATGCATGGCCAGTTAGTAAAATGCCCTAGGCACCTAGTTTATACTGGCTCAAGTAATTGGTTAGTGTTCTGTTAGTAAGTTCCACGACACGCACACACACACACGCACGCACGCACGCGCTCGCGCATGCACACACACACGCACACAAAACAATCACACACACACACTTCCACGCACACGCACGCCCACGCGGACGCACACGCACACGCACACGCGCGCGCGCACGCACACACACACACACACGCACACACACACACACACACTGTTGGGAAGGGGCCATCCAAGCCCAGTCACCACTATTACGACGTTACCCTGCTCAGTCCGCTATCGACGCGGCGCAGAGCCGGGCGACGAAGTAGTCGAGCCGAGGGTGATTTGAAGCTGTATTTATATACAATACATACAAAGGTAGCAAAAGCATTACATGGCTCGGACAAAGGCTATAGCACTTCTCAACCCAGTGCCTCCGATGAGATGCCGCCACACCACAGCTGCTTCCGGGCTGGTGTTATACGCCCGGGTCCCGTTGCAGCCGCGTGCAGTTCGAATCCCTTCAATCGGGACTATCACTGGCCGTGGTTTGAGTCCGGCGAATGGGGGCGAAGCGATTACGTCAGCCGAGCCGCCCTAATAGGTATAGAAAAGGCGACTCGGTGGCGCCGTATCCAGGCGCTACTCGCTGCGTGTCTGCCGGGGGTCGTTTTTCCCAGGCATGACTTGGTCTAGCCATCGCGATAGGAAAGGGAGAGCATACTCGGCGGCGTCTTTCCCGCCAAGTTGCGGCACGTATGCCGCGGGCGGTTTGACCTAGGCGCGAAGCAACTCCGCCGTCGGCACGTCGCTGGGTGCAGCGAATTTGTGTCGGGCGCGCTGACACAACACACAAACGCATACAAAAATGAGTGGTTAAAGTCAGAACCGTGTGGGTTTTGCCTGGGCTCTTAACGGAAATGAACATAAGGACACGTAGCGCCCCTGTCCTGTCCCTTTATCGCGGCGAGACCTCCCTCTTGGGCTTCTCGCGCGCTAGCCGGTTTTCGTTTTTGTGTTTATTTCTTATTTCGCGGGCTGGCGTCGGCGGGGAGGGGTATGGCTGCGCAATGTTGGCAGCATACGGAACAGTGGCGGCAGCGTCTCTTTGTAGCTAATATTAAAGGAGATAGTGTTTCTTTGGCTACTCCAGTGCGACAATGTTGGCCTGTCTGTCTGTCTGTCTGTCTGTCTGTCTGTCTGTCTGTCTGTCTGTCTGTGTCTGTCATAAAGATAACTTATTATGGCAACTTATATCCCGCCCCGCTGTATGCATGGGAGATTCCTGCATCGTACGTTTTTCTTGCAGTACTTGCAACCAGTTTCCCGCTTTACCACAGGATGTGCAAACACCATGTGCAGAATGCAACCAATTACAGGCCGAACTAGCACAACAGAATATACTGATAGGGTCACTGCAAGCCCGCTTGGAGGCCATCGAGTTGGCCCGACAACACAATCCTTCTGACAAGCGCAAGAAGCCAAACCCTTAGCAATCGGTAACAGAGAGAACTACCACTCTTCCACAGCAAGCGACAGTGGCAATGCATACACCACCTACCACCGACGCTAGCCCTACGCTTAGCCCTCAACCGAATAGTCTCGCCAAGGAGATTCAAGAAGCCATTCTAAACATGTCAAAAGTTCTTAAAGATCGCATGAACGTGCTTCACAGCTCAGTCCTCCAGGAAATCAGGGAAATTAAACAAGACGTGCAAACACTCATGCAAGACATGCAAGTACGGAAGCAAGACGTGCAGGTACTCAAACAAGAAACACTTAATCACGCTACGAGACTAGATCAACCTGAGGCCGACATAAGCAAAAATTCAATGAACCACTCGATCAGGCGCTCAACTTCATACTCAAGACCCCACATAAACACCAAGAGCACCACTAGCACTCAAGATGTCCCCAAGCAATAGATCGGAAAAAACTACGACAATCATTCAATGGAACTGCCGTGGAATCAAATAAAAAGTAGCAGCTACCGCAATTCATCGCAACACTCGATCCTCAACCAAATATTATAGCACTCCACGAGGTTAAAAGCGGGACGCACTTGCCTGGGTATGTTACGTACAGCGATCCAACAGACAAGGCAACAGCAACGCTTGTCAGAAAGAAAGTTGCGGCAACGCAGCACCTTACAAGCCAGAAAAGATGTGAACACAGTCTGAAAGAAGTCCACTCTTCCTCCACCAAACAGAAAGGAAGCCCGTTCGTGCTCAACGCGTATTTCCAACCGTCTAACAAGAAACCCGGGATGCAGGACACCATTCAAGAGACTCTCAACCTAGCCAAAGACCAGCCAGCTCTTATCCTGGGAAACTTCGACGCTCCTCATCAGATGTGGGGATACAGATTAAACTCCATGAAGGGAAATGAAATAGTTACCATGATTGATCAGAACCGAGTCAATCTACTCAACGAGCCTCACGTGGTCACCAGGATTGGTACCAGCACGTCACGCGATACTTGTCCTAACCTGTCACTGTCGGCAGGCTCTATCGACATTGCCTGGACAAACACGCAAGTCAGTCTTGGTTCTGATTGCGAAATCATTAAACTTACCGTGAAAGACGTCACCTACATAGCCCCTATAGGTTTTGCCCGAATCCCCGATTGGGACAAGTTTTGGAAGACCCGAGCAAGTAGAGAAAATAACCCGAGGTCGTCCTACGATGATTGGGCAGCTGAAAAAATGAAGGATTGCAGAACCCACACCCAAACAATTGCTACTACATATTTACACCCCTCGTAGATACGAGACTTCTTCACCTGTGGGAAGCCAGGCGAAGCCTTACAAGGAGATGGAAAAGACAGAGGCACAACAAAAAACTCCGCAAAAAGATCGCTCAAATGAACAAACAAATGGCTGAATACGCCTTGTCATTACGCAAGAAAAACCGGCTTCAAATTTGTGATGGCCTGCAGGGAACTTTATCCACAAGGAAGACTTGGTTTTTTTTTCGTCACCTGATTGACCCTCTAACCAGCAAGAGGGAAACCAATCGCCATATGATCTGCACAAACAATTCATATCAAGGGGACTCGAACCAGCTCCTAAAGGATCTCGAAACAAAGTCAGAAAAAACCACACACCGAAAAAAGACCGAAAAAAGCTACCACACACTACCTTACGCAGGAAAGCCGAATGAAGGCCTCGATAAACCATTCCAAGTGTACGAACTCCGGGCTGTAATTTCCGAAAAAAAAGCGCAACAGCGCTGCAGCACCCGACTACATCTCCTACAAACTACTAGCCAATCTTGACGACGAGGCTCTCGAGACGTTGTTGGAGTATTTTAACAACTTTTGGACTAAAGGCAAGATCCCACAGAAGTGAAAAACAGCAGAGATAAGATTTATTCCCAAGCCAGGCAAATCCCCGCATATTGATAATTTGCGGCCAACATCCCTCAGATCGTGCGTGGGAAAGGTGATGGAAAGGGTTGTGCGCAACCGTATGCAGCAATACCTGCATGAAACCCAGCAAATGCCAGACACCATTTTTTGATTTCGAAAGCATCTCGGAACTCAGAACGTGCTGATTGAGCTAAAAAAAGAAATCCTCACACCCGCCACTCGACACTCCCCGCGAGCAATAATAGCGCTCGACCTCAAAGGGGCTTTTATTATTGTGTCACACGAGGCAATTCTACGAAACCTTAACAACATAGGATGCGGGGAGAGAACATACAACTACATTGTAGTCTTTCTTTCAAACCACACAGCCACACTCAAAATAGGCGATATCACCTCAGAACCCATCACCCTCGGAAGTAGAGGTACACCCCAAGGCTCGGTCCACTCCCCGCTCCTATTTAACATCGCGCTCCTGGGTCTACCAGCAAGGCTAGAGAGTATTCCAAATTTAAACCATGCGCTCGATGCACATGATGTAACAATTTGGACTGGCACTGACTCATTCGGGAAACTTCAATACTGCCTGCAGCAACCTGCCGATGCAGTAAAGCAGTACGGAGAAGAAAGTGCACTTGAGGCCACGGGAGGACGAACGGACGAACAGACGAATGACGCGGACGAACCACACCACGACTACGAGAGTGCGACACGCAGATGTGGGGCACCGATGGACCCCACGTCAACGGTGGTCGACTCACTGCTGACTTCAAGGGAACGCCAGGCCCTATGTTCAACGAAAAAACAGCAGTTCGTGTGCGCACTACGATTACGAGGGCGGCCCTGCTCTGGCCGCAAGGACGGCATGGTCTCGCGTCTTATAGTGGACAACGAGCAACGTCGCCAGCTCTCCAAACGAACGAGTGGACCAACGATACTTCAGGCTGCTTACGACGACAAACGGCAGAGGTACTTGCAAGCGGCGCTGTTTGTGAGGAAGATGCTGCGTGAAGAACGAGAAAGATGTCTGAGGCAACCAGTGAGAATTAGCCACAATTTTGCACAGTGCCTGAACTGCACGAGATCCGGACGCAGGCAGCACACGAACGAGACGACGCATGCAAAGCTGTGATTCCCTGCTCACCAGACCTCTCCCAGGTAATGGCTGCGATTATAAAAACGAAAGCGCCCAGGGCACTTCTGGCGAGCTCACGAACACACGCCGCTTTGGCAGTGGGCCAATCGACGAGCTACACGCCCGCGCGCAGGTCATTCCAGCAGTGAGCTGGAATGACCTGCGTAATGCAATGGCGCGCAATGTACGCAGCTCGCACGAGCCAGAAAGCACCACGTGCCTGGCACCCGCTCTTCCCCTCCAGACGCACACGAACGAAACGCTGAAAGTGCAGAACGCAACGGGGCAAGTACGTACATTTTCCGCACGTGTTGTCCTGGCCCTGGTGGGCACAGCCAACGAGATCGCATCCGGATTGGTGGATAGGCCACGACTAGCGAGACGCACGGCGCACGGAACGCACCATACGTGCCGAATGACCGCGCACCAATGTTAGGGGAGTTTCCCAGGAAAAACGAGACGCACAGCGGACAAAACGCGCGAGAGGTGAAAAACGACATCCAACTTGTACCCGTGGAGCTGACCACGGCGAAGGAAATGCAAGGCGATCGGAACGCGACAAAGATAGCACACACGCAGGAAACCGATATTCGCGACATCCTCCGCTCCCGGTGCTGCTATCCGGACTTGGCCAGCGACTGTCACAACCGCAGAAATCAACCTTGCCACAAGCAACAAATTACTCAGCCCACGTGGTTGAACCTTACCGGAGCGTACGAACTCTCTGACACCCGCTGCTCCAACCCGAGACCAGCGAACAAACGACATTACACTCGTGCAAGTAGGTCCGTCAACAGGGCCGGCGCTTATTGGCACATCCGAGCCGGAACGTAGATCACCGGCACCCGCTGCTCCGATCTAGACTCACACGACAAACCCCATTTTGTAGAAGAGGACGCAACCGCGAACAAGCGGATTTTGGACGAACAGAACGCTTTCGAGCCTGCTTGTACGGGAGAGATAGCAATTTTAGCATTTTCAAAACGACGGACAAAAGAGGAAAGCTTGAGCGATGACATGGACACGGCAAGAATGCCAACGAATGAGCCCGATCCAGACAACCGCATCGAACACCGTACCGATGACGTTACGCCTACGACGCCAAGGAATGGGGGCCGAACAGAAGAGACGAACTACGTCTGCTTCCCTTACACAATGGTTTCACTTTCGAAGCAACCACGGGAAAAGCGAGCACGGAGCCGCGACGATTTTTTACCGATCCGCCACGCCATCCTACAACACTACGCCACCGCACGCTAAATGAAAACCCAACCGGCTCCCGCGACATACGCAACGCACACCTCAATCGAAGCAACGTCCTTAACGCGCCGAACTATGCCATGCCTGCATAGCGGAACTCTCCAGCGGAAAAAAATGGCCGTGTACGCTCCCACATGCATCAAGCACGAAACGAGCTACAGGAACACGATCGCCGACGGAAGCGACGTGACTAACGCAACGCCATAAACGCTTTCAAGTTCAGGTCCTACTGTGAATAAGCGGACAGTGATCTACATACGAACGGACGTCAACCTACGCGGACACCTAATTGTACCTGGGGGTATTGAGTATTGAGTTAAGTATTCGTGAGTAATACTAATTGAGTACTCATGAGTACAGATTGAGTACTCATGATTACAGATTAAGTACTCATGAGTACACATTGAGTACGAACACTTGTGAGGACAAATGAGTTGGAGTACAAGTGAGTACGATTTCAAATGAGTATGTGATGAGTGAGTATGAGTGATTTTGAAAACAGACGAGCTTTTTGAGTCTGAAATTGATTGAGTACAGCTTAATAAAAAATTGTGATTGAGTTTGAGTCAGTTTTTTTGTTTTGCCGACCTACGTCCACTCTAGCGCGCGGAACACGCCCTGCTCCCGACCATCAAATATGGCTGTTGTAAACGGCTTGTATGAGGCACGGCAGAAATCACCCGTGTAAAGAGCGTTTCTGAGCATTAGCGAGTGCGTTTTACACGTTTAGGTTGTGTCATTTGTGCTCGACTCTGTTTTCGCGGTGTATGAAGGAGGCTCCTGTGGTAAAATTGTGGCGTCTTGGCCTCTGCAATCGGCTCGTACAATACTGAAGTCCAGTTCGGAGCGAACGCCCCCGCGACTGTAGCACCATTGGCTGACGGTTGCTTGGGGACTTCATTTTTGTTTTGTTCTATGTTCTTGTCACTGCTAGCGGACATCAAGTGACGACTTCGTGGCTACGACGCTACGCCCACACGAAGAGGATGCCACTGGTGGGTGTAGCTTCGGGTGTTACGCCACGACCACGAATGGGCTGGGTGTGTTTGACTGACATTAGAACTCGGAAGAAACTCGGGCATAGTTTTGCACGGCCGAGTTGGACTCGGGACGCCCGTGGTGACGGCTGCTGCGGCGTGGTTTATTTTTATGGTCCCCGTAGCAGGTACACTTTTACCCCGACAGGTGTTTTTAAACGAAGGAGGAATTTCGAACTCGTTTTTAGATCTAGAAAGTGCTGTGCATTGGTTGTGCAGTCGTCCGGTGACCGAACCCCGTTTGCTACGATTCTGAGGCGGCTTTGACTCCATGACCGTCCAGGAACAGGTGTAGTGTGCGCTGCGGTTTCAGGCGACGGGACGCTTCTACAGAAGCGTTGGTGGCGACCACACCATCGGCCACCACCAGTCGACCGTCAACCGGTGTATGCGCAATACGATCACTGGAGACTGGTTTCCAAGACCGCGTCTTTCTTTAAGGTGATTTGGCGGACATGGCTTCCGCAGGTTTCTACCGCGCGTCTATCCGTCTGCAGCGGGAGCGTGCGCGTCAGTTATCATCTGAGAGCAAAAAAGTTTCGAACTAAGCGTTAAATGACTGTGGGCTTTGTTTGTCATCAGCGCGGCCGACAGAGTCGCTCCAGCGTTTGAGTCACGCCAATTTCTTGGGATACGGTTACCGGCAGGACAGCTTATAGGTATTAGATATACTGTCATGGAAACAGTCCACGCATTAATAGCCGATCAAGGTGGTTCATTCGCCGGGCATAAGCCGAGACGAGGGCAGGTCCGAGCATTAAGATAACTCAGCTCGTTTCTCGCGCATGCACCTTATGAGGTTCATTATCTTCCCTTACACATCTTTGGCGCATATCCTCCCGTTTGAAATGCACATAATCCTACTTTCCTCTTCCACATGGTTGATGCTGGTACGGCGCATACCCCGATACCTTGATGGCCTGTTGCATCGGTACATTATCCTCGCTACAATACAATCAACGACGCTTGCCTATTGTCAGAGGCGATCTTTACACATTTTAGCAGGTTTTGTTCAGAGTCACCGTCGTATTGCAGGAAGCAGAGCATGGAAAGAGAGTGAAGGGGAAGGCTAATAATTAAAGTAGCGGAGTGACGTCAGAGGGAGGGTAAGCGGGAGTGTAAGGGGCGCGAAGGAAGAGAGGTTTATGAGGGCACTTAACTCTATGAAAACAACGACTGCGGATACCTTTGTGGAACAAAAGCAGTGAAGAGCAAAATAAAATAAAATGAAGAAATCTGAAAAGGTGTTCTCCTTGTTGCTAATCCTTCCTTTGTAACACACGCCACTCAGGAGATTGGCCCGTAGTCGGGAGCTTTGAGGACCTTAGCACCCCGTTCGTAAAATTCATAACACTCTGAATTTGAAAAGTTACAGTTGTAGAACAGTGCTCGCAGAGTGAAGCCTCAATGTGATGGCTGTGGAGTAGGACAGGTTCACATCACCCTCACCGAACCCCGATTCTAACGAGGCTATGGCTTGTTCGAGTCTGCTTGCACACTGAGACGAACAAATGAAATAACAAACTGACGCAAACACGTAATAGCAGAAACGAATCCGTTTAAATTATTCCGTGGCAAAGCACACAGAAACAAAAGCGAGAAAAAAGGCCTAAGTACAACGTATTAGGAAAGAGGTTGCTAATACATATCGCCATGTTTTCGCCTTAAAAGCACGTAGGCAGACTGGACCACACCGAGGAAATTTTGTATCGAAAAGCGGGGGTTTCAATAAAGAAATACGAACGGCAACTGTTACAAATGTGGCGCGCTTCTATCCCTTGCTTTCTTTATTTGCAACTTGGCCGTAGTAACGTGATTGCGCTGTCTGCCACCCACGGCAGAAACGACTTCTTAGTAAGAAAAAATTTAAACGAAAAGCCAATATGAACGCCTGTAATAAAAAATAAATTGAACTTTGTAGTGAAATACAAATCATTAAAGTAGAAGTACGATAAAATAAAGTAGTTAGATTTGCTCGCCCCCAGTAGCCACCAGTGCAGCAGTGGAACAAAAGAACGCACTGAAAGATGCGCCACGCCCTAGTCGCGCATCATTGCAGCGCTCTGTCGTGGACCGATTACGTAACCTCAATAATCAGCAAATGGCATGACTCGCATTTCTCAGGTGTTTTAAACCTACCCAGAAATAATATCATGAGCTTAATATTACCACCTTAGCTTCTCCTTGCCCCCGTTTCACTCAACTCGGTCCTTCTGTAATAGCACCCCAGTGTATGTCTCACCAAACGAGTTTTCACTCCGGGGTAGCACATTTACTCGGCGCCGCTGCGGAGCTTCTGGTCGAAACCACCGTCCTCTCTTTTACAGCGGTTCTCAGAACGACTATTCCGCTCGCCACCACTGATGCCTCATTTACAAGTTGCGCTGTCGAGTGACAGCGGTCGTAGGGCCGCTATCGGATGATTCTCCAGAATCAACACCAGCGCGAATGCGTGTAAACAAGCCTGAAAGCCGCCCTACCGCTGAGAATGCAGCCGCGGGCGTTGCAGCCCACTAGCTGCGCAGCCCCACTTCTTGAAAGCAACTTGCCCGTTCAAAGGCCGGCAAGATGTCGGCGGCCCTCGCTGAGGCTTTGGTAATAGCTCTTGTAGCGGAATATTAATAATAAATCTAAGTCTAGTCGCATATAGCCTTTTTCCATTCGCAGGAGCATTTCAGTTTAATTAGGCGCCTATCCATCTCGCGTTGCCGGTTTAGGCGCGCACGGGTTGGAGGTGAAGGGAGGTGGCATGGTTGCGCAGCAGAGCTCATAGCCGCTACCGATGACATACCGTTGTGGTGGTCAGAGATTTAAAAGTTGCAGTTTCATGGCTCAATGCGCCCATCTAGCTGTCCTCCGCACCCGAGCGGTATGGGTCTGGGTTGGTGGGTCGCACAAACAATTAAAAGCCTACGACTCGGCAGCGAAATGGACACCCACTTGTGTTTCCACTAGCATACAGGTAGAATCCCTCGAGGTGTTAACTCGCTATAGGACGGACGCGTGTCGCTGGCCCGAACAGAAGCGTGAATGGGCATGAAAACCACGGAAAGCCACTGCACCACCGATGCCGCCTCAAGTTCCAGCTGGTTGTGTAGCTGCGAATACCTCCCGGATGAACGTGGGCAAATATCACTCGTTCAGCTGAAAGGGCTTTCAGAGCGACATGTTCGACAGTATCTTTCACTTCTAAGCACCCGCTCTTGACTGGTTGCCGGTTTTTTCATGCACGTTTTAGAGAGGAGGGCGGTAGGGGCGGGAGCTGGGCACGCGCAGATGTAGGTTTGATACCCTTACTAATGACCTGTATGTTGTGCTGGCGTGAGTTACAACCCACCCGTCAAACAGCCCAACCCGACCTATCCGATGTCATCGGGTAGAACTGTGGTAGGGTGAATTGGGTTGGCGCGTTTAACAAACAGTAAGATGCCTACGACAGCGGAGGAAAAGAGACAGCTCTCCGTTTGTCCGGTAGGATATAGCTCGGGTCGTTTTGAATTATCATTCAGGTAACTGGCTAGAAGGTATGCTTAGTCCTTAATTACATACAAATGTGTTTTGTTTCATACACTCCGCTAAACCGGGCTGCTTTCCAGGTCATCCTTCTCAACCGAGTGGAAGGGCAATAAATTTTTTCTTACCCTCTATTAAGGAGTAATGAGTTGGCTCTGGATTTCTTGTCGTAGACTAGAATACAAGCAATTTAGGGGATCTCCGCCAGAAACAATTGTACTCACGCCACCGGAACCTATGGCGAGGTTGCAACTTCACTCTTCAAACAGCGTACCGTCAGTCGTACGCATTGGTAGGCTTCGGCTGCAGGCACGGAGCGTTATAAGCACGCAACCGCTTATCAATTCCGTTGGTTGGTCAGCATTTGACTCTTGGAGGGCCAGCTGAAGAGAGAGAGGAATGAACTTTAGTACTGTAATGGATCCGCCAATCCCCGAAGGGGTACGCTTGCACCTGGAGGTCAACAATGCCCCGGTGGGCGACAAGGACCACCATCGGTCGGCTGAAGCTCGGTATGTGTTTGGACAGCACCGAACGTGACCTGCACCAACCGACAGCGCCCGTGCGCCAGGACGTTGCCAGTGACCGCCACATAACGGGGGCCGTGTCGCACCGCCGGTCTCTCGTACCCGCTACCACACCGGGCAACCGTGCCTTGCGCCAGGGCCTCTGGTCATCGTCCCTCAAGCAGGGCCACCATCGGTTCGAGAGGACAACCCGTCGGGGCCGCCGCCACTCCATGCCTCTCTTGGGCCTCCGGGCGATGGGTCCGTGGTACCGCGCCGGGCCACATCGTGTTCCTGCTGGCCTGCGCCACCGGGTCGGGCCACGTGTGGGTGGAGTAATGTGGGACCAGCCAAACAGGAGCAGCACGTCTGTGACCCACCGGCTACTGCGACTGCGACAGCCCAAGTGAGCCCAGTCCAGATTGCACGCGTATGTGGTGCGTTCGCTATTTTTGTTGAACTTGGACTTGCGCGGGACTGTTACGAGATGCAGTACTGAATCCCGCGTCTTGTTTTTCTCCTTTTTCATTCGTGTTTATCGCGTGTGTCAGAGTTTCGGTTTCTTCCCGTTTCGACCCATGGCCCATTTTTGCCGTTTTCGCCGCATAATATAATGCTCCTACGTTTCCACTTCGTGTTGTGGCCTCTGTCGTCATTTACCCCGTGTGAACGTCTCGTGGTTACCACCAGCGAACCCTGAATTACCAATTTTACCCAAAAAATTTGTATTGATTTGGCCCTGGTGACCAGTAGCCGTCTTATATCGGAATGAAAGGTGTTTGGGGTATATTGCATTTTTTAAGCGGGACAGTGAGGCAATAATGAAACTGACGAAGAGGACGATTCACGGATCCACAGAAAAAAAGAGAAGGAAGAAGACGATGATCGGAAACTATGCACATTCATAGCGGTATCATCTAAATAGTTTTTCTTTCCTTTGCTGTGGTTTGGACTCCTTTTTTCCAATAGCTAATGGTGCCTGGAAACCCGCTAAGGAAGAAGTCGGGGCCACCAATCTGGCGGAACGGGTACCAACCAAACTGAAAGCGGCGGCTACGCTGTCCACAAGGTGGACGAGATCTTGGTAACGTTCTCATGACTCGAATTCATCTCAGCTTTGGCACTTTTAGAAGAAGGAATTCAACTATGCGGATAAAGGGCTGTTCCAACTGGCGGAGCCACGGTGGTGCTGTTCAAATCCAACCAAGGCAAAGGACAGACAAGAGAGCGGCGACAGAGCATCTTCACCTCCAACGATCGCCCTCGAAGGGACTTTGGAGCTACTGCGTACACGGTGAGGAGAAGGCTGAAACTAATCGCGCAACGAAAAACACGCTACATCAACAGCACGAAGGAAGTTTCACTAGTCCTAGGATGCCCCTTGAAAAGCTAAAGGCACAAAGGGACAGAGAAAGGGGATTCGCTCGGAGATTGTGCAGCGATGCAAGGGCAACATTAAGCTTAACCGTCAGAGCCACAGATGTGTGTGACATGTTTAGAAATTTCCTTCGCGAGATACGAAGAGCTGAAGTTGTGCATAGGCATTTAAATGATGCAATTGAACAGGTTATCGACAACGACTGCCTGAATGAGGAATTCACAGCCAACATTCAGTATGAAGACCAGATATTTTACATATTGAGCCAATTGTACCACCGGTTAAAAGAAAAGACGGACACCCGGAGACCTTTCCAAAGTAATGAAGACATTGAATGCATCGGCAAACTTGAAGGAGTTTTTTGAAGTGACTTGGGGGTGCTACGAACACACTGATGTTCAGGACGCTCCTGAAGGAGTTCACTCACCAGAAACTTCTCTCCCATCCCATTTTCTGTCACAACCTAAAGAAGGGACTAGGTCACATTCCTTTCCCACCCTGGACATCCAAACTGAAGATGCCTTGCCTTCAACTTAATCTCACGAGTCCTCGAAACTGACCGGAAGCAACATAGTTGGCCACATCTTCACAAGTCCCATATAGCAAACCGGCCACATCTTCACAAGTCCCATATAGCAAATGTCCCGAGGGTTTTCACATAAGTGATTGTTCTGCGGAAGTAGAACGGAGAGATGAGACATTTGTAGTGGACGGTCAAAGATTCCATAAATATGCCGAGATTGCCATTACCCATAATGGACGACGCAGGTGTATGGAAACAGCTCACAGCGGGCGTTTTGGTGGGAGCAATAATGCATCAGACATGAATAATATGATTGCCAAACCAGTAAGCTCGAGGAAGGGGCGGAAGGAGTTAACTCTTTTCGGGTCAATAAAAAATTTTCATCAGAATTTAAGAACGTGGAAGATAAGCTACAAGTTTCATCCTGGATACGTCGGCGGCAGCGGTACTCTCGGCGTGTGCCCAAAAGACGATCCCTACTGGCAGCCTGAACTGACTTAGCGTTATCGAAAGAGACGGAGTTATTGTGCTTTGGGATCAAAACCTGTACAGTTTATTCCCTGACGGACCAACGTTCGGAGGACCTGTGATTTTCTGTGTTGGGGAGTCGCTACCTACATCTTGTGTAAGGGGCCGGGAGGATGTTGCATTTTTTGCGCGGGACCATGGGGCAATAATGAAACTAAAGAAGAGGACGATTCAGGGGTCGCCAGAAAGAAAGAGCAGGACGAAGGCGATGGTCGGAAACGGTGTACATTCCTAGCGGTCTCATGTAAATAGTTTTTTTTTATCTTTGCTGTGGTTTGGACTCCTTTTTTCTACAGGGTATTTCTACATGGCGTGTTCTACAGTGTTTTCCAGCAGGGGCACTAGGTCGGGGAAGGTTAATTGGGACGTAGAACATGTGTATTCTATATCTGCATGTCCGCTAGAAACAACCGCTCCCCGAGGTAAGACGAATGTTTATATTACACATGATTTCGGTAAAAAACTGCGAAACACCCTTAGCGCTACGAAAAACACATGTCATATGGTGGCCAATAATAGTGGTCAATAAAACCACCTAAACGAGGCAGCACGATTGCACTGCCCAGCATTTAAAAAAATATACTCAACAGATATTGATAACAAATTGAATGTGGGTAACCATGGTAAAGTGGTAGAGAGAACGACCAAACAGTTCAAAAAAAGAGATTTTATTTTGAGGAGATACGGAAAAGCGGTCATGATTTGTTTGTACTTTGCACTGTTCCGAAATGCAGTCGTAAATTTGTATAGGCGATTATGGGACTTCATTTGAACAATGAAACGCTCTCTATTTCCAAGGTGTGTCCTCCCCCCAAAGTACACCTCACACCGCGGACGTTGGACAGTTGAATGCTGGCGTGCATGCACCAAGTGAGGGGGTGGAAACGTTAATAGAACGTAACGTCGCTTACAAAGAACGGCAAGGCAAGCAGCGCTTGTGTTCCGCCCGCCGTCAACTAGGGGGCAGCGAGAGTGTAAAGGTCTGGCCGCCGCTGCGGCCCACCTTTTTCTCGAGGTTCCTCGAAGCCGCATCTCTCGCATTCACATTGATACAGCAAAAAACCAAGCCCAATCTGCCTTTCTTTTACGGCACAGGGAAAAAGGGCGTGTAAAAGACGTAATATTAGGCCCTGTTACCAAACACCACAATAAACGTTTAAGTGCAGACCTCGCCGCCACGTTTAAGCCTAACTGATGAACAATCTCTGCAGAGTGTCAACCCTAAACATTTTTAACTCCGAAGCTCTTTAGTGAAGCACCGGGTCGAGTATTTTTAGCGTTGTTTTCGTGGCCGACCGATAGACAACACTTCCATAATCCAACCGAGGCCCTACCAAAGCTGTATAGAGGCGCAGCAGGTGTGTGTCTGCACCATATGATTGGTGAGATAGGACTTTAAGAATATTCATTGTTTTTAGACATTTTTGTTTGAGATGTTTGGTATGGAATATGAATGTGAGTTTTTCGTCCATCAGTACACCCAAAAACTTGTGTTCGTTTTATTAGAAATTGGGTCACCATTGTGATTTATTTCTGGATCGGGGAGTAATCCTCGTCTCGTTGAGAATACCACACATGTCCGTCTCGCGGGATTAAGTTTGAAACCCTTTCGTCGGCCCAGCGAAGGAAGCGTCTTCCCCTTTCTTCAGGAAAGCCACTACTATGGCCTCCCTCCAAGAGTTTGAAATGTGCCCCGAAAGCAAAATTTTATTGTATGGGTGTAGGAGTGTCTAAACAGGGTCTGGGTGTAGGTGTTCTATCATAGTGTATATAATCTTATCTGCACCCGAACACGAAGGTTTACATGTGGCCAGAGCAGCCTTCAGCTGATTAATTAAAAATGTACAATTGTAGGAAAAGTGCGACTTGTTGACATCACCCAGGGACTTTTTTTCGGCAGATGTTTTCTGTTTCATGAAAGTGTTTGTGAGTGTGCTGAACTGGACATGTGTTCGAAGTGTTGTGCAAAAATGTTAGCTTGGTCTTCGGTGTGTCCCCTGTTGGGCTAACCAGGGGCAGGCTGTGTGTCTGTTGTCCTTTGACGTTCCGTATATGTGTCCATACTTCGTGTGGGTCCGTCTATGAATTAATGGATGTGAAGAAAAAGCGGCAACTCTTGGTTTGCCTCAGCACACTCGTTTTCCAAACGCCTTGGCCCGTTTCAACAAAATGAGGTTACAGGACGTGGGGTGCCGACGAAGGATACCCCACACCTTGTTCAGGGCCTCTCGCACCCACCTACAGTCACCATTGCATCACGGCCTCCTCTGGTTGCTAGGGGCACCAGAGGCGCGGGGAATAGACGTTTCGGCGGCGTCGAGGATGTGCGCAGTGAGGAGTTGGGTAGCTTCTTCAAAGTGTAGGTGCTCTATGGATGCGTGGTGCAGTTCGGATGTCTCTGTAAATCTATTCCAGTTAGCTCTTGCTTCATTGAACCTGTTTTGGGAAGATGGACTGCACAGGCCTTTTCCTATATATGTTAGTGATGTGGGGAAGTGGTCGCTACCATACAGGTCAGTGCTCACACGCCACTCGAAGCGGAAATAGAACTGCAGACCCAATAGCCAGCTCAAGATATAAGTGTGTGTTGTGTCCTATATTAACATGTGTTGGCTTATTTTTTTTTAGGAGACATGCTCCTGAAGGTGTAAGGAATTTCTCTATCCGGCAACCTCGGGCATCCCTGCGAGAAAAGCCCCAAAGAGAGTTGTGCGCATTAAGGTCGCTAGTTAAGATGTATGGTTCGGGCAGCTAATAGACCAGTGCCTCGAAGTAAGAGCTCGAAAGTGGGTGATCAGGAGGAATGTAAAAGGGGCATACCGTTATCAATATACTGAGTATTATTGTTCGTATTGCTACAGCCTCAAGGACAGTGTTCAAGGTGACAGGGTTGCATGCTAGGGATTGCCGGGCTATTATGGCCACACCCCCAGAAGAGTGCGTGCAGCCAACCATGTCCTTTCCGAGCATCATATAGCTATTCAAAAAAGTTGATTTATTGGAATTTATAAATGTGTTTCGTAGACACACATTATACATGGCTGTCAGGCATGCAGAATCACATACACGTCGTCAAGATTATTTAGAAGGCATCTGCAGTTTCATTGAACTATGTTTTTTCTTCCCATTATGATGTGTTAGAGCTACTGAAGTGTGACTATTTACGTAAGGTGTTTTGGCGTTTGCACTCTTGGGAGGTTTTTTTAACTTCTCTGGGGTTTAGAGGGAGGGACCCGCTCCTTCCGCATCATCATCTGATCATCTGATTTGGAAGGGGTACCCGGTGTACCGGACCCTCCGGACTAGGCACCCCTTCCGGTGCCCTTCGTTTTGGCCGCCACCGCCGAGGGCGTCAGGAGCGCCACGGGTGGCACAGGTGGTGCGGCGGGCGTGGGGACTGCCGCGGTTTCTTCCGTCTCCATTTCCCCCGTGCCCTCGCGTGTTCTTCGGGCCGGTAGAAAGGAAACGGTGGATGCAGCAGCAACCCCAGCGGACGTTGATGCCACCACAGCCACTTCTGAATGAGCAGGCAGTGTAGTAACAGGTTGGGCCGGCGGACAAAACCCAAGGGGTGGGGGGGTCGGCGGGATGGCCAATTCTGACTCGCGCTACTGGGTCCCGACCGAAACCAGACGCTGCTCCGCACCCCGGCGAGCCGCGTCCGCGTACCGGCCCAGGGGGAAAGAGGCGAACCTCTTTCGCGCCTCCGGGAAGGTATTGTTTCAGTGACTTTAATGTTTATGATTTTCCTTTCCAGTTGAAACTTTTGACATTTTCGTTAGTAGGCGGCATGGGGTCCATGGCAGTTGACGCAGGTGAGGGTTGATGATGGAAAATTGTCAGATGGGTGATCATGCTGGGCTCACTTTGCGCAGGTCAGACGGCCACGGCAGATGTTGGTTCTGTTCCCGAACCGCTGGCACCTAAAGCAGCGGCGCGGGTTCGGAATGTAAGGACAAATTAAGCATCTAATGAAGCCTGCGTTGATATGTTCAGGAAGCGAGGAGCGGTTGAGGTCAGGATAATATGTTGCGTCGGGATCATCTTATCTTCCCTGCGCATCGTAATGCGGCACACGGGTGTGACGACCTGATCCTTTAAACCTTCAAGAAGGTCGTCATCTGTCTCGTTTAGGAGGTCTGGCTCAGAGATCACATACTGCGGTTGGGTGTGACCCTGATGTGCAGATCGACAATTTTCGTCTAACCAAGAAGTGTGGTTGCCTGCTGCTTGTTTGTTACCTCAACAAGAACTTCACCTGTGCGTTGTTTTTTGGCATTGTAGGTTTCCCAACAGTTCCGTCAAGGTATTTCGTAATCAAAAATACGAATTGTGAAGCTCCCCTGCGCAAGCCACGGTAGCCACGAATAGAATGGAATGCGCCGCTAGAACTCTGGCTTTCATAACACTTGCTCGTCATCTACCGATCTTGCAAACAAGCCTCATTATGCTAATACTACAAGCAATGTAGCCAGAGCTCTCTGATTGAAGTCACACAAAACTATCACACGTCCCCGATGAAAGCCAAACAAGCCACGAATGAATGAGCGCTTTAGAAAAGAAATAGCTGGCAAATCGTCTCAAGGCAACCGATTAGCGCAAGTTAAAAAGAAATTGATTGCTTTCTACTGAAAGGAATTACCTTAAACCACGAGAAGGACAGAAAACCCAGACGCTTGATTGATTGTAGGGTTTAACGCGCCGACGCAACGCAGGCGATAAGGCGCGCCGTAGTGGAGGGCTCCGGATTAATTCTGACCACCTGGGGATCTTTAACGTGCGTCGAAATCTGGAACACATGGCCGTTTTTGCTTTTCGCTTCCATCAGAAAAGCCGCCGCCGCGGCCGGGAATCGAACATGCGACCTCGTGCTAAGCAGCGCCACGCCTTAGCCACTGAGCCACCGCGGCGGGAAAACTCAGACGCTGCCTCCCGCTTCCAAATGCTCCCTCGCGCTTCGTCGACGCCGATATCTTGCGAGCGTACACACAGAACACAAATAAGTCGGAATGGGAGTAAATGGCTTGTGTCATAACTCAGTACCAATTCGGAGTTTTCAAAACTCCTTCCAATGGGAGTTTCGCCTTACTCCCATTATTTCGGCAGTTTTTTCAGTAGCATATGGGAGTTTCATTTTACTGCCACTACAATAGGAGTTTCCAGGGGTACCATTGGGAGTGTATTGTTTCCTGCAACTGGGATTTTTCAGGGGGCGCGTTGGGAGCAGTGTTGACCTGCATTAGAGGTTTTTTTGTTTGATGTTATGCGCTTCATATATATGCGCTGCAGTGGAATTTATTACTGTATTTGGGAGTTTTTAATAAGGGCACAGGCCGCATTTTTATTTTGCGTTTGAGATCACGTTATTTCTAGTCTTTTACCGCTTCAAACGTTGAATGGCGAAACGTGAAAAGTTTGTTTTCTGCACAGTCAATTTATTGCATAAAAATTACATGTATGCGATATACGTGCGAACACGTTAATAAGACAATAAAAACACTGAATCAACAAAACACCTACATCGAGAACACAAGGTATCTTGGTAAGAACTTTATCTACTACAACACTCCTCAACGAAAAAAATTTTAAGCCATTTGAAAACAATGAGGTCAGCATGTCGTCGGTGCGCTGTTTGCTTGCACCTGCCTCCCAAACGCTGACGTTGCCGCACCCCCTCGCACGTTCCCCTGGAAGCCACAGCAGCACATTCATTGGAGGGATAGCAAAACGCTTTAAATCTGCGGTAACAAATACAGAAGCATATTGGGCATCTGACCTGAAAAAAAAAGAAACGGCACTACAAAGACGCTGAACTTGTCACTCTTGTGTCCAACTTTCCGTAATGTCTGATTGTTTATTTAAAGCTACGCAAAATGGCACTTCTGTCCGAGACACCTGCTCTCACCAGTTCGTCAAAACGAAGTTCTCTGCGGTTCAAAAGGGTGCGTGACCCTTGTGACGATAACTTCTCAAAATGCTTCCTTTCCGTCTTTTCCTTGCCTGTTGTGTTCTGGGAAGGAGCTTCAGGTTTTACCCCCCGCACTGCCCCTCTCTCCCCTCATCGAAAGTTAAGGAAAAATTTCCGTCGGTGTGACGCCTGCGCCTGCCCCCCTTCAAAAAAAAAATAAATAAAATAAGCAGTCGTCTGTCGACTCTACAGAATGCTCCCTCGAATGGCGTTTGCTGGTTATAGTTACACACACCTAGCGTACGGAGAGCTCCCAGGGGGGCCCGGACCTTCTCCCTTTCCAGTGAAAGCAATTATTCGCCGGCAGCACGCGGCAGTCACCCTCCTCGTAGCAGGCACGGCTGGCACCACACCTACTCCTCAAGAAAAGCGGCCGCCCTGCGACATTTGACCGGCCAACTTCACCCTCGCCTGCCAGTAAGCCACAGACACAGCCTAACAAAAACACCTAACAGCCGTTCAGAGTTCGAACAGTTTTCATTCTGCTCGCGAGTGTGAATGAGTGAATGTTCTGCTCGAGACCCGCGCTAATACGCATTGATTTCACACCGTTCGGCCTCCCCAATGATGTTTCGGGCATGGCACCGTCTTTCACGCACAAGGCTCACCTCCAGTGGCGGAGAATCGCCCATGCAATGGCGCGGGCAACATGTTGAGTTTATTTGACGCTAGAAGGGACACAAGTCTCCCAAAATGTTTCGTACAATAAAAAACGTGAAACTCTTACCTTCAACCACCTCGCAGAGGCACAACCGCGTTGTTTTTAACCAGCCACTCTCAGCGATCACTGCATTTAGGCCTCGCGTCGGCTCGCTGGCGTATTCCGTCGGCTCGAAGGTCGGTGACACGGAGGCGACGTTGCAGTCCGTCGCACGTCAGTCCAGGCTGGTTCCACAATGTTCGCAAAGAGCTTCGGTTGTTGGGAAGCACTTCACATCCGTTCGTGCGGCCGCACGTTCACACCGGCAGTAAATTTTCGGGGACGCTGGAGCTCACACGACACCAACTGGCAGCCATTTTGTAAGGAGGCGTAGAGGATGAAGGGGTGAAGGAAATGGAGGAGGAATGGAAGTTTTTAATACTCCCATTAGGACAAACGCAGTAATCACAGCTAGATACTGCTTTTTGTGAACAGTTACAATCGTGGTAAATGCGCTTATTTACTACTTGGGGCCCCAGGTGTAAACTGGCAGTTTTTCCACCATCATACTACCACACGTGGGAGCAGGCCACCGGCCGTGAGGAGTTTAAAAGACGTATTCCAGCCAAGAAACTCCCATTCAGCATAACTTGTGTTTTGTGTGTATCATCGGCGTCGCTCGGGCGTCCGCTAGCGTCGCCGTGCATTTTTGGCGACGCGTGCTCACGCGCGTCGACGCGGGACGACGTCGGCGCGTGAAAACGCCTAAAGTACACTGCATGTGGTTGGTCCTTCACCCACCCTGTCGCGTATGTGAACCGACGTATCCTACCTCCTGGAGTTGCGTACTCTGCGATAGAGAGAGAATGACTTGCACTTATATGGGCAGTGAAAAAGTTTCACGTCTATCTGTTTGGGAAAACCTTCATTCTACAAAGGCACCACCTGCCCCTAAGTTACATAAACTCTGCAAAGCACATCAACACTCGTGTGTTACGGTGGATCTTGACTCTGACGAATTATGATTTCGTGGTGGAATACATCAAGGGTAGGGGGAACATTGGAGACGACTACATGAGCCGACTGTCCACACCTTCAGTTCAGTTCAGTTCAGTTTATTCATGTAATACGGTTACAAAAATATTCAAGACAGTGTTTCGACCCATAGCCAATTGGCTAATCATGAGTCCAATAATAAATACGCTATCATTACAGCGGTAAAAACGAACACAATGGTTAGTAAAAGCAGGAAAATGAACATATCAAATGTTTAACCCATCACAACAAAATATTTGACACCTCGTATATCATAACATACATAATCAACATACCCGTAATATATCAATACAAAAGACAATTGATCATTATTTATACACACTTATTAGGTGCAGTTTTAAAGCCAGAGAGAAGTTAGTTTTATTCCTGACGTTATTAGGTATACTGTTCCAAATATGGGCGCCATTGAATTGAATTAATCTTTGTCCGAAGTTGTTACGGCAAACAGGCAAATTAAATTGGTTATTAGTTGCAGCTCTGGTGTTTACGTTAGGAGAGAAAAATATACTCAACGGCAACGGATCGCTGTGTTGCACTATATTATGAATTGTTAGAGTAATTTTTTGCTTGTACACACGGGTAAAGGGTAATATTCGGGTTAGCTGGAAAAGAGGTCTCCTAGGTTCTATTGAATAAGAAAACGTCATAATTCTTAAGGCGCGCTTTTGTATCAGAATAACCGGTTCCAGATATGTGATATATGTGCCGCCCCAGGATTCCAGAACTGTATCCATTTAACTTTTCTTGTTGTTTTCCCACCGCTGCAATAAATTTTTCCATTATTGTGGTTATTGCTTGGACTTTAGCTCTGCCTTCGGTTTATGAACGGCTGTGTGTGTTTTTGTACCCGTTAGTTTGAACATCCCTTGCGCGTGTGTGTGTGCGCGCTGTGAATGACCCTGAACGCTCCGCTTCATTGGCCACGGACGACCTCCGAATCGTTTGAGCAGGTTGTTTAAGCAGTACAATCTCTCGAAGTCGGGGGGGGGGGGGGCTGAGTGGGAGGATTGGCCACAAAAGTGAGAGAAGTGGACCACGCGCCGGCGGATGAAGACGTGAAGAAAAAGGAAAAAAAGGCTCCAGGTGTAGAATAAGGTTCGGGCGGCAGCGAACACTCGGAGCTGACGAGCGGACAAGGACCGTAGGCGAAACGAAGTGACTGTGGTCCAGTTAAGGTTGCAGTGGTTCGAGGCGTGAGTCGAGGCCCGCCAACGGATGCCGGGCCCGCAGACGACCGGTGCGTGATTGTGCGACTGGCCGAAGCTCCTTATCACAACCCAGGGGGGAACCACCTCTGCACCCGCCACTTAGAACGTGGTGCAGCTTCTGCGGTCTCGCTCGGGCAGAGCTGGCGACAGACGCCCAACGCTCGACCGTGACCGAGACTGGCGACGACGCGCCATCGACTCCGCCAGACGTCGAAGACAGAGGCGGCTGTAAGAACACTCTTTTTCTCACTTCAACTGTAGTTAGGGATATTGAACACGCGTATTTATTCCCTGTTGTGCTTCGCTATGGTACCGCTTGGCCGCTTTTTCGCTTTCTGGTAACGCTGTCGATATACCTTCTTCCCTCTTGCCGTCTTCCCTCTGGCCGTCTCGAGTCCCGTTCGTACACGTCGTACACAAATGAGGCCTAGCAAGTCCATCAAAGTGCCTTGTGTTGCTGTAAACTTCGTCTTTTGGCTTGGTCATTTACGTTTTCGTTACAGTGCTATGCCACTCCCGACGTTCTTATGTTGCCTTCTAAGCGAACTGTCCATTTTTCTCCTTGCTTCTGTGCCACACAGTGAACCTGGTCTTGATAGAAAAAGGGTATTGCTTTAGGTTACGAATAGAGACTGTTCCTGATGAATCGCAAGCAATGTTGTTAAAAATTGGTTAAAAAAACCGAGAGCGGAACAAATAAATTCGTGGAAGGCAAACGCCGCAAAATTCATTTTCACGACATTGGTCTGGGCGCCTCACCTCCATGACTGCTTTTCACCCCTTGTGTTTTAGTCAAGTTTTCGCAGAAAACGTTAGCTCAAATAAACCTACACTTCTATAAACTTGTCCATCTTCAATTGTGCACCATTATATCTGGAAGAAGTGTATCCAGCAGCTTGTGAAACTACGGTAGTATTGTTGGAAGCAAGATCAGCAGACCGATTACAAAGCACCAGCTCCGAGTTCGATACTGAGTTCGACAAAACACCGAATTGAACGCCAGGATTCGAAAGGCCACCTCTCTCCCTGGATTTTTATGCGTGCTTCGATGCGAATCAACTCTAGCTACGGCATATTTGCTATGGTCCTCGCTGAAATATAACAAGAAATTAGTGCCCTTCCTATCTCTGAGGAATGGTGACCTGCAAAGCTGGACACAGTCCACAGAATGCATCAAACAAAACACGTTTGTTTTAATTTGCGGCGGAGCATACTTCCTAGCCAATTACCCGGATGAACGTTTGAAGGATTCAAGCTTAGTTCTGGGAGACAAACATGAAGCTGTCTGAGTCCTTCTCGCAATGTAAGCATCTAAAAATTTGTAAAACACACACACACATATAATCCGCCCAAGACTCAGCACTCCGGAGAGGTCCTTTTAGGCCGTTTACGTTCGTTTCAGCCTCGCACCAGCACAACGAACATGTCTTCCATTAGTACGGGCATGCAATCTACCGCTGCGCGTGCAGGCCCCTTTCTTCTTCCTCCACTATACTTCACTACAAATCTGCGCACGCATAAACCGGCAACCGGTCATGTGCGCGTGCTTAGAAGTGACAGACGCGGTAGAAAATGTACCATGAAAGCCTCTGAAGAAGTGACATTGGCTCACGCCGGCGTTCCTGGGTCGCAAGTTCCTGTTACTCCGAGAGGGATTCGCCGCTACTCGACGAGCTGAACTTGGGGCGGTAACCGTGGCGCCAGCAGCTTTGCGTTGATTTTGCGCCTGTTCACGCTTTTGTTCGGCCAATGCTTCAATTCTTGCTCTTCTTGCTCCAAACGAACGGTACGCATCCTTCCCATAAAGATTTAAGGCCTGGATGCCCTTGAGCTCTATTCTCGAGCACAAACATGTTGCTGTTCGTTTCCCTTCCCCCTCGTAGGCATCTCACCGTCTGTGTAAGATGTCTGTGTACAAATTAACTTACACCTGAACCACTCGATTAGGAATTACAGGCGACGAAGCCCAATAATTCATGTTTTTTGTCAGTTAATATCCCACCAGCCAAACCGGCATTTCTTGGGTAGCGGTGAAGCCTAGGTGTGCGTGCACGCCACCCTTTTTGAATCCGCAAACCGTGCACACATAAACCGGCAACCGGTGATGGCGCATACTTAGGCTGAAAGACACCACAGAAAGTGTCACTCGATTGTAAGGCCTTCCAAGTTGAAAAAGTAATATTGGCTCAGGCCGGCGTTCCAACTTGGCAAGTTTTCCTTTACTGAGATCGATTCGCAGCTAATTGAAGAAGCAGATTTTCAGCGGAAACGGTGACGGCGGGTTTCGGTCGTTTTAGGGGGGCAGCCCTTTGGCAGCCATTATTTGGGCTTCGCGGTAGCGGCGTCTGTTTATGTCCGCCTTACCGAGTGAGCGCACGCAACAGCGACGAAAGAAGGAAAACAAAGAGGAGCGTCTAGCCAAGGGTGAGCTGTATTACAACACGTCAGGCTACAGATCCATCTCTCTCACTGCATTTCCCTCGCACATAACTCATGAGTTGCCACCAAGAAGCGCCCTCCCCCTGACTTTTAACCAGACGCTGTTCCAAACTCCGCTAATCCAAACCACAGGAAGTTTGCGTGGGGGGTTCAAACCCGATTTGCAACAGCATGTTCGCGGCTGCATTGTGCGGGTCCAATACGAAGCACGTGACATTTGCGCGGCGGGCAGCGACGTAAAAGCAGAGTACGTTTCAAACGCCACCGTGCTTTTGCTGATTTGGCGAGCTCTTCGCAAGACGCAGCATAATAGCGCTGTGACCAAGAAGACTGCAGTCTACAGTGCGCACAAATTTCATATCAGGAAGTAAAGAACTCGTCAGCGCATTTTTACGCCCATCCGTGCTTCTGCTTATTTTTTGCAATCGTCGAGCAGCCGCACTACCACCGTTAGCTTCCGACTGCGTACTTGACAAAGGGGCGTTGGCGGAGCCGAGGGGAAAAATAGTTATGAAAGAGGTGTCAGCGGCGGTGAGCGGGAGTCCCGCAGCTGTGCCGAGTATATCGGTGACACCGGAATGTAAACTGGGGTGGTTACACATGAACTGCTTTGAAATAAATGTATGAATTGGGTAACGCCTGGTTTACATCCGCAGTTGCAATCCAGGCGTACTTCTCAGCACGATGCTGTACCAAACGATCGTGCAATTTTTTTTGCCTCAGGTTTCATTTCAGGTTGCGCTTTAAAATGTGTTCTCAGGAGATCAAGCATAAAACGGGGGCGAGGAATCCAACTAACTACTGTGTATCTACTTTAGGACTGGCGTCATTTCTTTAAATAGCTGGATGCTATATTTGTTCACTTCGGTTTACAACAGTTTTAACACGTATACAAATTTTCGAACCGTTTAATCATAATTTTTGGAGTATTGAGAAAACAAAATTCGCAAGGATGGGCCGATTGTATTTTTTCGTGTACCGCAATGATGTATATATGAAGCCTGCAGTACAAAATCAGCTGACTACTCATCGCATCGCAACGCTATGGTCTCAGTAACGAGCACAACGTTCGTGTCCGCCGCTGTACAAGCGCTCTACCGCACACCTTGGCGATGGATTCTCTACCTTGCACCGCTACCTCGTATCGGCCATTTCCAACAGGGTCCTCAAGTACGTGTCTTTACGGATGATGCACGCGCAGAAAGTCTCGTAGTTACTCCGGAAGCATGAGCGTCAGGTGGGCTCTTATTACTATGCACTGATGTCTCGCTTTGACGCCTATCAAACTCCACCGCCGCGGCACAGCTTGAAGGTGCGTATAACGTTTTTTGGAGTTTTCTTGGAGCTTTGCAACACTGCAACTTTTCTACTACTGCGCCGAACGTACTTGGCTGGGGATCTAACATTTTCCCCGGCTCGCGAGACAGTTCCTAGAGGATACAGAATAGATCCACAACCGTGACGTTTCGTTTTTTTAAGGAGGTCAATCCTTGTAAAGCTGTCGGAAAACGCTGTCCCTTTCCCTCTTCCGTGGTTCTTGCACCGTCTTGCCGATTTCATGACAGCCCAGTGCCAACACTCTGACGCACGACAACCGAATTATCCGCTCTCCTTCCCGAAATGCTTCGTGCCCTTCAGTCTGGTGATAATTGCCCTGAAGATGACGGCGGGAACCTGGAATAACTTGGCGTCGAACGGTGTTCTTACATCAACTTTGTCGTCTCCTTCGGTTTTCTCTTCTGTTATTCTCATTCCTGGCGACCGCACTTTCTTGATAAGTGTCAGCTCACAATACGGCTGTTCTGCTTCTTGAGCACATCTCTCTGTTTCTTGGCACTGAGCAGAAGTGAACAGCAAGGTGTCTTCGGCTTTTCCAGTTTTAGTTCGAGAGCGTGACAGGGATTCATTCGCGACTGCAACCTCCTCAACTACTCCGTCGGTTTGAGCTTGTCGAGTCTTAAGAAGTTCCTGTAAGGACTAGCCCTTCATGGCGTCCTCAACAAAGATGTACTCGAAACCGTGTTGCGTAGGCTGTATGTTTTCTTTCACGTCCTTGATTTCCCGTGTTGCGCCATCTGCTTGGACAGCGACCGCTGAGTTGTACTTCTCTGTGGAAGACGGAGCCTCGTGCTCTTCACGCTTGTCTTCCGTTGAAACCCGCGAGGTTACCTCGCAGCTGGCTCCCACGTTGTCAATATCTAGAACGTTCGGGTGGCTTTGGTCTGTTGGCTCGACACTGCAGAAAAACCCGTTGCACCCACGGGGCTCACCGTTGAAAGTTGAAACCTGCAGCTTCGCCAGGACGACTGCCGAGGCTGGTAGATGTGAGCCGTAGTGAGGTGGTTGGTCTGGATGGATTGCTGGGTGAACACCGTTGTACGCGATGATTAATCTTCGATGGCAATTTGGCTTGCCTGCAGTGCCGTTGGCAATAACTCTCCTGCGAAGCGCCTTTCGAGAGTTTAAGGGCCAGCTCAGGCTGTTGATCGCACGATGTATGTTTCCTCGGTGCGCCAATGCGTCAATGTCATTTCGCTTAACTTCATCGTGGTCCAGAAGCTCGGTTTTTTTCCTGTCTCGCACACTGCCGCGTCCTTCCTCTCGAGCAGGTCAATGGCCGCTTGTAGTTCATGCGGATGCGGTGAGGTGGCTTCCAGAAGATCCGTCAGTGCCTTGAGCTGTCGGATACCAGCGCGCAAAGAAAACGCTGCTGCCGTTGCAGCTTATCAATCGCACACATTTGTTAGGTTGTCACTAGGTGGTCAGGACCAGCCATGCTGACCTCCGGCTGAGGGCGCGGCTAAACAGCGTAAACAGCAGTCAAAGGAAATGGGTTCGGCGAATCTCAAGCCGGAGGGGACGTGGGTGGTCTGCTTCATCACGTGCGGTCGTCTTCCCGGGTTTCGGCCCCAAGATAGTACGGAAAAACGACGCAAGGCAGACCTGGGTCCTGGAAGCCCTTAGGGGGGATCATAATTTTATTGACAGGGAAATCTGCACCATGACTATGATGACTGGCGCATAGCCAGCGGAATATTTACAGTGTTCAATCGACTCTAAACAAATCTTGAAGGGCCAGTTATTTTTTCATGATTTTCGGGTGTTTTATTTCGCTGTTGGCTGTTATTTGCGCTTGTAATTACATACTTACAACAACACGGCAATAACGCTACACGTGAGCTCCTGTAACGCTGGATGTTGTAACGGGGATGCGTATGGTGCCGTACTTGCACGAGTTCGCCGTGTGCTTTTTTGCATAATAAAGCGTTTAAGTTTGAATTCGCATGACATTTAGACGTAAACACAAAGTCGGCTCAACGAAGCTCGCGACATCACAATGAACATGCTTCTTCCAATGCCCAACATAATTCAATCTTAAAGGGGCCCTGAAAGGCATTTTGAGCACACTAAAGGAAGTAGCGCAATCGTTAGATTGGGTCGTCAAGGTCATCTGGGCCAAGTATTACTCTTTTACGAGAAGCGGAAAGCTCACACTTTTGTTGCAAAGTTTGTCGCTTTTTTCTCACCCTTTCCTTCGTGTTTTGGGACGCCGCCATCTTCACATGTCTACATCATCGATTCCCCGATGTTCGTCATGAGCTAGACATCCTGCTATTGCGCGGCTTTTTCACGCACTTCCGGCAAAGAGATGAGTCGTCTGCTCAGCGTCGACTCGCCGGCTGATCTGCCAGCGTAGTGCCGGAGTGCTTGGACATTTTACGATTTTACGACAAACGAAACAAGTGTAAACAAACGCTTAACCGTTCGTATTGAATGCAACACGGCCATAACACGACATCGATATTCTCTTACCGGAGTACGTTCCATAAAGAAAGCGTTGAAGCCCCGTGGCACTTCTTTCGTGCAATCGCAGAGAACGCCCTGAGCCGAATGCCCGGGTTTGACGGATACATTTTTTTCCACTTCAAAACAATCCAGAGATGCGTTTCGAACGAACACAACGTCACAACATGCGTTACAAGTCTGAACCGCGATTGACAGACGATGGGTTGCCTCCTCCTGCCCGTCGTAAATTCGGCACTCACCTCGCGCGCGGTTTGCGGGGACGAACAGCAAGTCACTTAACTCTGGCGCGCAAGCCGAGATGGCTTTTAGCCACGCACACTGCACATACCCCATGCGAGGTTGAGTCATACGTCGCTCGAGAAAGATAATCCAGACCATGGGAAGCACTATCCACCCGCAGAAGCACAGCGTCGCATTTCATCGCGAAACAAAGGCGTCCACAACACACACACCATCGCCTCCTGTAATGCCAAACGCATCTCACACTTCCTAATGAGAGTGAGTGGTACGACTGCAGTTCCCACATGTCGCGAGGTGGGGCCCCGAGCTGAACCGGGATCACGCAAGCGTAACTGACCTCTGGGGCGGTTTGTGCCTTGTTGCCAAGGCAACCATTGTTTGAGATCGTCAAAGAAAGGCGCTCGCTTCAGCGCTAGAAAGCTCAGAGCCGCGCCGGAGCATGTTTTGCCAACGTTGTCGCTCTCCACCACGCGTCGCCCCAAGCTGAACTGGTCACATGATTGAAGCGTTTTGCGCACGGGTTCTGTAACGGTTTAAAATGTCTTTTTCACATGGCGCCGGCAGGAATTACCACCACCGCAAAATAAGACCCGGCACCAGCGGAGCCACATCTGATACGGCGCTTTTTGGATAAACAGTGCGCGCGCGGTGTATGAAAGGGACCGAGCGCACGATCCATCCCGAGCGGCTGCGAGTTCGCCGCCGATTAAAAGTCACGTGCTGCACTGCAGCAACGCACACCGCGAAAGGGCAAGGCCAGGCCACCGCACACATGCGGCCAGATTTTTCGTTCGCTTATCCATCCTTGAGCGGAGTGCGGAATTCATGGTGTCAACAAAACTTGCCCGTAGCAGACGGCAGTCGGAGGAGCGTAATGCGGAAGTACGTCACCGCTGACTAGCGCAGCATCATGGGAGGGAGTGCTCACGCGCCGTAAACAGTTGAAAAGAGGAGGAAACGCGGCGCGACGATAATGCGCGGCTTTTGATTTACGATTCCTCAGCTAATACTCATCGCTTTAACAAAATTCTTGCGGGAGGAGATTGCTAATACATTGTCTTATTTGGTTACATGTACATCCATGCATCGGCGGAAGGTATTTCAGGACCCCTTTAAAGAATCAATCAACAACTTTGGAGTAAATTTTGGCCAACAGTTTCTTTGATGAGTATACTTCAAGGGCATGTCGCCCGTAACTCTAACGCTGAAATAAGCACCTTGTTTCGGTCGTTGCGGCTCTAAAGACATAACCTTAACAAGCGTGCATCAAGGGCAATGTAATCTTACTTGACGGGAGCAATTCGAATCGAGCGCTAGAATCACACAGGGTGTACAGGAGAAACGAGTTCGCGATTGGCGTGAAGAAAGCCGAGCCAATATTTACTGCCGGGAGGCAGCAACCCTTTGATCGGATAATTTTAGAACGCGAATACTTCTGAGCCGAAGTCCGAAGAACGCATAGTTGCAGTCAATAAATTGGCTGCAAATGAACAAACGGCTCGCATTGTCTATACATGCAAACGTCAAGGCGGTTGAAGTCGCTAAAGCTTTAATTCCCTCCACTTCAGTTCTAGTGCCAACATGAAGTGGGCAGAGTCCGTTCATGAAGGACAGGAAACGAATGGTGCCTGTGGCAGCCGACAATGTCTCCGGCCGGGTAAAAAGTGCCCTGTCTTTTTCATTTTCGCTGTAGAATGGGCGTAAAAATATTTTTGCGATTTTTCTAACAAATTTCGTGTGCGTTACAATCTGAGGCGCGGTAGAACCGCGCAAACACAATGTATTTAACCACGATAATCGTTAACTGTGCTAAGTGTGCGTATCGTCGCTGGCTGACTAAAAGCGTGCCCATTCAAAAAAAGCGTGCCCATTCCCTTGAATATCTAATGAACACCACCAGGACGCCCTTGAAGGAGTATGAAGAAAGCTGAAAAGGCTGAAGATGGTCCCCTATACACTTGCTTCGAGCGCCTTCCTTTACGCATTCCCCTTTGTTGCTTGCAAGCAAATGACGCACGTGTCCATGAGACTTAACAAGCGGGGAAACGCCAAGAAGTGAACGTAATGCCCAGAGGTTGAGTTCTCAGCCACCACAATGTGGTTAAGGCAGTTCGGGCGCTGTCCCAGCACCTAAATTCTGATTTGCAGAGTGACGCAATGCAACATCCGTTTACATATAAAACCGGAGTGTGGTCATCTTTGACAGTAACACGGAGGCAAAAAAATTTCTCGTTTCTTTGTCAATAAAGCTAGAAAGTCTTTAGAATTAGACAGTGCAGTTGCAAATATATTGGAAATGTTTCAACATTATGGTTGTGTATTTTTTAAATGTAAAAATGTTTTTTTTTCTTATCGAGTGGTGTTATTTTGCTTTTTTATAGATTTTAGCTCTACAGATGCAGTGCTTGATTCATGCAAAAGCTTTTACCCTTACTGTTTTAAGAATGATGTTTAAAAAAGTGCCTAATTTACAAATATGTCATTGTTTGAAACACAAAGGCATTTACACCGGCAAACACACCGTTTACTTTGTTTCCCTACTGGAAATAATGCTCTTGAAGACGGTCTTGAAGACAGCTTTGCGCTCAGTGCCATGTACAGCAAGGATCGCGTACTAATACATTCACTCATTGGCTTTCCAAATATTAACCAACGAGCTTGTTCTCCTCGCACAAAATAATTATTCTTTGCATACTACTGTGAAATAAAACGTTTTTATGTAAAGAGCTCGAGGAATGCACAAAATTATTATTGAGGCTGTAGCAGTTTGTTTTTGCGAACCCTAGAAACCTAGTTGATGTGGGGCCTAGCATTTCTCCTCCTTTAGACGTGTTTTGATATTTGTGGTAGGAGGCGTGATTGAGTAATTGCTTCTATTTAGTTAGGCCAACACTATTTCGTACTCAACAAGTACCCCTGAAGGATATATTACTCCTATATTCTTTTACCTTTATATACAACCCCAATTAATAACACGTTTGAACATATTATATATAAATTTCAGTGTTTCTCTGCCTTCCTTAACTATAATTTTCTTTCGGCGTGGTTATAAATCTATACCTAAGCTGCCTAAGCTGTGAATAGGTAGCAACTGTTGTACATCGAAAACCTAAGGTGTTTCCTTTAGCATTCTGTGGAGAAAACTGTACCAGTTAGTCCACTTTTCTTCTATTGGTAGGTGTTTTACGTGTCCTAAGACGCCTTAAATATTGCAGAAAATTGTAGTAAACACAACTAAAAAATCATGTCATCAAAGTGAGTCCCCGTTTTAGGTAATTCCTAAAGCCCGGTGACCTGCAACCATTCAGCACAATACTTTCGATTTGTTTCTCAACTTTAATTCCGCTATTATTTTTCTTATTCGAAATATTGTATCCAGTCAAGCTCAACCATGAATACGCGAAGTATTTATAAATTCCGAGTGAGCGGAAAGTTGCTGCCGAAGGCGGCCGATGTGCAAATGACGGGAGGCTGTTTGCGCACCTCTCGGATGTTTGGGCTCACCAGATACACGCCACCGTTCCCAACCAAAGCGGATATTGCACGAAATACATGCATACCTCGAGAGGCAAGGGAACACGTACCGAGGAACACTAGGCGGAGCTAAGGTGGCTAGCGTTAAATCAGCTACCATTCGACGGCCAGGGGGTTTCACCTCGTACGCAAGACGCAGCATGACTCAAGGGAGCATTGTAACAACAGAACAAACCAGACAACCCCAAAGGCCTGATGTAGTTTTAAAATATTGAAGAAATGGATGTGAAATGGCTGGTGGTGTACAGAGAACCACGAGTGTTCCGCGAGGATGACCGTGAAGCTACGAAAAGTCAGTTCCCGAGTTCACTAACGCGGACTTTCCGGAATGGCTTGGACAACACGAAGACGCCCATTGCCCACTGAGCAACAGAGTCAGAACTCGTTCTCTTTCCTTTTCCCTTCATCCAATAGCAAATTGTGATGTGGACGGAGACAGCTGCAACAAACCATTGTCTTCAGAAGGTCCTTGTAGTCCAAAAGATATCGACGGCCCAACTATGTAACACAGAATATGTGCTCGCAATGGAGCACTTTTTTTCGCATGTTTAGTGAAATATAAATGCAAAAATTTTTTTTCTAACGAAAGGTGTGTTAGATTCCGATAAAAATAAATAATATAATCAACTCCCTCAACGATCAAGACCGTGTGGGAATCGTGGAAAACCGCGACCTGCGATCCCGAGCCGGCGCGCGCTTCGGGAGAGACGCTTGTGCGCTGAAACCAGTCCGGCGCTCCGCTGGTTCGTCCGCATCCCCCGAGAGATGGCACCACCGATGTGTGCGGGGATAGGCGCGCGGGCGCGGGCGGCGCGAACGTGTGCGCGCTGGAGTCGGGCAGTCTCGTCGGAGACGTGTCGGGGCGAGATCGGCGGAACAGCGCGGCGATGTCGGCGGATACATGTATCTCAGACGGGAACTTTGTTTGTCGTGCGCCGTGAGTGCCTGCTTCCCGCTCGCGGTCACGACCCGGACGGCGTGATTCGTGAACGCCGTCGAGCCTTGTGCTCGCATGCTTTGGGATTCCGCAAATACACGGCTGTGCTTCGGCACTACTGTCTACTGTGTTCTCGTATCGGCGAACCTCGCTTGGCTGCCGTAGGCATGGGAGCCCGCGTAGTTGACGCGCCGGGAGCTAGCGTGGGGGCCTACCCCAGAGTGCTGGCAAGGCCCCCGAGGAACCCCCCTCACAAATCCCACATGGCGCCCGAACGTGGGTCTCGTATTCAGACGAATTCGAGGTTGCTAGCTCCCCGAGAAATGCGTTGCTGCAGTCGTAGCCCGCTACCCTTTGTCCGGAAGACTTCAGACGAAACGCCTCGCGCCAGTCGGTTGCAGGCAGACAGTTATGATGCCCGATATAGCCGTGACGGCAAATGTGCAAACTTTCCTACCCGCACCAGGCGGTAAGTCAGTAGGATACCTTTGAGCACCGCAGTCGCGGCCCGCTTGCGAGACCGGAGGTATCCTACTGACTCACCGCCTGGTGCGGGTAGGAAAGGTTACACATTTTCCGTCACGGCTGTCGAGACGGGAGGTGCGTAGGCCTTGTTCCAAGATGGCGGCGGGTCACCTTCCTCGTAGCGCCGTCCCCGCGCAGTCGCGCCGGCGACGCCGGTTGAAGTTGCCCGCAGGCGCGGCGGACACTACCCAGCGAGGGTGCGGTGTTTGGGAGTTTGCAAGCCGCACGTCGAGCCCGCCGCTACTGCGCTTCGAGTCCGATGCGGAGTGTTCGTCGATTTGACGCCTGACAAAGAGCGACGGGGATCGCTGAAGAATCAGTCTCCTCTCGCTGCGGGGGGAAGCGGGAGCAGTGGGACCGTTGTCTCCGCGCTTCCGCAGTGCGTGCTTCTCGATGCCGTGAGGTTTCCGCTCGAGATTGCGTTTAGGCAGTACGAGCTTCGCGCGGCTCGGAAGCGGGCTCGTTGGTCGCGAGAGATCGCCAGTCTTAGTAAGGGACGGACTCTCAGGCGACCTAAACCGGTGATGTGCGCCCGTAAGCCGCTGGTATTGCGGTTGGCGCTGGCTCTACGGCAGCTTGTATTGCTGCGAGGGAGTTGCAGGAGCCCCGCCTGCTTGATGCTGACGCTGCTTTGCCGACCAACGCCTCAGGCCGAAATAGCTCGGACGGGTGTTTTGATGCCGACAACCCCTAATAGTCAGGCGAGCTGCCTCCAGGCGGGGGTGGCTGCTGGAGCACAGTTGCCGGACTCGTGATTCCGCGAGCAAGCGAACGTGCAAGGGGGAGTCCCCTCGGGCATCTTTGTTACCGTATTTGGCGAGATCGTCGATAAGGTTTTCGGCCAGTCACAGGAGATTGCGGAGTCCCCCTGCTCCCAACTTCAAGTTTGGGAAAAGTTTGCACCAGTCGGTGAGAGCGAGCCCTGCAGCATACGGATACCACCGGTAGTCACGCCAGTCACCACTGCCACGGACAGCGAGGATGGCCTGCTGAACCACCAGCGGGGCCGAGCGCAGCCCACGGAGCTGCCGCCAGTTGCTGCTCCGGCCTGCCGGGCGGTAGCCAACCGTTTGGGAGGACCTGCGGCCGAAGCGGCCACGGAACCCAGGACGCGGCGGGATCTGGCGCCTACGCTAGCGGCGCAATCCTTCGGGCAGCCGCAGTGGGCGCGGCCGTTCCTCTTGCCGCCTCGAGCTGGCAGTGGGGGTCGCATCATGGCGCGACCCCGGCGTTCGTCGGCTGCGGCTGCAGGCTACCCCCGGGCCTGCCAACCTGCTGTGCTGCCCAACCGCGAGAGACTCGGAACCATTGCAATGTGTTTGCGGGTTTGTGAGGCGAGCATCGCAACGACGGCATGGTGTGGCGAACCTTGGTGTGGACTGGCAAGTGAATGGCGTTCGGTGGCGGTTTTGCTGACTTGAGACGTCGTGACGAGTGTGGTGCAACGTGGCGTCACTCGAGCTCAAGTGGCGTCCAGTTTTAGGGGGGAAGAGTGTGGGAATCGTGGAGAACCGCGACCCGCGATCCCGTGCCTGCGCGCGCTTCGGGAGAGACTAGTGCGCTGAAACCGGTCCGGCGCTCCGATGGTTGTCGGCGTCCCCCGAGAGATGGCACCACCGATCTGATCTGTGCGGGCAGAGGCGCGCGGGGGTGGGCGGTGCGAACGTGTGCGCGTGAGAGTCGGGAGAGTCTCGTCGGAGACCCGGTCGGGGCGAGATCGGCGGAACGCGGCGGTGGTGGATACATGCATCTCACGTGGGAGCTTTGTTTGTCGCGCGCCGTGAGTGCCTGCCTCCCGTTCGCGGTCACGACCAGGACGGCGTGATTCGTGAACGCCGTCGAGCCTTGTGCTCGCATGCTTTGGGATTCCCCAAATAAACGGCTGTGCTTCGGCACTACTGTCTACTGTGTTCTCGTATCACCGAACCTCGCTGGGCTGCCGTAGCCATGGGAGCCCGCGTGGTTGACACGCCGGGAGCTAGCGTGGGGGCCTACCCCAGAGTGCTGGCAAGGCCCCCGAGGAACCCCTCTTATATCCCACAACCGGTACCGAAAAACCAAACAAATACACGCAACAAAAGAAAAAAACTTGACAAATGCTAAGACCGAGCGAAGCCTCCACTAAACTGTCAGAGTTTAAACTGGGTGAAAAGCTTCACTATGCATTTCTAACTTTCACAAATCCGTCGCACCGCTGGTTACAGGCGCGCAGTCATGACGTCATGCCAGCGATCAACCAGTTCACGCGTCGACGGTAGCTGAGACGGTGCGCTCCATGGTTCCCTTCGTGTTTCGAACGCATTTTCTTGGACTCGCCGGCTTCCTCATCGGAGACCGCTCACTCAGAAGATTGCAGACAACAGAGGAAAGGGCCTCGCAGTTTTTGTTGTGGGCGGCCACTCAGACGTGTTGAGGGTCTGGGCGCCCCACCGGCATACGTTTCCGCTAGTCCCAAACGACTACTCTTTGTTTATTTTTTTGTTTCAAGGCAGTATGTCTCACAACCCCATTTTGTTATTCCGGTGAAGCAGATTTACTCGGTGCCGCTCCGCATCTGCTATTTGCCACCGCCGACCCCTCTGTTACAACGGTAATCACAGCGATTACTTCCCTTGCCACCACTGATGCCTCTTCACAAGTTACAGCGATTACTCCCCTTGCCACCACTGATGCCTCTTCACACGTTACGCAGTAGGCTGACAGCGGCCGTAATGCCGTTGCTAACCAAAGGTTGCTGCACATTTGGGAAGCAAGCCATAGCCTTACCCTTAGATGGAAAAGTCAAAAGCACGGAGTAACATCGGTTCCCCCCCCATCAGTCGGCCAGGATGCCTTGGGACACGGCGGCTTCTAAGGCGAGACCAATAACTTTGCGCTGAGTGCTTGAGATGCGGCTGAATAGTAGCACCTCCCAGGATGCAGTATTTCTATGAGGTTTGTTGTGACAGTTATACGTCCACGCCATGTGGACGAGGTCCGCGACGCCGTCTTCAATCTACAGTCGTATACTTTGGGGTGCCATTAGCTGTATAATAAAGGTTCGTGAAGACCCCGGTTGGTCATTTCCTCCAGTAGACCTCCTCTTTACTGCGTAGCTGTGTAGTAGCCTGGGGAAGTACCTTACGCGCTAGTCTTTAATATTGGGTCCAAGTTCGTCTACCCAAGGGGAGGAATGTAAAAACATATCCAGGGCGTCCTCGGCGATCGTCCGGAAAGTAACACTTCGAGCGGCAGCCTGCGGCTTTTCGTTCCCGATGATACCCCGATGAGCTGGAGCCCAAATAAGAGTCACCTGTTCGGCTGTCAGTTTTGCAATCGCGAGAATTTTCCAGGCAGCGTTGAAAATCCTGCCTTGGTCGTAACATGTAATGGCTGACTTAGAGTCGCTATCACCCTCGTTCCTGGCTTAGCCAGGGCGTTGGCAGCCTCCTCTGCTTCTTGCGTGTCGCTACTAAGTGTTGTGCAACATGATTGCGGGACGCCGTCTTCAGTTACTGCCACCGCCATGTAAGCTTTCTTTCCTATGTGTACTGCGGCGTCGGTGTATAGGACGTCCGGCGTGCCTCCGTATCTGATTTGCACGGCGATGCCCTTGCTCGTACCTCTGCCCCCGTGATATGCCGGATTGATGTTCCTGGGTAGGGGCGTTAATGTTATCATTTGTCTAAAAATTTTAGGAAGGTCCTTCATGTCCTTAGCAACCTCTCTGGATTTGTAGCCCAGTCGTTCTAGTATTCTCTGACTTGTTCTACTGCCTAGCCGTCATTGTTGGTGCGACGCCTTGGTCGCATCGATGAGCTCGTCTAGGGTGTTCGAGACGCCTAGGCTAAGTATCTTGGCCGTCGAGGTGTTCGAGGGAAGACCCAACGCACTTTTGATTCCTTTTCCTGTGACAATGTTGAATTTCTGTTTATGGTACCCAAAACCGAACCAAATCCTCACAACAAACTGAAAACTGACGAATGGTAAGAGCAAACTAAACCACGAATAAACTGTCAAAGTTTATTCGGGGAAAAACTGGCAGTATGTGTTTCTGACTTTCGCAAGGCCGTCGCATCGATGGTCGTAGACGCACAGTCTTGACCTGATGGCAGCGATCTACCAGGTCAAACGTCGAGGCCGACGCTGGGGCGGCTCGCTCCACGCTCGAGTTCGTCTTTCAAACGCAGTTCCTTGAACGCGCTGCCTCCCTTTTTGGAGACCGCCCGGCAAGGCGATTGCAGACGATAGAGAAGAGGGCCTAGTGGCTTTTACTGCGGGCGGCAACTGCGATTTGCAACGCGTCTGGGTGCCCGACAGGCATACGGTTCGGCCACAGTTCCACAAGAACGCTGTCTAATCCTTTTTTTAGATACCCTGTTTCTCAGGCTTCAGCGCTGGCACCTTCCAATTGGCCAGCTCGTGAGTGTGGTCTGAATGACCCCACAAGACAATGATGATGACGATGGGGCTCTAAGGGTGCTTCAAAACGTACCCAAAAGAGTGCGTCTCGGTTATCGTCGTCTTCTTTGACTTGACTTTGTCACACGTAACCGATGGGTAACCTTCTTGGAATCAAAAAGGGAGCACCCGCGACAGAACGACCAACAAACACTCAGTGAGCGTGAGTTTTACCATGCCAAAATTTGGTCGGTTAAGTCTCCGGTACTTTGCCGCCAGCTGTCGCTGTGACCATGGCGATACCTTTTCTCGTGCCTTCTAATCGGCCTTCTTGTCAAGGCTGAATAGGGTTGACAAGTAGGCCGGTTGACAAAGAAGCTACTTAGATAGACACTAGAGTCATCGCCACGGGCCAAGTAGAGGAGCTGATTAGCGAAGGAAGAAATGTGCCGTCACCATGTTGACGGATTCAGAAGAATGAGTTTTCCGGATGGGCAATTTTCTTAGACTTTTCTTACAATATGACTTTTCTTACAATAAATACAATAGCAAAAGTATGAAGAGGGACATCCTAAATTCGGTTCAGGATGGTAGAGAAGCTTTGGCATCTTAACTTTTGAATGCTCTGCTGCGCTGATACCAAATATTTGAAGCTATATAAAAAAATACAAATTTGCTGGGGGCCCACGAAATTTTTTGCAGATTTGTTTTATCCTGTATATATTTCAGCACGAATATCGTTTTATTCTTACAGCAATGTATGGTGTCCGTCTTTTTTGCAGGACCAGTCTCGCAGGAACATAGAAATGGTGAAGACAGCGGCGTCGAATATACAGAACTTTCTTTATCTTAAATAGCGAATTCTCTGCTGCGCTAATATTTGCAGCATTATAAAAAAAAGACAAAGTTGCTCGAGGGCCATGAACTTTTCCGCGATTTTTTTATGCTCTATACATTTCAGTGCGATTATCATTTTATTCTTACAGCAATGTATTGTTTCCGTCTTTTTTCGGCAGGACACGTCCCGCAGCAACATAGAAATGGTGAAGAAAGCGGTACCGAATATAGCAGCGGCTCTGAGCATCACTTTAAGATTCAGGGCGCATTTCTTTGTGGAGTATGGAGAGCTCTGCCATCAGAAAACCCAACAAAGGAACCTAGACCCGTCAGAAGTAAGTAACCCATAGGAATAAAGTGTTGAAATGCACAATATATAAAGAATTTTAATTACAGTGGAGCTGTTGACATGATGCCAGCATTTTTCTCATGAGACCTGGTGTGTGAAGATGTGTACCGTTTCCTATAGTTATAGCATTCCATCGCAAAGAGATTGATATTTTGTAGCATTGTCTAACAAAAAGCACAGGGACAAGCATATTTTCTGTATTTGCATTACTAACTGCTGTTTTGATGGGTTTCAACATTCAGGCTTTGTTTGTTTTTGTAATATCAGGACCCTAATAATAAATATATATTCGGCTCAATACTTATTTATTGTTAAATATGGTGTCCTATCTGGCCAGCTCTTTTTTGGTGTGGCAATGTGCGCGTCCTTAAAACTGACGGAACGTTTTGGAATGACCGAACAAAAAAAAACGTTATTTTCTAGAGTCAAACGTTTAGGTGTTTTTAACACTTTTTAAACTCTCACTTAGGCTCGTATAAATTTTTCCTAAGTGTAACGTGACGTTTCTTCAAAGATAATGCGATTGAAACCAGACATTAAGATCACCTAGACCTTCAAGACAAGCAGTACTCAGTATTTCGTTTTTAAAAACCGGATTCTTCAACTTTTTTCTCCTACGTTGTTAACGCCCGTAGTAGGAGAGTGTGGTCCGTAACATGATGATTTGTTTATTCTGAATTGACCGTTCGGAGAAACTGGGGCGGCCAGTTAGCAACGGCTGCATGCTCAAATTATATTCGCGGCTTTGGCGGAGGGAAGCCTATTAATTGCGTCCAATGTCGGGGCTGGCGATGTCTAGTTCTGCTTGTCCGCGAACTAGTAGTCAAACGGTCCACGAGGAGAAAACTGCAGAGGCTGGATTGTTCAGATATCAAGCTCTCACCAGATCCCCCATCGGGGTAACGCATACACCCATACCATAAAATCAGGAAAGACATCGCAGTGTAGTGAGCCAGCTCTCCATTCTTCTACCACCCCGTAGCTCTCTGATTACAAAAAGCTCTCAGCAGCCCATGCTGCCAAGTACTAGAATAGGTTATTGCTAGTTATAAATCTAGCTGTTTCGAATACAAAACATTATTTTTGTTTATGTGAGCACATATTTAAAATAATTGAATAAAGGTGGCAACTAGTACCTTTTAATCAAAAATTTGCCTCCGCAACAGTTAGCTACAAAAAATTTCCACCATATTTTTCTATTTATGGAAAACATTCGAGCAGCTATTCCAAGTGCCTTTGGTGGGGTGATTGAAAAGTGGGTATCCTGAATAGCTTAGGTAATGGAATTCCAGCCTTCCTTGCAGATGTAGTATATGCCGGTAGTAGCGGTGTAGCACAAAGATCTCTACTAGTCACAATTTTTATACATAATGACACTGGGAAGCACGCTGATGAAAGCGTGCGTGTGAAATCGTTTGCTGGAAATTGTGCTCTTTGTTTCGTTGTTGATAGCTTTTATTCTCAAGTTCATTTTCATAACAATTTCTCTGAAATCGCGGACTGTTGCAGACGTAAAAGAATATTAGTTGATTAGTTGAATACCGAAGCGGTGCTTGCGAAATGCTGGCCGTTCATCGTATGATCAGTGGCTGCCCGAACCTGGATGTTGGCCGGACATGCCAGAAAGCGGCAATAGACGGGCAGGTCTTGACACACTTTCTGTGCGGCCTAGGAAGGGCGTGAACATCAGATAGGAAATACTTTTTGAAGTAGCTTTCAATCGTTGTGGTGTCGTTTACAACTGCGCCTTGTAAATATTCATAGACCTTGCAGTGTGCTCGAAAAGAAATTCTCTCTCGCTATTATTATTTCGACTTCCGTGTTCATGACGCTTGCCTACGCCCGCAGAATTAGTGTTGTATTGATATGAGGTTTAGCGCACCGACGATACACAGCCGATGAGGCGTGCAGTAGTGGAGGGCTCCGGATTTATTTTGACGACTGCGGGATCTTTAACGTGCACCGAAATCTCGAACGCATTGGCGTTTTGCTTTTCGCCTCCAGAAGAAAAGCGGCTGCCACGGCAGAGAATCGAACACAAGTCCTCTGGCTCAGCAGCATAAGGTCTTGTCGGCTGAGACACCGCGTCTGGTGCAGAATCTTTTACTTGTTTTTTGCAAAACTTTGAAACGTTGTTATTACGAATGATAGAACGCGCGATCCGCCGCTCTCCTGCTCCGTATGTTTTAATTTAGTAAGAAGGAAGTTCGCTTCCCTCAAGACCACTGCTTTTAAACCTTGAAAATAAATCAATGTTGACCCCAGAATAACAACAACATTTTCAATCTAAATTTCTAAATGCCCAACAAAGCTGCTGCTTTCTGTATTATACGGCTAGGTGGTGACCGATTGGGACTATTAGAGCACCTGGGAGTTCTTAATTTGGTTTCCAGATGTCAGTAAAAGCATTTGCTGATCAAAAATACCTTCTTTGTTTACACTTCCTTAGTTCGAGAGTTCACTGACGGAATGCAAACGCGAAATGAAGTACTGAATGGGCGCCGTCTTCAATATGGTTGTGCTCTTTAACCAACTGACAAAACGAGAAGCTAGACAACCTGTTTGAAAGTCACTCACAGCTGGTTACTGACATCTTTTTCTCCAGAATATTATGTGAATTGTAAGCAGTTGCAAAGACAAAAATGCGGTACATTAGTTCTACTAACAATTATTCAGTCCACAACCTTGAAATTCCATGTGCGACGCACTTTAAATTTCGCCAAAATATTCTAGATATATCCGGGCTTAGAGTATGCTCTGGTGTAATAAGAATACTCCGCGTATTGTAGGGTGCTGAGTCCAATACCGCTACACCGCGGGCCCTGGTATCAAAGACGGACCTTTCGGAGTACGCTGTTACTATTCACGTTCTTCCCTTTGGTTCCTTGTAAAAACGTTAATAATGCGCTAAATATTTCATTTATTCTCCAACCAAACAACGAGTGGTGGCTATGAAACAGGAACCCACATTGGCTGAGTGGTGGCACGTTTGGCCACAAGTTCCTAACGTGTTCAACATAGATCTCGAACACTTCATTTCTTCTCGACGAAAAATGTTCACATCTAGCATCGCAATGCTGTAACTGCCGGTGGAATTTTACGCTTGCTTAGCTATAAAAGTGCTTCACTGGACTCTTTTTACTCTTCCAGTGGTATTTTAGCTGTTTAGGTTCAGATTCGTCAATGGTAGAATATTTCTACGTGCTACGTTTGGTAGTACTCATATCTATTGAGTTCTCTTAAAGTGGAAGCACGCGGAGGCACTCTTTGTAGAGCTTGTTTGGTTTTTTGTTTTTTTAAGTTTTGCCCAGCCACCAGCCAGAAGTACAGCCACGCGCCGAACTATTTTGAAGCACGAAAATTTACGGAACAAGGACTAATTATGCCATTTGAGAATGAAGAAACTTTGAAACAAAAGGTATGTACGCTGCCTGTGTTTTGTTCCAATCGTCAGCAATTTTAGCACATTGAAATTGACAGTATACTATCTGCGGTGTTGACAGCCTCGGTCACGCCCATATCACCAGAGCATGGGGAAAGGTCATGGTTTTGGAGTTCGGTCACGGCTCCTCCCATGTTCACCGTGAATCCCTGTTTCCAAGCCGAGATAGCACGCGGTGGTAGCAATTAAAGGAGGACTGACACGAAAATTTTATGTTACACTTTTATTGATTTTAACGATGCTTAATGGCCTGGCGAACCTGAAACAGCACTTCAAGTACTTTAGCGCGCGATAGTTAATTACATGAAACGGCCTGAAAATCGTTCGTTTCAAATTCCCGCGCTTTCATCCCGAACGGCGCATATGACAGACTCCCTGCCTGACCTCACCGCTTTGTGCGGACGTCACCGGCGCCTCCTTGAGAGGGTGTTGCGCCCGCTCGCCGCTCATGGGGCCACGCGCGTGAACTGAGGTCACGAGTTTTTGACGAGCCCTGCCGCGTCACTTCTTTTGGCTCTCCCTGGGTGATGTCACGCTGATGTCCATTTGCTGAGAGCCGTTCCGAGCGCTGCTCCGTCGGCGCGATAAATGAGATCCAATTGAACTATGTTCTTCGCGTCGCCGGCCGCTCATATTTCATCCAGGGTGTTCTGTTGAGTGAAGGAAGTGAACTTTGCAATAATATTAACGCCCAAAATTGGTGTCAGTGCTCCTTTAACGTGCGCTCCAACGCGGCAACCTGGCATTTTCTTGTCTGTTTTTATGGAGTAGCAGGGAGGTTATAAAAGCTTTTTAGAAGCGACTTCAAGCCGCAGTTTGTTTGTGTGTTTGTTGGTTTGTTTGTTTGTTTGCTTGTTTGTTTGTTTGTTTGTTTGTTTGTTTGTTTGTTTGTTTGTTTGTTTGTTTTACTACTGCATTTAACCCTCCATTGTGTCCGAGCTAATGGGGTAACTTTTTACGCTATCATGGCACACTTAACGAGGGCATTTTGTTGCATTGAATAAATCAGTACAAACTGTTTCGCTAAGAGGTCAGTTTCGACCAATTATTATGCCTTTTACAATTGAAACGGGCGAAAAGAAAAACCGTAGTTTCTATTGCGCGTAGAAGTCGATCTGACTTCAAAGCAATGCATCCGCGTTTCTGTTGAATGACCAACTCAGGCAGTGAAATTCTAGGGTTTTTTCTGTGTACGTTTGGTAACAAAGCAAAGTTGTACATTTTTTATTACTGACTTTCAATTCTTTCTTCTGGTAGTTTAGGCTAACAATATTGTGATATTGTAGGCGCTAACAAAGAAGGCGTATTCTTTGAATGTCGAGTGATACCAACAATAATCTTGCTCCTTCGCCCATTGAGAAGACGCGCTCGGTTCGACGACTCGTTTCAATGCGAGAACATGCCTATAAAGGGATTACGCTAATCCGGCCTTCCCGAAGAGACAGAAGACGCAAGTCACACGAGGGGAGTACGTGGGAAAATAAGGGGTGGTCACAACCGAAGAGCTAGGCAGCCAAGGGGAGGACAGAGGAGAACGCCCGCCAGGAAAACTTGACGGAGCAAGTTGAATGAGTGTGACGCCAAGGTTGAAGATTCAATGTTCATCCGGTTTTCGATACCCGAGCTGGAGAGCTGTCTAGCTAGCGACTTGGCGTCCTGAAGCCGAGGCGCGACTCGTGAAGCGTGGAGGCACGCTACGTTGGCGTGCTCCGCCCTGTACCCGAGGCTACAGGGCACCCGACCGTGAGCGGGTTCTGAGCAGACCTTCGTTTACGAGGACAACGGCGCGTATTCCTCGTCAAGGTTCCGGTGGGTGCGACGCCGTCGTCATAGCCCCGTGACGCTACGCCCCGAATCGTCACCAGCGCGCACGCCGCCTTACGGACAGCGCTTCATCGCCCCGAACATTCGGTGGCGACTTTTCTTTGTGGTTTTCTTTAGAACTAGTACTTCCCTGGGTTATGTTTATATTTTGGGACTTTGAGGGATGATTTGATTTCAGTTGTAATCCTTTGTAGCTTATCAGTATTGTGTTTTCTTAAGAATATGTTGTTTTGTGCCGTTGTCAAACCCCCTAGTTTAAATATGTGCAATGTGGAAGGTCCCAGTCACTGAAGGTACCTGAAAGAACCCGCGAAGGGATTTCCCATCACCACATAGTTGCATCCAGGGCAGGATGAGGGAGTTTGCGCATCAAAATGTTGCGGCGCGGTTAGTCACTTGCCTGAGTGCGGAATGAAAGAGCAAGATGTAACTGCCACAGGGGTGTGTCTTGGGTGGCGCTATGAAAAGTTGCGCGCATGGGTGCACGAACCCTCTTGAGAATGCGCGAGAGGAAAAAGCCACCCGAGCGCGAGTCCACTCGAATACGACTCGAGCAGGAAGAGAAGAACCTGCAGCTTAGAATCAGGTTGACCAAACTTGGGAAGCCCTTAAAGTTAAGCGGGAAAGACCTGTCAGAGTAGGCGCTCGCGCAGGTTAAATTAGCGCGAGGAAAAAGCCATAGAGCTAGAAGTACTTTAAAAATCCGTTAGATTGGAGGTAAAAATTTGGAGCTTCGTGAACGGATTGTGAAAGGCCACTCAGAAACCGATGCTTAAATCTGTCGAGCCCTCTGAACAAGTGCAGACGACGGCATTTGTCAAAACCTCGAGCGTACGACGCCTAAAAGTACCGTACATATATATTTTTAATTTTATTGTACAGCGCCTAATTCGTGTTAAAGAAGCCATGAAGAGAAAATGCAAGTTGGTTTTATTCGAAAGATTTCGTGTTTTATAGTGCCCCCAGCGCTTGTCCGGATACAAACGGTGCTTTATTCACTGAGAAATTAAACAGTTTAGGTTAAAATTTTGATTTTCCCGCTCAATAGTGCGTTTTCGTGGTCCCAAGTGACATCACTGGAACCGACCGCTCTGCAGCCTAGAGTACCTTCATTCACGCATCCGCCGTAGAGGGTAGAGACACGTATACGCTGGCGCCGCCATTTCCGGTTGCTCGCTCGCCGCCGAAGCAAGTCATTGTGTCAAAACCGCGCTAAAATTATCGCCGCAACGCGGTTTACTGAAGAAGTTTGAATTATATTGTCTGTTTCGCGTTGCTAGGTCTCATGGGAAACGAAAAGAATAACGCGTTGAGCCCGTTGGCCCAATTGCGGCGGCACGGGACCGTTCAAAGGTTGTCTCCACCCTGTACAGCGGTGTTGGTTTGTTCCCGCGTTTCTTTACGTTCCGTAACCTAGATGGCGCCACCATACCGTGGCAAGCGTTTGGTTTGTTTTTGCCCGCATTTAAAACTGGCTTGTTTTTGTTCTGGGAGAAAATATTCCTTCCCTGAAACAGTGCTCGCTCGACAAATGGGGTCACGTAAGACACCGTTGCTTGCGTCAATCGTCCAGTGTCGTCTGAGACAACCCCAAGCCCCGTAGTGCTGTGCAGCAAAACACCAAGCATGCTGTGCGCAGTACGAACAGCAGAACGCATCAGTACTTCTATGTTTACATGTGCTTTCGTAACTTCCACTGTTTGTCCCATCATTCTTATTGCTTTGTAAAGAATGTGCCCTACATTTAGGCGCAAATCGCTCGTTCGTCTCGTTTGTAAGTTCTACCTAATTTGCGTCTGCTTCTGCCAGCCTCCGCCAATCGCAGAGCTTAGCTCATGTGACGACATAGGTTCTGTTGCGGGAAATGAGCTGGTGGGTCGCATGACCATTCCCGTTTTTCCTAATTATGTAGCTTATTTGAGCGAAGTTTACGTTAAAAGTGGTGTCAGTATGATTCTAACGAGGCAATCTTTTGAATGAACCAAACTTGTGTTTTCTCTTCATGGCTCCTTTAAAGTCGTCCAATTCGTTCAGTTCGGTTTTAATTGCCCGGAGAAAATGCTGGAACTTCCTTAAACGAAGAGGAGCTAACGCGAGGACTTGCTTGCTCGCCGGCAAGAAAATACCAAAATAAAAGCTGCGCTGCTCAGCTTTTACCGAAGCTTCGAATTCTTTCGAGGGGTCGCGCGTGGCCTTGCCAGTGCTAAAGCGCGCCGATGATTCCAGAAGGGAGAAAGAGAGAATTTGTGCGCTCGACGGCGGCTGGCGCGTTGTGCGTTGTGCCCTCTCTTTCCGCGCCGGCACAGTTATAAAAAGAGAAGCCGCGCCTAAGCAAACCAGCTATGTTTGGACGTCTGTGATGTGACAACGGCTTTTGCCAGTTTGTGTACCACACCTTCGGCGACCGCCCCCTGGAGGACTTCAACGTACTCCCGGGTCTCGAATCACCGTGATCGTCTCGGACTGCCTTTCTTACGACGAAGCCACGCTTCACAGGTAGCCGTAGCACCTCCGACGGCGGTGCATGTTCCGGCCCGGTCGGTGAATATTGTGGGACTCTGTCTCTCATATGCAGCGAACTGTTCGTTTTCTTCTTAGGTAACTGCTCTACTTCGTAATATCTATTTGTTAACGCTCCTGATTGTATCATTTTGTCTAAATTTGCACTGTTTCTTGCATTTGTATTCGCTTTTAGCTATCTCTCCGGATCATTGCATGTCCTCGTTGCTTGTACAGTGCTTTGCCTGTTCCAATATAAGTCTTTCTCTTGATTCGTTCAAGGCTCTGACTCATTCTTACCGCTCTGGTCGGCGTGAAAGCCGCACATCAGACGCCCACCCCCTTCGTCACCTGTGCCCTGTAGGTTCGGTGGGCTTGTTTGCTCGCTTGAGTCGACTCCCCATATCTTCTGACAGCGCACCCAAATAAGGAAACGGTGACAGCATTAAACGCTATTGTTGGCTTGTCAGTTGAAGCCGTGGTTGAACGTGACTGTGAAATTGGTCCGAAGATAAGTTACCGATGGACTGTCACTGGGTTACAAAAATCTTCTAGCAGAGACTGCGAGGCCCAAAACTTCAGATTTCATCCCAGGTAGTTTGAAGAGCTAAGAAGCAGCTGCATGATCTAAGCAGGCGATACTTCAGTATGGGAAATGTGCAAAACCACGGAGCGCCGAAATGTAGAAAGAATATTTGGAGGATAGCAAAGAGTGGAATGTTAGAGCCAACTGACTTTTCGCCTAAAGGTTCCACCGAGAGAAATGTTGCCAAGCGCGCATGAGCCGACACACTGGCTGTGAGTCTCCGTCTTCCCGTAGTGCTTGTGATGTAAAGAAAAAGGTTAATACCTACTGGGCCAGACTTGTCTATAAAGACGCAGAGGGTGGCACTGCAGTCACTCGAAAAAACAGAAAAATTACCTGCTGGCTTTCCTATTGGTTCCTTTACAGCCCGTGTAATCACGTGCATTCCTTGTTGTAGTCTATATGTTTGTGTCTTGGCTTTGTAATATACTGCTATCAGTTTATGTAAACCCATCATTTCGTGTGGTCTTTCAAGCACGTTTCTGTGAACTATTTATTGTGTGACTGTTCACCTCCAGAACTACGCGAAGGTATGTGGTGTTCCGTGAACGTATGTGAAGGGGCTGTACACGGCGTACTCCTCTGTGTGCAGTTTTTTTTTGTACAGTGTACCGTGGGAGGTGACGCGCATGGTTCGACGCCTCCTTTGGACGCGTGAACATCACTATGAGGGCATTGCCCTCATCCGGCGTTGCTGAAGAGAAAGAAGCGGCAAGACACCCGAGCGGATAGCGTTTACCATTAAAGGGACACTGAAGTGATATGTAAACATTGCGGGATAACTTGCGCAAATTGTAGTCCGGAGTCCCCAGACCATGTTTCGACCACCCTGGGCGCGTTTACGCGATTTTATTTAGTAGAAAAATTAATTCGAAAATGCTGTCCCCCTCTGTTTACGCTCGCCCATTTTCTGCGGCGTTTTCGTGTGACGTCTAGAGGAGCCGAGCTCGCAATTGGCTGCGCTACTGCACGGCTCCCCTGCCTTCAGACAGTCAGTCGGCCCAGCGTTTCGTCCGCCGGCCGCCGACGGGTCGTCGCAATTCGTTCGCTCAGTTGAAACGAAGCCAGGACACGTTTGTGAATGGTAGAATCTGCCTTTCTTTACTTGGTTAGTTTGTACACTGTATCTAGCTCCAAGTCAAGGTCGCTTCACACAAGCGCTGCACAAGCGCACATGCGACGCTTCGCTGACTGGTACGCCAGTAGGAAAATATAAGGCCTCTTGAAGGCGGGAGAAGAGTCAGCGAAGTCAATATAGGTACTGAGGAAATAAAATCAACTGATATTTTTACCGTACAGCGTAAAACTAGGGTGCGGGAAGCACTTTTTTGCGCTGGGCGAACGAGCACAGCGGTCAGCAGCACGACTACGCATCTGCGAACGCTTTTCGGTCTACGAAATGCAATTGCTAGACGTGAGCTATTGTGGAAACTCGGGCGACGCTTACTGCACGAGCGCAATACAACAAATAGTCACCTAAGCTGCTTGAAATGCCAAAACTAAATAAAAGTGTAAATTGGTTGTACAATATATACCCTATATTACCAAGGCCAGCGGAGCCCGCTCGATGGCCGAGTTGTTTGGGGCGCTAGATATGCCACCGAGAGTATTTTAAAAGTCAGGAGTTCGAATCCCTGCGGATACGTGCTTTTATTTCTGTAAGTTAACTTTTTCGTTTTCCGCCGATGTTTTCTATATTGAGTTCACCTTTTTTTGGGACGCAGCGTTCATGGATCCACGAACTAGTTCACAAAACGCGCGCAGGCTGGTACTGGCGCGCTAGCGAGTTCTCGTTGGCGTGCTGTTGCCATAAGCACCTACTGCTTGCAGGCAGTGGGCACAGGCCAGAATGAACAGACCCTTGGCCTGGTGCGAACACGCTTTTTACGATACAGGCATGAGGGAGGCAAGCTCCAAATATGGGGGAAAAGCGCATGACATTTGGGCGTCTGCGGGTACGCGGAGGGCGTTCATGCGCTGCGTAGGTTTCGGCTAGTGAATGCTACGATTCCAAGCCGTCCTAGGAGGCTTATCTTTATGCATTTTTACAGCTGACAACATGGCAGAAGCGCGGTACGATGATTACTGAGTTATTGAAGATGCCCATCCAACAACGCCAACGGTTGTGTTTTACAGAACCGAAACCGAAACCGAAACTTGTTTCGTTGCTCACCTTGGGCATCGTCCAATCACGGTGCCCGCTCCTCCTAACGTCACAGCTTTAGTTGGTGCGGCCGCCGCAAACCGCGCATGGTAGTTTTTCTTCTTTCGCGCTTTGTAAAATAATTACCGATTTGTCAACCGAATAAACGATGAAAAGTGTGCTAATTTGAGCCAGTCTACACAGTGCAAGCAAAAACGGGAGCTTGACAAATTCACTTCAGTGTTCCTTTAAGGGTTGGCCACTACCGCTGAGCTAGGCAGGCCACGGGAGAGCAAAGAAGAACGCCGGGAGGAGTAGAAGGAGCAGGTTGAAGGAGCGCAATGTCCAGGTTGAAGACTTGAAGTTCGACGGGTTTTCGTGACCCGAGCTCGAGAGGGGTCTACCTAGCGACTTGGCGCCCTGCAGCCGAGGCTCGACTCCTGTATCGTGGATCCACGCAAAGTTGGCGTGCTCTGCCCTTGGACGACACGCGACGTGCTGCCCGTCGGCGACCGGCAGTGCACGGTTGCCTGCTACACGCTGCTACAGGGCGCCCGATCGTGAGCGGGTACCGATCAGACCTTTGTTTACAAGGACAACGGAGCGTCTTCCTTGTCAGCGTTCCGGCGTGGGCGACGCCGTCGTCATAGCCCCGCGACGCCACAGCCAGCATCGTCAACAGCACCCACGACGCCCTACGGGCAGTGCCTCATCGCACCGAACATTTGGTGGGGACTTTTCTTTGTTGTTTTCGTTGTAACTATTACTTCCCTGTGTTATGTATATTTGACGGGACTTTTAGGGGTGATCTGCTTTCAAGTATATTCCTTCGTAGTTTCATGAGTACTGTTTTCTTTTTATTATACGGATTTGTGCCGCTGTCAAACGCCCTCGTCTAATTATTGGCACTGTAGCAGGTACCAGTCGCCACAGATTACCGGAAAGAACCTGCGAAAGAGTTTCCCCTCACCACACCCATTTACGACTTAAAGAAATCGTAGCTATCCTTCACCAGTGCTGCGAATGGGAACAACGTAGTTTTATAGTTTGACGTCAGCCACTTACATTGCCAACGTCTTCGCCACGGAGCAGGTTGCTTCCGTCCTGCTTCTGTGTAGCACCCATAAAAAGCATGCCAACGAAAGAATGTATTATATAGGCTGTCACTCAGTCATTTCTCAGTTGACCAGTGGGCAAGGTCTGACTTCTGACACATAGGGAATACGGTGATTATAGGTAGACCGAAAATAGTAAAATAGCCTCACTCCCATCAATATGCTTGAAAACATTGTGCCACATCTTCTACTATAAGCAATACAAAACCGCATGAAAACTTTATTTGGCGCTAATCTGGCAATATTTTGACCTAGTGGTCACTGTTGATAGATTTTTGATATAGTCAGAAATCTGCAAAGCACTTCTGTGGACCATCCTCACTACCGTACATATTTTCGAAAGCGTTGTGCCATATCTGTCCAAGTGCCACAAAAGACCGTAGGGAGAGTTGGCTTGGAGACGAGCTGGCAATGTTTTCTCTTGTGGGCACTTGGACTCAGGTCCGACGACACAGGTAGTTGACCTGGTAAGTAGTCCCCAAACACTTTTGTAGAGAACGAACAAGGCAGTACTGCCGCGAAAACGGCTCAGGTAGGCGCGCCAAGCAACAATTCCCAAAGTGATTTACTGTCAAAGACCCCTGGAAGAGAACAACCTATAAACTGCACAGATATTCCAAAAATTACCTGCGGTGCCTTTGAGCACACAAACATATATTTCTTCGTTATATTCGGCGTTGTGCTATAATGCGCCCCAATTTTGTTTGGTTTTATTGTAAGTCTCCCTTTGTTAAGTAGTTAAGAACCATCACACTAATATCACGGGCAAAAGTCATGACGTCACTAATTGCCATTTTTACGTCGGTACAACGCTAGGCGAGGTCGTTGCTTTTTTGTGTGTGTTTACTGTTGTCTTTAGGGGCTTTTGTTGTACAAGAGAGAGGGCAGTGCACTGCTCAAACATTTGTGACCTTCGTTGTTTACTTTCTTGTATAGTCCTGAATTTTCATTTTGTTTGCTTTTTAATTCTCTGACAGATAATATACATTGAAACTACTTCATTGAATGATTACCTTGAATTTGCTAACTGCGCATTTCAGCAGATAAAAGTGGTATTGCCGCTAGTTTTTTAGAGTACTCGACAAAGAAAGCTTACAGAGTATTACGTCCAGCAAGAACAATGCTATAAACATTTGCCCGTTGAGTGGACAGTATGCTTTTTGGTTACTGCCATTGTGCCGACATTAATCCGCGACCTACAGCAGCTGCCCGTATCCTCAGCTGTAGTCTATAAATCGTCAAACTATTTATGCCCAACCACGTTGTGCCATTGCGATCAGCTTTTGGTTTCAAGTTTTCGCGAACATGAGTAGTTCACCTTAGTGAGGCAGGCAAATAGACCGGACGAGAAAGCTAACACAGCGAGGAAACCATGAAGAAGTGTGTGCTGCAGTAAAAACACAACTCCAGGCCTTATCCTCGCCATCACGCGCCGCAAAATTTAACGTCACAGTTTAGTGACCACATTGTGAAGACGGCAGGGCGAAACAATTGCTCGTACACATCACCTGATGACGTACGGCAACCAAAAAGAAGAAAAACATACAGCCAGGCTTCCCGAGAAAGCAGAAACTCTAGACAGAACTGAGCGCCTGTTGGGGTTTGACTCAGAAAGAGAAAAAGCCGTTTTTTCTCACCGACATAGCGAAGTTTGGGGACGGCCAACGAGTAGTCTTACTTCCACTGAAGAAGACGCCTTAATCCTGCACGTGGATAAGTAATACAGCCTTGATATTTTATTTAACTCCCAATTACGTGTAGACCTTACTGTTTTTATACAATTCATTTTTCAAGACACTTACCACAATGCTTCTGAAACCCGGGATTCAGAAGAAAAGTTGAGGTAAACAAAAATGAAGAGGGGGATTAAGAAGAAGGTGATGGAGAAGCTCAAAGTGAAGTGGCGCACTCGACGACGACATACCACCGTTATCATCAGCAAGGTGACAAGGTCGCTTAAATACGCTGTTGTGGAACCAGTAAATGCTCTATTGCAGCGAGTTAAAGTAAACAATGGTGCACTTCGGAAAACCAAAGAGGAAATCTATTATGGACTGCCAGAGGGCTCTAAGAAGGTAGACTACGAGGAGAACATACAGTACTGCGACAGGGCTAACCAAGCCATTAGCCTTTCAGAGCGAATATTGCGGCAATTTAGGCGAGTACAACCTCCAAACCCACCTCACAATGACAGAGCCTCAGCTGCCGGACCAGCCTCGACCAGAGGGAGTGAAGGTTCCCAAGCTGCGTCTAGAACCCTTCAACCGTTAACTGTGAGCATGGAAAGTTTTCTCAAAATTCTACCAAAAGCAGTTCACGACAGCAAAGACCTCTCGAAGACCGAAGAGAGAATTTAAGATAGCTGCACACCGGAGCAGCTATGGAAGCAATAAGGGGGCTTCGGGGGACAGGGGCACGCCCTAAAGACGCTTGATAGATACTGCAGCCAGACACGTAGCCAGAAAGGCACAACGGGCACGTGCCCTTCCACGACGCCCAAAATTTTTAATGCCAGGTTAGCGTCCGGTTGACATCACCTAGAACCGCTGAAGTCACCTCCAGGTTCGGAATCTGCAGTTTTCAGGACATGCTCGAATATTCAACACTGAAAACAGTCTAATTTCTGATCTTTATGGGTGCTCCAGATGCTGTACACGAAAACACATGCAGCCGGGGGACGCAGGTAGATCACCCGGTTACCAATAACTCCTGCTGGTCTTCATGCCGAATGCGCTGAGCGAAAGCCGGTACCCTATTGCAAGGCGATTAAAGCGGTCGTTCTGCTTAGCTGGCGGGAGAGTAGAAAAACACTTCTATGCACATACATGTCATCAAGAGTTAAGCATTATTTTCTGAAATAAATGTGTTCCTTTGGCAGAAAAGGTAATATTTTGACCGAGCTTGTGAGTGTCTTGTGTTCAGTCAACTGTCAGTATTTAGTAGGTTTACTTGCCTACCGACATCGCCTTTATTTGACTACTGTAGTTCAATGGACACCGTGGTGTAAACCATTGATTTCTACTCATGTTGCATATCCCCCCATCGACAAAACTCTACATTTTGCCTTGTTGCGTAGCTTTGTATTTTTTGGCTTTATCATACTGAATTTGTTCCGCCCTCTTGGTTAGAATGAAAATACTGTATTTGAATAGCGGCAAGTGTACTGAAACCATGTCTGTTCAAGTATTAACTGGAAATAGACTGAAATTTCACAAGTGTACTACAAGAAATACACTCAGCAGCAGTGCAGTAAGGTGATACTCTCTGTGCGATACTTATTAACGTTACCAGACCAGAAAAATAACAAAAGAGGATTACCTAACGATGAAGACGCACGGTCGCTTGCTACAAGGCCATATTACACAGATATGCATCAAGTACAGTCGAATGCGACTGGATGGTTATAGCAGGAATGCATACTTTCCAATGAGGCAGACGAAACACAACCTTTAACATATCTTTCCTGCAGATTTGCTTTATCGTGGGCGTAAATAAAAAGAAATACAGTTTGTGCTTCAACCCAACGATTTTAATGCTTAAATTAGAAAGGGTGGCAAGGGCGTCGGGGGGTATATCATAGCACGAAATAGCGACCGAACGAAGATAAGAGTGCGCAGCCTTGATTTTTGTGGTTCTGAAATGAACCAGCAGGCCTGTGGGGTCCTTCAGCGGTTCATGCTCGTGCGATAACCTTCGAGAAGTGCTCTACTGTACTTTATAGCTCTATAACAAAATTATCCTCCCCTTTCCGAAAGGAAATGGCAAAACGCGAATCTTGATCTTAAACACCGAATTCACAACTGCTACTGAGGGCTTCGGCGCTTGTTGGCCTCCATTTCTGCATGAAGAACTTCGAGATTCACAAGCCGCTGACGAGCGCGCTTACTATTGCACCCATGAACATGCTCACGATTGCGCGCGTGCGGATAACCACCAGCTCTTCGGCTGAACGAATCATCGGTCGCCTACCCATAAAGCTACAATTGGGAGTTCTTGGTATGATCATTATTATCATCTGGGCGTCTTACGGTGGGCTTTACTGCTAGCATTTAGCATACAGACATCACACTTTGAAATTAGATAGTTTAAACTTCGATTAAAACCAACGCACAAGAAGCCTTGCTTTCCTACCCCATACTCTCCCATCTCTAGGTCAGGCACCCCCTCCCTCCCCGAGAGAAATTCCTTTCAGCGCCAGTGACTGCTGCAAAGCTTTGGCGATAAAGAAAAGAGTCAACAATACCTTATGGCCAAATTAGGGGCTCTTTCCAACGTATCTTCATCCAATGACGCACACGGACTACGCCGCTTGTATAACTTGCAAGACCACATTCGGGTCCTTGAAGAACTCAGAATCAGTTCGTCTTTATACACAGCATCACGTAGCGACGTAATGCAATCGGAGCTACCAAAAAGTTTACTTCCCCTTTCTCCTAACAGCCCGGTTTGTATTTCGCGCGTTCGTTTTTCGCACTGCCTTGATAGTAGTACGCGTCGCATCTGACAGATGGCGCCACCAGTCCACGGCGCGCGCGCCGCTCGTGGGACCTTGTTCTCGGCGGTTGCACTTGGTCTCTGCAAGAGGTAGCGTCAACATCCCCCTCGCGAGGGGCACGATCAAATGCAGACCATTTCCGGGGGCGCACGACGTTAGGTAGTTTGCGTTACGTAATGTTGTTGCACTTGTGGCAACTGCTGACGAGAGAGCGCTCGTCAGCAGTAATGTGAATGCGTCAAGGATATAAGGCGCGTCCGTAGCCTCCCATTCTGTGTCGGCTTTGTGGCGCAGTGGGTAGAGCACCATGTAGATTGCGTTCCGCCCGCAGGGTCGAGGGATCGAAATCTGGCGCCGGATAGTATTTTCTTTTATATAGTGTAGAGGGAGGGGTGCGGACAACGACGGTGCGGACTACGACGGGTCAACGCGGGTGACATCGTGAGTTACTGAAATGCTTTGCATTTAAAAATGATCGTAAACGTCCTCAAAGTACTCATCCGCGACACCAGAGCAGAAACTCCCACCGATCCGTCACCGAATGAGTAAGCCGCCTCTTTGGCGTCGGGCGTAGACCAGAAGCTGTCCGACATTTTAGAATTTCTCATTGATGAGATAAAAAGCGCGGAAAGATGCACTGTGGCCCCCCGTTCCACAAAATAGGCCAAATTACACAGAAGGAAGCAACACGTAAACAGCCACGCACGCCAAGCGCCGCGGCACTTTCCACTCATCGCGATCAGGCGATGAGGTGTTTCTTCTGCGACTCGACGAAACACGAGAAGCATTCCTGTCTATCCCCCCTCCCTACAGGAGGACAAAAATGCCAATTGGCCAAAGCCGGGCGCTGTCTTTGTTGCATATCTTGGTGGCACCCCTCGAAATGTTGCAAAATTAAAGTGAAGTGCTTTTATTTCGGCTGACACCGTGGCTTTCATTTGTGCCACGCCGACAGGAGGTTTCAGGAAATGATCGTGAGACGGAAACTAGTTTCAACGAATTTCCCCACAACTAACGTACATGCGGCCGCTAAAATTGCAATGAACAACAGAGTGGCACTACAAACGTTCCGCACTCGGGCAGTCGGAGAAAACAAATTCGATTATATTCATGGTGCATCAGGCGGCGGAAGTCAGAAGACCTGCATTCCTAAAAACATTTTTAGGATTCTTACCCTGCATGTTTTCGGACGAAAGAAATTCCACCTTAGCACATTTTAAATGGCAGATGCAAAGACGGAAAGTTGCTGCATTGTTTTACTGCACTTAGGCAGGCAACACAGCGATACTGAAATGACAATAGAGGCTATAAAAAGTTCCGTTTATTTTCAAAAACGACGTACTGGTTCCTGTTGACCATGCCTGAGTGCTAGCAATCGAGTTTAATTTACGACTTATAACCGACAAGCTCATTTTACTTAGGAATTTTAGCTGTACAGAGAATCGCGCTTCATATTACAGCCGTTCATTTGTAGGCATTATATCACATCAAGTCCTCACTCCGCAGAAAAAAAGTGGCTTGACAGCTATCGAAACAAGATTTATTTAAACATTTTATTGTTAGTTCAGCTATAACAAGTCTGGGACCATGGCGACAAACGTCTAGGTTTGAAAGATAAATCTGTAACGCGAAATCAAAAAACGACTTATACTTGAACATTTTCGGAGATACACGGCATGGGAATCACCGAGTATGAAAACATGGTCAAGAAGACAGCGTATTTTCTTTTGGCTGCATGTACACAAATGGTTACCGCTGTGAAGGGCCACCTCCTTGGAAAGAACCATTACTGAACTGGCAGACAAAAAAGAAATAGCGTTGAAACTCCTGAAAGGCCTGATCAAGAAGTTGTCGCAGTGCAAAACTGCAGGAGGAACTGTACTGCCATCAGATCCTACATGAGCTAGGTATACAGGGAAAGGGTGAGCAATGAATCTGCTTCTGAGCATCTGTACAGCATGCCTCACCAGCCGGTCATCCATATACAATAGAATACAACAAACATTATCCTAGTGTTTGATGCCTATTCCCGTGCATCACAACAGTCGCCACAAAGTGAACACCTAGAAAAAAAGGTCAAAGCTCATCAGTTACATGGTACCCATTCTGCTGAGTTTTTTACTGTGCCCGGTTGCTCTCGTGGCAGATATTGAGAATGCCTTCTTCTTGATCAGCCTGTGACTGGAGGACACGGATGCCGTAAGGTTTTTGCGTAGAGAACGCGCCTCTTCATCCCAAACTTCCTTGAAGCGATCGAGGAGTGGAAAATTAAGAGTTCCACAGGCAACTGCAGTGAGCCCGTACCTGCTAAAAGCGCTACTCTTTAGCCATTCGGGAGACCGAGGCGTCCGACTTCGGACAACTCAGAGCGTTCTTCAGGACTTTATCTACGTTGACGACATGGTTGCGTAGGGCGACTAGTCAGGACGAATCTTTAAATATAGCCCCAGAAGCAGGCAAGATAACGACCGATACTGGAATGCGCCTAAGAAATCGTCATCCAATTCAGAGAAGGTTAGGCTGACATTGAGCGAACAAGAAGTAGCGCTCCAGATCAGCCTCAAAAGCTGTTTGTGCTTTTGCAGACAAAGTCAACAGGCCAGATTCATTTCAACTACTGTCGTTTTAATCGCCGAATGCACAGGAGCACGCACTAAACACGGGGTGCTACAGGTTTCAACGAGTGACCTTGGCCCTTTAGCGTCGCCTTTTGCGGTACGAGCTAAAATGCATTTTCCGCGCCTATGGAAGAAAGAAGTTTGCTGGGATGAGCAACTGTTAAACGATTTATTAGAAGCGGAGTGGCAAGCCGATAATGAGATGTGACTAACTTGAAACAGCTCTTTCCTTTGATGCACACTGCGTAAAGGTGATGCTACTTGGCAGCTGCACATTCTATAAAGCAAAGCTTTTTACCTCTACCTGCCAACGGTTCCTTCGTGGCGTGAGGGATGATAATGGTCACTCACGGATCGCAGTGTAGATGGCGCGGTGATAGGACAGTGTGAATATTCATTGGCAGCGTGAATATTCATACTGTTCTATCACAAATGGCAGTGTGAATATTCAGAACACGAACGCCTACGTGCAGCCTTTTATAATACATTGTTCGATATGCCACCGTGTGCTCTTCTATGCAGTCAAATACTTTGCAGGCAAGGTCGAGGCCGTTCTGCAAACCACCATCTACGCGATAGAAGACCAGCTGGAAGGCCCCACACTGAAATGTTCGCCGCAAAAATCGGGACTCCTAATACTTCCATCCAACAACGGCAGAGGCAAGGCCAGACAATGCGAATACGAAAAGATCAGAATCAGGACCAAATCCGGCAACGTGATCCCAGAGGTGACCACAATCAGCATCCTAGGCATGGTCGCCGAAAATCACGGAAGAAACGGCGAAACCATTACCAATCTCGCAGCAAAAGCTGCCAGCGCGACACGCCTCCTCAAACGAGTAACATCCTTGAAGGCAGGAATGAGAGCGGAGAGCCTAACAGGCTCGTACAATCCTTCATTATCAGCCACATCGTGTACGTTGCAGCCTTCTACAGATCGCCAGGGCTATCGCCGACGCAGACTGCCGCTTGGTGCGCAGTGACTGAAGACAGCCTGTGCGGAACTTGGCCAAAGGCCTATTCTGAGGGAGGTCGAGCGCGTATTGCGAGCGTCCAAACTTCAAAACAGAAAAGTGCTAATAAACTCGTTCCCGGCGCACAGGGGCCACAAGTCGGAATGCGACCACAACCACAACATGGCAAACGCAGCGGCTGGAGCCCTAACAAACCCTGCCCCGGCGATCAACCGTTCGACGGGATTCGAAGTTAAAGACCGCATGACGGACTACAGCGACATCACCAATGCCTACCGCATGGCTCGCAGGACTCTGTCACCCCCGAACCCAAGCCTGAGACGAGCGGAGGTGGTACTACTGGCACAGCTCCATACCGGATCGCTACCGATCCCGGGACTGATACCTAATGTCTAAAGTCAGATGGCAGATAAAGATGTCTAACTTGGCAAGCTATAGTTGCATACAGAGTGCATTAAGTACACGAACACTGATGAAATATGATACACACAGAAGATACATTCTAGAGATGCGACTGGAAAAATTCAGGGGAATAGAAGCACACATGTATCAGTTACAACAAATCCGCTTGCGACCACTATAGCGACACACTAAAAGAACACGTACCCAAACACCACGTAAAAAATGTAGGGGACTTACACATTGCCATTTAAAGCCCTTGCTGCGAATAGCAAATGAGGCTACTTTTGAAGGTAACTAACAAGTGCGGCTGCTCAGTGTCCTTAACTTTTCTCATGGAAAACGCAAATGCCGTACTTGTGGATTCTGCCGGGCGCGTATATTCTGCTCACATAATTGAAAACTTGAGGGGACCTAGAGAGTATATTGAATGGCCAGTAGTTCGGATATGTATCACTATAGGCAAGAAGACAACGCACGTCATGATTGGGCACGGGTGTGAACCATATTTTTAAACACTTTTACAATTTAACTACACGAAGCAAACAGAGCAGAGTATAAAGTCCACAACAAATTTATTGGCAGTCTAGATCTCATCAAAATTGCAGCCAGCACGTGCCTGTATAACATGACTGGTCATTTTCAACCTTGGAAGTGACGTCAAAATTTGCTGTTTTCAAAATGGCCAAACTCTGAATACGGTCTCCTCTGAATACTAGTTATGGTTCAGAAAGTTGATCTACAATTGGCTTTTTCTTGATTTGTAATGTGTGTTTACGACCCGCAAATCATTTTTTTTGAAGTATTGATGTATTTATACCAAAGTTTTACTACTCCGATAATAATATATGAACCCAAATTTTTATTTGGTGGAGAAAAACCCGCAGATATTTCCTAATGTAAACAAGTGAAAAGTATGAATAAATAGAATGACTGAGATCAAATTATGTGGCCGTCAAATAAATTGAATGAATAAACGCTGGGTGAAAATTAAAATTTTGATTTTTTTTCGAATAAATATGAACTGTAAATTATAAGTTTTGTATTGAACGGTATCCTGAAAAAAATTGCTTTACTGTAATAACAGCCTCTTTCTAACATCTAAGGAATTTTCTAGGAACTTCTCTTGCTCTACAGGTGTCCAACATCCGTGCATAAACACCTTCTCACCACCTTTAAACAAGCAGCAGATAGGTGTTTGAAATACATGTTTCCAGTTCTGTGAAGCAAATTGAATCCGGGCACAACATTCACATACATGGGTTGCAGACTGCAATTAAGAAGCACAGGTATGGCAGCTCAGTACCTTTAATGTCTTGCACAAAAAACAAAAAAAAATGCTTCACATTTTTATTCCGTCTTGCACTGTGGTACCGGGGTTTTTGCACCCGGCCGCGGTTCCTGAGAAAGACACCAAGGCTCCGTAAAACCCCACCTTTACTTGAAGTCCCGTTCCACGAGGGTCCGCCTGATAGCAGCTCCCACTGCGCACATGTAGTCCAGACCCATCCGCCATGTTCTGCCCTAGCTTCTTTCCAGCGACGCATCTTCCTATTCACCTGACACCTATCCATCCAGTGAGATTAGCCACTGCCACTTGTCTGATTACCCCACTCTCCCCCTCTCCGAAAAAAAGGTTGGGGCACAGTCCTCGACTTCCCGAGAATGGACCAACAGTAAATCAAAGGCATCAGAATTCGAGTTCCAAAATGATGCCATTGCCCACGAAATATCTGCCAACAGCAAGCTTGACACTTGAGTGTATCTTCAGAGATAGTACCCTCAGGATCAGGTCAGCCCACGTCCTGCCATAGACGCTGCTGGATCACTGCGTTACTGCATGAATCCACTAACAGATGAGGCCGTGTCCAACAGCCTCAGAGTGAGGAGGTACGGCCTTCCGGCCAGAGGGACACAGCGCCGGACGGGAGCCGAGAGAACCACCTATGAGTACGGTTCAAGGCACAAAGCACGCAATGCCAAGGGAGCACAGTGGAGAGGATAGAGCATCGGTGCCTGGAGTAAGCGCTGTGGCGCCGGGAAGGTGGTCCTAAGGCCAGAGGGTCAGGAGCCCAGGATGTCACCGGGTCACGGACAACATGCATATTGATGTGGCAGTAGCGAGAATACTCCCAATGGTGCAGCATCGAATGCGGGCACAGCCGGAGCTAATGCCAAAATGGGTGCTTGGCGCGAAAGAAGTAAAAATTAACGCCCCGAAACATACTTCTAGTTGGGAAGAAAAAAAAGGGTGCCCTGCGGAACTGATCAGTTCCACAGGGCACCCTTTTTTTCTTGCATCAAATTCAGGGGAAGAAAAAGGTAAACAAAAACAACAAAAAAATCTAAAATTGATACAGCCGAAACAAACATCCCATGGAAAGTAATATTACGTGTGCGCAGAGGCCATCTAGAAAGCAGAGGCGCCTCAGCAAAGGCAGATCAGTCCACGTAGCACTGCTTGTCTAGTATGTTCACTAAAATTGCACGTTTGCCTGTACAGCGGTTGCGTAACAGATACGTTATGGAAGATAGATTCTCGCTCACGAAAAAAGGCCCGTTCCAAAGGCCCGTTAGCCAGGCGGCAAATTTGCGTGAAGCGTCGCTCAGCGGGTGAGTGCGCCGGAGAACCAGTTCGCCAACCGCAAACTGAACATCTCGATGATACCGGTTGTACTGCTCCGCCTGCTGGAGAGGAGCAACGTCAAGCTGCTCCTGGGAAGCCGGTGTCGCGTCACGCAGGCGCTGGCGGACGGCAACAGCATGGGGTGACAAACCACCAACCCAGGTCCGTTTCTGGAAGTGTCCTGTGGAGAGGAAATGGCATCTCCGGACCGTAATTAAAATTAGCCCGAGTGAACCCAGTGCACCGATTCCCTATTGCAAACAGCCTAATGAATCTCAGGCGGCTTAGCATCCCTAGCCTTGCATTGCTCCGTGTGAGCAATTTGAATCGCCTTGAGGTTGCAATTCACACGCTTAGTTATAATTGCCTGAGGGTGATTAGTGGTCGTACGTTTCGGTTTCATGCCTACAGCCAGGCAGTTGGTATCAAAGAACTTGCTTGTCAAATACGTAGCATTATCCGTTATGAGCTGTGCGGAGAACGCAAAGAGGGCAAACACTTCCATTAGCACCTGCTTACGCTGGGGTATTGACAGTACGAAGCTGGAACAGCTCTACCCGCTTTGTGAAATGGTCTTTCACCACAAACAAATAACAATTACTCCGCGGGCTGCTGGACTAAGGGCCCATGGCAAATCGCAAGCCGCAATTTTGCAGGGATTCTCCAACAGACTGCTCCAATAAGGGAGGGCAACCAACTTGGGGTTTAGCTATCTGACACACGTGATAGCTTCTGACGCCCTCAGGACATCCTGTGCCTCATTCCCAGCCGCGTGACAGTCTGACATAAGCAGTCAGTTTTTGCTGCCAGAGCTGTGTCCAGGCAGTACTGAATCATGACATTACCGGATGAAAGCCATCCAAAGCTTACGCGGTACAACAGCGCAAAAGGGTGGCTCAACTTCGTCGTCTTCCTGCGGAATATAGAGCAGCAGAAGACCGTTCTGCGCCAGCACATATTCTTTTTCCCCGCACAACTAATGCTTGGAACAATACACCCGAAAGTGGTGTAAACTTTCTCGGTTCATTGCAAGCAAATGTTTAGTTGTACCTGTTTAGTTGTGCCTAGCGTACACTGTTTTATACCTCTTTCTTGTTCTGCTTTTTGCTGTTTACTGTTTGTGTTTCTGTATGATTGATATTGTCGCCACCTCATGCCCCTCCTGCTTGGGTTCCCATGACCAACAATATGTTCCTAACTAAATATATAAAAATCAAACTCACCGATATTACTGGTGGGTGATGCACCCTATGCCACGAGGTGCTCAATGACCTTATGGCAGAGTCCGTCGTCGCGTTGCGCCACGAGGAAATCGGCATGGCACCCCAGTATACCCCAGCGTGCGTCAGCATCCACTGCAGCATCCAGCGCCGGAATTTCAACGTCTGAAGATGACGGCAGGGGTGACCGCGAAAGCGCGTCAGCGACTTCGTTCTGCACACCCTTCCTGTGCTGGATGGTAAAATCGTATCCCGGAAGCGCAAGCACCCACCGCGCAAGACGACTATCAGGATTCTGCAAACGGTGCTGCCATGTTAATGCTATGTGGTCTGCCTAAATTGGGAAAGCGGCACTGTCTAGATAATGCCACATTTTTTCAGCGCGCACACGATTGCTGGACAATCGCGTTCAATGAACGTGTAAATGCACTCAGCTGGCGTAATCGTCTGGCTAGCAAATGCGACCGGACCGTCGACCGGACGAAGAACGCCATCGCACTCCTGCATGAGCACTGCGCACAGTTTATTGTCACTAGCATCGGTCCGTGAAACCAAGGGCTTGTTAAGGTCCGGTATCTATAACGCCCTTGTTTCTGCTAGTGCGTGTGACAGTGTTTCAAAAGCTTGGTGTTCAGCCTCCTTCCATTGCCTTTTCATGCCTTTCCGAAGAAGCTGGTTCAGCGGACGTGACAGCTGGGCGCATTCAGTAATGAAGCTATGGTAAAACGCTATCATTCCCAAGAAGCGCTGGAAGTTCTTAACATCACGCGGGCATGGATACTCTGTAATTGCCTTCAGTTTGGCATCGTTAGGACGAAGTTCTCCGTTGTCTCCGACAAAGCCGAGCAAGTCAACCATGCTTGTCGCGAGTTGAACCTTTTTGGGATTGATAGTGAGTCCGGCATGTTTCATGCGGTCAAGCACGAAGGATGCACTACATGCTCCGCAAAGGTACGCGAAAAGTCGACGACATCATCCTTATACGCCATAGCGTACTCATAACGCCCATCGTCAAGAACGATGTCCATCAATCTTTGAAACGAGCTCGGGGAGTTGTTCAATCGAAATGGCATGCGCACAACTCAAAAAGACCCCAGTAAAATGTAACGGATGTTTTAGGAATATCAATTCGGTTGCATTTCCATTTGCAAAAATCCGCGTGAGCAATCTGGAGTGGTAAATACGCGTGCACCACTAAGCGAGGGAATATTGGAATCTACGGCAGATAAAGCATAAGCATATCTCACAGTTATGCCGTTGAGACGACGGTGGTGCACGCAAAGACGCACCCTGCCGTCCTTTTTTTGGCGCTAACATGACCGAAGATGCGTGCGCGTTCTGCGACGGCCACACAACCACCGTGTTTATTATCTCCTCGAGGGCGATGTAAGCCTTCGCCTTCTTCTGGATGTTTAGCGACCGTGGACTGGTGCTCGAAAGAGGGTGTCCCCATTTCAATGAGATGTTGGAGGACGGTTGCGCGCACAGGGGCCTCCGTGAAAATTTCAGGAAACGGCTCCAACCCATATGCGAGATGATCCCTCTCATAGTCACTGCAAGGACACTCCTCAAGCCACAGCCTGATTCGCTCAGTCAACACCGATCTCGTTGGGACTGCGGCTGACCTTCGCATGATACAGATATGCGCTGACGCCACAAAAGGTATCAATTCAGCGTCTTTTCCCAATCTGTAACCACCTTCCACCAAGTCAAGCAGGAAGCCGTCACGAATGATGAAATCTCTGCCCAAAATCATGGGTACCGTGAAACCAGGGCAGTACGTAAAAAGCTGCCGACACCTTCTGCTTCCGTAAGAAATTTGCGTGCGCACGGCGCTATGCGCTTCAATAACAGCACATTTGGCCACTTGCAACGCGGTGCTGCATTTCCGCAAATTCACGCCAAGTACTCGTCAGAGTTCACAGACTGCATCCCCCATTAGTGACAAACTTCCGCTAGGGTCAACCAATGCGTAAACATCCGTTCCAAGCACGTGAACAGAAACATGTGGTGTTATGGGCTGTGCGCACACCTAAACACGGCAAGCCGTGGGTAAACACAGGTCCCCACCAAAAGCGAATTCTTAATAATTCAGTGATGGGTTAGTCAACATCATTGCCTCGGGCTGAATTCCCTCAACTCCATGGCTATTTGTGTTTTGGTGACCAACTTTCACACGAGACGCTCATGACGGATGGGTCCTGACTGTACACATCGGTAACGTTCGCCACCTTGAGTTCCATCAGGCACGCAGCCTCGACACCCTCCCGTCTCGACAACTGGACGCGAAGGTCCTCTGGTGTTCAGGGGATTTTATTGACGATCCTAACGGAAGAGACTCGGGTCGGCGAGCAGTGAGCCTATCAGTAAAGAGGGCCTGTTTTCCCAATGCACGAACCCTCCTTCAAACCATTGCGAAGAGTGGCCCCATGCGTCTTAGCATCTAGTGATTTTCCGCGCTCCAACTGCCTGTCGCCAAGGGCACAAGGACCTAGTGCACGGGGGGAATCCAAGCGCGCGGCGCCCGTACATGGCTGACTTTGCCCTCGTGAAGTCTCAGCGGTCTCTCTCCATGCACAAGCTGATTCGATTGCTTCCCCTACGCACGAAGGGGTACATAATTCAGCGCCGTTATGAGAGCTTCCGCGATTGACAAGGCTGATCGTGCAATCTCCTCCAGGCTCGAGTTCTTGCGAGTGCGGAAGCGCGGGTGTCACCGTCGTAAGACGTGCATCGCCATTTCGCAGTTAGATGCACCCGGGATAGCTCGTTTGAAGAGATGCGGGATAGCTAGAATGTATTAGAGCAAACCCCCGCACGCGTGCTGCGTACGTGCTTCCAACACATGGCGGAAGTGGTAATCGTAGTCGGGAGGCAGGACCTCACGGGATCGCACCTCGAAGTTTAACCGGGACGCAAACAGAGCTTGCACACGCCAACCGCCACCGGCGGGAGCCTCCAGAGCCACCGGCAGGGAACGGCCCAGGACGAACTCGTCCAAGGCATCCCGCGGCGACTTGTATACGGTGAGGGGGCACAGGAAGTCCGCCACTGTCTCGCTGTCATCGTAGCCGGTGAACCGTGGCACCGCAAGGCTCGCTGGAACAATGGCCTGTGCTCGGACCCACCGCGTTTTAGACAGAGACCTGCCAGCTAGTTGTGAGGTTCTCGCCAAAGTCTATGATGCGGTGGAGCACGCCGACGAGACCAGTGGCGTCCGCATCTCTTGCGGGCTCGCGCGGAGCAACCAAGGCGCGCCGACGGGTAGCGGCTCCACGGCCAAATATTTCCCTCTGACGAAATGCTCTCGCGGCACGAAGCGCACACAGGAAGAAAACATGGTTACAAACAACACAAGCCGTAAAAAGGCGCCTGAAAATACTAGAAGGGCTACCGAAAAATCCTGATAATCACTAAAGAGCCTCAATGTAATTCGCCCCGAAAAACGTCCACCGCGGAATAGTAAAACAATGAACAAGACCACAATGCCCTTCCCAGGAACCACGGGTGGCCCCACGTGCAGGGCACCGAATGTGGTACCGGGGCTCTTGCAAGTTTTCAGCATTCTTATCCCGCACGTTCCATTTTTCCTGGCTGACTTCCCGTGCTCACTGCGCACTACAAGCGAGTAGTTCCTGAAGGGGCTGGACTGGCAATCCAACTTCGTGTGATGTGGATATTATGGAGTAAATGCTGAAGCTGTTGTCCATATGGAATTCTGGTAATGCAACAGCTTTGTTTAAAACACAGAGCATGAACAAGGCAGGAAGCAAAACGCCGCTTCCTAGTGCGGGCAGATAACGTGACAAGCGCTTGACCAATAAGGCAGTAGCATCTGCTGCGAGAGAAGAAATTGTGCTGCCGCAGCGTTCGGCATTTCACTGCGGAGTTAAGTAATGAATTGTGGCAGCTATAAGTTAGGGAATTTGGTGCCGCTCCTGCCCATCCGCAACCATGGACTTCAGTTTTGAAGTCCGCTTTTCATTGTGACAATCTCTCGTCACTCTTTCACGCTTGCCCCGTTCCCCTTCTTATATGTCGTTGCTTAAATTGATCATCGCGCGTTGTCTTCCGGCGCATGCCCTATCAGTTGATTGGAGCGAATAGTCTTCAATTCTAGCTATGCTAAATACATGGATACGGTTGCAATTGTACGAAATGCCTCAAACCCCACTACCTCGTAATCACGCGCCTACGCACGTGCGTAGATGGTAAGCGGTTGCTGTTTCTGCGACAGCAAAAAGGGCAGAGTTGAAGATTTTGGTGAGTTAGGAGCCTTGATTTTGTAATAACGCCATTTTTCGAAGTTTCTGCTCGCAAAGCTTTTGTTTGCTTCACCGCACAGCACGCGCACACTGCAGCACCAGCACCGCTTGATGCCAGCGTACTGCCCGCCAACGGGACGTCAACTTTAGCATGAAAAGCGCTGATCACAAGTCAGGTTGGAGCGGATGAAGCACATTCCAGCGCATTTATGCCACCCCGGCGCTCGTGAGCAGCACCAGCGAGCTTCAGCGGCGCCAGAAGAGCCAACCATCCCTTTCAGTCGATTCGAGCGTCGATTTCAGTCGATTTCAGTCGATTCAGTCGATCCGCCGACTTTTCTGATAGTGACACCCGACCGCCGGCCAAACGAAGGTCGAAAGCGCTGAGTGATTCAAAGCTACACCCTCCCCCGTGGAAAGATGTTGTGGGCGGGGCACTCTGCATTTGTCCTTGGAACAAAGACGACGATTTGTTTCTGTGCGTGTGAATTTATTACTTTTTATTGTATTCATTCTCTATTGTCGAGTTCACCTGTAGACCTCCTTGTTTTATGTACCTCTGTTTTTGATACAGATAAGAATAGCAAGGGGCATGTCCGCTTGGTGCAGTTACCCCGAGGCGCCTTCGCTGCGGCGCGCATTGTTTTCAGTGCCCATCGGCTGTGATCCGAAGGGCCTTAATTGCGGTATATCAAAGTGTGTGCGTACGATGTGCAAGAAAAGGTGGCTATATTGTTGAACGCAACACGCCATTTTTACCCATCTAAAGATCATTACGTTAGTGCATAAAAAAGGTTATATTTAAGCATTAAACTTTCCCCACTACTTTTCTTCTTCCTCACAGCTTTGCCGCGTCAAGGCGAAGAACGCAAGACTTCAATACGGCGTCGCGGTGTTCGATGTGGAGGCCGATACCTATACTGGTGATAAGTGTGAAGCTTACAGCGGCGCCTTGCAGCGTGTATATAAGGTGGCGAAGATAGTAGAATTCTTTAAAAACGGCTTCACGACAGAGAACGACTTGAACAAATGTCTGGCTGTGTAGCTAACCAAGATATGAGCGATGTGAAATAATTTCTTCTTCTTTTCCCCAAACGTGTTCTGTATTCTTGTCATAGGCCATATTTTCATCATTGGCCATTTCTCGAGGCCATACAAGAAATACAACGGGGCCTATAAACTACGTAAACACGATTGTGAGCGGCAAACATGTGAGTGTCAGCTGCTGCACGCCGGCTGTGGCAATTAGGGGGAGCACACTGACACCATTTCTTGGTCAAGTACCATGTGGGAACGGCCGTACATATCATCGAGATCTTCGTGTTTGAAAAGGAAATCTGTTTCAGCCCTTTTTACGTGTTCTCAAACGCCTGCAATTGTGATTATTCTGGTTGTGTTCAAAACGTGTACACGGTAAGTATACTGCTCAAGTGGACCTGATAGAACTTCGCGCGTAAGTTTTCTCCAGAGAAACAAGCACCCAATGAGCAGCGGCAGTGAAGGGCGAGCCCTCGCGCCGGTTTTTTTTATATTCAAGCTACGAGCGGTGTGCTGGCGGCTGCAAACCCACTCCTGGCCACTCGGCTCGGAATACGAGACAGAGTTACGTCATCCACGGCTTCGGCGGTTTGAGTTTCCTCGGTAGTTGCCGGTACGCTGCTGTTAAATTGCGGTTCCTGATCTCGGTTTTTTAATAAAGGCAGTCAGTCTTGCATTACTTGAACGCGAAACGTTTGGTCTTTCTTTCAGTGAGTACGCTTCTCTGTCCGTCAATTCAGCCTTGTGGCCAAAAGTGCAAACAATTTGTCAAAAAGAGCACTATATTAGGGGTCATGCTGGACTTCTAAAAATGCTAGTGTTCATTATGTAGGTCCTCATTAGTTAGCGCTCAAAAGAACTAAGCCACATTTGAGAAAAATGTAAGTACTTAACCGGTAAACCATTGTTTCTATAGTAAGGAATACAAAATTGGCATTGTTTTCTTTACTTCAGCGAATGCGACGTGTCGTGTTAAAAGTGGCGCAGAGAGGCTTCAGCTCGTGGACGGAAAACGCAAGCGCAGAAGAAGAGAAAAGTGAAAAAGAAAAGGACTAAAAGAACGTTGCTTTTGCGAAATAATGTATCGCTTCCACGAAACGCCAGGTGAGGTGACGGGGGTCTCCCTGTCCCGAGTGCAGCATCCATGGACCGGTGAAGTGGAGCTCTGGCTGCCCGCTTTCCCAACCATCTGTCATGTTTTTCGGAGCAATAGCTTCCAACTGGAGTGGGAATGCTCAAAAATTTAATGCACATTAACAAGAGGCTTTGTGGGGAACAAAGTGTTGGCGATGATGACGATACGTGCAGTGCGCAACGCATATCCAATGGCGTGACCCTTGAAGACAAGCAGTGCACGTTCGGGCACTTGAACGCCTCATTCTCATTCATCAGAAGTTGTCTACCCACGGTGCGGATTAGAACGACAGTGACAGCTGACGGGGACGCAACCAGTAAAGTCATAATTTATATGTGGCGCTTAAATTTGGCTCCCACAATTTTAGGCCAACAAAAGTTCCGTACGCCATGAAGCGTCCAACACGCCTAAACATGGTAAGCATACACGGCTATTACGCCACCGCGGCTGGCAGCAGCCGCAATACAACGTACGTGGAACTCGTCAAGCGGCGAAGTTATGCCCATGCGTAGCTCTTTACGTTCACCATAAAACAGTTGCGCAAAAGTTGCGCGAGCAAGAAAGGAGCATTTGATGTGTTGGAAAGCAGGAACTTCTTTCGAGCAGCTAATGAAAGGGGGGATGAAATCTCCTGGCGAGATGTTTGGCTTATGTGAAATATAGACAAGTGACGGTGCAAGCACTGCTTCCTATTGACGCAAGTTGTCAGGTCCAACATGTGTGCCGTACCTAGAGTTCTTCCACTGTTACCACGTTTGGCGCGCCTCACGAGCGCGTTGTTTTCTACCCAAGCCTGCCGCTTCGAGGCTAGGCTATGATAGCAACCGCTTTCTGCAGCAGATGGTCGATCTGCCCAGGGAGGTAAAGCGAGCGCTGTGAGTGTCCGGCTTACGAAATAAAAGTATTGTGGTTCAAAGAGCAATTATAGCAAATATTTTAAACTTGTGTAATGAGTATGTTACGTAAAAACAGTGAGTGAAAGAACTACCTTTGTAAGTAGATGTTTCACTCAACATTACTGATACATGCAAAAACATTGGAGTTGTAGGAAGCTCAATTAGGGCGACAAAGAAATGATCCGCAGGATGATCGGTGATGGTTGCAGTTTCAATTTCTATGAGTATATAGGGTGGCACCCTACACAGAGGTAAACTCAAAATTGCTCCCACTGAACGTTCCGCCGGCCAGTTCGGTGTGCTCGCGGCTCTCGTTCTACTTTTCCTTTACTTTATTATTCTTTACCGGCGTTTTAGCGATAGAGTTAACATCACCATAAATTGGAGTTAAGCACTTCCGCCCCCTTCCCAAAGTAGCGGCCACTGTTTGATGCCGTTGAAACGATAAACTACCTTGGTACTGCAACCCGGACAATATGGAAACTCCTACCCATCTGATATTCCTGCATTTGTAAAGAATACCCCACGCGAACTCCGGAAACAGAAGTTCTTGGTATTGAATGGCGCATGTGAAGTACGAGTTATTTTGTAGTACGAGTTCTTTTTTGCCCGGTAGCACTATGTCGTTTATGCTAAGCTACGTTGTCATGTGACAATAGCGTTTTGCGACATCGTAGGTTACGTTTGGAACATTGGCAGCAATAATAAACCTATGAGGACGTCAGCTATTCTCTTCCCTTGACGTAGTTGATGCACGCACTTTTTTACGTATATTTTGTTGCTGTGCCCGAAAGAGTACGTATATCTTGTTCCTGTGCTTCAAAGCGTAGGCGACTTTGAGGCGAGTTCAGTTATGGCCATTCAGGCTGGGCCATATAGGGCTCCTTTGGAAATGCAAAAAACAGTTGCGTTAAAAAAAGGGGGGCAATATCAAGGCAGCATGAAACGCTTACTAGCCCATATTTTGTTTCTGTGGTTAACACAGTAGGTGCCTTGACGCGAATTCAGTTATGGCCATTCAGGCTGGGCCATATTAGGTTCTCTTGAAAGGGCAACAAACAGTTTCTTTAAGGAAACAAATCACCATAAAGGCAGCATAAAACACTTCTTATCCCATACTTTGTTCCTTTGCTTCAAAACGTGGGTGTCTTTAGGCGCATTCAGTTATAACCATTCAGGAGGGGCCATATAAGGTTCCTTTGGAAAGGCATAAAACAGTTGCTTTAAGAAAAAAAGGGGGCAATATAAAAGCTGCAAGAGACGCCTGTTAGCCCATATTTTCTTCGTTTGCTGGAAAGGGTAGGCGCCTTTTAGGAGAATTCCGTAATGGCCATTCAGGCTGGGCCATATAAGGTTCCTTTGGAAAGGCAAAAAACAGTTGCTTTAAGAAAAAAAGGGGGCCATATAAAGGCAGCATGAAACACTTGTTAGCCCATATTTTGTTTCTGCTTCAAAGATTAGGTTACTATAGGCGAATTCAGTTAGGGCCATTCAGGCGGGGCCATCTAAGCTTCCTTTAGAAATGCAAAAAAAAGTTCCTTTAGGAAAAAAGGGGGGGCAATATAAGGGCAGCATGAAACTTTTCTTAGCCGATATTTTGTTCCTTTGCTTGAAAGAGTAGGCGACTGTGAGGCGAATTCAGCTATGGCCATGCAAGCTGGACCATATAGGTTCCTTTGGATGGGCAACAAAGGTTTGCTTTAAGAAAAATAGGGGCACTCTACGGGCAGCATGAAACGCTCTTTAGCTCATATTTTGTTCCTGTGCTTGTAAGAGCGGGCGACTTTGAGGTGAATTCAGTTATGCCCATTCAGGCTAGGCCATATATGGTTCTTTTGGAGGGGCAACAATCAGTTGCTTTAAAATAAAAATGGGCACTATAAAAGCAGCATGAAACGCTTGTTAGCCCACGTTTTGTTCCTTTGCTTGAAAGAGTAAACCACCTCGAGGCAAATTCCGTTATGCCCATTCAGGCTGGGCCATATAAGGTTCCTTTCTAACGGCAAAAAAACAGTTGCTTTAAGAGGAAAAGGGGCACTGTTAGAACTTTTGATGACGGCGAGAACGACGCAGACACCGAGCTGAACAGACGCATAGGTGATGAAGGCGAAGACGACCGTGCGAGGCGACGAGATGGCTGCTCACAGTTTGGTTCTCTGTAAATAATGTAAATATATTGGCTTTTCCTAGACGACTGCCTCCTCTCTTGCCTCCCTGGACGTTTTCCACATGGTGCCGACACACGGGACGTCTAGCAACACCACGACGTGAGCCATGGAGCAGAAATTTACTTTTTGACCGCATTGCTCACCCCGAATCGTGGAGTTGGTGTCGAGGCGGATGAACCCGCCGCAGATTGCTCAGAGAAGCCTTCTCGACTTGAACCGGAAGCTCATCACCGACATAACGCCTACTCTCGGGCAAACCAAGGACGTCGAGGCCGCTGGTTCGTCAGCCAGGCTCCAGCACAGCGCCGACCGCCTTGCTGCAATCAGCGAGAAGCTGGGTGCCCTGGCATGCGGAACCAGAATTCACGGCCAACACGACGACGCTTAACAATTGGTGGAAGAAGCTCACAGGATAATCGCTTTACTGGAAATAAGATTTCGCGGACAAACTGCTACAATGACATCGATGTGCATCCCAGTAATAGGTCATCGAGTTCAGGAAGGTTCAAGCAAGCCTGCATCACCAGCCCAAATGACACAATACGCTTCAATGAAGAACTGCTCGGCTCAGACGGTGCTTGCGATATGCCAGGCAATTGTGCCTCGCTCGACCAGAACGGAAAATGCCATGATAGTGGGAACGCCAAACCAGCAGCGAATAGAAACCCAGCAAGAACCACCGCAATCCATGTCGGCAACACGACCATCAGAAGAAACAGCCTGGATGAGGAGGTGGCTTCAGAAGGTATCACCGCCAAAGTACCCACGACAAAAGGGCTTGAACCATTTTCTGCATGTTCGTATGCGGCCATGAGATCTCCTGGAAACGGTATGCAAAACGACTTGTGCAAGAGAGAAAACGGTGAACTCCGCGGGAAAGTAAGGAAACCTGTCTCGGACAATATGAAGCGGTCACTACAAGACAAGCTTGCCCTAGTGTCGGAGAGTTGTGGCAGCGGCAGCAGTGAACGCGATATTCATGAAATCACGGACATGACGAGCGGTAACGTTCACTTCGGCTTGAGAGACTTTAGAAAAGGCCGCACATCCCGCTCTTCAGGAAGGACGTCAGATAAAAATGCTGCCGCAAGCATGACTACCCAGGCTGGTAAACGTTTTCGAAAATCTAAGAAGCCTGGACTGCATGGTACCGCTTGGATTCGCAATGCACATGATACACACATTCAAGGTTCCCTCCGGCGTAAATGCCTGACGTCGGCGAAACTGCATCTTCAGTCAGTGCCCAATCTGAACTACACAGAAATATATGACTGGGACGCATCACCTGATGTGATCATCATAAACAAGCACATGATGAAAGTAAGAAGAAAGGCAAAGTGTAGGAGAAAAATAAGACCGAAGATCAGGATAAAGGACTAACACAGACGCCGCCTGGACCTGAATGGACCAAACACATTCGCAAGGGCTCAGACAATACCTTCATCTGTGTGTTTTATCCCGCTACACGAACTGTTGTCGGGCGGGAGAATGTTAGAACTTTTGATGACGGCGTGAACGACGCAATCACCGAGTTGAACAGACGCATAGGCGATGAAAACTAAGAGAACCAGGCGAGGTAACGAGATAGCTGCTTTGAAAACAGTTCTCTGTAAATCGTGTAAATATATTGCCTTTTCCTAGGCGATGGCCTCCTCGCTTGCCTCCCTGGACGTTTTCCACAGACAGGCTAAAGGTAGCCTGAAACGCTTGTTAGCCAATATTTTGTTCCTTTGCTTGAAAGAGTAGGCGACTTTGAGGACAAATCAGTTCTGGCAATTCAGGCTGGGCATTGTAAGGTTCCTTTTTAAAGGCAAAATACAGTTTCCTTCAGAAAAAAGGCGGGCAAAATAAAGGCAGCATGAAACGCTAGTTAGCCCATATTTTGGTCCTTTGCTTAAAAGAGTTGGTGCTTTGAGGCGAATGCAGTTTTAGACATTCAGGCTGGGCCATATAGTGTTTCTTTTGAAAGGCAAAAAACAGTCGATTTAAGAAAAAAGGGCAACATAAACGCAGCATCAAACGCTTGTTAGCCCATATTTTGTGCCTTTGCTTGATAGGGTAGGCGACTTTGAGGCGTATTCATTTATGGCCTTTAAGGCACGGCCATATAAGGTTCCTATTTAATGGGGAAAAACAGTTGCTTGAAGATAAAAAGAGGGCAACACAAAGGCAGCATCAAACGTTTGTTAGGCCATATTTTGCTTCTCTGCTTGAAAGGGTAGGCGACTTTGAGGCATATTCGGTTATGGCCATTCAGGCTGAGCCATACGAGGTTCCTTTGGAAAGGCAAAAAACAGTTGCGCTAAGAAAAAAAAGGGGAACTATAAAGGCAGCATGATACGCTTGTTAGCACATATTTTGTTCCTTTACTAGAAGAGTAGGTGACTTTAGGCGAACCCACTTATGGCCGTTCAGGCAGGCCATATAAGGCTCCTTTAGAAAGGCAAAGAACAGTTGCCAAAAAAAGGAGGGCAATATTAAGGCAGCATGAAACGCTTGTTAGCCCGTATTTTGCTCCTTTGCTTAAAAGAGTACCTGCTGTGACGCGAGTTCAGTTATAGCCATTCAGGCTGGGCCATATAGGGTTCTTAATGGAGGAGCAACAAACAGTTGCCTTTAGATCAAAAGGGGCACTATAAAGGCAGCATGAAACGCTTGTTAGCCCGCTCGTAATAAAGGCACTGTCGTACGCCGGCTCCTAGCTGGAGCACTAGTTTTGAATGGCAACTTGACACAGGGCACCAGGTACGAGGGATTGTGCCAGCGGAATATTCTTCACGTAAAAAACTTGCGTAATGAGCATTTTTCAAAACGTTACTGACGATATGTACCACCCTCAATATGCACATTGCCCTTTTAGGAATTAAAGTTGTGAGCGCTTATGATTCCCAAGGGCGCATCGAATCAACCACTCAAAACACCAAAAAATGATAATAGGGGGTGTGAGAATACTGAGACGACACCTGGGCTTCTCGCTCTCCCTCTAATTCTTGTTCTGCACAACTGAGCTATTGATGCTTGAGGTCCACCCGTGCTGAGCTTTACTCGAAACTATGCTCTGCAAAAAGGTAATAGGAACACAGCTAGGCGGAGAAGCGAGGGATAGGGGCGAGGACGCAAGGAGACGACGTGTAGAATCGGGGAGTGCGCGTGCCGGCGCCATGTCCGCGTTGGGAGATGGGAGTCGGGGACTGGCGGCGAGCAGTGATGTCTTGGCAAATCAATTGCAAAATTGTGAGAACTTTTTGTTTTGTGCTGTGATTTCAAGATTACGGAAAATATATTCACCCAAGCATCGCGTTGACCGATATGCCGTTTCAGAAAAAACTAGATTCTGGAGACAAGCTGCTGGGTTTACTGGCTAATTGTTCGAACGCCCAGAGTTGGGGGGGTGGAGCGTAAAACTCATAGCCCGCCCTTTGCTACTACGTGATGCTTCAAGGTCTCGACCGTAGCCTAGAAACCACCTTAAAACGGAAAATGGCGTTAATTACATGGAAATAATATTGCATTCAACTTTGTGGTACCTTACACACGGGAAAGGTAGGAAATGATATATTTGCGCCCTTAAAGAGCGTACATAAAAATGGGAACACTGTTTATTATACTCGATAAAAGGCCGCGAAGCATTGACTTTCCAATGATAAAAACCCACTCTCCTGTGCAAAGTATAGCGCGAAAGCGCTCTTATATTTGTCCCCGCGTTCCTCGCACAGGTGCAGGTCATGCTGACATCGTTTTTGTAAGCATGGCCTTCTCCTTCTCTCCTCCATAATCTACAAGTGCAGCCAATTTACCATTGTCAAATGTGCTGAACACCCCCTTCACCCTCCGTCTTCACGTCAGCGTGAATGTGTGCTTTTGTTCACACAGTGACTGTGCAATGAGATACACGCGATAAAACAAACTCTACCCGAGGAATCCCATGTGGACATGGCATCGAACCGAAAGGCCACTGTGACGAGTTCGCCTATGACGAGTTGTCCGGCCTGCGGTGGGCTTGTGGCGAGTGGGCGCTGGTTCCCGCATGAAAAACCCATAAAGACGCTTGCGACTAACAATGGTCTTATAGAGACAGAAGTATCACCCTACGCTTTTTTTTTGCACGTTGGCGTTAGTTCTTCCTTGTGCCACTCAAAGAATAAAATACCAATTTTTGGGTAGCCCGTACCTGCTCTTTCGTTGAACAAGAAACCGTAATACATCAGTTATTCATAATCACCGGTAAACGCGTTTAACTCAAGACAGAGAAAACTTCGCTTGATTTGAAAAGCATTGACCTCCTCGTAAAACGTCACAGAGTGGCTATAGAGCGACATGGTGCAAGAAAAGTTATTAGTACTTCCGCTTCGGGAAGAAAGACAAGCAGCAAAGCTCAAGCGGTGATCTGCGTTGAGTGAGACAGAGATAGAATTTTCTTTGAACAGGCCGATGTCGGTGCTGGCAAAATCTGGTTTTTATTGGGCCGAGATTGCGCTTAGACGAGTACTCCACAGGAGTCAGTGCCCCGCACGTGGTCAATGTCCCGGGCGAGGCGAGGCCAGAGGATCGGGAAATGATCTGGTTTAACAAAATGTGTTGCTGAGCTAGTTGGTACATAATTAAAGAAAAAAGAAATCCTGGCGCAAAGAACACGTGGACGAAGGCGAGAAGATACGACAGATACAGGCGCCTGGTCTGGAGTCGGATCATTGGATGGAGAGCTGTCGCAGGAGTCCAAAGAAGCGGTACGTTTGTTTTGAAGTTCCTATTGAATGTACTTCCGTGTTAATTAGCGGAATAAAACCTTGAAAGATTCAGGTTTTATTCCAGTGGACCTTCTGGAAGCTGTCGGTTTCTTTCCAGTCGAAGGCCGTATATTAAGAAGACAGCTTGAAAGCCAGGCGTCCGGTTTACCATCTCCCTCTAGACAAATTAAAACGGGGATCAGGCCGCCGTATTTGTGTGTTCCCATGCACGCCGAGCCACATCTTATTTTATACGTACAAAGCCAAGGCTCACATCAAGCCGGCGCATACAGCTGTCGGAAGACGATGCATCGGCGCGGTGCTGTCCGCAAGAGGCGCCTAAATTATGAAGGGCAATAGGCCTCACCAAACCCGAATTTAAAGGAAGCAGTTTTTTGGTAACTAAAACGAAGTGCCGGGAACCCAGTATTACAAGTTCAGTTTCCAAAACCGATAAGTGAAGGAACACCAAGTGTGTCAAGAAGATGCGCTCCACCTGCTACCAATCGAACCTGGGTCCCTCGTGTTATAAACCCTACGTCTGTCCCAGTGCGCCATTCAGAGACGGTTGGAGCAGTTTGGATTTCGGACTTCGACATTGATTAAGGTTGCAGGAAGGAAAAGTTCGCGCTATAACTTTTTTTAAATGCGGAGCATTTCTTAGGCTCACCCGGTCTTCTGTCGTTGATGGCGGCGCCGTCCTCACGCTCACTGCGCATGCGCAACCCTCCTGCCTACACCCACAGCTCCGCGATACTACATTATAAAAAAAAGAAATAGTTAGCGCCGCCCGGATTCGATCCCACGACTCTCTGGCCGCAACGGGAGGTACGCGGTGCTCTTTCCACTACGCTATAAATCCGGGACAGGAGCAAGTGCTACGAACGCGCCTTATGTCCTTGACTCATTTAAACTACGTCAAGAAGCTACTGATACAACGAAGGCACGCGAAGCTGAACGTCAACGGAAACGACGAACTGAACACTTTAGAGGGGGAGGCTGAATTTCCCGTGGGAAAGGTGTGGCGGGAAGCGCCACGCGCCTTGCAGCTCAACCAGCCCCGTCCGCAGGGCCTCTGATGCTGATTGTGGCAAGATGCCCCTAGGGATTGGCCAACCAAAGAATCCATCACGAGATAGTTTTGCGTTCAACTACCGTCGTCATCTTCCCGTAGGGGAACCGCCGAAGAAGAAGAAGAACGAGAAGACAAAGCTGCGAAGAGGAGGGCGTGTACATTGCTCTCAGCCGGTGCACCAATGTCAACAACTTTTACCTCACCAAAGCTGACTGAGACTACCGATTCTACCACAGAGACAACATCGACAAGAACTTGATGGACGAGTTTCGGCGCCTCGAGAACCACCGCCTACTCACCGTAACACAAGAGCACTTGCGTGCCTTTGCCACCGGTGTGGACCCGAACGCAGAATTCCCCCTGGCGCTAGTAAAAACCAGATCACTGAACATAACGGCAACACAATGGAACCACACGGAACCGCCACGATGATTCGCATCCTCGTCAGGGTTCCCCACGGGAAGATGGTGTAATTTTGTTTCTCGCAAAAGATGCGCCTTGGTTTTTGCTGTTGCACGGGCGTTTTTTACGTAGAAATGTTCATTGGCTCAAATAGTGCTTTCGCTCATGAAAAGGAACTACCTACACAAAAAGGTAAGACGGGTGCAGCGCGGGAGCACTCTGCTAAGTACTAGTTCATGCATTGCAGTTGAGACAAGGACAGAAAATTTAGCGTGAGAGCACTGGACTGCCCGCCGCGCAGATAAAAAGCACCAGTGGAATGGCCACAGGAAAATATGCGTCGGCATGAACGCGGAGATGTGGCGGCCTGACGGCCCTTTCGGGATTGTTATGGCTCAACGTGAAGCCCAACGTTATGGTTTTAAATCTCTTACTACCAGCCGGTATAAACAGGTTAACGTCCAGAAACTGTTGCTGCTTAGGGGGATACCGCTGCCATTAGAATCTTATGGCTTATTTCTCAATTTTTAGCTCAACGCGACATCAACATAACGCCGGGAAATCGCCGATATTCACTGGGGGTTCAGAATTGACGATAACAATAGGCCGAGCAGAGGTTGATTTATCAAGTTGGGTGACTAGAGCGCCTTCAGATGACACTCCCGCTCAGCTATACAGCCATGGCGAGAGTGTTCCGTCCGACGACAGTCGAACTTCAAATTGGGCTAACACTGGCCACAACGTCTGCCCTTGTAGTATAAAAGTTTCGTCTGAGATCCCTGTTTGTAAGGGCTGTGGTTCGAGTCCTGCTCTCGCCTTTTTTTCGTTTGAAATCTTTGTTTTAATTATAAATATCATAGCTTGGGTTAGTTACAGGGTTTTAATTATTATTTTCTGTTCTTTAGGTGATGGTAGGCTCGTTTACATTTTCTAACGTTCATGAAACGTGAAGGAGCGCAAGCTATGGTTTTTGCATGAAAATGGCGATGGACGTCGCTTTAGTGGAATGCTTATTGTACCATCGGACGGCACCCTAGACACAGCCTTCACGAATTCACATTCGCTCAGATAGCTCTTGAAAACAATGTCCATGCGTCCCTCGTGTGTGTCATGGGATTCTTGCATGAAAGCCACCACCGGGACGAGTGTTGGCTGCTCAATGTTTTCATCTCTAGGGCGACATATCCACATTCACGCGAGCTTTTTCGTGTGCGAACAGGTCGATCATTGTTTCTTCGAATTTCGTTTCCTATTATGGGCTGAAGGTCCTGTCTTCATATACCCTCAGTACAACACTTGAAAAGATTTGGTCCGGACAGAAAGCCTTTAAAAAGCAAACAATATTTTGTATTGCATACGCAATTGCACAAAGTTAAAAGAAATAGAGGCAAAGATCGAGCTATTCGGATGCAAAGACGAAGGAAACAGCGGAGCTGGTGCTCTTCACCAGCTTTGATTTGTCTGGCTTCTATAGCGCCTACCTTTTTTTTCACGGCCAAAGAGGACGAAAATAAAGGAAAGTTTATCTAGAGCGAAAGTTTATCTAGAGCGAAACTGCGCCGTCACGCACACGTCACGCGCCAGCTCGTCGACTCCTTGCCTCCTGTTCATTTCCCCTGAGACATTTCGGGCCAGCATTTTCCTCTTCTCTACTTTGCTGCGCCCAGTTTTGGACGAGAGTGCGGCACGGCTGCCCACCGGAACAACTGCTCCGCGACCCACGTTCCTCACGGCTGCTTGCCGGCTCCTTGCCTACTCGCAACGTTCCCTCACACTTCTTGGCCTGGCATTTTCCTCCTCCCTCCTTTGCTGCACCAATTCTTTAGAGATCCCCGGCAAGGATGGAGCTAGAGGTTAAAAACATTTACTCTTAAAATGTGTGAGCGTGACATTTTAAACTTGCGGTACTGCTAAAACGAATGCACGGTCAAGACATGCTTTTGATCCGCCAGAGGTTATAGGGATCTTCTAAGCCGTCGTTTTCGCTCTCACGTTGGATTTCAAACAAGTCGCCTCGTAACTGCATGAGAATGCTTTGAAGTACACCATAGTGCAACCCTCCGGATCACACATCTACATAAGGTGTTAAAGAGGAGTAGCTTGAAGGATGCAATTCCTTTCATGATGGTTGAGTTAGCGGAGGACAGGCAGTGTGGTCAGTAGGCGGGGCTGCACAGCAAGAGTGAAAAATTGGGGATCCTCAGCTAACCTTATTTGCGAGTGCCTCAGTGTTTGAGAGCACAGAACCGTGGGGAAAATATTCGCGCCATTTATTACCGTTGACATTAAAAACCTTATCTTGGTATTTGTGGAGTAAGCCTTTTGCGTAAATTATTGCTGGTATTTATTTCTAGTTCTTTGCAACTACCTTTCCTCGCTACATTAAATCCTTCAATTCATGCCGTATATTACCAGAACACGGGCGCTAAAATTGCTCATGACATTTAAGCTCTCTTGGTCCTTTGAACGAATGCTTCAAAGGAAATCATTCTTCTGTTACGGGTGATATATCATTGGTACCAGCACGATGCGTGTAAACACCGACTCAGCAGCCAAGCTATTTTTCTGTTCTTTATGCATCCCAATATACTTTACTTCAACTCAATCGCCTGTAGTCGTTTGTCCTCCTTCCGTATCCACAATAATCCCTCAGCTGGATGTCTCAATTCAACCTAATATATTTAATAACCACTTTGATACCCAGATACCACTTATTGTCATTATATACTAATCAAAATCATTTAAATTGCCATTTTCTGAACTCAGGTGTAATTATTATTCATCAAACGAGAAGCGCCGCAACTCTAACAAATGTTCCTTTTCTGGCAAAGGACCAAGTTAGAGCAATGACAATGGACATGACTCCGGCTCTTGGGTGCAGTGTTTATATCTCTCGGATTATAAATGTGTCGCTCATTTTTTTTACAGTGGCGCCCACTTTGACACAATTCGTAGAAGAAGTGTCTTTGTTACGGACGCGAGCATTGTTTATGAATAGGCTATTTGGCTTCCTCTTTAAAAGCTGCAGCAGACGGCAGAATTTTTTTCCAACCAAGCTTTCTAAAACTTTCTGATGGCGTCGTTCGTCTGAGCGAAATGAAATTACAGGAAAGTAAACTTTACACATAGGGATTCACAAAACGATGATGCTGATAAGCGAAGCTTCCTCAGCCTCGCTGATGGCGCCGTTGGCCTCCCTGGTGCCTTCCATCGCACGCTCGGAACTTGCTGCAGGAAAGCAAGCTTAGACAATATATTACGAGAAGGGCACATCTACCGCTTCAAGAAACAAATACTTCCCGTGCTGGGAATCAAAAATGGGCGGCTGGCGTCACCAAGCCATCGTTAATACAATTGCGCCATTCCTGCAAGGTCGGAGCAGTTGGCGTTTTTCACTTTGACTCAGTTTGAATTACATAAACCTTCGCATTTTAGCCCTCTGTCTGTTAAGAAATCAGATTTGATTGTTTATATTCCGAACTTGCTGAAAAGGCAGAGCGTTCGGCATATTTTTTAACGTGGTGTTTGACACTAAGGTGGATGTGAAGGTGCGCCGTCTGATGTAATGTTCGGTTCACTTCCTTTTGTTTGCAAGTTTTTCTTCGCTGATATTCGTCGTAGATCATCTGCCATCTATAAGTACACACAAAAAAAGAAGTAACTGTAATACATTCTTTTTGCAGTAGGAATGTCTGCTACGCAAACGGGTCGTAAAAACCGACCTTTTTTGCAACCGGAAGTGAGTAAGAAGCTCCCATTAGCAGCGTCTGGAAGTTATGTACTCAAGGGAATATAGGCCGGCACGACAGTTCATCCGGCCGCTCAGGGTAGTCTCCGATTACCTGTGGTAGGAAACGCGTTTCTTTTGGATTGTTTTTGCGAAACAAGTGATACTAATATATTGATGGGACCAATGAAGCTAAGAAAAATCGCCAAAACAGCGACTTGGCCGAGGCACTAAAGAAAAAGTGTTAGAAAATGTGGTAAAGATATTTGCAATGCACCATCGGTTTGAGTAGCTGGCGTCGGCCTTACCAATTCACAATACAGAAGCCCTATTGACGAAGCTTTTCGCAAGTAAGGTGTCGAAAAGCAGCTTTGATCAGTTGTACGTACTGTATGCCGACCAAAAGGATGGATCTACTTTCCTGGAGAAGCTGCAGGAGCGTTAATACAAGAAGCCCCTCAGGAGCCAGCCCATCCGTATGTGTTTGTAGCTTCGATCGCTACACGGACAAAAATCTGCGAAGACTTTACTAAACTGAACACCCGTTCGCCGCCAGAACCTGTTGGTATAACCTATAAGGCACTTAAAAATTGGGACTAATTATCCATAGAAGCCCTCACAGCTTACATGAGCAAGTTATGGAAGAGTGGCCGCCCTCCTAGTACGTTGAAAACCGAAAACCAATATGACTACGCTTATTCCCAAAGCTGGAACGCAAAAGAGGCCTGACAAACGTGAGCCCATTTCTTTGAGCTTTCTTTTGGAAATATAGTTCGAAAATGTAGTCCTGAACCCCTACATCGGAACATAGAAAAGCGGTAACTCCTCCAGCATTTCACGGAGGGTTGCGCCAGTTGTCATCAATGCAAGAAGTCCACTTTCACTATCAAATCATTGATAACTCCGCGGTGTCCCCACTACACGCAAGAGCAATGTTGGCACTAGATCTGACGGAAGCTTTAGGCTGCGTACAACACAGCGCCATTTTTCCACACCCTTTCGCACCTTCCCGCTAGGCAGAAAGACGTCTTACGATAGCGCAGATTTCGTAGTGCAGATAACTACCCAAATACCCAGACCTCCAGTCGAAACACATACGTTCTGGCAGCCTTGAAATAGAACAAAGGTTTGCTCCATCTACTTTCTCTTTTCAACGTTGCGAGGATTAAGCAACCTGTTTTACAACGACGCATTTTGCAGGCAAGTCGCAGAATATATGCTGATGGCATGCTGATGATTTTGACCATGGGACGCAGCAAAGGGGTGTACACGAATGATGTATGCACCCGCTGGCGCGGTACAAGAACGCGCAACCTAAAACGCTTGACATTTTCATCACAAAACTCACAAATGCTGTTCTGCAATCGCGGGGAGGCCCTGATAAGAGATAAATACATCACCGCAACATAGAAATCCTGTTACAGGGCACACAATACCCACAAACGAATGCATGCAAAATCCAGGGCTTAGAATACATCAGACATCAAACAACACGGTAACTGTACCAGCCCTCCATAATACGGTTGTCTTAATTGGGAGAAACATCACCCTAGTAGCCAATAAACTCCGTCGCCTAAAAGAACACTATCTCGTCTGTTAAGTTCAAGATGTTATCACCCACAAAAAAGCTTGGATACCTAGAACTGAAGACGGCAGAGAAAGACAAAATAGAACGATTCAAACGCAAAGCTGCCGAGGTGTACGTAGGCACTTCAACTGCTTCCACCAAAAAATAACTGGGTATCGACATTCGGAATACTTTCGATGAAGCTATACCAGCGCGACGCATTTGAAAATACAACATGCTCGCTGAGACTTCAACTAGGCGGACCATTCTGAAGTTGCTGCAGATAGCTTACACGGATTTGAATGGAACCGAAGATACCATCCGAGAGGACCTACGAGCCAAAATCAGTGTGGCCCTGCTCCTTAGGAACATGCATCTTAGGTATCTTCAACGCCGCCGGCTGGGCTTTTCTAGGGCGCTTTACATGCAGTACTGCACAAACCCAATGGTACGCAACGTGGACACAGTGGGCTACCCTGCGAGCGTGCGGTATTGGTGGCGGTAGTAAGGGAAATACAACCTCATTCTGCTGAATCCGTAAAACCAAAATAAAAACGCTAAAGCAGGGGGCCTTAGCCCTCGAAATAACGCGCCCGCAAGGTATTACAATTATCATTTACTCAAACCCCGCCCCGCGGAACTATGCGCGTGGTCAAAATCTGTCAAAAGCCATCAAAATCTGCACAGTAAGATGACCCTATTTTGAAGACATTTCATCTGGAATGTACACCATATCACTCGTCTCTTCCGGGAAACGGAACGAGATTGTACAAGAAGCAGCCCGAGGATACGCCAACCAGACCGATTTCGAATCCAGAAGAGTGCCTTCTGCTACATCGTAAGAAACCGACTAGACTTACCGCAAGATTACCCAGAACTGTTGGCTGAGCCGACATAAATTTCTTGCTGCCCACGCTGCACTAGACAATTGCATACATTTGCATCGCGTAGGTTTCTATCAAATACATTCCCTCACACCGACACGTGTCACAACAACTATCCTGATATGTACACGGAGAGATGCATGGGATGCTAAATCACAGCACCCACACTACAACACATGTTCTGGTAATACCCTATAAAGTACAGGCGCTTGAATAAGACATACATATAAAAAGTAATGAGTAGTGGGTAACCGCATTACTCAGCTCTTTTCTTAGATACAGGATACTGTCACGGGTTCCTCACCGCCGTCTGACGAGACGGGCACCGGACATTCCCGCACGTTCCATGTGTCTTTAAATGAGATGACAATGAAGTTTCTTCTCTATTTTACTCTCTCTCTTGATTAGCAAAACCTTTGGTTTTTAACCGATTTTGTTAACAAACAAACGGGGCAAGACGCAGCCCCTAATCACAAACTCCGAATAAATATGATGCACTACGCGAGAATTTTTACCAATCATAGGTGAAAACCTTAACCTTGCTGCACACTGAGAATGAAATTCTAAAATATCATGGAAAGCATTCTTCAGCTTGGAAAGTCCAATGATGCCCAAAAATGCGAAAAGAAGTTAAGTACTTTCACTGTTTGCTCATATTTCCGAATCATTGATCGCGTTTACTGTCTCTTTGCTATTTTTTAATACTTTTCATCGCAGCTAACTCAAAGACGCCCAAAATTACATCTCTAATCAGAAAATAACACCTTGCAGCTGGTGAAATTTGAAATTTTGAAATATGGGTGACACCGTTTGTGAGCTTCAAAGTTAAATACTGCACAAAAATGCGAAGAAAACGATCTATTTACCGCTGTTTGCTGCTTCGTTTAAAAGCCTGGAACGTGCTCGCGGAATGCTTTGTTTTTGCTGTTTCCTATATCTGGGAGCTAAATCAAACACAAAGGAAAATTCCTGATAGCGAACAACATATCAACACTGCGGCCGACTTTTTGTAGCGTAAGCTACACCGGCCGAGGTTGAGTACTTTCTCGTGGACCTTGAAGGGCCGTGCCGTGCACGCGCGAGGAGCATTGGATTGGATTGAATTGCATTGCATTGTTTTGGATTGGATTGAATTGGATCAAATTATATTATATTATATTAGATTGGATTTGATTATATTATATTAGATTGTATTGTGTTGGATTAGATTAGATTAGATTAGATTGGCTTGCCTTGGCTTGGCTTTGTTTGGATTTTATTGTATTGTCTTGTATTGTATTGTATTAAATTAGGTTAAAAATATAAACCAATTGGAGTACGGGTGCATAGAGAATTAGTTCTGCACATTTGCCGGTCTGCGCATTCTAGAGGAGTGACGTCATAGCCACGGCAGACGCGCTGGCGCCGGCGCGTGCCCAGCTGCGCTCCGCGGTTGCGGAGTAGCCAAGTCTGACGCTGTGCCGGAGCCGTTTGATAGCCGTTTCGTGTGGCTCCTGGAGAGCCGTGCTCGGCATGCGCGAGGAGCAGTGACTGGAGCGGACTAGACAGACCTATACTAAACTGGATTGGATTGGATTGTATTGTAAATCGTTTTAGCAACAGTAAACATGATAATCAGCTAATCATAGACAACCAGGAAACCTAGGAATAACCAGCTGAACCTTAGCCCACGCTACGCATATCCTGACATAGCCGGGCTAAGCCACTGCTAATTTTTTTGCACATATAATTGTTTCCCCACGCAAGGCAGACTAACCTTTGTTTAGTGGGCTTGGTAGAAAACGCACAAATGTTTATATGCACATGAATCAGCCCCTGGTGCATCATATAGCGTGAGTGCGGGCCGAAAAAAGTGTCGTGCCCCAGGTTCGCCATTGCAAATAATAACATATGTAAATGTAACCTACCAGCAGACAGTTTTGATGACTATTTACAGGACTGCCCAATAACAAAAAAACACAGACAACATCTTTCTTTTGCAGAGATGCACAGAGTGACATGGCTTCCGCTTGTGCTTCCACAACGGTGACTATCCACTTGATGATTGATTAAGTTTGTGTAAATGATATGTTCGAGTGTCTTGCAGCACACGCTAGTCAGAGAAATAGGCCTGTAGTTACACTTTGTTTTATCTCCGCTTTAATATACTGGAGTTACGTTGGCATTTTTCCAATCAGCTGGTAAAACGCATTGTTCAAGCGACGTTTTGTACATGAGTGTTAAAAAAGGGGCGATAGACACTGCGCAGTTTTTCAAGACGAAGTTGGATATACAGGCTTGGTAGAAAACGCACAAATGTTTATATGCACGCAAACAACAATTTTAGATAGGGGACAATATTTTTCAAAAGTCATGAAGGGTTGAGTGGGAGTTGATGCTGACTATGCTAGCCAAAACGTTGAGCGCTAGAGTGCAGGTGGTCAATAGAGATGTTTATGAATGGTCTTGTTTTATTCTGCTTTCTGTGACAGGTAGCTTCCAAGCGATTAGTAGAAATGATTCAATGAGAATTGCAAAGCACATTTCGCGCTGTTTTGATGGCAAGTATTCTTCTCAAGTGAATAGTATTAAGTGCTAAGTGTTGAAACATTATAGCGCACGTCTAGTTCCTAGTCCTGTAACCTTTTTTCTTAGTAAAAAAATGTGCCGATACTGCTGCCTAAGCAGTTTATTGAGAAGCCAGTGATGACTTGATCACTAACACCGAAACAAAGTGGAATCGATTTGATAGACGTGGACACTACTTGGACCATCAGGCGCGCTAGAGTGAAGCGGATTTTAAGCCACTGTGATTTTTTCTGTGCGCTCAAATCACGCCAAAAAACACGCGACTAAGCCCAAGTTTGAAAGACAATTTAAATATTATCATTTGCCTTCCGCTCGTATATTTTCCCTCAATTTCATTGTCCGCAATACTTGTCTGGCGTGGTCACAGCTGCTCGTGTTTAAGGTTTACCTGACATCAACCAAATGTTTCTGCTGAACGCTACATAAATGTATTACCCGCCGTGGTGGCTCAGTGGCTAACGAACTGTTCTTCTGAGCCCAACGATGTGTGTTCGACTCCAAGCGGCAGCGGCCGCTTTTTGGATGGAGCGCGAAAAGCGAAAACATACGTGTGTTCGAAATTTCGGCAAAATTATTCCGGGGTCCTCCATTGCTACCCGCCTCGTCGCCTGTGTAGCGTCCGCACGTCAAACCTCATATTCGATCGACATTAAGTTTATTGCGACTGGGCTACGGCTTAGAAGCAATCATGTTACAAAATGAAGCCTGTGTTATTAAAACACTACGATTGCAGGTGTGCAACAGCTTTGCGTAGAACATCTTTATATTGATTCTTTTTTTTATCATTCGCAGTATTTTCACGAACCGTGGGGCAGATTTTGACAATAACGCTTAAATTGCACAACCACATAAAAAGATACGACGAGCCCGCCTGTTTTGCCTCCCCTCCATCTCCAGGGCTTCCAAACTAAACAACGAGCAACGCCCATAATTGCTCATCCAAGAATACAGCGCAAACTCGAAATAGTTATTTGCTTCTGCACTTATGCATTGAAATATGAGTAATATGTACCAAGCATTCATTCACACCGATGACGGTACACCGTGGCGGTGTAGCACAGAAACTTCTGAGATAGGTTTACTGCCCCCTAATTGAGCCAGGCCACTCGCAGGAGTCGCGTTGCCTCAGCGGGCCAAGCTCCTTTATCCTCCCCGGGCCCGTTCTGAACTTGTTTTGACGACTATCCGCCAGGTAAACGTCATCTGCTGAAGAAGTTTTTTTGTACGCTTGAGATAATGTGCTATGAGCGTGGTCGGCTGTGTTCGTCAGCGTGGCAATATAGGTTGAGCAAAACAAGAATTTAGAACCAAATTTTTAGAAATCATAATACCTCTACAGTTGGCTTTTATTCCATCCCAATTTATCTAAACAAACCTTGAAGCAACTTGGTCTCGTAAATCAAGCTTATTACATTTCACACCTTTTCCCATAAGCCAAAGAAACTCCGTTATTCTGCCTGATCGTATTTATTTCATGCAAACTAATGTTATATCGCACCAAACCATGAAATTCAGTTTTGATATCGTTTTAAGGTTTAATTGGTTCAAATGCATTTTAGTACATATTCCTAAAGACAGGTGATTGTCTGAAGAGGTGACTGACTTACTGGTCCGTTACGTGCAGCCCAAACTGCTCGAAGTACAATACTTCCAATTTCGGGAGTACTTTTAAACTATAGCGTATGGGCTCTCTAACAATTCAACATTGCAAGTTGACGCCTAGGAAAGGAACACTAAAAATGTTTGCCTGAACCTTCATTAGAGATTCTTTTCGGAATCTCCTGAAATATTACGCGTGCTACTTAAGATATCCAACTAACTTTTTGGTATATGCATCGCGTGCGGCCTCATAAAATGTATTTTTATATTTTCAGCCTAACCAACTCCAGTTTCGATCTTTATTACAGATTAAGTGAGGTATTTTTAGTAGTAACGCCTTATTTGTTCCACCCTTCGCTATATCAAAATTAGTTTTGAGCGTAAAAGTAAGCCTTACTATTGTACAAAAGGAATTTTAATACTTTTCCCCTAAGACGCCGCGAAAAGTCGAAATAGTTTTTTAAAAAACGGCATCATTCCCATCACCAAGAGGCCTAAGAAATGATATGAAATCGCAGCGAACGGTTTTGCGCTAGAGGCTTCTAATTTTGGGAGTGCATTTTTTTCATTTCACCGAATTGGTTATACAATAAAAGGAGCTTAAATATTTTTTAGAAAAATTTGCGCCATCGACGCCGTACCGTTCAGATTTCGCCCCGCTTCGTGCTGAACAGGCAACGCAAAACAATGGCTAAGAGGTGTTTCACAGTGTTATCTTCTCGCCGACCGCGATTGAAGCGAAGCAAGATTGGCGGGAATTCCGCTTTCAACAACATTCAAAGAAGCACACATCACCCTGTTATATCCAATTGGTTATTACTCAGAAATGGTATTCATACGAATGTGTAAAAACCGATCTCACAATTTCGCCCTGGGAAACGTTTTAAAAATTGAAAACCATTTCTTATTTTGCAGTTGTCGCGAGGCAAAAGTAGATGGAAATTAAAATTAGCGCTCAACTAGAAGCGCTGGACCCAGCCACATAAATGTCGGGAGCCCATTGCTTATACTTCGTTGAAGGACATCTATCTCCATTTTTATTGATAGCGTAATGGAGCGCAAGTGTTCTGTCTTGGCTTCCCTAGAACCGAATATCATCTAAAAGTGCCAGTTTTTTCAGGCGTGTGCCACCTATTTACTTCGACTTTCTCCCCGTCTTACCTTTTAATATCTTTCCTTCCATAGACTACTAAAATGATGACAAGAAATATGCAGGTTTGTTGTATTCAAATCAATTGCCGCGCATTCGTTGAGGTCGCGTGCTTTTTCTTTTGCAGCGCTCCTGGTTTTTAACGCGTCGATTGGTTAGTATCCGAAAAACCCGTTCAACCTGTATTTTCAGTTAGAAGAATTTTAGTGCTTTCTTCTGGTTTCGGTAGCGTGATTAGGAAAAATTTCCGAATTAAAGAATTTTCCCCAGCAATAATGGCCCGTATTTACTCCAAATGCCTTGGAAAAAAACAGAGCTTTGGAGTACCCCTGACATCACCTTTACTACGGCCTCTACACTGCTGCTTAATCGACCTTCTTCGCGCCGTGAGCGTGGAACGCCGCGTCCATGCGATTCATTCATGGTTTCACGCATACTGAGGGGGCGCTGCTATAACCCGAGGCGCTGGTAGAATCATTGTTGACAACTGTGGGCTTCTTGTCCTACACACAAAAGGCGTTTTAGGAATTTCTTTCCTGACGTAGGGGCGTACTGCCGTTCAGCTATTTCTTCGCCTGGCGTAGGACTATTTCGCATCTTGTGGTTGGACTTGCGGTTTTAAGCTAAGTGAAGCTGCAAAAAGACCAATTTTTCTCCACTAACGTGCGGTTCCAAGAAAGTCGGCTGCAGGATAACGTTTCTGCAGCTAGATCCGAGAAGAGAAAGCAGCAAGCCAGACTCACATAAAGACGACACAGCACAGGCGGAATTCGGCAAAGAGGACACATATATACAAGCAGGAAGTATTGAGTAAACGCTAAAATCGGCATACTTTAGAATCAAACGTTGCCAGCATGAAGAATTGAAAGTTTTTGTTTATCCATAGACGGAATGCAGCGCAAAATTACAATCAGCAAAGGCATTTATAGTAATATACACTGTATACGTATATTAGCAGGCAACTCAAAAGCTGTCAATGTCGTGCTTCTGAGCCCAGTTCGCGGGTTCGTTCCCAGCCGCCGCGACTGTTTTGCAGATGGAGCGGTAAAGTGAAATAGGCGGTGTCTCAGATTTTGGCGCATGGTTAAAGATGCTTAGGTGGTCGAAATCAACTCGCAGCCCTCCTCCACGGCGCACTTTGTAGCATGTAGGTGCAGCTTGTGTGCGTGAAATAACATAAATTCAGTGTTTTTTTTTACTGTAAGTTGTATGACGTTCAGATCACACCACACCATTTGCGCGTGCCGATCGTTATCAAAACATAGACACAGAAATCCACCAACCAAAAAAATTAATATTATAAAACGGCGCAATAAAATTAAAAATAAATAGGTACTCACAAAATTCCATCGCTATGTAGGGTGGAGTGTAGGGACACTAAGAATATTGTTTTGGCCGGTGGGGAGCTTTTTCATGAATGGTGTGGGTTATTGCGGCAAACATTACTTGGCAACACAAGGCAGAATTCGTGGCGGACCTCGTCTTGCTTCGTGATTGTGGGATCAACGTGCATCTGTTTTAGTTCTGTTCTTTGGAGTACGTTGGAACACCTTGATCTAACCCTTGATTGAGTTCCACGTCTTTCTATTTTGGCTGGTGTCACGATAATCAGTTGTATCTCCGGAAGTTTTTGCTTCCTCAATGTGTATAACTCTACAGGAAGGCCATGCCTCAACGCAAGGAGCGAAAAGTGATAGAACTTGTATTCGCGCAAACATCGGAGCCGATAATGATGCCCGACAAAGCCCGGGAACGTAAGAGATTGAAAGATTATAGAGGTGGGCCCATTCGCCGCGAGCTCGACATGTAGGTGGCGACAGCATCGCGCTGCTAGTATGGATGCTCCGCTGAGCGTCCCGGGAGAATGCGCGCTTCGTGCCTTTCTCGCACCGTAGGTGCGCACGAACGGCCAGACAAGTGTGATATGCTGTAGTTCGGTTGCTCAACGTTCAATGTATAGCCTATAAGCGGCAATAAGTTATTCATTAGTACGTCAAAAAAGGGGTGACTCATCGGGAGTCTCAGAACGGCCGCAATAATGTCAATGAACTTGTACGCCGTGGCTCGTATCAAGCTCGATCTTTCCAGACTATTGCTTTGAGCCTTCAATAAAAGCATACATAGAAAGAAATCAGGAAACCTCAATTTTTGGAATTCAGTTTACAACTGCAGTTTCAATCGCTTTCACTGGTAGCGCGACGCATTCTTGAATTTGTTGGATGCCCTGAAATGGTAACACCACGTACCTGCTCCGACATTTTTTTCTAAGAGCCCATCATATATTTTGTTTGTTCGAAAAGCAACATAAAATTACTGAATTTTAACCAGCGCGAATATGTAAATGCAATCGTTCTAACAGGGCTTTTGCGCGCTGTATTAGTTAAATAAAATTTTAGTGACTCTGAAGGCAGGTCCGACGAATAATGGTGTCGGATCACGAATATAATGGTGTCGGATCACTTATTCAAGGCTTTCGTCACAAGTGAACTTGCGAATTATATTGCTAACGCGCGCAGTACAATTAACATCTCATGTTTACCTAGACTTGCAAAGGGACAAGCAGGTTTACAGTGTGTCATCCAAGCGTCTGGGATTTCACAGTGGGCACAATTTTTCTTTCACGGCTGCACGACCATTTGCGTTCATTTTAAAATCTAACAGGTGCCTCAAACAGCGAGATGTGTTTGCAATCTTGGGTAATGTCGCTTGAGAACCATAACGATGGCAAATTAAGTTGCCCTGTTGGAGGTTTAGCAAAACGTTTCTTTTTATTTCTCGTTACAAAACAGCGGAACCCGTTCCCGGTAACTACATTGTGTTATAAACTGAACCTCGCGTTTGTCTTGGCATTTATTTTTTGAGCATTGGTTAAAAGGCACGGATAAAAGTTTTCTGTGCATTTTGTGTTTTTTTTTTGGAGGTGACGGGGGTGAGAAGGGGGTTTCTGCCAACATTTCATACAGCATGTAATGCGAAAAGCCAAACGTTCGTTATCAGTATTACAGCAATTGAAAGTACGCTAGGCGTCGTGCTCCCTAGCGCTGAAAAAGGTATACTTCAACAAGTAGACGCCAGTATGTTCAAAACTGATTAAGCCCCCTTTTAGCGCGAGATTGTCAAGGCATTGTGGCTCGCCGCCTTTTTCAAAATTGTATTGAAACCGAGCATTATGGTAAAAATAAAAAAAAAATCGAACGAGTCGTGGCACACATCCTTCTCACATATGGGCAACAACGAGCATTACATTACGCGGTTTTGCCTCTTCTTTAAAGTTAGGTTAGATTAGCGGTTAAGACGTGACCATACTAGGCATTTGGTTATGCTGAGTGAAACACAATACTGGACAAGGTGATTCATGTCGGGATTTTAAAATAGGATATATAAAAATGTCACACAAAATGCCACAGGACAAGCGCAAACTCACAACTGCCTAATTTTACCGAGACGTGCCCCCGAAATACTCTTCCGAATGCACAGATACGTATTTTAAATAATACGTAGAATTAGCAACACAGTATAGGCAACGTCTGTCCAAAAATGGTACTTATTTTGGAAAAGGTACGGGAAGAATTCGATCACACAGGCGCTTGCAGGTGCAAAATGCGTGCCCGGTAAAGTATGGGCGATAGCGTACGGGTCGTGTGCAGTGTATTTGTTTTTGTTTGTTTCTTTTTTCTATGAGGACGCAGCGCAATTTTACCAGGGTGTGGCAAATGAATGGGTATGCAGAGGTCTTGTGTCTTTTTAACCGTTTCGTGTATTAAACTTCAATTCTTTAAATAACCGCCACCCCACCTTCGAAAAGCACCCTTCGAATTCCCCGAAACGGCAATCGACTGCACTTATTATCAGTAAGGAAAGTTCAACGTGTCGAAGCAATGTTTATAACCTGTTTCACACTCAAGCGGTGAACACGGCGAAGATGTTTCGCGGAATTAAACCAGTGCATTAACCCGCAACGGCCGCTGATTATTGCGTCTCTAAAGGAAATCCGCAAGCAGAAGTAACTGTCATTGCTTACGGCCAAACAAGTACACATTTCGGTTGTTTTATCGCGTGCAGCACGCAGCAACGATCAGACTACGCGCGAGCGCCATCCACACTAGGAGTGGTTCGTCGCGCCGCCGCCAGGGGTCGACTGTGTTTGATTTCGGTGCGAATAGCATAAAACGTGGCTATAAAAAACTTTTTAGGGCAAGCGTTGGCCAGTGGCGCTTCATCAAACGCAGTTTCAATCTTTTTTGGGAAGGCGAGGGAAGTGTGGGGCGGTTTTGCTGCGAAACAGTATATGTCTAACCACCGCGGTTTGCATTCCCGTGAAGCCGTTTTACTCGACGCCGCTCCGGCCCTCCTCCTTGAACAACCAACCCCTCTGTCACAACTGTTTTTTCCTTCGCCACCAACGATGTATTTTTCAGAGGTTGCGCAATGGTGTGATGACGGCATTAGCAACGTTATCAAATGATTGCTAAGAATAAACAAAAGCACGACGGAGAATAAAACAACAAAACTGCGCTGCCTCCAAACATGTAGCCGCCACCGTCACGACCTCAAATTCGACCCGAGACCAGGCATCCTGCCCAAGCGTCTCAAAGCGTTCTGTGGCGCATCTAGTGGCACCTGAAAACGAAGTTCTGTTTTCCCTTCTAATCAGCCTGTTTCTTCTCCTTAATTTTTTGAGTGGTGGCGGAATTCTATCGGTCGAATGTCAACTGTGACGGCGCGGTCAACTTCTGTTTAAGTTGAGTGGATATCTATGCAGGGAGTCGGGTCCCCCGCGATGACTACTGTAGGACTTCACGTGGATGTCCTGTGCGTTGGGATTTTGATTCAGCTTGGAAAGTCTATCTGGTGCCGAGTGATTCACGACTCGTATACACTCTATCTGCGACGCTATTTTCTTCTTTACTACACATTATATATCATCATAAAAACATTATTCAATACTCAACTCCCTAGCAACATTATCGAGTAAAACGTAACAGCTGCAACCGACGATGCTTTTTCGCAAATTCTGGTATCATTTCCATGCTTCTCACGACATTTAAATTGCAAAGACGCTTGTAATTACACCAGCAGAAAGGGCGAAATTTCAAACCTTGTTCCAAAATGTATGCTGTAAGGGTCATCATCATCATCACCATCATCATCATCATCACCAGCCTATCTACGCCCACTGCAGGGCAAAGGCCTCTGCCATCATTCTCCAGTTACCTCGGTCCTGTGCCAACTGTGATCAATTTATCCCCGCAAACTTCTTGATCTCATCTGCCCATCTAACTTTCTGCCGCCCCCTGCAACGCTTGCCTTCTCTAGGGATCCACTCTGTTACCCTTAATGACCAGCGGTTATCTTGCCTTCGCATTACATGCCCTGCCCACGTCCATTTCTTCTTCTTAATTTCTACTAATATGTCTTTAACACCAGTTTGCTCCCTGACCCACTCCGCTCTCTTCTTGTCCCTTAATGTTACACCTATCATTTTCCGCTCCATTGCCCGCTGAGTCGTTCTCAACTCAAACTGTAAGGGTAGTCCTTGCATTTAACTTATTTGGACCTATTGTTTAACGTGGAACGGCGTGAATCGAGCATGACCGGCTTGAGAAATCGCAGGGAAAACACCTACTTACGTTGACCCACCATGGTGACAGCCTGACTTGTCGCTAGTTCGCCGCCGCTCGGCAACGCCTCCGCTTTCCACTTCGATCTAAGCGGGTCAAGCTCTTCGTCTGCTTGGAGTAATGCGGCCCAAAAGGTATGCACTTGGGTTGGGACCAGAAGAAATTTCGCATCAAGCGATATTTTGAGAAAGCGATTGGAAACGTTCCAGCCACAAAGTCGACCATCACGGATTTCTGCAGTAAAAATTGTCGCTCATCCTTACATGGTCCTCAATTCTCCCTCGAAGTATTTTTGCCCGAAAAAATTTTTCTTTTTCTAGCCGCTTTTTATCTCGGCGGTTTAGAACAAAGTTAGGTCTAGCAAAAAAACTATAAAAACTTCAATTATTTCTCAATCGCAATCATTTTTGCGCGGACATCATGTTAACGCCCTGGACTGCCCTATTCTACGTTTTGTTAAGATTTTTGCTTTTTTGTTCTTGTTAAGCCATTCCGAAAACACAAATAATGCGCATTTTCAAACTTTTTTAGCGAACACAAGCATACTCTTTAAGCCAATCAACCATTTCTTTCTAAATATCATAATTGTGGACCATTCGTTAGAAATATATTGACACTGAAAACACAAGAAATGGGCGATAAAACATTTGTCAAATTTGGGAAAATTTTTTTCTGGCCTATATTCACCCCTAAATTGCGCATTGTTGTGCTTGTTGTAAAAGTATCAATTATAAGGCATTCACTAGTACAAATATTCGCAGTTTATTTCAGAAAGTATAATCGAAACAGTTTTTGTTTAAGCAGAGAAAAACATTTTTGAATTTCAATTTCAACTACGACATTTCACCATGCTGTTCCACAGAGCGTCTTCTCTGCAGGGCATGCGCCTGCGTTCATGAAATACGCCCGAGACAGCGGCTTCGCGCTGCAAGAATAACTTTCTCTGCAATGGGATTTCGTAGTGTGAATACAGGAAAGAGTATCCCTCTTTCCTGTATTCACTTACTTTCTTGTATTCTTACTTTCTTCTTGTATTCTTGTATTCTTGTATTCTTACTTCTTGTATTCTTACTTTCCTGTTGGTGGGAAAAGTAACATGTGGAGAGAGAGAGAGAGAGAGAGAGAGAGAGAGAGAGAGAGAGAGAGAGAGAGAGAGAGAGAGAGAGAGAGAGAGAGAGAGAGAGAGCTTTCTTCAGCGGCCCTGGTGGTGGTGCGCCCGTTCTACGACTACGTGTAGACTCAACGGCTGGCTGGACATAAGTCGTGCAATCAGTGTATCTCATTCCCACTAACGCGTACCAATAAATCTGTTCAACGAGATGAATCGGCCGCTGCTCGCTTCCTATTGTTCGGTATACATAGGAGAAACCGCCCATACGTTTATCTACCTCTGCCCAGGGAAGCCCAATTTTGCGAAGAACAACACGCGTGCCGAATTGGATGGCAAGGCAGTACAGGCCAGATCACTGGCATTACGCACAACTATTGGAGCGCGATACAAGACCGCGTGTTGTTCAATGTCATCGCCGTGCTACCCGCAGTTCAAGTCAGGGAGGTGACATGGCACAGTTTTGATATCTTATTTAGTAAACCTTGATGATAAGCAATCGGGAATCAGCTCGCCCGAAGTACAAGACGTCTACGCTGTGTGGTTTTTTGTCACTGCGTAGTCTTCATCACACGTTTCACGTTCCGATGATGGCTTGAGTAGAGCAACTTTGCTTCATTGCAAAGAAAACGGAGTCCCATTGCCTGTGGGTTTCAAGGGGCCATGGATGGAGCTGCTTATTCCGAGGAAGAGACTCGTTTCACGATTTCAGTGACTGATGCCAGAGGTGAGTGGCTGTAATATCAGTAGCATATCAGTTTGTAGATAAACTTTTGCATCACCTGCTTTATCCTCGCTATTACGTATGCGCGTCCTCCTTGCAGTTGCGTTTAGGTGGCCTATTGCGATACGAGACTGTCAAATAAACTGTGTGCCTACTTGCCACGAACAAAAACTTTCAGCCAGAAGTAATGTTCAGTTTTTTTATCATTGCTTTGAGGATGCATAGAAGTGTAACATTCTAAGTAGTGCTCCTTTGGATTTATTTCAGAAAATGAACTTTCTGCTTGCTCCCTTGGTCCGAGAGACTGCCACAAGACAACGCAGACAAAACGACAGTACGCGATGAATGTACGCCATCTTCCAGAATCAGACTGTCGACTGCGGACTATGCGGTCAGGGCAAACAGAAACCATTTCAACGGTATGTGGGCATCAGTACATGGTCTATTTCAAGAGGTACACAGCGTTGCTACCGCCTAAAACCTCTTGCAATCTTTTCTTGGAGCATGACGCAAACCGCCGCGGAACTTCCGTGATCACAACGGCCCTAACCGACCTTTATTCTCCTCTGATGCTCATCCCGAAAAACCGACTGTGCCAGTAGTGTAACCGACGCTGCTACAAAACGGATGCTTCCGGATCTTTCGCCAGAGAAACTGGTGCCAGCAAAAGTGACACAAAAGCAGCAAGCCAAGACGTCGAGGAGGACCGCGTAGCTACCGGTGAGAGCTCGGTGACGAGCAGTCGTCGGCAGACGGACCGACGTTCGTGTGCTAATATTCACGAAGAGGAAGACTTCGAGGATGCAGACCTTGGGCTTGTCCAACCATCCAGCTCTTCGGCTCAAATTAACATTGAATATAATGTAGTCGACTATGTGTCGCTGATGCAAGATCTCAAGGAAAAGTATAATTGCGAACACGATAGAGGAAAAACTGCAAATTCTGACACTGTCACCAAGATCGTGGTCCCGTCAAAAATTATGGATTTTTTCTGGGCAACGGAGCGACACGCACGTGACGCCGTTATGTTCAGATCAAAAAGCGGTGTTCTTAACGTTCCTGCACGGAGAAGAGGCACCGCCCTTTTAGCGAAGAAATAAACGAAGCTGCGAAAAATTTTTACGAATACGACGCAGTTTCCTATTGTCTACCGGGGAAAAAAGATGTTAATAATGCTCACCGGAAGGGCCTACTTTTGATGAACCTGCGAGAGCTGCACGAGGAGCGAAAGGAGACGTCTCAATTTAAATGCGGATTCTCTTCCTTCGCCAGCTTGCGTCCTCCACATTGCCTGTTAGCTGGCGGATCTGGCACACACACAGTTTGTTGTGCCTCGAGCATCAAAATACCAAGCTTATGCTTCACTCTGCTGGCATCAACTCAACAACCGAAGAAATCCTGGCGAATACCGTGTGCGACCTCGACAACGAAGCATGCATGGTGAACAAGTGTGCCAGTTGGGCAGGCAACAGTGGTGTCGTGCTGGAAATACGGAATGCACCCGCTTGTACCTCCAAGAACGTAAATAATTTCCATGTGCAACAACGAGTCAGCGGCGCACCATGTAAATTCGAAACGATTATCCTGCCCCCGGAAGAATTTTGTGACCGATTGTTGCCTATTTTATCTGCCCTGAAGAGGCACCACTATGTCAGCATGCGGCAGGTGCAATATTTACGCGAGTTAAAATCACCTCAAGAAAGACGAAGCCATTGTGCTTATGGGCTTATCAGAAAACTACATTTTTCTGGTTCAAGACGCCATACAGTCCTATCATTGGGTAAACACACAATGCACACTGCACGCATTCGTCGTATACTTCCGCTCAGACGACCACGTACTTGACGTCTCCGAAAATTACTTGTGGCAATATCTGACGGTCTTGAGCACATTACTGCTGCTGTGTCAGCCTTTCAGGCCGAACTGCTGGGACTATTGGCGAAAGAAGTACCTTCTGTGAGAAGCGTTTATTACTTCTCAGACAGTGCTTCATCACAATATAACAATAAAAAGAACTTCCTTAATAACTGCTATCACAAAAGCTACTAGGTGAAATTTTTTCGCTACTTCACACGGCAAGAGCGCATGTGGTGGTGTTGGTGGGAGAGTGAAGCGTCTAGCAAGTAGGGCCAGTCTTCAGAGGCCATGCGAAGACCAGATCATGACACCACATCAACTGTTTCTGTGGGCGGATAAGAACATCACCTGAATTACGGTGCTTTGGGTTCTAGATACCGCTGTGCAAGAGAGAAAAGTTAAACTTGCAGAAAGGTTCAAAAAAGCGCTTTCTATCAAAGGTACGCGATCCTTACATCACTTTGAGCCGTCATTCCTCTCCACTCTCCAGGCTGGGCAAACTTTGTACTCGACTACAGTGCATGTCCATGTTTCGAAAGAGTTGTCGTCAGAAGACTTTGCTGCAAACTTTGTTTTTCACTAAAATGATATATGTTCTACAGAACAGGGTGAATTCTGCTACCCTACGGAAAGGAAACGCGTGTCCCGGTCGTTTTTTGTTCTAACAGCTACTTGGTGACATGCAGAGAAGACACTCTGTCGAACAGCGTGGTGATATGTTGGTGTTAAAGTTCAAAAACTTTTTTCTCGGCTTAAACAAAAACTGTTTCGATTAACCGTTCTCAAATAAGCTGCGATGATTTCTACTGGCGAATGCCTTGTATTTGATATTTTTACAACAAACACAATAATGCGCAATTTACGGGTGATAATAGGCCAGAAAACAAATTTTCCCAAACTTCACAAATGTTTTCTCCCACATTTGTCCTGTTTTCAGTCTCAATATATTTTTAATGGATTTCCCACAATAATAATATTTTACAAAATATGATTCATTGGCTGAGATAGCGTGTTTGTATTCGCCGAAAAAGTTTGAAAATCCGCATTATTCTGTGTTTTTGGAGTTGCGGAACAAGAACAAAAAAAGGAATAATCTTGGAAAAATGCCGTATAGAGAAATCCGGGCTTTAACTTGATATCCACGCAAAAATGGTGGCGATTGAAAAATAATTGATTTTTTTTATTTTTTCCCAGACCTAACTTTGCTTTAAACAATCGAGATAAAAAAGAGGTTAGATAAAGAAAAAAAAATTGGACAAAAATACTACGAGGGAGCATTTAGGACCATGTAAGTATGAGCCACAATTATTACTGAAGAAATTCGTAATGGTCGAATTTACGGCTGGGACGTTTGGCATGGAATGACCCTATAACAAGATATTACTGCGTCTCTCCCGGGGTGTCGAACCGGAATTTTTTCGGGCTCGGTTCGGTTTCGGGTTCAGCTTTTCGAACTCAGTTCCGGGCTGGGTTCAGCAACACTACTCCGTTCCTGTTCGAACCAGTTCAGACCGGTTCAAAGGAGTTATAACGGGTTCGGAGAAAAAAACGTTTTTTTTATTTGCGTGCAGCGTTTTGTTTCCTCGGTTGAGTCGCTATCAAAACTAATTCTTTATATAGGTTTCTTTGCGCAAATGTTTTGACTTCGCAAACTTAATGTTTACCATCTGAGGTGAACGATCATGACACTAACTGAAGCGACATAAAAGGTTGTCAAGGACACATAAGGCTGCTGATGTCTGTTAGAATTACTCGTTGTTTGCGCCAGTTGTTATTCTAATTTATTTTAGGTAATTTATGTAATTGAATTCTATTTTATTCTGGCTTTAAAACCCAATTTTCTACAGCGAAGTTGTTTAGTTTAGGAAAGAAAAAAATGACTGACCATTGAAATGCTCCCTCATGCGACATTTGACCGCAGCGCGAACTGCAGTCTTCTCCCCGGCGCCGCATAGGTGCTGTTTCTCAGGAAGTGATCGCGTCATCAGCTAGCGAGCAGTGGTGCGCGTTATTGTCTGTCGTCATATCGCAGCGCTTAACCGCCGGGAAGGATGTCTACCGCAGCCTCGGCATAACGGCCTCCCCCTCACACTTTCTCCATGCTTTCATCTTCCACTTTCCTCCCCGGTCTATCCTCGATGGCCTCTTCGTTCTCCCTGTTATAACAAGGCCGACGCGAGGGGCGACGCGTAACCACAGGAGCGGGCGCATAAGAGCTGCGCTTTAAACCATGACTCTGCGTAGTCGCCGACCTCCCGCCTTGTGATGTACTCCCCTCGCCGACCAGTGACAGGCCACACCTCGCCACCTGGAAGGCATCTTCTGGAGACAGCCGAGGTGCGACTGATTCCGAAACCAGGCAAATCACCACATATAGATAATCGTCGGCCCATTTCCTTAACATTCTACGTGGGAAAAATCATGAAGAGGGTAATCTTTTTACGACTTCAGCAATACCTCGATGACACCCACCAAATTACCAACTCTACATTCGGATTCAGAAAGCACCGGTGCACCCAAGACATCCTGATTCAATTGAAGGAGGGTACACGTTTTCCTGCCACGAGACATTCCTACCCGGCAATAAGATTGCTCCAGGCCTTCATTCTGTAGCGCTGTACCTACGTGGCCGCCCTCCCGTACGTAATTCTGACCAAAACTGAAGAGGCGCAGCTCGACTTCATTTTACGGGAAGCCTAGAAACAAGCACTGGGAATCCACATTAGCGCATGGACTGCTCGACTACTCAAATTAGGCCTTCAGAAGACAGCATCAGGATTAATCAAAGGCCACCTCTCCAGCAAAACGTTGACTCGAACTCACACCTGCGGGTGGAAATCTCTTGGGGGAACTTTAGTGGACACCTCAATGCCAGCTACAAGCCCGAGCTCTTGCGACAGCTACGAGGCAGCACGTACACATTAAGCCATTCCCCCTGAATATGCCTGAGGTCATCATGCGGGCAGAAGACTGGCCAGAGCCGAAGCTCTGGAGAAAGTTTACGGTAAAGATGAAGGGACTGTTTACACGGACGCAGCAAGGAGTAACCATAAGGGAGCAACGGTGGCAGTAGTAACATCGAAAGACAAATCCTCACCACGCGACCATCCCCACAAATACTACTCAAGAAGCAGAAGTGGTCATAGCGCTAGCCATCACACATACAAAGGAAACGACGATAGGTTCTGAGTCGCAGCAGGCCTGCAGAATATTTACTTCGGGATCGGTTACGACCGCAGCGTACCGCCTCCTGAGCACAAACCCCCCGAGCCGGAAAGTGATGATAGTCTGAGCACCGGCACACTCCTGCCTCGTGGGCAACGAATTCGCCAACCAGGCCCTGGAAGAAAAACCTGACCCCACTTGTGTTGTGACATACCGTAACATTACCCAGCATTACCGGCTAGAACGGACAGCCTATCTACCAAACACCCGCAATCAAGCAAAAAACAAGGCTTAACATTTCGCTTTCCTCAAACAAACATGTTCCCTCATCCTTCAGGCGCCATATTGAGTTCCCCAATCAGCATCCACCTCAATGCAAGTTCAGTGGAAATTCACGCTCCCTATACAACGTAGTCTGGGAATGTAGCCAATACCTGGAATTGCCACCCCCATTCCTTAACCGCAACTTCGAGCAGTGGGAAAAAACACTGTCCACCGCACACCTCGCCGACCAGGTCATCCTGACTGAGAAGGCGGAACGTGCAAAGGCGACGCTTGGAATTCTGTTCTAAGACCCCATCCGGACGTAATAAATGTTCAACAAAAAATATGACCTCTCTCTCTCTCTCTCTCTCTATCCGATCTGTACACTATAAACTGGGCACAGATAGGTATTTATGGTTCTAACGTGCCATACAAGAGGGCATTTCTCTATTCCATTTTCAGTTGTATTAGTGGTGGAATCATTTGCCTTTTAGAGAAAACTTGTAATTTATACAAATCTGAGGGAAGTCTCTATCACTACAGTTCGTCGTGGAGAGCCGGGTGGATAGGGCTGTTCTCTCGCGCTATACGCGTTCCAGGATCAAAATAATGCAACATGTTTTTTTTGTGTGATAATGAAACATGTAAGTGGGTACATCTGGGGAGCCTTTGAGAAAATTTATTGTCTTTTTCGATATTAGCGTCTGAGCTTTGTTCATTTCAGTGTACTAAACTTGCGCCCCAGTTGCATCTTAACCGTACAGATTGCAAATACAGGGTGTGTTTATTTAGAAATACAAGGAGCGCGTGTTAGTAAAATATGAAGGTTGTAACTTGTGTACCTTTTGTAATATAGGCTCAAAATTCGAAAACAAAATCTTGCACCTCTTCATCTAAAGACGCCGATGGTTGGACGGGAAGCTTTCTCGTGATGAATTCTTTGGTCGGCCAATTCCACACCGCGAGTATGTGCTACTCTGGAGGTATGCACCACTTTTGCAGAATACCTTCAGCAACTTTCGGGTGTGCACTCCGTAGAACTAATTGATTGATTTAAAGTTTAACGCGTCGACGCAACGCAGGTGATCAGGCGCGCCGCAGTGGAGGACGCCGGATTAATTTTGACCACCTGGGGATCTTTAACTTGCGCCGAAATCTCGTGCACACGGGCGTTTTTGCTTTTCGCCTCCATCAGAAAAGCGGCCGCCGCGCACTCCATAGAAATAACGTTTCGGTTTTAAGTGCGAATGCACTTCTTAAGCGAGCCTGAATCGTCCGCCGCCGTCGTCCGCATAGCAACAGCTGCGGGTGCGCGCGCTCCTCGTCTTCCTCCTCGTCTTCCCTAGCAACGGGGGGACATGGGCGCACGCTACTCTCCTCCTCCTCTCTCCGCTCAGTGACTGCGGGTGTTGGGCGCCTCCTCTCCACTTAGGGCGGGAGAGCTCTCGCTCGCGTAGCGGGCGCTCCGCATTCCGACGCGTGAGGGCGCTCGTGTAGCCCTCGCCGTAACGGCGGGCGCTACTCTCCTCCTCCTCTCTCCGCTCAGTGACTGCGGGTGTTGGGCGCCTCCTCTCCACTCCAAGATCACGATATCCACTGTAATCGCACGATATCCACCGTAATCCCGCAATCAACAACCGTGCATTCGCACTTACACACTCTCCCCCTCGGGGAAGTGCGAGGGAATTTTTTGGTGTGCGACCCGTATCCGGCACCTGCTGCTTCGCATTCACGCGGGTTCAATTCCCGGATAGGGCGGGCGCTTTTCTGATGAAGGCGAAAAAAAAAACGCCCGTGTGTACGAGATTTTGGGGCGAGTTAAAAATCTCCAGCTGGTAAAAATAATCCGTAGCCCTCCACTACGTCCACCCCATCACCTGCGTTTCGTCGTCGCTTTAAATCCTTCAATCAATCAATCTATCAATGCTTGGCGTTCGCTACGACCATGTCGAAATGGAGCAATCGGTAAGACGCGGGCTTCACAACTGGATGGACTGGGGTCAGTTCACCCACTATCATTGATCATCATCATTGTCAAAGTTGCCTTTACTGCATGGCGTATTAGAGACAACGGCGTCAGTGGGGACACTAAGGCTTCGCTTAAAAATTGGGCTCTGAGCCGAATCGGACATTTTATTGCGAAACATTTATATTCTTGTCAGCGGCAAAATATTTTTGGACACGTTTATACAAGGCTGCAGCCAAATGCCTGCCGGCCAGCCTTAAGCACTTCTTATCTCTTTCTCGCTCTTTCTCTATCCCTATTTTTTCTCACCTATCCCATTTCATTCCCTTTCTCCCCTTCCCCCCGGACTGGGTTGTATGCTGGTGAACTCCAAATTAGTCCAAAGTATCCCCAGTCCGCTTCTTTTCCACTTTCTGCATCAATAAATAACTCACTCACTCATGACTATTTGATAGACGTCGCTAAAGTTGACCGAGGTGCAGGGACAGGTAGCGACAGGGGTCCACCTCGTCGAGTTTCAATTTTTTGGCAGTAAGAGAAAATGTTTCCCATAAAAAATATTCCTGAGTGTGCGCATTAGAATAATCAATGAATGATATAAATAAAATTCTAGCAAGTTCAATAGGGCGACCAGGCAACATTTGTTTGTTCTTATCTGAAATCACACGGAGTGCAAATTGACAGGATTTTACTGTATTGGCTCCGAGGCCCAGCACTGATCAAGCAGGCGCTGCTATCGTTTTGGCGTCACTTGTAGGATCACAGTTTCTAAGATGCTGCGTAGTTGGCTTGCAGCGCGTGACACTTCGCTTAGGACGTGCGTTCTCAAAGTATTTTCGTGTTACTTTACGTCATTTGAAAAGATTTCTCAGTGCGTGACTTGCAGTTTGACCTCATGGGGACTTTATACACGTATCAACTGTGGCGCATTATGTGTAAACAATTTGAGCATGGTGGCATATGACGTATGCGACCGAAGTGTAGGCTGCGGCTTGTTTCCACGATCAACAACGTATACTACTACGATCGCCGAGTTAAATTTTTAAATTTCCCTTGTTTTCAAGAAATGTATAAAGCAGGAAATCATAAAGCGTTTACTGCTCGCAGAAACGCTCCGCACACGCACCCGCCGTGCTTGCCAGAACGGCCGACGGACCGGCCCGAACCGAAGCAGGTCAGGGCAGCAACTTGTCGACGCTTTTTAAAGTCACACCAGTCGTGGGAAAGAAGTTCCAGATTAGTGAAAGTGGATGTTAATGTGGCGAAAAGTTGTGCTAGGTAGTGCCATCCGCTGTGGTTTTCAAAGCGGTGCTGAAATATCTGCCGCGATTTACGTCGACCGGCCGCGGAGGTCGGTCCCGGCACCGCAGGCCCGTTCCACGGCCGGGCTATTCGCTGCGAGATCTACATGTTGGTGGCGACGGCGTCGAGCTGATAGTGTGGATACTCAGCTGCGCGGCCCGTAAGTATGCACGCTGTGGGCGCAATTTGTGCCTTTTTCCCGTTGTATGTGCGCACGAAAGGCGCAAACAAGAGTGGTATGCTCTAGTGCCGGCCGGCTTGTGCCGCGCGCTACTGCCGTGGTAAGACCCTAGCAGCGGAGAGCGTTCCCGCATCAGAGTTTGTCGGCCAGTTAGAGGGGTGAAATTCAATGCGTCGACATACATGAGCACACAATTGAAGCTGCAATAAAACTACTTTAGGACCCTTTAATTTCGCGGCCTGAATTTTTTGCGCATCGGGCTACGGAGCCTATTTGCAGCCGCTGACTTTCACGAGTGAGGCCGAAGGATAAAACCGCAGCCACAAGAGTAGCCGCTTCGCTCCCGCCGCTGGAACCAGTATTTCACGCAACGATGAGACCATGAGGTTCGGCTCGACTGTTCATAATACGCGAAAACGTACTCCCACCAATGCATGCTTCGGTGAAAGACTCTTCGTATTCGTAAGAACCAATTAATTTGGCTAATCTCTTTTGTAGGCAAAAACGAAGAGAGGACGAAAACACGCAGTTACAATCGGTGGAAACCACCCAGACCTACGAAGGCAGCACGGCAGAACGCCGCCCGCGGCACTGCTCCCCGCGCCGACACTGGACATTGGCGCTCCGATTGCCTACAGCGCCGCCACTGCATGCATCACGGAGGAGCACCCTTCGCGGCCGGCGGACGGCAGACTAGACAATCTTTCAATCGAATATACCAAAGGCGGTGCCCAAGCGGCTTCGGAGTGTGAGGTCACGACGCGTCATACGGGTACGGCCCCACAGTTGCGACGTTACAGGGTGTTTAGCAACACATTATACCATATGGGAGCTATGCCGGGCCCGATGGCACAAACAACGTAACAGCCAGGAAAACGCAACAGTGAGGAAAGGAAAAGCGGGGTTCTACTATAGTGGTCTAAAAGTTTGTAATGGGTTCACCGCCATCATCGAGTTAATACTACTGACTCTAGAGGAAAAGCTGCCCGGCCAGCCCGTGCATTGAAACCGTGCTACACCCGGGAGCAGCCATGATACCACCCTCACAGCGTTGCCCGCTGTCTTTTTGCCTACTGCAGCTACCATTGCTGTGAGCATGGAGGAAGAAAAAAGTTAGGAGATGGCATGACGTCACGCACCTAGCCTTCGCAAGCCCACGTCCGTTGAAGCCGCTCCCTCCGCCGTTTCCCTTTCTTCGGCCCAGCACGTGACCTCCTTGGTCGGCTGGGCCGGCGGCGGCGGCGGCGGTCTCCGACTCCGACGCATCTCTCGTGTTTGGTTGGCGGTAGCTTTTACCCGATCTTCCTGCATTCGTCTGCTCGGCGCTCTCGTGCCCGCGAGCGTGCGTGCCGCGTGTTTGCGATTTACGACATATTTTGCCTGGTTCAAAAAGGAAGATAGAGGAAAAGTGATCACTGGCCGAAGCGTTATAGCATGGGGGGTCTGCTGAAACAGTGTGTCGGTGGCTATGTATACAAGGAGGTTTCGTTCGAGCCGGCGGCCAAAAACTAGAAAGATACATCGGCAGCCAGCGCAGAAACTGCCTTTTGGGCACGTGCGATCTAACAGCGCGACCACCGGAACGTAATTTGCCGCCAACTGCTCCTGGAATGTTTATACAAGGCTTCGTGAAATTTCGGTCTATCTCTGAAGCGACGAACCTTTGCACATGCACACTTACCGCGCTTCGCGGCTGCAGTTGGCGGCGGTTTACGTTCCAGGGGTCGCGCTGTTGGATCGCACGCGCCTGAAAAGTACTCTTTTTTCTTTTTTTTTGCGCTGGCTGTCGATGTATATGTTTCCAGATTTGGGCCGTCGGACCGAAAGTTAAATACGCGTAGAGTCCGTAGTCGATTCTTGTGCCGGGAAAAAGTCGCGCCCGCTCGTATCTAGAGATCGTTTAAGGAAGCACTGGTCCTGCCGTGAACATAAGAAATCAAGTTTTTCCAGTTAATAACGCCAGTTTCATTTGGAAGACACGTGCGCGAACTCGTTGCTGAACGATGTGATTTATATGATATGTTCACAGGACTGCAACAAGAAATTTGGCTGCGCTCTCTCTTCACAAAAAAAATATTTCTCTTCGCGATGACCCACATTTTAATAACATCAGCAGGAACGATCTATATTCGATTGTGACAGAGGCAGCGCGTTACATTTTGTACAAATCGCTGCTTCCAATTACCTGGCGATCTGAATGCCATGACGTGTATTTGAGACAGCCCGATCAAACGGTATGCGCACGGACAATCAGTAGGCTCCGCCGTTTAATAAGGATATCGGCGAGCGTCGTAATGTACCAGCACCAGTGTAAATTATATGACTATTGTGCGTAGGATCGAGTCGCAGGGGGCGGTGCGATCACGATTGAAAAACCATCGATGCATGCATGCATACGCTATGGCGTAGAATAATGCCAGGTCTTATTGAGGGATACGTTTCTTTTGGCGGCCGGTAAGAACATTAGCCCAGGAGAATATTTCATAATGCTTGTTTTGGAACATATTGGTATTGGCACCGCGACTTGCTATATGTTACCCAAACTATATTTGTTATGTAGGGTAAGAAAATATTACTTTCCTTCACACAACCAAATTATTCTAGACCATTGATTACCCGCAGATCTTTGAAGTATCAAGAGGACTGAAGTTTCAAGTGGTAAGTTTTATTTGGGAATAGAATGTACTTTTCAAGCAAGCAGAAAATAGCCGTTTGGAGGCGGCAATACTGGGGGACAACATGTAGGGAACTATTACAAGTTCAGTAAAAAGAATACGTATAAAGTGATACATCGGATATATATATATATATATATATATATATATATATATATATATATATATATATATAAGAGAAGAAAAACTTCGAACAAGGTAAAAGCACGATTGTGGCCTACGTTTCAGCAAAGAGAACTTGCTTTCCTCAGGGCAATCTCTCGCCTGGCAGGCAGGGTTTATATAGGGGTAGGACCCCAGGTGAAAGGAGAGGGAAAGATGGAAGGGAAATTGAGCAAGCTGATTGGTTTCGGAGTGTGTCGGGTGAGACACTCCGAAACCAATCAGCTTGCTCAATTTCCCTTCCATCTTTCCCTCTCCTTTCACCTGGGGTCCTACCCCTATATAAACCCTGCCTGCCAGGCGAGAGATTGCCCTGAGGAAAGCAAGTTCTCTTTGCTGAAACGTAGGCCACAATCGTGCTTTTACCTTGTTCGAAGTTTTTCTTCTCTTGTGTTCTCTACCCTCTTCACAGTTCTACTACTCCCTGGATTAAATATATATATATATATATATATATATATATATATATATATATATATATATATATATATATATATATATATATATATATATATATATATAAATGGATATAATACATAGATCTACACGCACAAAATATATACAGAAAGCTGCTCCGCATGAAATAAGGAGTAGTTAAAGCAAAACGCAATGCTAACAAACTTTATTCCAGATATTGTTACATGGAAAATTGCACATATACGTTGGTATTTATTTACAATACACTTAGAAGGACACCAGGTGCTCCACTTTTTTACGCGCAAAAGTACATATGTGCACACATAACTATACACATGCACAAATACTGCATATAAAATATAAACTTTGCTTTTCAAAAAAAACATGCCTGGAAAAAATTAATGTTAGGCTGTACAATCCAGGCAACAAAATAGCAAGTGAAGGAACTACATGTACAAATACTACACTCAAAACGTACGTATCATCCGGTCTGGATGCACAACCAATTTGGGAAAAGCAATCTGACGTACTTAAGGTCTTGCCATTCATTTATTACACTCACCCAGCACTGCTACTGACCTTTAAACGGCGTCAGCTTAGTGTGCTTTTTCCTCACCTTTTCTTGGTGGAGACGCGGCGTTGTTGTCTTTGCGACATGATGCATACGTATGTCGATGTATTTGTCAACAATTGCGCTCACTAGATGTGGGTGAGTGGTTCTCGAGCGGGGTGTTGTCTACCATTTGTTCATTAAGACTCTTGAAGAGGCCTTAGCCAATGAAGGTTGCCATCGTGGCAGCTGAGATTCTTGCTGAAAGCGTGCGAGATGCCAATGTGGAATAAACCAAAGCTCTATGAAGTTCTTTTTCCGTATTCTGGCAAATGATGAGGACATCCTTCGAGGAAAAAATCAACCTACCGTGCACTTTCATTCGAATAAGAGAGTAAGCCCTATTGCCACAGGATGGTGTGCTTAGTGCAGCAGTGCACTCGTGGCATTTTAGGGTGGCCCGCAAGTGACTAACAACAAATCCAGCAATGTAGGCTATGGCAGCATCTACTACATCCGAAATGTTTCCAGGATCAGAGCAGTATGCATGTTCTTCATCAAAACCGGGCATGCTACCACCTGACTATTCAATGTCTGCAAGACCACGTCGAGTAGTGGTGATGTTAATTACATCTGTGGAATATAGCCTCCCAGAAGAACTTGCATGGAAAATTTTGCTGGGATCTAGTGGAAGGCAGTTTCCACTTGCGACATCCCTCACTTCATTCTGAACTATAGGGCGCTTGAATGCTGCTGCAAACTGCCTTGCAGTTGGGTTGTCATTACAGCGTCCAAACGAACCAATAGCCGCAAAGATGTCCTGACCTAATTTTGATGTAGCTAGGTACACCAGCAGCTGGTTGATTAAATTGTCATAAAGACAAATTACAGTTTTCACGAAAATAAAAAAACCAATTAAGCCGGTCTTTCTGTTCGTTTAAATCAACAATTTGTTGTTCACAGGCTCTCGGAGTGAGCGAAAGTATTGCTCCGCCTTCTGCAAGTATTCCCTAATAGCTGCCACGTTTTCAGCACGCAAAGGCTTTTTCCATCTCTGCTGTTTTAGGTTGCGAGAATTTAAAATGTCAAATACATTGCTGACATGCCTTACAAAGTCTTCTGTGCTTTGGGAATGCAACAGCTTTCTCATCCCGAGAGCTCTACATTCAGCAAGAGAATCTGCTACCGATGCGCTGAATAACTGGGCTGCCAGTGACACCTTCATTGGTTGGGACTTCCACTCAATATGCTGCTGCCTGGTTTTGTTCGCCAAGTGCAAGCCTTCCCTACACTGGATTTCATGATGTTCTTCAATATGTTTCCACATTATTGTCCCACCCTCTGCATTTACCCGAACTTTTTTGTCCCACAAATTATTCCTGAAGAGTTTTAACATGGGACAAGCATCAAGAAGGCAAGTACCGGTTTTTTTTGTGCCAGGATGAGGAAAAGACGTGTCCATTTCGGGCAGCTCTAGCTTGCAGCCAAGTTTACGTAGCATAGTGATGTTTGGCGCTGCTCCGTCAAACGTCAGGCTGATAACATGTGCACCTTTGTCATGCGCCAGGGAGGCAGCCTGCTGCACTAGGCTACAGCGTTCCTCCCCGTCAAGCCTATTGACAAGAAAATATCCAATTGGTAGCTTTCACCTACCATTTATTCCTACTAGCATTATCACAAATGCATCTTTTTCTATAAGGAAACTATCGTCGTTCACATCTGTTCCCAAGTCGGCGTGACCGTAAAATGTGGTGCCATCCCATTCCAGGTGGCGCCGGATTGCCATTTCGTCGACAACAAGGCTGCAAAGTGTTGCGGAGCCTGCCTTGCAGTCGTCCTGCACCTTCATTTCTAGTGCAGCCAGCGCTTCCTTAGAAAACTCCGGGGACCCATCAATGCTTTCGTACCATTTTGCCAGTGTCCTGGGGTGAGGAAAGCACTTGTCAAAGACAGACCGAACGTAATTATAGGCCCTAGGCGAATAGAAATGAAGCGTTAAGGCAAATGCCCTTAACTCTGGAGAGTACTGTGTTGGGTGCGTCTTGCCCGATTGCTTAGCCAATCGGCGCATCAGAAGGTCTTCTGTATAGCCGCCAAGACTTTTCATGCACATTTTCACCAACAAGCATTCGATTTTAGGAGAGTTCGTTAATGACCTTTTCAAGGCTGGCCACCTTGCGTTTCAGCCGGCGTTGAGACTGTTGCAAGAGCTTTATTTTTTTTTTTTACTGGCGACATGAACGCTTGCATACCGCCGCACCTCGTGTCGCAGGAACGCCTTTTCCGGTGTGTCTTCCGTTCGCTGTGCCTGCCAGAAATACTCTATTGAGGACCACTAAACACTACTTCTTCAATGTGCGGACTCATTCAGTACTGATTCTAACACCTGATTGCATATTAACTAAAAAAAACAATGCATTAAATACTTTTGAAAAGCATGGTTAGACAATTGGCTTGCGTTCATTCAGGGGCAATTTCATTGAAATTTCATCATAGTGAAATAAAGGCCCAAACAGGTTATGTTTTCCTTGTGTCACGAGTAACCCATCAGCATATCATTCCTCCAATTTAAAGAGGCACTTACCGGTGGCTCCCTTCTTGCACCACGCCTCGATTTTTGTGTGGCTGCGCTGTCTACGGTGTAAGAGCACGATGCCACGGTGACAATCAAGCCTCCCTCTTCTTGCTCGGGACAGGGAACCTGCATGCATGATATATACGTGCATGAGGCAGCACTCCTTACGAACGAGCCAGCTTCTTGTGCAATTTCACTCAACACAAGGAAAAGTAGTTGAAACAAAGCAAAAAACAACAAAATAATTATCATGATCTGCTCACTGCGCCGCAGCAGTAACTTCAAGAAATCTAGTTTAAAGTTCTGCAATCTATAGTTCAGATTCTTGGGCGCGACATTTTGGTAAATTTACACCAGACGTAACTCCAACAATGGCCAAGGCAATATTAGTTCCAGCTTTTATTCCTAAGCCAAATGCAGGCATGGGTACTGTATCAATACTCACGGGAGTCTTTGGGCCACTTTCTATCCTGGCGAAATGTAGCTGGCGGTGGCAGGTCCTTCTGTGGGCTTCTGGGTTTACCGGTGGAGGTTCATTCTCGTGGGCAGCACTCACTCCTGGCAACTGACTGTCAGCTGTCTCCGGTATGGCTGACGGGACCACCTTTACCAGGACGTCTTCTGGCACTGAAAGCCATGATGACAGTCGTTCAGCACCACCAGCAGGAAACACAACCGCAGCGACAGTAGGACCAGCAGTACCATTTCCTTGCTCCTGTGGCTGAAATAATATGTGCATGTATTAGCTCAATGAAAGGTACTATATATTACTGTATTTGATTACTAATTAAGCTGCTATATTATAACTTGCAGATTCTCCCTCCGCCCCCCCCCCCTTTCCCAAAGAAATCCCTCCCAAAGTCATACGCGGTGTTGAAATAGAGAGCGCTGGCGGTTGCTGATCCTCATCGCTATAGCATGGTAACCACAGCCGCAGTATTGCCTGGGCAAAGCGCCGAAGATACAGCCCGCGGCAGCGCGCATATGGACTACAGAGGCGTATCTTTTCCAGAAGGGTGAACGCGCCTGTGCTCTGCCCGCAAGGTTTACGCGCTGCAGTAACAAACGTACAAAAAAAAATAATATGCGCGACAGGCAATCATATCAATATTTTCGGTGAGTGGGCGCGGGCGTATCGCGTGCAAGGGGTGGACCTCACATGCGGCTGCCGTGAGGGGCACCGTGGGACCTTGCGAGGTGCTTGTGCACAGAAAAAATTAAAAGAAAGGATAGCGAATTTTTTTTAGGCAGCAGTCCATGTTTTAACACATTAGGAAACCACGTGCAACGAAAAAGCTATACGTACCGAGCAAACTGCGGTGAGAGCCAGCGATGGTACGGCATCTTTCGCAAGCCTGCGCAAACCTGAGACGCCGCGGAAGTCTCCGGGGCTAAAATGCAGGCTGCACACCACGCTTATTTAGTCGGAGACCAGCCCTCTGAACGATTTATGGCCTGTTTCCATTGCCGTTTGAGGCTGTGGTCTTTTGGAAATCTGCGTAAGGAGCAAAGCCGTGTAGTTACTGCTCGTGAGGCACTTCACGAGACGAGCTTCGTTATGACAGCGCGAAGCGTTCGCGCAGTGTTGTTTGGAAGTGAAAGCGCACTCTCCGATGAAAGGACAGTCCTGAACCGATTGTGTCACTGCGGCTGCTGCATCCTAGAACACAACACTTCATGCCTCCGCAAGGCCAAACACAACTCCGCTAACGCAGGCGGAACACAGAAAACGTGAAAATACTCAAATATGATTAGCTAAGCATATCTGATCGGTCTACCGTCATATGCCTTCGTTCACTCTCGTTCTGACGACTGACTCCCACCTCTAGCATGCAGTCCAAACACCAAACACATCAGTTTTATTACGCAAAAAACCACGCCTCCAAGCGCGCGCCCAAACAGCGCTAGAGAATGAGAAAATACTCAGCACCCGACATGGGTTCCAATAAAAAAAATCCTCTTCCTCTGTTTATTCCCCGACAAACTTCATTTCTCAGTACCCGCTGTGCCTTCGCTTAACGATCGTGTTCCGGAAAGACTGTGCCGAGACGTTCTGCACGTAACACACCAAAGCCGTGGAAAAAATTACGCCCACCTCCCCTCGCGGGAACCCTGGTGTGATGCGACGCTGAGGGGGGTTCAAGCGCAAGAGGAGAGCAACGGTCGACCTAAGGGCCGCCGGGGAGCGGCACACCGGTTATATGCGCAACGCGCCCGGAGGAGAGGAGACCGCGGAGAGAGAGAGTGCCGCGGCTATGACGCAACACAATCCACTTTAATCCAATCCAAATCCAATCCAATCCATGTCAAGCCAAGCCAAGCCAAGCCAAGCCAAGCCAAGCCAAGCCAATCGAATCCAATCCAATGCCCCTCGCGAGAGAGTGTTCGCTATTGGAGAGGAGAGGGGGAGAGTGGTTGCGGACAACGGACGCACGCGGAAAACAACGGACGCATGCAGGAAGGACAGGGCCGCCGACAAGAGATGCTCTGAGCGTCGCATCTAAAAAAAAAAACCAACTTACAACGGGCTTCGCCACCACGGACGGCTGAGTAGTATCAGAGTCATTCAATGCTTTTGAAGGACTCTGGTAGTATCGAGCAGAGAAAACTGGAGAGTGCGCGGCGGCCCGTAAATCCTACCACGCGCTCTCACACTCCGGCCCGCGGCGATGTGGTGGGGTCACGTGGTGCAGTGACGCCCTGGGCCGACTTCGATTTTACTTTTTATGTATAGGCTTCACGCTTCTCCGGTGGCGCCGTCTCCAAACTTTTTTCTTCCTCCATGGCTGTGAGTGCGACGTGAAAACGTAGCTGTGCAGCAACGTTGTATGACGTTTTTCCTGTGGTAGGTAGCGAACTTTTGTGCCATGCTGCCGCGTTAGATGCAGTTTTGCATTCTCCGCAACTGAGAAGGGTAGCGCGTAGATTAGCGGGTACTTCATACGCTCAGAGAGGTAGCTTTTGCGGGTGCGTCAGGGGAGTTTGGTCGTCGCTTCGGAACGTGATTTTTCGTGCTCCTGTGCTTCGGAGGGGCTCATTTCGGCGGCCCGTGCAGGCGCGGGCCGATGGATGTCGCCCGGCTTTCACTCTGATGGTGTGGGCGGTCGAGTGCCAGCCCCCCCCTCCACCTTCAGTACCCGTCTGTCGGCCGCACTCCTATCCAGCGAACTCCACAGCGGTCGGGAGCGCCGCAGACTTCTCTCTTCGTTGCACCAGAGTCTTTCAATGTTTTACTGGTCACGAAACTTCGGCGCTCGTTTCATATAGGGACCGCGCGCGCCGCTACAGGCGCCACCGCCGCACGAAGGTCATCCAGCCGCCGCGCGTGCGGCGTATTGGCCAGCTCTTGGCGTGCAAACGCTTGCTGCTTTTGGTGTCTGCGCGCGCTGATTAAGTGTGTTTTTTTTTTCGCAGTAGTTACCGACGAATAGCCCAGTCATTGTGTATATCACCTGCCTTCAATGGGGTTTTAGTTTTCGAAGCAAAATACCGTATACTTCGGCCGCGAACGGCAACGGCTTCTGCGTGCTCTGGCACAAGCGCTGCGCCGTCGTGTTTACGGATTTTTAAATCTATATTGCTTTTTTTCGTAAAGCAAAGCTGTAATTACCACATATACGGTAGCTGTGTAGCCACGGAAGTCTGCGGGCCTATCGATAATACAACAAAAAAACTGAAAGAAACCAAGTACGTGTCGTTCAGACTACGCTTAATGAATCCGTTGATTGCTCTGGAATGCACAGAACGCTAAGAGAGATAGCCCAATAGTATTGTCGTTTCGATGAGTTGTTACATACTTGAGAACATGTAAAAACGCTGCAGAAACGCGAAGGATCAAAACACGAAGAGATATATGTCGCACCATGTGTCTTTCTGCATTCACGCTTTGCAATACTTGAACAAAAAAAAGGAAGCGAAAGAAGAATAATAAAACTGATTTTATCACACGCAACAAAAAATTTCAATGTTACGAAGGGAGACAAAAGAGCGTGGTCCAGCGTACAAAAATTTATTTTTTCGCTCTGCGATGTGCAGCACACGGAGAAAACAGAATATTTCCACGTAGCCAAGAACGAAGCAAAGCTTTTCTGAACGCAGCGAGCAAGCGATCTCCTGCACTACAAAAGACTAGAATGAAACACAAACGTCGAAGAAGCAGCCCTCATTCCCACAGCTGTTTTTCACCCCGTCACGTCACCGTCCTGTCACTGTCTTCCGTCATGGGCGCCGTTTTTCGATCGATTTCTCGCCGAAAACGGTGCGACGGTGACGGGAGGCCGAGCTCTACGTTTCCGTCACGTCAACGTGACGGGACCATGCCCTGCGCTAAATTAGCTAATCAGAAAAATTTTACGGCTAAATATTGCGAAAAGTGAGCCCAAACCATTTTCCTTACTTTTTAGATTAAAAAAGCTCAAGTCTAGGCTAAACTGATCACTAGGCAGACGACCCTGTAATCTGACGGAAAGCTCCCGTGTAGATCCAGTCTGAACACTTCTCCGTTCCGTCAACGTCGCTTTTTGTTGACGTGACGGTGCCATGACGGAGAAGGTGACGGCTGTGTGAATGAGGGCTGACGTGCACAGATGAACGTCGATAAAGTGAGTTGCGCGGCGTTTGCTATGCATGCATTACTCTCGGAACGTTATTAATTTCAGATCCATGGAAATGGGATCGAGAACATTGTCGAAGAAACAAAAAATCAAGTTAGCGACAAGGTGGCACCCTTTCCATATCAAAGAATATTGCCTGACGGGACGTACGACAAACAGAGTAAATGGGCGCTCCGGTTGAAACGCCAGATAAGAAACCGGAATCGGCCACGCGCGGTTACAAAACAAACAAAACGAATCCTCAGGGATAATTCGCGCAATATGAAAAGTAAAAGCACAAGGACGTCCCAAAGCTTTTTTACACGCGAGCCTGAGCGCAAGGTAATACAAGTTTGCAAACAGGTAATGGAGCACCGCTACAACCTGACTGATATGACAAAAATCCGGCTTTAAGTTAGCCTTGTACAATTCTAGGTCCACGATGCTCTCAAAATAGTACATTGCTTTTTCCATTCTCACACACAGTGCATTTCCACACACTGTCGCACATTTATAATCGAAGCTGAAATCTCCCTTTGATTGCCTCGGAATGGCGCGCCTCCAATTCTCACGCAGCTGCCCGACGCTCGGTCAACAGAACAAGGAAACATTTTCTGTGGTATCGTTGTACAAGGAACGACATCCCGGGACGCAACACATGTTCGGCATCACAAGAGTGCGATATGCCCGTTACATTTTTTTCCCGCACCAAACAAACACAACTCGCCGCGGCTCCGCCGTTCGAGCCAGCGCAACGCGGCCCGAGGAGTGACCTCAGTGAGAGGGTGGCGCCACCGCGCGGCGGCCAAACGCAGCATATGAAGCTCTCCCATTTAGTTACGGAGCAGTTTCGTGACCAGTAAAGCATTGAAAGACTCTGGTTGCACCAAGCTCTCCTCCGCGCTTCACCGTTCCCTTCGAGGCTTCTCGTCTCCCGGACGCAGCATTACGCCAGCCAACAGTGTTCGTGGTGCGTTGTGTGCGACGGAATCGACCACAGTGGAACTACTCTTCTCTACTCTTTCCTCACCTTTCTAATCTTTACTTTTTTCTCTCCTATCCTATTTCCCCTACTATTCCCGCTTCGGGACTGTGTTAAATGCAGGTGAGCTCCTATGAGAGCTTAATAATATCCCCAGTGCATTTATTTTCCTTGTTCCTTTGAAAAGAAATCACTTCCCCCTGATTGCTTTTTTCACATAATTTTTTTCATGGTGGCTTCCCCCGTATTCGCGCATGCGCTGTTTCTGTATATATCATGTTGTGTGTGGTAAAAGAGTTCAGTTGATATGCAGCGCTAGTCCTGTGTAGTCTTTTCTTTGTTGTTCCGTCTGTACAGCGCTATTTTAACATTTTTCAGACGCCCCCCCCCCCCCCCGTACGCGTCAGCTGATTGTTTTCGCAATCTATTGAGGTGCTCTTTACAACTATTTACAACTACTTGCTTTTCTAGCGAATAGAAGTTTGAACTGGACAACAATTCAAAGAAATTCATGTAAATAGAAATCGTATTTGTGACTGCACTTTATGCCAAACAAACACGCTTTCTGCGCCTGTTCCTGTGCCTGTCTACGAGGCCCCTGCAGCACGTTTGTCAACTTTTTTCTCCAGTTCAAATGCTTTTAGGTAGTGGCCCTTGAATTAGCTTAGATTCAAATAACCGTTAAATACCCAAGCCTAATATTACTATGTTATGTGCATCATGAAACTCACTCAAGAGATTTTCCCTTTTTCTAGGTACGCTTAGAAGATTTGCCATTGATTGTATGCTTGGGGACGTCACACAAGATACATGATTAATGATGTCAGGTTACATTACGTCGCAATTAATCTATTTAATAGCAGCTTAAACGAAATCTCAACAAAAGCAAACCAGAGACTAGAAGATATCATGTAGAACGCGCATTTCCATTCTGGGTTTGGGAAACTATAGCTTTCAGTACTTTCAACTGCAAAGAAAGTAGTGCAAGTGTTCTTTAGTCGTGCAGGGCTCTTTACCTTTTAAAATTTCATGCCCCCTCTCCCAGAATAAAGAAAGAGGAAAATTGTGTAAGGAACTAACTATTGCCAGCAAAGCTATGGCAGGCTTAAAGCCAATAAACAGACAGGGTTAAAAGTCGAAACACTTTTTTGAAAAAAAAAAAACAATTTCATGATAAAAAAACCTGAGCACTGAAGAAGAGGAGAAGAACGAAATAAACAAATAGAAGCAGAGGCAGCATAAAAGAGCAAAAAATGAACAAAGCAAATGCAATTCTACGAGACATGTAGTCACGAAAGCTTGCCACGAAGGAGCAGACACTTCAGGAGAAATTGTTAAAAAATTAGAAATTATGTACCCTATTTACATTATGTACACAGAAAATCAGGCATATTTCAGTGGCTCTAGACAAGATGGAACTGAAGTACCAAAATCAGTTCTTGCCTTGAAGAAGCAGATTGAAGTGATTAAAAAAGAAAAACAGTCACTGGTGCTGTAGGGGTGTTACCAGCATGCAGCATCCTTCGTTTGGCCATTTTGTCATTTTGCCTGCTTGTTTTATGCCTATCTTTTTTCGCCCATGGTATGTCTTTCTACTGGCCATTTCCACGTCACTTTTTTTTTCTCCCGAATTTTTTATCCTTTTTTTATGCCAGTCATTTCTTTCAACTTTCCTGTTCCCATTTCCACATGTAGCACAGCCAGCGGGACAGTTGTTCTTCTTCTTTCCTTGGTTAACCTGCCTAGCTGTCTTCTACAGTTTCTCCCTTCTTTGAAGTCGCACATTAGGTCATCTTTGCCTTGCTCTTACCATCACAAACTTCCCTGGAGGTCTGGTGGTATTACTGGTGGTGAAATAAAATTTGTTCGATGAGAATTGCTTGTACTTATGACCCTCTTGCTTTTTCTGTGTTTATTTTTGCTTGTTCTGGCAGCCAAAGAGTAATGTACGTATGAAAAGTAACTTGTGCACAAGATTTTATTGGGCTCAGCTTGCACCAATACCTTCTCGCGCCTCAAACAAAACCGGTGGAAGGATGAGAAAGCAAGGCTGGCAATGCCAAATTTCTTTTTTTCGTTGCCAGAATTGCGACACGGAATATGTTCTATGGTGGAAGCACATGATTCGCAGGCTGATGGCATTGTGATGGCCCATTATTTTTGATGAAAATAAGAATGCTGATGACCACAATCTGAATGAGCGTTAGACAGAACTTTCATAATCAGCTACAGCATTACTGGAACCGAGCTTCGGTAGTGCAACGTCGTCATCATCCTTGTTGCTGTGAGCATGCTGGAATGGAAGCATGGAAATTCCACAAGGTCTGGTGGGACACCTTTGTAGCCACTCCAATTAATTTACTTTTCAAGGGAGACGTATATCCTTCGTCGACTTCGCCTTGCACAAAATACATGACGGTCCCATCGCGACCGAAGAAAGAGCATATGTGTGTTACCTCAACATGCTTCCTAGGCGGTTTCTGTTGACAGACAGATTTCCAGCAGAACCCGCAGGCATTTCAGGCAAAATCACCTGCAGGCCGGGTAGTCCTGATAATTGGGTGTGAACAGAAGTGGCCGTTTTCGTTCATTTGCGAAGGCACCCAGGGAAGGACAGAATAATTTTTCTTAACGCCTCACCACACAGGTGCCCATCTCACATGAATGAAGTTTACTCCTCCCCCACCTTCTCTGTGCAGGTATATACATCGGCCATATGAGAGCAGAGGTGCAAGTATACGTAATTAAACAACGCCGCTGATCGACCGAGTTTAAGAAATGTGTCATGCAAAGCATCAAATACATTCTCGAAAATATCAGATTGCGTGTTTCAGCGATCGAAGGAGCATGCACCAATCACACACACCCATACACGAGATTTCTGCACCTACATTCGGGATTACCTTTCGGCTTCGCCTTGTCCTCCTCTAGAAAACCACCTGATTGTGCAAAGAAAGTTACCATTATTATTATTAGTTGGCGGTTGTTTTATCTCTGACTCAAGTAAAACACCGTTCAGTGAAAGTATAACAGCACCCGTAAACAAGAGCCTAGTTATACGCTAGGCACGGGTAATTGTTTCGTACATTTGGTTGTTTTTAATTTACGAATCATATATGATCAAAAGGAGCCGATCTTCCCAGCAATGTCTCGCGTAACATGATATGACCGGCTGACGGCGAGTTAAAATCGGCAGCAGCCACTACGGACATGTAGAGAAGGTGTCCTTGAAAATAGGCGCCGGCGGCTTTATTTCGTATCGTCGGCAGTCTTCGCCAGCTTGGCTCCGCAAGCAACGAAGTGACACAGGAGACACCAAGGCGTGTTAGAGTGAACCTTTGTAAATTACCCACACATGACTGAGGCACCTCACAATATACCGAAACTGAATTTGGCGCCTCAGCCCGACGTCTTTTTTTGCTTCATATTTCATTTATTTTTGTTCGTCAAGCATGAATGCTTCAAGAAAACTAATAAAAAGCATACAAACTCGTAAAAAAACTTAGTTATTGCCATAAAGGTTCCTTAATTTTAGCTTAGGGCCCTAAATTTGTGCCTCATTTTCAAGAAAAATTGTTAGCCATATCTTCAACTACTGATCTGGCAACTACAGCGTGGCATCATGGCGGCATTTATGTTGAGACACATTTTTGAGCCACCTTTACCCGCCTGACCGCCATACTCTTCTCATGCCGCGCGCTGCCGCTATGGTGGCTAGAAGGCCACCATAGCCACCATACTGCCGCCGCCGATGTTGGGGGCGGCGGCGAGCCGCTAGAGGCGCTGCAGTGTATTCCTCCTGACGGCTCTTCCACCCTCTCTGTGCCTCTCCTGCTTTCGCGCGCGTGACTCGTTGGTTATTGGAAGCAAAAGTAAACATTTAGAGCTTTGTGGTTAACCTCCTTCCTCTGGTATTTCGCCGAACGTGTGAGCCGGATAAGCAAGAACGCCCAGCCATCGCCAGAACTTCTGTTTCCCGCCGGGGTGTGGACAGCTTACAGCCGCGCCGAGGATGCGTTCAATTAATGCAAAGCGTCTATCTTCCACACGCGAGATGAAGAACGCAGAATGCTGTGGGGAGAAAACCTGCACTGTGCGGATAAGGTTTCGGACGAGTAAGGCGCAGTATGTGAACGGCATTTTCACCTACGTTCGTGGAATCAGTGGTCCACCCGCTGAATTTCTGAAGCGAAAGCTTTCTTCGTGGGACCGATGGCGCCCTGTAGTAAAACTAAAGCATTTCCCCATAGGCCAGTTGGGCGACCGAAAAGATCTGATAAGATCTCTGGACACATGCCGCATGCGTGAAACCAGACATTCAGTTTGTCAAAACGGTTAATTGAAAAACACGAGAAGGGAATGGTTATAGACAAGATAATACTAACGCGTCTATTGATAGGAGTGCGATAGCATACTATTATCTGATAAAGCATGTATGCATTTAGATTGTTGGTAGATGCGTTCACTTAGTGCGCGAAAAATCATCGCTTGGGTTGATTCGTTTTTCTTTCGCGATTTGGGTATTTGAAAGTTTGGCGATCAAGTTCAGGCAATTTCAGCGAAGATTAGACCCACTAGAAAGTTTTAATGCTGGAGAGATCCCGCGCTTCTATAAATTAACTTTCTTTAGAAAGATATGGTAAAGTTTGTAATAATATCGTGGGAGCGTCGACCGGAAGGTGCGTCACCGCTTATCACGGTAGAAAGTGGCGAAAGGAACGAGAATAGATCGCACAGTTTGCATGCGCCGAACGGTCTAGCCAGTGCAACTGTCGTCTGCTAGGTTGTTGCCACCATCGCCTCACAATACCTTCCCACTGGTAATCAGCCGGCTACCTTCATTTCCGGGTTGTGACATCAATTTCTCCTGCACCTTCTTCCCTGCAATGAAGGTAGGCGGCGGATTACAAGCGGAACGGGGTTGCGTCGCACTTGTGGGAACACCTTAGCAGACGACGCGGTTGCAAACCGTCTGCGCACGCGAACTGTGGGATCCATTGCTCATTTTGCTGCTTTGTACCGTGAGAAGGCGCTGACCCGCTCGTCGGTCCACGCTCCCGGGATATTATAATAATATGAGGGTACGCAATCCCACATTAAACAAATGGTCCAAATGCGTAGTAGGGTCATGGGATTTCGTTGCTACACATTGATCAATGGCGCGGACGCGAAAGTGCGCAAACACCGACACTCGAACCATGGAATTAGTAGTATCGTCGACAACGGGGCGCCAAAAAACTCTACAGTTGAAAACTTCCCGGCTGCCCACCTTGGGGGACAATTGCCCAGTTATCATGAAAAGCCCATAGTGCAAAACCGGTCAGTTTCCATGATTGATCTTTGTACGCCCAACGAGCGGGTAATAATTTTTTTAGCTCAACAAATACGACTTCATTCTCGAGCATGGCGTTTGAGGCGCTTGCCAGCGCGAAGCTGTCGTAGCATTCCGTGGCGCCCGCACACCCTCCTATAAATGTGGCCACTTCCACTGCCACTTTTATATGCGGGGACCACAGCGTCATGCAATGTTTGGCCAAATTGAACGACGGGTTGCTTGCTCCCGGCAGCACCTTGAAATAGCCTAAGTTCACTGTCTTGTTCGCACCTGAGTAATATTTTTCTTCAGTGAATATGTCGTGCTTGGATTGCTAGTAGCTGTGGAGCAATTTAAGCTCAAATGCTTTAGCTTTTCTCCTGTGGTCGCTTTTACCGAAATACCGCTTATAACAAAAATTTGCAGTGTGGCGCTAACTTCGTTATAACAAGAGATTACTGTATGTGACTTTATCTGTCCACAGCGTAGTCGTAGGCCACATGTTTTACCCGGCCTAGCGGATCTGCGCGGAATTCACGCTTGCACTCGGCGTCGCAACCTAATCATTTTACATAGGCCACTGTATGATTGTGGAGGGGGGGTTCTCGTTCTGCTACCGCTACTGCTTCCGGTGTGTTCATCATGGCACCAGCAATACGCTCGAGAATGTCCACTTTCCCTTTGCGGCTCGTCATTGTCACCAACACGTATACTATTAACGTATCTTCCTGCGATAAACAGCAACATTCCCTTCCCACACCTGTATTGGCGCACCTAGCACCCGATTTTTCACAGCGGAGCTGTTTAGTGGCTTGCAATGTCCGGCGATGATGCCCGTCATGACAGGCGAAGGTACCCCTCCGGTCCGACAGATGGCTCCACAGCCTCCCGGGGGCGTCCAGTGGAAGATCTAGGTACCGCGGCGCACATACTACTCCCGCCTTATATATATGCAGGATAAATTTTTATGCATCCGTTCGTGAGCTTGGAGTATGCACAGCCCACGGCGAATGGCGTTGTGAGCGATCCCCGCAGCTGCGGGACGTGGTCGACAGCGATCTGTGGTCGCCAAGTGCTACCACCGTGACTCAGCAAAAGGCTGCCGTACGCAATCTTGAGGTGCCGTATCCCTACGTCCGTACGGGCTCACCATCGGCCCGCCACCTCTGAATTTTACCGCCTTATCGCGGTTTCAGAAGTGCTTCTAACAAGTTGCGACACCCGTACGGTGAGTGATCTTAGCTCGATCGCAGGGGTATTCCGCGCACTCTGTTATGGGCACCGTTAAACAAACCTCCGCCATAATAACAGTGTAGCAATTGCCTCTTTTACTGCCTTGGGCGTGTTACCCTAGGAAAACTTTAGCTCCATTCGCCTACAGCGTTTCTATAGAAATGAAATTGGAATCTTTATGTCTGTAGGCACAGCACTTTGAGCTGGACGCCAAGCACACATTATTTTTTTTATTTGCGATCGAACGCCCGTTGGCATAAAATTAACTTATTTACAAGTACATATGGGCACCCGTCTCTCGAAGGAAGTCAAGAAGGGAGCCGTAGTGGGGTCCCCAGAGCCACCGCTGCAGGTCGTTGGGTCTTTCAGGATGGAGGCCTGTGCCTCTCAAGTGTCGCTTTCTGGATGAGTCCAGTGAAGGGGACGCCCATATCAGATGGTCCTCATCAGCTTGATCGGCAGGAGCTGTGCACGAGTGGCAGGTGTCATCGAACGGCGCATGGTAGCGTGGTGGCCACGCCCGGGCCACAGCACGTGAAAGCGCCACTCCAACGCGAAGTCTGCGGAGCAAAACCTCTTCCCAGCGAGCCTACTGGGGAGGTCTACTGGGGAGGTCCGTTCCACACGGTGTGATGAGGGCACGTGTGACATGACACAGATCGTCCGCCTGTGCGAGAAAATTTTCTATCAGACCGGTTGTTTACATTTGCAGCGGCCGAGGAATATACGTAGGGTGACAAACCCTATTCGCTGAAAAGTGAGCGGGGAGCGTATTCCGCCTTAACCACAAAAGCCTGAGAGTGCAGAGCACACATTCAGTCACGTGCAACTCAATCAGGGGTGCAAGTCTTATAACTGTGGCCTGCCCGTTTAAAGTCAGTGCTGAAAATGTTTTAAAATCGGTGTCAGTGCGTTTGCATAAGCAATATTTGTAAGCAACAACTAGTTGAATATATCGATGAGAGGGGCACATATACCGGAAAACAGCGCAGAAAACCCCACGAAACAGCAATTGCATATTCGAAAGGGTAGCATATCTGAACGAGAAACGAGATCACGAACAATTTACGTTATTCTCCAAGAAATACTACATAATAAAATTAGAATTAGGGACATTTATTTAAAGGCGTTAATTGGAATGGTTGGCATATTTCTTAAATACTGGCTCGTATTTTTACACGTGGTGCCGTTTTAGCGCTCACTGGTGGAAATGTCACAGCCATGGCTGTTGTTTTAATGTAATACAGTGTATAAAACGTACTGCAACAGCCCAACAAATGTAGAAATTGAGGACAAATCCACATTCTCCTCTGTAGGAGTTGTTTGGGTCAAACTGTTATATTTCTTTTTACATGAAGGCTTGAATAATGCGTTGACAAAGTAAACACAACCTTTCCGCTTGTAGAAAAGGAAAATTCTTTTTTTCTCGGTGTTTAGTGCACATTTATGGTCGACGACTGGCTCCGAGCGAACACAACTCGCAAACTTCCTGATTTCCACTTCCCACCCACCCATCCTAAAGAATCTACACAGGGTTTTCTGAAGATAAGCTTTGTATACCTTGTGAAACCCTACGCTGCGCCCCATGACACTCCGAATCCTTGAGTGTGCGTCCGGAAAAAAAGCCAGTTCCACTAATACTCACATATGTGAACACAGAACCTGCCAGACATCCGTGGATTTACTTCGACTAGGTGCACACCGCGACGAGTGCCGTTGTGAGTGGCGCCCCCTTTTGCGTGATGCGGCCATCAGCATAGGCCTCCTGCACTGGAGGTTTGGCGACATGCAGCGCCCCTAGCGGCCGACGCCTCTGGGTAGTACAAAAGCAGGCGACCCTCGCCGCCCTCCATGTGTTTTCCAATTACAAGCCAGAGTGAAAGTTAGTTGTGGCGCTTTGTGGCGTGTTTACCTGACTGCATACAGTAAGAAATAGCCAATAAAGTAGTTGCAAAGGCTAAACAAAATAGTATCCGCTAAAAGAAGCCGATTTGTCGGCTTTGTTTTGAGCGAGCCGTCGCGGTGGTCGCGGCGTGCACAGTATCGCCAGGTCGGGTGGTTTAACTGTTTGACGGCAGTTACAGTTGTTTCTTCTTGCGTGCGGTCGACAAAGGGAAGTTCACGAGTAGCATAAACACGGAACGCTGCTCATCCTATATCCTGAGGTAACAGCAAAAGGTTACTTCAGCGGGAGCATGCAGGCGAACGCAAGAATTGCGCAGCCGACTCAGCTCACACTGCTGGCCTGGCACCGCCTTTGAAACGAGTGGAAATTTTGTTTCGTATTTTCGCAAACTAAATGATTTTTGCGTAACGTTTTACGGCGCGCGATTTACGAACGGCGGGGTACATGTATACTAGCGAGTAGGTGGGGCAATAGCGCCAAATAAACAAATTAAGCGCTATTAAAGGACGCAAAACATGCACCAAATCACACGCCCGCTGCCTGCAGAGATGTGTATTTCTATAACATCACATAACACAGCATAACATAACACAGCCGCATACACGGCGCGGGGCCCCGAATATTTACATACGATCATCACTGACTGTGTTGGTTTTCTAAGAAAGTACAGGGGTCGTCGAATCTGAACGCCGACACGCCTGTTTTGACTTCAAATGGAGTTAGACAGCAAGACAAGAACAGAGAATTGGCGTCTTACAGTTGAATGGCCCCCTCTGCCCCCCCCCCCCCCCCCCATCTCCACACTTCGCCAGATTATTGTCAAATATTATAAGAAATTCGCTGAATTTTTTTTCTCATTGCATTCAAAGGCCCCCCCTCCTCCCACCCGATTTGCCGTCCAGCCCTCCACCGTGTAGGCTGCATGAAACTCGGCCGTTGCTGACCCTCATTTTAGGCTATTAAGCGCGAACTGGGAATGCATGCTGCAAGAGCGTAATTAAGTAAAGTGAGAGGAAACAAGGAAAGCGGGCGGCCTCTTAGTTCGCCCGACCATTTCGTTTTACGGCCACTAATTTCGGAATCGCAAAACAGATTTCACGCTTCTGACGGTCGCGGCATTTTGTCACTCAGACACGCAACAAAACGGCAAGCTAACGCTGCACCATGTATTTGTAACGGCGACGCAAACGAGCACGGTTTAATGAAAGTGCTCGCATAGTGTGCAGGTACGCAAAAGAGCTGTGCACCGCCGCAGGCGAGCCTGCGGTCCGCCGGACTCGCTGGCTTTTTAAAGCGCGGTGATCGCCGATTGCGTCACTCTTCTTTTTTGATCGGCTGTTTTGAGAAGTCTTTGTCACCTAGAGTATTAGTTTAAACTCGAAATTTCACTTAAAATTTCACTTCGTACGACCATCGATCGGTGAACCTGCGAGTAGCAGACGCCGTCACGGCGCTGTAAACGAGTTTAGCGCTGCAAAACGTTTTAGATCCGACGCATATCTTTCACTCGCCTTCTCCCTCCGGCGTCGTCCGGCGTAGTCCGCATCCCTCCCCCATTCTCCTCGCCGCGCCAACTGCGCGCTAGCGCCGCTCTCCCCGTATCAGCAGGCGAGGGAGAGGTGGAAGAATGGCTTGCACTTGTTCTCAGCATCCGCCCCCTAGGTTCCGGTCTCTGAAAATGTGTAATTTGGCAATTTAGATATGCAGCACGACAACCACTAATTGCTCTGACTCACCGCAGCGCCATCTGAGTGTTAGCGGTGGCCGGCGCTCGCTCCGTCGCCGTGCCAGCTGTGCGTGGGTGCGGGTTAGCGCGCAGCTTGCGCACAGCTTGCGCTCGGTTAACACATGCGCATGCGCTGCTATGCGCTGCTCTCTCTCATTCCGCTGCATATAAACGCGGTGACTGCGCCGCTCCGCTCAGTCGTGCCGCCGCCGCTCGGCCGATGACATCCTCCGATACCACCGATGATTTGAAAGGCGACTAACAGGCCTGCTATCGCGATGGTCGGCGCAACCGTAACAGCACCGGCCACCCCGATAAAAATTTATACCATCTTCCCGCGAGGGGAACCATGGGGTAGATGCGACGCATCGGGGGTGAACATGCTGCGTAAAATATGGACACACAACAACAATGGACACGCTAACATAACGGAAACGCAACGGAAACCCCCAATGCGTCGCATCTACCCCATGGTTCCCCCCGCGGGAAGATGGTGTATATTTTTCCCCTAATGCCAAGTTGATCGCTGAAATAGATCGGACGCGTCGGGGATGAGCTGGTCACCACGTCGCAAAATAATCGGGAGCGTCGAGCTCATTTTGCTCCTGTCAACACGGGATCTTATGGGACCCGCGCAGCTTTGTACTACCCGGAAGTACTGCCCGGAAGCCGCTTGCGCAGCGCCCCCTGGGCAGCGCAGGAGGCCTATACGGCAGTCAGTTCCGCTATATCACTTGATTTCACCGGCGTGAACTAGCTTTATTTTTTTAGATGCGACGCATCTCTTGCTCTGAGGCATGTCCCTCCTGCGTCGTCGGGGCGTTGTCCGCAGGCTCACTGCACATGCGCAACTCTCCTCCGTTCTTCTGTCCGAGAGCTGTGCGCAACGCTCTCACTCCGTCTCATTATCATAACAGTTGCGCGTGTGCGCTTCGCTGCTCTGGGTGCGCGCATGTGTGCGCACTCTCACTCCATCACATTTTCATAACAACAGCTGCGCGTGCGCGCTTCGCTGCCTTGGGTGCGCGCATGTGTGCTCATGCGCGCGACTCTCGCCCCCCCCCCCCCCCCGGCTCCTCTCCTTTCAAAAGCGGGAATATAAGCGGGGGAGCGCACGGCGCTGGATCAGTCCAGCGCTGGCTCTCGCACTTGACTTGACTTTGCTTGACGATACCTCCGTGCAAGATCTTCCGATGAAGACGTGATGGAAGCGACAGTCCCTTCAGCGAGTGGACTGACGCAATCCAATACCAGCGTCAGTCCAAACGCTCCCCCCTGATGCGTCGCATCACATCAGGGTTCCCTCGCGGGAAGATGGGCGTAATTTTTCCGCAAACCTACGCGCTGATTCTGAGCGTCGTGGATCGCAGCGTAGGCTTAGCCCTAGGCATCGGAAGCAACTCTTACGTAAACCCTCTGCAGTATTTTTTTTTTGGGGGGGGGGGGGGAGACGGAGGGAGGGGCGGTCGGTGGGAAGTCGACGATTTGTGTTCGCTTCAAGGCAGCCGTCGACGAAAATTTTCGCTTACCACCGAGAGTAAAGAATTTCCTGTCGATACAAGTTGAACATTTTTCGTTTTCATAACGGATTATTGAAATTTTGATCCAAAAAGAAATAGAACAGTTTGCGCAAAACAGCTCACAAAGTGGAAAATGCGGGTTGATCCGCAAATTCTATACGTTTGTTCTTTTCGCAGACGTTATATGCCCGTTATTATGTTAAAATACCTGGGCCCGCTTGCTCGATGCCCAATAAGAGTCTTATTCGCAGTCTAATACTATTGGCAGTCTTATTCGGGATCTTATGTTCCCTAGGCTATCAGACGCTTTCCGGTAACTTCTAAGACAGCGAATAAAACTCTAAATAAGAACGCAATAAGACTGCGAATAAGCCTTCTGCGAGCAGTCTTATTCACAGTCTTATGCTGACGTGGTAGGTCATTTCATCATAAAGATCGTCCTCCATACGTTGAAAAACGAGTCAAGAAGCCGTAGAAGTGGCGAACGATGCCGAGTGGCGGCCACTTGACCTCAGTCTGCTTCGAACAAACAAATGCCTGTTCTGCGGAGATAGGCGCCGTTGGAAGCGCCGTCGGGAGACAAGGTGGAAACGGCCAGACATAGAGGAAAGATGGGGGTAGACAACGCCGGCGACAGAAGCCACAAGGCCGGCGTACTTTGATGTGGTAGCTGCGGCTGCAACCAACCAGCGCTTTCAACTTTCGTTGTGCGCTTTGGGCGTGTGCTTATTTTTACCGGGTAGAGCGCCTTTTTTTCTCCCTCACGTCAAAAAAAAGACGGACAGGAATGATCGTCTGCGGCGCGATATTTGCCCCGAGCTGCATCGGGCGGCCCAGCGCGCGGTGTGAATGTGTGATTGTCTTCCATGTCGGCTGTCACCGCAGTGGCAACGAAAAGGCGGCGCGGAAGTGACGGAAAAGATTTATTTTTTTTTATAAAATCATGCCCATTAACTCAGAAACAACAAATAGGCGTTCACAACAGGACTGCAATGCCACAACAAAAGTATACACAACAGCAAAACGTCAACAGCCTGCAATACCTCCGTCCGTAAGCACCAGGCCAAGGGTCTGTTGATTCTGGCCTGTGCCCACTGCCCGCAAGCAGTCGGTGCTTATGGCAACAGCACGCCAACGAGGACTCGCTAGCGTGCCAGTGCCAGCCTGCGCGCGTTCTGTGAACTAGTTCGTGGAGTAGTGAACGTTGCGGCCCCAAAAAAGGTGAACTCAGTATAGAAAACATCGGCGAAAAACAAAAAAGTTCACTTATAAAAAAAAAACGACGCACCCGCGGGGATTCGAACTCGCGACTTGCAAAACACTCGCAGTGACATCATTCCCAGCGCTCTGGACCACTAAGCCACGGGGCGCGACCAGCTGGCCTTGGTAATATAAGGTATATATTGTATAACCAGTTTACACTTTTATTTATTTTTGGCATTTCAAGCAGCTTAGGTGACTATTTGTTGTTTTGCGCTCGTGCAGTAAGCATCCCCCAAGTTTCCACAATATATCGCGTCTAGCAATTGCATTTCTTAGACGGAAAAGCGTTCGCAGATGCGTAGTCGTGCTGCTGACCGCTGTGCTTGTTCGCCCAGCGCAAAAAAGTGCTTCCAGCACCCTAGATTTACGCTGTACGGTAAAAATATCAGTTGATTTTGTTTCCTTAGTACCTATATTGACTTCGCTGACTCTTCTCCCGCCTTCAAGAGGCCTTATATTTTCCTACTGGCATACCAGTCAGCGAAGCGTCGCATGTGCGCTTGTGCAGCGCTTGTGTGAAGCGACCTTGACTTGGAGCTGGATACAGTGTACAAACTAACCAAGTAAAGAAAGGCACATTTTTCCATTCACAAAAATGTCCTGGCTTCGTTTCAACTGAGCGAACGAATTGCGACGACCCGTCGGCGGCCGGCAGCGAAACGCTTGGCCGATCGCGACTGACTCTGCCTGAAGGCCGGGGAGCCGTGCAGTAGTGGCAGTAGCGCAGCCAATTGCGAGCTCGGCTCCTCCCGACGTCACACGAAAACGCCACAGAAAATGGGCGAGCGTAAAGAGAGGAGGACAGCATTTTCGAATTAATTTTTCTACTAAATAAAATCGCGTAAACGCGCCCAAAGTGGTCGAAACATGGCCTGGGGACTCCGGACTTCAATTTGCGCTAGTAATCCCGCAATGTTTACATATCACTTCAGTGTCCCTTTAACAGCTGCAGCCCTCGGTTGGCGAGCTGCCGGCGAGGCAGTGAGTTATTGCGATCATGTGTCCCTTTTTTGGCGGCGTGAGCCGCTGTAGTGCTCGTTGCATTCGAGTCTACGACGATGAACCTGAAGCGAATTGGCCACTGCCTAATTCACGGTGAAATGAAAAGCACGACACGCCTTGCGACAACGTGAGGCAACGTGGATGATTTTGGCCTCAGCCCAGTGGGTATCTCGGGCCCACGCTTTGTAGCAGATGATCTTTGTTTATGAGTTCATTTACGCGGCCGGGCGACCAAGGCCCCGCCGCGTGAGTGGGCCTAGTGAGGATGGCGGATCATTGTAACCTGTTTCTGACGAGGCTTAAATACGCCGTCTGATGGTCAGCATTTCTTGAATTTATCCTATCATGTTTCGGAATAAACGTTTCCCCAACGCTGGCGACGGCAACAAGCAGTTTTGCGGCGTATACCCCGCTTTTCCCTATACGCCTCTCTCGTGCTTATCTAGGTACCCACTGTCCTTATAGTGTTCAATAGGACCGCTCGGTAGCCTGGCCTGAGTGTTTTCGAGCAAGCGCATTAGTTGCAGTCTTATTCGCCGCCTTAGTGAAGCCCGGGAATAAGACTAGACTGCTAATAAGACTGTACATAAGCACGTTTATTCCTGCAATTGGGCCCAGGCATCGCCGTGACTTTTTGTATGTGAGCGCTAAAACACGCTGGGTACAAAATATACACGCTGTTGTTAAAGGAACGAGACAACAATGCCAATCAACGCGTTTATATAATGTCCCTACTTCTCTTTTGAATATCGCGTATTTCTTGCAGTGGTACGTGAATTGTTTGTGATCTCGAACACCTTTCGGACATGCTTTTTCTGACTTAGGTGATCCGTTCGATTACATAAAAGCTGTATCCCACGGTTTCTCTGCGCTTATTTTCAGAATAAGTGTCCCGTTCTTGGGTATATTCGAGTAGTTGTTGCTTACAAATATTGCCTATGCTAACGCACTGAAACCAATTAGACAACATTCTCTTTAAAACGTTAAAAGGGCAAGCCGCTGCCAGCTCCAAGAGCTGTGTCTACAGACCAGGAAATGTTGATTTGATTTCTATGCTCACGCGGGAGGTCAATGCACTTACACGTAACTAACACAGGGTAGTAAAAGAGGCTGATATTGTTCTAAAATTATTGACTCAGGTTTGTTAAAGTGTACCTATAACACATACTTTACTTTCAGGGTCCATCTATGAGAGCTGGGAAGTTTTTCCTGATATGCCTATCGCTTACCGATGTCTACGAAGCAATTTTAAGATTTCGTGCAAAATAACACCGCGTCAGGACAAGCTGGAATTGGGTGAGGAAAACAAAAAGAGGGTCTACCAACCTCTTAGCTTGGGGATAAAAAAAATGCATGTCAATGAGGAAATCAAAAAGGCCCAGAAAAACAATGGCAAGACATTTATGTGCAGCCTTTCCAACCATAGGGTGCTCAACTGAAAATATAGCAAAATTCGAAGTGCTCACAATAACAACAATTTCACGGAGGCGCAAGCGTTCTATTTATTTATTTATTTATTTATTTATTTATTTATTTATTTATTTATTTATTTATTTATTTATTTATTTATTTATTTATTTATTTATTTATTTATTTATTTATTTATTTTAACCCTCAAGGCCAAGGGCATTACAGTGGGGAGTGGGGGTTCATGTAGTGGGAGCGATGCAACAAAGAAATAAAACAAAGTGCAGCAGCAACAACAACTAAACATGTAGACTTAACGTCTGTTACATTGTTAATAATGCAGTGCGGAAGCGTTCGTTATCTTGAATGCTAGCAATGGGTCCGGGAAGGTGGTTCCATTCGTTCTATGTACAAGGAATGAATGACTGAAAACAAGTGTTAGTGAGGCATGTCATAATGCCTACTTTGTGAGGGTGGTCAGTGCGGGGCGAAACATACGAAGGTGGGGAAATGAGATCGGTGCGCAAAATAGAGTTGTGGTAATAAATTTTATTGAACAAGGAAAGTCTACTCTATTTGCGACGTGTAGCCAGATTAGGTAATTGCAAGGAAATTTTCAAAGATGTAACACTACCTGTTCTGCTGTAATTGTGGAGAATAAAACGAGCGGCGTTGTTCTGGACTAGTTCTAATGATTTAATGAGAGTTTCAGAGCTGGGGTCGCAAATAGAAGCTGCGTATTCAAGTTTTGACCTAACTAATGTTTTGTATAACAGTGTTTTTAATGAGACCGGTGCGGAACGAAAGTTGCGGCGTCAGTAGCCTAACGTGCGATTAGTGCTGTTAATTAAATTCTCAACATGCAAAGACCAGGTTAGATTATCACAAAAATTAACACCTAAGAACCGATATGATGTAACGTTTTCGAGCGGCGTGTTATTTAGGTAGTAAGCAGGAGAAGAAAGCGTCGACCGTGAAACATGCAAAACTTTGCATTTAGTAGTGTTAAGTTCCATTTGCCACTTCAAGCACCAATCTGATATGGCAGCAATATCATTTTGCAATAGGTTGGTATCGTTAACATCCTTTATTTCACGAAAAATAATACAGTCATCAGCAAATAGGTGGATGTTAGAGGAAACACGGTCTGGAAAATCATTATTATATATAAGAAAAAGAAGAGGACCACGAACGGAACCTTGGGGAACACCAGATAAAATGGGACTAAGTGAGGATTCATGGTCATTGCATGTTACAAACTGTGAACGGTTAAGAAGAAACTGCTCCAACCAGGCGAACAGATTGCGATCAAGGTTTAGTTTGCTAAGCTTGAAAAGTAGAAGTTTATGGTTCACCTTATCGAAAGCTTTTGCGAAGTCTAGAAATATGCAATCGGCACGTGAATGACGATCCAAAATGACATGAAGTTGATGGGTGAAGGTTAGCAACTGTGTCTCACAAGAAAATGTTTTGCGAAAACCATGTTGTGTGCACGAAAAAAATGAGTTAGAATCAAGAAACCTTACAAGATGAGAAAACAATACATGCTCCAGAATTTTACATGGGACACTTGTCAATGAGATGGGGCGATAATTATAAGGAGACTCTTTACTTCCAGACTTGTGCAGAGCGACCACCTTCCCGACCTCGCAGTCAGACGGTAATTCACGAGTATCCAGTGACTGTCGATAAAGATTAGACAATATTATTGATGAGTAAGTAAGAGTGCTTTTCAAAAACTTTGTAGCGATTAGATCGCTTCCGGGACTACATGAAGGTTTTATGATTCAATTATTTTAGCAATGCCAGCTGAATCAATCATAATGGGATCCATTGGTAAATAGTTATAGGATGCTTCACTGGGCAATAAAAAATCAAAAGGCGCGACAAAGTTCCGGTTGAAAACACCATTTAAAGGAGTACTGACACCAAATTTCAAAGCTGTGATAACTATGTAAAACGCCTCCGTTTTATCAGGAGATATCTCCCAGCAAGTTTCAACAGCAACAGTTCAGCGAAACATGTTTAAAATCCATTTTATTCTTCGCCCGCACGAGAAAGCCCAGAGCGGGCCGACATGACATCATGTGCTACTTGTCCCAAACTGCCGACATCGGGGCTCCCGTGACAAAGCGATGCGCTGGCTGTGGTTGGCGCGCGCTGCTCGGGCGTGTGTACACGTCATGGTTTTGGGACTGACGTCATGCTGCCCGGGCATGTGGGGACGGCGAAGACCTCGGCCGGTCTGGGAGCGCGCGCGTACGCTCGCGCGCTTCCATAGAGGCAGCGATGCGGCAAGAATGGTGACGTCATGTGATACATCCTGTTATGGCGGGTGCTCGGCGTTTTTCAGTCGAAACCGAAACTGGCACGAATAAACGATGCCGTAAATGAATGTTTACGCTGCGCTCGACCGTCTAATCTGTCATTCTATGATTAGTGGGCTGGTAGGCACGCATAGCAGCGAAAAAAACGTAACACGAAAATTTCGTGTCAGTACTCCTTTAACACATGAGGACACTCGGCATCAGGGACAACACAACCATTACAATCAACTAGGCGAATAGAAGTATCTTTGTCAAGTCTGACGACACGCCAAAATGTCTTTGGGTCAGTGATAAGCATAGAAGGTAAGGTGTGCTGAAGGAAATTAAGTTTAGCGCTTTTTAGTGTACTTACGTAGCGGGAGTTACTAACTTTATATGAAGTAATACGATTTTCGGACGGAAACCGCTTCATCGCCCGCTAGAGTCGCTTTTTGCGATTAGACAGTCTCTTATGGTTAATGTTAAACCATGGCGCGTTAAGGTTCGAAGACAGCTTGCGTAAAGGGATGAATTTGTTTATCAGTTCATGAATTTTAGATTTGAACAAATTCCAATTTACATGGACCGTGCAGTTATCGGATTTATTCAAGAAAAGACTAAGAAATCTGGACAGTTCGTTATTAATGGCGTCGAAGTTAGCTTTATTGTAATCCCGAATCAGCTTAGTGGTATTAGCTGATTTAGATACTGTAATGTAATATCCAACGAAAGTAGCAAATGGTCGCTTATGCTAGGTAGGTACGAAACTTTTGACACAAGCTCCGGATGAGTAGTTAGAAAAAGGTCAGGAGTATTAGCACTATCATTAGTAATTCTTGTTGTTTGAGTTACCATCTGCGACAAAGAAAAAAGTGAACAATGATCAAGAATTTCCTTGCCCTCGGAAGAATAAGCGAGAGATAAAGGAGGGTCATGAGACCAGCATATACTCGGGAAATTGAAATCGCCTGACAGCAGAATAGGTGCGCATGGGTGTCGCGTAGAGACATGGTGAAGTGCACCATGTAGCTCGGATACAAAGGTAGAAGGATAGGAGGGCGGCCGGTAACAAACACCAAATACAAATTTGCGGTGGCCAATCTGTACGCATGACCCCACGGCTTCTAGTTCACTTTGAAAATTAATAGCAGTGGATGGTATAGACTTCTTAATAACAAGCAAGACACCACCCACTTTGCGTTGGGTGGGATCACACCGGTAAAAATTTGAAGCAAGAAAATTTATCAAATATTTCGCTGTTGTGAATGTTAGAATGTAACCAGGTTTCGGTCAGAGCAACTACATCAGCACAACAGGCGTCGATGGAAGAATTGAGTAGTTCACATTTGTTAATAACACTTCTGGTGTTGGCTAGCAAAAAAGATACATTCGACGTTGATAGCAATGGTTGCGCTAAAGAAGATACACCACTACCCCTCGCTGATTCCTATGTGTTCTCGATTGGATGCGACGCCGGGGCGAGAGGCGCTCAAGCCGTGAGCCTTATTTCATTGATCTTATCGTTCACAGCGTCATACATGTAATACATGCCATCAATATCTAGTTTATTGCATTTCAGTTGATAGCAAGGGGACTGTGGCTGACGTTTGGCAAATCCTAACAGCTTTTTTCTTGCAAGTCTTGTTGCAGGCAAAAATCTTCAGACACAGAGACGTCATTTTCCTTTAGTTTAGAACGTAGTGAAAGTATTTGTTCTTTTACTTTAAAGTTGTTAAGTGTCATGATGACAGGCCGGCATATACCTTCAGAGAGGGCGCCGATGCGATGCGTACGTTCTACTGCATCCAGGGAAAAGTCACCTTCAAGTACAGACGAGAAAAAAGCTATCGTTTTTGCTTCGGTTTGATCCCGAGTTTCCCGTTCATCCTTAATGCCATGGAAAATAACGTTATTGCGCCTAGACCTGTATTCGAGTTCATCTAAGCGGTTACTCAAGACAACCTGCTGGGATGACAGGCGTTCTGAGGTTTCTTTTACTGCAACGATGTCGCGTCCAAGCTCATCTAGGGCACCAGACTTGCGTTCAAGTGATTCTAGCTTGCTGAACACATCAGATAGCTTTGCATCTAGCGCATGCTGATTACTTTTGATTTCTTTTGTCCCTTAGCCAGTTCGAGCGTTCATTTATTTATATCTTTTAGCATTTGCCGCATTGTGCTCGCTTCGTCTGAGCTACTATCGGAGAGCTCACTTTTAGCTGAGTCGGTGGATCGTAATTGCATTTTACTGGTAGGGCCAGGGTTCGTTTCCACATCATCTGCTTGTAACAATAGCATTGCTACATCGATACAGTCACACAGTGAAGCACAAATAACCCGCTGGCACGGGAGCAGTACCAAAAATCGATTGTCCGATTGCTTAACGTACAGGCAAAAATTGTTACACACCTGCGGGGCGAAACGACGATGGGTGCTGAACATTCTGCCGCAATGGGTGCTCCCATGCCCACTGAAGGACGGAGCGATGGGCGGTCGGCATAAATCCTTGGGTCTGTGCTCTGTCGATGTTGATGCGGTCGGCTTCCGTAGGGCGAGGGGCAGCTCGGTGATAGCCATCACTTTGTTGACAGCGTTGGCCGTATCACTGAACGCATGCAAATCCTCGACACGAGCAGATACGGCAATGCGTGGCTGACCGAGGAACGATGACGGAACGGAGCAGAAGATTGCCAGCGCCAGGATAACCTGCGGGGCGAAAAGACAATGAGTGCTGAACATTCTGCCGCAATGGCTGCTCCCATGCCCACTTTTGTACAGGCTGCTGTTCCCTTATTTGTCCCGGGAGTTTATACATTAGTCCCGCTTTCCAGATGTTAGCGGTAATATATTACTAAATATTTTAATATATTGGTGATCGCTTTCGCCGCACGAGAACATTTTGGTTATGTAGCGAAACTTCGTCTATCCCCGTGTGAATGTTGCGAAATCTAATGTAACTTTTATAACTACTCCGTAAAATATGCTGAATTGCTTTCGCGTACATGAGAGCGTTTGGGCAACTTGTATGTTCTGTTGACGCATGATTTTGATGGTAGAGTTTGAACGTAAACTAGTATATTGCGGACTCCAACAGGTTGTAATGCCGAAGAGTAAACAGATAAGCTTTCTTATTCGGGTTCTGTGCAGGTAATGTAGAAGATACGAATGGATGGGAATATCAGGCTTTTTGTACATTGGGCCAACAGACTGAGTTTGCGGCCTCGGAAGGCTTTGTGGCGCATTCATCTGTGCCATTGCAATTTTCTATTTGTTGATTCGTAGCAACGCAACCCAACAATGCACGCTCATAAATTCAGTTGACACCATCCCATAAAATGCTTAAAGTGGGTGCAGCTTTCGTGTTATTTCTGAATAATTTTAAACTACTATATCGTCGTACTTGTGTGCTCCACGCGTAGCGCGAACAGAAATGTGCGCATCTAAATGATGTTTGCTGTTATATATGTTTTGCGCGAAAGGTCGTTTTAATTCAAGCGCAACAGTTACGCAACCCTCTTCCAAAGACTATCTGTGCGTTTTTGTGATGAGTCTTTGTGATTAGTCAGTGCCATTTTGGGTGCGATATTTTTCTACATTTTCCCCCGGCCTCACGTTTCTTCATATTCCGCGAGGCTTTTTTTCTCAAGCCGCTGGTTTAAAGTTCATTGCTCTATTTTCGAAAAGACGCATGCGGGTAAAATCACGGCATTTTGTCTTTTTTGACGTACTTTTTTTATAGCCAACTCAATAGAAGTTCAACGCTCGCTCGTCTTTGCAAATGGCAGATAAACCTTTAAGTTTTATATCCTCGTAGTTAAAGAACGTTTGTGGTCAGATTGGAAAGAAGGTCACTTTTATACATATGGTGCGTAAAGTTGTAGTAACAGTAACGAATGTTTCCCTGACATTTGTTTTGATGCTGCGTATTGGGTTTTTAGGATTTGGAAACTTTTTTTCTTAAGTTATCTTAGCCATATATGAGGAGATATTTTTAATGATGTTAAATAATTTCCTAATTTGCGATTCATGCTTTGCATTAGCTTGAGCGCGAGCCTACAGTCGCATGTGCTGTATAAGCTGCCGAACGAAGGGACACCTGGGAACTTTAGGATATTAGCATGATGAGCTCTTCGGTCCGAAATCGAAGATACAGTGCGATACGTAGAAAGAAGTGCGCCGGAATAATTCCGGGTTCCCGATTGAGTGAGGAAGGACGATATATTCCATTAGGGAAAATACGCTGAACTCAATTGCTTCCCCACGTTCCCCTAGGGAAAGTAAATTCCAATAAATCTTAAATGTAGAGAAAATAAAGTGAATTCCATTGCTGCCGCAAGGTTGCCACTAGAGAGAGCAAACACCAATTTCAAATAATGCACGTCGTTGCAGATAGAACGTTGTTTAGTACTATTATTGTAGGTAGTCCTTTGAACACTAATAAAAAAACAGCATAGAAACAGCTCTGCGTGTTCGTCAGTAAAAGACGCAGTGAAACATCCCCCTCGTGAGGGGCACGATCAAATGCAGAGCATTTCCGGGGGCGCACGACGTTAAGTAGTTTGCGTTACGTTAATGTTGTTGCACTTGTGGCAACTGCTGACGGGAGAGCGCTCGTCAGCAGTAATTTGAATGAGTCAACGATATAAGGCGCGTTCGTAGCGTCCAATTCTGTGTCGGCTTTGTGGCGCAGTGGGTAGAGCACCATGTACATTGCGTTCCGCCCGCAGGGTCGAGGGATCGAAACCTGGCGCCGGATAGTATTTTCTTTTATATAGTGTAGGGGGAGGGGTGCGGACAACGACGGTGCGGGCTTCGACGGAACAACGCGGGTGACATCGTGAGTTACTGAAATGCTCTGAATTTAAAACAAGTTGCACTTTTAGGCAGTGTTGTGACTTCCTCTTCGTTACCCCTTGCAGCAGACGACGCTAACCATCATCATTTCATTGCTCTTCACGAGCTGCCGCATGCTCTCGTGGCTGCGCCGGCTCGCGCCCGCTTCTTCTTCAGATTCCAATAAAGCCTCATCGGACCACGACGTGTCGCTCCCCTTCCTGAGCATCGCGCCGCAGCTGGAGGACCCAGAGGTCCAACACATGGTGCCGAAAACCCGGGACTTTTAGACGACGCCAAGCCCATCGACGCACGGAACCGCGAAAGCCCAGAAAAAGACGCGGCGCCTGCGATCTTGGCGAGTTCCCAGCTGCGTGCGACCAAATGGAGCGGCAACTTCAACGACGCCTCAGATTACGGGCGCAACTGGATGGCCTTCTAGCGCAAGTGGAAGGCCACATGAGAGGAAATCGAGAGGCGACACCATCTGCAGTAAGTGTGCTTCTCGAGCGAATCGGCGCATTGTACGCACAGATTGAGACAGTGGATGACGCCATTTTTGAGGAGACCCCAGACGACTTGCTAGAGAGTGAAACGTTAGACGCCGGAAAGTACCTCGACAAGGTTGTCACCTTGACGGCTAGCATACGTTTTAAGATGCAGGATTGCCGATCTTCGACGCTACGCCCGGCGACCGTTCTTCCAATACCAACGGGCAAGCGCACATCCCCACAAGAAGACCATCCACTACAGGACTTAGATGCACGGAACATAACTCGGGTGCCTTTTGGAGCTGCTTCGAGTGCTGTAGTTCTAACGGCCACTTTGAACCACCAGCTTCAATCTGTGGTAGACTGGCACCCAACGACAGCCCGACTACCGCAAGACTCCACATGTATGAACGGTCCCCTCATTGAAGCAGAGCCCACTAACGAATCGATCAGGATGCACAAGAGTGCAATCTCCCGCGAAGCTTCCATGAACATTTGCAAATTGGCAAGCAACGACCCTGTTGTATCCTCCGTTTCGGAACAAGGAACGCCTTCATCGGAAAAGTCTTTTTCCTCGCTTTCTGGAGCCTCAAAAGTTCTACTATTTCACAGCAACAAGCAGTCGGACACCTTTTCAATGAAGTCCAAGATAATCCTGCACTCCAGCGAGTTGGCGCCACAGCCAGCAGAAAATCTTCGTGAGCGAACGTCTGAATTACGAACCGAGTTCAAGAGACGCAAACGCAAAAACAAAGAACGAGTCAGAAGACGTCATGCCGAGCACAGAGGGAGGCTTCAAGTGAAAGTTTAGACGGTCCAGACAAGGAGCACAAAACCCGCGGTCGGTCAAACCGTCACAACGGGAACCTGGCTTGCAAACAAACCATGGCCTGACTTGAAAGTGCAGCAACACGCCCGATGGTATAAGCACCGGTGGCGGCGAAAACGATCTCGGCATCAGAGGACTGATGATACCAAGGAAATCACGCCCAACCAAGCAAAAGAGACGCCCTTGAAGAAAAACAATGGGGTTCGGGCCCAGCAGTGTACATTTTCCTGGGGCACTACAGACAAGCGTCCCGTACCCCTACTTAACCCTGATGATGATGATGATTGATGATTTCTATTGGTTTCCCCTTTGTATCGGGGTGATGACATGTCATCTTACCAAAGACTAATATACCTATGTTTTACACTTTTGGTTCAATACTACCGCTGCTTAGGGCAGGCACAAAAAGCTTATTAGGCACAAAATACTTTTTTTTTTCTGTTACAAGTGGTAACTGTCCTAGGCAATATTCCCCTCTCTGCTTTTCGTCCACCAGCATTCTAATCTTCTTTTCGTCCCCTCGACAGCCTTGAAGTTTACTTCCTCTGTGATACCTTTAAATCCTAGGGCTTCTGACAGCCCAATATTCCCTTCATGTAGATTTGGATGGATACCCTCACATTCTAGCACGATGTGCCGCATAGTTTCTGTTTCTTTTCCGCAGACCACGCATACCCCATCATTTTGTGAATACTTCCCCACAAAACTCTTAGTTCGCAGGCAACCTGCTCTAGCCTCAAAAAGCAAAGCACTGCCCTGGGAATTATCGTAGAAATTTTCCTTTCTGATGTTCATCTTCTCAGCCCTGTACATCTCTAACGACGTTTTGGCTTCCATTTTTCCCCTCCATTTATTCGTTTCAATCTGCCTTGCCTCTTTTTTGGTTACCTTTGCTGTTTTGGATTCCCCACTGTTCTTTCCGTATTTCATCGTTAGCCTTCTAGTCTTTCTTAACCACTGCGTGTCCACGCTTTTCAAGTATAGGTACCTAAAAATCTTAGCTGCCCACCTTCGTTGATCCATTGCCCTCAACCTCATCTCAAAGCATATTTTACTCTGAGCTTCTCTAACTTCAAACGACGCCCAGCCCATATCTCCCTGAACTGCTTCGTTAGTTGTTTTTCCATGCGCGCCTAAGGCCAGCCGTCCTACCGTTCTCTGGTTTACTTCAAGGCGTGATAGAACGTCTGATTTTAAGCAGAGTACAGCATTCGCAAACGTGAGACCCGGAACCATTACTCCTTTCCACATTCCTCTTACTACTTCATATTTGTTATACCCCCACAGAGCTCTATGCTTCATTATAGCTGCGTTTCGCTTTCCCTTAACCTTAAGTTGCTCCTCGTGAGTACTTAAGTAGCTATCCCCTTCGTTTATCCACACTCCCAAATATTTATATTCCTTGACTCTAGGTAATTCGCCTTGCTGGATAGACACTACGTCGGTGGTAGCGTCATTGAAAACCATTATTCCTGATTTTTCTGCAAGACTCCCTGTGGAAGCCCCTTAGCGCCATCTGTCGGCGGGGGAGACTGTTGTGACTTCCTCTTCGTTACCCCTTGCAGCAGACGACGCTAACCATCATCATTTCATTGCTCTTCACGAGCTGCCGCATGCTCTCGTGGCTGCGCCGGCTCGCGCCCGCTTCTTCTTCAGATTCCATTAAAGCCTCATCGGATCACGACGTGTCGCTCCCCTTCCTGAGCATCGCGCCGCAGCTGGAGGACCTAGAGGTCCAACAGGCAGGTATGCTATCGCTTAACGAAAGAAGGCATGTCACGTATTTGTAAGTTGAACTCTTACCAAATTTGAAAAAAAAATGTCCTTGCGGGATATTTTACCACTAATCGTGTAGAGTTAAGCGCAATTCTTAGCTTGTATGGGTGAACTGACGAACTTCGAGTGTGGGTAGTGCTGCAAATTCACTCTCGAAAATTTCGAAGCTATAGACGCATGTCATAAAAAACACAAAAAACATTTGCGGCAGTATGGTTCCGACAAATACATACTAGAACAAAAATTGTAAGCCAGAATTTCACGGCAATTGGCAATCAATAAACGGGTGTTGCATTTCAGTGGAATGGACAGTTCATATAATCGCTCGTGTGCCCAATACAGTAATAAAAGCACACCCAGATCTGCCAGAGGCCAAAAACAATGCCAGCTGATTTCAGTTTTTCGAAGAACCCAAGAATTCTGCAAATCAACCTTCCCTATGTGGGTGTAAAACGCTAGAATAGTAATCGTGCTTTCCTAATACCTTTCAGGTAGGTGGCAGGCTAGAATCTACAACCTTTTCTCTCCAAATTCGTGCAGCGAAGATGGAAATTACATCGTTGTTTATGTGGCGATATTGGTATATGCTGCACTTTTCCCAATTATTTGAAGTTAAAAAAAACAAACGCTTATAAAAATACCCAAGGTGTCGAAAAACTAAGCGACGCATATTGCCGCATTAACACTGGGCTCAAACGTCAAATATATTATCCACATAATGAGGTCAACTGCGCAGTTCCTGCGCATATTTATGGGAAAGTTAAAAGTGAGAACGAATATTAGGACCATGTGTCTTGGGAACAATTTGGCTACCGCAATTTTCGCAGTTAAATAAAGAAGAAGTACAAAAAAAATCTCGGTGTTCATAGTGAGAGCCATAGCACGGCCCACTATTGCATTTTTTCATCAAGGCCGTTTGCGTCTTTTTTCTTGGCTTTGTTGGGACCAAACGCATGGGACCAAACGCAAGAACTCTTGGACATATACCTACCCGCTATATTCAAGCAACAACGTTTTCGAATTGTATGCTAGGATTGTCTACCTGCTCGCGTGATTCTTATGAAAGTATGTTTTATTTTCTGAATAAATTTGTTGAATGAGTAGCATCGGGATGAAGTACCTTGGAACATTCGTGTACAGAACAATATTGTCCGAAGTACGCTGGCCAAGCCAGAATTTGAACGCAATGGACCTCTTTATGTTCAGTAGGAATACAGGAAGTCTGGAGTCGGATTTAGAGAGACGTCAAAAGAAATACAGATGCCAAACATGCATTTGGTGGTATCTACAAGGCAAATGAAAAGATTTACCGTCCGAACGGTATCTCCGGTGGGCTGCACATCATTGTCTTGGCGTGATTTTGCGGTGGTGTTTGCATAAAGTCCTTTTCAGCTCAACCTTATTCGTCCGCTGATGCATGAGAAATTTATGATATAATTCCGGGATAATTTTTGGGTCGCTGCCTTCATTGGCATGATCTCTCAACAAAGAGAGAGACAGAGCAGCAGGCAGCGGCAAAGCGGAGTGGAGGCGTTGATAGAGCTGTTAGAGAGAACAGAGCTGCCTTCGCAGCGATACAGACGTTGGCAAGGTTACATTAAGTTGAAGCACGGGGTCCTAGCTGCCTTTTAACAGTATTTGCTGGCCCTGTGACACCCAGCCCCTCTGACAGTTGCTCTTGATCAGGGCAAGAGCCTACGCAGGGCGACAAAGCAGGAAGCACTTTCTAAGCATGCGCACCGGGCGTAGCCTCGAATTTGCGGCGGAGAAGGACGAAATGCTCACATATTGAAAATGTCCACCAATAGGTCTTGAACTATACTATAAAGAAATGAATAGATTTAATCTCACATTGTGTGTTATTGCGTGGTTAATGTAGTTGTCATTGTTGTTACGTACAGGCAACGACACTTGTTTTAAGAATAAATACCACGTTTTGAGTTGATATTATAACTAAACACAGGTATCCGGACCAGATGCCGTGCACGTTGTGCTGAATATTGGTCCGCACGTTGCCCACGGGGGAACAAAGTCACCTAAGATTTGCACGTGACCGGTGAACACGATGATACGTGACTAGAATTGGTGCTCCCCAGCATTTCAGAACCCTGATTCTAGATATGCATTGACGGGAAGGGACGAAGTTCATAACGAAGTTTATTTTTAAGGACTCAGTCTTTCGGAAACATATCAGTATTTTGAAATCTTCACGAATTTCAACAATTGCTTTACTACTGGCCAATCCCCCCTTGTGGGTGCGTAAATTCTTTGAAGGCGTCATCGTCATCATCATCTTGCCGATAACCAGTCTTCAATTTCAGAAGACAAAGACTGAAATCTATGTGACTGCCGAAAACCAACTGCAGGAAAGGCAACCTTACACACTTGGCTTCCAGAAGGGCACACAAAGTGCCTTAAGAAAAAAAAAAACACTTACCCTGGCGAAATCAAACCTATGACCTCACCGTTATGTAGACAATGTATATCTAATTGCGTAATTCATACACGGTCGAAGCAGTTTGGAGTTTGTACATTACCTTGAGTTTGGTTGCATGGGGGAAAGCTGGCGTTCTAACAAACTTACTCATAAAAAAGCCTTTATTATTCTATATATCATTTTTGTCGTCACAATGCAGACATAAAACTAGTTCAATTGAGACTCCCGGAACACAACCAGAAGAAACGTACGTTCTGAATAATTTTATTTATTGATTTTCAGGCTGATGAAAGTTGACTTCGGACTAAATGTAGATCGCGTGTACAAAGTCCAAACATTAGAGCGTTTGGTTACCTCGCATGTGTTTTTTAGGCCTTAGTCTGTGCAGAAAGTTTTGTTCACTTTTTTAAGAACCTAGTTTCTTCGCGCTTTTGACAGAAGAACGTGTGCCCCAAATAAGCGTTTCTTAGTAGAACGGTGATTTGGGCTAGTTGGTGCATACTGAAATTCGAAACAGCGCAAAAAGACGGGACAAGGAAACGATGCCACGCCTTGTGTCGTCGTTTCCTTGTCCCTTCTTTTTACACAGCACCTTGTGTGGTCGTTTCCTTGTCCCGTCTTTTTGCGCTGTTTCGAATTTAGTTTCTTAGTATTTTTTCTGTACCCTGTTCACTGCTCTGAAGTTTCAGATTTGTAGAGCTTTTTCTATTTCTCGTGGCATTTTCATAAGCATAATTTGTGAGGTTACCTTTCAATTTTTGGAAATAATAACGCGTGGCAGCTGAAATGTGAACTTAGGTGGACATACTTCTTAATCATAAAAAAAAGCGATTATGCCACTGCAATAATGCTTATGAAACTACCCATTGGTAACCCAACAACGTATGTTTCCTCTGAATATTATTCTTAAAAAAAATATACCAAATGTGATGAATATTTGAAATTCTGCGTCTGAGATTTTGAGAAGTGGCACAACACTGAAAAATACTAAAACACTCTTCAATAGGCACTTCGATATACAATGTTCAACGCAGGGCGGATCGTCCGCGGATATTTCGAATGTTCCCGGAGCGCGAATAGTATAAAAAATCAAATGCCAGAATGCTTCTCGGAGAGTACGTGTTGACTTCGGCGTAAAAGCGTTGTGCCGTAGTGTTCCTACTGCGTGGTTACCACAAACAAGCACAACCAATGATTAGCCGGCAAATTAAGTGAATGAACATAAGTAACATTTTGCTAGAAAATCACGCACAGAGCTCGCCCATGAGCGGGCAAAATTTCGCTGCAAACTATTGATATTTATTATACCAATTGTAATAGGCTTTTGAACCATCTTTATTGTTTTTCTGTTCTTTAAGTCTGTTTAAAGAATCTGTTCTTTAAAATAGCCTTTTCTGTGCCCACGCTTGCGTTCAGCCAGATGTTGGCTAGACTACCATATTTTTTCACGCATACACATCTGCAGAGCGTTTTCCAGAGGTCACATTTTTGTACCCTCTCATAACTCAAAAAGGCAAGACCACATGTTTAGGGTTATACCAATGCTTGCCAAAACGAAAAGACGTAGAACTCTTCTTTATTTCGTTCAATAACGGAGCGCAATTCGCTACCCTCTCACACAGCAACACAGACCGATTTATCAGCTTTTAACAACACCTACAAAATCTTTCCAGATTATGTTTTATGACGTGTGAATTTTCCCATGTTTTGCTAGGGGTGTACTTTGCGGTTTGTGTTATTTTTGATGTTTGAGATGCTATTGGATGTGTATTTTTACCTCGGCCGTCACTGTATTATCTGTCTTTTATTTTGTCAAGAACTTTTGGTTTCTCGATCTAGCACCTATGCCCTTTCAGTGCTGAGCTGAAGAAAAAATAGGCTGTACTTGTAGCACCACAAAATCTCCCGTGATAGTTCCCACATAGGCCCTCACTTATTCAAATAACATAAACAAAACAGTTGGTTTTTATGCGTTAGTTGAACTCCATACGTAGCGTTCATGGAATCGGGAAGATGTGGTTGCAATTTCTGCTCTGAATAATTTGGTGTAGTTTTGCGAGAACACCAGTTATTTGGGGATAAAACTAGAATTCAAAGAATAAGTATTTCAACAGCATTTAAAGGGTAGACTGAAAGTAATCCTGCAACTTTCTATGCTTCGGAGCACTGCTCTTGGTGTAATGCTGTGAAATCTCTCATGGTGGGTTTGGAAAGTCACTGATAGCCACCCGTTGTATGTTTCGCTCTTAAACATTCAACTTATGAGACACTGGGTTAGAAATCTCTTACTTAGGCTCCCTGTCTACAACGTCACTGTTTGGAAGCACCGTTTCACACAGGGTGCTTCGCTCCAGGTTCTGAGTCACCTCAATCGAACATGTGGGAACTAAGGAAAGTAGATCGCGAATAAACATTAGTATATACAGATAATTGTGCCTTTTCAGTTTGTAGATTTGCATTAAGCTGGATAGCCTTCGGCAAACCTGATGTCTCTAACGATGATATGCATCGAGAAGGGGAACCCCGATGCCCTTTTATTTTTCGAAGCAGGATGGTCCAATTGTCGGCTCTGCGAAAAACGGGCATGGACCTCATCCTTTAGAGTATTGAAAAAAAACTCTCAGACCGGGAGTGCGTTCCATAGCCGAATGTGCGATGGCGAATCAACCCGCTAGTGCAGGCCTCCAGTTGAGTGTCCTCCTATGGGCTAAGCTTTCCTCTCCTTCAGAGGGAGAGACAGGATGGACAATGCTTTTGAAAATTTTTGGTGGCACCTAACCGCGTACACCGGGGCGTTTGCCGTCAATTAACACCGCGGGGGCATGAGGTGCATCCTTGCTTCTTTAAAAAGCCGAGGAGTGTGAGCTCGCGGAAAATTCATCGCATCTGCTGTTTGGAGTGCACACGCCGGAAGCAATATGTTGTTTACAGCAGCACGGTGTTTGCGGTTCGGTTCCGCCATCATGGAGTGATCGGAAGAAAAAAGTTTTTGACTCAGTCTGCAGAGCAATTATTTTGCCGTATTCCGTCAGTGTCCATATCTAGAATTATGTCGCGGGAGCAGTTAGGCAAAATAACAAACGCGGCAAGGCACATAGTGCCGTCTATGGTTACGCGAGATGTGCACGTTCTACTTGGTGTTAGACGATGTCCTCCTGCTGTGCGCATGTGTGGACCGTCTCATGTGGTTTTAACTTACTTTAGCTTAGCCCTGAATAATCCGCTCATTACTGAGTAGTCGGCTGCATTGTCTATAAGGGCGACTACATCAAAGCCGTCGATGGATAACTGGACGTCGGACGCCGCCTTCCCCGAGTTCCGGGTGCGTCGGGGCGTTGTATGTCGTTTTGTGCGTGTTGATGATCGGGCAATATGCGTCCTCGTGGCTCGTGGTCGTCGTCTTCTCACCAGCATGGTCGGTCATGTCGGGTACGCGTCGCACCGTGCGGCTGTCATCGTGTTCGGGAGTCACGTCAGGGTAATATCGGGTCCTCGGATTAGGGTATGTCGTCAGTCACTATGCTTAGTGCTTCCTTGCGTCATTGGAGGGTTTTCGTTTTTCCGCCATTGCGCAACCTAACACACCAAGAAAATGAGGAGGAGGAGAAAGCCTTTATTACATTAGGAAGACGCTAGGTCAAGTGGGGAAGTGGGAGTAGAGGGTGGGATATTCGAGGCTTGGGACATCTTGAAAATAAACCGTTCAAGTTGAAGCTGGTTGGCTCCTTACGAAGGCGGAAGAGGCCACGTGGGGTGAGGAGAGCAGGCTCACGGCTCTAAACTGCTCGCGCTAGACCGCTTTCTAGAGAGTAGTGCGCAATTAAAGTCAGCGTGGAGGGTTCCAGTGTTCGAGGGTCGATGTATGAGGAGGAGGCATTTGGAGGAGGCTTGAAGTTTCTGTAACGCGTAAATTTTGGACAGTGCCAAATTAGGTGCTGGAGATTGGCGGGTGTGAGGGAGGCGCAGAAGGGACATCGAGGCGGCAGGGATGGGGTGTACCATTTACGGAATGTCTCTGGGGTTAAGCTAGCATTTGCAAAATATTTGTTCATAAAAATTTCGGCTGATCTTGGGAGCGGGGGTAGAGCAGATAAAAAGCCGGTTGGAGTGAGGGTCTTGAGGCGGTCTTTTTTGTCTTTTTTGTACCGTAGAATCTGTATGGCTGGCGGTAATGACTCAGGAGGCGGAGGAGCCAAGTCGGGTAGCAGCGGAGGACTGGAGGTTATACACTCCCGTGCAGCCGAGTGAGCTGCCTGGTTCCCCGGTGAAGACTCCTCGTGTCCAGGCGACCAGTCGATGCGAAGATGGATGCCGCTAGATTTTAGGATGAATATCTGATGCAGGATTTTGTTGGCAATGGGATTGGTGGTGTGGGACTTTGTAGTGTCTTTAGGGCTTCGAATCAATCCGTCAGGATGCGTATTTGTGAAGGGACGGAGGAGTGAAAGTCGAACATGAGGAAGTCGATGGCTTGAATGATAGCATGGAGTTCCGCTTCCAGAATAATAGCACATGGAATATTAAGGGTTCGTTTGCCTTGAATGGAGGGGAGATCAGGTGATGTCCATGCGATGCCAACTAGTGGATTAGCTATGCTTGCGTCGGTGTAAATGTCAATTTCTTGGGGGCGTTTACTGTTCCGGAGGGCGTTGATGCGGGCTGCGCGGACGGGGTGGGCGTTACGCGGGACGGGATGGGTGGCTGTAGAGTCCGTGACAGAAGGGCAGTTCCAGGGAGCCAAAGGCGCTGGGATGTCGTTGGGTTGTAACGGCTTCAGATTGTCCCAGGCGATGATGGAGACACCTTGATGAGTTAATGAGCGTTTATGGAGGGCTTGATGTACTTGCTCTTGAATGATATTTTCCAAAGGGGGAAGAGCAACTGCAGCTTGCAGGTGCTCAAGACGAGTATGTTTGGGTAGTCCACTGATGGTGCGAAGGGTGGCTCTGTGCAGATTTTGAAGTATTCTCATGTGCGTTTTATTAAGGTCGTAGGATTGGGCTGCGTAAGTTATAGTACCAATGGCGACAGCTTGTGCTAATGTTTGGGTCGCCTTCTGGCTTGCTCCACCAAATTTGTTCGACAGGCGACGTATGGCATGTTGAATTGTTTTCCATTTAGGTTTGAGTTGTTGCAGCCATATTGACGGGCTATTTTTGTGTCCGATTGGGATTCCGAGTAATCGCATGGGTTGGAAACTAGCGGTTATAGGGGTACCGGCGAGAAGAAGAGTTAGAGGATTATAGTGCGGAGGGGGTTTGTGGCCAAATACGGGTAAGAATTCGGTTTTTTCAGGGGCCAATTCGAAACCAAGAGTGGCCAAGGAGCATTCAAGGCTATTTACTGCGGCTTGAAGTTCGGTTTGCATGTCTTCCGGGCATAAAAAGTCGGCTGATTCAGTCCATATGGTTACATCATCAGCATATATTGTGAAGCGGGCAGCAGAGTCACGCTCGAGATTTCGAGCTACCCTCGCCATGGCGAGGTTAAATAGGATCGGAGAAAGTATGGATCCCTGAGGTACCCCGCGGTCAAGGTAGTATGTGCGAAGACTCCAGCCTGGGTGCGATCCTTGAATTCGTATTGGACGAGCGTTCAGGAAGTTGCGGATCCAGATTTGAGCCCGGGCGCTTGGGTAGGCGTGTGCCAGTTCTTCTAGTATGGCGGATTGGCTGACGCGATCAAAAGCCTTACGTATGTCAACTGCTAGTATCAGGTCGGGAGGAGAGTGGTTATGATGGGAGCGATTTATCACTTGGCGTAATAGCCAGAGGCTATCGTGAGTGCTCAGGTTTGGGCGGAAGCCAGTCTGCGCAGGATGAAAGTATGGCCGTACATATTCCAGGTAATGGGTCATACGGTTATTTATGAGCCGTTCTAGGAGTTTACAGAACACAGGAGTGAGCGAGATGGGGCGGAGGTTTGTGAGGTCAGTTGGGCCAGTACCAGGCTTCTTGGGTTTAGGAATAGGGAAGATGAGAGTTAGCTTAAGAGGTTCAGGAACTTCACCAGTTTCCCAGCAGCGGTTAACATGGTCAAGTAAGACAACAAGGGAAGTCTTCGGCAAGTTGCGGAGGTGTTTCAAAGTTACACCGTCATGTCCAGGGGCAGATTTGGGTTTACCTTGATGAATAGCCGTGTGAAGTTCATTGAAGGTGAAGGGAAGGTCGAGGTCATCCTGCGGCGAGGAAATAGGTATGTATGGAAAAGGGGGAGGGGGATTGAGTTGGGCGTGGGGGAAGAAAGCCATAATAATATCATGCTCAACGGTGACAGGATCTTTCGTGAGAGTGAGAGTAGAAAAGAGGGGAAGTCGCTGTTTTTTCTTAGGGCCAAGACTTTGGTGGATCTTCCATAGAGCCCGAAGACCTTTTCCATGACCGAGCGTTGCACAGAGGTTATTCCAGTGGTTATGAGAAAGGTGACGTTGATATGACGTGGTGAGTTCATACTGGCGGCGGATGCGGACAAGGATTGAATGGCGTTTGCCGGTAGTTCGGTACAATTGTGTGAGAAAGTGTAGTTTTTTCCAGAGGTTTGTGAGGTGGGCATCGAGGGTCGGTGTGTCTGAAGAGCACTCGATTTCTTCGGTGGCTGCTTGGGTACCACTTCGAATGAGATTCGTTAAATCATCGAATGAGGTGGGAGGGTCTTTTTGATCTATATGTTCGCGGAAAATGTCCCAGTCAAGTCGTGATAGGGTTTGCTTGGTACGCGTTTTCTTTCCATGAAACGTTATAAGGAGGGGGAAGTGATCGCTACCGCAGGTTGTAGAGTATGGGGACCAGCCCTTGATGAGACCGGGCGTTGCCCAAGTGACGTCCGGTGTGGTGTCTTCCTGAGCTTTATAAAGGCCAATTCTTGTTTTTTGGAATGGTTCATTGATAAGAATGAAATTGTGGATATCCATGGTGTCGGCGAGAGAGAGCAGAGGTGCGGCTGTAACCCCATTGAGGGTGAGGGGCGTTGAAGTCACCACCAACTAGTATTGGAATATTTGGGTGATGGGTGATGAGAGCCGGGATCCAGGCAAACTCGGAGAAGCGTGAGCTACTCTCGATAGGTTTATAGTATGCTGAGACCAGAATAATTTTGCGGCCAGTACGAAGGCGTGTGAGAACTGGAACGACTTCGTGATTACAGGAAGAGAACTCAGGGAGGACGATCGGTGAGGTCGCGATATGAGACTGTACAAGAATGGCGGCATACCCTGGGGTGATAGCTGATTTTACTTTGCAGCGACCGCGTGTTAGTTGAGGGATTGATGGGTTTGTGTGTGCAACGTAACCGGGGATGCTCGGAGTTCCGTGTGTTTCTTGGAGGAGAGTAAATGAAGGCTGGGTTCGTTTAATCTTCATCAGTAAAGTAGTGCGTTGGGGCTGGAAGCTGCGGCAGTTCCATTGCAGTGCAGTTATTGGAGCAGTCATGAGACAATCTGCGGACGCGGAGGTGGGATCTTTCTCGGGGGCTCTTTGGATGGGTCAATGGGCGGAAGGCGAGTAATGACTTGCTGTATAAGTTGGCGAAGTTGATTCGCATGCGTGTCGATGTAGGCATGTGTGTTTTTGCAATCTTCCTGTCGGGCGACCCGTTCTTGATGTATGCCGAATGCACCGCTGTGTCAAGAGTTCCCCGTAAATATCTCACGCCCCACCTGGAAGTCGTTTTTGGGAAGAGAACATTTTATGAAGTTTAATAAAAGAAAACTGGTAAAAAATGTAAAAATAAGCGATATTTTTGTTATTTAATTTATTTATTATTACTTATTTACACAATACTGCAGGCTCAGTGAAGGGGCCAAGCAGGAGGGACATAACTACAAACGATGTACTATGAACATCGTTTGTAATTGTTGTTTATTCTTTGTTTTCTATTTGTTTTTTTGGAAGTGATAAGATTGTAAAAAAGCCGCTAGCAGCAGTTATTGTTGGCAAAAGTGAGTAAGTGGGCCTTTACACAATTCTGCATTGCCTAATGGTGCTCTACACTGCCGCTGTCATTGACCAGATTACCAAAAAACGCTCTCATTAACCTCCATGACGATTCAAAAATTGAACCTACAGCATACCTCAACAACGTGTGGGGGGAAGGTATATTACCAGAGAAATGGAAATCTGCGGGGGTCGCTTTTTACCAAAAGCAGGGGAACCACTATCTACTGAGAATTTAAGGCGTATATACATCACGTCGTGCGTGGACAAGTTTCTCGAGCGTGTAAGTCTTAACCGTTTGCATCCCTGTCTTGAATACTCGGGCCTATTCCCAACACCCATGGTGGGGTTCCATCCTCACCTCTCAGCCCAAGATATCCTCCTCCAACTTAAGGAAGAAGTCATGATAGCCGTTACCCGCAATGCCCCAATGGCCCTCCTGTGACTTGACTTCAACGGTGCTTTTGACAATGTGCGGCACACAAAGATCCTGCAGAAACTCTAGGCACTTGGATGCGGCGGGCGCCCATTCAGATACGTTAGGGACTTTCCGGCAGGAAAGCTATCATAAAAATGGGTGATACCTCCACAAAACTATTCCTCCTGAGAGGTCGCGGTACGCCTCAGGGAGCACTGCTCTCTCTCCTGCTGTTTAACATAAAACTCGTTGGGCTTCCGCCTCTCCACAAGAACCTCCCTGAGATCAGGCATCGCCTTTACGTAGATGACATTACCATCTCGACGTCCACGGGGTCAATTGGGGCAATGTAGGATTGCTTGGAAGTGGCGGATGTGGCAAGCGAGTAGGCAAAGTCGTGTGGTCTCTACTGCGCTCCGTAAAATCGGAGTTGCTAGTGGTTTTGCTACGCCAGAAACAGGTCCCGGTCCAACCCACCATCTGCCTCAAGTAGGATGGCCACACGTACAGTCCATCTCAGCATGTGAAGATTCTCGAAATGACCTTTGAAGAAAACAAAAGATTAACTCACTACTCCTTGCCAAACTCAAGAAAATGATCGATCAGGTGACGCGCAAGATATGCCGGATCGCCACGAATACCCTCGGCATGTGAGATGTGGACCTGCTTCGGCTCGTCCAGGCCTTTGTCGTGTCGAGGATTACATACGTGTTACCATACGCTCTTCTGAGCATCACCGAGACACAGAATGTAAACACAATGATCCTTAAGGCATAAAAACAAGCACTTGGACTTCCGGTTTCCACCTCCACCGAAAGACTTCTTCGGCTCGGTATTCATAACACTGCCGAGGAGCTAATTGAGGCTCATCTCACTATGCAAAGAGCGAGGCTGGGGGTAACGAAAACGGGGAGAGCGATCGTCGAGTGAAGCCGACAGCCTCCCGCCTGAGGCTGTCGGCTCCACTCGATTAACCCCCTTTACTCACGGGAAACTTACCGCACGAAGTCCGTCAAAAGAACATGGTATACCCCTTGCCCCTTAATATGCAAACCGTGCACCATGTGGACTGGAGGGAAACCGAAGCGAAATCCATACACAAGATCTATTGCAATCAACCAAGAACGGCGTATGCGGACACGGCGTCTTATCCGGGTAGCTCCGCAGCGGTTTCCACCGTGGTCGTCAAAAACAATCACCGCTGCAACTTCTTTCTTGCCGACGACCATAACACACAAGCAGATGAAGTGGTAATCACCCTCGCCGTCGTACAAACTTATGCAGCGGTTACTGTCACTGACGTGCCGCAGTGTTGTCGGAATTTTGCTAGTGGACGCCTGCACACAACTACGCTAGGCATCATCCAGCAGCAGCCCCCGAAGAGGCTAATCAGGAATATATAGGCTCCGGCAAATCGCGGAATCCCTGGAAATGAGGCGGCGGGCTCCATTGCTCGAGAATTGACCCACAGAGCGGGTGCCCAAAGCAGCGTGCCGGAACCTGAGCGCATGCAGCCCTTCACCTCTTACACAGAGATCACACAATACTACAGGCTGTCGCGTCAGACGCTCGCTCCCCCCCCCCCCCCCCCCCACAAAAAAAAAATCTCTGCCCGGAGTGCACGAACGTCCTTTATGTGCTCTCCAGTCGAATACATTTCCCCATCCTAGCCGGCTTCAGCTTTTCAACCGCAAGAACTGCCCGCATTTCCCATTTTGCGGAGAACCCGGAACGCTACGCCGTATGGTCGGAGGGTGTGACCAATCCTCCATTGATTCCTCACAACCTGCAACTTTCTACTGTCGAGCTTTGGGAGAGCGCCTTGGCGAGCAGCGGCCTGAACGACCAGTGTCGGCTGGCTCAAACGGCTGTCGATGCTTCCCGCGCTCGAGGCAACCTGGACTGAGGACGCGTCCGTCAATTATCAGTACAATCCCTCCTGTTAATTTAAACAAACCTTTACTCTCTCTTTACCGCCCAGCTCCATATAGAGTGCTTTAACGAATTTTAGTCATTGTTCATATAAAAATTCAGAAGTCTCTTGGGCAACACTCTACCGTCCAGTTTTACGTTCTTACAAACAGCCCATAAACAGACACATGTACAGAATACGACAGACACGCTTCGCTACCACAGCTTGCCGACTAGTTAAGAAGGCATGTGAAATACCGATATAAGAAGCAGTAACCCTGAAATATTTCAATGTTTTCACGCTTTTTTCGTGTACCCGACTATCAAATGCGAAGCCCTAAGGAAAAAGGCTAGTAAGTTAGAGCAGGTTTGTGATTTCCGAAATATTTTTTGTGGACCACGGTGACAAATTGCCGCGATAGACCATGCTGGACAACTGCAGTGGTACAACTGTCGCCTGGACCACGGTTATAACTGCCGTTGTTTGATTATACGACCCCAGCAACTAAGCATCGCTTTAACGGGAGCGACAGTTTGCTGAAATCGTAGCCCTAGACAGCGTTCTCAGGAGCATAGATTTGAGATACCTACCACACCAGTCAACCTACTGAAGGAAAATACACCGACCATCACAAATTCTAGAACTCTAGCCGAATCTAACCCTGTACCCGCAATTGAAAGATTGGGGCGCTAGCAATAAAGACATCCGGAACATATGGCACTGCCTTCGCAAACAAAGGGAGATAACAAGTAGCCAACGAGGGCCGGAAATGTTCGGTGCATCGGGTCACGCTGCCGTGTCTTCAGGTTTTACACTATACGACCAAAAACGTTTAGGTGCGAAACGTTCGAGCAAAGTATGTCGCATTTTCGTGTACCGACTGCAAACAATCCTAGCAATATATGCATGGCTGACATTTAATAGCCGAGAAAGCTAACACTGACCTATTTGCGTATGCACCAGGAGGTAAACGACTCAACTTTGAATCATAAAGAGGTAGACATTAAAAATATAAATGTGATTGGCGCTAGCAGAAGTTGAACTGTTACCCTTTAGGAAAACGAACAGAACAGCAATGAGTTGATCTATGAGGGGGAAGGAGATTTGACTTACGCATCATTAGATAAATTTTAAACGAAAGAATCCCTTCCGAAAAGTTACATTAATCAAAATTCAATAGGGAACTTGTCACATTTGTCACACCCATGTTTTCAGGAATCATGAGTTAGCTTTACGAAATTATCAAAGCGTACCCTAAAAAACACGCAAACGTTTCGTTATAATTGCCAGAAGGCCTCCTCCGTCACCTTTATCGAACCACCGATACTGATAATCTCTCTGCAAAACCCTTGACTTAACAGACACGGCTGCCTTCGAAGAACGCTGATTTAGAATGTCCGTAAAACAAAACGTCGCCATTAAAACAAATTCCAATGCCGGCCTAGCCTTACAGAGAAAAAAACCTGTAACTAGCTCCGAAAAGATGGAAGAGGGGCTTCCTCACTCTCGTGCAACACGTAACTTCACACGTAGCCCGACACCCAAAAGCCCCATGGACAAAATGTTCCCAAGGCAAGGTACGTTTAAAACCTAATTAGTATGTGGCCAGACGGGGTCGCAGAAATACTCGCGAACTTTGCACACGCTGACTAATTTAGCATGTATAATATTACAAGCACAAATGACAACAGGATAAGCAACCGCCTAAATGAAGCAACTCCCAAAAGTTATCCTGAACTCATAGTGAACAGACGCCGTAAAGGCAACGTTGTGGCTACTACAAGTCAGGTCCCCTTTTCATCTGTGTAAATAGAACAAGAGGTCGGAAACTCCACAGTACGCAGCTTTGACGATCCCCAACCCAGGAAAAAAATAATGCTGACTCCTGGATTAAAGTGACAGGCTGAGCAGGGACTACATCTCAAGCCGTGGACAATCACTACTCCACATGGCAAATGAAAATAATTCAGTCACCTCTACGTCCGGTAATCCAGTGCAGGAACATGCGGAAGCAAAGGGCTCCACTGTTCGAACAAACCTGGAGAAAAATGCGAGAAGCTCTTCACCTTCAATAAACACACAGCATTCCCGTCTTACCTGCCCTCATGGGTGGTTTTATTCCCACTAGGTAGTACACCATGAAGGATGAGTAAGTTAGCACTACAGGATATGCGTCACAGCATAGAATACCTCCTCATACCCAAACCGAAACATTTGAGCCGCAAAAACTGTAATATTTCCAGCGGGCGTTAAAATGCCAAAAGAAGAGAACTTCGAGCAGTGACCTTGCCACGTCTACTATTTCGTGTGACACCGCCAAGTTCAAAACTACTACATTTGCGGGATTATCACAGCTAACCTTGTCCCGCATTGTAGAGTCGGTAAAAAAGGGCTGGTGCCATGTGATGGCCGATCCGCGGATCATATCGTATAGCGCTTGACCAAGAAAAGGACCAGCAAAAATGAAAACAAAAAATTCCCCCGCATTTCCCCTAAGGGGAGTATGAGGAAGTGCGAAGCACGGGGTGATGCTATGAGGGGGAGTTTGTTGAAGTTTGGTGGCATTTTGCCCGTTAGTTACATTAACACCCCCTCGTGATCACGTTCGGCTTAACACGCCTCGTTTGTCCCTCTGCGGAAATCTTGGTGAATTAACGTGTATGTTCGAGAGGAGGAGCGCACCGCACCGCAGCGCACCGCAGCTGCGAAGCGCCGACCGGAGTGAAGGGAGAGGAGGGGCAGTCACGTGAAAGAATGCAGAACTAGCGGGTTTGTAGTATCACGTGTACACCACGCAGTTATCAAGCCGCTATAACGCCGCTGAGTCGCCAACGCTCGCCGCTGACGACGTAGTTTGAATGCGTTAAAGATATAAGGCGCGTTACTAACACTGATATCAACGTCGCGTCCGTGGCTTAGTCGGTAGAGCGTCGCGCTGCGGCCGCAAAGTCCGCAGATCGAAACCTGGCGCCGGATGCTGTTTTTTTTTATATAGTGTAGTGGCCTGGCTGGCGCGCCGAGAGAGGGTGTTGCGAGCTGGAGAGTAGTAAAGGGGCTTTAGGAGAGTAGGCGAGGGGGGAGAGAAGGCGCTATGCGAACGCGACGATTCAGGCTCGCTTAAGAAGTGCATTCGCACTTATTCCTGGCCAATCTCCCACGTGGGTATGTGCCATGTCAGCGGCCAGGCAGCGCGCGCCCATCTCCCCCCGTTGCTAAGGAAGACGAAAAGCGCGCGCACCCGCAGCTGTTGCTATGTGGACGGCGGAAGGTTCGGGGTCGCTTATAAAGTGCATTCGCACTTAAAACTGTGGATCCCTGTTTTATAGAAACCAGCAAAACACGAAAATGAAATTTGCCTTCACAAAAAAAGTTGAATGTTTATTGCACTTCGGCGTGAACTTGGACATCGCTATTTATATTTCGTGTGTATGGCAATTTATGACGCATCAACATCAGACATTGCATTACACGCGCTGGAGCATTGCGGAAATCTGATTGAAACCCCAGGCGCTCGTGAACCATGCTAACACAACCCAACGGGTTGTCCGCGATTCTTTCCGTGAAGTGAATTACATCTACAACGAAAGGAGCATAATTTGCGTGTCGGCAGTAGTCTTGTGGGTATGCTTGCCGACAAACGTACTGCTTGCTGGTCACTTGGGCAAATGCGCGCCGATTTTGGTGGGCCCAATGGCGCGTTTTGGCAGACGCTTGCGTTGCGACGAGCTCAGTTGGGGAACGTGACAGGCATAGTTCGAAACGTATCTGGATTGTGTGTGCGCTAACGCGTTCCCCATCCCTATGGCGTGTCTCGTCACACCCCGCAGTCACAAGGGCTCGAATCCTGGCGCCACCGCGTCAATAGAACTTTTTCTCGTGATGTCATTTCCGTGACGTATATGATGTTGCTGAAGTTTGCATACCCCAGAATAAAACACATTCGCGTTAAAAAGGTTGAAGAAGCAGTTCGGAAGTAGTCAGCCATGACGGAAGCAGGACGGTGTCCCCGTGGTGAAGGCCCGAGGTCTGTCACCAACACTGACACCAGAGCCTCCAACCGTCAATGTGTAGGTCGACGACCGCCTAGAGAAGCCAGTGTCCACACGACGATTGAGCGGTGTGCCTGTGGCACGGAGCACTGGTAGTAAGGCCTCGTCTATAGTAGGCCTATGCTTCCTGCTCCCGCCGCTAGCCATCGGCCATAACCACGTTCGTCGCTGGTGTCAGTTTCTCCGCTTACCAAGCCCGTCCCTTCTTGAGTCTTCCCCACCGTGCTGACCCCAGCGGACTAAAGTAGGCCAATTGCTCTCTAGCGCATTTATGTGTCTTGTAAATACGTTTTTTCCGCTTTGTGTTCTTGACCATGGGATTTTCTTTTCAATAAAACGCGTGTGTTTTTGTAAAAGCAGTAGCATGGCTAATGAATCTCCGTGCGATCCTGCCTTTTTATTACTATTAGAATTTTAGATTTTACCTAACCAACAGAATCAAAATCAAACTGCAAACATGTGCGGTCAGCATCACATATCCAAGAAAGTGTCGTTGTCCCCTTCCGGACCGGAAAGCTGATGCTAGGCAAAGACAGTGCCACCCGTAGAGAATTTGAGCACACGCTCAAACATAGTATAGTGCGACAATCACCAGTAATTCAGGGCATCACCTCTGCACCTGATTCCCTGAACCAAGAGGAGTTGCGTCCGTATGAAGACTATCAGTGCCTCAGCACCACGACCCGGCACGACCCACATACGCTTCCTGACTTTTAGGGATTGAAGGGTTTTGCTGCATGGTAGTGCGAATTTTTTGCAAAATAGCCCTCATGACGGGCATATCACCAAATTTCCGTCGAGAAAAATACATACCGTAAACGGCCATCACGCTTCAGTTCAAATTTTTTGATATCATCTGCAGGCTGTTTACACTACGCAATGCTGAGCAATCGTTCCAGGTGTTCATCAACAACGGCGCACGTGGGCTACCCTTCCCCTGTCCGGGTGACAACGAAAAAGGCGTTTCCACAAGGTAAAGCCATTATGATAATGCAACGTCGTTACTGCGTTGAAAATTATTTTATTAGTCTAAGTGGCAGGTAGTACACCAAAAAGGAAGAAATGAGCCAGACAGCCAAGCAGATGCAGGAGCACGTGTTTGCATGTGCACGGTCATCTAGCGGGCGGTAAAGTCTAGCTAAACGATTCCTAATTAGCCCGTGTACCTAGCCGAGACAATCGGGCCCGGTGACCAGATATACCACGGTTTCGTTGATACGGTGGCGAATTGCAACACCCCGCACCACCAAACTGCAGGCGAAAACGTTGAAAATTTCTTATAGTTCTGGGCAGTGGGCCCTCGGGTATTTCCTTGTGCACCTCACTAGTATCAGATCTTCGGACTGCAAATATTACTGGTTTTTAAGAACCTTCTTAGGTTCTCAGAGCCTTCAAAATATGAGCATGCAGCCACTTAAAAACAATGCTAGCAAATGATGACACACAGAAGATGAACTAAGTAGGAGTGCATCCCACCCGCGAGGCAGTCTTTTGCCACTTTTATTACTTTTTAAAGTATACAAATTTATTTTCAGTTTTTACGGGGAGTGTTATAAAATCACACTGAAATATTGAAAATTACGTAACATAATTATACACAGGGTTTACTGTAAATATGTGAATGTTTGACTATAAAACATGGCAACCCTGTCACCACGATGGCCAATCACGAGCCACTGTTCGTGCAGATTGCCTATGGTTGCCTTGTTCTCTCATCTGCCTCTTGAACAACCATCTCGAAGGGTGATGGACGCTGCTGGAGTAGCGCAGAACAGGGAGTGCCGCGGCCAATTCATTTCGTCGGCAGATTGGTGGCTTACCAACGCCCCCAAAAATTCCACCAACTACGGACGTGCATGGCGCTCCCGGATGACTGCAAAAAGCTAATGGTGACATCATTCCCGAAATCCGGAATGCCTTGCCACAGGGTTGAAAACAGGCGCCAGCGTCTCCCCTTTCGAATGAACACGGCGAACCTGTTGTAATAATGACCCTTAACGTGCTACTTTTCGCGTACATTCCCGCTGCTTGAGTTATTCTCACCTCGGCTTCTGGAACAACGATTTCGATGGGTCACGGACGGTGCTGGCATAGAACGGAACTGGAGACCCGCTGCCGCTTCGTTCCGTGGAAGCGATCGGTGGCTTTAGCCCCCACCCCCCAGCATTTAATCAGATTTTTTTTTTAATTGCGAAAGTTTGCTCTGCAGCATAAAACGGTGAAGGCGAGTGTGTTTAAATGTACGTAAACGCACGCGCATGGTGCCCTGGAGGACAGAATAAAGCCACAATCACATAAATCGCACAAAGCTTGAATGCCTGGCCGCTGGGTTTAAAACAGACGAAAGTGTCTCTCATACTCACAGGACATGGCGATTCTCTCGCGATGATGATGGCCACCAGCATTCCACGTTTCTTGCAGATTGCTGCTGGCTGCCTTATTCTCGCCCCGGTATCGGCAACAAGGATTTCGACGCTGCTGGCGTAGCTCGGAACTGGGAGCCCCGCTGGTGCTTTGTTCCATTGACGAAATGAGTGTCTTTGGAATGCCTTCGACGTTTTCACAAACTACGCACGTGGCATGTTGCCCCCGGATGACTGCACGATGACATCACATGCCGAAAGCGGGAAAGCCTGTCCGCCGGATTTAAAAGAGCTGTCAGCGTCTCCCCTCTTCAGTGTATACGGCAAACCTGTCGTAATGATAACCTCTTACGTGGCACTCTTCTTGCAGGTCGGTGGTCGGAAAGATGGCTTTTGTGGCATTTGTCTATGTCTCATTCCGTCGCCCTGTCCACAAAGAGTTGTGGAGAGTTTGAATGACGCCTTTTGTATAGAAAGCCTGTTATGGTTTCCGGAGATCTTGAAAATACTCTGGCTCAACGCTGGGTGGTATGTTAAAAAATGCTTCAGAACCACAGAAACATTTTATTTAAAATTACCGAATTTCCACAAAACCATGCGTCATCGGAATCGAACATCGCAGAACTTCAAACTAAGTTGCTGATAATAAAAAAAAAACTACTGAACATAAACAAATTTGAAAACAGGTTTCCCAAGTGGAACTTGTGTTACAACACTAGATGCCGATATGGCTGCATTGAGAAGACAAGCTGTGGATTCGCAGAACCGCTCTAGGTGAAATTATCTCATCTTAAGATGTGTTAAGGAGGAGGAACTACAAACGGAATACATTTTAGATTACAAATATGAAAGAAGAAATCTTAGAAAATATACTAAAACAAAAGCTAGACTCGATCGAGCCTAATCACATGTTTGGAACACAAATACCAGGTAACAATCATACAATTGTGCTCCGAGTCATAAGATTTTCGAGTTGCGTGTCCAATTCGTGCCATCATAGATAATGACGTCAAGGCGGTGTTGAAGTAAGCTGTGGTTCACGAGGGACGTTCGTAGGGCACTGGAAAAAAGGAATCGCGTATACACTGCGCACAGAAAGAACCCGACACCCCAGAAAAAGCAACGATTGCCGCACGCTTCAAATACCGCGAAGTCCGCAATATCACACACGAAAGGTGTTTTTTATGCTCCTTTTCTATCTAGGTTAAAACCTAACCCTACGGAATTTCGGCAGTTTACCAAGAGGAATAAAAATAGAAAGCGTCGATTCCTGTGCTCGAACACAATGGGTCTCTTGTTCATGAAAGCCTCGATAAGGCAGAATGTTTTAGCTCTTTCTGCAGCTCTGCATTTTCTGCGCGCGCATCTAACACGGATCCAATGTTTTACTACGGTCTTATCGGAGGGGAACTCATGAATGGCATCGTCTTTGACAGGAGGGGCATTCAACTGCAACTTGAGCGTTAAGTACCACTAGTGCCAGCGGGCCGGATGACTTGCTGAGCTTTCTGCTCTCCGCTTGTGCAGGCCCGTTGTCTAAATACCTGTGTGTACTTTTTACTAAGTCATTGATATGTGGTTTATTGCCTGCAGACTGGAAATTAGTTAATGTTGTTCCTATTCCGAAATCGGGACTTCGAAAATTTGTGTTCAATTATCGGCCTGTTCACTTGACTAGTGTCCTGTGCAAGTTATTTGAGCATGTACTTTTTAGCAACATCATGAGCCACTTGAACACGTTTTCTTTATTGATTCCTCAGCAACATGAATTTCGAAGTGGTTTTTCTTGTGTTACTCAACACACAGAATTAACACAGGACTTAGCGTCAACCCTTGACAAGGGGGGTTGTGCAAATTGATTTTTTTTGTTTTAAGGAAGGCTTTTGACGTAGTTCCTCATTCTTTGCTGCTTAAAAATTGTCGTGGTACAACATAAACAAAACGGTTGTTGAGTGGATAAAAAATACTTAAGTTATAGGACGCAACGTGTAGTCGTTGGCGGTGAACGGTCGCACGGTGTTGTTGTGTCATCAGGGGGTGCCTCAAGGTTCAGTTTTGGGTCCGCTCTTGTTTTTGTTATACATGATAATTATTTCCATTTGCATATCATCTTGAATCAGATTGTTTGCAGATGACTGCGTTTTGTATCGTGTTATAAAAGGTCCCGATGATTGCAATGAACTACAGGAAGATTTGGACAATGTTGCAGAGTGGTGTGATAAATGGGGCATGGGTATAAATCTTGACAAAACGGTGCAGATGTGCTTTACTAGACAAAGGTCGCCACATGTATATAGGTACAGCATTAACAGGACAAATCTTGCATCAGTGTGTGAATATAAATACCTTGGTGTTTACTTGACCCAACAACTATGCTGGCACCGTCATGTTGACTGCATAGTTGCTAAGGCGTGTAGAGGTCTTGGTATGTTGCGTAGAAATGCGAAGTGCTTTCCTTTAGAAACAAGAAATTTACTTTACAAGACTATAACATAAGGCCAATACTGGAATATGCTTGCACCATCTGGGACCCCTGAACTGTGACCGACATAATGAAACTAAAAAGGGTACAATGCTTAGCAGCACGTTTTGTTGTTCAAAATTATACTCAGTATTTTAGCCCATCCCAAACTAAAGAAAACTTATGGTGGAATACCTTTCAAAATCTTAGAAAGACATTCAGATTAAAATTTTTGCACAGTATATATTATAATAGAAGCGGCCTCAATCGTGATAGCTATATAAAGGCACCAGAGGACACTTGTGCAAGGCGCGATCACCCACTTAAGATTAAAGAATATAGATGTAGTACAGAAGTTTTTAAGATGTCTTTTTTCCCTAAGACGGTCAGTGAGGGGAACAGGTTGCCTTGTTATGTATCGCTGTCTTCAAGTGATGCATTTGTTTCAGCCGTGTGATTTTCATTTTCGCATTTGGGTTTAAATTTCGTTTCTGTGCTTTCCTTCTTGCGCCACCAGAACCATGTTTTGCCTCGCACATGCACGATTATGTTTTGCTTATCTTCTTTGTTGGCGTTGTTTTTCCGCATACATTAACGGTTCTTGCTCTTGATTTGTGTCAGTGATTTGTTAACTGTAATTGTTATTTTCATGTATTCAGAAATACCTGCTTTCTTTGTTTATGATATATATGTACTTCTTCCCCCCACTGTAATTCCAAACTGGGGCGCTGGGTACCATGATAAATAAATAAATAAATAAATAAATAAATAAATCAGATGCTGATTTTAAACTGCACCAAGCTGAAAGGTACTCAGTTTACTATAAACAAAGATTATCTAAGCAAGTCCTAGAAATCTGCAAGAAACTTTGGAATTCATCAAAAGAAGAAAGAAGTCTGGGTTGCAAGGTCAAACTGCTCTTTAATAAGCTCCGAGTTCCTAAAACCATGTATTTTTGGAACGGCACAACCAACGAGTGAAGAAAGTTGCAGGCCCCACAACACCCCCATTAAATATCTGCTCAAAATTATGAACCATGACCTACTGTTTACAACGTCGTAAATGTAAATGCCAAAATCCTGGTCAACAAATACAATACTTTGGAATCGGCTGCTCTTTGGAGCAGTGCTTTGGAGCAGTGCTTCCAAAGTTTTGGGCCCAAACGCCACCAATTATACCACAAGAAAAGCCCTTGGATGACGAGAGAAATGGTACATAAACAAATGAAACTCAAAAGGCAACTAAAAGCCTGCTCGAAGAATCCTAGCTCACAACGTAGAGAATCAATTGGACACCTAAACTAAACAAACAAGGTATAGAATTGATTTTTATGGAAATGGCAACCTACCAGGTGGTTTTATAGTTCGTTTGTGGCTTTTCATATTTATCTTTCCACACTATGCGAAGTCATGAGTTCACCACTACAACTAAAGTCTATTAACTAGGGCTAGAACTAAGCGTTTAACGTTGCTATCATTTCGATCCTACCTGTGTTTTATCTATTTTGTTATTTGCAAGTACCTCACAGGCCCTAGGTCAAGATGATGAATATGGTTTGAGTTTAATGGCGCAAGGCCAAGGAGGGCAAAGAGCGCCAGAGACAAAGGTATTCGATGAGGCCAAATGTGCAATTAAATACTAAATTGTCTAGTAATAACTAAAGTAAAGCGAATGCATAAAGATGGCTGGTGTACAGGGCCAGTGTGATTATGCATGATATGAAAAAAGCTGTAAAAACTTGACGTCTGTTAAAAACTGAAAATTACTCTTGTTAGGAAACATTGGATTGTCGGCCAAGAAGTGTGATGTATGTAGCGCGATGTCTTGTCTGTACAGTTCAAGAAAAGGTTTGTGTCGTGTGGTGTCGAGTGCCTTGCATTGAATGATTACATGGACTAGGGATAGGGCCTTTCCGCACCTGCTGTACTGGGGTCTAGAAGATCCCGTGAGCAGATAGGAGTGCGTGGCATGGGTGTGCCCTATCCGCAGCCTAGCCAAAGCGACTTCCGTGTGTCTGTTGCGTGTTTCAGTGGTGTATGGTCCCAAGTGTGGCTTTATTACATGAAGTTTGTTGTCCGTCTGTTCATTACCGTGTGTTTGCCATGTCCTGCGCAAGTGTTGTTTTATGTGTGGCTTGAGGTCTGTATATACTACCGTTGTTATGTCTACAGTGTTCCCGAGTGCAGCAGCAGCGGCCCTCTCATCTGCCAATTCGCTGCCAGCGATCCCAGAGTGTTTTGGAAACCGGCCGAGCAGCAGCTCATGCTTTTCCGCATACATAGACATAATGTTGCTGAACACGATTAACGATGTGGTTTTTGAGGGGCTTGTGCGAAGATAGTGCGCTAACTATCCGAACTCAAGAAATCTTTATAAATTAAGGAATTGTGAACTTGGTTTTCAAGAATGTGCTGTACGATACGCAAAACGTTATATCCTTGTGCTGAAAAAATGATTGTGTATACGCTCATGGCTGCATTGAAATTCGCACCATGAGCAGCGCAGTACACCATAGTGAAGCTTTTAGAAGCGTGACTGTAAAATTCTGCACATGAGTTTTTCAACTGTACAGACAGGAAGTGCTATAGCATCGAAGCTCGTGGTAGCCGATTTTTGTCAAGTTTGATAAAAGAAAGGTCGCAGGGCACAGGGCGAACGTTCCAAGGCGGTAAAATATCTGAAATGGATGATCTGTACACATCTAAAAACTAAGCGCTGAAATACGAGGCTCGCTCTCTCACTCTAAGTGAAAAGGGCAGAGGAACGGTTGGGCGATTTCCGAACAGCAGAGATGTGGCTGTATTGTTAAACACTGGATAAAAAGGATGGTTATTCAGCGATGAAATTTTAAAAGCATAAAGCAAGTCCGTGTACGTCCGTTGCTTCTCAAGGCTCTACTTCTTACACTCGACATACAGACTTCGGACCGGACTAGTGTGAAAAGGACCCGACGCAAGACGAAGTCCCAAGTGTAGCACTGGGTGAAGCATTCGAAACGCTGTTTTAGTCGCCGACCCATACACCACACTGCCATAGTGAAAACATTACCCAACCAGAGCAGTATACAAGCGCAGCAGTTCTTTGTCAGCCCGGTACAATTGGTGGGAGAGAACCTAGGATATTCATTGTTTTCAGACATGTATGCTTAAGTTCCTTGAATTGAGGAATGAATGTGAGTTTGTGGTTAAACACAACACCTGGAAACTTGTGCTCCTTGTTCACAGGAAGCGATACGCCATTAGGAGTAATGTCTTGGTCCGGATGGACCCCACGCTCCCTGGAGAACACAATGCAAGGGCTTGTTGCATGATTGAGTTGAAAGCCATTCTTGTCTGCCCAGCCGGCTAGTTGCTTGACGCCAAGCTTTAATTGACGTTCGCAGATTGACATATTACAAGACTTAACGCATATCTGGACGTCATCTAGATACATCGAATAAGAGATTGTAGGTGGCAGTGCCTTTCCTAGAGAGTTCATCTTAACTATGAAAAGAGTGCAGCCCAATACTCCACCTTGTGGCACGCCATTTTCTTGCACATGTACCTTTGACAGTGCGGAACCAACTCTGACGCGAAAAGTTCTCACCAACATATAACTACAAATGATGTTCAACATGTTTCCCGAAACATCGATTGACTTCAAGTCACTAAGGATGCTGTACCGCAAAGCGGTGTCATAGGCTTTCTTGATGTCGAAAAACACCGTAAGGCAAAACTGTTTACGCACGTACGCATCCTTTATATATGATTCAAGAGCGACACGTTGGTCGTTCAGAGACCACCCCACTCTCAAGCCTGCCTAATAGCTCTCGAGAAGACCCTTGTACACCAAGAAGTACATGAGTCTTCTTTTTATCATCTTCTTGAGAAGAAGATGCACGCGCAGCTTGTGAGGGCGAGGGCTCTATAGCTTGGGGGAGTGGAAGAGTCCTTGACTTCCTTCAGGAAAACCACCACAATGGCCTCCTTCCAAGACCTTGAAAGCTGCCCTGAAATCCATATTTGGTTGTATAAGTGTAGGAGTATCTCAAGAGTGTCTGGGTGTAGGTGTTGCAATATAGTATTTGATATCTTATCTGCGCCTGGAGCTGAAGGTTTGCACATGCTCAGGGCAGCCCTCAACTCATTAAGTGTGAATTCTGGGTTGTAAGAAGTTTTTAATTTGTCTTTGTCATGTAAGGGCTTTTTCTCTGAAGGTGATTTGTGTTGCATGCAAGTGTTAGTGTAATGTGCTGAGCTCCACTCGTGTGTTGGAAGTGTTGTGGGAGTGTGTCAGCCTAGTCTTCGAGTGCGTCCCCTGTTGTGCTAACCAGAGGCAGGCTGTGTGTTGTCCATTTAGTTTGCGTATTCGTGTTCATACTTTTTGTGTGTCTCTGTAGGAGTAATTGATTGAACGCCAACTGTCGCGTTTTTCCTCACGGCGCACACGGTTTCCCAATGCCTTGGCCCGTTTAAACAAAAGGAGGTTACTCGACGTGGGGCACCAACGAAGGGTATCCAGAACAAGGCGTGGGGTACCCCACGCCTTGTTCTGTGCTTCTCGCGCCCGCCTACAGTCCTCATTCCACCACGGCCTAAGCTGGTTGCGCGGGGCACAGGCGTGGGGAATGGATGTTTCGGCGGCGTGGAGGATGTGCGCCATGAGTAGTTGGATAGCTTCTTCAACGTGTAGGTGTCCTATGGATGTGTGGTGTAGTTTGGATGTCTCTGTAAATCTATTCCAGTTAGCTCTTGCTTCAATGAACCTGTTTTGGGAAGATGGACTGCTCGGGCCCCTACCTCACTAACATATGTAAGTGAGGTGGGGAAAGGGTCACTACTATATGGGTCAGTGCCCACACCCCACTGAAGACATAGAAAGAGAACGGCAGATCCAATAGCCAAGTCAAGGTGTGAATAAATGTTGTGTCCTATATTTCAATATATTGGCTGTTTCTGGTTGAAAAGACATGCTCCCGACGATGTTAAGAATTTCTCAATTAGGCAACATCGGGCATCCATGCGAACAGAGCTCCAAAGAGAGTTATGTGTATTCACCTCGCCTATCAGAATAAAAGCTTGGAATGACTGATCTATCAGACCCTCGAAACCTGAGACCGAGAGCTGGAAGTAAGAAGGGATTTAAAGAGAACATAGTGTTATAAGCCTATTAAAATTATCCTTCGAATGGCAACGGCCTCTAGGATGGTCTGTAGTCGGACAGTGTTGCATGCGAAGGATTTCCAGGCAATGATGGCCACACCACCTGAGGGTTTACCACCACCATCTCTGTCCCTCCTATATACCATGTAAATATTCAAGAAATTTGTATGCGTGAAGTTTAAATGGGTTTCTTGGAGACACATTACACCTGGCTGATTGTAATGCAGTAACTCATAGACATCATCAAGATTTTTAAGAAGGCCTCTGCAGTTTCATTGCATGATATTTTCTCTTCCCATTATTTACGTTTAGAGCTTCTGGAAGGGGTTTTTTGTCCGTCTCGACCTACCTGGATGCCAGAGCCTGTTCCTTCCGCTGTGGTGCACGCTATAACGGCTCGACATCCATGTCGTCATCTGAAGGCAAGGGGGCTACCAGCGGACTGGGCCCCCTAGATTTGGATTTGGCACCCTTCCCGGTGCCCTTCGTTGGAGCCGCAACCTCCGAGGGCGCAGGAGTGCCCAGATGGCAGAGGCGGTGCGGCGGGGTGGGAACGGCCGCGGTTGCCTCCGTCTCCATCTCATCCATGCCTTCGCGTGTGTTTTGGGCCGGTAGCGAGGACGCGGTTGATGCCGCCGCATCCCCAACTGACGTTGTTGCCACCACAGCCGCTGCTGGCTCAGCAAGCGGTCTTTGGGAGGGAGCGGCCGCCAGACGCAACTTAATGGGTGGCGGGGGCGGGACCAGGTTTGATTTACGGTACTGGGTGCCCATCTAAACGAGACGCGGCTCCGCTCCTCGGCGAGCTGCGTCAGCGTAATTCCCCAAGGGGAAAGAGGCGAACCCGTTTCGCGCCTTTAGGAAATATATGTTTTCCGTGACCTTAATGTTGATTATTTTTTTCTCATATTTGAACTGCTCGCAGGTTCGCGAAATATACAGCGTGATGTCCTTGGCAATTGGCACAGAGGAATTGATTATATGTACAGTCATCAGTGAGATGGTGTTGGACACACTTGGCGCAGGTTGGCTGGCCCCGACATGAGTTAGTACGGTGGCCGAACCGCTGGTACTTATAGCAGCGACACGGATTCAGGATGTACGCTCGGTCGGAGCACGAGATGAAGCCTGCTTTAATGGATTCAGGAAGTGTTTAGCGGAATTGAAAGTGAAAATTATATGCTTTGTGGGGATTTCCTGCTTATCTCGTCTGATGGTGATATGCCTCACTGGAGTTACACCATGATCTTTCAGGCCTTCCAACAGATGAGCTTCGGTCTGATTCAAAAATTTGTCTCAGAAATCACACCCTGAGAGCTGATGAGGCTACGATGGGGTGTAACTCTGATGGCCAGATCTGCCGTGCAGGTTTGGGTCAGGAGGTAAGTGGCTTGTTGCTGCGTCTAGGCCTCCTGCGCTGCCCAGAGGCGCTGCGCAAGTGGCTTCCGGGCAGTACTTCCTGGTAGTACAAAGCTGCGCGGGTCCCTTAGGATCCCGTGTTGACAGAAGCAAAATGAACTCGACGCTCCCGATTATTTTGCAACGTGGTCACCAGCTCATCCCCGACGCGTCCGATCTATTTCAGCGTCCAACTTGGCATTAGGGGAAAAAGCTTTGCAGGGCTAAACACGTTTACAGCCCTGACGAATGTGCCGGGACCATGACGGCGTCTGCTAGTCGCAGGTTCACCGATCGATGGTCGTACGAAGTGAAATTTTAAGTGAAATTTCTAATTTATACTAATACACTAGGTGACAAAGACTTCTCAAAAACAGCCGATAAAAAAAGAAGAGTGACGTAATCGGAGATGATTGCGCTTTAAAAATCCAGCAAGTACGGCGGACCGCAGGCTCGCCTGCTAGCTGCGGTGAGCCGCTATTTTGCGTTCCTACACACTACGCGTGCACTTTTATTAAACAGTGCTCGTTTGCATCGCCGTTTCGAACACATGGTGCAGCGTTAGCTTGCCGTTTTGTTGCGTGTCTGAGTGACAAAATGCCGCGACCGTCAGAAGCGTGAAATCTGTTTTGCGATTCCGAAATTAGTGGCCGTAAAACAAATTTGGTCGGGCGAACTAAGAGGCCGCTCGCTTTCCTTGTTTGCTCTCACTTTACTTAATTACGCTCTTGCAGCATACATTCCCAGTTCGTATTTAATAGCCTAGAATGAGGGTCACCAACGGGCGAGTTCCATGCAGACGACAGTGCGGAGAGCTGGACGGCAAATCGGGTGGGAGGAGGAGGGCGGCTTCGGATGCAAAGAGAAAAAATTCAGCGAATTTATAATAATATTTGAAAATAATCGGGCGAAGTGTGAAGAGGGGGGGGGCAATTCAACTGGAGGACACCAATTCTCTGCTTTTGTCTCGCTGTCTAACTCCATTTGAAGTCAAAACTGGCGTGTCGGCGTTCAGATTCGACCACCCCTGCACTAGAAAACCAACACAGTCAGTGATGATCGTATGTAAATATTCGAGGCCCCGCGCCGTGTATGCGGCTGTGGTATGTGATGTTATAGAAGTACACGTCTCTGCAGGCAGCGGGCGCGTAATTTGGTGCATGTTTTGCGCCCTTTAATAGCGCTTAATTTGTTTATTTGGCGCTATTTCCCCACCTACTCGCTAGTATACATGTACCCCGCCGTTCGTAAATCGTGCGGCGTAAAACGTTACGCAAGAATCAATTAAATGTTTGCGAAAATACGGAACAAAATTTCCACTCGTTTCAAAGGCGGTGCCAGGCCAGCATTTTCAGCTGAGTCGGCTGCGCAATTCTTGCGTTCGCTTGCATGCTCTCGCTGAAGCAACCTTTTGCGGTTACCTCAGGATATTGGATGACCAGCGCTTCGTGTTTATGCCACTCGTGAACTTTCCTTTGTCGACCGCACGCAAGAAGAAATAACTGTACCTGTCGTCAAACTGTTCAACCACCCGACTTGGCGATACTGTCCCACGCCGCGACCACCGCAACAGCTCGCTCAAAAGAAAGTCGAAAAATCGGCTTCTTTTAGCGGATATTATTTTGTTTAGCCTCTGCAACTACTTTAAGGGCTATGTCATACAGTATTCAGTCATTTAAATACGGCGCAAAGCGCCACAACCAACTTTCACTCTGGCTTGTAATTGAAAACACATGAAGGGCGGCGAGGGTCGTCTGCGTTTGTACTACCCAGAGGCGTCGGCCGCTAGGGGCGCTGTATGTTGCCAAACCTCAGCGCTGGAGGCCTCTTGACATTGACTAAGACTTTACCGGTGCGAAGTTTCTTAGTATCGAACGATTTCCCGAGGATGTCTTCGACGAATTTAATGATCAGTAATACGGACTTGGAAGAAACAGGGTTTGTTTTGTCAACTGCCTCAATAACCAAAACTCGATTAGAGTTCTCAGGTTTCGAAATGTGGATTGTTGGAAGGGATGGCAAGAAAGCTTTGGCGCAGCCCCTTTCCAGGGGCCAATCACGTTTTGAAGGGGGGTTTGAATTACACATATGATATAGGAAGAATCGGGGGATGGGGGTACCTTCTTCGTCAGCCTTACCCTGATAGCCGAAGGGGTGCCGGAGCTCCCTATCTCGTAAACAGACAGGGAGCCCATCCGCCTGAGATTGACCTGGGCTCCGACGGCCACCGTTTGTGTTTTCTCACCCTCCACCTATAAACACGTCGCCACGATTGAATATAGCTTATGTTTGGGGGCTCCGGTTCCGCGGTGTCGCCGATACCGTCATCAAAATTACTCAAGGTGCCCCGTGCAGGGGAGGCCCTAGGTCAGGGCAATGAGTAAGACGGGCTAACCAAAACGCCAGTACATGTTTTACCCTGTACAACTAGTAATGGGTGAAAGGTGCACAGTAAATAAACGGTGAATATAATCGACATAGCAAGCAAACTAGATATTTATAGCGCATCACACATCATGACAGAACGAGAAGTACTGTTCACGGCACGATTATTGCTTCTTAGTAGGTTTACATTTTAGTGTTTTCTGTCAATGGCGTCGATCGCCTAATGTTTTTAAGCTACAGTTTGGCTAGCCATAGGTGGCGTCATTATTTCTATCGTTGACAGCCCCCCACCGCCCCTGGTATTCGCGAAAATTAGTTTTAAAGAAATGTTCGAATAAAAGCAACACGTTTTTTCTGTTTTTTGTTTTTTGTAGAAATAAGAATGCCCGGGGGCCACATGCCTTTTACTACCGTGAAGTGCCTCAGCTGCGATACGAGAATAACAAAGCCACTTTGGTAACAAGAGTGCTTACTGCATATCAACACCGACTTCTATTACAATTAGGCTGTGAGTATGAATATCCTAGAATATGTGGACTGTAGTTACAATGCCAAATAAAATGGCGGACACGGAATGCTTAGGTAATTATTTATAGAGAATACGCAAGAAAAATTGGCAAGTGTCGAAAAAACAATGGCCTTTGTAGATAGACATTTGACAAGAAAATCCCGTTTTTTGTTTTCCCGCTCACCTTTCAGGCTGTTAGTGTAACGTCGCGCTAAACACACCAAGGGTTTGCTCAAGTCGATTTGAATTTATCGCATTCTACTGCTGCAGGCCGGGTTCCTCGATGCCAGCGCTGCAGTACGGCGCTGACACGCGTGAACTGAGGGGGCCGACTTCGAGGTTTATAGAACCACGTGGCCGTGCTCCTCGTGCATTCCAAGGAGAACGTAGAACTTAGCTAGTGCAACCACCAATTTACCCCGGGCCAATCCCTCCTTGTGGCTGCGTGCTAAAATATTTTAGGACCTTATCATCATCACCTTTCCTCGCTGTTGTCGCCTGACTTTTCATATTCCACCTGGAAGTGGCGCGGAAAACAGCAGGCGGCAGTTTTCTGCATCAGTTAAGAATATCCTTTGCTATCAGAAAACCAAGCACCCATAAATTTTAATCAAGAAACATTGTAAATATCCCTTGTGTACTAATTTCCTGTCTTATATTTCCGTGATGTCCTGCTCTTGTACAACAAAGTTGACAAGTATGAACATACAAACCAGGCTTAGACGTTTACCTTTGCTGTGAGTATAGAAGAATATTGCGCAATATCTACTTTGCTTTGGCCAGGAGGCGGAGTCGAGTCACAGACATATAGACAGACATACAGAGAGATCAAAATGTCTGGATTTAAGTAGCCCAAGAAAAACTATCGTCTGCAAAAGGTCGGGAATAACGAGCTAGGCCGCTACATGAAAAGGGAGAAATTGCCCTACACACGAAGGAGACTTCATAATCCGTAGCACTTCCTTTTCGAATCGGCTTCCCAAAAAACTGCTTGGCGCGCTTCGTCACAAACACATCTTTCTGCGCAGCTTACTTGGCTACCGTTCATTCCATCATCATCATCATCATATTTTATTTCCTTAAAGACTCCACAAGGGGGTATTACATAAGGGGTGGATATACAGGGTTTCAAAAACATCTGCCACATTAAGGGTTGGTATACGGGATATAAAAAAACTGCTACATAAGGGGCGTATACAAGGTATAAAACATTGCTACATAGGGGTGCATAAATACATTGCCATAACGTCTCAATGACAGAGATGAGTCATTACATTTTTAGTGAAAGTTGATGGGCAGGTGATTGCGACGACGTGGTTTGGGAGGACGTTTCAGTCTTTCACAGTACGCGGAAAGAAGGACGCGGAGAAGGTAGAGGTCCTAGTGCGGTAACGGGAAACTCGTAGGAGGTGGCTAGTGCGGTGGTAGGAGGGATCACGTATGGAGGATGGTTGAGGGGCGAATGAAAGAGCTTGTGAAAAAGGAAAAGAGTGGTTATGCGGCGTCGAAGGGAAAGTGGTTGTTATCCAGATAATGTCATAAGAATATGAGGAATGCATGAAACGGGCTGAGCGATTTTGAATTGATACAAGGTCATTGATTAAGTGATTTTGAGGCGGACTCCATATAGCTGAGGCGTATTCTAGTTTCGGCCTGATTTACGGATGTGTATGCGAGCAGTTTTACGTGTTGAAATGCGCAACGCAGATAACGTTTCATGAATCCCAATATTTTGTTTGTAGATGAGATAATGTTTGTGACATGCGGGTAGTGTCACACCTAGATAGGTGAAACACTGTACTATTTCTAGAAGGGCGTTAGTTATTTGTTATGGGAATAGAAAAGGTTTTTTGCGGCGAGTGAATGAGACATCCTCACACTTGTTGGGGTTAAGTTTGAGAAGCCAATTGTCACACCATTCTTGAATGTTGTTCAGATCGTGTTGTAGGGTTAGTTGACCGGAAGCATTATTTATCGTAAGGTAAATAACGCAACCGTCGGCGACAATGCGGATTTTGCAAGAAACAGGGGTAGGTCATTTATGTAGATGAGAAATAGCAAGGGGCCAAGGACGCACCCTTGCAGTACTCGTGGCGTTACTTCGAGAGGTTCAGAGGATTCAATATTTACGTGCACGAATTGAGAACGATTACCTAAAAAGATTTTATCCATCTTAACACATTAGGGTCAAGATTTAGCCCGGATAACTTCTGTATTAGTTTTTGTGTGTAACGGTTGGAAGTGCTTTTGCGTAACCAAGGAAAATGGCGTCAGTCTGAAGGTTTGTGTGAAGATTTTTATGTATGTCGTGAAGAAAGAGTGCTAATTATGTTTCACAGGAAAACCCTTTGCGGAAGCCATGTTTACAGGGGTGAAAGAAACTATTGGAATCGAGGAAGTTGATAACATGAGAATATATGACGCGTTCCATGATTTTGCATGGGATGCTTGTTAATGAAATGGGAATATAACTGAGTGTGGAGTTACTCTCACTGCTTTGTAGACTAGAACGACCTTACCAATTTTCCAGTCATCCGGAAGGTCGTCTGTTGTGAGTGACTGTGAGAATATGCGGTACAAGTGTGGTAAAATTGTGTTGGTGATGTTCTTTCAAAGTTTTGAAATAGTTTTGTCAATGCCACATGACGAGGAAAGTATAATGTTTTTATTAGAGAAGAAATGCCGTCTGTGGAAAATGCTAGCGCAGGCATGCTGGAAGCTATCACTGCGATTGTGGAAACGCAAGGCATTTTAGGCTCTTTGGCGGACACCGATGAAAATGCAATGTTAAAAATATGAGCACACTCGGAATTTGTGGTCACGTCACCTGATTCGCTAGTGAGCGTGATAGTGCGGGATGGTTTTGGATTGACGATCTGCCAGAATTTTGTTACTTTATCACTCAGCATTTTGGGTAGATCTGTGTTAAAAAAGGCGTGCTTGGCGTTACGTATTGCTGTAAGATAGTCGTTTCCTGCGGAGTAGTATTTATCCCATGCGCATGGAGTTCCTTTAGATTTTGCCTGGCGGAAAGGGCGTTTTTTTGTTGCTAAGTTCGGTTATTGTTTTAGTATATCAGGGCTTTTGCTGCGTCGTACGAAGTGTGTTCTTCGGAATAAACTTGTTTTTCAGTTCACTAAGCTTTTGTTTAAAAACTACCCAATTTTTATTAACGGATCGGATACGAAAGTTCGCTTCAAAATCTGGGAAGAAGCTACTGAGTTCGTTGTTAATTTCCTCATAGTTACATTTCTGATATAAACATATTGTTTTGTGTAGCATTTCGCTTCGTTCTGGGGAAAACAAGAAATCTGCATGAATAACTTTATACTAGCTGATTTATTCGAGATAGGTAATTGACGGTAAGCTAGAAGGATGGGTGGTTAGAATGAGATCAAGGACGTTTGAGGAATTGGCGGCAATACGTGTTGGCTCCGATACAAGTTGTGATAAGTTAAAGTTGAAACAAGCATCTATAAATTCTCTTGAGTCTTTCTGCTTTTATTGTGTGGTTGATCGGGTTTTCCAGTTAATATTAGGAAGGTTAGTCACCAAACAGCAAAATATGGGCATTCGGGTCGGCTTCGGTGAGCGCATTTAGCATGTCATTAAGTTTGGTATACACCAGGCAGTATCGTTTGGGGTGAAGTCCGGCAATGTAGCCGTAGGATCTCCAGGTCGGATGCTATGTTAATCGGGCCGATCGCAATTAGTACGCCTTCTCCGCGAGTGCATTCACGATCTTTTCGGTATAAGTGGAAAATGGGTAGATCTGCAAAAATGTCAGTGTCCGTCACGTCTTCGGTAAGCTAAGTTTCTGTTAGTACAACAAGATTGCCATTGTATGACGTCACAAGGCTAGATATTTTTTCTCGTTTTGGTAGGAAGCTGCGTTTGTTAGTAAGGACTACAGATAACGAAAGATTGTTTTGTGCTGGATTAGGGGGGCGCTTCATTACTTTCTTCGTTTGAGGGGTTTGCAATGACATTTCTTTAACAGTTTTTGAAGTATGTCAGAAATATAACGTTTTGAGCCGATATGAAGAGTTTTATAACATATCTAAAACTTTGTTGATTTGGTGTTCACGAAATTAACTAAGTGTCTGCGGGCGCTTCGCACAGACTGGGAGAAGTCTTCGCCGATGGTAAAGTCTGTTCCTTTCAGCTTGGGTGCATTGGTAAGTACGATCTGTTTGGTTTTATGAAAGGTGAACCTCGCTATTATAGGGCGGTGGCGATTAGCGGCATGGCGTCTGAGGCGATGTGCGCGATCTATTCCTTTTGGGTCGATGGCTACTTGGAGGTGTTCAAGGCAGTGTATAATAATAAACCCTTGTAGGTAATCCGCACACAACTACCATCAAGCTACTATTTTCACCTACTTCACTGCTAACATCACCTTTTGACTGCTCAAGCACACATACACGTTCGACATGTAAGCAATCTGCTAAATTTATGGCCACAAACTTAATCAGGCATCACAGATTGGAAGAAAATGACGTGTCACCTGTAAATGGATCTTTGTTTTGTTCAAGACACGTAAAAGGGAGAGAAAGACTCATATGGTGAACTAATGATGATGATTAGGATTTTTATGTCCCAAGGCCGACTATGGGCAAAGAGCGCCAATGAAAAGGTATTTCATCAGAATGAGAAGATGGGAAATGCAGAACAATTAGCTAAATATATATGTGAAATGACATAAAAGACAATGTAAAGAGCCAGGGTGTCAGAATGCATGGTAAGTGAAGAGGCATAAAAATTGGACAACGCTAAGAAACCGAAAAGTACGCTTTTGAGTAATTATGGGGTCGTGCCTTAAAAGTACGATGGGTGTAGCGGAATGTGTTGTCTGTATAGTTGTGCGAAGTGTGAGAGTCGGGTTGTTTCTAGTCCCTTGCATTTTATGAGAATGTGGATCACGGACAGGGCCTCTCCACACCTGCTGCACAGAGGCCTTGGAGATCCAGTGAGCAGGTGCGAGTGTGTCGCGTGCGTGTGCCCTATTCGTAATCTAGCCAAATCAAGTTCTGTGTATCTGTTGCCTGTGTCGGTGGTATATGATACCAAGTGCGGTTTTATTACGTGTAACTTGTCTGTTTGTTCCCATCAGTGTGTTTGCCATGTTTTGCGAAATTGTTGTCTGATGTGTGGCTTCACTTCGGTGTAGGGTAATGCGGTTATGTCTACTGTATTCAAGAGTGTCGAAGCAGCCATTCGATCCGCGGCTCCCGGCTATACCACAGTGGCCAGGGACCCAGCAAAGGACCAGCCGCACACCACTCAGGAAATCTGCATTGATAATTGATTGTTGGATGTGGCTTTGAAGTATATGATTAGCAACAAGAAGTACACTATCTGCCTCTGCCGTAAAGATTTTAGTATTAGTAGTCAGAGTTCTAGTGACATTAAGGCCGGGCTCATGCACCGCGCAAGACACAGAGGGGGCAGTTTTAGAGGCATCCGTATAAAATTCAGAACACTGATACTTCTGAAGCAAATGCAACAAGTGCTGCCGATTTGCACATGTGGGAGCTCGGTTTTTATCTACATATGTGAAAGATGAGTTGAAAACACAGGACGCAGATGCCATGGTGCTATAAAATATGTAACAGAAGTTTGGATGGTGTATAAAAAAGAGACAGCAAGCCCTGACGCTTCCTCTCTAACTCTGTAAGAGAAGGGCGCAGAGAAAAATGGCTGATTTAGGAGGAGTTTATTATTGAATGTATCATAAAATCTGATTTACAGGGATGGTGAGGCATGGGTGAAATTTTAAAATCAGTAAGGAGGTTTATGTATGCTCGCTGACGTTGTAGGTTCCACTTATTACACTAAATATAAAGACTTTCTACCGGGTTAATGCGGAAAGCGCCACATGCCAGTCGGATCCCCAGATGAAGCACTGGGTCCAGCAATTTCAGGGATTTTTACTTGCTGACCCATAAACAACACTTCCATAGTCCAATCGCGAACCTAACAGGTTAGTAAAAACAAGTAAAAGAAGATATTTGTCAGCACAATATGCAGAGTGGGAAAGACCCTTGAGTATATTCATTGCCTTAAGGCATTTATGTTTTAGTAGTTTTATATGTGGAATGAATGTGAGATTTTGTCAAGGACCGCACCTAAAAACTTGTGTTCATTTCTGACTGGAATTGAGACAACACTGAGTTTGATGTCCAGATCCGGCCAAATGCCACGCCTTTTCGAAAACAAGACAAAAGTACACTTCACTGGATTAAATTTAAAACCATTGCTATCTGCCCAGCCAGCTAGTTTGTTAACACCAAGCTGGACTTGGCGCGCGCAGGTAGACAGGTTACAAGACTTGAAGCGTAATTGGACGTTAACTACATTGATTGAGCAGGAAACAATGCTTTTCTGACTGAATTCTTTTTTACAATAAACAGCGCGCAACTCAAACCTCCGCCTTGCGGCACGCCATTTTCCTACACATGAACCCTTGAGAGTGCGCTTCCAAGTCTAACAGGAAAGGTTCTTTCAGACAAGTAGCTGGCAAGTGTGTTCAGCATGTTACCCGACATGCCGAAGGACTTCAGTTCGCTTAGGATGCCGTACCGCCAAGCAGTATCATACGCTTTTCAAGATCAAATAATACTGTCATACAGTACTGCTTATGTAGTTAGACATCTGTGGTGTAGGATTCTAGCAGTACTAGTTTGTCATTTGTAGGTTGCCGCTCCCTGAAGCCTGCCTGGCAGCACTCGATAAGACCGGTGTACTCAAGAAAGTACATGAGTGTCCTGTTTATCATCTTCTCGAAGAGCTTACACAGGCAGCTTGTCAGGGCAATGGGACGGTAACTTGAAGGTGAGTAACGGTCCATTGTTTCCTTTAGGGAAGCTACTACTATGGCCTCCCTCCAAGATTTTGGAATTTGCCCCGGAAGATATAGTTTAGTGTATAGGTGTAAGAGGCTTTCAAGAGTCTCTGGGTGTAGGTGTTGTATCATGGTGTCTGGGTGTAGTTGTTGTATCATTGTGTATTTAACCTTATCTGCGCCTGGAGCTGAAGGTTTACTTGTGCTGAGGGCAGCCCTCAACTCATAGAGTGTAAATTCAGAATTGTAGGCAGATTTGGACCTGTTATATTCATGTAGGGACTTCTTTTCACAAGCGGTTTTATGCCTCAGGAAAGTGTTTGTGTAGTGTGCAGAGCTGGAAACGTGTTGGAAGTGTTGTGCAAGTGTGTTAGCCTAGTCTTTGAATGTGTCCCCTGTTGTACTGACCTGGGGCAGGTTATGTGTATGTTGTCCTTTAAGTTTACGTCTTCTTGTCCATACCTTGTGAGAGTCTGTGTATGAGTCAATAGATGTAAGGAAGGCGCGCTATCTCTTCCTTTTCGCCTGACGACGAACACGATTTCCAAAGGCCTTTGCCCTTTTGAACGAGATGATGTTATCCAACGTGGGGTACCAGCAAAGGACACCCCACGCCTTGTTCTGGGCCTCTCGCGCCCACCTAGTCCTCGTTTCACCAGGGCCTCCTTGGGTTGCAGGACGCACTAAAGGCCTTAGGAATGGACTTTTGGCAAGCGCCGCGGATGTGCGCCGTGATGAGTTGGGCGGCTTCCTCCATGTGTAGGTGTTTTATAGATGTGTGGTGTAGTTTAGATGTTTGTGAGAATGTGCTCCTGTTTGCTTTCGATTCATCAAACCTTTTTTGGGAAGATGAACTCCTTGAGCCTGTACCTATATATTTTAATGAAGCGGGAAAATGGTCACTACCATATGGGTCCGTGCCCACAACCAACTCAAGACAAGGAATGAGAACTGCGGAGCCAATAGCCATGTCAAGATGTATGTATTGTGTCCCAAGTTACGGTATGTAGGCTGTTTTTTGTTGAAAAGGAATGCTCCAGAGGATGTAAGGAGCTTCTCTATCAGGCGTCATCGCGCATCCGTTCTAGAGGAGCCCCAAAAAGAGTTGTGCGCATCAAGGTCACCTGTAAGGACGTATGGCTGCGGTAGCTGGTCAACCATTGCCTCGAAATCGGAGCTCTGAAGTGCAAAATCAGGGGAGATGTAAATGGAGCATGCCGTTATAGACGTATTATATGTTATCGTACGGATCGCTACAGCTCCAAGGACAGGAGAGGGTGGCAAGCCAATGATTTTTTTTAACGAGAAACTTTATTCATAAAAACACGAAGTATGTACAGACACTGTTTGGACCGATAGCTGCATAGGCTACTGGCCGGTCTAATATAAAATTACAACCAATTCACAAGCAATTCACAAGCACTGAAACGTCAGAGCGTAGAGGGCTCAAGAAAAATTGAGATGTACACAGGGCTACAAGTCATACAACCGGAATTGTACATATTCACAGATAGACACAACAAATGCCACAGAAAAATAATGTCACTAAAAAGATGATTCACATAGCAATAGTTTCAGATAAAATTTCGCAGGACTTGTAATGCTGTTAGCGGCCATCTTCAAATTTCTCGCTGTTTTCACCTCTATCGGAAGGTCGTTCGATATTTTGACTCCACTGAACTTGATCAGGCGTTCACCATATACATTGTTACATTTGGGAAGGTTGAAATTGAAATTCGAGGCTTGCCTTGTACTACGAGAGGGTAAGGTGAAAATGCTTAATGGAAAGGGAGAATTGGTGTTTATTATATTGTTGATCACGAGCGAAATTTTGTAGTTACGCAAGGACCAAAACGACAGTACGTGATTATCATGGAAAACGTTGTTTCTGGAAAGACCCGAATCAGTTATCAACGCAGTCAATGCTCGTTTTTGCATACGAAGTAAAGGCGACAGGTAGGTTTTATACGTTTGCCGATTCACTACAATAACTGATATGTGAATGACAGAATGCATAGTAGAGGGAGCGTCGTACATCGTGCGGAAAATAATATCTTGCCTTAAAGAGCGCGTGGCAACCAAAAGCTAGTTTCTTGCATGTGCTATTTATTTGTTCTTTCCAGTGTAAATGACAGGCAAAAATTACTCCTAGGTATTTGAAATGCGATACTTGCTGTATTAATGAGCTGCCGAGAGTAAGTGTAAAAAAATTGTGGGTGGTCTTGTACCTAGAGTGAAAAATGACGTACTTAGTTTTGTCTGCATTAAGTGTTAAGCTTTCAAAAAACCAAGAAGATAGGGTTTTCAGCTCACTGGTTATTCTGGTTTGAATTTCCTGAAGAGATGTTCCGGAAACAACAAGAGCGGCATCATCTGCATACATTATTAATTGTGAGGAGGAAAGAGCCCTAGGGAGATCGTTTATATAAAGTGAAAACAATATGGGACCCATAACGGAGCCCTGTGGTACACCGCAAGTTATCTCTTTAACGTCCGACAAAAAACCATTAATAAGAACCCTTTGCTCCCGGGAGGATAAATAGCTATGAAAGAATTTAAGTGTGCACTCTGTAAAGCCATAACTTTCTAATTTCTGCAGCAAGATTAGATGATAAACCGTGTCAAATGCCTTTGTAATATCCAGAAAAACAACGACAGCTATGTTATTCTGATGCATCGCGGAATTGAGAGCCTGTGATAAAGTAAGTACGGCGGTTGAAGTAGACCTATTTTCTGCAAAACCATGCTGCTGGGGTGCAATATTATTATTTTCTTTTAAAATTTTTTAACCTGTTGCGCAATTAGTTTTTCGAAGACAGTGTTGAGCGCACTCAGTACTGATATCGGCCTGTAACTTCCTGGTTCGTTTGGATCTCCATCTTTGTATATGGCGACCACTTTTACAACTTTGAGTATATCCGGGTAACAGCTATTTTCAAGGGAATGGTTGAACAGGTGGCATAAATAAAGACCAATGATATCAATGTTTTCTTTTATAACCCGCATCTGTATGCCATCAAGACCCGATGCTTTATTTACTGCCATTTTTCTGACACTGGATCGCACATCCTCTATAGAAATGGTATGAAAACAGAACCTATTATTTACAGTTCTGGGTGCAGGAGTAGTAGATAACTGTAAAGGAAATTTCCTGGTGAGGCCAGAACCAACAATAATGAAGTACTCGTTAAAGTTATTAGCAACGTGTTGGGAGATATCTTTGGGTGTGACTTTGTTTTGTCGATCTATTCTAATTACGTTTTTGACAATCTGCCATAGTTGTTTCGTGTCACCTTTGTTTTGTGTGACCATTTTTACGTATTACACTTTCTTCGATTTTCTAATCATTGCTACTGACTTGTTTCTGAAGTACTTAAACTGCTTGCGGTAATACTCATTTGTTTTGTTTCTTTTCCATCTGTTGTAGTAGGAATCCTTACTCTTCAGAACAGCAAGTATGTCTCGAGTTATCCACGGGCACACAGGCTCTTCATAATTATGTTTGACGCATTCGCGCGTAGATTGGGTAATTACATTTGTGATGTGAGAAACAAAATTTTCAAATTCAATGTTTAAATTGTCACTACCCAGGTTTTCAAACTTATCACACTCAAGTAGTTTTCTAACACTCACATAATCAATACGAGAAGTTCGCTTCGGGTGACTTTGAAAAGACGGTCTCATACAAGGTCGTGGTAAGAACATAAATGTTGGGCAATGATCGGCAACAACGACATCGCACACACCGGCTCGCAAATTCATATCTAAGCTGCACAACATGTGATCGATGAGAGTGGCAGATTTACTGGTAATTCGGATTGGGGAGTTAATGACATTTTTTAAATTGAAAGACTGCAAAAGGAAGACATAGTCACTACAATCGTCCGATGAAAGATCAATATTAAAATCACCGCAGACTACGATGGGATTCTTTGTTGTCGCATATGACATCAAAATGGTTTCCATTTCAGAAACGAATTTTTGCACACTAGAATGGGGCGGGCGATAAATAAACCAATTATGAGGCCACACTGCAACTTTTCAAAAAGGCCTTCAGTTGCGTCACTGCTGTGTTTCTTAGTTTCAGAAGCGCAAAAAGCAAGTCCAGTTTTGATGAAAAAAATTCCCCCGCATTTCCCCGAGGGGGAGAATGTGAAAGTGCGAATGCACGGTTGTCGGCCCGCTTGCGGCACTTGCGCTCGGCCCCCGCAGCCCACCGCCTCGCCGCCTTCTCTTCCATCTCTTCCATCGGGTTTGTAGTATCACGTGTACACCACGCAGTTATCAAGCCGCTATAACGCCGCTGAGTCGCCAACGCACGCCGCTGACGACGTAGTTTGAATGCGTTAAAGATATAAGGCGCGTCACTAACGCTGATATCACGTCGCGTCCGTGGCTTGGTCGGTAGAGCGTCGCGCTGCGGCCGCAAAGTCCGCGGATCGAAACCTGGCGCCCGACGCTGTTTCTTTATAGAGGAGCACTGCGGACGCCGACGACGCCGGCGGTGGATGGTTTGGGGTCGCTTATAAAGTGCACTTAAAATGCTACGCCACCGCCGCGTTTAGTGCTGCGCCTAGGCATCGATAGCATTTTGTAGCCTGGTATAAAATCAGATTCACCTCCCTTAAACCATGTTTCTGTGACGGCAATGACGTCATATTGAAAAGAAAACTGTGACAGGTAAGCAAGAAGATTATCGGAATTTTTACGGACACTCCTTACGTTGCAATGTAGAATAGATAAATCATCAAACGCAAGCCTAGCTTGCTCTATTTCGGAAATGGTAAAAGCCATCTGATTAAACAACTCTGTTCAGGTCTTCTGCACATGTCACATGGAGTACTTTTGTTTTTTCTGCTTTCCGCATTAAAATTTTTCCCTCAGAAACCCAAGTGTATTTCCAGTTTTTTTCTCGCTTTGCTGCCAGAGCCTTTCCTAGTAGTAGCTTATTCGCAGGACAAAGATGTTCATTGATGAAGATGGGATCATTTTCCTCAAAACCCAGCGCAGATTTATTTAGCCGGCATTTCTTGGCTGCTAGTAGGACACGGTTTCGGTACTTCTTGGGCGACAATTTTGTATTGGGCGGTATTTCTGGGCGACAATGGCCACACCGCCCGAAGAGTGGGTGCAGCCAACCCTGTCCTTTCTGAATACCATGTACAGTGCTCACGGATTGAAACGCGGTACTGCGATTGCGTGGCCGCCGGTCCATTCAGCGCCGCCAGTGGACGCCGGTGGGTCGTGTCGCTTCCTCTATACAAGGAGCACAAGTTCTTAGGCGTTGTGTTTGACGACAAACTCAAATTCATTCCCCACATCAAGGAACTTAGGCATAAATATCCCAATACAATGAATATTCTTAAGGTTCTCTCCCACCAATCTTATGGTTCTGACACAGAACTGCTGCGCTTGATTACTGCTTTGGTTCGGTCTCGTTTGGGCTATGTTGGGCTATGTCAGGGTGTATGGTTAGGCGACTAAAACAGCGTTTTGAATGCTTGACCGAGTGCTACACTTGGGGCTTTGGGTCGCATCGGTTGCTTTTCGCACTGGCCCTGTCGAGAATCTGGAGCCTTGAGAATCTTGACAAAGTGGAGCCTTGAGAACCGTCGAACGTACACAGACTTGCTTTATGCTTTTAAAATTTCACTTCTGGAAAACCATCCTTTTAATCCTGTCTTTAACGATACATCCACACCTCTTGGGTTTGTAAATGGCCAATTCATTCCTTTGCCCCTTTAACTTAGAGAGAGAGCGAGCCTCGGATCACGTCGTTTCGTTTTTAAGTGTGTACAAATTATTTTTTTCAGACATTTTACGTCCTTATAAAGTTAGTCCTGTGTCCTCCGAACTTTCTTTTATGAAATGTGGCAAAAATCTTGTATCACGAGCTACAGTACTAGAGCACTTTTCGTCTTTGGAGTTTAAATAAACATGTTTAGAATTTTACAGTGACGCTTCTAATTTCTCCACTATGGTGTCGCACACTACTCATGGTCCAAATTTCAATGCAGCGAGAACCATGAGCGTGCACACAACAATTTTTTCAGCGGAAGCGTATAGAATTTATCTGATTGTGTGACACATTCTTGAAAATTGAATTCCCAACTCTATCGTCCATACACATTCCTTGAGTGTTGTTTGCGCGCTATCATCGCACAAGCCCCCCAAAAACCACATATTTAGTCTTGTATTCAACACTTTCATGTCTGTGTATGCACAAAAGCATAAGCTGCTGCCCGTCTGGGTCTCAGAACATGCTGGGATCGCTGGGATTGAGTTAGCAGACGAGAGGGCCGCTGCTGCTGCACTCAGGAGCACTTTATACATAACAACCGTACCCTATACAGACCTCAAGTCACACAAAAGACAACACTTGCGTAGAATATGGCAAAAGCACTGGAGCGAAAAAAAAGACCACCAAATACATGTATTACAGCCACACTTAGAACGGTACACAGCTGACTCGCACAACAGACACACGGAAGTCATGTTGGGTACGCTACGGATTGGGCACACCCATGCAATGGACTCGTATTTGCTGACGGGATCTTGAAACCCCAGTACAGCCGGTGCGGAGAGGTCCTATCCGTAGTTTACATACTAATATCATGCAAGGCACTTCACCCCACACGACGTTAACACTTTCCAGTAATCTACAGACAACAAATCCCACTCCACCCATCGCACTTCTTATGCGATGATCCAATGTTTTCTGTCAAACGAGTTTTTAAGTATTTATCTGAAGTTATATTTCTGAATTTCATATCGTATCATGCATAGTCACAACCTTGCCCTCTACACCAGCCATCTCCATTGTCTTTTCTTGTATTTACCTCTGTTGCTGTTCATTTTTAGTATTTAACTTTATTCTGTGGTAACTACCCATCCGTTTTTGAAACTGTTTGACCTAGTTTGACTTGCGCCACTAAAATGCTGCCATCATCAATATGGAATTTTGTTGAGTCATTTGGCTGGGAAGTATGCTCAGTCGTACATTACAAACGAACGTGCTCATTTTCGTGGACTCCGGTGAGGGCGTGAAGTTTAGCATCTCATTGGATTTCACCGAGTGGAAGACCCCTCATTTTTTTTCTTTTAGGACGAATGAATAGGTCAATAAAGCAAAACTTCTTGATATCGTAGTCTGATCTAAGTTTGGCCTATAGAATAACTGACCTCGAAACACGGCTGTCCTCAGCGGAATGGACTATGACGAACTCATGAAGATAATTTTCTAATTTACTTTTGTTTAGTTAGTACTTCGGGGCGGCCTCTTTTAAAAGACAGTTCATTGGAGTCGGAGATTTCGGAAATACCACGCAACATTGAAAAGAAAGCTGGGGTGGGTTGTTCTTTCTTCTCTTGCCCTAGTGTGACAAATACATATGTCCCGGAGCTCCCTGCCTGATACACCGAGATGGGGCCCATAGGTGGGAGCTTGACCAAGGCTGTGACGGCCACCGTTGGTGGTTTCCTGCCCACCGCCTATTGTTTACACCTGGGCTCGGTTCGTTGCAACTCACGTTTAGGGGCTCAGGCTTTGCGATGTCGCCAATACCGTCACCTGTAATACTCTAGGTGCTCCGTGCGGTGGAAAAATAGTGTTGTGCTCCAATATTTTGTTTTTTGTAGTTGGTTTTCTCGAATGAGCTAAAATGTTCTTGCCCAATCCCCCTAAGTTGGTGTGGGTGTTTTTACTTGCGTAACGCCCAACAACTTTATAGGAACGACATTCCGGGCCCCACAAGTGCCCCGCACTTGATGTTATAAAGAGGAGTGTGTGGCTGCGAAAAGATAGTGGTTGTGTAAGGCACACTGCGCAATTGTATAGAGAGCAGGTGAATGGTCACCCTTTAGAAGGCTTGCGATTTGCGGACATTAGAGATAAGTAATGTTGTAATGCGAGACGCTGGACTCTTGCTTATATACAGTGATTTTCTAACTGGTAGTCCTGAACGGCGGCCAGAATTCTTCGGCAGGGAATAGAGCTCTGGGTCAGGAGCTGCAATTTTAGGCCGCTGCACACGCCGAGCTTGTTTGTTACCTTAGCTGGACGGCCTCACGCGCACATAAAATAACTACGCAGGGGGTGCAAAAAAATGTGATAGAAGACTTCAAAGACATGTATGTAAAGACGGAGAAGAGTGTGGAGCAGCCTGGACCGCACAGATGTCTCCCAAAAGAGGTATTGTCCTGGCCTTTCGAAGATTCGGAATGACGAGTGGACATTTCTGAAAGCAACAGAAGCAATTCTCTAGGGCCGGTAACTATTACCCCTACTCTCCTCAGACGCATCAGCGACAAAGCCACAAAAACGTCGTTGGACACCTCAACCGTGCCGAGAGAGCGATGTGTTTCCGTGAGGCTGGAAACAGGCGGAGTTCAGAATCGTCCGAAATGCTGGAAAATCAACGCACATAGATAACTTACCGTCTATCTCCAGTAAATGGGCTATTAGGCGGCTTGATGCAATAGGCTTTACAAAATATATTGCGCTTATTAGGCATAAAACTTTGGAAGGCCAACTTTTGTGTTGTTTGCTTTGTGTGTTCAGTCAGTGCAATACTTTTTTAACGGCCTGTGTCCCTCACGTTTTGCGGGGGCAAGGTGATGGAAGGAATGTTGTATAGAATGCAAAAACATCTGAACAGCACTGATCAGATGCCGGACACAATGTTCTGATCTCGGAGGCACTTAAGCGCGAAAGGACGTGCTGCTGCAACTGAAGGAAGAGGTAATGACAGCAGGCACGAAGCATACCAAACGCGATCTTGGCGCTGTACCTTCAGAAGGATTCGACACCGTCTTTCATGCTCGAATCCTGGTTCGTCAAAAAGGATTCAAGACACCCTGCAAGCAGGCGCAGATGTGTTTGGTAAAGACGCAAGAGGATTGCGGGTTGAGATGTTCACTTACAAAACCTGAATTAGTGTTCTTCCGGCCTTGGTCGCCCACGTTTGCGAAGAAATACGGGAATGTGGTCCTAGAGGGTGAAGACATCGTTCGTGGACCCAGCGTTAAAATTCTGGGGCTCACCATCAAAGAAGACAAAGACACAACTACGTCCTTGCGCAAGCTAAAGCTCTCCTCAGAACAGATTCGACACATGCTTCGACGAGTGGGAACCAGCGAAGAACAATGAAGGAGAATGACACTATCAGGCTGGTCCAAGCGTTTCTGGTGTGAAGGCTAACGTATACCAGAGTTCATTTGTTACTGAAGATGAGAAAAGCGCGGTAGAAGGGCACAATTATACGCAAGGCGGAGTGCGTTGACAGAGAAGCGTCGATAGTCTGTCGACATCTGTCGGTTGTTATCGACCGACGTTGATGGTTGAGTGGTAAAACACTCGTCTCGTAAACGGGAGATACGAGGTTAGAACCCTAGGTCGCCGAACACCCACCCGTTTGTTTAAATGGTAGATCATCCCGATGTGGGAATAAAACGCGTTGAGCGGGAGCACAAGCAGCAATGGGAGGCCATGTGGAGGATCTCAAACGTCCTTGAGAAGATGTCTGGGATCCCTAAGCACCCACCAATGAAAAGGGTTCAAGCACCCCTGTCTGTGTCTCGGTGGGAGATAAAGGGCTTTCAAAAGCTGTACCACTGCGGCACAAGTTTCAGGCTTCTTCTCTAACTTCAGCCCATGGTTACCCATTAGCTTAAATGGGGTACGGGCGCCTTGGCTGCGGGGAACCTGGAAACCGTAAATCCAAGAAGTACCGTTTTACGGGTTACAAGAAAGTGGAAGTTACTTCGGTGCCGCTGGGCACCTACCAATAAAACAAACAACTTGGTACAAGCCGCCCTTGAAAAAGTGTTTTTGTGCTTGGGAAGTTACCCGACTTTGTGAGGAAGTAGACTTTGGCAGGGGTCGCAACGACTTTGTCAGGGGTCGCAACGTTTCTCGCAGCAATTGCTCAAAGGTACAGCACTCGCCTCGTATGTGGGAGATACTGGGCTGGAAACCACGTACCACCGGGCAGAAGTCCGTTTCTTTATTAAGCACACACGTTCCTGGTCAAGTGCGGGCCATTGAAATAGGAATTCACGCCTGTACAAGCTGCCTTTAACCTTGCGTTGGGCTCTTCATACCTGCACAACTAACTGGGGCCGCTGCCTTCCTGCCGCATTTTCGCATTGTCGGGGTGAGAGAGTCTGCGTGCATGTCCTCCCAAAGGCGGTTAATTGTTTAACATCTGCTGTGGCTGTGGAAGTCACTTAGTGCATTCGTCTGCTTTGAGGGCGCCTGGCACATACCGGTAAAACAGGTACAAGTGACTCCCCGACCTGGTGCTGGGCCCTTCTGCGAGGCTACAACTCTTGCGATTTGACCCGTCTTGCACGAAACATCATCTCTATGATATGGGGCGTAATAAAAAATGCATACAATTTTTTTGGAGTGCGTCCACAGAGAAGTTCCTGCTCACGGCTCTACACAATAAAGTGCATTAGAGCTGGTTGAGGGCAATATATTCAGCCAAAAACAAAGGCCCTGTCAGACAAACACGAGTTGGCATGCCCTGGGAAATATCAGATGGAGCGAGGCAGAGCTGACCGATGGTTATCTGCTCGAGGAGGAATGACTAGATTCTATCAAAACCAAGCTTCTTCCAGAGAAGATCAAGCCGAAACACCATGGCGGCAGGCGTAAAGCCAGTAATCGTGTGCTTGCAGTCTAGTGGAGAGCCAAGAGGGTGTCGTCGTCACCAACGCCTGGAAAAGCGAGGATACGACCAGAGCAGTGGCTGTGGTGACCACCAGCAGTGGGACCCTGACGAGCTCATCGTTTCAAGTCAGAGACTTGAAAGAAGCGGAAGCCTTAGCCATTGTCCTCGCTCACGTCGTTTCTGCCATGACTAAGGTGGTCCCGAACGCGCAACAAGAGTACAGGACCTTCAATAAAGGTACAAATCCCGGTGGGTTCTTTGCGTACTACCAGAGTCCTTCAATGCTTTACTGGTCACGAAACTGCTCCGTAACTCAATGGGAGAGCTTCATATGCTGCGTTTGGCCGCCGCGCGGTGGCGCCACCCTCTCACTGAGGTCACTCCTCGGGCGGCGTTGCGCTGGCTCCAACGGCGGAGCCGCGGCGAGTTGTGTTTGTTTTGTGCGGGAAAAAAATGTAACGTGCATATCGCGCTCTTGTGATGCGACTTAAGTAGTGCAATGACGATGCCGAACATGTGTTGCATCCCGGGATGTCGTTCCTTGTACAACGATACCACAGAAAATGTTTCTTTGTTCTGTTGACCGAGCGACGGGCAGCTGCGTGAGAATTGGAGGCGCGCCATTCCAAGGCAAGCAACGGGAGATTTCAGCTTCGATTATAAGTGTGTGACAGTGTGTGGAAATGCACTGTGTGTGAGAATGGAGAAAGCAATGTACTATTTTGAGAGCATCATGGACCTAGAATTGTACAAGGCTAACTTAAAGCCGGATTTTTGTCATATCAGTCAGGTTGTAGCGGTGCTCCATTACCTGTTTGCTAACTTGTATTACCTTGCGCTCAGGCTCGCGTGTAAAACAGCTTTGGGACGTCCTTGTGCTTTTACTTTTCATATTTCCGCGAATTATCCCTTAGGGTTCGTTTTGTTTGTTTTGTAACCGCGCGTGGCCGATTCCGGTTTCTTATCTGGCGTTTCAACCGGAGCGCCCATTTGCTCTGTTTGTCGTACGTCCCGTCAGGCAATATTGTTTGATATTGAAAGGGTGCCACCTTGTCGCTAACTTGATTTTTTGTTTCTTCGACAATGTTCTCGATCCCATTTTCATGGATCTGAAATTGATTGATTGATTGATTGATTGATTGATTGTAGGGTTTTAACGCGCCGACGCAACGCAGGCGATGAGGCGCGCCGTAGTGGAGGGCTCCGGATTAATTTTGACCACCTGGGGATCTTTAACGTGCGCCGAAATCTCGCACACACGGGCGTTTTTGCTTTTCGCCTCCATCAGAAAAGCGGCCGCCGCGGCCGGGAATCGAACCCGCGACCTCGTGCTCAGCAGCGCAACGATGGATCTGAAATTAATAACGTTCCGAGAGTAATGCATGCATAGCAAACGCCGTGCAACTCAAATTTATCGACGTTCATCTGTGCACGTCATACTGCGGACTGCTTCTTCGACGTTTGTGTTTCATTCTAGTCTTTTGTACTGCAGGAGATCGCTAGCTCGCTGCGTTCAGAGAAGCCTTGCTTCGTTCTTGGCTACGTGGAAATATTCGGTTTTCTCCGTCTGCTGCACATCGCAGCGCGAAAAAATAATTTTTGTACGCTGGACCACGCTCTTTTGTCTCCCTTCGTAACATTTAAATTTTTGTTGCATGTGTTAAGGTCAGTTTTATTGTTCTTTTTTCGCTTCCTGTTTTTTCAAGTATTGCAAAGCGTGGATGCAGAAAGATACATGGTGCAACATATATCTCTTCGTGTTTTGATCCTTCGCGTTTCTGCAGCGTGTTTAAATGTTCTCAAGTATGTACCCACTCATCGAAACGACAATACTATTGGGGTATCTCTTTTAGCGTTCTGTGCATTCCAGAGCAATCAACGGATTCATTAAGCGTAGTCTGAACGACGCGTACTTGGTTTCTTTCAGTTTATTTTTATTGTATTATCGATAGGATCGCAGCAGTCCGGGACTACGGAGCTACCGTATATGTGGTAATTACAACTTTGCTTTACTACAAGAAGCAATATAGATTTAAAAATCCGTAAACACGACGGCGCAGCGCTTGTGCAGAGCACACAGAAGCCATTGCCGTTCGCGGCCGAAGTCAACGGTAATTTACTTCGAAAAATAAAACCCCATTGAAGGCAGGTGATATACACAATGGCTGGACTATTCATCGCTAACTACTACGCAAAAAAAAAAAACACACCTAATCAGCGCGCAGAAACCAAAAGCAGCAAGCATTTGCACGGCAAGAGTGGCCAATACGCCGCACGCGCGGCGGCTGGATGACCTTCGTGCGGCGGTGGCGCCTGTAGCGGCGCGCGCGGTCCCTATATGAAACGAGCGCCGAAGTTTCGTGACCAGTAAAACATTGAAAGACTCTGGTACTACTAAACTGGAGGCATTTTGCCTCCAGAGAGCGGAATCAAACAAGTACGGATTACGGCCGATTCTTCGGTAAAAGGCAATAAATTTGGTCACTGACAAGCCCACCCTTTAACCCTTTACGGCCCAGCCCACACAAACGTGTGGGTCAACAAATTCGTTTACTAAGTGGCACCTGTTTCGGTTTCGGTTTCACAGCCCTGGGTAGTCGCTGCGAATGCTTCCGAGACTTTATTGGTTTGGGTAGTTCACTCTTTTCGCCACCAGGAGGCTCGAAACCGCAGATTAAAAACGGCGCCCAAGCCAGCGCGATCGCGCTAGCCGCCTTCAAGATGAAAACTGATATTTCTTTTTGCTATTCTCGTATTTTCTGAATAACAAGCGCAAGACACGACTTGCAGGACTTAGAAAAACACGATCGGCTAAAAGATACACCCCTTCCCTGCGTATGCGTTTCGTCATCAAGCTTCAAAAATGCACCCACACATATGTGCATGCTGGGCTTTCGTCATAACGAAACTTTTGCTGGGCTGTACAGGGTGGCGGGCTCGTGCACTGCAGCGCTAGCGATAAATAATTTTTTCTTGCTTCTTTCTTGCACTTACATCCACTCTTTGCAAACTCATGGAGCGCATGATCCTTACTCGTCTCACCTACCTGCTCGAGACAGCGAATGACGCCATTTACGACCCTGCACAAACCGGGTTCCGGCCCGGTCTGACCACTCATGACAGCCTGCTCTTATTACGACCAATGATAGAGAAAAAATGGAGAAAGAATGTTAACACAGCTCCAGGAGTCCTTGTTACTATTGACCTCAAGAAAGCATTCGACACAGTTTCCCACGCCTACATGATTTCGATTATGGGAGAACTTAACATCGGTCACAGACTCACCAATTTTGTCAAGAACTTTCTCTGCAACAGAACGTTTGAAATACATACGGGTAAAGAGCATCCCCACATCTTCCACAACCACCGAGGTGTACCGCAGGGCGCTATTTTATCTCCGACTCTATTCAATCTCGTCATGTCAAAAATTGACAGGCAACTCCGACAAATTCCCAACATTCAAAGTACTACATATGCCGACGACATTACTATTTGGATTGACCTCCGTAAGACAGACCTGACCCAACAGCAAGTGCAGGTACATATTCAAACTGCACTTGACATTCTCGCCGACGCCCTCCAACACACTGGGATGCAGCCTTCACCTGACAAAAGCACATACGTGGTGTTTGGTGGCACACAGCAACAGAAGGACGCCTACACTTTTCAGTTTGTACGATCGCTCCTTAAGCCGTCCGCCGAAAAGTGGGTTAAAGTTCTTGGCATCCCTGTCCCTGAGGATGGGGGCTGCAGTGTGTGGCTTGAACAAATCAAGAAAACATGGCACCAACAGCTTCATATAATCAAACGCATAAGCAACCGGTTAGGTGGGGCTACATCGGAGACACTCAAACTGTTGACCCAGGCTGTCCTCACGAGCAAAGTGACATATGGGGCAGTATGCTTCGACTTCACTAAGGCTCAGTTGCAGCAGCTGGAGGTGCTACATCGGGAGAGCCTTCGAGTCATCACTGGCCTTCCCAAACATGCCAAACTCGAGGAGCTCTACAAGCACGCTCAACTCCCCCCTCTCACAGAAATCATCCGCACCCGCCAGGAAGGCCACGATTTCCGACGAGCATCCACTCTCGCCGGCCGTGCGCTACTCGCGCTACTGCCACAATGCGCAGCACCACAACATCCCATCCCTTTGCCGCTTCCACCATGGGACGACTTCATCGTCGTTAACCCAAAGCCACTCCCAGTCACCGGTCCTACGCTTCGCCACTCCAACAAACACTAACGCGCATCTGAAATGACCGAGCGGTTTCCACATAGCGCTGTTTATACCGACGCCACTTGGGACCCCACCACGAATACAGCCGGATTAGCGGCCATTCACTCGACATTTCAAGCCGCCTGTCAACAAGAATATCCAACAGCGCCATCGTCTACCCACCTCCACCTTGAAACGATATTACTGGCTGTCCGACAACTTCAAATTTCTCACTGGCCTACCAACCAGCCTCATGCAACTATCTTCACAGCCAGCCAGGAGGCATTCCGCGCATTGCGCCGGCTGCCTTATCAGAATTCTATCTGTGCGTCCATCAAGATGCTTGCCCGAAGGCTACATTGTACAACAGGACTACAAATTCGGGTAGACTGGGTGCCAGGGCACTGCGTTAACTCCACCAAGGAGGCCGCGCGCGCCCTGGCGAGCGATGTTCTTTCCACCCGCTCCCACCCAGTTTTGCCTCATCACGACCCCAACTTGGACCCCTTTGAAGCCCGTACCACCTACCAGCGATGTGCTAGAGCTCGACTCCGCAGCCACATCCCTGCCAATGACTACCCGCTACCTACAGGACTGCCACGTGGCCTTCAGGTTCTGATCCACAAGGCTCGTGCTAGGGCGGCGCTTACAGAGGACATCCTTTTCAAGTGGCGTTCTTACATACCAAAAAAAGGGCGGCCACCCGTTCTCCCCGGCGCTACGGCAAGCAATTCACCTCCGCCGGCCATGACACCACCCACGGGCGTCACGTGCTCTTTAGGAGCCACACCGACCATTGAACATCTCCTTTGGACGTGTCCGGGTCTGCACGCAGAGCGCAGGTCTTGCAAACACAGCAGCATTACGTGTTTGACGGACTGGCTCTACCCACCCGCAGCCACAGCCAAGCAGGTGTTTGCCTCCTTGTGGGACTTCGCTCTCGCTACTGGCGTTCATCTGAGAATGTAGTTTTCCCGAACTGACACCACCCTCCCCACCCGCCCCCACATAGGCCGAGTCGCCATCCTTGTGCCAATAAAGTTTCATTCATTCATTCATTCATTCTTGCTTCTTTGGTGTCTCATTTATTCGCGGTTTTGTGCTGGCCCGTGGTAATGTTTTCTTGCGGCTTTACCTTGAACTAGTTCCGTAATTACTTCTGATATAATATTAATTATAGTTATTAATTACATTACTTAAAACTTCATTAGTATGTATTTTCACAAAATCCTATTTATAATATAAGTAATGCTGAAAAGAATATAAAACTTAAAAATAATACGTAAAAATGCACTTTTTCTGCGGCTGATGCCGTTTTTAAGGTATTCTTATTCTGCGCAGATCATACGAATACAAGCCCAGCCCACACATATGTGTGGGTTTGTTTTGTGTGTGAAATACTCTGAGCTTTCCATTTTCACGTGTCGAAGCATCATTAGGAAGGGTTAAATACACAAAATTTAATTACTTGTCGCCATTTTTTCTAAAATCTTTTTGCTGGGCAGGAAAGGCTTAAAGGGACCCTGCAACACTCTTTGAGCAGTGCAAGTAAACCTGCGCGACGTTTAGATTACACTGCCAGGAATACCTGAGCCAAATATTACACGTGCACGTGAAGCAGTGAGCGCGCAAATTGATGTGAAAGACGCGGAAAAACCAGCCCCTCTCTCTTCAGTTGTCCTCATTATGCAACCCCTGGCATGACCTAAGGGACGTCACATAGGCCATGGCTGCCCGATGGGCTGTCAGTGGTCAACTTCGCGACTAGATTCGCCCATTTCCGTCGTCGTCATTGCTGTGTACGAACCTCTTCTATGCCTGAACCTGTAGGCACAGTTTTGCCCTTTCTTTTGTGTTTTGAGTGCGCGGAGCTTGAGTGATGAGCTCAATACTTCCCTTTCAATAGAACCACTCGACTACAATCGTTTATTGCTTCAAAAACGCCCTACGAGCCCGAGCGCGCACTTGCGAGCAGGCACCCATGCCTGCATTTTTGTGGCATAAGACCGGAAATAGGCCCCTCGGCGTTGCGGAGAAAAGGAAAAAACTACGCGGCTTGTGATATATCGAAGGCCGCCGAAGAGAACGCCGCGAGCTGCCCCCCTCTCCGGGGGAGAGCGCACAGCTTTCGTCGCGTTGTCCGCGGTCGAGTTGAGAGAGAACGATTATGCGCGATTTCTCATCGCGCGTAGTTTCGTTAATTGTGAACGCATTTTCACAATTCTTGACGGAGGAGATTTCTGGGACAATAGACTTTATCCCAAAGTACATTACTAGTAGTCGATGGCAAGTGTTGCAGGGTCCCTTTAAGATACTGGGGCATGGTTGGGGAGGAGCTAGGAAGTCAAGCTATGGTCACTTATATAATTATTGGGACGCAGTGCAGTACTATCAAGTGGATTGGCAAAGACATGCTGCCTTCACCCAGAACTCCTGCGGGGGCAGCAAATGTGTATATCGACAGGTACCATCAGACATCTTTCACCTTCGCTTACTGAAAGGCATGCTTCCTTGAAAACACAAAAAAGCAAAAAAGCCACCCTTTCTGTAAACGTTCTGTAAAAGCCGACCTTTCTTGGATAGGGCAACTGCAGCCAAAAACATTCACCTCATCTCTATTTTCTTACCTAATAAAACCACCTTTTCTCCTAATGAGCGATGAGATATGGTTCTGTCTAGATCCCCCTTTGGACGACCAGGTAGGGCAAGCTACCAAGGCCAGCTGTCGAAGCCAGCATATGGAGTCCTGTGAAGAGAAGTCCCTGTCTGTCAGCGCGTCTCCGCTGACATTCTCCAGAATGAAAGTGTTTCCTCCCCCCTAACCCGGTGATTCAGCTTGGCTTTCCTAATAGTTCATGACGGTAGTTGTTGCCAACCGATGTGACTCCAGAGGCAGTCCTCGTAGGGAGATTTTGCTCTCGCCATTTATTACGAGGTATTCCCATTCTTAGAAAAAGAGCAATAAAATTTGGCGGACTTTTATGATTGCCCGTTAAGATTACTTGGAAGCAGGTCGTTTGATGTAGTTCTGGAGGTCGGCACCAAAAGGCCATTAGAGGTTTGCCGCAGTGCTTTGCTGTACAAAGCTGCTTTATCATCAAGCGCGCAAATCTTCTTCAAATCAAAATTATGACACTAGACCCAATACCATCTATATTATGAATGGCTTACTTGCCCGCATACACGCATGTCTACACACACACACAAATAGGTGCGCACAGAGATGCACACAGGCACACACGCACACACACAACTCACCAGAATAAGCGTTTCCGTATAGCCAACCGCCTTCTAAGGTATAAGCGGCTTTCAACGACCCTCTTCGGTGAGAGTGAACCGGAAGCTGGGTCTCTTACAAAGACTAGAGATTACCTGGCAAAAAAAAAACAAACCCCTGTGGAGCACTCGTACATTTTTCTGCATGAACGCAAGCTCAAACTGAACCTTTCAAGCCGTTCCGACAAAGAGGTGCACGCACACAGTAGCTTGCACATATTTCCGTGCCCGAGTGTACTACCTGGTAATTATAAATATTTCAGCCATGAAGTCTCCTTCGCTTTTCGTCAACGTCATGTCGGTCGCTTCTACGTTACGAAAATGAAATGCTGTTGTTGCGGGTTTATCGTAACATTTTGCATACGCGCACTGGCTCCATCCTCGTGGATCTCATCCACGACACCCTAGAGCACCTGCTGGAAATTTTATTGGTTCCGCACCAATGGCACAGCGAGGGAGATTACCGCCCGCCATGTTGAAACTAGTTTTAAGTGAAACCAGATTCGAAAGCGTTGCCGTCGGTTCGTCTCCAGCAGGCTCGACACACTTCCGGTACTCCCCGTTTTGCCTTAATTTCCATCTGGGGCGTTTCCACAAGAAGCGTATGGTTAGGTGACAGATGGGCGAATGGGTAAGTCTCGGGCAATGCTCGGAATGTGGTCGCCATGTCGGTAGTGTCAGTGGTGGGGGAGGAGGGGGAGCCAGGCTAGAAACAAAGGCAACTGACGCTGACTTCCAAGTGGTATACTTCAGACACCACCACCCTAGCGTTCTTGTTTTCTACCTGTTCTACATGCTTGGAGTTCCTTCACCGGGCTGAATTGTTCGACTCCAGTACTGCGGGTGGGCGAAGGGCGGTTCCTGCTACAAGATCTAGTACAAGTATTACCATCTATATCATTTTTATATATCACAAGTTGTACGGGCCTGCTCACATAACTGTTCTTATTTGGATCAAAAATGTCATTAGTGGCATTTTACTTTGCGTATCGTTTTCTGTTATTGTGCTGCTGTGAAACTAAATTTCTGCAGCACATTTCAAGAATATCGTCGCCAAACGTTCCGCATCTAAAATGAACCACGCAATAAAACCTTGGAATTACATTTTAACACAAATTTGAGAAACCATAAACGATCATAGACTTGCGGAGCAGACTATACACGTTTAGTTTATTATGAGTTTACTCAGTAGCGAACACAGTCAAAACCTGCGCACTGGAAGTCTGAATTCTGCCAACTTGCATTTTTTTGTAGCAGTCAAGGAACGTTGTTCCAGTTTAGCTTGTGTGGGCAGTTGTTCATGGTGCATACTCCGTCACAGCACTTCGCCCCTCTCCAAGTGTAGTCCCCCCATTTCATCTGTTAGAAAAAAAGCAAAACATTGGCGCCTGGTGTATTACCCGAATATAGAGGCAATGCGTTCGTCAAAACTTTAGGATGAGTCATAATACATACAAAAATTTTACGCGTAAAAAGCGTCCAATTTGTTTTTTGTTGTTCTGCTTAATGACTTCGTAATATTTTTATCCTACCTTATTTTGCCTTACAAACATTAGTTTGAAGAACTGACACGAATGGTCGATAAAAGTGATTGCTCCGCACGAGGAAAAATTGAAGTTTCAACGAAATATAAAACAGTATTTTTGATAATTTCTCCATTTGCTCATAGAAAATATTTGTGCTGGGAAAGGGTTAATTTAAAAGTCGTCATATGATAGAAATTGTCACACACACGGGGAGTTTGTTGCTATTTAGAATAACCGGATCTCACTTTTTTGTGCTTTTGCTCAAAAGTTGCACAATATTGACACATGTTGAAGATATCATTCCGCGCTGCAACTCTAACTTGTAAATAAACGTTTTTCGTCATTGCAGTTGTAGAATAAAAATGAGCACTGATAAACATTAACGTAAATATGTTCTATTAGATCCAATCTGTGCATAATACATGCATGCAAAAATGTTCTAGTAGGTACCCTATTCCTAATGGGAAGATTCTGCTCAAAGGTATTCAGATCAAAAAGGGTTTAATGATTCACTGCTGCATATTGAAGGCTGTGTGAGGATTACATTGTTTTTCAACGTGAACTTTAGGATAGACTGCTTTCCTATGACTCATATTTCGCTTCTCTCATCTGGCCCCCTCCTCTGACTGCAAATAGTTTCTGAAAAACACTGGAAAGCAGCATTCGGAGTGGTGGAACAAGTTCAGACGGCAAAAATGCAGTTTATGCACCGCATTTTGATTTGATATCTGCCTATAGATATCGCTACCGTAGCTAAGACCCCTCTCAATTTTATCAAAGGCAGCACCCCTTCGGCTGGTTCTTTTCTCGGTGCTTTTGTGTTTTTCTATAGCCGTTTGTTTGATGGATGAACATGCCTCTGCAGACTTACACAAAAATTGCAGGCAGACAAATCTTATGCTAGCGCTATAAAACAATCCGGGAAAGTATGAACCACACTGCATTTTTTCTAGGCCCGAACCCGCTTTATCAGTTTTTCCAAACTACAACGAAAAAATGGAACCACATGCTTGGGCAAAATTCTTATCTAACAATCACAGAAAAGTGTGTATTGACGCAGGGAACCCACTAAAAAAATAACTAAAAGAAATGCTGATTGCGTTGCCCGACGAAGCAATCTTTTTCTATAATAAATTCTTGGTGAGTGGGAGTCCCCATTGCAATATATGTCTGCTATCAATATATAAAATGTGGCAAGAAATTTTGCGGTAAAAGCTTTACACGTTACAATGTTAACCTGTCAGAAGTTACAGAATATTTATCATAATTTTGGGAACCGACTGTACTCGAAATTCTCGGCAATAAACTATCCCCTGATTATTGAGGCTTGCAGTAGTTATATTAATGGCACCTTAAAAACAAATGACGGCCGCAGTAAGCGCCAAAGACCAAAAACTGAATGAACCTTTAGGGCCTGCTGCAGTTTCGTGATATGTTTTACAGCAAACTTGCCGCATTGCGAAATATAACTGTTTACCTAAAGTGAAGGAGACATGTTCTTACCAGTAACATTTTGTTCAATATAACTAAAGGCATAAGCTATCTGTTGGTATTCGTAACGACTCCTTCACAAACAATAGTTTGATGCACCTTGAGTGTTTCTAATGGGAAGAATACCTTTCTTCTATTTTCTTTCGTTTGTAATTGCGTACGACCGTTGTTTGGTGTGCACGCGCATTGCTAAGGCTATGCTTGCATACCTTGACTTGGGGGCTCTAATTTTAGACGTTTGGGACGAGGACCAAAGTAGCTGCAGTGTGCGTGTGGAAACGGTCACAGCCATGTTTCCGCATTACCTTAAAGGCCCTAAACTTTCACAATTCTGCGCTCCCATGGTCACATTTTTGGCGTCTACGTAGGAAGAGACAAGCAACACGCAAACGTGGAACCGCACACTGCTAGCAAGAACTACAGCGCCCTGCTTCCGGAAGCACCGTTTGAGTTGGCGCGTTCAAAATAAAGTATAACTTTGGTCTGTTACGTATTTTGAGGGCGAAAGCATGGTAATCTTCACACACTTCATTTATGCCACATTCAAACTTGCGTCTCTTTTTTATAATTGTTTTGTTTCTCTTTCGGCACGAACTACTTTATTCGGCTTTTGTACTGTGCCGTGTTGGCGTCTGTTTTTTTTTTCATTCGGCCACTTGCGCCCACAAAATACTTACTCCGGAAATTTCCTCAAACATACGTTTAGTATATGTGTTTCTTGGGAATTTTGTGAAGTGGGCACAATGGCACATCAAAGGGGTAGATAGTGGGCAAATTCAAAATGTCGGACATTGTTAGCAAGACTGCAACGAAAAAGCTTTTGCTTTACCTCTCGCAAACTGGTAGGAAAGCTCAGCATAATAAAAAGCAGGTTGCTAACGTGATTGCCTTGGTTTGAAGCCCATCAGATCACACAATGGTTTCCTATTTATGCAGGTTTTTAGAGTAGTGGCCATCTTCTCGTCAGGACAAAACATCATCAAGAACAATGACCTCAAGGGCGCCTTTTCGTCTAAAGGAGCACCTTAGCATTTTAGCCTAAAGACTGTACTTGGCGTTTTCTCTATTGTTTTCATTTATAGCGGTGCTTTCGAGTATGCTGCATCGAACACATTTTGTGCACAATAGGAACAAGCTTTCTTTCAAACTATGGTTCTTGTTAACCTTCTAGGCTCAGAACGCGGTTATGATCAGACTGCATCGTACAGTAAAATATTTCAACGCGAAGAACGACCGTTACACAGGAGGAACCATGGCAGGCCGATTTAGAATAAATGACTCCTACAGCACATATCAAATTTAGACCTAAAAAATTGGTATTGCTAGTATAACTTTATTTGCGATTGGGTTTTTTCCGTACGGACATGACACCGAGAAGAAATGTTTTATTTCTGTTGTTCGGAGACATGCGTTTATTTGGGCTTATGTGATTCGAGGTAGCAGGATGGTGTAGTGCACACTACTTTCAGTTACAATGAGCTGTTTTATTTTTGTTTCCCTTATAAAAAGAGGGAACACGAGGTACCCATAGTGTTCAGTGAAAAAAAAAACAAGGAAGGCAGGAATCGGACATCTTTTTTTTTCTTCAACAGTTCCAAATCGTCCCTGGGGAGGTGATAGCTAATCAGATCTACGCTAACACTGCCCCAACCCCTCATGTAGTACATAAATGGACCCACGGAGCCAGCTCGCACATCCAATGCTACACGCATTATGACGAGATGTGCCTTCCTAACCTATATCATTTGATAAGGCACTGTGCGCATTTCACGGCTGGTCTGGAACCGCTATTAGAGCTCTGTTCCTGACCAGGAAATAAATAAGAGGAATTGCAACTCCTTCTAGAGGACCCCTCAGCGATGGAGAAAATAATTGAATTCTCCCTGACCAGTGGTCTCTACAAGTTGGTGTAATAACCTGGACCGACTCCGTCATAAACGTAGCACCTCTCTCTTCCCGAAATATGTGAACTGTATCTTCACGGAAAAGTAGACTTTAAAATGCTATCCAGCATTTCAAGTAATTGAACCTTGAACAGTGTTTTTTACGACATTTCCCTTCCTTCCTTCGTGTCCCTCTCATTCCCCAACAGGAACTTCATCCCCTTGTGATAGTAAAAGTGTTCCTCCTGCACCCTTGTATTTGTCGTCGTCGCTGAGCAACACCGACCCTCCCCCCTCCCCTCTGAGTTACTCTGACGCGAGTAACCTTACCCCCCCCCCCCCCCCCCGGACGAGGCGTCGTACCACCGCTCTTCAAAATACTGCTGTGCTAAAGCCGGACAACGTGCAAAATATCTGTGTTTGGCAAGGCAAGAGAACGCACGCATTGTCGTGAGTGACGTGGCGCACCACCCGATAAGGGCTAGCGTAGCGGGGTAAAGTAATCACAAGGCTACCTGAATGAAATTGAGCGGCAGTACGGTGCTTATCGTAGCGAAGCTTGCCGGAGGCCTGTGGTGTCGTGAGACGGCTGCGGGCAATTTAACAATACGCATCGTCCATCGCAAAGGCGTCGCTTGCATATTCGGGGGGCTCGCTACAGCCGTGGGAAACAAAGTTTTTAATGGCACATTGGGGTGTCTATCATATACCAGGTAAAAAGGGGAATATCCGGCAGTGTGGCGACAAGAGGAATTGTACGCGAAGGTTACGCACGGCACACCTACGTCCCAGTCACATGGTCGGGGAAGACGTACATAGATAGCATCATGGTGAGGATTCGATTGAGGCGCTACGTTAAGCAATTCGTATGTGGGTGGTACGCGGTTGCAAATATAATGTTTAGTGGAGCACGAGCAGAGAATGCCATCAATCATGACCGCTTAGAAAACAGGGCAAAAACTTGGGCAGAGAGAAGGCAAACTGACACGAGCACTGGCTAGCAACTGGTGAAATTTCATCAGAGTTGCCAATAAATAGAAGCAGGAAACAATGACATCCTACGCCAATGCGCTAGAAAAAAACGACATAAACAAAGCCTAAAAAATGGCGTCGGCTATAAAAGGGGGTAAAATACATAAATATTCTTTTAATCTGGCCAGATGCGCAATTTTCTTTTAAAGAATGCCACAGAACACGAACTCACGCATACTTCTCTCTTAATGCTCATAAGTCAAGCCTCAAAGATTTCGTGGGATCGCGCTCCACGGTACCGTTTTAAGGCGGGTTTTGTTGAGTTTGGGGAAGCAATTATAGCTGACGCCGCGGCTTAAGCTTTGTTTATCTCGCTTTTTTTCTCCCACTGGCTTATGATTGCATTCTTACCTGCTTAAATTTATTGCTAACTCTAATAAAATTTCATCAGTTGCCTGTCAGCACTCGTGTCTGTTTGCCCTCTCTCTGTCCAAGTTTTTTGCGCTGTTTCCTAAGGTGTCACGTGTAGCCAACAAGCCCAAAGTGAAGCTTCATTCACAAGTTACTTCGAAATTAAAGTAGCGCCCACGATCAGTAAGCAGCTGTTAAGGGGCTCCATGGATATTATATTGCCACTGCAACCCACTTGTTTCCCGCGGTTGATTGAGGGAACGACCCCAAGAGCTCTAGGAACTCTAAGAAAACGGTTCGTGCGGCATGTCCAGTTGTTGAAGCGGCCTAGCAGGGAGTGATATTGTTTTTTTGCGGCACTCGCACGTGTCACAGGGCTTAACGTATCATGTCACATTACGGTATAAAACCAGCCAGAAGAAACGTTGCCTGACATGGTCATAGGGGCGTGCTACGCCAAGTTGCTCAGCTGTGAAATAATCATGGAACTGTTGAAGTATGGCAAGTGGAAGTTCTTTTGGTATGACTGGTAATAACTCAGGTTCATCGCAGCAATGATTTCATCGGTATAAACTACCGTCTTGGTGATCAGGGCGGCAGGGTGGGTAAGAGAGATCAGAGGAGAGAGTATCAATCAGGGACCGTATGGAGCCGTGGAGGTGTTCGGTTACAAAATGAAGCAGATCGGAGGTAAAAAAAGACGTCGTCAGTGTCGTGACAGGTCATGTCGGGCTTGTCGAAGGGATAACGGGACGAGAAGTGTGCATCCTAACGCAATTTTCCTGATCTGTGCACAACAAAGAACGTATATTCTTAGAGACGCAGAGCCCAACGTCCGAGGCGTCCAGTAGGATGCCTTAAGGACGAAAGCCAGAACAAAACATTGTGGTCAGTGACCATGGAAAAGTGCTTGTCGTAGAGGTATGGATAGCTACGTGCTACACAAGAGCGAGGCATTCACGTTTATATATTGAGTAGTTTCGTTGGGATAGATAGAGAAGGCGGCTGGCGTAGTAAACGACTTGGTTGTGACAGCCCCGCTGCCGTAGCCGCTTGCGTCTGTGCGGAAGTCTCTAGGGGCAGAATTGTCAAAACGTACAAAGATTGGAGGAGTGGTCAGCCGGGTGATCAGAGTAGCTAAAGCTTCGGCTTGCAGAGGTCCGCAAGAAAAAGGAACGCTCTGTATCAATGCGTCAGTTAGATGTCGGGCAACATCGGGGAAGTTCCTACTCAAGTGCTGAAGGTAAGAACAGCACAATGAAGCAGCCGATATCTTTAGCAGACCTAACTTTGTGAAAGTCTTTGACGGCACAAGTTTTAGCTGGGTAGGGGAGAACACCGGTGGCGTCAACAAGATGACCAGGGAAGGTGAGTGGGCAACGTTCGAAATGGCACTTGGAAGCGTTAACTTGCAGGCCGGCGGACTGGACCGCGGAGACGCGCTGAAGGTGGTTTTCGAAGATTGGGAAAAAAGGGAAAGCATCGTCAATATAGCACAAGGAGGTATGCAACTTAAGTCAACGAAGGAGTGCATTCATCATGCGCTCGAATGTTCCTGCCGCATTGCATAACCAAACGGGCATTGCTTTGATTTAGAAGGTTGCTAAGGTGTTAAGAAATCGGTTTTTCTTAGTCGTTACTCTTCACAGTAATTTTCCGATAACCTGAGCGCAGCTCGATCGATGAGATATGTTTAGCGCCGTAAATATACTCCTGGGCAACACCAATGCTAGGCAACGAATATACGACTTTTTTGTTACATTATTCAGTAGCCGATAGTCCACACATAATCTCCATGTGTTATCTTTTTTTTTCGTTAAACGCAAAAATGCCCGTGTATAGGAGATTTCAGCGCACCTTAAAAACCCCCAGATGGGCAAAATTAATCCGAAGCCCTCCATTCTGGCGCCCCTCATCGCCTGTGTTGCGGCGGCGCGTAAAACTCTACAACCCATAAATCTTTTTATTCCATAAGATGACCGAAGCACTGGTCTAAACGAAGGATCGAAGTGCTGACTGATCCGGCGGTTTTTTGCCTCCTCGAAGCCTCAACATTCTGAAAACAATCGCTTTTACGTTAGTGCAACTCTTAAAGACAGGTAAATAAAAGCATCATCGGCAACACATTTAGCTCGCGGATGAAGTTTTTCTGAAGTAGCATAGAAAACCGGTGTAAATGGGACATATTCATCTTCACAGCGCACAACCAACTGGACAAACGGGAGGATAAAACGGGGATGTTAACAGTATTATCCTCCCTTTTGTACCACTATTTGTGCGCTGTGAAGGCGCATCTTCTTTTATTAGACTCCGACATATTGCGATCAGCTTTCTAGTGTTGTGTCAGATCGTATAGAATGTATGAAACATAGGGTGCCATCGTGTACTTTGCGAGGGAAGCAAGTAGCTCCGTCGCTGCAATCTGGTGACCCGTAGCCTGGCCGAACAATTTGCAGAGCCCATCTTTGAACATGGCCCAGCTTGTGATGGTCTCTTAGTTTGTCTTATAGAATACAAGTGCGGTATCTTTGAGTAGTACATCACATTGGCTAACATGATCGTGTGGTCCCACCGGTTGTGGAGGCTGGCGCGTTCATACATCTTCAGCCGGTCGTCAAAGTTGATGGCATCAGTGCCGCAGAACATACCGTGGTCACGGGGCTGAGAGATTATGGTTGGAGGAAGAGCCATTGACGGAGTTGTTTGAGAGCCTTACTGTATTGTCGATACACAGTATGGGCGCCTGTTGCGTTGTTGTGTAATGGTTGGTAGAGCTTGCCACCCACACTGGACGGGTGCGTCCAAAAAGAGATGACAATGACCTGGGGTGATGGAGTGGAACGGGTTCGCACACCAAATAAAGATGTTACTACGAGAAAGAGAGGTAGCATGGTGTATTCACAGAATATACAGAAAAGAGCAAGGAAGGCAGGAATCTGACATCATCCTCTTCTTCCTCCAAGAGCTCCAAAAGGTTCCTCGTGTTCGTTTTCATCGCTTAGCAACACCCACGGGTAACTATATTTCGCAAAATTCTCATGTGTTTTGCTTCATAGAACAGCACTTTCTTGGAATATTCCGGCATAGCCACGTTATTTACGAGTTTTTTTATTAACACCATAATTTCGCAGTCGAAAGTGAGAACGCCAAAAGTCCAATAACAATATGAATGAATATATGGAATAGGCTACAATATTTGCTATTATCCAGGTCTCACTATATCTTTTCCGCGATATTTGCGAATAAATATTAAGTGCTTACACACGTTATCAAACACTTACAGCGTTCTTCTGCCCGCATCTCCAATAATAATTTTCTGTAGGTGCTTTTATGTTTTTTTTTCTGTTGTGATTCGGTAAAAACTGTTCAATATCTACTGTTTAAATTCATTTCGGTTTGCTGGGGGCTCTGTTAATATTTTGTTTATTTTACACATTCAAGATTTGCACCTATTGTGGTGTTGAAAGTGCGCTTTTTTCAAGGCGTACGGTGAAACAACCTTCACCTCTAAGTATTATTTATTTTCCTCTTCTCATCTTTTTTCTCTCTTGAGGCATAGGTGCGTCCTTCTATGCTTTTGGCACTTTGAATGCATTCATACGTCTTAAACGGCTATTTGCACCTTCAAGATACAGACGAAGCATTGTCCTCTTGCCGTAAGCAAAGAAATGTAGATAAGACAATTGAGTTATTTAGTAGCTAAGGCGTTCTGCTTCCGGAAGGAATGACCATAGCGTGATACTGGCGGGGATAGGATTTTCTTGTAAAGTGAGAAATAAGAAACACGCAACGTGGAACGTGGAACGATTTTCGAACAATACAAACCTCCAGACGGTCCCTTTTTCTCGAGCACTCTTCACAGCACCGGAGATGGTTTCTTAGTAAAACTTGTGAAGTTTGTAAGGTCGATGCAGCGACGAAACGCGTTCAATGAATTGGTTTATATGAAACTACCACATCACCAAGCTCTCGCAGCTAAGTCCGTTATTTTATGAGTAGCACCTGTAATGTTTGGCACAGAGGATGTATAACCATGAAGATTTGGTTAAACGACTAACCATCAAACATGCTCAAACATGTGTCACTGATTTAGAAGGCCACCTTTTCGCTTTATCATGTTTTGTTGAATCAGAGATGTTTTTGCATGCCCCAGTGAGGAGACTGATGCACTGGGGGCCCATTCGGAGCATGTTGAAATACAGCAAGCCTTTTTGGAAATTCCTTTCACACGACCTATCTAAACAATAAATGTTGAGCCTCCACGCGTTATCAAGAATTGTGCAGGTCGCCCTCATCATGTAAAAATGCTGAACGTAATCAAGGTTTTTGAGTAATTTGTGGCTTAGTTAGAGGCTGATACTTGATTCCGTTTGTGGTTTACCGGGCCGACGCTACACAGGAGGCGATACGTGCAGTAGCTGAAGGATGCATAATAATTTTAACCACCTGAGATGTTGAACGTGCCCCAAAATTGCGAATACACGGGCGTTTTCACTTCTCGCCTCCATCATGGAAACGGCAGCCGGGGCTGCGATTCACAGCAGCGTCCTTCGGATCATCAGCACAAAGCCTTAGCCATTGAGCCACCGCAGAGGGTGGGGGACAGTTGTTAAACAAGCAGTTTTATGGTACAGGCACTGGTTTGTGGTTTAAAGTGGCCAGTTAAAAACCTGCAAACACTGCAATACAATAAAAAGATAGAGAATGTGCCGCTAATGCAGCATTCGTTACAATATTGCTCAGATTCTTGGATTTTATAAAATTTCCAGTGCGAAGTTATCAAGCGATTAGAGCACTTAGCCAAAACCTAAATAATAATGATGCGGCTTTAGAAACTCATGGCGGTTTACGAAGACAAAAGCGTAGTGCTAAACAACCCGTTGTAAAACGTGGCTTTGGTTCACATGGGAGCTGCTTTTTCAGCTTACAGATGTTGAACGTTGAACGTAATTATCATGATTTGTCAGAGACTGCCACGTCCGCATTAATTTAGAAATGATGATTACAAATTGTGTTAGGCAAGCACTAGTTGTTGCCTTGTCCAACATGTTATTATATACAGGTTTGAATTCATGGAAAGGAACGACTTGTGCAAGTATGGCATTTATTTCTTTTGGTGGCTTGTCGAAAGCTTGGAGGTTTTTGATTTGCACGTCGAAACGTGCAAATCAAAAATAAATGACTTGTGCAAGCTATCCTGAGGGATGTTTATTGTTTGTAAACATTTTGTTTCCAAGCAGAAGTACTGGTTTATTTTTCTTGCGTAAAACGCTGCTAGGCGGTCTACATAGTGTTGGGTAATTGCGTAGTGGTGAATTTAAAGAAGACTACACAAATTTGTAACGTTCCCAGTGCTTGTGTAAGGTAAGAACTACACTATAAAGTTGTTTTTTCTAATAACTCTGTTAACTAAAACTCACCCACTGTAATTCTGACAAAAAAAGTAATTAAAATAGCTTGGTCTTGGTTCCCTGCCGCTGTACTTCGGCGAAATATTACACTTTTTGGGGTACTTCCTTGGGTTTTTTAAATGGTTTGCAGACTAATACGACCCAAAAAAACAATTTGTAAGCGGGCGCTGGTAAGCTTTGGAACCAACCTAGGCGATGTAGCTAGGTTTCTTCCAAAGTTCACAAGCGCCCGCAATTCCAAGGAGCTGTATAGAGCGAATGCAACACTACAAACAAAAATAAAAGAATACTTTTGGTGGTAATAATTATCGCCAACAAGTAATTGTTTAAGCTACATGTAAACGCTTCGTAATCCAAAATGAGAGTACCTAACACTTCGGCAGATTCACCTTCAACTTTATAGCGGCCTGGCTTTTGGTCGCATGGCTTGCTTTTAAACTGCGAGTTGGCGGTTGAAAAAAACTAGAGACATGCTGTCACGAAATAGAGCTGAAAACAAACTGAATGTTTAGAGCCTTGAGAAGCTAACTACAACTATTGGCGGTGTAGCCTCAATGCATTCCAGCCGCGAAAAAATAAAATAAATACACGATTGATTCAACCACATCTGCGAACAAAACAGTGTGTAGCATAAATTTTTATTCTGGCGCAGAAACTCCCAATTAAAAAAAAAAAGAAGCGGTCGTCGCCAAGTTTCTTAAAACATTGTATTCAACTCAATCTATCCTCCACTGTCGGCGCAAAACCCTTGCCATTTTAACCGCAACAGAAGTCAGACGGGAATTATGTAAGCGAAAGTATTTTGGGATAATCAGAACGGGAATGCTATAGACCGGAGCCTTTTGTAGCGTGAGCTACTTTGGTCGAAGTTGAGCAGTTTCGTGAGGCTCCTGGAGGGCCATGCTGCGTATGCGTGAGGAGCAGTCACGTCACACTGCGCACAGCTAGCGCTCCTGAGCTGCCGCCGCTCCGCGTACCTCGCCGGTCTGCGCATTCTAGAGGAGTGACGTAATAGTTCCGGCAGACGCACTGGCGCCTGCGCATGCCCAGCTGTGCGCCTCCGTTGCGCAGTAGCCAAGACAGACTCTGCGCCTAACTATGGAGCCGTCTTTGAGTCAAGAGAGAAGAAACCAGACGTGCCGCAAAAATAAATATATACCTTTGTCACATATTGCGTATACCGTGTGTGCGTCATTGAACCAGCAGTAAGCATGATAATCAAGTTAATCCTATGGTAAGGAATATAATCCTAGACGACCAGGAAAGGTAAGAATAACCAGCTCAACCTTAGCTCGCGTACGTATATCCTGGCGTTGCCGAGCTAAATCCATTCTTATTATGTATTTTTTGCTTTAAAAGCCACAGCATTCGCTTGATCTTCTCGGAGAATGATTCGAGAATTATAGATGCTGCCAAATCGACATCCTTTATTTCGAGGGTGGGATTTTTCGAAAAATACAAATTCCCTTATTTACATTTTGTTAAATATACTTGATGGCGCCGTTGTTGCGAGGATTTATTTCGTAAACATCTGGAGAACATCTGTGTGGTCTATAAAAAATTCGCGCTCCTGTTTCTCCGGTGCCTTGTCCACCATTTTGTTTATTTATTTTAGTCTGAAAGGTGCTTAAAGCTACTAGAACTGTACCGCTGCTAATCCAATAGAGAAGTCAACCGAAAATTTCAGCGGCCATTTGCCTGTGAAGCTTTGTTAATTTACACGCTCGACAATTTGAAGTTACTCGACGAAAATTGGTAATTTCTGAAAAAACGCTTGAAGCTAAAGTCGATACATCAACCACAAATAGCAGATGTGTAATTAAACTCTGTCTGCCTGTAGCTGGATGGAAAATCTTTAATAAGGTTGCTTATAAAAGAATGAAAAGGGGAAGAAAGCGACCCGTAATCTAGTACGATAACCTTGATTGCGCCGTAAATTTGCTAATGGAACATAATCACGAACAGTAAGGTGGTGGAGTAAAATTATTGTGTGCTCTACATATCCGGGTCCTAATGGAAGGTGGTTTATTTTTCCCTGGCACTAGAGGGAAAATGAAAGAAAAGCATGTGCAAACGGTAAGTGTGTACGTTTACATCAGTTTCTTCAGTTCATGAATTGCGGACTGTTGAAACACCTTTTAAAATCTCGCGGCCTATAATATATAATGTTCGGAATCTAGTGCTCAATGTACTGAATAATGAATGATATCATTTTGAGTCGGACGCGTTCAAACAACCATAATTATTTCTATATGCTTAGTGCGTGGGCTCAGAGATAGTCAAATACCGAATGACTGAACTGGCTCGTTTCTGACGCCTTCAAGAAAATATAAAACAAAAAAGCAATATAAAAGCATAAACGCAAAGGCTGTCGAGTAGCAAACGAGCACAAAATAGCATAGATTGAAATCGCATCGAAATGTCTTACTAAAGAAGAACAGCACTTAATCTGAGCTTTTAAAGTTTTATTAAGCCCTCGATGGACCAATGTCGGAACGGGCAGGTTATCCAAAGGCGGGAGCAAAATGGCAATAAACATGTTGCGTGATACAGGTGTGAAAGCAAAATTATTGCAAAAAAAGAGCAGACATGAGAATCCAAAGACAGTACGTCTGAAACAGGATAGCACAGCTATTCCCAAGGGCGCAGAGATAAAAGAGAAAAAAAAAGATGGAGGTAAAAATGGCGAAGACAGAAATGCAGCATAATGGATTGTGGTCACTTGTTTATGACGCAATTTAGCGAGTCGTGCTTTTTCTAGAAGGGCTATGGTTTTAGAATCATCTGGATCCGTTCCCACGATGGGAATAGGCGGAGTAAAAGAGTGAACAGATTTTTCGGGCTAAAGCCTTTCGCACAGTATGGACAGACATTACAGTATATATTATCGTCAAAAGCGGCCTTTTTATGACGGGCTGCGGAGTAATAAAAACAGACAGTAATAACTTGCAAGCTACCGGAAGAGAAAAAGAGAAATCTGACCTCCTCTACCTGAATCTATAAATAAATAAATAAATAAATAAATAAATAAATAAATAAATAAATAAATAAATAAATAAATAAATAAATAAATAAATAAAGATATACCGTAATATATTTTCAAAAAAATCATATAAATTCACATAAGTATTCCAACAATATTATCTGTGAAACTTTTTACACGACCATTACAACATGCCCGTGAGTGATCTCTTGTGTAGGTTGATTTATGATATATATTGTACTACTTTGTGAAGACATAAGAATTGTTCACTTCATTTTGTTTCAGATATAATGATCGGTAGCAAGGGAGGACTAGGTAAGCTCTGGAAAACAAACCGTGTGGTCATGACCTATCTGGCGGTTATCGCGAGCAACACACAGGTTTATACTCATGGTATAAACCTGTGAACAATACTCCAAAAATAAAGTTTTCTTAGGTAGAAGGCAAATAATTGCATGCAAGGCTACATAATGGAAATATTTGTTTAAAAAGAGCGATTTTCTAGAAAAAAAAATTAATAAAATTTCTAAAGAAAACTCACTTACCGAACAATTAAACCCGTTCGAGGCCACATGTCTACACTCACGCCAGTCTTTAGTGAGACAGCTTTGCAGTACGTTCCGGGGCTGAAGGCAAAAACCAGCATAGAAATAGTGTTTTCGCCGCCATCAAAGTAATATTAACCTTTTATATGTTTATAAATGATATCCAGACTATGTTTCTAAATATTTTTTTTCTGTAAGCATTTTCAACTGCCGTACAGTGACATATTTACAGTAAGGAGCCGTTTCCTTGGAATGTCACCCCTAATAATCACTGTTCTTTGTCTGATAAGCCGGTAGTAACCGAGTAGTTAAACGAGATCCAGTTTTGTTACCAAAGTAATACCGTCTATCTGAATACAGAAAGATGGTGTATGAGTGCGCATAGGAAACTGGCTTTTGAACGGCAATGACTGGGCATAGTGAAAACGCGTGCTCCCCGAAACTGAAATTCAAGAGAAAGACAGCTGCGCTAGATAACACGTTGGCATGCGCGGAACCAACTGCAATGCTGCAATCACCAAAGAAAGGGCTGCAGTGGCCTTACTCCGCAGTGCGAACGCCAGTCTTATGTAAGCCATTCGGGTCTACCGCCAAAATCCGCACGTAAAACGTTTAAAATCATACCAGGTACCAATTCATTTTCGTTATACAGTTGCAACCCTCAGAAAATTGTTAAAAAACTTTGCAGCGATCACCTTTTTTTACCACTTATTAGAGTTTATATGGACGTTATTTTTGCATTATGGTATGTTGCCACCTTTGAAAAGACGTTTCCTAGAAAAATACCATTTTTTTACTGTTTTACATTTCGAGAATCCCCGAGTATTAAAACATTTTTCGCCGAAATAAATCATGTTGTTATGTTTGTTTGTTCAAAAGTAGTATTTAACTTTGTGACAGCTGGTAAATGGCTCTGAAACCAAAACCAAAGTGGTGCGGTAACAGAAACTTGTATCGCAGCACAAATGAGCAGCGTATAACTAGAATTTATCTGGTATCTTTTAGTCTGATACTAAAATATTATTCAAAAACAATTTGTAAGGCATATTTTTCTAAACATTGCTTAAAGTTCAGTGACAGGGATGCATGACCCCACAAGCGTCTCTCAGTTAGTTTGAGTGCTCTTCGTGTTCTTGCAGTTAGTGCAAGCGGCCTCGTTTTTGTACAGCTGTTATTCTAAGTGAAAACATAATAACATACGCCTGACGGTTGAATAACAACGGCTTAGTCAAGTACAGGACACGGAGGTGACAAAAGCGAAAGTTTCGTGACAATCGGTACACTGAATGCTTGATCCCAGGACCATGTTGACGTGAATGTGTCGGTTAGTGCTACAAAGCTTGGGAACTCGGGTAAAAATTGTGATGTGTCGTTGCGAGAATTTTCACTGCAAGGTAATATGGGTAGAGTTATGAGGAAACTATTATGTTTTTTCCAACTGCCCTGGGTTGCCCAAGACGTCCACACATGCATGCCCATCCCACTTTTTTTACAATATGCTGTCATAGGCTTCAAGCATAACAACAGAAGTACAGCAGCTAATTTGAGGAATCGGGCATTGAACCTGGCCGCCATGCTCACATAGGAGGTTGTACCAGTGACCAGCACTGATTCAAACAGCATAAGCACCAATCTATGGGTGACACAGAACCTCTCCACAAGAAAATACGGGCATCAAGAAAAGCGAAAAAAGATCTTCTGGCAGCTTAGGAGTGCTCTAGCTATGCACCTGGTGAATTTTAAGTTTCCAGGGCAAAATTATCTCGTTTGTACATGGATCGAAATACCTTACGCTGGTTTTCTCAAAACTTGTCCTTTCGCACCTTTTCCTGCGCGAACAGTTGTAACTTAGAAACAAAAAATGCCTTTTCAAATAAACTTCCCAGGATCGCTTCTGTATTACTAGACTGTGCAATGAAAAGGATTTGGGAAAATTGACAGTAAGCGTTGCTGCAATAATAATTTATATCAACGAATGCAGAAAAATGGACACATTTGTTGGCTGTGATGTTTTCACTACAACTTGATCTCCAAATATTGGATGGCAAAGGTCCTAGTTCACTGCACGATATGGTTAGTTAGCTACCTCTGTGCCAAAAGTTGTGGACTTTATGCAATCCTTTCAATAGCTATGAAAGTTAATGCGAAAGCCAAGTTGTTTGCAATAACAAGCATAAATAGTACACGTTTCGCTATTTATAGCTCTATAATATCATAAATAGCGGTATTTTGTAAGATTCATGTGAAATAAAAATGAACCGGTCAAAATTAAAAAAGTTAGAAAGGTGGCAACATACTTCAAAAGCAGATAACTAATTCCTGTTCATAAATTTGTTACAGAATATGTTATTACAGATAACTGCAATGTCGGAATATATAATTTATTTCGTGCGTACTCCAAGTGAATCTTAGTTATATTAGCTGGAGTGCTAATTTGAATCACGAATAAAATTATGTATGATATCAAAAATACCACGGCAGCATTTCTACATTAACTACGCAATTCCGGTTATCATTTACCGCAAGTTAAATAATTTTCTAAAAAGTATTTCCTCTTCTATTTATTCCAGAAATACAATCGTTCCTGACCGCAGGAATTAAAAGTAATGTCTTATTCCGAGAAGTGTTTTCTGTCCAAACTGAGCCCTACATGCACAAAATAGAGCGCAAAATTCTTCGGCGTTATAGTACTGCAATATGATGTTTTTACACCCCAGGGAGAAGCCGAAGTAGGATGTACAGATTACAAGAATTCACTTAAACTTGCAATGCTTATTGCACAACAATTATTGTTAGGTTATCTAACATGCTTTGTGGCAACATGCGAAGTCATGGTTATGTATAATGGGAATAGATAATGTAAATACCATTTTTTTGAAAACTAAGGGTTTGGTTTCCCGTAAAGCAGTATGTCTCATAGGGGTCTTATTTGAACAACCATCCAGGTTGGCGTGTTGTTCCTCTCCTTTGAAAAAAAAGTAAATATGTATACTACGAAAACATCAAAGTATTAACTTGCCGAGTAATTACAGACATGTATTTTTGAAATTAAAAAAACAGGCAAATATTTTTGCTGCTGTCTACGGCTGGTAAAGTACGGATGCCTGCAACCGCAGAATAATGCCGTTGGATGTTCCCTTAAATTTGAAAAGGAGTATTGTCGGTCCGTCAACGGAACAATGGCAACCTAAATCAAGGATTGCAGGTTGGGGTTTGTGCAGAGAAACTACGCATCAGTGTAGCTTGAATAATGGCTACCAAAAATTCCGCATCAACACTAGTTTTCTATATGCTGGGAAAACATTTAAAGGCGTGTTTTTTTCATCACAATAACGGCTACGCCCGCCGAGAATTCATGCGCGGTACTTTAAAGTTTCTGGCGCAACCCCTTAGGTACTAAAACTAAGCTAAACGGACTGGTCATTCGTAACAATGCGTCGTACCGTAGCTCAAACAATGATGGGCACCTCTCAGGCAGTAATCCTTCAATATCTTTAATGCCTCTAACCGGCAGCTGAGTTGTGCTATTGTTCTTTTAGTGTGTTTGTCAGCAAAATTTTCTGTTTTAGAGTTTAGTGCATGCAGGAGCGGATGTGTGAAATATTCATTACTGCATTCGCTCACAATAAACACTTTGTTGCTTTGTGTTTCATAACTTCGAAACAATATTTTTGGGACAAATAGGCTATGGCGCCACTGTGAAGTTTCAATGAACTGTTAATATTTTAAGTGAATGGTTCATAGACGTGCTCGTTTTTCTGCACTATGCCTGGAAAGAGTTAGATTTGTCTTGTTGGTATTGGTGGTAAGGTAATTAGGTTGATTATTTAAAAAAAATACCTTTAAGATTTTTTGTGGAGTTTGTGAGAGGTAATTGTATTTATTTCAGAATGTTTATGTATTATTAAAAATTGGTGTCGATATTTTTGTGTCAGTTTTTATCAAGCGAAGACAAAGCATTCTCTAATATGATGTTGGGAAGAGCGCGAAGAATACTTGGACAAGGAAGGCAAGAGGACCGAGTGCTAAGCATTATTCGCGCTTTTCTCAACGTGAACCTTTGCCAACACGCAGTTATTTATATTGCCAAGTGCAATAAAAAGTAATACGAACCCCCACGAGGTTATTTTCTTGGTCACAACCTTCTGCAAGAAGGGAGGTAAGGGCTGAAAAACAAACCCTTCAATCAGATCGGTAGTTGTTCATGGGACCAACTCTCTCAGCAGTAAACGGACAAGGTTTAATGGAGTCTACAAGTTGCGTCAAAAGCAACGCACACGATAAAACCACCTCCTTTTTAGCTGGATTATTTCCCTATGCCGTTTTATCTAAAGCGCATATTATTCCATATGTCGGTTTAAAAATTTGTGTTACTAACCACATACCTGTGAAATTAAGGTAATTTGCTATAATTTATAGAGTGCCCAGATCAATTTGCAACAATCTTTGTCTCAAGGAAAGGTTTCACCCTGTTTTCAAGTCTACAACCTGCGGGTACCTATTATTCTAGCCGACCAAGTCAATAAGAACAGAAGTTCTCCCACAGGTTCGATACGGTTTCGAACAGCCATGCAGCTGAGCGCAAGGTATCAGAATAACTGTCCCGTTCACTATGCCAAGCTCCGTCATGTTCCGCTTGTGTCGAGCACGTGGCATCCTCTTCATTGTTGTCGGTGGAGAGAGAAACATCTTCAATTGGCAACTGAGGTCAGCAGTATAGGCACTTGACTTGCCACGTCAAATTGGGGAGAAAGTGTGATAAAAAAAATATGAAAAGAGCTCTCGCTGAAACATGAATGCTCAAACACACAGACGAACCAGAAAAGCACACACACTCAATCAGGCGATATAGTCATTTGTCCAAGATTTTATGGCTCACTGTCAACTCCCGCGCCCCGGAGGAATGTTAAGGGCGCCTTTGTTGCGTGACTTGCCATGCTGGTTGTAAGCCAAAGCCCAAGCAGAGGATTTGAATTGGTCTAGGTGGACACGGGCCGACCCAGCGAAAGCTTAGCAATGGTACGCTCAAGGTTGCAGCAAAGACGTGCGCAAAAAATGTGGTTTAGGTCCTCTTGAACTGTACAGGTCGAGCAAAAAAGTCAGGAAGCCTGCGAAATTTAAAGAGAAAATGCTTAGTATAAGCCACATTGAGCCTGATACGATACACGACAGCTTCATCTCACTTGCAGAGAAAGCTCGGCATCCGAAATGGGCTTTCCAACGACACATAGGTCTTATTTGAGTCAGCCCACAGCAATCGGTGAGAGCTCTTGGCAATCGATAACAGCAGAGTCGCACCGGTTCACCTTGTGAAAGTCACTGCAGTAATAGTGTAATGAATTGTGCTGATGAGCAGCCATGTCCGCTTCTTCGTTGCGAGGAACAATGCTGTAAGATAGAAGGCACTGCAGAACGACGTTGTGGGTATTTATTGCCTGCGTGTGCAGGTCATTATTGTTCTTCGGTGCTTAAGGACTGCTCAAAAGTCAGTAAAGATTGCCCATGCGTAAACTGGCGTAGTTAAAATGAGTTGCAGTGCAGAAGGCGGGCAGCAGGTTCAGTAACCATCGAGGAAATTTTGTGACCTTGATTTGAGGTTTTTCGTGTGGGTTGAAAGGATTTATGTTCCTATGGCAGATTATGTATCGACAACCGATCCACCTAGAAAAATTGCGTCTGGTTGATTGATTGACTGATTGTCGGGTTTAACGCGCCGACGGAACGCAGGCGATAAGGCGCGCTGTATATGGATGGTTCCGGATTATTTTGACCACCTGGGGATCTGCAATGTGCGCCCAAATTTCGTACACACGGACGTTTTTGCTTTTCGCCACATCAGAAAAGCCGCTGCCGCCGCCGGGAATCGAACCCACGACACCGTGCTCAGCTGCGCAACGCCTTAGCCACTGAGCCACCATGGTGGGTGAAGAATGCGGGTGTAAATTTTGTAGGTAGTAGAAATGTGTTAATGTGCAAAGAATTTCCGAGCAGGCAGAGGCAACTTGGCTTTGCTGTGGAGGTAGGTTGAGTCGTTGGAAGCCGCGTACGCCATCGGTAATGCATAGAGAAACCGCGGACGCCGATTGTCGCACTATTTCCCCCTCCGGTAAATAAAGCGCGCGCGTTGTGATTGGGATTGTAGGGTGTAACGCGCCGACGCAACGCAGGCGATGAGGCGCGCCGTAGTGGAGGGCTCCGGATTAATTTTGACCACCTGGGGATCTTTATCGTGCGCCGAAATCTCGTACACACGGGCGTTTTTGCATTTCGCCTCCATCAGAAAAGCGGCTGCCGCGGCCGAGAATCGAACCCGCGACCTCGTGCTCAGCTGCGCAACGCCTTAGCCACTGAGCCACGAAGGCGGGTGCGTTGTGTTTTTGGAAAAGGAGATACGGTGGTCCAGGGACAGAGATTTCTTGAAAGTAGAGCAGCAGAGACGGAGGCCACGGAACGTCTTGTAAACTTCTTTCGCTTTCCAATGACCCAAAGAAAGAAAGATGATAGAACAAAGGTACAAAAATAGCGAACGAGCGTCTTTGATCACAAAACTAATTTTCTTTACGGTATTCGTAAGATGTCCTATTTTGTTAGTTGCGTAAAATTTAAATAGTATGTTAATTCGCCTTCATTGTTAGCTAGAACATACGTAGTGTCATGCACTGTGAGTGTGTATTAATTGTAATTGCATTTTGTTCTCTTTGAATAATTTTTTGCATCCCAATTTGAAACATCGCTTTGGGACATGATTACCTCGAAATAATAAATGATATTATCTGGAGACAAATTTCTGGCCCGTATTAGGAGGGAAATCTGACTGGGCAGTACACCTAATGCAAATGACGGAGATGGTCAGCAAATATGGTAACCGAGTGCCGACATTAACCTATCTAGGTTTAGAGCGGCCAAAAATTGGACAAAGTAGGTTGGAATACAAAACTGTGAGCCTTAAAATTGGCCTTGCTTGCGCAGTACAAGCGGAGTTGAGGGTCTTTGAGGGGGGTGTGTTTGTGCTGCAGTAGACAGAGAAAAGTGAAGGAAGAATATGGTGATTACGGCACTTAAACAAAAGGATTTGAAGTGAAGCTTTTCTGGCCACTCTTCTTCATTCATTGGTGCTGCAGCTGGTGCTGCTTTGCTGCCTTGTGTATGGGGTTGGGGAGTTGTGCGCCGGTACACATGACGCGTGCTTCTAGCATTTTGGCCGCCGTTGCGGCCTGGGAGGCTTTCTCAGCTTGTGCTTTGCCGCATTACCGCATATCCACGAGAAGAGTTATAAAGAGACACTCGTTAGTAGAATTGTGTGTTTGCTGGTTCCAGTCACTCCATCTGTTTTACGAGGTGTCCATGCTATGCGTATATAAATGCCGCCTTCGTCAAAGGACTCACTTTTGCTTGTAATGCGGTTGACGGTGGCATTAGGGGTTGTAAGCCTCGTCAAGTTCATGCAGGGACGCGAGTGAATCAGTAGTTGGCTGGTAGTTCCGCAGTGGTACATTCTCCTTTCTTAGGTGTCGCTATTGCCGCGCTAACACAATCTGTATTTTCTTTTCAATTTACAGCTGACCTTTTCAAGCCTTCTTCTGTCCGTGCAAATTGTTAGCAAGAAATTATGCTCGGCGAAGTCCATACGCAAAAATAGAAGGACTGGAATTATGAGGGAAAGTACTAGGAGGGAAAGAGCCTGCGAGAAGATGTTGGGAGTGCCGGCCTCAAAATGTTCTCAGGGCGGTATTGAACATAGCACCCGAAATCTTTACGCCGTGAAACCGGTAACCCAACTACGGGGCCACCCCAGAGGCCCGAGGTGTACGGCGTTAGCAGCAGCGGGAAGCGAAAACATGTGCAGCCAATTTCCAAGGAAAAACACTTCCCGTGGTCGTAATACAACGTGGTGCCCCCCGTTATAAAATGGGTGGCGAACTGATGGTGCTATCATCGCATTCGGAGAGTGCAGTTTTCAATGCGGTTTATAGAGCGGCCATTGTTTTTGCACTTCGGTGATTTGAAGTGGACCCTAATTTCAGGCTTTCAAAATTTGGATTTTTGAGTGTAGCAGACTGGCTTCTGGACTTTCAATTACCCCAGTTTGCATGCAGAAGGGTTATTTTTAAAATCATTTTTTATATTTAAAAAGGGGCAGGCATAACAACAGCCAAGTAAAACCTTGCGAAGACCACCAGCTTCACTGTGCCCCAGGCATAACATCTCAATTGCTAAAGTCTCCAAAGTTTATTTTGCTAATCCTGCCTACACTGTTTTATCACTCCGTGCATTTGCATTTACGTTTTTCTTTATTATTTCTTCCTGCATTTCTGTTCTTTTTACGCGAATTTTACTCTCATGGATCCAAAAGGTGCCTTTGCGTCTTTACTCAACGTGGGTAAGGCTAGGTTCGCCCTGTTGCCGCAACTTTCATAATAACTTTCAAGAACGGCGTCGTGTCTCAGCCAACACAACTCTGTGACACGCGCTTTCTATGCGTCCATACATCACTTAAATGACTTCTGCGTCGGTCGACTAAACATGCCACAAGTCGGAATTTGTTGTATTGCTGAAAATGTGCCAAACAGCACAACATGGTACGTAAGGCCGTACAGCTTGCTGATATGCCGTGATCCACGGGGGTTGCGTTTTTAATGCAGCTATATGCTGTTGAATTAGCTGCACATCTAAAAATATGGTCGCGAATCAGGCGTTGGGTTTGTCCATGTTTTGTTTTTACCACCCGGCCACGCCTGGTTGAGATACATGGGCTGGAAGTGAAGCGCGTGTTCGATTCTTTATTTCTCTATTCACACGGGCTGTCTTATTTTACAGAGAGAATGTTTAGCCCTAACGTCACTAACTTGGTATAGTCCTCGTGGATATAGAGTATTCTTGATGTAAGTCGAGGGGTAAGAGAAACACCCGCATGGAAAGAGCAATGCCTGCAGGGCAGAGGCAGTGGCCTACGATTCACCGACTTTCGCCAGCGCACGTCACTTTGTTGACTGCTGGTTTGCTTAATGTAAATTCTTTGAGATGTTGGGGGAGCAAAATTCGAACCAAGGAACCTGTTGTCCCTTGAGCACAAGTGCAACGTCTCTGGCGTCGGGTCATCTGGTGGAGGTGTGGGGCATGCAACCTTTATGCTCCCTACGCCTTCCGGAAGCCCACAAGCCAACCCAAGCTGTGAAAGCAGCCGACCTAAAGGTTTACCGGCCAGGCTTGGTGTCCTACGAAAAACAACAAAAAAAAGGCTCTGCAACCGACAACATGGTGCGAGAAGCCACTCTTCCCATTCTCCTGCAACAGCTACGGAACCACCATCGTTCCGCGAATCCCCTGGTAAAGATCGTGAGGCCTGGTTGGGGAAAGTGGAGCGCGTACGTATATTTAACAGTTGGGATGACGAGAAAACTTTCGCCATGTTTTCTTCTGTTTCAAGGGTACAGCTCTAACGTACTTCGAGAATCGGAAAACATTCATAACCGACTGAGGTCTATTGAAATGTGAATTTTTAAAAACATTCGTCATAGTCGTGCAGAAAGAACTGGCCGCACTTTTGCTGGAATACGCGCACGCAACACCCCTACGAAGGGGACGTGATCTTTGTTGAGGAGATGAAGAGATTGTTTGAGTATGTGTTCCTGGAAATGACTGAAGAAAAAAAACTAGAGTTATTGAGGCAAGGGGTAAGGCACGCCTTGTTTGCAATACTCCAGGACGGTCACCGAACTCGTGTCTGAAGCTGCTGCGTTAGAGAAGACGTTCGAAATTCGAGCGAGGGATTACGGCCGCCCTTTCAACTCGCTGTTCTCGGAGACCATCGATCCCAGAACTGTAAGGTCCGGTACACTGCGAGAGACCATCCGAGCAGTGGTCAGGGAGGAGGTTCGGAAACTTTTTATAACGACACGGCAATCTGAAGTTGTTCCCCTGACTGACGTCGTCCGAGAAGAGATTCAAGAGGGAATGGGGATTTCTACGCCAGCCGAAGCACCCCACAAGAAAGCTATGACCTACTCTGCAGCTATTAGTTGCCCCGACCAACTTTAACTCGTCGTGAAGAGGCCCCGCCGTGCCACCGTCCAGTATCACCCACCCGACCCCCTGTTGTCCAATACCAGACTTTGAAAAGAACCAACGAGAGGCGAACGCCTTATAATCACCCGCAGTGCTGGTACTGTGGAGCGACCAACCTCATCTACCGTCGCAGCCCTTACGATAGGGTCAATGTGTCAGGGTTCTCCGTCAACGCACCACAGCCCTACACCGCTAGCGCACTACTGAAATCGAAGAATACCTTTGCAACACAAATCGATTTTCGGCACCTTTCAACCATTCGCCGTCACCCGACCCATACCGATCACCGTGCCGTTGAAGCAACCAGACTTCACGCGTGGAGGATCCCCGAGCTCACGTTGGGGAAACTAAATGCAGCAACTTCTGGAGCTGAAGTTGTTCTAGGGAGAAAAACCCAAAAAACCTCTAACGACGCAAAGACACACTGATGACCGTGATTCAAAACATTCCCTCAGCCAGAAAATCTGATCTAACCCTTATGTGACCCCCGAACACGACAACAAGGACGACACATAGTCCCTGATTATCCGCACGCACAAGCCGAGATACGACGCACCATGGCACCCGATGCTCGATGACAGTGACGTTCTACATTCAGTTGTCCATCGACGGCTTGACGTAGTCGCCCTCATCGATATGGCAGCCGACTACTCAGTAATGTGTGCGTTTGCGTCAAAGCTTAAGAAATGTATGACCAAATTGGATGTTCCGTACATGCGCGCAGCAGAGCAGGGGGCGATCTCGCCACTCCAAGTGGAAAGTGCACATCCCCCGTCACCACAGACGGCAAAACGTACCCTGCTGCATTCGTCATTTTGCCTAACTGCTCCCGCCACATTATTCTCGGTAGAGACGTTTGATGGACAACGGTGAATAATGAATGCGGAGAATAGGTCGATAACCTTTTTGTCCGATCACTATGACATCGGAACCGAACGCCCAGGACCCTGAGGCTGTAAGTATCGCCGATGATCAAATCTTCCTGCCACCCCGCGCAAGATTGATGACCCCTGTCTACTGTGAAGATGCTGTCCGTGGCGTGGACGCTGTCGTAACGAGTGGCAGGAGTTTTTTTCACGAGCGCGCTGCCTCCCACTGAAGAGGCATTGTGTTCTTTAACCAATGGAAATCTCACCTTTCGGAAACTACTTTCCCAGAGGAGTAGCAGCGTCTGAACAGAAGCGCTGCAATTGCCTTCGTCGAAGAAACGCAACTCGTAAGTGCCTTGATCGGGTTAGCCAATTTTGAACGCGCACGCCAAGATTCTTTCAAGCTTCCGCAACCCTTCGACGGGAACCCGGCGATACCGCAAAAATTGGAACAAATTATTGGCTTTGGTGCGTCGCTACAGCGAGTGTTTTTGTGGAACTCAAAATTACGTCAGACACCTCCAGCGAAGCACCTTATTGTAACCGAAGATGGAGCCGACAGTCACCTCACTGCGTGTCTTCACATGAGGGGAAAGCCAACCGGACACACTGAAAAACATGTTCAATGACAAAAGTATACAGACATCGAGAAGCACATGGGCTACGCCGCCCGTACTCGTGAAGAAAAAAGCGAGCACGTTAGGGTTCAGCGTTGACTACCGGCGAGTAAACAAATCACCATAAATGTTGTGTACCCCTGCAACGAATTGACGAAGCCCTCGACCACCTCTGCCACGCTAAGTACTTCTCATCCATGGATCTGCAGACCGGCAGGTGGCATATTGATGTGGACGAGACAGACCGAGAGAAGACTGCATTCATAACCCCACACGACCAAGGTGATGCCGTTTGGGGTATGCATGGCACTAGCAACGCTTCAAGGTGTCATGGACCCTGTGCTAGCTGGACTGAAATGGTACACCGGCCTCGTAGGCCTTGACGACGTCGTAGTATTTGCCCGGACTTTCGATGAACACATCGCAATGTTGCATTCAGTACTCGAGGCTATTCTTACGTCGGGGTTAAAACTCAAGCCTGAAAATGCCGTTTCGCTTATGAGGAACTGAAATGTTTCGGCACGTCTTCAACGCCGCGTGAGTCCTTCCTTACCCGTTAAAAACTTCAGCTATAGCGAACTTCCCAAAATAGAAAGACGAGATGGCATTCGTCAATTTCTCGGACGGCGCGCGTTCTACTGCCACTTCGTCGCAAATTCCGCACGCATATCAGAGCCACTCACACGCTTGACAAAAGAGTTTAGCCGGAAAAACTCTAAAGAGGAAGTAATCTGCGATCTGCAACAGCGGCGGCAAAGCCAACCCGTTCCCGCTTTTTTAGATGAAGACACCAAAACGGAAATTCACCCAAACCAAAGTAATATAGGCTTTGGTTCCGTCATATTCCAAAAGCAAAGCGGTTGCAAAAAATATTCGCCTAGGCCAGCCGTAGCCTATCGATGGAAGAGAAAAACTACTCTGCCTCTGGGAAAGAGTGCCTCGCTATTATATAGGCCATTTCGAAATTTTGCCCATACGTGTGTGGTAGACCGTTCAAAGTTGTGGCAGACCACCCTGCCCTGTGTTGGCTCGCGAATTTGAAGGACGCATCTGGCCGTTTTGGGCAGTGGATCTTGTTGGTGTAAGAATTCTAGTACAATCGTTTATAAATCTGTCAGGAGAAATACTCCGACGCCGAAAGGTGGTCCCGCGTCACTGTCAACCCACCAGCATGATTCCAATGAAGACAGCGCGTTCTTTGGAGTTCTGATGGTGAGCGACCTCGCCGCAAAGCAGTGTGACGACCCCGAGTTACGCGTCATGATCGAATACCTCGAAAGACGCAACCTCGCCGTGGCTAGGGCCTTCAAACGCCTCTATTCAGACTACAAAACTCTTTCCTCGCGAAGAAAAGTTTCAACCCCGTAACACGAACAAATTACCTTCTTGCCATCCCCGCAGAGCTTCGTGACAACACTTTGGCAGCATGTCACAAAGACCCGTCTTCCGAACATCTCGGTACTGCACGCACAATTGGAAGAAGCAAGGTGAAGAAGAATTGGCCCAAACTTACAGCACATCTGTCCCACTACGTCCGGAACTGCCACGACTTCCCGCGACGGAAAACGCCGTCAACAAGTCCCGCCAGACTTCTGCAGCCTTATTACATGACGCGTTACGCAGATTACCCCGCTTTTCCCAGGGGAACTGCACAAGAAGTCGCGAAATGCCTGATAAATCAAGTTGTGCTGCTACATGGAGCACCTGAATTCCTAATCCTGGACATCGAAACGGCCTTTACTGCGGAGCTTACGCAAGGAACATTAGGATACAGCAACACCCAGATGACGCCGTTCGGGATTGCCTACGTAAAACGGCCGACTACGATGATTGACGCCATGCTTCCAACGTAGAAGACGAAGACCTTGACGCTGACGTCCACGGATACCGTTAGTGTGCGGACGAGGCCAGCCAGCCCACTCGAGTTCCTACAACCAACCAGCATCTGCTGGATGTGGAACGCTACCACTTTTGACGCCCGGATGGCGACTTCCACCTAGGAGATCGTCTGTAAGTTTGGACTCCCATGCGAGGACACAAACTCAGTGAGAAACGTATACGACGATGTTTTGGCCTCTACCGGATTCTACAGCTTGTTAGCCAACCTAACTGCGAGGGGATCCCCGATGGTGATTCAAGAACATCACTATAACACGCGCGACCCGAAGTTTGTCGAAGAGGTTTGCCTAAAACCGTACTACACAAGATCACGGACTTATCTTGTTTGCTTTTTAGGATGGTCGTTTCATTTCAGCATCGCATCGATGCACTCTTAGCCCCTAGGTAATGCCGGAGATCATGCATTGGGTTTGTTTATGTTTTGGTTTCACCGCCAGGCTGCGCTGGATGGTGTTCTCTCTGTCGCAAGTGAAGCGCTGATTGTTTTCTTTCTTTCTTATCCCGCAAGGGTTATCTCCTTTGATGGGGATAGTATTTCGCCCCCACATTACTAGCTTAGAATAGTCATCGCTCATCTACTGTGTTGTCGGTCTAATTCGATAATTCTAAAACACTCGGGGTGAAAGATAAATGCCCCCTGAGGAGAAGCCATGGCATTCGATTTGGCAATATTTTTTAGCGGACGTATCTTTGCTGACTGCTGCTTCGCCGCCTCTGCATTATCATTTCTTATTATCATTCCATTAGACCCTTTTTTTCTTCAACAGAACTGCGCTGTCTGCGGCATCGGGACAATATCAACCGTTTTAGCCTCGGTGGTGGCCCATTTGGGCAGTGTGCCGCTACAGTACACCTGGGTGGTGTAGTGTAAAAGGGTGGCGGCAATAAACAAAGCGGGAGTGCTGCGCCCTTGTAAGACGGAAGAGCAGGTGGAGCACTGAAAATATCTGTTTGGCTGTTACGATTTCCGTACTATTGCAAAACTTCTAAACTCAGCAATTACGCGTTTATGTAGAACACTCTTAATGGCACACAAAAAACCATTGAAACGCGGTATTTTACGATGAAAGCTTTGCTTCCTGTAGATTACACTCGCGCGAAAGATACGCTAGTTTTGGAACCGCCTTTTTTTAATCTCACGGGTGTCGTTGAAAGGCAGAGATTTAAGGCTTCCGCCCTAAAAAAGTACCAGCTCATAAAGGTAAATATCTGCCGCCCCATTTTAGGCTCAATCAATTTGTATAACGGAAAACCGGGGCTCTCTTAGCGTCACAAGTAGGCCGGCTATAATGGGAAAGATTTTCAAGCCATGTGATTTCGTTTATTCGAAATTCAAGGTTTAAAATCCACGTCATTAAAGTAGTGTACCTTACAAATATGAGGTATTTAAAAATAAACTATCTAAACTAAACATAGGAACACTTTCCGCAACCTTTATTGAGCATATATGCCTGCTCAATATTAGAAAAAAGTTTGGTATATCCAAGAACGCGGCATTTTTTTCCTCCCTCCCGAAGTATCTCAAGTACGGGGTGATTCGTCTGTGATCAATAAACTTTTAAAACAGTCCGTTTGCGTATACCTTACATTTTTTGAACAAAAAACTGCTTTTAGACAAATCAAGAAAAATTTTACGACCTGGTCCTGCAAGTAAATTAACACAAAATGTAACTTTTTCTGACGAGACGTAATTCACATTTCTGGTTCATTAAATGAAAGTTCCGAAACGCTAAAACAGAATATTGATGAATATAACGCATCTTTCTGCTCTAGATTCATGAACACAGTCTCAGGCCAAGCATATTGAACTGAACGGTCCTATCCTACTGATGCATCGCGTCAAAGTCAATGTTCTTACACCCGCAATGCCAAAAACCCCAAACAAAAACTCACCCACAGCGACTAAGTACGACAGGATCCTGGTAGAGGCAGTCATTTCGGAGAAATGGGTGTAGTCTATCCAGAGTATAATTTTCTGATTATTTATATACAACATGACGCTCGAATGGTGTTACTAGCTCAGTTTTTTGTTCTAAGCTGCGTCAGTAGCAACCTTTACATGGCATATATATATTTAACTTCTGACGTCGAAGGCATTCTTGCCGTTTTTGTTCATGACGTGCACTTTCTAGAGAAGAAATGGGGTTTTGTGAAATACATTCATTCTTTGACACTTGAAGTTTTTGATAAACTTATCGGCAAGAAAGACCCCACTATAATTACAAATGGCAACACCCCTCTAAGGTTTAAAAAAACTGCCCTTATACAACAGCGTGAAAAGGTTCTTAAATTGGACTTTTCCCATACAACAGAAGCGTATTCGTTGGTCTGGTATTCACAAGGCCACCGTAAGAGGTGCCGCATCGTCCGGCGAATTGCATCACGTTATTGAATTAAAACCAAAAATTGGAGCTGTGTTCACTATAGGTACAAGGATAAGAACAGAGCTGTGGCCCCTCTCCTTTCGTCTATGACATGGCTATTGCACCTCACATTTATTGCCGAACTTGCGGCTGAATTTTCTGCATGAACAGCAGGCCGAAGCCTTTGTCTCGCGAGGTAATCATATCTTTTTTGCGATGTGTACACCATTATAACGTGCTAGAAGCCTAGACCAAGTCAATAGCCAACACCCGGGTGACGCACATAAAGAAAAGGATCTGCCCACAGAATGCCATGACAGGTCAAGCGGGTAGACGTCGCTTTCATAACACGAGGGACCCTAGCTCGATTCCGACAGCACGAAGCCTGTCTTTTTCACTTCAATTGGCTGCTCATGTATTGCCCCCCGGCGATGCTAACCCCGTAGCCCGCTGGCATTTTAGGAGGTCCAGTGGTTAGCGTGCTTGTTTTTGCGGCGCTAGTGCTGTGTTCAATTCGCGGCACCCCCTAACCATAGTCTTTTCTGGAGGCTTCGAGGTGTTTTGGTGCAGTGGACTTACAGAGCGCGGCCTAAACAGCTGTCGTGTTAGAATGTTTGCATGTTTTAAAAACACGGGGTTTAATAGAGCAGCATAAATATTTTGACGAGACGCTTCGCAACGTATGTGGGCGGTATCTTCCCATGCTCCAGACGATGGTACCCGTACATTGGCGAAAAGTCACATGAATTCTGTTACGCTGTTGAGTATATATAGATTTCTTATTATGTGAGAAAAATGTATGTCTGGCCTTTAGAACATTCTGAAACTCTATAGAAGAATATTGACATAGTAAGAATTTCGCGTAGTTAGTCCTTTCGACGTGACTCGGAAGGTTCACGACGTAGGGTAGTGTATAAATGCTTTTCCGCGAGAGCTGTCCAGCTTTAGTGTCATACGGAGCTTGTGTAAAGGGTGCGGCAATACGGATAACCCCACGGCCCTTCTACTAAAGAGCGAAAGACACTCTCTTGGCTTTTCTTTATCTCACATAAGAGTACAGATAGTGGTCTTCGAAGCTTTAGTTACCTCTTCATAAATGCCTCACTCCAGTACAAAGTGCCTATTCACACAAGAAAGAACATATTCCGGGTAGGCGAGAAAAATCTAAGAATTGCAGCGGGTGTACAATAGAAGCCAAACGTACAGCAATTTGAGACGTTAGAGTTTTGCCTGTTTAGGCTGAAACCAATGATCCATATTAGTGAAGGTTGAAAGCATTAACGTAGAACCATGTACTCAATTTTCTTCAGCCCAAATACGAACCCACGCTGACACTTTGTGGTTTACTTACTGTGTCACTGCATTGGGTCTGAGTAAAAAGTTCGATTGCAGCGAAGAACTGGTTACGCTGATAACTAATTTCAGCTAGCGTGCTTGGACGAAAAAAACTGTGTGCAAGTGGTGGGTAATATACCTAATGAGGTTCCTCTCGCGTGAGGCGGCAGTGGCTTCAGTAGCTGATTTTTGCGGAAATATAGTGGACGCTCAAAGAATATCTTTTATTAAACGAATGGTCCAAAACTATACTGCGTTAAAACCCCGATCACAAAAAAGGCTGTCCGAATTCCAGCATTTCCAAAGTCTCTGCATATTGGCCATCGTGTGCTAGAAGTGCAACGCTTTGCATATGTTAAAAAAACACAAGGTATAACCATGTGTTCCTGCAACAACTGTATTGGCAGCGTTTTGCGGTACTGCGCTTTGCAGGAATCCCGCAAAGAGAATACTGAGACTTTATGAGATCTGCAGGCAACCTTTGTAGTCTTTTTTTGCCGCTTTTGTGTTGGTACATCACGCGGGTGGTGGCGTTGATTCATCATTTGTAGCAACGAGCTTCCCTCTTTTTTGAATGCCCTTCAATTGCGTATATGTATCGTTTCAAATTTACAGCCTTTTTCACAAAAAAATATTTATATTTACTGGAAGGTCTTGTATGGCGTGTGGGATAGACAAAATGTTCTCCAAAAAATTTCTTCAGAGAAAGTTTTCCGCCGTAAAATAGTTACTTGAGAAGTGTTTTGGAATCAGTGCTCTCACAGGCACCACTGTGTGGACAGCGTACCTCGGGACACGGTTCGAAATATGAAAAGACCGGGAATAAAATACAATGCCTCGATCAACACGCAAAAAGCTTAGAAACGGGGAAGCATATAAAGCGGAGTCGGCGGATCTGTAAGGCTTGTGTAAAGTTGAACAGAATATTACTGCCAATGCTTCCGCAAAAGAATAAAATGTCCTTGCACAGATTACCTCCATCAATTTCCAGTTACCAAAATGAGACAGACTCCGGTTTGTTGAATGGTAACCGTTGAGATTATGGGTTTTTTTCTCAAGGCATGGTTTTCACAAACTGTTTTGCGAATTTTTACAGTTGTGTAAGATACTAGAATGGCCTCTGGCTACCTGTCGGTGGCTCTATCGCCACTAATCTTCCGTGAGGCCGTAAGCTAGGCACTTTAACGTTGATGGACTTGAAGTGAGGCCGGCGGCTTTCGTACATGAAGCCTCCATGGGGGTCATGCTCAGCGACGCTCACAGTGAAACCAAATCTCAATTATGTGCACAATCAGTGACCATGCATAATAGGTGAAAAGAAGGTTCTATTGGGCTGGGCTGCTCAAATTATCTCCCGGGAAATGGTTTTCCACGGTGTCTTTATGTGTCCTTTGCAACATGTCACACGCAACTTGTATGTTATGTCAATAGGGTTTTTAAGATTTTGTCGACGAACTGCACGATGTTATCATCAAAACTCAGAATACGTATAGGAACTCCCCAATAATCTTAGCGGGTGGCTTTATTTTTCTATATTTTTACTGGTCCTACGAACCAACTGATGGCGTAAGGCTAGTGCACGAACGTACTGCTTTCTAGGATTTTTTGTTATTTTTCCGATAAACCCGGCTGATGACTTCCCCGAGACGTGCAGATTGCCATTCTTGATCTTATCCTAACTACACACCCTGATCTAGCTGATCTGCACGTACTAGAAGGCATTAGCGACCCTAGCATTGTTCATTGCTTGTTTAGCTGGTTGTGAAAACAAAAGCACCCTGGAAGAAACTCCTGTACAACTTTGCTCAAAGCAACCTCGAGGGCATAAATAGAGACTTGGAGTAGTTCTTAACGTCATTCCCGCAATCACATCGAAGCGCGTTCGGTATATGAAAACTGGTTACTTTTCTGAGAAAAGCTGAGATCGGTACAGAAAAAAAAGTTCCTAAAAATGCGTTTTCGAAACCACTGATATGCCTTGGCTTTCTATACATATAAAGCAATGTTTGAATAAAAAGAAGCGCTTGTACGCCAAGGCCAGGCACAGCAAGAAAGATAAGGACGGTACCGAATACCTTGTTAGCACAAAAGTGGGCAATAAAATTGTCGCAGAGGCCATAGACAGGTTCTTCAACGTCGCTTTATTAAAATTTATGAAAACCAACTAAAAAAATTTTGGAAAGTTTTTTCTCCACCACGTACAAATGAGGTACCTAAGCTTATCTCCGAACCATACTCGAATTATCTATAGGTGTAAAATAGCATCAGCTCTTATTTTTGAAGTTTTTTATGAACGAGTGTCCGATACCTTCTGAAAGCCCATTCACTAGTCTTCCGAACAGCATTCCGTGTAATATGAGAACCTCCGAAGTACTTATCAAAGCGATCGATCGTTTGCATACGTATTCAACTCCCGGTCCTGAAGGCATAAGCACTTAACTACTGAAAATTACAAAACAGTTATCCGCACTAATCTTTGCACTTATCTTTCAACAGTCCATTGATACTGGTGCGATTCGTGAGGATTGGAAATTAGTGTACGTGGTACAATATTCCAAGCGGGGAATAAAAATACGTTCTGTAACTATAGGCCAATATCTTCAGCTTCCGTTGTATGCAATCTTCCTGAGCATATCCTATCTTCCCAAATAATTAAATACGTTACGAATTTCAACATGCTATATCATAATCAGCATTAGTTTCAGCGGGAGAGCTGTATTTAAACACAACTTTTTGAAGTTATAACTGATTTTCATGACTTCCTTCATCAACGAGCGCCATATTCATCAATTTTAAAAAAAGCATTCGATCGTGTCTCCCATAATCGGCTAATTCATAAAACGGAAAATATTATATTAGAACGCAATGTGGGTGTAAAATGATCTTCGTAATAGACCACAGGCAGGTAATATAGATGATGTAAAGTTTTCATTTCAGAAATTAAAATCAGGGGTTCCTGAGGGGTATGCGCTTGAAAACACTCTCTTTTTAATTTACATAAACGACATAGGTTCTGGCAGAATTCTTCTCTTAGGTTATTCGCAGGCGATTATGTAATTTATCGGCGTGCATCAAACCATTGTGTAGCGCCGAACTTGAAACCTACTTCTGAAGATGGGAAAAGTGGTGGGCCGACAGGTAAATCAACATTACTGTTAAAAAAACTAATTTATGGGTTTCACCACGCGCAACGAAGTTGTTTCATTTGTGCTTAGGCACTGAATAGCGCGATCGTTGAACCTGTCAATTCTTATTAAATACTTAGAATTCCCTATCACAAGCAACCTGTTCTTAAAGTTCATATCGGTTCAATTTTAGGGTATACCTACAAGAAACTTGGTTTTATTCGTCGACTGTTATGTCAAACAAATAAAGATTCCAAACTGTTCGCATTTACCTCCCTTACAAGATCAAAATCTAAATAGGCTGTAATTATCTGAAATCCTTACCAATCATACTTGGCCACAAAAATATAATCGTTGCAAAAAAAGAGCGTCTGTTTCATATCAGAACCATACTCACCCATTCAAGCAATACATTGATAAAAAGGAATGTCGGTCTTCATGTGCAGGAAACAAGATGCAACATTTCCCTGCTTACATTTTTTATCAGCTCTATCACCATATAAAAAGTTCACTACCTCAAGAATAAAACCAGCGCAACCTATTTCCGTACGTGTACACCACCCAAACAAAGTTCAGACTGAAATTTCGCGTACCGACCTGCACCGCCTTTCTTTTCTAACGTTAGCCATTAGTGAATAAAATTCCCTCCTAGGGCGTATTGACACAATTAGTAACCACGAAACGTTTACCGATGAAATTGTTCAACTCTTTCAGTGTGTGCAATAAAAAAATATATTTTAAATGCGAAAGCATCTTATGGTCTCGGCATGTCCCGCGTCGTCGTCCGCACTCACACTGCGCATGCGCAAGTCTCCTGCTTACACCCACAGCTGCGCGATAGTACACTATAAAAAAAAAGAAATAGTAAAAAAAGGGGGGAACATTGATGAGGAGGCGAAGCATCGTTGCGGTTCCGTGTGGTTCCGCTGTGTTGCCGTTATGTTGAGTGATCTGGTTTTTACTAGGGCCAGAGGGAATTCCGTGTCTGGATCCACACCGGTGGCAAAGGCACGCAAGTACTGTTGTGTTACGGTGAGTAGGCGATGGTTCTCGAGTCGCCGAAACTCGTTCATCATGTTCTTATCGATGTTGTCTCTGTGGTAGAATCGGTAGTCTCCGTCAGCGTTGGTGAGGTAAAGGTTGTTAACATTGGTGCACCGGCTGAGAGCAATGTACACGCCCTCTTGATGATGATGATGATGTCCTCAAACTTTTAGGCACGTACCCACAAGGGGGGATTGGCCAAGGCTAAACCGGTTAAAAACGTGGGGACTTCAAAATGCTTGTTTCCGGAAAGAGGCTGCAAAAGGAAACTTAGTTGTGAATGAAACCCGAATTACCCATTAATCAGCACCGCTTAGCAATTCAAACGACCTGAGGCAGAAAGAAAATTTTGAATTCAATTATATATATCCCTTCTTGCAAACCCCAGCTTTGATGCGCCAATAGATAATATAAGTGTTATCGATAAAGTCAACCCCAACCGCTCAATCGCCTCCTTCAAAAACAGTTGTCTAGCTGTTGAGAAACGGCGACAGTCGAGGAAAAAATGTTCGATTGTTTCGGGGACCTGGCACTGGACACATAGTTCTGTAGGTGAAAGTTCTGATCTGAACAGATAGAAATTAAGCCTTGGAACCCTGCAGCGCAGCTCGGTGAAGGTCACCTCGCATTGCCGAGAGCCACAAAAATGGACATTCCACCCGTACTTTAAATGTTGGAACTCTTCAAATGATAAAAGTGAATCGGAACGGGTTGCGTTTAAATGTTAATATCGTCTTAGTCTCGCAGATGCAAATAGAGCCAGATTAGGAATTCCGAATTGAATGGGAGCTGTGACGGCGAGATTAGCTAAATGGTCCGTTTGCTCGTTGCCCCTGATGTCCGTATGGCCAGGGACCCAAGACAAGCGTACCTCCTTCACGTGCCTGGGAACAAAAAATAATAGTGTGCGGTACAATGGAAAGTCCGAAGAGGAAGTTAACGCCGATATAACTGCCATCGAATCAGATAATATGATGATGTTTGATACATGCTGCGTACTTGGCATAGAGCGAGAGCTACTGCTAAAAATTCGGACATAAAAATGCGTGTGTAATCAGGGATACGTAGCGAATAACTCCAGTCTAAAGATTGTGAAAAAATACCAATTCCAGCTTTCTCGCCATTTTGAGATGCATCAGTATAAATCACAGAAGAAGCAGGATACTTGGATAAATATTCATTTAAAATGGCGGCTAATAGCGAGCGTGGTAGAAGTTTTGCAGCGGAAGGGAAGGGGTTTTGAAAGTAAAACTCAGTTTCTCGCTCGATTGTGGATACCGGAATGACCTCATATAACTTAACAGAAATACAATCCAGGCATGATTGAACGAATAGCACTTGAGGGGAAATACGTTTAGGCCACGGAGATGTAAAAAATATACTCGGCTCAGAAATAAATACAGGCTGCAGCCCCAGAGGGGGCTTCGTACATGCGGAGGTAAGTTTGCACCGTCAGCAACAGAAAATGGACCCTAAGTTAAGGAACGCGTGCCTCTAAGTACAGAACTCGGTTCGAAACGAACCGGGGAAGGCCTAGACCAAATCGAAGAATACGCCTCTCCAACAGGTATAACGGACGCAGTTTGTAGATAGGACAACTGCAAAACAAGACGCACCCAAACTCCATGACTGGCCGGACGTAGGCTCGGTACAACAGCAAAAGTGTGTACCGGCGCATTCCTGCTCGTTTCCCACATAGTCTTTTCATGCGACCAAATGCTCTCTCCGCTTTTGTGACCGATGCATTAATATGTGCCTTCCAATCAAGAGCATACGTGTATGTAACACCAAGATATTTCAGCGAATCACCTGCGGAATGACTTGATTTTTGTAAGCGAAAGAAATTGAAATTTTTCGTGCAACTGGGAAGACAAGTAAAGCACTCTTCGACACATTTAACGTTACATAAATGCTGTCAAGCCATGTCTCCAAGACAGATAAATAGGCCTGCAAACGGTCATATAGCGAATGAATGTCGACAGCGGTCGCAAAAAACGCTATATCATCCGTATAAACTTAGGTTGTTACATCTGGGAATATATGAATGTCACTCATAAGGATGTTCTTCACAGCTTTGACTTCTCCGTCTTCTTCTTCGGCGGTTCCCCTACGGGAAGATTACGAAGGTGGTTGAACGCGAACCTATCTCGTGATGGATTCTTTGGTTGGCTAATCCCTAGGGGCATCCTGCCACAATCAGCATCAGAGGCGCTGCGGATGAGGCTGGTTGAGCGGCAAGGCGCATTGCGCTTCCCACCAAAGCTTTCCCACGGTAAATTCAACATCCTCCTCTAAAGTTTTCAGTTCGTCGCTTCCGTTGACGTTCAGCTTCGCGTGTCTTCGTTGTATCAGTAGCTTCTTGACGTAGTTTGAATGAGTCAAGGACATAAGGCGCGTTCGTAGCGCTTGCTCCTATCCCGGATGCTGTCTTTTTCTGGGACATTTTACAGCGAACGCTCAAAACAGACATGGATATTACGCCTTTCTCTACCCGATTTTTGCCATTCGACTATCCTGGTGAGCCACCTTATGACATGTTCGTGTTGATTGCTTTGTACAGTCTGTGGCGATGCCGCTTATGTGATAGGCATGCTGAGCCACCAAGATCAACTAAGTCCTATTTCCGAGAAACTGTGGCATTTATACATAGTATGTACAGTTTGCTTCACCAACCGCCTGACTGGTTCCCTCTTTTGAGCGCTTGTGTGTGTTTGCCAGAATTCTCAGAGGGCGCGGCGGCACTCGTAGGAGCAGCATGTTTGATTCTGCTTGGCTTGTTGTGCAGGTCAGTTTTTACAACACGCTTTCTGGATTTCGTTCAAGTTCATACACTATTGTTGTGCTGCCGTGCCCTCAAAGATGTATTCATGTTGTCATAGATTGCTGGTCTGTTTTTCTGCTCCTGTTATGTGGCGACGTGGAAAGTAACCCTGGTCCCGAGATAGAACAAATGTTGAAGGATATTATGCTTCCGTTAAAAGAGCTAAAGGAAGCGGAAACAAAGCGCGATGCCACCCTTTCTGAGATAAATGCGAAGCTGTTAAAACTAGACGAGGTTCTGGAAATATCGAAGGGAAACGAAGAAAAGATACAGAAACTGGAGGGAACAGTACAGAGATTGGAGAAGGCCTTGGCTTGGCAGGACCGAAGACTGAACGATTTTGAAGATCGTTCACGCAGAAACAATGTAGTCGTCTTCGGAATTCCTGAGGTTCAAAAGAAACAAGACAGGATCTAGAGGATAAGGTTTTACGTAAGGTTTTCGGCGAAACGCTTGGTGTTTCTGTCAGGTCTGTAGAACGAATTTACCGAATAGGGAGGCCGCAAAAATACCGCCATAGGCCAGTTATCCTCCGGCTGTACGATTATAACGAAAAATAGGAATTGTTTAAGAACTGCCCAAAGCTCAAAGGTTCTGATGTGTCGATCTCCCACGATTATTCTCAAGCTACGCAGCGCATAAGAAATACGTTGTGGCAATCTGGATTACAGGACAAGCGTACTGGTGATAAGATGCAATTGGTGCATGACAAATTGTTTTTAAACCATGACGTTTATGGGTGGGACGACACAGCTGGTTGCAGGGTGTTTCTACGTAAGTCTTCCCGCTCTGAAAAACATGACACACCCAAAATAAAACTGCGCATGCGCAAAAGACTCTCCGATTGCTGTGCCTGAATGCTCAAAGTGTATGCAACAAGCAAGAGCAACTCGAGCACATTTTGCTTTCTTATGACTCACACGTAGCAGTAATATCGGAGACATGGTTGCACACTGAAGTTCCCGATAATTGCATATTTCCTCCTTCATACACATGTTATCGGAAAGATCGCCAAACGAGAGGGGGCGGAGTTGCAATTCTCGTTAAACGTGAGGTATCGTCTGTTTCCTTGCCTGATATTAATAGCTGCCACGAAAGTGTTTTTTGTATAGCTGTAATTGCTGGTAACCCCATTATTATTGCGGGAGTGTATAGGCCCCCTGGCGCCCCACCTGCTTTCTTGATGGACCTGTACGAGCACTTAGAAAAATACCGAAATCAAAACATCATTATCGCGGGTGATTTTAATATGCCGGGCATGGACTGGGAATTGATGAAATGTGGTTCGATCGATGTGCAAAGTGCTGAAATATTACTGGACATGTCGCTTGCTTACTCCCTTACGCAGACCGTCCTTAATCCTACGCGCGTGACAAGTTCAAGTTCTTCAATATTAGATCTCATTTTCTGTTCCACAAGTTTTGAATCCTGCATGACAACAGTTTTTGATGGCATTTCTGATCACAAATTGGTCATTTTTAATTGTTCTTTACCTCGTAGAACAAGGTCCTCTAGACCCGAGCCTGTAGTTGTAAAACAGTATTCTGCTGCAGACGATTTCCAGATTGTTCACTACCTAGAAGAAGCTTTGATATCATTTTGCGACAGCAGTGTCAACTCTTTATGGATAAGGTTCAAATTTTATTGCCACTTCTGCATTCGCAATTTGTTCCAGATAAACTTAAAAAAGTTGGCCGTGCGAACCCCTGGATAACTCGCGATCTAATTCACTTAAAACGCAAAATTAAACGGCGAAGTAAGCGAAAATTACCTAATGATGTTGTTCTGCTCGGCCTAAGAAATACTTTGGCATCCAAGTTAAGGGAGGCTTGGGAACATTATTACACCGTGACACTAGGCCGCTTTGCGTCATAGAGTCCGCGAAAATTTTCCCATTTCTTACAAAACAAAGACAACCGTATTCCTGATGAAGTATTGAACGGAGAAACCCCTGTCCCAAATAAAAACGAAATAGCAAACGCGTTTAATTCTTACTTTCAGAGCGTTTTTTCAAGACCACAAAACTCGAGTATCATGACGGTGCCAGGTCATTCAAACTTAATAAATGTATCCTTGGAGGGGGTTACAGAACTATTATTCCGGTTAGACGCAAAAAAATCGACCGGCCCTGACGGTATCCCAGCTGTTTTTCTAAAGAGGTATGCGGAAATTCTAGCTTGATTCCTAGTAATAATATTTGATGTTTTGATTAAAACTAGTACAGTACCCGACGATTGGCTGCTAGCACGTGTAATTCCGGCATTTAGGAAAGGTAACAGATTATTAGTTAGCAATTATCGACCAATCCCCCGTACTTGTATTTGTTGCAAATTACTTGAACACATTATAGCGAAATATTTAAATACTTTTCTTGAACAAAATAATGTAATTCACAGCACGCAACATGGCTTCCGGCGGGGATTATCTACCACCACGCAATTATTAGCAACTGTTAACGAGTTCTCCCAAGTCCTGGACAAGGCTGGACAGGTAGACTTCATCTTTATAGACTTTTCAAAGGCATTTGACAAGGTCCCGCATATTAAGCTAATAGACAAAATGAAAGATATTGGCATTCCTCCGGAAATAATTAACTGGGTCATAGTATACTTAACAAACAGAAAACAGTACGTAGATATAAATGGTTTCAGCTCTGGTTATTTGGGGGTGTTATCTGGAGTCCCTCAAGGGTCAGTTCTTGGGCCAATACTATCTAATATTTATATTAACGATTTAGTTCAAGCTATCCAACCTGGCGTGTCTGTTAAGTTATTTGCCAACGATTGCATAATTTTTAATACCATAAATTCTATTTCTGACCACAGTGACTTGTGTGAGAACTTAAACTACATAAAAGAATGGTGTAAAAAGTGGGAAATGGTAATTAATTTTGAGAAAACCGCATATTTATGTCTCAGTAACGAAATCCGAAAATTCGAGTTTACTTATAATGTAGGCGGATACACTATCAGGCAAGTAGAAGAATACAAGTACTTGGGCGTAACGATTACATCGAAGCTTATCTGGACAGCACATATTGATGGTATATGTTCTGCTGCCCGGAGAAAATTAGGCTTTCTAAAATATAAATTGGGTCGTTCTTCTAGTTCACTAAAACTTAGAGCCTATAAAGTCATAGTTCGTCCTTCTCTTGAATATGCCAGCATTGTGTGGGACCCCCATACAGCTGGTAATATACAAAAAATAGAAAAAAATACAACGATTAGCTGCTCGATTTATATACAATCGGTATAGACGTCGCGATTCGCCGTCAGCCATGTTGCAAGATTCGAACCTCCAACTTTTGGCCGACCGAAGGAAAACTGCACGGCTTAACTTTTTCCCCCTACTATACTTTTCCAAATCAGGATTGCATGCGCCAGATTACATAACAAAGGACACAACCAGGGCTTCACGTCATAAACATAGTCTTAGCATTACACCTATATTTGCACGTACTAACATTTACAAGTATTCATTTTTCCCGACAACAGTGTCTGATTGGAATGCTCTGCCCCATGATTCCCCATATGCTCGACATGCCGAGATGAAACTGTATAACTTTTTCTTGTCGCTTAAGTCTGCTTCGTTGCCTGTATTTGTCCCTTGTTTTTCACGAATTTCAAGTATAACATGAATTTTGTTCTGCAGTGTATGTATACTGCAGCAGAAGTGTATGTATACTGAAGAATTTGGAACTGTATCGCCCTCTCCGGCATGGACCATACTTGGTCCGCAGTATGTGATAAATAAATAAATAAATGATGTATATGTGCTTCTCATTACTTCAGTGGATTCTTTTGTTTGCTTGTATTCCTCGTACTGCAACGTCTGAGCGTATTGTCCCATGTAATAAAGAAAAAAATTGTAGTGTAGTGGGAAGAGCACCGCGTACCTCCCTTTGCGGCCAGAGAGTCGTGGGATCGAAACCGGGCGCCTTTCTATTTCTTTTTTTATAGTGTAGTATCGCGCAGCTGTGGGTGTAAGGAGGAGACTTGCGCATGCGCAGTGTGAGTGCAGACGCCGACGCGGGACATGCCGCGACCATACGATGCTTTCGCATCTAAAATATTGATCGCTACATTTAGTAGGGAGACTGTAACATCCTCGTGCGGTCACACCTTCTTGTACCAGTTGGGGTGAGTCGAGAACCCCTGCGGAACGGGGCTTACCACTTTTCTTTACAAAGTAACATTACCTTTTCACATTTTCTTTATTAACTTTAGCTCTTTTTGCAGTAATAAAATCTAAGGTATATTCTCCAAGTTTGGTTCTAATTCGCTGTTTACAATTTTGGTTTCATATGCGTAGTTAAAACCCCAAATAGCGCCTTTTTGGTGCTATCCAACCGTATCCCCCCCCAACAGCTATACGCTACAGATGCCCCCCCTCCCCTTGCAAAAAGTTCTGCGGACGCCCTTGTTTATGTTGACTTGTTCCCTCTACGAACGTATTAGGTCGACAAATGTTCTCGAACTTAGCCTCAGCACATTTCAATAAACTGCTGCTTGATGCATATCTTTGAAGCATGGAAGATTGAATAAAATTTTAAGCATACTTATGTATGTATCGAATGTGTGTTGTACGGCCGAGGATAAAAAAGTTTATGGCTCAATGGGGGACGCCGTGTGTGAGATTGAGATGTCTATTGTTGCGTCCTGTCAAACTGGGACACAGTGAAGTTTTCTTCACAAAAATACAGGGAAAAGTATTTATTAGGCGATGTGCCTTATTTTTCAGGTTACACAGACCGAGAGTACTGGTTGGTGGTTCGCAATATAGCGACCAAAAAAGAACAGGAGCCCCTAGCTAACGCATTCCTTCGTCCTCCTCTGCTCTGCCGCATCACACGCACGTGCCCACGCGCGGGATTAGCGTGTCCGTTAGCGTGTCCGTCCTAATTGATACTGCTGTTATCCGGCCGTTCAGCACGTATATTACCCCTTCTCTTTATAGCATCGACTCGGAGCTACAACTATGTGCGGAAAATGGATTCCGCTGCTACATGCATTGTGTAATCATCGCGAGAAGTATTGTGTCATACGGACCACAAGCACGATTTCCGGGCGAGATCAGGAGCGTCCTGCGGCTCTTGGGCTGGTTGGAGTGACTTTGTAGGTAACATGGCTAAGCTTTCGTACCCCGTGGACGGGCAGAAGTAACGCCGCATCAATTTTTGCCCGAGAGTCCCGGGCGCCTAACTGGAGTATACACCCAGACCTGGTCCTGAAAGGAGAAGATTGCATGTCGGTGGTGGAGATTGTAGTGAGCAGGGTCACAACGCTGGCGCTGTTGTATTCGCTGGCGCGCCAATGCGCGTGCTTTTTCGGCGCAACGCGCAAACTTGTGAAGGGGGCCATCTTGGCCGTCGTGGGTGACGGGTAGCAGCATGGCCTCAAGCATTGTTGAAGGTTGCCTACAGTAGGCAAGAGCAAATGGCGTCATTTGCGTCGTCTCTTGTTAGACCGAATCATACGCGAACGTTACGTTAGGGAATACGGCATCCCACGTCTTGTGTTCCGCATCGGCGTACAAACCGGGCATGTTGACTATTGTTCGGTTCAGACGATCTGTGAAGCCGTTCGTCTGGGGGTGCTACGCGCTGGCCTTTCGGTGGACGTGCGGTTGAATCTAAACATTTCCTGCAGCAGTTTCGCCGTGAAGGCCGTTCTACGGTCGGTAATCACCAGGACGGGTGCGCCATTCCGCAGCACAATTTTCGTTAGAAAAAACTACGCAACCTCAAGCGCTGTAGCCCGTGGAACCCATTTCATTTCGGCATACCTGGATAAGTAATCTGTGGCGACTACTAACTATTGGTTTCCAGTTGTGGAAGTTGGAAAGGGACCGAGCAAGTCCATGCCAACCTGTTCAAATAGCATTCTAGGCACCTGAACGGGCTGCAGAAGTCCGGCTGTCCGCCCGGGTGCTGCTTTCCACCGCTGGCAGTCCCGGCAATTTCGTACATACTGCCGTACGGTGGCCGATAGCTTCGGCCAATAGCACTCCTGCTTGATCCCTGCCAGCGTACGTGTATAACCGAAGTGACCGGTGCTAGGCTCGTCGTGACAGGCCTGCAAGATTTCATTCCTGAGAAGGTTGGGTATGACAAGCAGGTAGTTACTCCCACTCAATGCGAAATTTTTATTATAGAGAACGTTGCTGCGCAGACAGAATGTTGACTGGCAGATGCATCAGGCACGACGGCCTTGTAAAAAATCAATTAGTGATCGTAGTTTTGTATCCTCGCGCTGGTTCTCTGAAATGGTGGGTGCGTCCAGAACTCTAATGAGTGAAGCATCGTCACTGTCGTCGTCATCGGCCGGGGGAAGGCCAACAGGAGCTGTTGAAAGGCAGTCTGCGTCTGAATGCCGCTTGCCGGATTTGTGTACGATGGTCATGTCGAATTCCTGGAACCTTAAGCTCCATTGCGCAAGAGGGCCAGTAAGGTTCCTAAGGTTTGTCAGCCAGGGGAGGGAATGGTGTTTGCTCACGACGTTAAATTGACGCCCACAAAGGTATGGTCGGAATTTAAGGAGGCCCTAAGCAACACAAAGGAACTCTTTTTCTGTGGCCGAATAGTTACTTTCGGCAATTGATAGTGCTCGGTTGGCGTAAGCGATGACGTTTTCGGCACCGTCTTGCCAGTGGACGAGAACAGTGGGAAGCCCCATATTGCTGGCATCCGTGTGAATTATAGTTGCGGCAGCCTCGTCGAAATGAGCCAGCACAGATGGTGTCTGTAAGCGACGCCGGAGCTCGTCAATTTGCCAGTATCTGCTCTTTAAGTCCATTGACAAAAACTAGCGGGCATGTCGTCATCTATTGAGTGAGTCGTCTATTCTCGGCAGAAAATACACATCTTTTTTGGATACTTGGTTCAGTTTGCGATAATCGACACGCAATCTCAAGCTGCCATCCTTTTTTTACCATGACTATGGGTGACGCCCTGGGGCTTTTCGATGGCTGAATGACGTCGTCATCAAGCATCTGGTTCACCTACGACCTAATCCTACCGCGTTCTTTGGCGGACACTCGGTAGGGGTTCTGCCGAACCAGTCTTTCATTTGTGGCAGTAATTATGTGGTGTTTCATCAATTGGGTTTGGCGGATGCCCGACGTCGACGAAAAGCAGTCCCGGAAACCGTAAAAGCTCGGAAAGCTTGCGTTGCTCTATCGGCGGGAGGTTGTGGGTAACTTCGATTAGGAGCGTATTTCGGCACCAGGGCTGAAGCTTTAATCTGCAGAACGAAGCAGTTCATTGCGTTGTCGATGTCTTGGCGACTCGTCCAAGTTCATTGGTAAAGTGTGTAAGCCGCACCTCCGCTTCGGCGCACGCTAGCGTCACCAGGCCCCTAGCGATGGATATCCTACTGTCCAGAAGAAGCGGACTCAAGACCTGGGAAGTACCAGGGTCACTTATTAGCTCATCACACCTAACGGAAACAAGCATGCAGGTCCCTAGTGGTAGGCTCACTTCGTCACCGACAATTCTCAGGTGTGGGTGTTGGTTGCCAGGAAGTTCTGGTATGTTCTCTTTCGTAGAAAACTCACAAATCTTCGCCGACGTTGATTACCGCATCATGGTCGCACAGGAAGTCCATACCTATAATAAGGTATCTGCAGCACTCCGGGAGGACGACGGACGTGCTGAAGTCCGAGTCGCCAATGCTGACCTTCTCGGTCGGCTGCCGGTAAGTCCTGGTGTGTTCTCTTTCGTAGAAGAACTCACAAAGCTTTCGCCCTCGTCGATTACCGCATCATTCTCGTGCAACAAATTCATACCTATAATAAGGTCTCTGCAGCACTCCGGGAGGACGGCGAACGTGCCGACGAAGTCCGAGTCACCAATGCGAACCCTCGGGGTACATTTCCCGACGTGCGTCTGTAGGTGACGACCGGCAGTCCGAAACTGAAGTCCATTCCACGGAGTCTTGACCTTTATGAGCCTGTCAGAAAGTTGCAGACTAATGACAGGAAATAAAATAATCGAGTAATCCACCCCGGTTTCCTCCAATGCGGTCATTTCCTGCCCGTCCAGAAAAAATAAAAGTTCGGCCTGCGCATTCACGTCGACGTCGAAGCTTTAGGCTGCCGGTTCCCAAACTTCCAGCGGTAGACGGAGGCCTTCGTAACTTCGTCTACTGGCAACCGTGCCTCCCAAGGTCACATCATCTAGTTTCCCCGTGGTGGCGTTGGGGATCGCCGGGAGGTGGCCCTCCAGGAGTGCGGCGCCTGGGTGAACCTTGGAAAGCTGGGGACGGCGAACGCGATCGACGAAGTGGTGCGGTAGCTCGACACTCGTGGAGGTAGTCAGAAATTGCGACTAGTCTTTCTCCGCATTTGGCCGACCACCGTTGCGTGGGAATCCAGGCAGTCCGATTTCGCCGCTGGGGCACCGGTGGTAAATTTGCCCTGGTTCGCCACAGTGATAACAGAGAGGCTCGTGGTCTGGAGTTCACCAAAGGTTGGTCTTGCGTACTTGGGAACGATAGTGTTGTTGCGGATGAACCGAAGAGTTAGGACAAAATGGCTGTTTGGCAGTAATAGGGACTGCTTGTTGTGGCAAGCATTCGGCTGGGTGCGGTGGGTGGTACGGAAGAGGCGGCGCGGCAGGTCTAGTTGCTGCGGCAGAAGCCTGGGCAGTGAGAGCCGTGGGGCAGGAGACTGAGCATGGTGGCTGCACTGCTTGAAGGAAAAAGGCGTTGCGAAGTTCATCGTACACTATGTTGGCGACGGAGGCCTGTATGGGTCCCGACGGGATGATGCCGCACTTAGCGGGCGTTTGTCTGAATACCACCAGGATTAGATCCCGAAGGCGGTTGTCTTCATCTGTGGTCATGACGGCAGAGACACCCGAAAATATTTTGGCGCCCATGCGGTCGTATTGTCGGGAACGCTGTTGTAGTGCCCTCCTAATGACAGTAGCTGCACGGATAAATTCTTGAACTGTACGTGGCGGATTTTGGACGATACCGGCGAAAAGCTGTTCTTTAATGCCATGCATATGATGGCGTAAATCATTGCATTCTGCCATGTCTGGATCGGTTCGAGTGAACATACGGGACATGTCCTCCGCGAACACAGCCACACTCTCGTTATGTTTAGTGTGTGCTTCCAGCAGATGCCGTGCTTGTTGACGGCGGTCGGAATTTGCGAATTTCGCTTGAACCTCCCGAAAAAAGTCCTCCCAACTACGCAGGCTCGCTTCTCATTCACGAAACAGGTTCTTGCACCCGCCTCACGCGAGAAATAGAATTGTTGGAAAATTTGGGTTGCACTCCTCTGGTTGAATTCAGCCACACGCTCGAACGGATCAAGCCAGTCCTCAACGTCTTCGTAAGCCTCTCCGTCGAAGTGGGTGGGTTCGCGGTGCTGCTGAAACGTCATCGTAGTAGGCATCGCCTGCGCCATAACCTCTGGCGGAAAGTCTTGCGTCCTTAGGGCAGACTCCAAGCGAGGACCCTGTTCTGGAGGAAGGCCGAGTTTTCGGCCGCTACACCGATGAACCGGACTGTGGACGGGTGAAGGTCTCTCGAGGCTAACGCCCGGGGGCGTACGGGGCATCAGAAGCACCCTCCACAACTGTTTCGTCCTGTCGTAGAGGGACACAGGCAAGTTGTCTTCACGAATACGCAGGGGCAAAGTATTCATTATGCGAGGTGCCTAACTTGTAAGGTGAAACAGACAGAGAGCACCGGTTGGTGGTTCGCAATATGGCGACCTAAAGCCAAGTACGCGAGCCGCTAGCTAACGCGCTCCTTCGTCGTCCTCTGCTGTGCGCCGCATCACTCGGCACCTAGCCAGGCGGGAGATTAGCGTCTGCGTTAGCGTGTCCGTCCTACTTGGTAATGCTGTTATCCCACAGTTTGGCACGCAGAAACATTTCAGATCCCATTCATCGCAATATTGGCGCCTTGCTGCGGTCGGGTCGATTGTGTTGGTAATTATTTGACAAAATTCACTGCTTGAATTCTGGCATATCCAGTCACATCAAGGTCGTATATCCTGCCGTATTCTTCTTTACGGTTAAATTCCAATAAACAGCTAAAAATATCGGTAGTTCTTTCTTCGTCTTTAGGGCGTGGTTCATCAGGCTTTTTTTACACATTTTTCTATTGTTCTTGAGATAAAAGGTTGTGTTGATGGTTCTGGCCGTCCTCGACGCACCGCCGTAGTGTTTCTGCCAGTGACATCTGGAAACTACAGGAGCCAACGGAATCAAAGGAGTGTGTCGCTGTTCCTAGATGTTTTCGCGCAGGGGACAAAGTGAAGCGCACCGGCAAGATCGAGAAGAGCAGCACGGGCTACTACCTGACGTCAGGGGTGGATTTGTAACGGAAGTACCATCGTTAGGTTTATGGTGGTGTGACCAACCTAATGTATTCAAGGGCTTCTACGTGCCATCGAAACCACAAAGCCAACAAAGGCCCACCCCCTGCTGCGAATGTATGAGCGAGTTGCACAATGAAACCGAAATGATTTGGTCCTGATTTGTCGAAGTGGAATTGCAGCAGAAAGATATAGGATATTTCTTTCAGGAGAAGCGGGAATAGCTGACAGAGCTCACTGGCGTCTGCTAAGCACGCCTTTGTGTTGAGATCTGCACAGTGGGTAAGACAGCCGGTACCCTGCGATCAGATGGAAGTGTTTATTTAGGATTTGAGTATCAGCTATTGGCGTCAATATAGACTATCGCGCAGAATACTTGCCGGGAGTGTTATAAAATGGGTTCGTGGACATGCCGAGTGTTAGTGCTCGAAGGGCTCGCAATTACGCTCTCCATGCAGGCGTTCTATTCTGGGTTGTAGATCTCTGCGTGGAATATTTTTGTAGCCTCTCTTGTGTGTCTGTGTGTTGTGTGCACGTGACAAAGTGTCAGCTGCTTCACTTTCACATTGTGCTCCTTTGTCGCGCTTCCCATGCAAAGTGTCTGCGCGCCCAATCGCCTAGGTTTGTGTAGGATTAGTCTAAATGCTGTAAGTTCAGATTGTGTTCTCTGCCGCTACAATGAACACTGTTTTTCTTTAACTGCACTTAGAGGTTACGCAAACTACCAGTATATTGAAGGTTAAAGGATACTGACGCACGTCTTCACGCATGGGCAGACTCACTATATTAACTATAATTATTGGTTGCCTCGTTTGGGCTTCCGCAAGCAATTAAGAATTTGACTCAATAGGGGGCTTCCAGGACAGGACTGCGCGGACACATTTAAAGATTGATTTTCACTAGAGGTTCACTTGTATCTGAATAAGCTTAGATATCGCGTGTTTTTTTTCCTTCGCTTGTCTTATCAGCAAGGCCCAGCCAAAGATGGACAGATTGCTCGCAACTGTACGATTCTCTTAGGAGCACAGGAATTTGTGTTTGGGAGGCAAAGGCCACAGAATCTTGAGTGGTGTAATTGAAGAATACTAGAAGTGCGGTGCTAAGGGGGGGGGGCGGTAAGAAAAATTACTACATATGGAGCAAAAGTTCTCGTTTGAATAGTAATTGAGGGAGGCGCTAGGACTAGATTTCCAGGGTAGAACGAATGTGGGCAAAAACGAAAGGTCCAGTACACAGATGAAACTAACAGGACACAAAGAAATGGCATTGCACCGATCAAACAACGACAAAAAGAGCGAAGAAAGAGGAGAACCATAAAGATAAAAAAAGAAGGAAGAATTAGAGGAGGAGAGGCTGACATAGCAGAAAGAACAGATGCAAGGCAGAAGACAAACCAGAAAAAAACACGCCGGCGAAAGGCGAACTATATCGACACAAAGCTCGGGAAAAAAGAGGGCGACGCAAGCGAGAAATAAATAAATGGAGTTTTGTAATAAAAGCTTCACGATCTTGGCGCAGTACGAAGAAAGACTGCAGCTCTTGTGGCTGAAAATGCGGGGCACCATAATTTTCTGCCGCCATTGCACGAGCAGTGCGAAGGCATAGGTGAATGCTTGCTGAAGTCTCAGTACGCGGCTCAGGGCCAGAAACGGCGTGGACGTCAGTAGGCCACATCCCTGAGCCACCGTTGTATAGATTACGCAGTGATCACTTACAGCTGTAGGCCACCACGAAAGAGTGCTGACTATAAGTAGTGTCGGACTTAAGACAGACCGATGTTACCTATCCTGGTGGCACGTGGAGGTCCGCGGTCACGTTGCTCAGACTGCCACGAAAAATAAAGAGATAGATCACTGCATCAGTCCAAGGGGGGGGGGGGGTGCACCGCTACGCATGACGTTCGGGCACTTCAGGGGTGACCGGCAGTTTTAGGTTCGGAGTTACTTAGGACCGCACAATGTCCGTCTGCGTCCGTACCCATAGCATTTATAATAAAAAAATCACACACACAACGGCAGGATTCGAGCCTTTGTCTGGTAGACGAGACAGAGATAGTGTCAGCTGTCTTGCCTATTGGGCTACGACCATGAGTAAGTACCGGAGAGTCAAATGGCTCACTCCCCTGCCGTCAACGGTGCGGAGCACCTTAGGACCTTCCATTGTGCGTCCGCGTTCATCCGTGCACACACCACCATCAAGCAAAAATCACAGGAAATACGATTTCCGCCATGGGTTGCAGTTTCATTTAGGGAAAAATCAAGATGCAACTCACGGCTCAAATAAAATGACTGTCGGGCGCAAATTAGATGTCAGTCGGGGCGCAACTTGGCTATCATTTTGAGTCCCCATACTCGTTAGGGTCGCATTCATCCGCCGAGTGGAGGAACTGCGATTTTTGTACCCCTCACTAGAATGGTTACAGCAGTACTTCAGTTTGAAGACTAACTTACATAGCTAAGCAGAGAGAACATGTGGTGGAAAGACCATTTCTCCTCGTGGGAATCGTTTTGTGTTTTTGGTTGCACTGATACGGTACCCTCTTTGGGAGCTTTTTGGTGCATTCGTCTGGTCCGCGTGTGAAGTCTGTCGTAAAAAGAACGTTAGGGTTTTGCTCGTGCTTGCGGTGAAATATATGTGTGCTTTGTCTGATTTTTTGTGTTACTGCTTAAGTGCATCTCCAGTAAGAAAACATTGCTTAGAAGGTGAAAGATTACATTAATATTAGCTGTGAACGAAATCTCGCAACGTGATTCGCTGTGCTTAAGCGTGAGCGGGCAAAGTACAGTCCATGGGAATGATTTTATGCCACCGGGCTTCGGTCCCATCTCGGGGGCTTCAATATCGAAGGAGAACCGTTCAAAAATAGGAACACTCCAACCTTTCACTAATATTTAAGGCGAACGTTTTCTAGTGGTACCGATGGCGTCGTGTCAAAAAACTAAGGAATTTTCTCAAAGACTGTTTGGTCGAAAGAAAAGCTCTGATAAAGTGTCTAGACTTATTTCAAGTCCGTAAAACCGGACTTCCGTTGTGTCACAACGGTTACAACACCACCGTGAAAAAAGGAACGGTTATATATAGGACAATACACGCATCGATAATAAATAAAAAGTGCAATAGTATACGTTGACCGTATAAATCATGTATTTGTATACAGTAATACCTTGTTAACTCGAAGTAGTAGAAACCGGTAAATATTTCGATATTAGCGGATTTTAGATGTATGCAAAGTTACGCAAGTTGCCATGAATTATCGAGTTCTTTGCAAAAAAGGTGCTACTACTTACCAGCTCTTCAACGCCAGCTTGAAATTGTGCTTTTCTTCAAGGTTTCAAAGAGAAAAAAACATACAAGAGACCTTCACCCGCTTGGTGCCACGTGACGGGCCACATGGGTGTTTGACGAAGTTGATATGCCACTAGGGTCAGACCACGTTCGGAAAAAAACATCGTCTTTGTGTTAGGTGCGGCTAAACAGAAAAACTATCGAGGGACTTAGGCGCGGCAGCATCGCGCGGATCTTGCAAAATGGTCTGCGGCGGCGAAATTTTCGTTCCACTTGCAGTCAAGATTTTGAGACATCCACAGTTTGGCCCAAAAATACTTCCAAAAAAGGGGAAGCAAGCGGATGGGACGTATAGGAACTAGCTCGGTGCAGGGGAAAATTTCGACTTAGCCTCTTTTTTTAGATGTGCGATTTCGAGTTAAGAAGGTGTTATGGTACATTTAAATTGCTCGTAGAGGCGTCTATTTCGTGCGCGAAAAATTGTCCCATGGCTCCATTCTTTGTATAGGAATTGCGCCCCTGATGTTTCAGGATACATGGGGAATTCTTCCCCAATGGTTGGACGAAATGTTAGCGAAGGTTGTAAGCACATTTTACGCAGTTTTGACGTAAAAAATGTCCCGCACTTCTTTTTTTATAGATATGCATATTTTTTTGGGAACCAGTGTAGAATTCTTTCGCCCGTCTTGAAGGCCTGTCGATTGTTGAGTATAGAATAGTGTAGAGCAATACTCCTTAGCACGGAGCAATTCCAGAGATCCGTTGCCAGTGTGGTAAATTTTTTCGTCAGGCCGCCCGTGGTTACTCGCCGGCCCGACCACCTTGTGTAGCTCCTTCCTCACCTTTAACAAATGGATCACGTGGTATTTCGTTCTATGCCTAATTTTTCCTTTCATTCGCGCCACGAACACGTTTATTGACGTCCCAAGCCGTTCTGAAAAAGGCGTCAGCTCATATCTGGGTGTCATGTCAGCCAACGGAGAGAAATAATTTAATCTAGCGCAACTGCCTGTGTTCCCAGAGGTTGCGTTGTTGAAAACCAAGGAAAGTGCATAAGTCAACATGGGGCAGGCTCTTAAAAGTCGCACTGTATGCAAGTCGTTGGTATCTCCGGAGATGAAAGTGATTCAGTAGGGGTCCTAATTTTAGGGTTACGGCAACGCGACCGGGCTCAAAGATTCGGAGTGTTCCCGTTGTCTTCAAAGGGCACATGACCACTGAAGCCTCCAACCATGAACCTGAATGTTCAACGACGGACCCCGGCGATGCGGACGCATTCTCGTGGAGATATGACAGGGGTGGTAGGTAGCTTCCATAAAAAGGTGGGTACATAGTTACCCGAGATTAGTCTCGTAGGGTCTGCGAAGCATTCGTTTGGGTTGAGCTTTCTACCGAGGATTGCAGAGTTGGTAGCCCACTTTTGGATATAGTAGTCCCAAAAGGAGCAGTGATAAATGGTTTTGTCGGTTTCAGTACCACTTTCTGGCGTCACGGTGGCGTCAATGAAGGGGCGGTAGCGCACAAGTTCTGGGGGGGTGGGGGGGCGTGTAAGGATGTGTTCATGAAGTGTCACTGCAATGTCAAGTGCAAGCGTGCGCAGAGCTCAATAGGTTACCCACAAGCAGGCTGTGCTCAGGGTGTATCCAGCCGTATGTTTCGGGTTGTAGCTAGCCGTATGTTTTGGGTCAGCTGGAACACGTGGCTTGCGAGTCCGTGCTTCTCGTCGCGCGTCCCAGGCTAAGAATCGGGGTGAACCACCAACTACGTAATTTTAAAGATTACTTTAGGTGCGGACCTCTCTGCTAGTGTACTATGCCTGCATATGAGAGATTTCGTTCTCGAGAATTTAGGTCCGCGTTAACTCTAATTCCAACGACTCCGTTACACCTCCGGACGCAGGTTCCGACTCACCGCCCGAAATATAAATAATTGTTTTCGCCTTCTTGTTGGGGAAGCGGGACGACATGTCGACAACCAAAAATTTCTAAACCTTTTCTTCCAACCGACTCCAGCATGACAAATTTGCATCAGCTGCTGCGAATAGACGAAAAAAACATGCACAGACAGTGAAGCCTTCCATGTGCGTTATAGGGTAGGATTTAATGCTGGATCGCCTCGCACGGAAAGCTCGTAATACTGAATGGTTTTGTTGATATCGTTGCCAGAGTTTAAATAATTTTTATAGGGGGCTTTTGCTGGCATTGCCACCTTTGTCGTCCAGTTTCTTCGAGTCATATGTGGGAAGTTTTGTTGGTTTGTTTCAGGGTTGAAGAAAATGCGTTGTTAGTACTGTGCGAGTTGCGTTGATTGATACGGTACCGATTCAACACCGGTTCAACCACGCATGTCCCAACTCGGTTTGCGAACAGGTTCACTCAAGTAGGTGGGTAAGAGGAGTTAAAAAGATATTTCCAGCTTTAAGTGACCTTGAAGAGATATTTGGAAGCGTATATGCCCGATTTGTTAAAATGTGCGATTGTGTTCGCAAGCTGGTTTTGTATTTTAGCGTCAGGATATTTTTGAAAACCTTGATTTCTTTGGTATAGCATGTGTCAAGAACGCATTCAGTGTCAATTAAACAAACACTGCCTATTGTGATGTTTTTATTGGTGTGTTGCTTTGGATAGACATGTGTGCTTTTCGCTTCATACTTTTGAGAAGTAACACACAACTGCACCAGATGTGGCAATTTTGAAAAGATTTGCCTGTGTAAATTGCTCGTCTCAAAATTCTTGAAATTTTCGGCTGGGTAGGTGAAGCGATGGGTAGACAGAACGACGGTCATACATACAGGTGAAAATTTGGATAAACGTACTCTATCAGACTATTGTGTTAAAAATAAGAATGTAGTTCCCTCAAAGGACAGCCTTGTGATAATAAACTGGTGCAATTTTGACCTAGCTTTAGCCAATTAAATACACGACAGTGAAAAATACTGAAGGAATGTGAATTTGCCAGCCGCTGTCTCGCACAGCCAATGTATAAGGCGTAGTTTACACTACCACCGGACAGGAAATATAAACATTACTGGGCGACTTAGGAGTAGCAGTGGGCAGTGTAGCGTCCTGTCCTCATTGATCATACCAGTTAATCGATTGTAAGGGGGGTGCACTGAATGCTTTGTTTTCTGGTTAACGGATTGCCCATCTGGGGTCATTGGGTTCAGTGAAGGTTCAATGAAAAATTGATTGTTTTTTTTTATATGGGCATTAACGTGGCTCATATTGCGCACAAATAAACCGCGAAATAAAACGCTAAGTGTACGAGAAGCGTTTTGTTCTCGTGAAACGGCTTATCCTCATTTGTGAGAAATAGTTGAAATCAGGATGGTTTACAAATTTTCATGTTTAGTAACGAACATACACGAAGTTCAACCTTTAGCTTGCCAAGTCCTACAGCACAGGAACCGTCCTGAATTGCAGCGGCTATGTGGGTCATAATATCTGTAAAAGCTGTTTTAACAACAAATTTAGTCTTCTTTTTGAGTGCGACTCCAAGCAATGAGTCTCTAATATCTCGAAGGTACGCTTCAAGTTCTGCTAAGTAACTATCGCAATGCATGTTTTCTGCAAAATGCTTGAAATTCTGGCGAGTTGGTAATGATGCACCTCAAAAAACAAACTACGCGCAAATAACAGGGACAGGAACTCATGCGGAAGTGATATGTTTCTGTCGCCATTTTTTTGTGAGCAGTTTTTTTTATATATCTTTGCTACCGTTTTTTTCTGTAGTGACAGTCCCTATTTGTTATTTCTCCTAGCAGACTCTACGTAAAATTGCTAGATATAGGCCTGCGTACTGATTTGCACTAGTGTAAATTACCTGAGGGAAGGTGAAATACAAGCTGGTTTTTTAAAAGTGCCATAGCAAATTTATAGCAACCGCAGAAAGGTTACATAAATATTTGATTACTTTGGACTTGCGTTTATAAATAGAAATACTGTATCTACGACATTCTAACCGCCAAAACCTGAATAATGGCGTAAAAATGTTTCTAAAGTAAACTTCGAAGAACCTGTGTACACTGGATTGGCGCTATAACGTTTTGCATTTGTGGCATCAACCACAATTGTGTGCACCCTTCTTAACATGGCTTCGTTCTGCCGCAGACGTCTAATTATTCCTTCAGCGATGACGTGGAATTTCACTGCAACTTAGGAAACGTCAAACTTAAAGGGTAAATTGAGGTTTTGAGGTCCCGATTACACTCGTTAGGCAAGAGCATGTTTAATTTGTTGACAAATTTTCTGACACCTAGAAGTACCTCCAGAATTGCGGGAACAGCTACCGAGTACAAGTGCATCACTGAAGCAAAGCAGCAAAGAAACCCGAAGAGAAAGAGCGGCTTGCAAACAGTCAGTGGCACTCCGACCGGTATTTCAGGTGGTGTTATTACTTTAACAATTTTTTTTCAAATACGACATACCTACTGTCAAAACGTTCGGCAATAACGGTTTCTCCTAAAAGAAAATATGTGTTTCATCACCCAACCATTCTTGCGATAATACTCATCTTTAACATTAGGAGGAATCGAGCAACACAAGCTTGTTTGTGCTTCCCACGCTGAAAGCAGAACAATATACTTGGCATCACGTCGCTCGTAGCATTCTCTTTTGAAGTTTCTTTATATGTGAGTGTTCACAAAAACTATGGGATTTCGATTGCGCCATTACCATGCTTGATTAGTGGTTATTGTGTAGCTCAAGGCAGCAAAAACAAGCAGAATGCATTTGTGAACACCAACGGACAGGACCATTGTTTTAATAAAAGCAATAAAAATAATAAATTGTTCGATGGTTAGAAGTCATGCTTGTGCTGCGGAGCGCACCATGTATGGGAGTGCTGTGGAATATTTCTGATAGTTGGGGGATTTTGAACGTGCTTTAGAATCTGGTCATAAAGATGATTTTGTTTTTTGTCTCTATTAGAAACAGTGTAATGTGAAATAATATTTCGACTTCTACCGTAGCCAGCAAATGATACGGCGTTTTAGGTCATTAGCCGACGACTTAGAGATTGAATTGCCCCTGTGGGTCAAATTGTGAATTTAAGGGTAATGGTGGAAAGCACCGAGTGCCCCGTTCTTTGTACGGGCAGCTTCGCAGGGTCATAATGCTAGAATCCTACGGCTCCGGACAATCGCAGCCAGGGGTAGGGCTATTCGATGCTAATACAGCTTGAAAGCAGCCGCGTGCATGACATATTTTTGGTGGATTCCTTAACACTGCTCCAACACCAAGCAGCCGTAAAGTAGCCGACCGTTCTTCCGGACTCCAAAAATTTGGACTTTTGTTATAACCCGGACTTTCTCTAGTTACAACCGGTTGTGCTATATGCGTATTGTATATGGACAACGCATATTTTCGGCAAAATTAATCCGAAAGTTTCATATTCTGGAGAAAGATTTTCACGACAGAGCCTTCGCACGACTTTAGCATGCCGCCATTTTGAATCATAGGCAACCTGGCTAGCTTCGGATTGGATGGGGATTGGCTTGACTCCCGCCTGGGTAACAAACTTTCTTTTTGGAGGTCATAACATTGCATGTAGCCTTAGGGGAAGCAACCTCACGAGCCTGCAACAGGTCATACGTGGCCAGTTTTTTTAAACAACACTTTTTCAGGCACCAGTTGATGCTGACTCATAAGCAAACATCATCATCAGGTTTGTCTTGAACCATTTGCCACTTGTTCAGTTCAATTTAAATAAAATAAAGGATATTTTTGCGTTTTTAAGCCACTTTTTCGGACTATTTTTTGTTCTCCTTCGGAGTATTTTCCCTTTCGCACGGATAAAATATGCAGTAGCCGTACTATAAGCAGTGGCCGTCGTAAAATCGGCCTGCTACTGCATATAGTTTAAATACAGGAGCACATGCGACCCACTATGTTCTGACTATAAAAAGGTATTGGGACTGAGCCTAATTCAAAAAGTGCGTGAGGCACTACAAAGTTGATGATATACAGAAAACAAAAGCAAAAAATGACAATAACGTACCTTTGAGAGGGTCTGTTTTATAACTGTAAACTTTTTATTTCTATTTTGCTTATTTCAAATACTCGCAAATTCGTTTCCAAATTTGTGATAGACGGGCATAGAAAAAGACAATCAAAGCATCCCTAAATTGTACATGGTTCGGAATCCGCGTTAGCAAGTTCATTACCAAGAAATAACAACACGTTGCTGCGTAATTTTGAGTTTCTCGAAAGAATACTCGAGACTGTAGTAAAACCGCAGCCCTAACAACTTATTACAATGTAGGAGGAGAGATGCAATAAAACTTTATTACAAAATCATTTTTTCTCATAAAGACTTCACTAACGCCAAGCTTGAGTTCAAAACGCAGGTGTTCTTCAACGACAGATGGAGATTTAAAAAAAATGCTGCACTTATTCACGCCTGGCAGGCCATTTCATTTTCGTATTTTTGATGGAAAAGCATGATTGCAACAGTTCGCTTGGAAGGACAGTATTCATGCAGTCTTTCGCGGGGCTGCCTATGCGCATATCTTGACTGTTACACTGTTACGTATTTCGAGGCGTCGATGTTGGTTAAATTTTGCGTTCCTGGTGCAAGAGTCTTAGACGTTCCAGTCTTGCTTGTTTTGGCAGCCTAAGCATACCTGCTTCTTTAAGCATTTGTGTTGGCGAGTCCGTTTTTTTTTGTTTATGATTGGTGTTTTCCCGAGAGATGGGACAGGCATGTCGACTCGACATCTTTATTTTGACTAAGTTCTTATATAGAACCCGAAATGAAAAGAGGAAAACGTGTGTGAAGTAAAACTTCAAGGTGAACATTTTGACAAAGCTCTGTGTGATTGGGAAGTACCAAACTGAAATTTAAATATGTGAAGTTAGTATTACAAAAAAGGATTTGCCAACCTAAACAAAATTCCCAAACCAGGATAGAGTGGCATGTGCGTTGGGCAGGTCGCACGAAATTCGAAACTTTTATGGCTTCGTAACAAAACATTGCAGGTATTGCAAAAATGTTTTTCTGTGAGGCTTTGCACGCTGTCAAAACATCTAAATAAAGATTTTACATGTTCAACCAAAATATCTTCAAAAAAAGTACGTAGCTTCTGAACTGTAACTCTTCCAAAACGTTCTTATAAAATTGCCAATAGGTTGGTTCCATCTTCTCTGTATCCAGGCAAGCTACATAGTTTTATTTTTAGTAGTATTGTTCCCCTCTTTCTGATTCTTAGTGCAAATTTTATTTATACAGAAAACTTGGTTCATTTTAAAAAATGCACAGGTTTGCATGTAAGTTGACCAATTTGATAACCGAAACAAAAAGGGGCCTGCTTCGTAATTTAAACTTTCACATAGTGAAGCCAACTTTGTTCGCGAACGGACGCTTTGCAAATGTGTTGCACTATTTTTGTGGTTTGGTAGCTATATAGCTCAAAATGAGTTCCTTGTACCGACACGGCGCGAATATACTGTAGTGGTTTGGATCAAACTTCAGATTGAAACGGACGGCGAGACATGGTCGGCAAAGCTAACAAAGTATAGTGAGAGTTAGGTGAATATGCGTGCAAAAAACTAGCCGTTAATTAACTACAAAGCATTTCAACATCTAGTATATATATTTCGAACTGTACGGCTTGAGCCAGTGCACTCCCATTTTCCGGATGCATCTCTTATTGCACCTCTCACTCTTTTTGTGTGTGTCTCATGTAGACCCACTCAGATATTAAAACTTTACAGATGAGCTCCTATATTCTCAGGAGATGGATTACTTGGGGTCTCACTTCAACGAACATATTTTGATCACTTCATACGGGTTTTCTGTCTCACCAAATGCAAAAAAAATAGTTTTCTCTCTCTGTCGCACAAAATACAAATATTTTTATAGGTGGTTTATTCTGCGGTCTTAAAATGGGCAGTTTTGGAACTGGGTGCAATATCAGAAGTAGAAGAAGCCATAAATCATCCAATGGGGAGCCAGAGCTTTGAAGTTATATTCAGGGACGGCGTACTTCATTCAACCACAATTTCAACGCATTGTGATCTCCTGAATTTCCCATTCCTGCTCAGTTAGCTGTACCGGCCATTTCTGGCCTTAAGTTGCATTGAGAAGATTGCTAGTGGCCATTGTAGTATAGTGGCCATTGTAGTATACCGCCGCAATATGGCTGCAAAGTCGTCTTTAGAGTTCTATATAAGAAGATGATTGTGATGGCGATGGTGATATACAGAACCACAAAAAAGGGCCACATGTTTTTGAGCTACTGACGAAAATCAACATTGGCTTGAATTTTTGACACTTACAAAAAATAAAAGATGGGCTTTCTACATCGGGTTTTAAATTGAACCAAAGTGCGGAAGTTACCTGCAATGCAGCGCTTCTTTTATAGTGAGCAACATTTTCTACACGAAATAAAATTGGCACAAAGAATAAAAATTATGTGTAAATAATACTTAAGTGATATAACTTCCTAGTTTGTCTTGATGCAGGGAAACAGGGCCCGGCATTTTCAATTATTTTTAAGAAGGGTTTGGTTCGTAATTTGTTATTCAGAATAATTTTACTTGAGCTTAAATGCGTACGCGAGCTATTTTGACAGTATGTAATGTGTCTACAGAAGAAAACTGCGATTATAGTAGAAATATTTTGGGTTTAAAAAGCAGTAAAAGCCGAGAATTTTGCTTGAAGTGTCTAACTCACCCGCTATTCAAGCCAATTTCGGGAATTTATTTTTGTGTAGGAATTTTTTTTGAAACACGAACAGCAGATACCTTTTCCCTTGCGGTGAAAATGCTGTATATAAAATTTTCTATAAAAATACAGATCTTGACCGGACATGCTTGTCCGATATCTAGTGCACATACCGTAAAAACTGAACGGCATGGCTGTGTGCTGAATTCCTTTTAGTTTCGCGATATATTTTTACGTGAACCAAAAAATGTTCACGTATTCAAGAATGACGTCACGTACGCCTTGTAGGAAAAAAAAATTTAATTGCAGAAGCTGCTAGCTCTAGGCATTGCATGGGAAACAACAAGTTCCAGAGATATCTACGTTTGTATCCTAAGATGCAAGGCGCGCGAGCGATACTGTGGCCCCCACGGAGCGTTTCCGTACGAAGCTGCTCATTTTAAATCTATGCTTCACGAGCACGAAAGGTTATTAAAAACAGAAATACTAGCAAGCAGTTTCTTTAATTGCCATATCCCATTAGAGACAAAGGCTCTATGCGCTTGTGTGGCTTAAAGTGTGACCGTGAAACGTTGCCAATACGAGATATTTGAGCGAGGACTCAGTTTTATTAACCAAAATGTCTAATCTGTAATCTCTCGGCCGGGGTGGACAATGTTGCTTCTTTCAAAGACAGAGAGAGAGAGAGAGAGAGAGAGAGAGAGAGAGAGAGAGAGAGAGAGAGAGAGAGAGAGAGAGAGAGAGAGAGGTGTTTGTTCAGGAAGAAATAGTTGTTTGTTGTACAAAAATTCGGTAAAGAGATGGCAGGGAGCTCAAAGGTGAAACCTGAGTCTACGGCACTAGATGCATCAGCTCCTTCTCTTGCCCTCTGAATCAGTTCGTGCTGATCTTGCGGTAACGAGATGATGAAACGTACCTCCCATGCATTGAAGAAGTGGAATACGTTATGTTTGACTTGTTCTCTCCTGGCCATACCCTTGGACATGGCCAGGCTGCGCGCAAGAGGGTGAATGTTTCCCCTATTTTAGCACAGTTCTAACTTAATGTCTTATGTTCCCATCGAACACCTTAACGCACATGCATTTTTAGATAGGTGTGTTGGTTTTTTATTCACAGAGTTTATAATTCTTCGGAATTGAGACATCGTTGTAGCAAACGGGAAAGATTTTGTTCCTAAGCGTAGGACGAGGATTCGGTCCTAACGTTTTTCGAAGAGTGCAGTGTGGTCTTCGTGGTCATAAGAAGCATGGTATATGAGTTTGTGTGCCGTTGCATACTGAATCGTTCGCTTTCAGACAATCGGATCGGGCCGTCCAGATACGTTTTTAACATTCAACATTATGTGTGGGAATGATTATGCGACGGAAGCGCTTGGTATTCTGCCTCCAGGACACTGTATAATGTCCTTTGTCAGTCTGTAATTATGTTATGCTATTATATGATATATCCGCTATTGGGATTGCAAAAAGGAAGGCGCCAACTTTCACTTTTTTGTTCATGTGTGTTGGAGGGTCATGCAGTCACAAAGATTGCCAGAGTAGTCAAATACGACAATTGGGGCCTCGTCCTGTCGTACATCCTGGAGTCGTTGTATATAGTGATCTCATGATATTGAAACTTCCCCCAAATGAGCTTGAGCCTTCAACAATGCCCCATCTTTATAGGATTGTATCCATATTTCTGGTAGAGGAAGACTTTCAAGCGGGGTCTCTGGATCGGTGCCATGTCTATCATGGCGTGCAGTTGTTTCCTTTCAAAGGGGGGGGGGGGTGCCCACTGTTTCTTTTCGGTTTTGGTGGCATGTTTGGTCGTGCCTGTGTATTTTCAAACGGGTAAGAAGGCCCCTCCCGATTATGTGGTTACATCCGCTTTCTTGATGCTAAGGAATTGCATTGTTTCTCCGATTTATTCTGGTCATAATATGTGGTTGCGTGAGTGTTATCGTTCCTTTTCTCTGTTTCTTGCTCTATCTTAGTTGGACGTTTCGCACTCTGGCAATAATTGGTTAAATATTTTCTGTTTTTCATGATTGTGGCTTGGGAACTACAACTCCCCGCTTGTCTAGAACCCCACCCAGCATTATTGAGAGACTGTTCTCCGGGAGGATATTCCTAGTTTGTTTTAGGGTGATTTCTAACTTTGCCGCGTGGCACCACCACTCGTTTACCAATTCCAGCTTTCAAAGGAGACATAACCGTGGGAATATTGAAAAGTATTTTGAGAACTTATCTGATTATACGCTATATAGTGGGCTGTATTTTAGCTAGTTTAGGCGTAAAATCAATTCATTTCTTGATTTTTGTTACCGGCGTTAATCCTTTGAAACCTGATTTAGTTAGCTCACCCACTGTTGGTACCGGCTAAGTCCGGATGGCTAACGCAGTGCCGTGGCTCAGTGGGTACGGCGTTGCACTGCTGAGCTCAAGGCCGCTGGTTCAATTCGCGGTTGGCGTCGTTGTTTTCTGATTGAAGCAGAAACCAAGAACGTCAGAGTGTAGATATTTCGGAGCAAGCAAAGATCCTGAAGAAGTCAAAATTCTTACGGAGGCTTCCGCGACGACATGTCTCGTACCCCCGAGTAGCCTCCCGGCATGGATTACTGGGAATTTGTATTTTTTATCTTCATGTTGAAAGCCGCTTTGATGGGATGACGTAAGTTGCGAGAACGGCTGGAAACCGTCTCTGCCGAGCACGCAGCCACCGACTAGGCATTAGACGAACTCCACAGCTCAGGCGCGTCACCTTCTTCGAACGCGTGTCCTTTCTTTCGTATCCTGTGTTGTAGCATGGTCCCACTTTCCAAACTCCTTTAGTCGAAACCACAAATGACAGGTTCAACGGAGCCCTCGAATCTTGCTGCCTCAGTCACAGCTTCCGGATGGCCGCGGTGACGTATTTCAGTGGACGCCTGATGAGCTCGGCTGATAGCGGATGGTAGGAGCCACGGGGGAACAGAAAAATGAGCCTAACAGCGCTATCGCGTTCATGATCATTTCAGAGAGCTTGATTTACCATTAGCATAATGAGCATTCAATCTGAGCTCGCACGTATAGGTGATGCCAAGTACTTACGAATACTTGCTGTGGAAACAGGGGAACTAAAATGCTATGTGAGAACTGTGGCCATTCACTTTTCTTGTTGTTGTTAATGCTGATTTGTTTACATTCCGTAACCTGTGCCAAACAAAACGACAGATTCATATCGTTTCTAGTGCTTTATTTATGGCAAGATGATTTTCTTGGGATTTATTTCCTGAGAAATTACGCAATCTTAAAAAGACTCATGTTAACGTCGATCTGAAAGTGTATTTACCTGACAAAAATTAGGAGCATGAAAGAGCCCTGTAGAACACCGCAGGTAACGAAATACTCGGCCATCAAACAAATGTTTGGTGGGACCAATATGCTGGTTTTTAATCCACTGCGTAAGCAGCCATTGCGAAATGTACATTTTCATTTTTGAAAGTTTCTTATGTTGACCCTCAACAACAGTTTCCTAAAGTCCAATAGGATAAGGTGTACCCAGATTTGGTTGTCGCACATAAATATAAATCTGCAGCCAGTTCTTACAGTTGCTTAACTATCAAGGCCTCCTATTGAAACAATGTTGGTAAAGAGAAGTAATGCACACCTGTTGGACGCATACATAAATATGCTGTATTAAAATATGTTGAAGTGGTTTTCTGTAATGGCAATAGATACGGGATGAAGTTAGTTACGTCACCTTTTGGGCCTGATTTATGTATCGATGTAACTTTGGACTTTGTTCATTCAGTAGGTATGCTACAAGTTAAGGATTTCAAATTATGCACAGGCATTTATCCATCCTCTCCGCACATCCATTAGAAAACAAACTTGGTATGTCACTTGGCCTGGAGCATTTTTAGGTTTGAGAAGCAAATGAAGGCTGACCTGTTCGGTGTAAAGTCTCAGTTCCAAAGGCGCTTTGTTCGAAAAGTCAATTTGTGATTCATTGCCGTCATCAATCGTGATAACAGATTCAAGGTACTCATTGAGAGGAGAATACGACATAAGGCGATCTTAAAAATGACCTGTGGTCTTGCTCGTTTTTTTATTTATAGGTGGCCGTATTATTTTCGCAGGGAAATCTATGTAGTAATACCTCAACAAGGTTGCAATGCGCACAGCTTTTTCTGGTCCAAGTGAGGTGTGCAGATTCACCCGTCTACGCCCCGGGGTTCTTCCAACCCACGAGGACGGCCAGCCAATTTCGCCTGTAGCATGACCTAAAGAGAACACGAAGAGTTCACGCAATGTCTCAGTGGGGCAAACTGCATCTGGTTATGTCGCTCCAATAAACAGTGTCTCCGAGTTATTGTTCGTAAATACCCTTTTTTATAGCGCGTGTACAGTGGGTCGACTAACAAAGATGCGGGCTTCCCTCGCATGTTGACGTCGCCTTGTAACCTCGTGTGCTGGAGTCCTTTTGTTGCAATACCCAAGACGGCTGGGAAGAGTGACCCAGCACAATTGAATGTTAAAGCTTACCGAGAAAATGGTGTAAAGCCCTCATGTTTGCCATTGTCATTCTTTATGTTAAGAGAACACCACAAGTGTGGTATCAGGATGTCGAACAACAGCAAAATTGGGACTTTTAAAGAGAAACCATCTGAATTGGTTGGCATGAGGGCGCATCCCTCACTCACGAACAAAAGCTGACTTCGTTCTCCGGACCGCTAACTAGTGGTATATCTTCGACGTCCACAAACCTTTTTCTCTCGGCTGGATTGTGAGCGTGCGAACGTTGCTGACACGCATTGGGGGGGGGGGTGGTTCAGTGCGATTCGTTACTGCCTGTGCTGTTTACTTGCTGCTGGAACTAACACCTAGTTTTCTATATTTTCTAAAAAATGAATGCCTCCAACCTGTCTTCAAACAAGGCAAAAAAGACTAATGCGAATATTATAGGCCCAATACTATATTGTGCTGCGGGGCCTGTATACTAGAGAAAGCATTTACAGGCGCGTGATCTCATTTTGCGAGGAATTTTAGCTTCTGTGGAATGCACAACATGCTTTCGTACAGAAAGAAGTGCCATTACATTATTAGAGGACTTCGCGGATTGTGTAAACGAAGTAATTGATACTTTTACTATAGCCATTGGAATATTTATAGACCTTAAGAAAGCATTCCATACCATTGACTATAGTATTATCATTAACAAATTATCGTTGATGGGATTTCGCGGCATATGTACAAATTTGTTTAAAGATTACTTTGAACACCGTTACCAACTTGTTACAATCAACAATACTGATAGTAACCTGTTACATCTCTGATAAGGAGTGCCTCAGGGCTCTATTCCCCGACGATTATTTTTAACAGACGTCAATGATATTGTCACAGGACAACTATGAGGCCACTACCCCATGCTGCCATTCCTCACCACAGAAGACGATGAGGACGACGAAGAAGTGGCTCGGTCCCAGCGCGCGGTGTTATGGCGGCATTGTAAATGCTGTAAATAGATTGTTCCTCATCATTGAACCATCGTTCTCGTCATTGGCTCTGCCGCTGCGTTACATTTGTTGGAGAGTGCGTGTCGTCATCCCCGTCCTGGCCCAGCTTCGCAACTCATCGGCATCGGTGGAATCATCGAGGGTGCGTGAACCACTTCGGGCAGCCCCAGCCCCGCCGCTACAACAACTCGACGACGTCCACCCGCCCTGAGTCCCCAGCCCGTTACGGGCAGATCCGACGACGACGTTTGACCAGACGACGACGACGACGTGTCCCCAGCCCTGTGGTCCGACGTGGTAGCAAGCCCTCACCGGTTCGTCATTCCTTTCTGGACGTCGCTGCTGCGGGCTGGATCTCACCAAACCCATTCCTTACATCCGTGGTGGCAAGAGCTTTACTGTATATTCTCATCACATCGTTCACCTTCACCGAGCTCATCATGCTACTGCGGCCTCGAGCGGGACGGTCGCCTACGAGGAAAGGGGTATGCTACGCCATCGAAGAAGATGAAGACAGCAGCCGCACGTGGCGTCACGCACAAGCATATGCGACGAAAGCGCAGCTGAGTGGGGCACGCTGCCTGGCATGTGTTTTCGCACATTGCTCATATGCGTCTCTGTCCTCCCTGCTTTGCAGCTTTGACCGTAACGGTCGCGCTTGACCGGGGGGTAATATCACAGGACACCCAGGCGGCCAATGCCCATGCTGCCAAGGCTCATTACATAAGACGACGAGGACGACGAAGTGGTTTGGGTCCACGCGCGCTGTTATGGCAGCATTGTAAGTTCTGTGAACAAATAGTTCATCCTCAATCAGTCATCGTTCGAGCTATTGGCTCTGCAGCCAGGTTACAATATCTCAGAAGTTAACCTGCATTGGAAGATCTATCAAAACGGTGATGATAAAGCCCTTGTATTAGCGGGAGAAAAGGTATCCCAGGGAGCATCATTTTATGCAAAAGATATAAAGTAGTGGCCTGGTTTGAAGATAATCACATCTATTATAACAAAGCAAAACCCAGCTTATTTGTTTTCACACTCCGCATAGAAAAGATGAACTATCTGTCCCTTTGTATTTACATAATAATCAATGTAGAGATTGCCAATGTGCCAGTGAGAATTATTTCGAGAAAATTAAAGTACCTAAGCCTACGATTCGATTATTCGTTTTCATGGACAAGCCATTGAACACCTCGCTAGTTGACTAAGGTTAGTGCATCAATATATAAAATCAGATCTGTATGCGGCGGGAAATTGCGTAAAAGTGTCTACAAAACTATAGGGGAATCGATATTGCGGTATGCTGTCTCAATATATATCAGCCTCTCCGTATAAACTAAGCATATTGAACAAAATACTGCACAGGATAACCAAACTCTCGAATGAGACAACGAAGCTTATGGCAGCACACTCAGCTTTCAACGTACCGCAGCTATATTGGTCTGTAACACTTACAAAAAACTACCTCTCGAATGACTTTAAAATAAAAAATGAGAAAATCCGAAACCTTCGCAAAATTGAACTGTATAAAATTCCAAAATTTTACACAAACTAGGGAAAAAGACAAGAGCATTTCATTTGCCATGTTACTTCAATAAATTGCCGGATGACGAGCAAGCAGTCTCTATGAACGACGATCGAGTGTCAATCCATGCCTGGAATTCGGGAAATATAGCATATACAGCGCGACTGATGAAGAAAATATTGTGTATGCGCATGTATACGTGGGTACGTATATAATTATGTGTGTGTGTTTGTACAGGAAGAAACGCCGGCAGTCTACAACGCCAAAGAAGGCATATTGGAACAATTAGGCTATTTTTTACCTTTGTTGACGTTACATTATTTTTTTATTATTATTAATAACGTGAGAAAGAAAGAAAGAAAAACACGCGCCCAGAGTGGGGAGCGAACCCACGCCTTTCGATTTCTTCGGCATTTCTTCATGTATTTTCTAACCAGCCCCTCATTTCCAAACCCTATTATCGTGTGTGTGTTTGTATATATACATATATATGTATGTGTGTATGCAGGCGTACATGTATGTATATTTATAAGATACGGTCTTTTCGTGTGGGCTATTATCACTTTGACACTACTGTAGGTTCAGCTACGCATATAGTGCCAGGTATAGAATTCTACACGTGTGTGGTTTTTACATGGTACCTGTCGCACTCTAAATATATATGGTAGTCCCGGTTCGCTCAATAATATTCCCGGCTTGCTTATCATGTATTAGGTGTTTTTTGTTAATATATATATATATAAAAGTATAGAATGAGTGTGTTTGTTTTTCGGGGCATGACTACTGTTTCACGCCAATTATCTCGTTGTCTTCCCGCAACCAAAAAGGTAAAATCTCAAAACAAATTGTCATTGCTGATTCTGTACCCTAGGAAAATCTCTACAAAAGCCAATATTTTACCAATGGGCGACTGAGGCCAAACAGCGGAGGTCTTTCATTATTTTGTCAAAATAATGTGTGTTTCAAACGAGCCAGTATATTGCGCCAGGTGTGTACAGGGATTTTCGGGCTTCCAGCTATCTGTGATCCGAGTGTCGCCCCTCTGGGATGCGAAAGCCCAAGAACCACGTGGCATGACAGGTGCTTAAAGAAAGATGCCCCAAACAACAGTTGCTCATTGTAATTATTTCAAATAAATGTTTCGTCGTACATAGAGCCTAATTAGCCACAGGCTAACGCCGTTACCAAATTAATTCAAAACGCGTAACACCAGGCCAAACGGCGGAGTGTCGCTAACTCAATTGTAACATTTGGCAGCCCCAAACTCCCATTTGCAGCGATATGACGTGGTTCAGCAAACTTGGTTGTCCAGGCGGCAGTTTACACTCATCTAGGAACTCAATGAGGATATGCAAGCGGTTAAGTGGAGTGTTCTTAGCCAATAAATATTTATTTTCGTGTCCCCATGTCACGTCGTAGCCAATGGAAACTGGGGTTGTTCGGCTAGTGCAACTGCTTACGCACGCAATGTCTGCAAGTTGGACGAGGGAATTGTTGGTGACATCACAGTCATAAGAACATGGCTTATGCACGGGTTTCGAGGAATTCTCTATCTAGCAAGCTGAACGTTAGAACGTCATGTGCTGGGTGCTGAATTTTCAATGTCTTTTATTAGCTCATTGGCGAACAAAGAATGCTTCAGGGTATTGTCAGCCAATGACTTACTTAGGGCGAAACATTTACAGCGATCAAATGCACAAGGAAGTGAAGTAACACTACCATTGTTATACTGATTAAGAACTAGCTCCAAAAATGAATCATTCTGAATTCATAAGTCGTTTCGCAGCCTAAACATCCGAGCTGATAAAAGCTGCTAGCGTAAAAAGGTCGATTTTTGTATTTTCTAAATAGGAATAGAAGTTTAAAGCGCAAGTAGAGGAACAGATAAACAGAAAATTTAAATGAAGAAATAAAATTGCCTAGTTCACACCTAAATATAATATTTTAGGTTAAGTCGACAAATAGACTGGAGAAGCTATCGTTGAATTTCGCCTGTAAGCGTCCACGGTTGCCCTTTTTGGCACGCCTAGTTCAGCCACATGACGCACATGAATTTAATTTTTGAGAGCCACTAATATTAAAACAATGCTTTGGCTTGCATGAATTAAATGCGCGTGCATAAAATTATAAAAAGATCTACTTAAGGGCATTAAGAAGATCAGAGAAAGGTTTACCGAAAGCGTAGAATCGAAAATATGTATGCTAAAATAGGTGTTTTGAAATAACGGAAAAAATAATCAAACGAGGGGTTTAATGATTGTTTTATATTTTCTAGCGCAAATAGTTCAACAACCTGTAAGGTCAAACTCCTCAAAAACTGATTTATAAATGCCAGTAAAACGTAGAAAATAAAAACGAATTTCGGTCTCACGAAGCAGACAACGAGACGTTTTGTGGGTTGAAAAAAATTGGATTTCGCGAAAGTGCAGTTTGTTCAAATTCTCAGAGCGGAAGGAGAGCAGGCACACACAGTCTGCAGGCAGTGAACGAGCCATCTTTAGCAGTCGATAATTGCCAGTTTACTTCAAAATAGTTACATCTGAGAACTGCCGAAACATGTTCTGAACAAACACGTTTGAGACAACGGTGCCCACTTAAACTTCAGGAGACGCAGTAGTTGTTTTCCTAATCCTGTCAGACGAGCCGGATGAGGCTGAATGTACAAACGATGCGTCATAGACAAGCACATTACAAACTGTAACCCCTAATTTTGCAACACAACCAACCAGGATGGAGAAGCTTTCCTTTTAAAATGCAAGCAAGTTTCGGCGACTTTGGCTAGGAACTGTCGGTTGGCTGTTGGAAACGAGGACATACTGGTTTCATCCTCAACATCATGAGTCTGCTCAGGTCCACTGCAGGACAAAGGCATCTCGCATTGACCTCCAACCACTCCTGCCATGCGCTTATCGAGTCCACTGTTTAGCCCCGAAGTTATTTATTTCATCCCTCTCTAGAGTTATTGGCGGTCCCCTTCTTTTTGACCCATCTATTGGTATCCACTCTGTTACCCTACTTAACTACCGGTTGTGGGTTCGTCTCACTACGTGGCCAAACCAAGTTCATTTCTTGTTTTTATTTTAACTATCAATCTTGACTCTGTTATCTACTCTAGGTAGTTCATTTCTTGTCCCTGAGTACTATTCCGATCAATATTTGTTCCGTGGGCCGTGGAAGCGACCCAAGTTTGCTTTGTGGTTGTTTAGTAAGGCGCGAAGTTTCAGGTCTGTATGTCATCACCAGCCGTATGCACTGGTTGCAGATTTTTTAGTGACAGAAATAGCTTATTTTCCATCATTTTCCGATGGCTCTCTACCGCATACCTAACCTAAGCTAGATTTATCTCTCGTGGTTGGGGTCAGTATGAAACATCTGTCCGAGGTAGTTATACTCTCTACATGCTCAAGTTAGGCGCACAGTTGACAGCCTGGATTACTGTCCACCCGCAGAGAAGGCTGAGTTTAGGAAAGGGTACTCAATCATAGATCACATCCATGTCATCATCGAAGTGATAAAAACATCTTCAGAGTCAACTACACCCCATTACATGGCATTTGTAGATTACAAGATACCGTTATTCGGTAATCAGCATAGCCATTTAAAAGCACTAAAAGACCAGAAAATAGAGGTAACGTGCATTAAGCGGGCAGAACCAATGAATGCACGGTCAGGATAACTCTCCACAAGCAAAGCGATAAATTTCCAATCCAAAAGGGAGAACTACTGGGAGGCATAACCTGACAAAACTATTCACTGCATGCCTGGAGGGTGTATTTAGTAAGCTTGACTGGGAAACATAGCATTTAACATAAACGGGAAAAAAAATTTGCCATTTGAACTTTGTAGACGACATAGTATTACTGAGTGGGAGTAAGGAATACTCTGGTTGACCTGATGGATAACGCAGGAATGTTGAAGACGATCCTCATAAAAATACCCTACGCTACAAGTACTGACTACAAACAAGAATACGCAGGGCTTTATGTCGGGAGGTAATGTTCGGAAACCTTGTCCACCTTCCTTCTAGCATTCCCGCAATCTTCTATACGCTGTACAAAATATTTTATTGTGCCTTAACAAAAATTAGGGACAAATCAAGGTACACTGGTGGTGTAATAAAGACGGGCGAGTGTGTATAGTTCCGCGTGTGCGTATGCGCGTGTGCACGTGTGCCCGTGCGTGTGTGCCTGCGTGCGTTCGTGCTTGCGTGGGTGCGCGCATGCGTGCATACGTGTGCGTGCGTGCGTGTGCGTTTGTGAGAGAAGACAAAGGCAGAGAGAGAGAGACAAATAGCGAAAGAACTATTTAGTGGCCCAAGAGTTTCCCAGAGGGTCGGCAGCCGAGTGCAGCTTGGACACGATGGCGCCGTCTGCCGCCCGGAAATTTGTGGAGGTGACTTCCTTGGCGGGTGCCACTGCACCGGAGGATCCTCCAGATCAACACATTCGCGAGAGCCGTCTGGAGGTCTTTGTTGGGGTTCTGAAGTGCGGCCTCCCAGTCCGATTCATAGCGAAATAAATTGCGGGTCTGCATCGTTGGGCACTCACATAATATGTGTGCTCACCCACCAGACAACTCGGCTTTGTGTATTCACCACTGCACTAGCAGCGCACTCGAATTAAGTAGATAACAATGCTTGGAAGGACCGCAAAGAATTATGAGCGCTACTTTCATATAGTAGAACGGTCCGCAGTTTTCCCGCACTAATAGGAACTCGCCTAAATGAAGCAGCAACCCGAAAGAATTGGGCCCGCAGGGTAATAATGACAAGCCAAGCTTTTAAAAATGCTTGACGATTTCGATACTCCCCAAAACAAATTTTCTGTCGAGCGCGAACAGTAGTTTTCTGGGTCAAGGGGCATAGCTGCCGTGTTTCAGGAATTCACCGCGTGATTAGCGAACCAATCGATTCGCGAGCTTCTCTGTCGTTATATTGAAGCGCGTCACTTCTGCAAAACGTCCTTCTGCCTCACGCTGTCGTTACCCTTGCTGAAAGCTGCATCTGCGTTCCGTTTCTCACCTTCTGCGGCACACTTCAAGTTCTTCCCCAGCAAATTTCTTACGACACTTTCCCGTTGGACACTTACAACGTTCTGACAATCAACTACAGAGCCCTGGGAGATTTAACTCCCGCAGGGCCGGTGGAACTACAAGCATAATGAATGAAGAAAATGATGGCATCTCACCTCTCAACGGATCACACTGCCGATCCCTATCGTCTTCTGGCTTTTAACAAAGATATCTTTGACTTAGACAGCCGTCCTCACCAGCCGCTGCAGGTTTCGCCAATTAGGATCATGCCACAAACTGTGCAGCAAGGATGTAGTGGAAAATGTTTTTAGACGGTGGGAGCCCCCCTTCCGGTAGCGTTGGCGCTTCTACCTGTTATTGGGATATCTGAACAAAAGCAGAAAGAACGATGTTTACCCGCTGCTAGGTTTTGATACTTCTCGTAATTGTCTGCATGGGCTTGATATTCATCGCCCATTGATCTGTTTCTTGGCAACTGGCAGATCGCCACGTATGAACAGAAGTACAAAAAGACGGCTTTTGGGACCCCAGATATCCTCTAGGAATTAGAAGCCCTTCCATGTGGCCACTGCAATGACCCAGCCACAGTTGGGTCAACGCCTCTTAGGAAACAAAACACAAGTGCACTTTCCTGGATTGAATTTAAAACCATTGCTATCTGCCCAGCCAGATAGCTTGTTAACACAAAGCTGGACTTGGCGGTCACAGACCGAAAAGTTGCAGGATTTAAAGGACAGCTGAACGTCGTCTACATAGATTGAACAGGAAATCGACGGTGACAGCGCCTTCCTAATGGAATTCATTTTCACAAGAAAAAGAGTGCAACCTAAAACTCCACATTACGGCACTCCATTTTTCTGCACATGAACCCTAGAGAGTGCAGTTCCAACTCGCACGCAAAACGTTCTTTCAGGCATGTAACTTTCAAAAGTGTTCATCATGTTACCCGATACAGCAAAGGTCTTCAAATCACTGAGGATATCATAACTCCAAGCAGTATCATACGCCTTTTCAAGATCAAAACATACTGTCATACAGTACTGCTTGTATGTTTTATATACGTATTTAACGCAACGAGTGTATTCTTAGTAGATAGCCCCGCCCTGAAGCCTGCCTAGCAGCTCTCGAGAAGATCATTGTACTCTAAGAAGTACACCAGTCTCCATTTATCGTATTCTGGAAGAGCTTGCACTGGCAGCTTGTCAGAAAAATGGGATGATAACTGGCAGGAGAGGAAGGTTCCTTCCCTTCTTTTAGGAAAGCCACTACTATGGCCTCCATCCAAGAGCGTGGAATGTGCTCTGAAAGCCACATTCTGTTGTATAGTTGTAGGAGTGATCAAGAGTGTCTGAGTGTAAGTGTTGTATCATGGTGTATGTAATCTTATCTGCACCTGCAGCTGAAGGTTTACATGTGGTCAGAGCGGCCTTCAGCTCATGAATTTAAAACAGACAATTGTAGGAAATTTTCGAATTGTTGCTTTGACGCAGGGACTTCTTTTCTGCAGATGGTTTGTGTTTAATGAAAGTGTTTGTGTAGTGCGCTGAACTGGACACGTGTTCGAAGTGTTGTGCAAGTGTGTTAGCCTGGTCTTCAAGTGTGTCCTCTGTTGTGCTAACCAGGGGCAGGCTGTGTGTCTTTTGTCATTTGAGCTTACGTATATGTGGCCAGACTTTGTGCGTGTCCATGTATGAATTATTGGATGTCAAGAAGGTGTGCCAACTCTCTCACTTTGCCTCACGGCGCACACGTTGTCCTAACGCCTTGGCCCGTTTGAAGAAAATGAGGTTACACGACAAGGAGTACCACGGAGAATACCCCACGCCTTGTTCTGGGCCTCTCGCGCCCGCCTACAGTCCTCATTCCACCAAGGCCTCCACTTGTTGCGGGGGGCACCAAAGTTGTGAGGAATGTACTTTTAAGCGCCGTCGAGGATGTTCGCCGTGAGAAGTTGGGTAGCTTCTTCAAAGTATAGGTGTCCTATGGATGTGTGGTTTAGTTTAGATGTCTCTGTAAATGTATCCCAGATATGAAGCTGTTATGGGAAGATGGACTGCATGGCCTTTAACCTATATATGTTAGTGAGGTGGGGAAGTGGTCACTATCATATGGGTCAGTGCCCACACCCCACTCGAGAAGAGGAAAGAGAACTGCAGAGCCAATAGCCATCAAGATATGACTGTTGGTTGTGTCCTATATTAACGTATATGGGCCTATTTCTGTTTTACGAGGCATGCTCCTGAAGATGTAAGGAATTTCTCTATCAGGCGACCTCGGGCATCCGTGCGAGAAGAGCCCCAAAGAGAGTTGTGCGCATTAGGGTCACCTGTTAGGATGTATAGTTCGGGCAGCTGGTCGGCCAGCGCCTCGAAGTCAGAGCTCGAAAGTGCGAAATCAGAATGAATGTAAATATACCACAGCGTTATCAACCTATTAAATATTATTGTGCGGATTGTTACAGCCTCAAAGACGGTTTTCAAAGTGATAGGGTGGCATGCTAAGGATTTCCGGGCGATTATGGCCACACCACTGGAAGAGTGTGTGCAGCCAGCCCTATTCTTTCTGAATACCATATAGCTATTATGAAATTTCTATGATCCGAATTGAAATGTGTTTCTTGTACACACTGGCTGATTAGCACACTTGGCTGATTAGCATGCACAATCTCGAAGAGGTCGTCAAGATTATTCAGAAGGCCTCTGGAGTTTCATTGAACAACATTTTTTCTTACCATTATTAAGTGTTCAAAGGTACTAGAGTGTGACTATTTATGTAAGGTGTTTCGGGGCTTGGACTCTTGGAAGGGGTTTTTTGACCTTCTCTACTTACCTGGATGTCATAGCCCGTTCCTTTCGCTCCAAAGAAAGCCGGAAGAGCTCGACGTCTATGTCGTCATCTGAACGAAAGGGGGTGCCCAGCGGACTGGGACCCCTTTACTTGGTACCTTTTCGGGTGTTCTTTGCCTGCGCTGACAGTGCCGTTGGCGTGGGGGGCACCACAGATGAAACTAGCTAGTGACTGTGTCGGCGAGAGGGTCGCTGCAGCTGCCTCCATCTCCATGTTCTCCGTGCCCTTGCGTAAGCTGTGGGCTGGTGGAAAGGAAGCAATGAATGCAGCGGCACCCCCAACCGACGTGGTTGCCACCACAACCGCTGCTCCCTCTGCAAGCGGCGTGGTGACGGGTTGGGCTGCCTGATTCAACCCAGCGGGGGCGGTGGTGGTACCAGGTCAAACTCGTTGAACTGGGTCCCCGTGGCAACCAGAAGCCGCTCCACCACCCGGCGAGCTGCGTCGGCATACCTACACAGGGGGAAAGAGGCGAACCTCTTTCGCGCCCCTGGGAAGGTAAAGTTCTCAGTGACGTTAACCTTGATCATCTCCTTCTCCTGTTGTAACTTCCCACATTTTCTAGAGAAGGCGGCATGTGGTCCCTGGAAGTAGGTGCAAATGAGGGTTGCAGATCATGCTGGGCGCACTTTTTGCAGCACAGATGGCCAAGGCAGGAGAAGGTTCTGTGCCCAGACCTCTGACCCTTAAAACAGCGCCGCGGTTTAGGGATGTATGGCCGAACTAAGCATCGAATGCATCCTGCGTTAATAAATTCTAAAGTGTTGACCGATCAAAAATTAAGGTCACGTGTTTGGTAGGAATTTTTTTGTCTTCTCTGCGTATTGTTTTGCGCCTCACTGCTGTTACACCCTGACTTTTGAGGGCCTGCAGCAGATTGGCTTCAGTTTTATTCATGAGGTCAGGATGATGCCCTATGAGCTGTTAATGGTTTGGTGGGGCGTGACCGTGATGCCAAGATCTGCAATGCGTGTCTGGGTGAGGAGATGTGTTGCCTGCTGCTGGGTATGGACTTCGACCAACAATTCTACGGTTTTCTGTTTCTTTGCTTTGTATGGTTTTCCTTTTATACCTTCTATGAACTTTGTGTCCAAAAAGACGGACAGAGAGGGTACAGACTTTTCTTTTTAAAGATATTCAGTGACCAGGAAGCGGGGAACGTTGGCTGACTTTGCTATTGAGGTTGTTGGTAAGGACGGAAATAATACTTCGTTGCTGCCCCTTTTCAGGAACGGTTGACGTTGGGGGGTGGAAAAGAAATATACCATACGGCATTGTACAAAAACAGGGAGACGGAGGTACTTTCTTCGTGAGCCTTACCCTGATAGCTGAAGAGGTCCCAGAGTTCCCTGTCTGGTAAACCTACAGGAAGCCCATCCGCCGGAGATTGACCTGGGCTCCGTCGGCCACCGTGTGAGGGTTCTACCCTTCACGTTAAAAACACATCACGACGGTTGGTGACAGCTTATGCTGGGGGGCTGGGGGTCCGCGGTGTTGCCAATGCCGTCACCAAGATTACTCAAGGTGCCCCGTGCGGGGCACGCTGTCGTTTTATTTTACTTCTTTGTGGGTTTTGGCGGTAGGGATTCACATAGTTTTGTATGCCGGTTCGGAATAGGGCATTCGAGATACGATCGTTTTCGCAAAGCAACATTTCCGAGAACTAGTGGAACCGTTAAATAGGGAAATCATCTATCGGGTGAGCGATGCGAATATCGCTTGTACTGTTTTCCTGCAGTCCATAGGAGAATGCCATGATGCAGCCTCTCCTTTACAACCTGCAAGTAAAAGAACCAAAAATGTGCGAAAAGCCTGGGTGGAATCAGATCTGTATAAATGCATAAAAAAGAAAAATACAATATTACACAATTTTATAAAAACGAAGGATCCCGAAATAAGCAAGGCCTACGAAAAGTTTAGAAACAAGCTACAGAGCGATTTAGAAAGAGCGAAAAGCAAATAATACGAACGGCTATTTCTCCACATACGAGGCCAGCTCAAGTACGTCTGGGACACTGTTAACAAAATAACAAGTAGAAAAACAATAACACAGCCGCAATTCACGCATTTAAATGGAGAGCCGGTAGTGAGCCTTCAGCTAGCCAACTGTATGAATACTCATTTTATTGATGCTGGTGCGCACCCAACACCCACTGATAACGGCGGCCGCGGTGCGACTGGCATTCCACGATTGTCCAGTTCTATCTTTTCTGAACCTACGAACGATACCGAAGTACGGGACCTTATGGGAAAAATAAATAATCATGCAGCGGCAGGAGTTGACGGGTTTTTATCGAGTGTGATTAGGCGCGTGGCACTAAAACTAAGTGACATGTTAGCGTACATTATTATTCTATGTCTGTCCACCGGTGATTTTCCTGAGGAACCTAAAGTTGCTAGAGTGACGCCGATTCATAAAGGGGGAGCACGCGACAACGTATCAAATTACAGACCAATATCTGTCCTGACAGTTTTTTCCAAGGTATTTGAGGAAGTTAATTATAATAGGCTATCGACCTTCTTTCCTAAACACAATGTATTTTCCAAGTATCAATATGGTTTCCAAAAATTTAAATCAATAGAGCAAGCAATACTGTACATAAAGATAAAGTAATTGCAAAGGTTGAAAACGGGCAGTTTACAATTGGACTGTGTTTTTACGTTTAAAAAGTATTTGATTCGATAGATCATAATATTTTGCTAAATAAATTGGAGAAGTATCGAATACGTGCCGTGGCAGGTAACCTTTTAAAAATCCATTTGACTCAAATAAAGCAGTTTGTTCTACTAAATTCTATTGCATCAGACATATTAGAGCTAAAACAAGGCTCCAAGTTAGGCCCATTACTGTTTATAGATTATGTAAATGACATCATGAATATAGAAGGTCCGCAAGAACTTGTAATGTATGCGGATGACAATAACGTTTTCTTCAGATCTGATAATATAAATAAACTTCACTCAACGGTGAATGTTTACTTGGAACAATTATCAAATTGGTCATTAGATAATAAATTGCAACTTAGTGCTACAAAGACAACTTAGATGATATTTAGGCCGTACAATAAAAATGTCGAAAAAGAAATCCCCATTATATTCATCAGAACCATGTTAAACCGAGTGACAGAACAGAAGTTCTTAGGTGTTTGGTTAACAGAACAGCTTTCGTGGAATACGCATATTGCTCACCTGTCCTCCGAACTCTCTAAAAGTATAGGTCTCATACATAAAATCGGCCATTTGATATCAGTATGGTTGAAACAAAACTTATACAATTCTCTAATTTATTTGAAACTGTGCTTCGGGATGTTGGTGTTGGGGACCCCAGCTAAAACTAATTATAACAGGCTCATTGTATTGCAAAAAAGAATTTTGCGCATACATTTAGATCATCGTGGCTGTTACGCAGATTTGAGGACAAGTCCTTCATTTACTCAATATTCAATGCTTACAGCTGACCAAATCTATTACATGAAGGTTCTGCACACCATTTATAAGCAAAAGACCCACAATCAAGTTAACAATAATTATTTTAGCTACCATCTCAGGCATACAACACGGCACACTCCAAAAGTAAGAATAAACTATAGTGAGCAATTTTTTGTGTACCAGTCCACTGCAATAATAAATGAATGAATTAGGAGAAAAATTAAACTTCGATGCCAGCGAACGTACGTTTAAAAAACAGGTCAAAGAAGTTTTACTTGAGCAAAACGCTCGCACGGGCTCGAAATATATGTCTAAATGTTCCCCTATAGGTAGAAATTAAAAACAATTACAAACAAAAATATAATAATACGTAATTGTGACATAGTAGTTTAACTGATGAAAGTTCATGCGTACGAATTACTGGGTTTATGAGTACATTGTGATCCCTTTGTGAATTTGAGACCTACGCTTTCTATAATACATAAGCAATGTAGTAATGACTGCTTTGTGCTATTTATTACGATTGTGCTATCACGCTTAAATTTGTGAACAGACGTGTTGTTATGTACGCTGTAAATCGGGTGGATGAGGCCTCTGTCAGGCCACGCTCGCCTTTAGTCTCAGCCTCCCCTTGGTTTTTGCCAAGAAATAAAAATCAAATCAAATAAAAAAAACCTGAGGGTTAGTCCGTGTTACCGAAAAAAAGCCCCGTTAGACGGAAATGGAAAAGAAGGCAGAGGAGATTAGGCGAAAGGGCGCTGATATTTCAAAGAAACAATCATGCAAGACTAGAAGAAAGAGTCCCACCCGCCGACAGTTCTCCGCACTTTCGGACAGCGCCGCACAAGAGTATGAAGCACAATGGCATTGCTCCAGCACAACAGACAACCAGCCGAGCAATCCTTTTTTGTTTTGTGCTTCAAGTTAGTAGTCACCATCCTGCTTAATCTATACGAAATAATGACCGATTTTTCGTGCTGCTGCCCTGCCTACTGTGTGTTCATTGCTTTCCTAAAAGTGTTGTTCGGTTGTCAAAAAATCTTTTGGCATGAGGGGATATTGAATCAAACCTAGGGCGTCCTAACAAAGATGTGTTGAAGGAACTCTTTCAAGGTAAAAAAAGCTCTCTTCTGCCGTTGATTGCGTTCAGGAATCACAAGTAAATATTGGAAAAAGTTCGGATTTAGCTATTCGCCTACACAGCTTCGAAAAGAAACTGAGTGGCCTGAACCGTCTCTATCGAGGTTGAGGATATGAAGTTGACAACATCAAAGGTTGCAAAGCAGGTATCAATGCCTATTAGCAAAGTAGATAAGCTTTAAAACAAAAAGCGCGGAAAAAACTTTGTCATTTACGGGTTACAGGAACCCTCCGATGAAAAGCGTAAGGATCTGAAAGCAAAAGTGCAAGATACTTAGCGCAAAAATTACAATGACAGGCATTGAACAATGTCATGGGCTTGGCAAAAACAAAGAAAATGACAGGCCACGACATGTGATTAAAAAATTTCTTCACTTACGGGAAAACAACTAACTTTTTGTCGAGTGTATTTAAAATAAAGGGAAGCACATTGCCAATGTCTGAATACTTTTGTAAGTAAGTTTTGTGAAGCACGGAAGCAATTGTGGGAAATTTCAGATAAAGAAAGGCTGCGCAGCTGTAAGACAAGACTAGTTTAACATAAGCTTAAGGTTGATGACGTCTTGTGTGCTGGGGCGAGGGAAAAGGCGCACGCTTCAGACTGAGCAAAAAAATCGAATAAAAAAAAGAAGCTGTCCGGTTCATTTAAAACAATACATGTTAATTGTAGGAGAATTCTTAATAAGGCCGCTTAATTAGAAGCATTGGTTCCTTCTCATAATCCAGCTATTACTGTTTTGGCGCAATCATGGCTAAGTGACTCGGTTTACAATAGCGAGTTTGTCTTGTCTGGCTACAGCGCTCACAGAAGTGGCTGTAGTAGGAAAGGAGGTGGTCTTTGTCCGTTTTTAAAGAAAACCTTAAAATGTCTAGAATGGCTGACATACCGGAAGTAGACGGGTTTTTTTGAAGGACTTACCACAACGCGTCCGTTACACTATAGGGGGTCTATATAGGCCCCCAAACGCTCCTATTGATGCGCTGAATGAATTGCAAAATAATTTCAAATGGAATGGTCAGCATTATGACAGGAATATATTGACAGGAGAATATAATTTACCTAATCTAGATTCAAAAAGCTTTTCCTTGAAGCAGAGTGACCTTTCAGGTTAAGAAACGCTTGATATTAGTTAAATATTTGACCTCATTCAGTTAGTTGACGGCTGCTCAAGCATTCAGGGTACCTCTGGGTCAGTCCTGCATCTTTTCTTCGTTAGCCATGCAATTACATCTCAAAGAAATACAGAGATATTTCTTGGTATTTGCGATCATCATGCTGTGGTATTACTCTAAGTGACACAACTTTTGACAAAAATGAATTTTTTTATCTTCCCTAATTTTGATCGTGCAGGTGCTAGTGCTATTATAGATCTACTTTTATTCAACTTTGACAAATTTACAAATAGTGAAAGTGATACACTAAGGTTACGGAACTGGTTTAAGGTATTTTCAAATAATGCATAGCATCATTCTTGTGCTTGTGGCTACTGAAAAACCGAAGCGAGAAAATCTGTGAATTTCTCGAGTTAATCTCAGGTTAAGAACACAAATAAAGCTTCTAAAAAACCGAAGACTGAAATAACGTATTTAGAAAAAATCGCTAACCTTTCCGTAACATTCAAAAATCAAATTCAAAAAGACGAGCAGAGTTATTTTGCTGAGTCCTTGCTGAATTACTTGACCTCGTGTACCGAGAAATTCTGGAGAAGCATTTACGCCGTGTCGAAATACTCTGACGTCTTCAATGTTCGCGGTATTCTCACATACGACTATTTTCGAAATACAACTGCTTTCTACAATAATTTCAAACCGATTTTTTCTTGTGACAACTCTGTATTACCGCTCTTCGAAACTATTTCGCCGGGAATTCCCGATGTTGTTAGCAAACAGGCCATATTAAACACTGGTTGGTTGGGATTGTTTTTTGGAGAACGGCCAGCTGGGGCAAAGAGCGCCTAACAAACGTACATAACAGTAAAAGGTTGGTAATAAAATTTTCAGGCCAAAATAACTGTAAAATCAAATAAAGGCAATGGTGATTGCTTGTGTATGAGGCCAGTTTTAGTTATCCATGATAGGACATGATGTTTAAAAATTAACACGAGAAAAATGTATAGAAATGCGTTTCACCGAATAGCATTGTCACCCAAAAACAAAGGTGGGCGTAGCGGAATGTCTTTCCTGCAGAGATTTGTGAAGTGTCTGTGTCTTGTTGTGTCGGATTCCTTGCTTGTGAATAAGATGTGGACTACAGACAGGCCCTCCTACAACTGCTACACATGGTCTTGGAGTCCCAGTGAGCAGGTGTAAGTGGGTCGCATGTGTGTGGCGTATCCGGGACTGGGCCAGGGCGACTTCCGAGTTTCTGTGGCGTGCGTCCGTAGTGTATTGTCCCAAGTATGGTTTTATTAGCCTTCACTTGTTGTCTGCCTCGGAATTCAAGTCTGCTTGCTGTGTATTGCGAAGGTGCTTTCTGATGTGTGGCTTGAGGTTAGTGTAGAGAAAAGTTGGTATGAGCAGTGTATTTGAAAGTACAGCAGCAGCGGCCGCATGATCCGTGGTATCATTACCGGCTACTCCAGAGTGGCCAGGGACCCAACACACAGTCAGTTCAAGATTTGAGGCATAAGACATAATGGCCTTTAAGACGACATTAATGACAATTTTCCGATGACGTTGTGGGTTACAATGCTTGCGCAACACTCGATGAGTCGGTAAAAATTACAGATTTAGTTATATTAGGTTCAACATATGACTTGTAAGAAGAAACCTGGGATATGCCTCCGCTGTAAAGACACTGGTGTTTCTATTCATATTTGTACTTCCAGCAAAACTGGGACCATGCGCAACACGAGACGCGGTGGAGGCTGCTTTGGATGCATCACTGTAAAATTCTGCACAGTGATATATATACTGTAAAGAAAAGAATTCTGCAACATTGCGGTTCTGGGAACTCCATTTGTCACAATTTTATGTATGACAAGTCGCATAGAAAAGGGCGTAAAAATGAGAGTCAGTTTAGCAGGCAGCTTCTCTTTGGCTCTGAGTGAGGAAGGTGCAGAAATGGTTGGGCGAAACCAAAAGATTCTGGAAGTGGATGTATCATTAAAAACAGGTTTAAAGGATGGCTCTTTATTGATGAAATTTTAAAGGCGTACAACAAGTTAACATAGGTTCGCTGGTGTGATAAGCGCTATTTGTCAACCTCTCTGTACAGACTCTAGAGAGAGCTATTACGAAATGCGCCACAAGAGAGGCGAAGCCCCAAGTGAGGCACTGGGTCGAGCATCTTACGTGCTGTTTTTGTAGCTCACACCTACACAACACCCTCATAGTGCAAACGAGATCCCACTAAACCGGTAAAAGCACGCGGAAGAGGGGTTGTGTATCGGCCCCATGGGATTGGTGGGAGAGGATATGTAAAATGTTTATCGTGATGATGTGTTTATACTTAAGTTATCTGATGTGTGGAATGAATGTGAGGTTTTCATCTAGGACTACACCTAATAATTCGAGTTCTTTTTTACGGTAACCGAGTTGTCATAGAGCTTAATATCAGGGTCTGCTGGCAGCCCGCGTCTCTTTAAAAATACAACGCATGCACATTTAAAAAGGGTTAAATTTAAACCCATTTTTGTCTGCCTAGCGAGCAAGTTTTTTATCTCTAACCTGGACCTGACGTTCCCATATAGACATGTAACATGATTTAGAGGATATTTGAACGTCATCTGCGTACATCAAGCAGGAGATGGGTGGCGGCAGTGCCTTTCGGAGAGAGTTCATCTTTACTATAAAAAAGGTGAACCTCAAACTCCACCTTGAGCAGCGCCATTTTCTTGCACGTGAACGTTAGAACATGTCGAACCAACTCTAACACAAAATGTTCGTTCAGACATGTAACTGGAACGGTGTTCAGCATGTTACCTGCTGTAACAAAGGATTTGAGGACTCTAAGAATGCCTTAGCGCCATGCGGCATCGTATGCGTTTTCAATGTCGAAAATACTGTCATGCAATATTGGCCATGGTCGCAGACATCTTCAATGTAGGACTTCAATGCAATCAACTGATTATTTGTGGAACTCCCCTCCCGGAAGCCTCCCTGGCCGCTCTCGAAAAGACCATTGCACTCTTAGAACTATTTGACTCTCCTACTGATCTCCTTATTGAGCAGCTTACACAGGCAGCTTGTCAGGGCGATGGGACGATTACTTGCTGGAGAGGAAGGGTACTTCTCCTTAAAAAAGGCCACTACGATGGTCTCCCTCCAAGACCCTGGAAAGCGCCCAAAGGAAATATTTCTTGTATAGGTGAAGGAGTGTTTCCCATCTTCCCATAAACCTGTTCTTGGAAAATCGACAGAGTGGGCCTTTACCTAGATATCTTAGTGAAGTGGGGAAATGGTCACTATCATATGGGTCTGAGCACACGCCCCACTCAAGACAAGAGAACGGCGAAAGCCACACCCAAGTCAAAATATGAGTATGGTTTGTGTCCTATGGTTTGGTATGTAGGTTCCTTCTTGCTGAAAAGGCTTGCTCCAGAGGATGTTAACAACTTCTCTATCAGGTGACCTCGGGTATCTCTGCGAGATGAGCCCCAAAGAGAGTTGTGCACATTTAAGTCGCCTGTGAGGATGTATATTTCGGGAAGCTGGTTAACCAGCGCCTCGAAGTCAGAGATCAAAAGTCCAGAGGACTGCAACTGGAGCACACCGTTAACCATCTTTTAAATATTATTGTGCGGATTGCTACAGATTCAAGGACAGTGTTCTACGAGAGAGGGTGGCGTCCTAATGATTTCCAGGTGACAATGGCCACACCGCCTGAAGAGTGTATGGAGCCAACCCTATCCTTTCTGAATACCATGTACCTATTCAAGAAATGTGTTTGGAATTGAGGTGTGTTTCGTGGAGACACATAACACTTGGCTAATTAGCATGCAGCATCTGATGCACATCGTCATGATTTTTAAGGAGGCCTCTGCCATTCCTTTGAATGATGTTTTGTGTGCCCAATATTTACATTTAAGAATAACTGGAGCGTTTGTGTATGTGTGTGTTCATTTTTTGTCTTTCGCGGCCGTTATTCTGGCGCTTCGTCCCATTAGTCTTTCTTGTCCAAGTTTTCTTTTGCGCTTTTTCCCATCATGAACCCATGCAAACAACACCAACTCGCATTTCTTTCTAATGTTATTCTCGGATTTGGCATTTTGGGCCTTGCTGTTGATTTGAACGCCAGAGACCGGTCCTTGCGCTGCATTGCAGGCAGGAACGGCCCGACATATAAACCGCCGCGGTGGCTCAGTGGCTAAGGCGTTGCGCTGCATAGCACGAGGTCGCGGCTTTCATTTCCAGCCGCGGCGTCCGCTTTTCAGATGGAGGCGAAGAGCAAAAACGCCCTTGTGTACTAGATTTAGCCGCATTTTAAAGATCCCCAGTTGGTCAAAAATAATTCGGAGCCCCCCACTACGGCGTGCCTCATCACCAACGTTGCGTCGGCGCTTTAAACCTTACAATCAATCAATCAATGAAAAGCCCGATATCCATGTCATCATGAGATGTCAGAGGGGTGCCCAATTGACCGGGCTTCCTCTACTTAGCCTCCCTTCGGGGGACCTTCGTTTGAGCCGCCACCGCCGAGGTCGTTGAAGGCGCCTGAGTAGGCACGGGCGGTGCGGCGGGGTGGGAACCGATGAGGAGCCCCCGGTGTCCATCCCCTCGGCACCCTCCCACGTGGTGGGGTCGAGGAGTCAGAGCCGTGAGCGGCATCGGTCCCGATGGAAGTGGTTGGCACCACAACCGCTGCTGCCTCAACAAGCAGTGTGGTGGTGGGTTGGGCTGCCTGAGGCAAGCTGTGGGGGGGTGGGTGCGGGACCATGTCACACTCGCTCAAGTGGGTCACTGTGGACACAAGACACCGCTCCGCCCCTGATGAGCTGCGTTGGCGTAGCTCCCCAAGTGGAAAGAGGGGAACCCCTTTCGCGCATCTGGGAAGGTGATGTCCGTGTCCTTGATGTTGATTATCTTTTTAAATGCGACGGTGAGAGGAGCATCTCTTGCCGGCGGCCGTGTCCTGCGTTCGTCCGTCGTTTGCGTCCGCACAGCTGCGTCTCTCCTCCTATCGCCTCCTCTCCTCTCTCCGATAGCGAACACTCCCTCCCAACATCTGCGGTCGCGCTGCGCGTGGCGCCGCGCGCGGCGCTGGGCGCGGCGCTGGGCGCGGCTGCGCACTGTGCGCATGTGCAGTACTCTCTCTCTCCGCGGTCTCCTCTCCTTTGGGCGCGCTGCGCACAGGAGTGGCATGCACCGGCCGGTCTCTCAGTCGGCGGTCATCCGCGCTTGCGCTTGTTCTTGCTCTCTTGCCGTACCCGACGATTGCTTGATGCGACGCCAATAGAACCCCCTTCAGCGTCGCATTACACCAGGGTTCCCGCGATTGTAGGTGGGTGTAATTTTTTCAACTGAAATCTTTCCAACTTCTGCGAGTATGCGGCGTGTGGTCCCGGACAAATTGCACAGATCAGATTTTGTGAGGGACAGTTGTCTTAGATATGATCATGTTGTGCACATTTCGTGCATGTTAGTTGACCACGGCCGGCGTTCGTGCCATGCCCAAACTGCTGGCTTGTAAAACAGTGCTGATTGCAGAGTTTAACGCGCCGATGCAACGCAGGCGATGAGGCGTGCCGTAGTGGAGTGCTCCGGATTAATTTTGACCACCTGGGGATCTTAACGCGCGCCGAAATCTCGTAAACATGGGCGTTTTTGCTTTCCGCCTCCAACAGAATAGCGGCCGGCGCGGCCTGAAATCGAACCCGCGACGTCGTGGTCAGCAGTGCAATGCCTTAGCCACTGAGCCACCGCGGCGGGTGGCATGTATAACACCGGCGCTGGTTGTGGATGTATAGCCTGATGGGCAATTAATGAATCCTGCATTTACTCATTCAAGAAGTGTGGAACGGTCGAAAGTGAATAATACATGCTTTGTTGGAATTTCCTCCTTATCTTGACGAATCATGATACGACTCATTGCTGTCACACCTTCGTCTTTAAGGCCTTCCAATAGATCGGTTACAGTTTTATTCATCAAATCTGGCTAAGAGATAAAACCCTGAGAGCTATATGGGCTGTGGTGGGGGTGAACCAGATGTCCAGATCTCCGATGCGAGTTTGTGTCAAGACATTTGTAGCTTGCTGCTTGTGGTTGATTTGTACAAGAGCATCGCCGGTTCTAAGTTTTAAGGGTTTGTAGCATCGACCAAGAATGCCCTCAAGGAATTTGGATATCTGAAAGACAGACTTTGTGGCAAGGGGGTTCGACGTGTCAACAGATTCTATTACCTAAAACCTAGCATAGTTGTCCGACTTTGGGAATCTCGTTGTTGGCCACGGACGAAAGGGTAATTCGGTGCGGCCCCTTTTAGAAGGCCGATCATTGAATGTAGAAGATTTGAATAATATACGGCATGTGAAACAGGCAGCCGAGGCGGGTACTTTCCTCGTCAGCCTTACCCTGATAGCTGAAAACTCCCTGCCTGGTAAACAGACAGGGCGCCCATTCGCCGAAGCTTGTCCTGTGCTCCGACCGCCACCCTCTGTGGGTTTTGCCCTTCACCTTAAACCTCCTAGCCACTGTAGATTACAGAGTCAGTATGGGGGCTCGTGGTCCCCTGTGCCGCCTATACCGACACCAAGATTCCTCAAGGTATACCGTGCGGCGGCATAATGAACACGCTTGTGAACCCAGATATCAGGAAATCTCCCAGGCCGGTCAATATTCCTAGCGCATTCCTAAGGGATGGGCTGAATAATTGTGAACGCACCTCCGTGTTATTTACAAAATAGCCGCTCGAGCGCAGGTCCCGAACGGCTGGAAAACCCCCAGAGTGAAGCCTATCCATAAATCAGAAAAAAAGCGGTATCAAAAATTATTGTCCTGTGTCGCTAACTACAACGGTTGGTAAGTTTCTTGAACACATTATCCACAATAGTCTTTCAAATTTTCTGTACGAACATAACACCTTAAATCAAAATCAGCGTGGATTTAGGAAGGAATAAGAAGGGCTACGCGGGCACCGACCAGTGGGCACTACAGAGACACCGAGAACATGATTCTCAGGAACCTATTGCTTGTTATTGCTTGTTATTCAGGTGAGAGACTACGCTGTGGAGCTTTCGTACTGTAGTGATGATGTACGCCTGTGCTTCTGCCCTGCCCACCGTCGCTGCTGCTTGTTCTTTCTGCAGTGTATGGCTGCTTGGTAGACCTGCTACCTTGTTGTGGGGATGTTGAGTCAAACCACGTCCCCACTGAAGCTGTTTCAGAAGATACAAGATGAAATCTTTCAACTCAAAGTAAGCTCAGGTGCCACAATACAACGCTTGAGTGACACTTGTGACAAGGTCTCAGCCATTAAGAGAAAGCTAGATGAGCAATCCTGAACCATAGCAAGTACACCTCTAAAATAGAAAAGCTAAAGCAGGAAGTACACAGCCTGGTTTTAAAAATCGACAACTTTGACCTCGGAGCTAATAACTAGACCATTTCGAAATTTCAACAGTGCTGTTAATAAAAGTATTTCGGACTTCTTGAATTCGATTTCGACAGGAAAGCAAATAAAATGAAGCGTCCTTCGACGTCTGCGGACTATGTTTGCAGTTCACGACGGCCGTGCATACTTGTGCTACAAATATGTACACCAGAGGCAAAGAAAGTATAACCGCCAAAGCCGGCGGAATACACGTGAAATATTTCACTGAAAACGTCGCGTTAAGCGTGTTTCACGATCGCTCAAAACGCCTTACTTGTTGCCCTCACTAGCACCCGACGTACAGAAAAAAAAATAGAGAATCAAAGTATCACTTTTTAATAGTACAATGCACGGCTTTCTTGTCACCAACCCTAAGAAATTCTGGACTCACATCACCCGAAAGAAAGATAAGCCGACAAAAGCAATGTAAACGACACGGAAGTGCCCGATGCCTCTTTGATAGCCAGGGCTTTTAATCGCTTTTTCTCGTCTGTCTTTGTATGTGATACCCAATGCTGCACTCGTTAATATATCCCTGGTTTTGGTATTCCGGATACATCTATTCCCTAACCGGGAATATTTTCGGCGTTACTTAACGTTGACACTAAAAAGTCAGCAGGCACCGAAGAAATACCAAACGCATTCCTTTACCAGTATGCTGAGTGGTGCTTTAAATGCCTGCACATAATATTTAACGAAAGTCTACTAAAAGGTGTGGTTCCAGGCGATTGCTAAACTGCAAAAGTTACTGCTGTTTAAAAATCCGGGGATAAAGTCTGTGAAAAACTACCGACCCATCCCCCTTTTATATACAGCCGCTAAAGTTTTGGAGCACTTTATAGTTAAACAACTAGTAACATATTTTAAGAGCAACACGTTTTCACGAGCAATCAGCATGGTTTTCGGTGTGGTTTTAAGTGCGAATGCACTTCTTAAGCGAGCCTGAATCGTCCGCCGCCGTCGTCCGCATAGCAACAGCTGCGGGTGCGCGCGCTGCTCGTCTTCCCTAGCAACGGGGGGAGATGCGCATACCCACTTAGGGGATTGGCCAAGAAGAGTTATGTTTTCATTACAATCAATCGAGCGAGGCAAAATAATGGAGCGGAAGAAAGAATTTGGTCTAGGTTAATGAGAGAGAGAGAAAAAACACGAAAGAAAAAACCAACAGAGAGAAGAATTTAAGTGCGAATGCACTTCTTAAGCGAGCCTGAATCGTCCGCCGCCGTCGTCCGCATAGCAACAGCTGCGGGTGCGCGCGCTGCTCGTCTTCCCTAGCAACGGGGGGAGATGCGCATACCCACTTAGGGGGATTGGCCAAGAAGAGTTATGTTTTCATTACAATCAATCGAGCGAGGCAAAATAATGGAGCGGAAGAAAGAATTTGGTCTTGGTTAATGAGAGAGAGAGAAAAAACACGAAAGAAAAAACCAACAGAGAGAAGAATTTAAGTGCGAATGCACTTCTTAAGCGAGCCTGAATCGTCCGCCGCCGTCGTCCGCATAGCAACAGCTGCGGGTGCGCGCGCTGCTCGTCTTCCCTAGCAACGGGGGGAGATGCGCATACCCACTTAGGGGGATTGGCCAAGAAGAGTTATGTTTTCATTACAATCAATCGAGCGAGGCAAAATAATGGAGCGGAAGAAAGAATTTGGTCTAGGTTAATGAGAGAGAGAGAAAAAACACGAAAGAAAAAACCAACAGAGAGAAGAATTTAAGTGCGAATGCACTTCTTAAGCGAGCCTGAATCGTCCGCCGCCGTCGTCCGCATAGCAACAGCTGCGGGTGCGCGCGCTGCTCGTCTTCCCTAGCAACGGGGGGAGATGCGCATACCCACTTAGGGGGATTGGCCAAGAAGAGTTATGTTTTCATTACAATCAATCGAGCGAGGCAAAATAATGGAGCGGAAGAAAGAATTTGGTCTAGGTTAATGAGAGAGAGAGAAAAAACACGAAAGAAAAAACCAACAGAGAGAAGAATTTAAGTGCGAATGCACTTCTAAGCGAGCCTGAATCGTCCGCCGCCGTCGTCCGCATAGCAACAGCTGCGGGTGCGCGCGCTGCTCGTCTTCCCTAGCAACGGGGGGAGATGCGCATACCCACTTAGGGGGATTGGCCAAGAAGAGTTATGTTTTCATTACAATCAATCGAGTGAGGCAAAATAATGGAGCGGAAGAAAGAATTTGGTCTAGGTTAATGAGAGAGAGAGAAAAAACACGAAAGAAAAAACCAACAGAGAGAAGAATTTAAGTGCGAATGCACTTCTTAAGCGAGCCTGAATCGTCCGCCGCCGTCGTCCGCATAGCAACAGCTGCGGGTGCGCGCGCTCCTCGTCTTCCCTAGCAACGGGGCGAGATGGGCGCGCGCTACTCTCCTCCTCCTCTCTCCGCTCAGTGACTGCGGGTGTTGGGTGCCTCCTCTCCACTTCGGGCGGGAGAGCTCTCGCTCGCGTAGCGGGCGCTCCGCATTCCGACGCGTGAGGGCGCTCGTGTAGCCCTCGCCGTAACGGCGGGCGCTACTCTCCTCCTCCTCTCTCCGCTCAGTGACTGCGGGTGTTGGGCTACTCCTCTCCACTTCGGGTGGGAGAGCTCTCGCTCGCGTAGCGGGCGCTCCGCATTCCGACGCGTGAGGGCGCTCGTGTAGCGGCCGCGTGGCGCGGGAGGGTATTAGTCGAGCGCGCGCCGTCGTCGAGAGCGGTCGCTGCTCTTGCATCTCGATAACGATGATGGCGGACCGGGCAACGGTACCAGCAATAACGAGTGAAATATCTTTCTTTGTAGTTGCGTGCGTGTGTGTAATCTCTCGACTACACATTAAGATCACGATATCCACCGTAATCGCGCAATCAACAACCGTGCATTCGCACTTACACACTCTCCCCCTCGGGGAAGTGCGAGGGAGTTGTTTTCTACTGTAACGCAACGAATACATGTGGCTAACGACATCTCAGAGGTTTTGTATAGTAGTGGGCAAATTGACGCACTATTCCTGGATTTCAAAAAGGCCTTTGATCGAGTACCCTACAGCAACCTAATGTTGAAAATTGTAAACCTGGAGAAAATAAGAAAATAAATCAGTAGTTGGACTACTACTTATAAAGTCGGTTTCAGTATGTTCAAATAGGCGAGTCTGCCTGTCACTTGTCATCAGTTGTCTCTGGAGTCCGACAGGTCTCTGCCTTACGTACGCTGCTATTCATTATATATTTAAACGGTTTAAGATTCGGCTGTCCGGTGGGTTCCCGTTTCTTTGCCGATGGCTGCGTTGTATGTCTCCCAATTGAGTTTGTAAATGATAAGAAATTTTTTGAATATTACTAAAAAGGTGTTAGTAATTGGTGTGCCGATGGGAGGATAAGGCTTAATGCAACAAAGTGCCGCCAAATGAAATAACGCGCAAAAAGTATCTGCTTTATTATTCTTATAAAATTGACAATGTTGCACTAGAAGTTGCTGACGAGTTCAAATATTTGGGTGTAACGTGAGAACAAACTTCACATGGACATAACAAATACAAATTATTATGTCATCAGCACTGCGCAGACTATGGCTTCTAAGGCACCGACTTCAGCAATTTAAATGCAGAACAAAGGCAGTGGCTCATACTACGCTGGTTCGCTCCTAGCTCGAATATGCGATGTTGAGTGGGATCCACACACAAAGACGAACTCAGCAATGATCGCACGGGTACAAAGAAAGCGTTGCAAGTTATTCACAACGCATACAGCAGGTGAGTATACATGAGAGAAATGCGCAGGAATTGTGAACTACCAACAGCCTCGCCGCAAATTACACCCACCTAAATATCGCCGCGAACCATGTACGGGTTTGTTTATTTATTGTTTGTTTTTAATGCCCGGCCGCGCCCGGCTCTGTTATCTGTGTCCCATGCGAAGCGCGTGTTCCATTCCTAATTTTTTTGCCGCACGGGCTATCTCATTCAGATAAGCAGAGTGTTTCGCCTAACGCCGCTAGCCCAGAATAACCTTCTGTGATCTAGAATGTTCTGGATGCGAATCGACGGTTTCAGAAACTCTCGCGCCGAAAGATAAAAGCCTGCACAGCAGACGCTGCGGCATTCGATTCTGCGACGCTCGCCGACGCACGTACGTCACTTTGTTGACCGCTGCTTCGCCGCCTCTGTATTCTTTTCAGTTGTTAGGGGAGCACAAGTTCGCTCCAATAAACTTGTTTCTTTTCCAAATAACCGTCGTCCTCGGCTCCGTGACAATATTACAAAGCAAACTCGATTGATATTCAAACTGCATTTTACTAGCGAAAAATAGACGCGGACGAAGAAGTACACAGGACACTCGCTAGTGTCCTGTGCTTAACCTAAATACCTATGTAGAAAGTAACATGTCAGGACCCAACCAGAACAAGCACAAAAACAATCCTAAAGCCTTTCAAGAGAACAGACGCCCACCGTCATTTGTTTCCCGAGAACGATAGCAGAATGGTACACTTCGGTACAAGGCGTTCCTAACATCACTTATAAAATGCTTTTTAACGGCTATTCAAACTTTGATTTTAGTTCAAGTCTTATTCGCCTTTTTTTGGCCTGACCGTTCCGTTTAACTAACGTATTTCACGTGTTAGCTTGCCACCATGCCCGTAATGCACTCTGCTCCTCTTTTTTCTGTGCAGTGGTTTGTTATTTTTGCACGGCAACGTGAGATTTACTTTTTCTCCACTTCCTGGACATTGCGCGTAGCGTACTTTGCTTGTGTTTCGCATTACATTACCATGGCCTGTCACATTGTACATTCATGTAGCCGTTTCATTTGTAGTGAGAATTACTGCTGGTTTGCGAATCGTGTACCGTGTTACTAATTGCGTGTGCTTGTGTATCGGAATAATCTATAAGGTTACTGAATTATTGACCCTGTTACTGATCGCGTGTAGTCTTAGTTCGTACACTGCACTGTACCACTCCTGCCCTGGTTATCAAGGGGCGGCTGGCGGTATTCAATAAAGAAATAAAATAAACAAAAACAGAAACTATTCTATTTACGGAACACTGCAAATTTCACCCCCATCCGTCCGTATGTTTGCTTACAAATTGTTAGTGCTCCCCATACCTGATTATGCCGCTGTGATATGGGATTCTTTTACTCAAATTGACATTCATAAAGTAGAAAAATACAAAGGCCAATTTGCTCCACATATAACTGGTATGGAAGAACGTCGGTAATGGAACTGTTTATGAAAGCTAACTTACCTTCACTTTCAGAAACAAACCGTATACCATGAATGAAATATCTATAACAAAAAAATTATGGGCATTACAAGACAGACATGGGGAAATTTTTCATTTCCTTCATGTTACTCCACTATACAACGCCATGATCGTACAACTCCGCTCTCTACACGCAAAAAGTACTTCAAATATCATTTTTTCCTAGAGCCCTGCAGCACTGGAATAGCTTAAATAAACAAAAAGTCACAAAATGACTTTACCAGCCTTTGCTTCTGGTCTGGACTAGAAAAAAAAATAATTTTACTTGTGTTTTTTTTTTATTTCGTAAAATGCCAGTGATGTTTCACCTGTATGATATTGTATGTTTGCTTACCTTTGTAAAACGCAAGTGATGGTTTGTTTTTTGCCTTGTGCCATATGTGTGCATAGTATGTCCAATGAGAGGGATTGTTCGATCTGCTTGGCCGTAGTTATATTCTTAATTTTTCTTTTGTACCCACCTTTTAAATCCCTCCAGGAGATTGCAGTACCCACCAATAAAAAAACAGAATTAAAAGATGCTATTAGCCTATCGAACGAATAAATGCGTATAGTGTGGTCCACGACGGCGACATGGTTCGAACCCTAAATATTTGTAGTCTCTTCCGAATTATAATAAGGGGTAGCTTAACGATCGTGTCCTGTCAGTCGCCAGTTCAGGCCACGCAATAAAAAAAAACGACATGCCTCTATGGTAGAGAACCAAGTTTGCCTTAGCATCACACAAGTCTGCCGGGCATAAAAAGGCAAATCATTTTTACCAGAGCAATGAAGCACTTTTTGTTGGTAGAAACTTTGTTGTAATCAAAAGTAATATCACACACAGTAATTACTTGAACCATCTGACGCTCACAGAGACTGCAGCTACAGAAACAGTACACTGTGCTTTTGCGTGATGGATACTTCTACGCTCACGTTAACATTAACTAAGGCAGCCTGTGTGGGCTGCAATGTTGCTAAGTTTGCAAGAACAACGTTTAAATTTGAACTGACTTTTTTGGACTGCAATCATAGGCAATTTGGTGCCATGAGCGGAATTCACGTCAGCTAACAACAATGTAGTACCGGTTGCTGCCACGAATTACCTTATGCATCAATCATGCTTGTAAGCAAGTTTACACATAATATTGGAGTGTAGAAATGCGGTGACTGTATCTCAGCCGCACATTTTATTGCTGCTGCTGCAAAAATAGTGGTTTCTGACTCGGTGAAGGACTTTTTTGTTTAATGACCTGTGTTATGACAGATGGCCATACTTGATGAGGCAGCGTGTTACAAGTTAGCTTTTGATGTAGCACCGTGTGAAGACTTGGTTGAGTTGCCTGAAAGTATAATTGAAACAGTGTGTTCTTGTCGGGCGTAAATTTATTATTATCTAATGCAATTTTTTTCTGCAGATCCTGATACCTGATACACAGAGTTGAATGACTTCATAGATCTTTATGCAGAGTAGGCTGTCCTGTACAAGGCAAAACTGCAGCTGGCAATTCAGTTAGCCCCTCCAACAAAAGATTATTGCCACGGCTAATTAGCTGCGCTTTTTCTAGGAAAGTAACCCACCATAGTAGGGTAGAGGCAGTGTAAGGCTTTGCATCATTAACTGTGCGCCCACAAACTAGAATAGGTGCATTAGAATAGAAAGAAACAGCCGTTAAGAAAATCATGCAGTGGTTACGTGTTTTTGCTCAAAAACAGAAAAATGTGCACGCATTGTGAAAGCATTTCATTCAACCTCAAAAATCATAACGTACGTTTGTCTCAAAAGGCCTAGCAGAACCTTTGAGGCTCAAAAAGACCAGAAGCAAGGTATAATTTCACAGCATACTTGGAATGCTGAAGATTTGTTTTCCTAACATGGAACGAAATCATCGACTAAACTTTCTTGCAGGAACTTTCGGCTGCTGTGGATTGGAATCCCTTCTTTTTTCTTGCCTAATTGAAAATTTTTTGTTGGATGCCAGGAAGCTCGGCCACTTTAACCACTATTAGGGTGTTTTGATATAAATTCTTATAACCACATGGTGCAATAAGTCCTCAATTATGAATGACGCAGGGAAATGTTGCTGGTGCATGTGGTGTTATGTATACTACACTTGAGTACGTGAGTGAATTGTTTTACCACAGCCATAAGTAAATGTAGCTCGGGAAAGGATTGTTATAATAACTGAGTTGTGTTGAGTGCGAAAAACAAGGGCCGGGATACTGAAAGTGTGGAAGAGTGCTGAATACATTGTACACAAACATGCCTATGCCTTGTTTGCGGGAGTGTGGGCACGCTCACACGCACGTGCGTGGTTTGGATGCGCACGTAAATACGTACATAATGGGAATACTCCCATATCTTTGTTTTCATGCTGACACGTTGATAACCAGTTTTCGTGGAAGGATTTATGGGGTATAATGTTTAACACTCCGACACACCCAGGCATTGAGGCGGGCTATAGTAGAGGGCTGCCTATTATTTTGAGCACCAGGGGATCCTTAAACTGCGTTGAGTTCTCGAACACAAGGGTTTTTCGCTTTTCGCCTTCATGCGAAAAATGGCTCCTGCGTTTTTCTTGGAAGAATTACCTATAATTTTTTTAACGAACTAGAAAAATGTATATTTGGAGTTCCTTGTGCAAGTATATGTGATGGTAAAGCCCCCACTGCCTTGTATTGTTATGCTCCTATTAATAAATGTCTTTAGAGAACAAATGTCATTAATTATTTTCGAAACACAGATATACAGGTAGGTATTTTGGGTGCCCTCTGGAAGTGTAATGGTACCTTTTCATAGCTAGGCATTCAGCAAATTCAATATAAAATAACCATGGCTCGTCCAGTTAGATTAGTGTGATAGCACTCATTGGAAGTCAGTTTAATTAGACAGCCATACATAATGTCGGGATGAAAAATTGGCGCCACATAGCGTCCCCTTAAGGAATATGGCTAAGCGTAGCATCACGAAAAAAAGTTAGCATGCTAAAAGAACCTAGAAGTGATTCGTAGTCATTGTGGTTTTTATGTGCAGAATTATGTCTGGAGCTCTTAAACGGTGCTTTGAGCACCGCAGTTTCACTTATGATAATTTCCTTAAAAGGAAAATCAATTCAATAGTGATAGCCCTATTCTTCACCCTCCTTGCAGTTTTTTGACGTTTTGTGTGATGCACGGTGTTTTCCTAAACTAGCAGAAGCATGCTTTTCAATATCAATGACCAAACCAATTGTTTAATTGATCCGCTGTTAGGCCATTGGAAATTGATCGTGAAGAAAAACTAGGCCTAGACATGATTTGTAATGTGATAACTCCGGCTATGTTCTGTGGGTATGCAAAAGCTGTTATTCTTATTAACGTCCGTGAAGTTAAAACAACTCCACACAGCACACATGCGGTCCGTATTTTGGGTAAAGACGCTTTGCTTATTTTACTTCGGCAGAGCTCAGCATGTGCGCGTGTTCAACTGGCACGTTTGCAAATAATCAAAGGTCACTCTGGCGGAGGTGGTTTACAATACGGCAACTAAATTCAACCCAACATTCTACCAAGGTACAAGTAGCACTTTTGATGCAGATTGTGTGTGATTTTCCGCTCCAACCTCGATTGAACCACAGGCGAATTGCACCACAGACAGACCAGCGCCCGGATGTGGCCGATGTGCAGCATCCCAGTGTTTCAGGGTGCCAGCAGCTTGATGACACGGTGGTGAGTCCCCCGACTGTTTACCTTATGTCAACACACCCCTTACAATTATATGAGCACAACATGGATGAGCAAGGAGAGCTTTAAAAGTGTGGCCTAACAGCCTTACAGTTCAGCAGCTCCACTGTCACGGAGTACTCAGCCACTGCGTACATCTTAGCTCGTCTTTTGGCACTGAACGGTATGATACATGCTCGGTCTGAATGCACTGAGTGATGCTGGCAATTTTAACCGGTCCACATTGGTGCTTACAACTTGACAGCAGTATGGCAAGCCAATTATCGCGAAACCTAGAATGACACAAGATTGGCATGTTGTTGCTGAGAACCATAGCCAGAATTGTGGATTTGTTTTTGTTTTCCACAAGTACGCAACCCCATTCTCCGCAACCAGAAACAAACACAAGAACTACATGTGGCGCACAAACATGTTTCATTTATCCTGGAAAGTATTCCTTAAAAAATAACATATCATTGACACTATGCAAGTATGAGCGAATGAAACTTAAAAAAAGTGTGCACATCATCCACACATTTCAAGAACATTTAGCGTCGCTTCACTTCACTGCTGGAATTATTGGGTCGCCACCGACATTGGGTGATGCTTTATCTCACTTTTGGCCTCATCAATTAACTACTTCTTTAGTGTCAGGGAAAATACTGAAGACTATACTCAAGCTGGGCCATGCCTTTCTGACACAAACAAAAGTTTGACAGTTTTACTTCGGCGTCCCTTAACCATATCTCTGAAAAATATGGCTTAACAATGCATGATATTAAGTGCAGAATAGCTGCAATGAATAGGATGTCAAGTGCAATAAGTGTGTTTCAGGCATATTTTGACTAATGTAAGAAGTGGCTTAGAAGCAGGATCGTAAACCCATGCTAGCCAAAGTTGATGGTGTTTATTACGAACCACACTTGCACGACAAATATTAGTGCTGAAGGCCTTACGAAACTGATTCACATTATTCGGGGGGTTCGGCTACATGCCAACACACAGGGCGCTAAATGTGTTATGCCTAATGGTGATAACGGCCAAAAAGAGAATTGCACTGCTATTTTAAAGGTCTTTAACGTGAAAAGAACGTCTTAGCAGTGTTCAAACTGTTCTTTGGGCAAGAAAACGTTATGAGAAATAGGTTTTCCTAAGAAATGATTGTAGCCATTTTTAAAGTGGCTTCAGCGGTGGCCGTCGCCTGCCAGCGGTAGTCAAATCTGAAAAATTTAAAACCATGCAACATAAAATAATGCATTTTTCTGCTATTCAACTTAACTTCATCCGCAGAACTTTGCCGCCAAGAAGGTAGAAAAAATAGCATAATTTCGAAGTTCACCTTCGTTGCCGCATCAGCACTCTGGGGCTGAGTTTTGTTGGTTTCATGTGGTGCCTATTGTATTTGAGAGAAAGCCCATTTAAAGCGTTCGTGAAGGCGTATGTGTTGTGCGGAACTCCCATGGCCAGGATTTCGGGACACGGCGTCGAGTTTCGAAAAACCGACACCACGTGGCGCAGCAGACCTGAAGACATAACTCTTTCTCTCTTGTTCTCTCCCCCGCGGCGCGAGAAGCAGGGTCTTCACACACGGTCTAGCCGCTTGCGACGGTTTCCCAAAGTGTCCAGCTTTTCGCCGTTTAAATTCGAAGAACCAGGCAGGGAAAAAAACAAGAGGGAGCCTTCACAAAACGACACCGCTTGGGCTGTGGTTCCACCGAGTGAACGAGGCCCGTTTATGGGCCGGAGAGGGCTCGCCCCGCTCGGACGCCTGCTTTTTTCATGGCGCTCGTGCCGCATTTCTCACTCGAAGTAAAGAGCCGGATAAATATTTTCTTTCGACTTGTGAAACAATGTGCGTTATTACGTATCGAGCAGGCTCGGGTCAACTGCAGCGTCGCTAATGAGTTAACTTTTGCCAGTGTTCGTCTTGTCGTCAGCTACGGACGCGTCGTCTGCTCCTCGCGCCGCTCGATCAGCCCAGTGTCCTGGTTATTTCACGGGATGAAACGTGTTGTTCGGGGACGTCGGTTCCGAAAGCTTTCAGGTCCCATGGGGCGCCTCTTCGACATTAAGGGGTCATCTGTTCAATTTGTCACAGGGCATTTTTATTTCCTTCCGCTTGCATGATACTTGTTCGCACTTGGCACATCCCGATCTTCTTTTTTTTTTGCTGTTGAGCAACTTGCACAAATTGCGTGGGTACATTGATTTGTTCATTAGAATTAATCAGGTGTCTCATATGTGGGACGTCTTTTGAAGCCTCATGCGATTAAACACAACGAGGTTTTCTTTTTCTACTCGCTTTTAATTTCTACTCGCGAACAATCACACCCGAATTCAGGAAAATTATTTTTCCTATGCTAATTTCTGCGTCGGCAAATAATTTGCAGCACAAAAACACTTTGCGTTATTGTTGCACAGCACAAGTGGTAGAGCAAGATCATAATCTACTATTTCGGGGTTCATAAAAAACCAAAAAGCAAATGCCTCAACCCTTAACTACTTTGCGTTACGGTTGAGGTGTAAATATACTAACATTATGAGTAACGAAAAACAAAGAAATACGCAAGTAACGCGACAGTGCCGAAACAAGCAGATGAGCATATGCAAGTCTTCGGCAAGTAAAAAAAAAACAAGTTATGAATGCTTTCTATTGCGCGAAACGCGTCCGCTGAGCGGGCTTTCCAGTGCCTCCAAAGCTAAAAAAGACCCACGCCGGCCCGACGAGAACGCTTCTGCAAAGACTCACGTGCTGGATCGACTTGCACGCGCTAGCCCCTGAGGCAGCTTTCCGCAAGAAGAGAAAGGTGGTACTGAATGAGGGTAGGTTCTTTTTTTTAGACGTACACAAAAATATTTTATTGCTACCCGCCTCAACCACCGGCCAGTGTGCGACATGATTAGTGAACAATATTCTTGAACTACCGCTCTTACTTGAAACGCGCTGTCCTTCATACTACCTGAAAAAGGGTATGGTACCGTACTGTAAGCATTATTTTTATTTACAGTACGTTCCCCGGGTATGTGCCGAGTCATAGTCACGAGGAGAAGATAAGAAATTGTCTGCGTATCTCGTTGCTTGGCTGCAGATGTATACCATAGCCTTCGGCCGCCCCCGCCTTTTCACATCCTGCCCTCTCCCCCCTCACGCTGTGCTTCTCGCCCTGCCTCCCCCATAATTAATGCAATCGAAGTTGGGTGAATTAGATTCAATTTTCTCTCGTTTTCTTGGTTCGCGCACCACCTGTTTCGACCTTTTCTTTCAATTGTTCTTGGAACAGCGCCTCAAAAAACTCACCCCGCCTGGGTTCCTGGTTTCTCTACCTACATTTCCAAGAGCTGCTGAGGTATCCGTGAACAAGTACCTTGCCAATGCCAGTCATGCACCAGAAACTATACGAAAAACGCGCCTGCCACCACGCCACGTTGCCCACAGTGCAACTCCCTAACCAAAGCTGATCTGCGCCACCTCATTTGGTTTTTCCTGAAATTATCTCGCTGTAGAAATTTGTCTGCCCCCACCAACGATCCCATGACAGCCATAGATCCTCATTCCAAGGACATTTCCATCCTTCACAAAACACTATATTCGCCGTCGCAACCGGTCCAGCATGAGCAGTATAGAACGGCCGTTCTGCTCCCCTTCCTTACCCATTCCTTTACTCATATTCCCCAACAATCCTTATTCTATTCCCCCAACAGGTCCCGCCATGCCCCAAATAAAGGTTTCTCTCTCTCACTCTTGAGGAGACATCTTTCTTTTATTATTTACTTTTATCCGGCCTGTTTTTGACACCGTATTTCACCGCATTTTTATTAAAACCAATCCCACGTCTTTTTTTGAATAAAAGAATTCTGCTGCTGCCAGTTATGCACTAATGTTTTTGCCTCAGTTATGCCTAATGCTTTTTTAGAGACGATAGTCCTTCTTTGGCTACCTTAACGCGATTGATTAATTAATAAACCTTTATTTGGCGAGCATGAAGCGCAGATGTTAGGGCGCCCGCTCGGTGGACAGCACCGGTTCAGCCACCGGTCCAAAAGTTATAATTATTGTTGAGCGAGACGCTTATATACGCAAAACCGTTGTAAACTTCTAAAACTGCCAAGATTTGCCATACATGTCCCAATATTATAGCGCGAAGTAAACCCCAGGTACATTTGAGGCAAAATGTAAGTACATAACCGGGATTACGCGCGTTCATTTAAATAAGAATAGACGTGGCCTTGGTTTTCACGATAGCAAAAAAAAAAGGCGTTAAAAACAATGGTTTGACAAAAAATACAAAAAGAAGCTGGCAGCCGCGCCTCGAGCTCGAGCGAAACCCCAAGCCGAACAGTAGCAACTGTTCCAACAGATGGCGTGCGAGCGTTGCGGCGCGGTAAAATTGGATTTAATTTAGCTAACTTCCATCGCGCCAGACACGCGAGGAGTGACAGGGGGGGGGGGGGGGTGTATGAAATGGCAGGGGCTGCAAAAGACTATCGCCTTTGGACGACATTTGCAGCGAAGCGAGCAGATACGCGGCCAAGTTTTTCTTCTAAACACTATCGACACGTAGTAATATATGCACGCCGCCAGGTTCAGTAGCTTGGGGCGGTTTTGCCTATATATACTCCTTGTTTCATGATTGTTTCATGTTTGGCGCAGCGGCTGAATCGAGTGACTGACGGACAGGCGGACAGATAGACAGACAGAAAAGAAAAAAGGACGATTTAGAGTGAACGTTCTGCAACTGTACACTAATGCTTCCTCATTCACTGTAGCATAAAAAAAGTGCTTACGTGTCCTCGTAATATACACCTAGGGTAGAGAGCTGCAATTATTGTGTGTGGCACCGAAGGGCGCACAGAAAACGCAGAAAAGGCTAAAGCTTGGCGCGCAAGCTTAGCAATAGATGTCTCTTTCTGGAAGTGCCTACGTTTGAGCAAGTTTCATTTGTTACAAGTCCTATCAAAAACCACTTTATGCACCGGAACCGTTTCTTCAGCTAATTTACACAAAGTTTCATTAACGACAGCATAAAGCTCTGAGAGCTGCATAATTTGCCCCTTTAGACGTAAGTGTAACATTATATGTGCCGTAACATCGGTAAATATCTCTTTTTGCGCAGATGCAAGGCGCTACACAAGGCGGCAAGAAGCTGCTCTTCTTGCGGCATTTTGAACCCTCGCCCGCGCCCTTAGAAAAAAATAAGATACATGATAATTGGTATTTCCTAAAGGAGTTATTGAATAAAGCCCTTAAAAAATCTCAAATTCTGACCGAAAACTTTCAAAGCATAAACACAAACGATGCAATCAGTTCGTAGACAGTCGTCCAGAACATAATACCCACGCAAATAATGAGTTGCCGAAAGTTTCCCACAAAGAAGCAAACAAATCCGTTCGCAGAAAAGTTGGCGCTCTGAAATGTCGGTGCACCGAAATGTCTGCACCGTAACATGCTGCATTGAAATTCCAACTACATCGAAATGTCCTAGACCCGTCTAAAATGGGCCGTTCATAGGCGTCTAAATAGTGGTGACTTGGAATCTCAAACATGAATTCTCAACGTTATGGTTAATTTCAGGTGCAGCACTACCGTTGCGTTCATACAATTCACGACGCTTTCACTGTAAGTGTGCTGTATATGTATAATTGCTTCTAATCGGTTAAGCGCCATAGACCTTTTCACGTATATGCATGCTTCGTAGGGCGTCGTTTATGCTTTTTATAACCGTTTTTACGCAAATCAGTTTATAACTGGCGCTGTTCCGATGGAAGCGCCTTGGAGACAGTGGAGAGTGGCCAAAATTTTATTATTTACAATTAACAAGATATAAAACAAATTCTCCGGAGCTCACACAAAAATGAGAAAATCCGGAAAGCCCGAAGGCAACAAAAATTGCACAAAAAGCTGCGGGAAAAACTGCAAACCTACGCCAATATACGGGGAATGTTTTAGAATGATGAAAAAAACAATAAATTAATCTGGAACACACCTCTAATTAATATATTCCCTCTCGTAAAAAGCTTTTAAATAGAAGTGGGATCAATGGTAAATAAATTGCATAAAATAACAATTAAAACGAAAGAAACCAACGAACATTGATGATTCTATAAACCGGTATTCGAGAAAACGAGTTTTGATAAAACGGATGCCACTTCGATGTAATAGCGTTAAAAAAAAGGCGTTCGTTCAGCTCTTGGCAACCCCCCTTGCGCCATAATTCCAGTCTCAGAAACTTCAATATGGTGCTTTATTTTAATTTACTCACTATTTATTTCCTACTTCAGCCTGAATGCCAGGACTTAGGCATGTGTGGGAATAGATATATACAGTAACAAGGACGGCATAATTAACTGTATACACAAGAAAAATACAATACAGAAAAAGAAGAGAAAACGCTAAACAGATTACAAATACTTTCATACTAATCCGTATGTAAAAAAAGACAAAATGGCATACCTGCGCGCAAACATATACGTTTTACACATTTTAACGCATCACTGCAGAAAACCATCCCGATGACGTATTTTCACATGACACCGTATTAACATAGCGTTACTTGCCACCTCAGAAAAAAAAGAAAACCAAGAAGCAAAAACTGTACACAGTAGCGCGTGTGGACACGTCGTAGGTCCTTCAGGCACAGTTCTTGTTCTAGAAATCCCCCCCCCCCCCCCCCCTTTGCGAAACACGAGGGGAGCACGCTTTGTTTGCTCCGCGCAGGCTAAAAATTGGGAGGGGGGAGGGAGAGGAGTTCAAACGGTCAGCCAAACCTTTTCAGTGGCAGCAATTATCTCCCCCACTTCCTTGCGATAAACCAGGGGAGCAGGCCTTGTTCGTCCTCCCGCACACTATCGATTGCCTCTTTGTTACTCTTAGCGACAACAGATGCGAACCCTCCCCGGTTCCGCTGAGGAGAGGCGAGTGTTCGGGTGGAGACGGCCCTCCTCTCCACTCCTTCTAGGAAAAAGGAGGGGGATGGGTGCCACGTAGCGTCAGTTTCTCGACGTTTGTGGCAATACGCCTCACCCCTGCAATGAAAGGTGTTGCTGGGAACCTACACAAACAACGTTGCAAGAAATCTACAATAAAGGTTTTGTAGCCCACAACCTTAAGTACTCAAACCCGGAAGGTCTTTTTCCTATCTGTTTTGTGAGCGCCACCATTTTGTGTTGACTAGTGCAGAACGACCTGAAATCGAGGCTGTTCTTTTAGACCACAGCACAAAAAGTTCAGACGGCCTGGGAACCTCGTAAAATAGTCGTACCATCCCAGAATTTTGCCACAGCGTGCCGCTAGAGCCATGCTGCGTATATGCCAGAGTGTCTTCTTCTAGCGGTCTTAGTAATTAAACTGCGGTCGTTTCTTTTTTCTGCCCCATTTAGTTACGCACCGGACGAGCGAAGCGCCAGGGGAGAGGGTGCAATCAGGTTTCGGCGGCGCCTGTCCCTCAATCCTCTGGATGTTAAACAGAAAATGACATCAAAGAGAATGGAATTAAATATTTGTGTGTAGTATCAAGGTAATGGAATTAAACATTTAGGCCTTAGGCACTTATAGTCATTTTTCGTGTACGTGTGGCAAGGGTATAGGGCTTCTTGTAATACAAAAAGAAACGAAGGGGTAGGATGAGGATCACATCCCTCATGCAAAACAATGATGCAGATTCATGGGAGAGAACAAATGCGGCACAAGTAAATCACCGTTGCTTCGAGAATTTCTAACATATAATATCGATACAAGAGCGGAAGGCATTGCAGACACGAAATGCAGTCACAGTGCTGACAAATTGAAGTTTACTGAAGAAAACACACATATATACCAAGAAACATTGCGCAAGTCTCCATCGTACTTTCTTTCTGTACATTTCAGCTGAAGGTTTTCCAGTGATCACGACCCAAATTCCCCAATCCCTAGTAATATTACGACATGCCTAACTGTTAGTTATAGCAACGATGAAAGCATTTTCTGAACATTTTGGTTGGAGGCGGTGCTGAGCGTACAGCCTATGTTTGATTCCATTCATATAAATATTGGGATGAAAGCTTGTGTGGGTAAGGGGGGTGCGGATGACGGAAGGAATATCTACTGATGCTTCATTAGGGTCACAGGGTTACTAACTAATACGTAATGTCTGTGTAGGGCCAACACAGCATTTGCAATGTCAGTTCATTTGTTTTGCAGTTGATAAAAAGGGGAGAACCAACGTGACAGCTGGGATTGCATTGAGAGTCAAATTGCTCAAAGTTCTCAAAAATATGCCCGTATGTACCGGCGAAATGAGCGAAGGAAATAAATGTCAAGCGAAACAAAGAAAACCATGTTTGGAAAGCCACCTTCTCAAGTTTTTTTTGTTTCGACGCAAACTAGGGCAGAAAGTTTGTGGCGACCAGGGTTCTTACGGCGGCCTAGCTCGATTCTCGAGATTCGACCGCAAGGCTAGCTCCGCTGAACACCGCCACGGATCGCCAACTTGGCGTAGCGGCAGCGAAAAGCGAGGAACACAGGACACAAAATTCGCCCACTCCAACGTTTATTGCACTCAATAAGAGGACTTCGGTCGCGTCGCTCTACACCGCCAATACCACCTTAGCCAGGACGGGAGAGACAGGCGCGAGGGCGCACAAAGGAAGGCCAAAAAGAGCAAGTCGTAAAGTTATGCACAGTATTGGCATAAGTGGTGGATCATCTATTTATTTCCTTCTTTGTTGATTAAACTCCAGTTGTTAGTAGCGCCTCACTGGTTCTGTCTGGTTTTCTTTCGCTCTACGTTCGTCCCTTGTGTTTCAAAAAAATTCCCCGCATTTCCCCGAGGGGAAGAATGTGAAAGTGCGAATGCACGAGTTGAATTTGCGCGGTTCGGTAATGTTCGCGAAAGAGAGATCACAGACACACACACAACTACAAAGAAAGAAAGATGCATTTATTCACATCGGCCGCGGCGGCCGCTTTTCTGATGGAGGCGAAAAGCAAAAACGCCCGTGTGTACGAGATTTCGGCGCACGTTAAAGATCCCCAGGTGGTCAAAATTAATCCGGAGCCCTCCACTACGGCGCGCCTCATCGCCTGCGTTGCGTCGGCGCGTTAAACCCTACAATCAATCAATCAATTTATTCACAGACACCTATTTGTGTTGTCGTTGCACTTGATTGCTAGAGCGGATCTCAGCTTTGAAACTTCGTGTGAGTACTCCTTTAAGCAGGTGCATTACCCCTTCTCACGCCCGATTCTTGGCCAATCCCCCACGTGGGTATGTGCCATGTCAGCGGCCAGACAGCGCGCGCCCATCTCCCCCCGTTGCCAAGGAAGACGAGGAGATTCCTGGCCAATCCCCCACGTGGGTGGTTATGTGCCATGTCAGCGGCCAGGCTGCGCGCGCCCATCTCCACGTGCGCGGACATCGCCGGTGGACGCAGGTTCAGGGTCGCTTAAGAGGTGCATTGCATTTAAAAAGCGCTTTTCCACCCATGTAGAACTGCAGTAAAGGGTGACAATCTTTTGACTGGTAGCCTATATGATCCTCGCTGTGATGTTACAGGCCCTGTGGTCCAGTTATGTAAACTGTAGTGCGAAATATTCGCCCAGTTAGAGTATGCTTTTAGACACTGCGAAGGACGCACCATGCTCCATGTGGGTATGCTCTAATATGTGGCCATGGGCCCTAATGGGTATGCAGTGAATGGGGACTGCGAGGACGACGAGGAGAAAACACCAGTCTCGCTAAGAACGCGCCAGGATCTCGGATAGGTCGCTGCACCATGATCAGTGCTCCGGCTAGTCCTCTCGGTGTCTACCTGAATACCGTCACCGAAAACGCTACCATTCTCTGCCAATAAACACCTTTTCAATTGGTGGAGTGTGCGAGTTGCCGTTCTCACCGCAGCCTGGAGTTACGAGGCAGAAGTCTCCGCCCGCCCTGTTCACTGACTACCCTCGGGAAATGGCGCCTTCTTCGCAGCCCCCCATTGTCTGTTCCGGTGCATTCCTCGAGCGAGACCCACCCATGTTCAATGGCGATGATGACGAGGACGTCTATGATTGGCTGTCATTGTTTGAAAGGGTGAGCGCACATAACAGATGGGATGACCAGGTGAAGCTGAACAATGTCGCATTCTCACCCGAGAGACTTGCTGCGACGTGGTACCTGAACCACGGAGCCGGCATGAAGTCCTGGTCAGCTTTCAAGACCGATTTTATGAAAGTGTTTGGTCGCCGAGCCATGCGGAAACTTCGCGCCGAACAACTTTTGCGAGAGCGGGCGCAGCAGGCAGGCAAAATAATTATGAGTTACATAGAAAACTTCATCGGCCTCTGCAAGCGTGCCGACCCTTCAATGAGTGAGGCTGACAAGATCAAGCATCTCCTGAAGGGGATGGACGACGACGCCTTTCAGATGTTGCTGAGTAAGGATCTTCAGGGTGTCGGGGACGTCATCAACTGGTGTCAGGGCTTCAACGTGCTCCGCAAGCAGCCACTTCTTACGCGGCACTCAACGTTACAGCCTAGAGCCCTTTCGGTATTGGTCGTCGGCAGCGATAATTCTTCCCTGATGCCCCGTATTGAAGATTTTATTCGTCAAGAAACCACGCGTCAACTATCTCTTTTATCGTGTGCGCCAACTGCGGTATCAGCGCCCCAATTGTCTTCGACACTTCAGCAAGCGATATGGGAACTAATCGCCGAAGCTCTTCATTCGGCCCGCCCATCGGTGCCTGTGGCTGCTCCCATATCGCCGCCTCTAACCTACTGAGCAGCATTGCTATGATCTAGGCAGCCGGCACCGTTTTGGCCCCCACGATCACCGCAGCTTCCGTCAATGCCGCCGCCTCGACCAGCACCTCATGCGCCGAACGTGTGGCGAACGCCTGATAACCGCCCCATGTGCTTTGTATGTCGTGTCGCCGGCCACGTCGCCCGTTATTGCCGCCGCCAAGCCGTTTCATACGATCAGTTGTTTCAGTCGCCGTCCTACGTCGTGTATGAGCCGCCACTTCGTCAGCAGTCCACCTTGCTGCCTCCGAACTCGCCTCCTGCTGCCAGACCTGCATTCAACAGCCGCAGGTTGTCCTCGCCGCGTCGCCGATCTATCTCGCCCATGTGTCCTCGCCTTGAGCCAACACAGGACGAAAACTAGTCGCCGCAGTTCCTGAGGCAAGAGCTGCGTCCATGTCGAAAACCTTAAATCCTCGATTTTCACCTCATAACGCCATTATGTTACGGTCGGAGGTCTCGTTGTAATCGCCCTTGTCGATACCGGAGCTGCCATATCAGTAATCAGCGAAAAGGACTGCCGCAAAGTACGCAAAGTGACGACGCCGGTGTCCCATCTCACCCTCCGCAACGCCAGCACACAACAGATTCGGCCTGTTGCTGCATGCACTGCCCGCGTTACCATTAAACATATCACCTACCTCATTGAGTTTATCGTGCTCACTTCGTGCTCCCACGACGTCATTCTCGGTTGGAATTTTCTGTCGACCCACCACGCCGTCATCGACTGCGCACGTGCTCAACCGAAGTTATTTTCAGTTCAAGACGCCTCCTCGGACGAGTCCCCTGCCTCTTTTCGCCTCGTTGTCGCCGAAGACACCGACGTTCCTCTTAGCTCCACCGTACTTGTACCTGTTCTGTGCGACTCCGTTGCCCGCGCCAAGTGCTGCTCAGCCCTCCGGAACTGTTTTATCACAAAAAATGCTTCCCGCTTCCATTCGCAGTTTTGAAAATGCAGCCAGGGTTCAGCTCCATGTTCATTTGCAACCCCTTTTCCTATCTAGCTACACTGTTTCGAGGTGAGGGCCTGGGTCTTGTAGAAGAGATTGGCGTGCTCTTCGTCACCAACCTTCCCAATAACTCATCGGACGTTTCACTTCCTGTCATCAATTCTTCCGCTACAGCCCAGGATCCCTCGGTTTTCTTTCCTTCGCTCAGTCGACGAGAGTCTTCCTCCGCCTGAACTAAAGCGACTTCTCGCCATGCTTCAAGAGTTCCAGTCGTCTTTCGACTGCCTAACATCCCCCTTGGGCCGCTCATCTATGGTTACTCACCACATTGATACAGCAACTCACCCCCATTACGACGACGGCTGTATCGTGTGTCAACCAACGAACGTGACGTTATTGACAGTTAGGTGGACGACACGCTTGAACACGGCGTTATGCAGACTTCCAATAGCCCATGGGCGTCACCGGTTGTTCTCGTTACTAAGAAAGACGTGTCATTCGCTTCTATGTAGATTATCGCCGACTCAACAAAATAACACGCAAGAAGGTCTACCCTCTCCACAGAATTGACGACGCCCTCGGCACTTCGCAAGGAGCCGAGTTCTTTTCTTCCCTCTATTCAAGGTCTGGCTACTGGCAGGTCCCCATGGCGGATGTTGATCGTGAGAAAGCGGCCCTTATAACACCAAATGGCTTGTACGGGTTTAACGTCATGCCTGTTGGTCTTTCTAACGCACCTGCAACGTTTGAACGCATGATGGACAATATTTTGTGCTGCTAAAATGAAAAACCTGTCTCTGTTACCTTGACGTATTGTCGTCTTTTCTTGCGATTTTGACGCGCATATTACGCGCCTTGGACAAGTATTGAAATGCCTCACTGATTCAGGACTTCAGCTTAACCTCAAGAAACGCCGCTTTGCTACCACCAACTTACCATGTTAGGTCTCCTTCTATCCAAAAATGGTGTCAGTCCCGATCCTGACAAACTTCGTGCGGTCACCGAGTTTCCTAAGCCCACCACAACCACCATTCAGCTCCGAAGCTTTACCGGCCTCCGCTCGTACTTCCGACAATTTGTGCGGAACTTTGCGTCGATAACGGCACCTTTAACAAAACTTCTGAACGAGCCCAACGACATCTCTCATTGGTCTTCAGAGTGTGACAAGGCTTTCAAAAAGCTCCGTTGTGTGCTTACGTGCCCACCGATCCTTCGCCATTTTAAATGCGAATGCATTTTTTTAGCCAGGGGTTGTCTTGCTAAGTTGGCCGGCGTGCGCCTGCATTCCTCCAGCGCGAGCGCACGTGAGCGCGCGCCTCGTAGTGCTGCCTTCGTCGTCGTCGTCGTCGTAAATGCGAATGCATTTCTTAGTCGGGGGTTGTCGTGCTCCGTCGGCGTGCGCCCGCAGGTGTTATCTCTCCGAGCTCCTCCTCGCCCCTAGCCCAACCTCGCTCGAGACGCCGTTGCCGTGCAGCTGGACGCGGCTATGGAAAGTGTGCGCGTGCGCTCCAAACCCTCTGACCGCATAGTCTTGGTTGGCGACTTCAACGTTGACGTGCGCAAGAAGAGTGGCGAGTGGCTGGTCGAGTACATGCAGACCAGGCACTCTATGCATTGTCTCTCTGCCGGCTTTGACACGTTCCCCACTACCATTCATGGGAGTTGCATTGATCTGGTCTTTACGCGAAACTGTGACGCGCGTATGCTTCTCAAAGACCCTTTGACCGTGCACTTTAGCGATCACAAGGCAGTGATTGTGGCCGTCAGGTACAACGATAACAAAAACAGGTGCTGAGGAATAAATGATTACGTTCACACTCTCGTCATTAATTACGCCATTACTCGCAACACACTCATCGGTGCACCCAATGCATTCGCATTTCTGCACGATTCCCTTCGGGGAGGTGAGGGGGAATTTTTTTTTTTACCAGTCGGCCTCTACCGAGCTTCATACTGATGCCAGCGGTGTTGGCCTGGGCGCTGTGCTCGCCCAACGAAAATCTGTCTTCGACAAATACGTCCTTGCTTGTGCGAGCCGGACACTCATAAGAGCGGAGGAAAACTACTCTGTCACGGAGAAAGAGTGCCTGGCTATTGTGTGGGCCATAAGCAAATTTAGTCCCTACTTGTAAGGCAGCCCCTTCGACGTAATCACCGACCACCACGCCTTTTGCTGGCTATCTTCTTTGGATTCATGTGGTCGCCTTGGAAGGTGGCCCTGCGCTTACAAGAGTATGATATTCGTGTGGTCTACCGATCTGGCCGCAAACACACCGACGCCGATGCGCTCTCACGCTCTCCTGTGACCGCCGACACTGCCTTTTTGTCATCCACAGAAGAAATTCTGTTCTCCCTGACCCTTGACGACATGCCTTGCGAGCAGCGCAAGGATCCCTGGCTCACTTCCAATTTGGGCTTTCTAACAAAGCCTGCTTCGTCAAACGCCCCTCGAGCTGTGTGGCGACAGGCCACTCACTTCGCTATTCGTGGCGAGCTTCGGTACCGGCGAATTTATAATGCAGATGGCAGGAAGGGGCTCCTTGTCCTTCCCCGCCATCTCCGTTCAGACTTCTGCACGTTTTCACACCGATGCACAGTGTGGTCATGCTCGTGTACTGAAGACATACCGACGTCTCCGTATGCGGTACTACTGGCGTGGAATGTACACGTTTGGCACAGAGTTCGTCCATTTCCTGCGAAAAATGTCAACGCCGTAAGTCCCCATGCAACAAACCTCCGGCATCATTGAAGCCCCTGCCTTTTCCAGTACGACCTTTCGAACGCGTATGAATCAATTTGTGCGGGCCACTCCCCTACAGGGCTTCTGGAAAACGCTGGGCCGTCGTCGCGGTAGACCACTTAACCAGATATGCAAAAGCCGCCGCACTACCAGCCGCCAATGCCTGTGAGGTCGCCTCATTTCTCCTAGGCAGGTTCATTCTTCGTCACGGTGCCCCTAGAGAGTTGCTCAGCGGCATAGGGCGATGTTTCTGTCTGGAGTAATTTAAGACCTGCTCGCAAAGTTCAACGTTATCCACCGCACCACCATCTTACCATCCACAGACCATAGAGCTTACGGAAAGATTTAAGTGGACACTGGGCAATATATTGGCAACACGTGTTTCGGCGGACCACACCGACTGGGACCAAGTTCTTTCGTACGTAACTTATGCGTACAAAACCGCTGCTCAAGCAACTACAGAGTTTTCGCCTTTCTTTTTCCTCTACAGCCGGTAGCCATCATGTCCGCTTGACACCATCCTGCTGTACCACCCAGATGCATCTGGATGTACCCCGGTGTCACAGGTATTTCTGCACGCCAAAGAGTGTCGCCAGCTGGCCAGGACCCTCACTTCCCAACAACAATCACGCCAACAGCAGCGTCACGAAGACGGAACAGCACCGCCTGAGTTCGCTGCCGGTTCTCTTGTGTAACTGTGAATAACCTCAGCTGTTCCTGGTCTTGCTCAGAAGTCACTCTCCAAATATCATGGTCCTTACCATGTAAGCTAGCGTACATTCCCAGTGAACTACATAGTTGAGCCGCTTCCGTTGTCCCAAGACCTTCGTTGCAGCGGTCGCTAAACTGTGCACGTTGACCGTCTCAAAGCTTACCACGAAGCGGTGGTTTTATCTTGCCCTTAGGTCACCAAGATGGCCCCTTTTCTCCGCGGGGCTAATTGTTGTGCAAACGACTCGCCCAGTTAGAGTATTCTTTAGACACTGCGAAGGACGCATTATGCCCCGTGTGGTTATACTCTGATATTTGGCCATGGGCAGTAATGGGTATGCAGAGAATGGGGACTGTGAAGACGACGAGGAGATAGCACCGGTCTCGCTGAGAACGCGCCACGATCACGGATAGCTCGCTGCACCGAGATCATTGCTCCGGCGAGTTCTCTCGGGGTCTACCTGAATACGGTCACCTGGAATGCAACCATTCCCCAACACCTTTGCAAAGCGAAGAAATTTCCAGGGTGGGTACAGATGAGGTGCTGCATCAGCAAGTCGCCACATTTTTTGTCCACCTTTCCTTTAGACGACCGAAGCCCTCTTTTTTACAATCTGCAGATTTACACAAATAAATATTGCAAACCTTGAATGGTCAGCAAGAATCCACGGAATTTTGTCAACGTCACATCAGCTCCGATTGCCTTCGGGAAGCCAGTGCAAACCCTCAAGATATGCGCTTGCGCCCTATCTACAGCTTTGAGAGTTCTTTTGTGGAGAGAAGCCGAAGAAAGAAATAAGTACCACGGTTGTTATAAAGCGACGCGCTTTCCACGACCGGAGAAGAGATATGACCTAGCAAGCGCCGATATAAAGGGAGAACATACTTATCATACCAACGAATAGAACGAGCTAAAGGCAACCTAGATAACGCTGTGGGACGAGTTGAGATATCTGTGAAATTTCCAGAAATGAACTTGAATGCACTTTGGCCGTATGGATGTGGTCCCTCTTATAGTAAGACCATATAGCGTTAGGTCACGCTTGTTAAAGCCCACCGTAAAACAATATTTCGCTAAGATTTCCTGTACTCGCGTTCCCACGAATTCTGCAATCAAGTCATTTGCAGTTAGCAGTCTCAAGAACAATACTCACATAAAGCGGCAAGAATTCCAAAAAGAGATTTTTAACGTAAACGGCGTAAATTTTCAGGGCCTAATATTTACAGTTCAGATCAAGTGAGGTTAAGCACATCACCCTATGAAGCACGTTAGGCCACCTTGTGGTCTGTTGAGTCGGCGTTGTTCCTGGACACGTACGCATACCTGTCGGAGAGGTAATATTAAGTGCGAATGCACTTCTTAAGCGACCCTGAACCTGCGTCCACCGGCGATGTCCGCATGGCATACCCACGTGGGGGATTGGCCAGGAATCTCCTCGTCTTCCTTGGCAATGGGGGAGATGGGCGCGCGGTGCCTGGCCGCTGACATGGCACACACCCACGTGGGGGATTGGCCAGGAATCGGGCGTGAGAAGGGATAATGCACCCGCTTAAAGGAGTACTGACACGAAATTTCAAAGCTGAGATCCGCTCTAGCAATCAAGTACAACGACAACACAAATAGGTGTCTGTGAATAAATGCATCTTTCTTTCTTTGTAGTTGTGTGTGTGTGTGTGATCTCGCTTTCGCGAACATTACCGAACCGCGCAAATTCAACTCGTGCATTCGCACTTTCACATTCTTCCCCTCGGGGAAATGCGGAGCATTTTTTTTTCCTTGTTGCCCCCTATGCCTGAATATGTCATCGCCTGGCGCATGACCTGACGCGCTACCCAATCGTGCTCCGATCTTAAATCAAGAAAAAAGACGAAATGAATGTTCCCCTGCAACGTTGATGCTTTTCGCAATGCGATGACATTATCGATTCTTCTCCGAGCATTGCATATTTCACACATTTTTCGGCAATATATATTTGTGTTGTCGATTTCCAGTCGGACCGGTAGAGCAGCATATTCTTCTCAAACTTCTGAAGATGGAATATTAAATATAATACTGGACCGTAGGCCTTGATTCCAGTGGGAACGTCGGCCTGTCTTCAAAGGCTTGTGGAATAAAAATATTTTCCGCAGTGGCAAATCCCATACTAAAGATTGAAAACATATAAGTGGAATAGAAGTGAATATAATAATGTATAAAAGCGCCAAGAAGCTGTGTGGTGGGATGCGGAATAAGGGCAACTTTTCCCCTTTAACATTTCCGTGAGAGGTTTGGTAGAGGCAGTAAAATGCTTCGCACATTGGCACAACAACTCTGAGAGCACCCCGGTCATTTGCGAAAGTGGTGATAGAAGAGCGGCTGCTGCTATAAAATGTTTCTGCAGTCAGCGACTTAGTAGCCACGCAGTGTTTGTATTTTTTAAAACGACTTCTCGGAATCGGTGCAGGTGCGGGACTCGATGTAGTGAAGTAGTTCATGATATTACGTGAATCCTGCCAGAGCCCAACACCGAGAAGACAGGCTAGGAAACACGTAGACGAAATAACTGTGGCTATTTATGACTTTTCTGGTAACCTTGTGCTTAGCCCGATCTTGTCAGAGCTATTTGCGGTTTTATTTATTGGCGTGTTCAGCATAATGAAACCATGCAGGAGTGGGAGACTTCGCTACCAATTGATATCTTTACCCGCGCGAATTCAAAACCTCAGGCCCAAAAATGGCGAACTCATTCATGACGTCCTGAGCACCTGCGTGTTATCCCCCTTCTCGATGCGTGCCAAGTGAAATGAGAGCGAAGATAACAGAAAAGTCTTTAAAGGCAGTGGCCCTCCTGGGTTGCTGTTCTCTGCACGTTTCTACCAGCGGACGCTGCTGCCTCTCACCTTGGTAATTGGCCCAACGTGTAAATAAACAACTTTATTTCTGCGTGCAGCCGAGGTATGTTCGTATTTGTCGAAGTGCTGCAATATACACTAATTCAACCAACTTCATCCAAATCAGCGAAACAAAAACAGGGGTGCCGAATGGCCTCTCAAAATATTGTACCGGTAAAAGTAAGGGCTGGTGTTCGCAGCAATTTAAAAGCACTGTTTATGCAAGAGCGAACTTGTGCCTATCATTCTGCTGTCAGCGCCAGCTACAGCGTCCAAAAAATCGCTCCTTTGTCTTTCTTTTCGTCTTGCCTCAACTGGTCACTTTGACATCTTCACTTCCAGTATTGTTGGGTGGGGACCACTGGGGCTATCGTGCGGCGATAATGATAATTTGATGTCATTGCTACCCCCCTCGGAAACGGCATCCGCCCGATTCTGGGTGGTGTGTTCCTTGGTGGTACAGCATGAACAGTGTTGAAAGCGCAGTACCTGAAAAACGTCTTCTCAGCGTGCAAAGATCTGAATCTAACAAATATGTTCAGTCAGGCTGGGCGTGGGCTGAGCGGGTTTAATAGGGCTTCATGAGTGCAACATGTATGATCTCCGTAGTAGCGCGGCGGCTTGTTGAGCATGCTACGGTGGCCTTGGGTTCTACCTCGTAGTTTGATGGGTTCCAACTCGTAACTGTGACGAAGGACTTCATATGGGCCGAAGTACCGGCGGGGAATATTTTCCGAGCGTCCACGGAGACAGACGGCAGTGCACATACAATCAAGTTCTCCAGCTAGATATTCAGCACTGCGTCGTCCCTAGTTGTATCTTTGGGCGGCAATTGTTTGTTCCCTTAGAACGCGGAGTCGGGCAAGCTGACGAGCTTTTCAGCGTGCTGTGTGAAATCTTCGTGAGCATTGTCCGTAACGACGGTGTTATCTGCAGTAAGCATAGCGTCCAGTGTAGTGGTCACCGGGCATCCGTAAACAAGTTGAAATGGTTTGGGTCGAGTGGTTTTGTGCGTAGCAGTAATATAAGCGAAGGTTGTGTAAGGTACAATTTGGTACAAATTTATGTTTTCTACGTGGACGTACACAGACAGCATTGCCATGGTCGTGTTGAGGTGTTCCGTGGTCCCGTTATTTTGAGGGCAATATGACATGGTTTTACGATGCTCGCAGTTAGTTAACCTATGGACGTTTCTCCTGAAGGAAGCAGTGAACGGGGTGCCGCGGTCCGTAATAACAGTGGTAGCTTCGTCATGTCAGAGAGCGATGTTCTCCACGAAGAATTTCGCGACTTTTGCGGCGGTGCCTGGAGAAAGAACTTTTGTTCAGCATGTCGTGTTAAGTAGTCAACTTGTTTCCATCGTGGTAAATAGTCCAGTCGTTTCCCAGAATCGATGTTAGGAATGACCCAAGTAGATACATTTCAACCTACCTGAACGGCTCGTCTGAGGGATAAATTGTGTGAAGCACTAGGTGCAGACTGCGCTGACAATTTAGGCACGTTTCACCTATTACCTAACCGATTGGCGAAGGTTCAGCAATCTTGGAGAACGCTTCCGCGAAACGTCTCTAGTACGCACAAAAGCCTTAGAAGCACCGCATAGCATTCTTGCTGGTGGGCAGTAAAAAGGAGCGCACAGCAAGCGTTTTGTCGGATTTGGCTCCGATGTCTTGAGCACTGACAAGGTGCCAATATGTTTTAGTTCTTCAAACCCGAGGTGACACTTTTAAGGCGTGATAGTTAAATCTGCAGATAGGAGAGCTTCCAGAACTCATTTCAGTCGCTAAAGATGTTAGAAGAACTCAAAAGACGCCACCACGTCATCTAAGTAAACCAGATACGTCTGCCGCTTATGCCCCGCTAGTACAGTGTCCATCATTCATTGGAAGGTCGCAGGTGCGGAACACAAGCCAAGTGGAGGACCTAAACTCGTACAGACCGTGGAATGTTACGAACACTGTCTTTTCGCGATTTCGCTCATCAGCCTCTATTTCAGAATAACCCGATGTTATATCTGATGACGAAAGAATCTGGCATCACGAAGGCTGTATAACACGTGGTCAATTCGAGGCAGCACGTAAACGTCTCGTTTTCTCACGCTGTTCAATTTGCGGTAGTTAAAGCAAAACCGAAGCGTGTTGTCTTTTTTTGTTACGAGAACTACGCGAGAGGCCCACGCGCTCTTAGAGGATTGAATAACATCCTCATCAAGCATCTGCTTCACATGACTCTCGATGACTTCCATTTCCTTGGCACCACCCTGTAAGGTTGCTGGCGCACTGGCCTGACAGATTCATCCGTGAAGGTGCGATGCTTCATGATGGGTGTCCGACGCACTTTACATTAGGAGGCACAGCAGTCATAAAATGTTTCGCACGAGTGACTTCGAGGCCTGCTTTGGTAGAAAAGATATTTTTAAATTTCTCCATGTCAATATTTGTCCCTTTGGTCAGCAGGAAGTCCATGCCGGAATTTAGGTCCCTCGAACACTTCGGAAACACAATGAGAGAATTCACATAGGTGAAGACGTGAATCTTGATTCTAGCAGCGCACCTACCGACCTAAGTGATCAAGTGGCCCCTAGCTGTACGAGTTTGCAGGCCAGTACAGGGGTTCAGAAGTTTCTTTCGAGTAGCAGCGAGATTTCGGCTTGTTACAGAATCATCGGCACCAGTGCCAGCTGAGGCAGTCGTCTCACGGCCGTCGATGCACATACGTAAGTCCCACGATGCTGTTCGGCGTAACAGCGAGCATTCTCTTGCCATCGTCATTGAGAATGTTGGCGGTTAGCGATGTCAGCGGCCTCACCAATGGAAGTCGCTGGCCTCAGTTTCCCCATTTTTCGGGGCTACGAGGGCGACGGTTGGTACAATTTGCTGCGTCACGTGATCGGGTGGGCAGAGACGATGATTGACACTCAAGGCGTATGGGAGCAAACATGCCCTGTTGTCCAGCAATGTACGCATCGATCTCCCGTGGTCGCTCTCCGCATATTGGAAGTGTTGCGTTCGGCGCAAATTCACGTAAACAAGTCGCAGGTAAGCACAGGTGCCGTAGACGTGCCCTGCCTAATTCCCACACTGGACACAGAAAGGCCTACGGTCGGGACTTAGCCAAACTTCGCTCATCCGGAGTGTTAAATCCTTCTGGTAGGGCACGTAGCGGGGTCTCAAATTTAGCTTCTGCTGCGGCGAGACGGGGATGACTGCAGGCAGACAGCAGTAGACGGGGTTCCTCAAGGCTGCCACATACGAAATGGTTGGCTCTTCTTGTCGTTCATGCCTGCTCGTTCCGATGTCCACACACTTTGCCTTTGCTCTCTGTCGATTTCGGCGATGGACACTGAAGCAGGTAATACGTACCACAGTTCAAAACCCTGGAGCTCCTCTCGGAATACTTTCCTAATGATCTCGCAGAGCATAGGGATTTGGAGCTAAACAAAATTTGACACGGTGGCTTCTTAACTGTGGTACTGGCGAGTCTTTTGTCAAAGCACCCCTTGATCTCCGTAACCTCGTTAATGAATTCGTATACGCTTAATGGGGGACTCCACACAAGACCGGCGAAGATTCATTCTTTGAATTCTCGCATGCAGTGCCGCACCTTCTTGTCCTCAGCCTCAGTCTGCCCGCCTTAACGGACGAGACTTGTCTTCGGCGTACATGGCGACACTCTCACGAGGACGCTGACTCCTGGCTTGAAGCGCAACGTCCCCCCTTTTTTTGCAGTCGCCCAACACGTATTTCGCCAGCAGCCGTCGGCCACACTCCTCCCAGGACGTTATCACAGCATCGTGGTTCTCGAACCACACTCGTGTGCCTCCTCCAACAGCGAAGTCCACATTACGTAGCTTAAGCTAGGTAACGTAATTTGTTGAAGGCGGCAACGTACTCGAACTGTCCAGTGTTCGTCCTCCTCAAAGCTCTTTCCGTAGATAATCTGCGGCGTACGTGGCTGATGAACCACGTACTGAGGGGAGTTGGGAGAAGTGGTAGATGGAGGAGGCGCGTCCACGACGCCGCTGTTTCGCCCTGTCATCTTCTGTTTTCGGTAAACCAAGCGCCCGCACTCCGCACGATATCTGCGTAGGCGTCGGCTGACTCCCTGTGGAACTGGTGTAATTTCGATACCTAGCGGCCTTGTAGTCCGCGTCCTGGTAGGACATAATATCATGTGTCCTGCCCCTGTATCTGTTATAGCAGTGAATATGAGAGCTGTGGTTCGTAGCAACGGAAAAAGCCCTATTCATTTAGAGGGCGAACTTGTGCCCGTAATTCCATTAAAACCACTAGCTACAGAGTCGAAAAAACCGCTCCTTCGCCTTTCTCTTCGTCGTGCCTCAGCCGCTCACTTCAACGTCTTCACTTCTAATATTCGGTGTGGACCGCTAAGTCTGTCTGATGATAATATAATTAATGCAGTGGCAATATTTAGCAGCATATCCGCAACTGTTCAAAAATGCCCGCTCAGATTCAATATAGATTGACATAAGAGTGCTATCACGTTAAAGCCAAGATTATGCGTACGGCGGGTACCCTCGGCAAGCAGTTGCCACCGCACTGATCAGTGATATTTAACCTACGTATCCCCCCTACGGGTTCCTGCAGATGCACAAATGAGCCATTCGCAGAAATAAATACATTTATTAAGAGTGCCACGCCTGAATATCAGGCAGCCAAAATCTTTGTAACGAAGGAGTGTACAGGTTTCACCATGACAAAAAATTTGAGCACCAGTTGGAATATGTGTTTAACAACTTATTTGCACAAGCAGAAGGAAAACTTGAGATAGGCGGTTTGAGATTATGTTTTAAATAAAACGGGCAGAGCAGGAACAATTTTACGAGGGCGGGCATTACACTCAAAAAACAATGTCTGCGTAGCGATCCCTCGTAGTAACCTACCTGCTACACGTGGCACAAAATATACTTCTCAATGAGGATGAAATGTTCTCGAATCAGTAGAATTTTTCTAATTCAAAAACGTTACCAGCATGGCTAAATGGTTTTGTTGGTTTTATTCCCTGATTTTTTTCACTTTTTTCCGCCGTTCTGTGCGGGGACCCTTTTTCTAGCCCATTTAAAAACAAGCACACTAACTTACAGCTCCCGTGAATAAAAAATTGGCGCAGCTGGAACTAGTGGTACACGGCTGCAGAGACAGAAGAGCTGGCGGCCCCTCTTTCTTATTCGGCGACCTGGCTCTTGAAACTACCATTTATATTAAAGTTCCCACAAAGGTTCTCCATGAATAGAGGCTCCAGTCAGTTTGTCCGCAGGCTTTACCATCTCTGCGAAAGGTGACCACGTCAACACACGTTAAAACCCGCAGCCAAGTCCAATGCCAACGCTACGGATACCCCAAAGGAAATACTGCTGTGCGCCAAAATTGCGATGATAGCTCACACGGAAAGATGCCGGTTTAGGACCGCGGGGGACCCAGGTACGATACCAATCAAAAGAAGCGCGTTTTGTCCCAGTTACATGTTTTCTATTCGCATTGGAAAACTTACACCCGGGATGACCACTCTCGTTGCTACAAAGTCTTTCGTCACAGCTTTTAAAAGCTCAGTCCTTTTACGTCTGTGATGTTGGCGTGAGTCACCGACTTAGTATTATACATTGACTTGTTTTTGGCTCGGGTTGTCCCTACACGGTAGTACAACGGTATCATACGCCTGAGGTCTGGTACACCATGCATTTTCTTCGTTTTTCGGACGCGATACTGACATTGTATGGGTCTGTTACTGTGTAGCGGCATCGACATTGCTTCTGCAGCACCCACAAACTTTATCGCTTGCGCTCCACCATCATTACCAGCGTGGCACGTTTTGGAAGAGCCGATAGCAGAGAAACCGAATAAACCATGCACCCGCATCAAGAAGGCGCCTTGTGCCGTCTATTCAGGTTGTGGCATGCACTGTAAACTGCTTACCACCGGATATGAGGCAGTTGCCGTTGCACGTCACGGGGCCCAAAGCACTAAGCCCGCGCTCGTTGCACAAAGAGGACATTGCCTCTACCACTGGCTTCAATTGCCGTCTCAGCTGCCGGACCGCAGCAGCTGCCTTACAGTAATGGGAACCCCACCCCCTGGTTCCCCTAGTCCACACATTGTAATAGTTTTTTATCTTGTCCATGCAGGAAACTACCTTATTCTAATAGCTAGATCATTTGGCTAACTTAGGCCGGTAATAGTCGAACATGCAGCAATTTTACAGCGCTCACTTTTGCGTCAGCCATTTTCAAAGAAGGAGTTAGCGCACCACCCGCGTCAAGATTCAAGAGAAATTTTACAACCCACCAGGGTGTGGGAACCATTTCTTCAAAGGCTATGAATCGTTGTGCAGATAATTTTTGTCGCTGCCTGAGAACAAAATTAATCCGGGGGATACCCAGGCTGATAAAGTGATTGCGATTGCGGGAATGTTATTTCATGTTGTCACTAACGCCGCGTTGTCATGTTCATACACCCACACTACAAGTGAGGGATCAGTTCGCTTCAATATTCTATGATTGCCCAATAGTTTTGAGCAGCTTATCTCCTTGGAACTAGAAGAGACAGCAGAAAATTGTCTTGCCATTGATTTAATACCTCCCCTAAATCCATCGATCTCATTCGAATAAAATTGTCGGGTGATAAACTGCGGTAGCAGGTATCGGGTATTACTACCACAAATATCGCTAGCAAGCGAGACACTCTGTGCGTCTGTGCTCCTGACCTGTAAACTGTGTCGCCGACGACTAACGAACAGCAGTGGTAATTTTTAGATTACTGACGCCCCTAATATCTTCTCAAGCCAACTACGCGACAGAAATGTCTGGGTGATACGGAAACCGACGTCACTATTCTGCTGGCTACACACACAGTTGAGGCACCATTATATACCGGCCATGTACACCCACCAATGTTTTACCAATATCACGGGGGCGTCAACCGTTCGGTCCATCAGCGCCGCGTCATGGAGTGATACGGCAAACTCGGCGAGAGTAGCCGCATGCGAACTAAGCAAAGACCGCTGCTGTCGTCATCTGCTAGGCTGTTCCAAGAGCAGAAGACCGCCCCTAATTTTCGTTATTCGCTTATCACAATGCCAAGCCATACTCGAAGTCTTTTTTCAATACCAGATTTGTGGCGCCAACAGAAAACAGTAATCAGCGTTGGCGAAGAAAGAAGTAATCAGCGTTGCCGAACGAACCTTGCCTTCGGCAACGCTGATAACTGTTTTCAGTTGGTGTAACGTGCCTGATCTCGAAGAAAATTTTTAAGTATGACAGGCAGTGTGATAAGCGAATAAAAAAATGGGGGGTGGTGCTCTACTCTTGGAACAGCCTAGCAGATGGCGGCAGCAGTGGCCTTTGCTTAGTGCGCATGCGGCTACTCTCGCCGAGTTTCCCATATCACTCCTTCCCGCGGCGCTGATCGACCGAACGGTCGACGCTCCCGTGATATTGGCAAAAAATTGGGCGGGTGTACGTCATACAACCTGTCAGCTGCACTAGGATTCCCTTGTGTAATCCGCGCTCGCTGACGCTGAATCTGGGGCTCACGAGAGCACCTTGCTAAGTTTTCATGGTGGCAAACATTATCTGCTCGATCATAAGAACCAACTTTTGAACGCATATTGGCCTTCTCTTGACGTCAAGCGGATACGTCGCCTCGGCGCAACCACATCCATTAACGTCCACGGCATTGGTGCTCAGCCGAGCGCTGCTGTGGAAGTTATACCATAATTGATGATGAAAGATCACTCGTACTGTTTGTACGCTAATTTACAGAATTCCCCCAACCGGTGGTATAGAATAAGCCTGCCCAGTATGAGGTTTACCATCACAAATTCACGAACAGGCCTGGTATGTCTTCCTTCGGTCCTGAACACTCGTCCCCTACAAGAGAAGGTTCAGTGTTTGGAATTTTACCACAGGTTCTAGATTGATTATTAAGTTATCATTTAGAAGCAGTTGGACCTCAGCACTACAAATAACCACAAAGAAGTGAGGTGATTCGCTACCCTGTGAACACCATCTGCAACTTAACAACAGTGCTGTGCCGACCGGTATAGATTCCCTAGAATTACAGACTTCACAGCGTCCCGGCAGGGTAGAACGACTTTCTCGAAAACAAAACTGCTTAAGGCAAAACATGTAATTTCCGTCACCGGGAAAGACACAAAAACGGCTATCACCAAACTGGTCCTGTTGAATTATTCAGCATGCCGTATACAATATGCAACGTAGCCAAGAGATTCCTATGCAGCGTAGCGCGCGGTCTAATGTTCAAGACGTAGGCTAATGTTTGACAACATGCAGGATACCACCGTACCCAGTAGGCTATTGCTGCTGCGTACAGCGCCAAACACAGTACATTGCGACATTACACATATCGAAACGCGGATAGGGTGTACAAAATTTGCCCACGTGTGCGAGTATGGCACATTTAGCAGCAAAAATTGTGGCAACGTAATCGATCATTATGCATGTAAAAGGAATTCAGCTTTTGTAGGGTAGTAGAAAGTCAGGATATATTGTGTCAAAGAAGAAGAACATCTGCTGGCCTGGAACACCCAAAATATATATTTTTGATCTGCCTAAAGAAGCGAATGTGGCCACCAAAGATGAAAGAAAAGCCCTTGACAGAAAGACAGAAACGAAGAAAAGAAAAACACACACTAGGTGCCTTATATCATGGACATTTCGGTATTATTATGCAATGATTAGCACACGACGCGAGAGTGCCTATATTTTGTGACGTATCTCATCTGCGAGGATAGATCACCAGTTACGTTTATCTGATAGCGAAAGCATCCACAGTGCGGTGAAATTCAGTCGGGATTCTTAGTATACAAAAATAAAACAAACAATTCCGAATACTACTTTAGCAGTAGCGAAATGACAGGGTCCCTCTGAAAAAATGAATTAGCTGTACGAACTTAAGGAAGTACAGCTGCATGCACCTACGGTTACCTGTGAGAATGTGCGGGAGCACCCTTTTTTGAGCACTTAAATTCAGTAATGAATAAAGTAGATACCTAAACCGCAATTGTCAGTGAGACTCAATTCCCTGAACTTTATTGTGGCAGGTAGGCGACGAAGGAAAACGTTTCCTCAGATGGGTTATTACTAGATCCGACTTGATATACTGTATGAATTGGCGGAGCAACAAATGCCTGGAACGATTTCAAAGATTTCATTGACTTTAGTTCCTGAGAATACGAGGAGAGAGGCTGAGACTAAAAGCTACAAAAGCCTCACAGATGCCCCTTATCCTTTTGTACAGTGCAATGAATTAGCTAAATTGCGAAGTTGGAAAATGTTGTGATTGAGTAATAAAAATTATAAGCAACATGCAGAGTACGAGAAAATAAAAAAACAATTCGGAAAGCAACAAAGCAGTACATAAAATACATCGGAGTAAAACAAAATATAGTAGATATGCAATAAAACAAATGAAAATTAGCGTGTAAGTGTGACTGTGTTTTTTATATTTACACAACAGAAAAACAGCGGATTGATAGAGTAGTGTAAACAACATCCACAGTTCTCACCATTGAAGGATAGATTCTGTCTTAGGAGGCATTCTTTCGCCTGCATTTTAGAATTGTTTAGAGATTTTTTGAAACCTATCTGGTCTCCAACTTCAACATCATGAAAACAAACTCTAATGCATTGCGTTGGGTCAAGGCCGTGCTCAGAGGCATTTTAGAACACCAGGCGAGAAAACCAACCAGAACCACAATAATGACTCCAACAATGGGTTCACATTTGCGAAACAAAAAAGGAAACTCAAAAAAATTTTATGACAATGAGAAAGATTGGACTGACGTTTACGATGTTTTCTTACAGCCAATTTGCGCTGACACACAGATAACAGAGACATCGTTGTACAATAAATGACGAAGTAAGTCACATCTCCACAGTATTACCTATGTTTGGACGAGACAACAAAAAAGTAGAAAGGAATATGGTAAACTGCCTAGTAAAGATTAGTAAATTTTTAGATTATTGAGTTTTTGAAAGTGTGCAAAGTAAAGAACCAAACAGAGTTTGCAATGTTTAAAAAGAAATGAGCAAAAGCAATAATTGTTACAAGAGCAACAGCGAAACGTGAAGATTGCAATATCATAGAAAGTTTGTTGTGAAAAAGGTAAGGAAAACGAACACGGTTTGCTGTCATATATTGCCTAAAATATTATACGATGCCTAAAAACTGTGTGTGATGTAAAAGGCGAAAGAATTACCACCCAAATGTGGAACAGATATGGCTGTATTATGTGCGCCGCTGTTTTCCTAGCTGCCGTAGATGTACACGGTGGAGTGGTGACTGCGGATGAACTGCATTGATAAAAATTGCCGATTCATTATTGCATGAGCGGGAAAACATTCTATCCACGCTTATTGATAATGATCTGACTAATATGGCTCGTGTGTTGGGGAGAATGTGCCTTCTCATTAGGATTATCATAATTTTTTGCCACGTTTTTTGTCATTTGTAAAGTTTTACTGAGGGGCTTTTCGGTTACTGCTGCAATCAATCCGGACTACGCTTTTACGGGAACTACTCTGGGTCTTTCCAAATTGATGCCTTCGTAAGTATCTCACCTAAATGTATTTCTCAAAAACCATTACGTTGCTTCGACACACTGATTTACTGTGATAATAATGCCGGTTTTGGAGGTTCAAATTTACAGTTATCGATTAATGATTGTGAAGAGCCTCTTTGGTTCTCTCGCATTCCAGACGACACTGGTTTAAATACACCAAGCGCGATGCTGAGCCAATTTTGTACTCAAATCATATATATACTTCCTCGAAAAAATCTTCTCTAAAATACGGTGTCATTCTTATCGTTAAAAACACGTTTTTTTTAGCTGTTGGTCGTTTTCTCAGTAGTCCTTTGGCAATGTTGCTGTCTGTGTGCGCTAAACGCGCGAATAAACAATGAATAGACTTTTGCAAAAAATAAAATGATGTGGCTGTAAAGCAATTTGTTTTGAAATATCAACCTCAAGAACAGGGCTGCTGTATAAGGAATATTTAAAAAAATTTATTTCATAGATTGTGCACACTAAACATTTTTACGCCAAAAAGGGTGCGTTCAGCTTGTCGCCGCAGGAGACCCCTCATAACAAAATATTTTACACCTTTTAGGATGCTTGTATTCTGTCACCGCAAGAGCACCCTTTGTGAAGCACCCCAGAAGACGGGTGCCTTATAACATCCTTTTCGGCCTAAAGCATCATCGGGGACGTACTTAGTACTATAATCTGTAGGAGCGTTTTCTGCAGAAGCACCCACTGAACGGAGTACAAAAAGGGTGCGTCATTCTCGGTTCACAAATGGCGCTGCATGTGTGCAGCCACATATGGTACCGTATGACACATGAATATGGTATGAAACATTCGTGCTTTCCACGCTGGGTTCTATGAGGCATTCCATTCAAACTCAACGTCAGCTGATAATTTCCTTGAACTTTTTGTCCAACCGATTTTTACAACATCCTTTTATAAAGTCTAATATTAGGGCCACATCGCAGAACAGAAGTTATAACAATAGCGGTTGTTGATTACTCAAAACATTGTAAAAAATCAATTATATGTTCATTTTTCGAACTGCAGCACAAATCCTTCGAGCTTCACTGCACAGCTTAAACGTGTATGCAGTGAAAGCAAGTAGGTGTGCAACCCATCAAACACAGTAGTAGTAGTAGGTGGTTCGATGGAAAAGGAAAAGAAATGGACTGGGGATATTATTGAGCCCAGCTGGGGGCTCACCGGCATACAATCCAGTCCGGGGGGTAGGGAATATAGAAGGGGATGAATAGGATAGGGTAGAGAAAAGGAGATAGGTAAAGAGAAAAGTTGAGGCGCCGCGAGGAAAAGAAGCGTTGCCACAGTCACTGGGGGCCACCGAGCACAGTACACACCACAAACACAGGTCCTGGCGTCATGCTGCGTCCGGGAGAAATTCTCGACGGGAACGGTGGAGCGTAGAGGCGAGGCTGTGCTGCGATGAGTCGTGCGCGGAGTTCCGAAGTGAGGGGAGCTTGCTGGGTGATGTTCGTGGTAGTAAAGCGGTTACTGGCGAGCGGGAGCAGGCGCTCGACGGCCCCACGCAGCAGAGCGCTCGACGCCCGAACGAAACACCCATGGCTCGCGACGCGTGGCCGGCATAATCGCGATACCGCCCCGGCCGCGCAGGAGCGAACGAAAAACACTCCCGCACCCCACGACGACCGAGGCCAAACTCCCATCAAACACACAAATGTTATTTGAACCTTAAAACCCTTGGCTTCTCAGTATTGCATCACACTTCCAATCACACCAGCTACGTGCAAAGTTTAGTGCCTTATTCTTTCGCTGAGCAGGAACGCTCTATATGAAGAAGACCAAAAGCAATATGTATAGTAACCTTCTAACTGAGGCATTAATCTACTGATAAAAGTTGTGTCCCCACTGCCAGTTATTTTCTTTTGCATTATTCTTTTTACTTCATGAAAATATATTCATAAGGTAAAGGACTTGCAAGGTTTGGTGGTATATCGAGTTTTATGAACATACATTCTAGACTAAATGACCCCACTTGCAATACCAAAAACTGCAAACATCCCAGAACAATGCATACGAGTTTCCTGTGGAAGCCCATAGTTGAAATGTGATGACATTGTTGCTAAACTAATATATTATCATGTGGCTAGCTCATACTTGTTGCCTTGCATTATGTCTCTGCCGGTGGATGTGTGGTGATTTTTCAATGTTGCAAATAAAAAGCCAACGGCCAGTGCCCATTAGTTTCGTCTAGTATTACGAGGTGCTTCATGGCAAGCATTTTACGTCCACAGCCCTTTTGGAGTTGACTAGAACTACAATCAGCAAAATATTTTATATAAAACATTCGCCATTTTTTATCAGCAGCTGTAGTGTTTGCTACTGTCCGCATTTGTTTTTTTCTGGTTTTCCTAATGACATTTTTGTTTTTCTAAGAAGATGCCTAACCAACGTGAAAAGCTTTTTCGTAAAGCTTTCGTAGCTATACAATTGTTAGAAAATATTTTACTAGATAGGGCAGATTAAACTAAAGAATATTTGTGTTTAGAAACGTTAAAATCAATTTGAATTGTTCATATATTTGTGGCAGTTTTTAGGCAAAGCTGCAGATGGGATATGAAGTGCAGTGCAGAAGAGAGCTCCGCATTAGCTTTGGCAACTTTGGGACATTTAATGTGCACTGAAATCTCCACACATGGGCATTTTCACTTTCTGCCTCCACAGCAAAGTTGCTACAACAGCACTCAGCGGGTGCTGTTGTAGAGAGATTGTGCACCACACCAGGTACTGTACCACACGGTCGAGAGCTTTGGCATCTACAATGACATCTACGGAGCAAGCTTATACTGGTAGAATATTTCATACCATAATTACTGTGTGTTCAGAGCTCCATTGTGAAGTACGGATACTGCTGCTTCAGCAGGAACTGAGGATGAGCACTCTCACTTGTTATGAAGAAAAAAACAGGAAGAATTGCTATCAGCTGGATTGGAAACAGGGTTGAAAGAAAATTAGCAAGGAATTCTTTAAAAATATGGTAAGCAATGCAAAGAAATATTTATTTCAACTTCATGTGTACGAATGACAAACTCATTAAGGCTGGCAGTGGGATCTTAATTGGCTAAAAAAATAGCAGAGAGCTCTTATATAAATGCTACAGGAACGTTCACAGCCAAAAATTGCTTAAGTACTCAAACTAATCACTGTTCATCAAACTCATAAAAATATTTGAATGTATAAAAAACCAGCGGTAAACACAGGACACAGTTAAAATAGAACTACGGGGCAAGCTTGTCCCGTCGTTCTCTTCTTTATCCTCTGTTTTCTGCTGGTTTTTCATCCATTCAAACAGGTACCAAACAACCCAATCGGATGCCTTGGTATCATAAAAATATGGATTGTCAATCCTTACAGATAGTTGACAAAAAAGAAAGTATAAAGCAGGTTACAACCCCGCACGGGGCACCTTGAAGTATTCATGGTGACGGTGAGCAGCGACACCGCGGACCCCGAGCTCCCAAACATAAGCTGTGTCCAACCGTGGCGAGGTGTTGAAAGGTGGAGGGTAGAAGCCGTAAACGGTAGCCATCGGAGCCTTAATCAAGCTCCGGCCGACGGGCTCCCTGCCTGTCTTCCAGGCAGGGAGCTCCGGGACCTCTTTGACTACCAGGGTATGGCCAAAGGAGAAAGTACCCCCGTTTCCCTGCTTTTATACTATGCCGTATGATATTTCAAAAACCCCCCACAACTGTGATCGGTCCCTGAAAAGTTGCCGCACCGAAGTATCCTTTCCTCCATTGCCATCGTTAACCTTTCGTGAACCAGCTCATTTTTCTCAATTTCTTGTCATGGAATCCCTCAATCCAACCCGCACTCTTGCATCTCAGTCAGTCTTCTTGATCGCCAAATTTCTTGAAGCCATAGTAGGAAAACCGTATAAGTGCAAAAAACAAAGGTCTGGTGAACTGCTAATTGAAATAAATGACAAGCAGCAGTCTGCAAAGCTTCTAGCTCAGACTAGACTGGCTGATCTCGACAACAGGGTCACACCCCATCGGAGCCTCAACAGCTCGCAGGGTGTGATATTCGAGACAGACCTGAACGAAACGGATGCGGATTTCCTTACCGGCTTAAAGGATCAGGGCGTCACTGCTGTGAGACGCATCACCATCCGCAGAGCCGAGAAGGAGATTCCCACCAAGCACATCATCTTGACCTTTGACCGCGCAGTTCTCCCCAACATATATATGCAGGTTTTATCCGGTGCTCAATACGTCCGTAGATCCCGAACCCGCGGCGCTGTTTTAAGTGCCAGTGGTTCGGGCACGGTACGAACTCTTGCCGTGGCCGAACGACGTGTGCAAAATGCGCGGCGCACGATCATCCCAGCGAGAACTGTCCATCCAAAACTCTCACTTGTGTAAACTGCGGGTGGCGGCATGCGGCATACTCCCGCAAGTGCGAAAACTTCAAAATAGAAAAAAAGATCATAAACATTAAGGTCACTGAGAACATCACCTTTCCAGAGGCGAGAAAGAGGTTCGCCTCTTTCCCTCTGGGGAGGTACGCCGACGCAGCTCGTCGGGGGCGGAGCGGCGTCTGGTGTCCACAGGGACCCAGTTCAGCGAGTCTGACCTGGTCCCGCCCTCGCCTCCCGCTGGGTTGCCTCACGCAGCTTAACCCGGCACCACGCCGCTTGCTGCGGCAGCAGCGGTTGTGGCGCAAACCACTTCTGTCGGGACCGGTGCCGCTCCCGCCTCTGTCTCCCCGTCCTCCAGTGCGTTGGAGGGTACCGAGGTGATGGACACCACGGGCCCCGCACCGGCTCCCACCGCCACCGCACCACCCGTGCCACCTCTGGCGCACCCGACGGTGGCGGCTCAAACGAAGGGGTCCCGAAGGGGGGCCAAGTCCGGGGGGCCCGGTCCGTCGGGCACCCTTCGGACATCCGACGACGAGATGGATGTCGGGCCGATCCTGCCTGCAACGCAGCGCAAGGAGCGGCCACCGACTTCCAAGCCTACAGAAAGGGCCAAAAAGCCCAATCCAAGAGTAACAGCCCCAAAAGACGACACATGAACACACACTCCAGTCATTCTTAAATTTAAATAACGGGAACAGAAAAAATTATCCAATGGAACTGCAGAGGCCTCCTTAAAAATCTTGACGACGTGTATGAGATTCTGTATGCCAGTCAGTCAAGTATCATGTGTCTCCAGGAAACCCACCTCAATTCTAAACTAACACATTCCTTAAATCGGTACATGGTATTCAGAAAGGACAGGGTTGGTTGCACCCACTCTTCAGGAGGGGTGGCCATTATCGCCCGGAAATCATTAGCATGCCACACTCTCTCTTTAAACACTGTCCTCGAGGCTGTTGCGATCCGTACAATAATATTTAATAGGTTGATAAGGGTATGCTCCATTTACATCTCTCCTGATTTTGCACTTCTGAGCTCTGATTTCGAGGCACTGGTTGACCAGCTGCCCGAACCATACATACTAATAGGCGACCTTAATGCGCACAACTCTCTTTTGTCTCCTCCAGAACGGATGCCCGATTTCGCCTGATAGAGAAGTTTCTTAGATCTTCCGGAGCATGCCTTTTCAACAAAAAACAGACTACATAGTATAAATTAGGACGCAATACATACTCGCATCTTGACTTGGCGATTGGTTCCGCAGTTCTCTTTCCATGTCTTGAGAGGGGTGTGTGCACAGACCCATATGGGGGTGACCATTTCCCAACCTCACTAACATACCTAGGTAAAGGCCCATGCAGTCCATCTTCCCATAAAAGGTTTAATGAATCAAAAGCAAACTGAAGCACATTCACACAAACATCTCAACTACACCACACATCCATAAAACACCTACACGTGGAGGAAGCCGCCCAACTCGTCACGGCGCACATCCTCGACGCCGCCGAAAAGTCCATTGCCCAGGCCTCCAGTGGGTCCCGTACCCCAAGGAGGCCCTCGTCGACCGAGGACGGCAGGCGGGCGCGAGAGGCCCAGAACAAGGCGTGGGGTGTCCTTCGCCGGTACCCCACGTCAGATAACCTCATTTCTTTTAAACGGCCAAAGGCTTTTGGGAAGCGAGTGCGTCGTGAGGCGAAAAGGGAGAGTTGGCGCACCTTCCTCACTTCCATCAACTCATACACTGACACACACAAAGCTGGACACGAATACGAAAACTAAAAGGACAACAGACACACAGCCTGCCCCTGGTTAGTACAACAGGGGACACACTGGAAGACCAGGCTAACACACTTGCACAACACTTCGAACACGTGTCCAGTTCAGCACACTACACAAACACTTTCATGACACACAAAACATCTGTAGGAAAGAAGTCCCTGCGTTATAACAACAAGTCGCAGACTTCTTACAATTCTCCTTTTTCAATTCATGAGCTGAAGGTTGCTCTGAGCACATGTAAGCCTTCAGCTCCAGGTGCAGACAAAATCACATACACAATGATACAACACCCACACCCAGACACTCTTGAAACACTCCTACATCTATACAACAATATATGGCTTTCGGGGCACATTCCTCGCTCTCTGAGGAGGCCATAGTAGTGGGTTTCCTGAAGGAAAGAAAGGACCCTTCCTCTCCCGCTAGCTATCGGCCCATCGCCTTCACAAGCTGCCTGTGCAAGCTTCTCGAGAAGATGACAAACAGGAGACTCGTGTACTTTCTTGAGTACAATGGTCTTGTCGAGAGCTGCCAGGCAGGCTTCAGGGCGGGGCGGTCCACCAACGACCAACACGTCGCGCTCGAGTCCTATATAAAGGATGCTTTCCTCCACAAACAATATTGTATGACGGTATTCTTTGATCTGGAAAAAGCGTACGATACCGCGTGGCGGTATGGTATCCTAAGCGACCTCAAGTCCTTCGGCATGGCAGGTAACATGATAAACACACTTGCCAGCTACTTGCCTCAAAGAACCTTTCGTGTGCGAGTAGGAACTGCACTCTCTAGGGTTCATGTGCAGGAAAATGGAGTGCCGCAAGGTGGAGTTTCAAGTTGCACCCTTTTTATTGTGAAAATGAATTCCCTTAGGAAGGCGCTCCCACCGTAGATTTTCTGTTCAATGTATGCAGACGACGTTCAACTCTCCTTTAAATCCTGTAACTTGTCTGTCTGTGAGCGTCAAATCCAGCTAGGTGTTAAGAAGTAATCTGGCTGGGCAAATAGCAATGGTTCTAGATTTAATCCCGGGAAGTGCACTTGTGTTTTGTTTTCCAAGAGGCGTGGCATCCGGCCGGATCCAGACATTCAACTCAATGGTGTCTCGATTCCTGTCAAAAAGGAACACAAGTTTTAAGGTATAATCTTCGACTAAAAGCTCACATTTATCCCACACATAAAGCAAGTAAAACATAAATGCTTAAAGACAATGAATATCCTGAAGGGTCTATCGCACATTTGTTTTGGCGCTGACAAACAACTTCTTTTACGTGTTTTTACCAGCTTGATAGGTTCACGATTGGAGTATGGTAGCGTTGTTTATGGGTCAGCAAGTAAAACATCCCTCAAAATGCTGCACCCAGTGCTCCATCTCGGGCTGCGCCTGGCGTGTGGGGGCTTCCGCACCACCCCGGTCGAAAGCCTCTTTGTGGAGTGTAACAAATAAAACCTACAACGCCAGCGAGCATACACAGATCTCCTTTATGCTTTTAAAATTTCATCCGTGCCTCACCATCCTTTTAAATCAGGTTTTCATGATACGTCCATGACTGAACTCCTTTTAAATCGACCATCGTTCTCTGTGCCCTTCTCTTACAGAGTTAAAGTGGAAGCGTCAGAGCTTGCTGTCTCCTTTTTAGATACAATCCAAAGTTCTCTAACGAATTTTATAGCACCATGGCATCTCCGCCCTGTATCATCCGACACATCTTTCACACATGTAGAGAAAAACCGAGCTTCCACATGTGCAATCCTGCAGCATTTCTTGTATTTGAAGCAGAAGTATGAGTGTTCTGAATTTTATACGGACGCTTCTAGAACTGCCACTTCTGTGTCCTGCGCGGCACATGGGCCCGGCCTTAATGTGACAAGAAATCTGAATAGTCATACTAGTTTCTTTACGGCAGAGGCTTACAGTGTACTTCTCGTTGTCAATCATATACTTCAAAGCCACATCCCACAATCCATTATCTGTACAGATTCCCTCAGTGTTGTGCGGGCACTGTTGTCAACAATGCCTTCGAAAAACCACGTTGTCAATCTGATCGTCAAGGGTATAATGTCTGTGTATGTACGCAAATTTCAACTGGTTCTTTGCTGGGTCCCTGGCCACTGTGGTATAGCCTGGAACGAAGCAGCGGACCGAATGGCTGCTGCTGCTACACTCTTGAATACAGTAGACATAACCACATTACCCTAAACCGACGTGAAACCACACATCAGACAACAACTTCGCAAAACATGGCAAACACACTGGAATGAACAAACAGACAAGTTACACGTAATGAAACCTCACTTGGGACCATACACCACCGACACACGCAATAGATACTCTGAAGTCGCCTCGGCCAGATTACGGATAGGGCAAACCCGTGCAACGCACTCGTATCTGCTGACGGGATCTTCGAGACCCCAGTGCAGCAGATGCGGAGAGGCCCTATCCGTAGTGCACATACTAATCACATGCAAGGCACTTCACACAACACGACACACAAACACTTCAGAGAACTCTACAGACAACAGATCCCCCTACATCCATCGCTGTTTCTAGGTGACGAGGCCATGGTCTTTATGAAACCTGTGTTTGAGTATTTTTCAGACGTTAAGTTTTTAAACATCATTTCCTATCACGCATTATCAAATCTGGCCCTATACACCAGCCATCACCATTGCCGTTAATTGATTTTGTTGTTGTTGTGGCTTTAGTAGCCATTATTTTTTTGAAGATACTTGTGTTTGGCGCTATTTGCCCCAGCTGGCCTTACGCCAAAAAACCCCAATCATCATCAAAGCAGGTTACAAAATGTAAACGACAGCAGATTGGTTAACTTTTTTTAAGTGATAATATAAAACATGATAGCATGAATAAAGTGAGCAGCAACCGAACGACAATTATGCTTGCCTGACATTCTACTTTGAAGCAAAATAACCGCTTTCAACACTACATAGGCCAAACATCTGATAAGGGAACCCTTTAGGCGTACAAAAACATACCATAATCTTTTCAAAACCTATAAATTAGCTGGGAAAAACTGACCACAACCATTTAGAATTGGTGTCTAGGTACACTTTCAGAAATACACAGCGAAATCATGTAAAAATGTATGGTTCGCGTACAGCGGCTGGTAATAACGAAAATTGAGAACTACAAACATAAGACTGGCATCAATGGGTAAAGTAGCCTAATGAAGGCAGACGGTCTTCACTTAACATTCTAATATAGTTGTGAGAAAAAAATTCAGTACATGTGTAGTCTCCGGTTAAAACGGCAGATGTGAATTTTGTTTTCCTGTATAACTAGTATCTTAAAAATTTATTCAAACGCAGAAAAAACTGCCGCTCAGGTGCAGATAAAGTTGTAATGGTGAACTGTGCAGAAGAAAAAGATTGCAGTAAGAATATCACCATCATCCAACTCCCGAACAAAAGCAATGACTTGGAATTTCAGGCTTGAAAACTAGAACCACAAAAAAAAATTTTGTTTTTCAAGAGGGACCCTAATGACTGGAAGTACCGCTTTACCACAGATTTAATGATTTTGTTGTCTTTATTACGACCCTTGACCGGTACAAAGTTCTGCAATACCATGGTTATCAACATCTAAACAGCAGTTTACCCTGTACAAAGTTAGATCCGAAAATTGTATAAATTTTATAATGCCTGTGTTACGCAAAACAGAATGCATTTGTACCATCACAAGCTAAAACTCCGCATATCTAAACTTTGGCCCATGTACAGCAACAGATTGGCTCAACTGCACAGCCCAACAAGTCTGCAGAGAAGCTACACGGGGAAAAGAAAGCCTACAAACGACTTAAAGGGGGCACTAAAAGATAGTAAACTGTTAGCTCTTACTTAAAATGCCCTTCCTTGCTCTAGGTTTTTCCATACCTCATGTTGGTGCTGCGGGACTCTTTCCGACAAGCTCAGGTGTAGACAATGTAAGTGGTGGGGCATTTTTCACAAGAAACCATTAGATAACTTGTGCTTATTCTTTTGGCGGTTGCTCTTTTCGTCGCGGCATCAGACAATAGGAGTTTGATGCCACAACAAAACAAATATGTGGGCAATGGGGAGACCTTCATATACGACAATATATGGTATCATTTCGCTCCCTCCTTCCGCCCAAAGTAGGCAGATGCAGGTGGGTCATTAGGTGAGGGGAGAGACAATAAAGGATTGCTGACCGGTGACGTTGAAGGAGCGAAATTTTTTTCGCTCTCCCCCAGTCAGTGAATACGGCATTTGATGGGCTAAATAAAGCGGCTGGTGTAGCCATTTTTCTCCAGGTCTGTACTATGTCTTTTTCTTTTCATATATTTTCTCGATCAAGCCGTGCGTGGAAGAGCCAGAACTAAACAAGCATTGTGCCAAATTGAGTGGTATGACGCGAACGGGAAGTAGCATCCAGGGTTGGTTATTCTTCCATACCACATGGTGAGACTAATTGTTTGCGTCTTTTTGTGAAAACTAGGAACAGCAAGACATTGCCTGTTATTCTTATTATGGTGAACTAAATTGCTGGCTCAGCCGACTTGAGGTGTCCCAGGAAGTTAACTGAGCCTATTGGGTGCAGAAAGCAAACGAAGACGGGATTTTACCTTCCATTTATAGGCACCACCCAGTTTCCTACAACAATTCTGTAGCTTTGGTTCTTCAATGGAGGAGAAGAACTGTAATCCCAAGAGAAAAAGATAGAGATAAGAACGGAAGGAAGATATATTGCTGTCCTCATGGAAAATGATTGTACCACCAAGTTTGTTCAATGCACCAGAAGCTGTAATCACCGATGTAGTCACAACCACCTAATTTACTTCCTTCAACGTCGCTGGTCAAAACATTGCCCTCAAATCACCATCACCTCCCCTCCAACTGTATTTACCAACAACCCGCCAGCACTTGTCTACTGTATGGCAAAGGGCCTAGCCAGACAATATCATCTATTTTCAAAAAGTAAGATAGTCTCGATACCCACAAACCTACATCAACACTAAGAGGACTGATGCCATGAGCAAAATGACTCTATTATATTATAAAGCACGATGAATCATTTACAAAATTACGTGTGCGTAATACCCCACCAAATACATTGGCGAAACCCCAATCTTCTCGAAACATTCGCAGCACAAAAGAAGCTTCTCAAATCAACGTATGAAATCGTGTCTAAGAAGTAATCCTGGCAACACCAAGTAGGCCTGTTTCTGCAGCAGTCTCTTTCCTTGTTGCCTGTGGTGCTGCGAACGACCCATATAAAGTAAGAAAGCCAAACGATGTCTCTGAGTTTCTTATGAAAGAGTGTCGTCCAAGATGAGTGTGTCCTCAATTGAACTGAAGGACATGTACTACTGACCTAAAGGGACCCCGACAGCGCGAGGACGATGAGGCGCTCACCTTCCTTTCATCTGCAGATACTGCTTGCCGTTATCTTGGGCCAGCCGCCGCTTATTACCTCTCCCCAGGTGTTCGTCTTAATGCAGCAAGTCTGGTGCACTGAGGCCTTCCCCGTCTTCTAAGGGCACCATTCGGTGACGACCGTTCTAATGTTTTCGCATCAGCAGCCGCGCTTTCGGTGGCCATCTGGATTCCTGTCTGGCAAAAAGTGACTGCTTCCGCTTCACCGGCCTCCTCCTGTGGTGGACAAAAGCGCCCGTTTTTTTACTCCACTTCGGGCTTCGACATCGCGATGACATTGAGGCGCTCACCACTCTTTCATCAGCAGTTCGGTTACTTTTGGACGCATCGCTACCGTGAAAATTATGTTTGTGTTATTGTGGTGTTTTGTCCCCCTTGTATTTGTTTTTGGAAGCGTGTTCCCGCGGCGGCATTGTACCTTCGGCCCCAGTAATCGCTCCATGGTGATGCCGCGTCAAATTCAGGGCCCATGAATAAGGCTAACGAGAAACTTGATTTTGTCTAGGATGCAGGTAAACGGCTACAAGCATCAAATTTATTTGTGCTGGACTCTGTAACCAAGGTCATAAATATTTATATATGCCTAAAAATGATATCGAATTGACTTCCAAACGAGTCGCTGAAATGGAATCCAAATTATATTTGTCCGTTTTTGTCCAACATCCCGCAAACCACCTGAAAATTTCAAAAATCCAAAGCCAAATTGTCTTTTTAAAATCTAGGCATCAGACTTCTGGTGCCTCGTGGGCAGCCCCAAAGCTAAACAATGTTTTTTGGATCGAAGTTAAGATTAATGATCTAGAAGACCGCTCGCGAAGGTCCAACGTCTTATTTTATGGTGTCTTATTAAGAGTACTCAAACGGAGTCCTGAGATGGTGTTCAAATGGTTGTAACTGATTTACCTGAGTCAGCTTACTGTCACTGCCGACGCACGACCATATCGAATGGGGCGTTTTTCGCCAGATAAAACGCGGCCAATTATTGACAAATGCTTCGATGATAAAGAAGTGGAGGCGATAATGAGCCATGGCAGCAAGCTGAAAATGCGTCTTACGGCTTATCACGTGACGTTTCCAAGCCAGTTCATCACAAACGGCGAAACCTACTGCAGTTCACAAAAGCAATAAAAAGTACAGTGTCCCTGTGAAGCTCGTTTTTCAAAGACAATGCATTAAAAATGACGTGGACGTTTGGGACACTGTTCCAAATCAACCAGCACCCGCTTTTAATCCAACCATGGTATGACCGCATTCCCCCCTCACTTCCCGTTCAACAAACAATAGCTGTCCATCACCACAAAAGGTCAGTTCTACCGCCATCACTTTCTTGTACACAAATACCAGAAGCGCTCAGTCACAAAGCATTCTGCTCTCTTCCATGGTTTATTCTTTTACTCCATGAAACGTTGCGCCTATTGAAAGGTCGTTAAACGATGACGTTCCCGATAGCAGTATTTTTCTCACCTGGAGTGAGTATAGGTTCTTCCGCTGTGATGGAAACACAGAAAAGGAGGTGACCTTCTTCTAGCGATAAAATTTGACGTGCCTGCCCAACCTATGTATGTTAGTTCTTTTCTGGAATATGTACGGGTTTCCCTAAAGTGAAGTGTCCGTGACATAATTGTTGGCCTTTTTCCAACCTCCAATTGCAAATGCTGATTTTTCAAGTAATTTACCTATGTGCTCACCTTATTCTGCTTCTATTTTCCAAATTTTCTAACGAAATTCTTGGCGTTTTTATCCTTCATAAAATTTCGTGGTCCACTCAATCAGGTACGTTTGGCCGAACCGAAGCGCATAACTTTATTCAGCCGTGTCCTCATTTTTAGTGGGTTCAGCTTTTTAGTCGTCATACGCGCTGTTTTTCCACATCGGCTAACATTCGCGAGTTAGTTCTAGCCAACAATCCTGATATATTTTCTGACATCACTCAACTCGATAGGCTATCGGACACAACGTCCTTATTAGTATTCTTCACATTTCTCCTACCAAGCGCAAAACTACTAAGAAACAAAAATGATGTTATGTAGGGCTGACTACACAAGCATTAACAATGAACTGCTGTCATTGACAGATAATTTCTTGGAAGAATACGCCTCGCGCTCAGTTGAAGATAATTGCGTCATTTTCGAAATCCCACTTAATAATTTATTCACTGGGTTCAATCCAACCACCACCATAAAAACTGAAGACACCGCTCCTTCGTATAACAAGCGGCTTTGGCGCCTCAATAACAAAAAAAACGTCTTCATCGCCTCCCCAACAAACAAGACCAATTTTGTGACAGCTGGCTGCTTTACAGAAGAAGCAATATAGAATATTAGGCACTGCTAGCATCAACTAGTCATTTTTTTAAACATCACATATGATCTACGTTAAAAAATAATTTTGACGTGTTATCAATCCTGTTAGCCATACTGGCACTTTCCTCACTGGCAGTACGAATGATGTCATTACCAGGTCTCAGTGTGCACAGGTTATAAACGACGCATTATTATTAGTATTCACACGTGAAGACATCGCATAGTGCACAAAAGGTAACGTCTTTTCATATATCAGCATGCCAGAAATAATAATCAGTGAAGCGGGAATCGTGGTATTGCTCAATCGAACAAAAATATCTAGTTCTTCTGGTCACGGCAGCTTCAATACCAAAACGCTCAAACATTTATCCCCGAGCATTAGTCCCATTCCGAACGCTTTTTTCCCAATCCTTATAGTCAGGCTGCATCACCCATGACTGGCTAACTGCAAAAGTAATTCCAATCTTCAAATAGGGAGAACGCTCTTCACGCCTAAACTATCATCCTATTTCGCTAACCAGTAACATTTTAAAACTCCTCGAACATATACTACACACACAAATTAGTTGGCGCCATTTGTCTTGATTTTTCATGAGTTTTCGACCGGGTTCCTCATACCAGGCTCCTCACAACACTTCCCCCTCTTAACATTCAATCTAGCATTTTATCATGAATAAAAGACTTTGTGTCATCACGGCAACGGTTCACGTCTGCTAACACTAGTACCTCTCCTTTGAAACCTGTTACTTTCGGTGTCCCCCCGGGTCGCGTGCTAGGACCGCTACTGTTGTTACTTTATATGAATGACTTGCCATCCTGTGTCTCTTCCCGAATAAGAATTTGTTGATGACTGTGTGATACACCCTATAGTTTCTTGTGATAATGACCGTAAAGCTTTGCAAGCTCATCTTAATGCTTTCAATATATGTTGCTCATCTTGGCTAACGACACTAAACCATTCGAAATCTAAGCATATGTCCTTCACTAACCATGCCTCCCGCTTTCCTACCTTCTACGTGCTCAATAATAGCGCCATTAACCTCGTCTTCACCTATTTATATGTGGGAATTCATTGTTTCTAAATTTGTGGCCTAGCAGGTCACATCGCCCACTACTGCCGTCGCGGACGCCAAGGAACAAGATACGAGCCACCACGCATGTTCTACCACTCTAAGGCTGGCAATTCCCGCTACGATGACCACATTTCTGACGAGCTATGAAGTCACCACATAGCACTTCCATGTGAGTCCTCATTTCGCACCGAGCGAATGATGGGCTTTGTTTTTTTCATCGAGAAGAAAAAGCTGACTGAATGATACACAACGGTAATAGCGCTTAAAAACGTGACGCGTGAAACTTGTTGCAGACATTCGCTAACCAACATGCTTCCAACCGCTCCTTCTTCGTCTCTGCTATGATGAATTCAAACCGGATGATAATAATATAATAAAAATCCACCGTCATATAGGTCTTCTGTTGTGTGTTATAGGTGATGCTTTTACTGGCCAAACACCTTGAACGGTTAATTTGGAATGGCACGTCTGTATGTTGACGCCGTTGCTAAAATTTAGTTTTCACATTTTCAGGAATTTTCTAAAGGCAGTGTCCTCTTCGTCATCGAATGTTATTCAATGGATATTTTAGACCTTTGTATAGGTATTGTGCATGCTCGCGGAAGAAAAATAAAATCCTTTTGCGTTACGTTTCATCTGCGGATTATTCCTAGTGTGGCGGGTCAGACTGGGATACTTTACACGACGTAAGGTCGCGTTGTTGGTTGCGTGAGAAATTTATTGCGCAGAAATAAAAGAAGGCGTTTTCAGTTCTAGGCAACAATAAAAAAAATACAACATTCGTTCTTACAAAAGGCTCGTTTGCTACCTTAAAAGCTAAAAATTATATCGCAAAATTTAGGCAATTAGCTTTGAGCTCTGTCAGCCTCCGACCAATCGGTTGGGCTCTCTGACAAGACGCCGGGCAGGTGTGGAGTGGTGTCTGCTTCGCATGCAAGCATCATCACTGATAAATAAGAGGCTGCACTATGAATGTTAAACCATGCTAGGAAAGCCCTCAAAGATACAAACCGCACTCTGTCAGCAGAGAAGCATCTCGCGAACCTGGTGTAGTAGTTTGCCACCACCTTGAACAAGTGAAAAACGCAACTCCTGGGCCCTCGGGCTGTAAAGCACCCGTCTACAGCGGCAGTCTGAGCATTGATAGAACAGAGGGTGGTAAGAATATGTTGGTCTCGACAAGCCACCTTTAAAACGTAACCTTTTTACAGTTGAACGAACGCCTCTGTGTAGCGATGCAAGGTTAACTGTACTTGTACTGGAGATCTCAGACACTGGGTGGGATAAATTAGGGTTAATAAAAGTTAGGACAGGAAAAGTCTTCGTGAAGCTCACTAGCGGTCATACTCTCGTATAGAGGACCCCAAGAGAAGAAACAACACTGCGTGAGGTTTTTATTTCACAAAGAATTTGGAGGGAACAGGGAGGCGTTTTTTAGCATTAACTAGAGAGTCGTGGCTGTTGTGCTCAAGCTGAACAAGCGATACAGAATGCACATAGTAGAGGCCTATGCGGCACAACGAGCTATGATTATAAAGATTAAGAAGAACCCTGCAAGGAGACAGACAGATGCAGATAGCTAGATATGCTTTGCATGCGTGCTCGCATATGCTGGACATGCATAATCAAATTCACTCGGCTTGCAAATAACACCTGTATTTTGGCAACAAATGTTCACTCAAGCTTCTGTGCACGCCAGAAAATGTGACATCAATAGAGGAGCAGTTTTTAGGTAAACAAAGCTTGCATTTCATAGCGGCTCAAACATACATTTAGGCATAAAAATTGCGCAATGGTTGTCCGAACGCCGACACCTTACAACGTGAGTTACAGAATTTTTGTTAGCAGAAAACGGACACCTTATTATGCAGCTTTCACAGAACACACACACGTGAACAAGACATGTATTACAGATTTTCCGTAATCTTGAAACTGTCTATGTTAAATATTGCAGAAAGCGCTGGTCAATAAATTATGTGTAGGATTTATTCCTTATGCCCGATAATTTTTCCAGTGTGTGTTTTTGTGTGGTGGGTAGTTGACATACAGTATGTAAATTTAAAGTAGATTTCAATTAGTGCACGTGACATGATTATGAAGGGAGACGTCTGTTGTTCAGTTTCCTGCATGGCAGCGATGTCCAGCATGTATTAAAGAGTTGGTTATGAAGCAATGTGTGTTTGCTTGGCTACGATGGACAGTTTCAGAACCACATGGACCGCGCTGATAATGGTGATAACAACGAAGGCACAACTACTCTGGCGGGAGAGTGTGGTGAGCGGCAATGCTCGAGGACGGTGAAGAGATGCAAGGAGACGCCTTCAGCGTAAGAGGAATCACCACGGTTTCTTCTGCGTCTGCTGTTTTGTAAACACAGTTAGCATTCCAACAACATTCTCCAGGTTGGTAAGCCCGATGGCAGTGGGTTCTAGAATGCAGGGTTTTGTCATTGTCCCCACTTTCGTGACCATGTCAGGTATTGCTTTCCGTTACTTTATTTGACTGCGGAAAATGTGCTCTGGGAGTTGCTGATGTACTTTTTATTGCGTGACGAGGTGTGGCGGAAACGCTCTATGATTACGTCTGTACTAGTATGATTTCTGTAAGGTGTTGGGAAGACGGAGCAAGGAGTTGGTTAGGCATACTTTTAGGTCTAGGATTTTCGTTTTGAGTTGCGCACTTTCTACACGCAGTACAAACTTGGCGCAGGCTTGTTTGTGGTGGAGATAAATCACTAGCGTAGGTTCACTTTACAGCAGCAGAACAGTGACCCAACTCACCACTATCCGCTGAGATAACGTAGGTTTTATCGCAAGGCCGGACCGAGCTGGTGGTAATACACATCCTTATCAATTTACTGCAGTTGATAATTGTCGTTGGAGGGCGCCTATGTTTCCACCAACCTCGACTTTCTTGCTGCATGGCTAATGAGGCATACGATATAGTTTTCGACGGTGCTTCTAAATAGATATCTATTGTAGACTGTGTAACAGGTAGGACAGATGATGGTTCCACGATTCCAGCAAACGCCTCATCGATGGCCTGATTTCCCGGAAAAAGTACACAGCTGCAGTGAGTAAAAAACGTGCGGGTAACCTACACGTCTTAGTAAAGTGAGTGAAGCGGAAATCCAGGACGCGTCCGATTTGCCGCAGCCCAAATAGCCGATGATGACGATTTTCCCTTTGTGGATGACAATTCAGCCAGCTCATTTTTGTTGGATGCCGTTGCAAGCCTTGCAGCACCCAACGAGCGATAATGCGAATAGCCGTTTGTAAGCTTGAAGTTCCTAGATGTGGGTGGCGAGGACAAAGAGTGTGGCTGCGCGTAACGCCAGCGTGGTTGGACGGTCCTGCGTGTAAGCAGCAAACCATTTGAAGCACATTGCGTTTCAATTGCAACCTTCTGGCGAAAGTGCGGAAGGTCCATTGAAGGAGTCATTGGGCTGACTCCCAGTGAGGCAGCAATCTTAGCTTGGCTTACTTGGTCAGTCCGCTAAGCAATGTTTCCTCTCGCCGCCTTTCCATCACGGACATTCATTTTAAGTTTTCCCGTGCCCTTATGACTCCAAACTACTAATGTCGCTCATATTAGGGTGTTGATGACATGCACGCGTTTCCCGTTTCGCGTTTAGAACTATCTTCGCCTGAGAAAACACCCCGCAGGATGAAGTTAAACAGTGCAGAGACGGGACAAACCCTCACGGATAAACCCTCCTAACACCCCGCAGTAGCCAGCCCTAACTGCTTTGTTCATCAATTACGTGAGCTTAATTCTTCGGCCGAATCCTGATGACCGTTTTGCCACCAAAGGTTGCAAGCTACGCGGTTATCTATTATCTAAAAGCAATGATTTATTCTGCGCTCCAGCCTTTTCTGCCGCGGGTGCACAGTCTTACATGTCCCGTCCGACGTCTAAGGGGTCTACCTGACCTTGTTAATTATTACTTTTTTACAAGGGCATCGCCGTAGGTGTGATATTGTTAAACGCTGAATTGTCAGATAGGCCGTGGGTTGTATTTTCAACCGTGATATATCGATATAGTCTTGTGGGTAATATTGCTCGGACGGACTACTTTCTGGGCAAGTGCCATAATTGAAATCATTTGCCGCTACTTTCCCGTTACACGTCGTTTAAATCACGGTGACACGCGTTTCAAATGCTCTAACGCAGATATTCTGGGAGGGTAGTGAAAAATGATCTATCGTTTGAAATAACAGCCGACGCAATAACCTAAGTAACTGCAACAAAAAACTTTCTTAACCGTCACAAGGTTAGTGCACACCCTCTTTCCTCGTTTAACTTGAGCGGCGTTGAAAAGAATACACTCGTGTAATGCCCTTGCTGTGCGTAAAATGTTTTGTGGCGTTATTAATAGGCTAGCACTCTGTTTTTTTTTCATTTCGCTGGGCTTTTGGAAAGATGTTATCCGGAGATTGGCCTTTTAAGGAACTCCGAACGATGGCCTCAAAAAAAGACTGCATGAAATGTCCATTCCAGAAAAGTGAAATAACCTCCTATAACGTCTGTAGTCAAGGCCATGTTGGCAGTTTAGGCTACGCCAATACGTATCACAGAGATATAACTGTAAACGTTGCTATTTTTATTTATGTCAGCGATAGTTTCTGTATAAGATGTTAATAGTGTTTTCGTGATGTAGAGGTCATATCCCTAACTACCAACGTTGATGAACAATAAATGGAGGAATGGTCTACTGGTTATTATGCTATTTCACCGCAGAAAAAATAAAAAGCCAGGACCTGACATTGCACCGTTTAAAAACGTAGACTTTGCTGACCCGGGCTTCGAAAAGCCGGCGTCTTCCACGTTCTCAGTCCTCTCATGGAACAAAAAACCCACCTCACATAAGGTACAAAATTTACACACACAGTTTCCTTGCCATCAAATGGGCACGCGGGTAACCACCAGCCTAACATCCGCATCGGCTGTGACACGACATGCAAAGATGAACCTTGTTATTTATTGGCTGCAAACGGGGCATGGCACATGGTCGGATGTCCAAAGGTGCGTACTGCCAGATCTCGCCACGTCAGCTACGCCTTGTTTTGTGGCTGCGAACGATTTTACGGGCTTTGGGGATGATCCAATTGTGTGTGCAACACCGGGAAATCTGGCGGCTTGTCATACTTTGAACTTATATATTGTTCGTGCCCGCTTGAAGCTATTTGCCGTCTGCATACATATAAAAGTTTATTGACCAACAGCTGCAAGGAGCGACACGATTCACCGCAGTTGAACGCGACACATGTCCCACCAAAACATTTTCGAGACACGTCTTCCGCTGCACCCTCAATCCTACTACACGCCAGCTCGACCCGCGCGTTTTGTTCTGGTGATGCGTATCAAGGAGTTGCTCGCCCCAGGTGGACGACCCGATTTGAAGCGCTGCCACCATCATGCTACTGTGAGATGCTTCAAACATTGAGTTTAAATATAATGACTGGATACAAGAACCTCTACATAAAAGAATTTTGATGCCAATATTTGCAGTCTTTTGCCTAATCTTCACGTTACCTAAACACAACAACAAATATAGGCCTCAAAATACACGAATTGCTGTAGGTGGGCAGTCACTATGACAACAGTTGCAAGTCACTAGGTATAATGCAGGAATTCTCTGTAAGGATGCAATGGCAAAATACCAAGGTGCAAGACGAAAACCAAAGTAAACCGAAAGCTTGAACTTAACCGGTATTTTCACGGGAACTGAACTTACTCATGATCCGTTACGTTGGTCACGCTGAACTAAACCCTGACTTGAACCCGAACTAGAAAAATATAATCGTTCCCTTTTTACGACCAAGACGTTGGAACATTCTTTGTAGATTATGCGCACTGCATGTTATTAGGGCTTTCCTACTCTTAACCATCCACTCTGCAATGCCTTGCACACTTTTTCGGTTCTGATCACCCGCAACAGTTTTTTGTTGCCTCGACAAAGGCAAACGAATGCCCTTGAATATTCTTATGGTATATTGTGGCTCGTCGCTCTAGCGAAGCTCAAGGAAGCCCAAACAAATGTGACACTCCATGCAGCATCCCAGCAGAATTAACATCGGCAAAGCCCTTTGGCCACTCCCAGTGTCCTGCAGCAATAAACATGCACAATCGGTGCCTGGCATGATGGCGAAGGGTCGCACCTAAATGTACGTGTGTGTTCCATATCTAAACTGCCTTGGAGTCACACCCGCTAGTAAAGCGAAGAGAGGCAAGTATTACCTGCCTTTATAAATCAGTGTGTACGCAGTCGGCTGCTAAACTAAGAACGCAGTTATGACGGCGTTATGCAGAGCAGCTAGAGAAGCCGCTCTGTCGTCTGCTACGGCGCTCCACTTTCTCAATCGTAGGATGTGAGCGGCTGGGCGAAGGGCCGTAGCAGACGACAGAGCGGATTATCCGGCCCCATGCGGTCAGTGCGCATGTGCCGGCTGTCTTCGATTCTCGCCACTTCTCGGCGCCGGCGCTTCGCGGAGGGCAGTGGCCACGCGCTCGCCGTTTCCCTTTAACAGTGGACCCCACTGCACAGGGGGCCATGGGAGGTTTATCTAGACCAACAAAAAACTCTAGATGAGATACAATGTGATATGTAACTGACTATAGTCGTTGACTTATTGAAGCAATGCGCCATATTCAGTTGAAATTGGAGGCTCTTTTGGATGCGTCATTCTGAGCTATACTCAGTACTGCTTAATTTCATAGCTGCCCCTACCTGAGAAGTACTTTGAGGGAGTAGTTGCTCATTGCGTGGAATCGGACAAGACTTAAAAGAGAAATATTTTGACATTATTGCTTCGAAGAGGTCATTGCCCCGCTTGAGAAACCTGCTGCGAAACAAACAAAAATTCTGCAGTGAATTTCAATTGTGGGTTCTTTTAGGAGAAGCACTAGAATCCACATCGCGTTTGGCCTCAGGTGCGATAGGCATCCACCATCTTAATGCAAACAGCAAAAAAGTTTAAGAATTCGTCATTTTAATTTATACAACGATTGCGGGATGTGTCAGAAAAATAACAAAACGCAGTTATGAGTGCGTTCACTCGTCGTTACCATTAAGCCAGAACGATGAAGTGGAAAAACACGAACCACTAAATGGCGTATTCACTGCTATTGGTCGTGGCTAATGATCGTGCAAGCTAGTCGATGTGGCAATATATTGACTCGGCGAGAAGCGGGTATGCGAAAGCGCAGTGCTTTGTGTTTTTCTTGCCTTCGCCATCTTTATCACCAACATCATCATCCTACACATGTCGACCGCTGGACGAAGGCCTGTCCCATTGACCTCCAACCGCTGCTTTCCTGAGCCTACTCAAGTCCATTGTTTTCCCCCAAATTTTTTTATTTCATTCTTTTGTCGGCTCATTGGCCTTCCCCTAATCTGGACGCATAGCTTTTTATCCTCTCTATTCCCCTAATTGTCCACCGGTTGTAAGTTCGTCTCATTACATAGCCAGTCCAAGTGCATTCGTTTTTGCTTTAGTTGGCATATATCATCTACTTCAGTTTCTTCTCGGCTCCAGGTAGCTCACTTCGGGTCCCTGAGTGTTATTCCTAACATTATTTATTCTATGGCCTCTTGAGCCGAACGAAGTTTGCCTTGACGTTGTTTGGTAAGGCACAACATTTGAGCTCCCTAAGTCATCACCGCGAATATGCACGTATTGCAGATATTTTTGAGTGTCTATGTGGGAGCTTCCTTATTCCATGGCAGTGTTGTACACGTACATCTAAAATAGGAACGAAAGCTCGTTCCTCGTTCCTTTCCAATTTTGAAACGAGTTCCCGTTACAAGTTCCTTTATTGCGAAAGGAACGCCTTCCAGTTCCATTTCGAAAATTGGATCGTGTCGTTACATTATCGTTACAATTTCGTTTTAAAATAAAAATGTAGGGTCGGATAATTTCGAGGCGAAATTAAGTGAGAAATATATAACTCACATCGAACTCTACGAATAATAACACCGCCGGCAGCAGATTATATGAAGATAAAAATAATAATAAAAAATATCATGGGCGAATTTTTTCAGGGAGCACCGGACAAACTCCAGACGGCTCTAGGACATTTCGGCGCAGGATTCTTCGGTGCGGAAAGTTCGGTGTACGGACATATCGGTGTACGGGCGTTTCGGTGCACGGACATTTCAGTGTACGGATATTTGGGTGCGCAAACTTTTCGGCGACGAAATTGTCCGTTGATTGCCGTTTTGCGACCGCAATTATATTTTTATTTCCGCTTAACGTGGGTTATGGACAACAATTTGGAGCAGTGAAGCTATTTTTTGATTGATGCTATGTTTGATTTTTGCGAGGTATTTTTAGAAATTCTCATTTATGTATTTTTATTTAATACCTATTCCTGGGGACACCTGTTATGCAGCCTATTGAATCCTTTAGCACACGTTTTGTTTTTAATTTACGACAGGTTGTTTATTTGTATTCGCTCTTTTTTAGCTAAGACAATTAACCGGTGTTTACTATGGTACGACGCCTTTTTGTATTTTTTTAAAACTACACACCCTCAAATTACATAAATTACATGCACAATCTCAATATCCAAAACGTACCAGCCTTTAGCTAGTTCTCCGGAATGCAGAAAACTTATGAAGGGTATTACCAGAGTCCTTCAATGCTTTACTGGTCACGAAACTTCGGCGCTCGCTTCATATAGGGACCGCGCGCGCCACTACAGGCGCCACCGCCGCACGAAGGTCATCCAGCCGCCGCGCGTGCGGCGTATTTGCCGGCTCTTGGCGTGCAAACGCTCGCTGCTTTTGGTGCCTGCGCGCTGATTAAGTGTGTTGTTTTTCGTAGTAGTTAGCGATGAATAGTCCAGTAATTGTGTTTACCACCTGCCTTCAATGGGGTTTTATTTTTCGAAGTAAGTTACCGTAGACTTCGGCCGTGAACGGCAACGGCTTCTGTGTGCTCTGGCACAAGCGCTGCGCCGTCGTGTTTACGGATTTTTAAATCTATATTGCTTCTTTTCTTAAAGCAAAGTTGTAAATGCCACACATACGGTAGCTGTGTAGTGACGGACTGCTGCGGGCCTATCGATAATACAATAAAAAACTGAAAGAAACTAAGTACGCGTCGTTCAGACTACGCTTAATGAATCCGTTGATTGCTCTGTAATGCACAGAACGCTAAAAGAGATAGCCCAATATTATTGTCGTTTCGATGAGTGGATACATACCGTAAAAACCCGCGTATAATACGAGGTTTTTTTTCCAAATTTTACTATGTAAAATTTGCGCCTCGTATTATATGTGGATCCCAAAGTTTTCAGCCGAAAATTTGCACTTGCACCTGCTACCAAGAGTGAATGAGGTCAGGAGACCCGTAAGTGACAGCTACCGAATGGCTGACGCGGGTTTCTCCGGCGGTGCTTTGTGGCTGGATCGCGGATGGGTGGGCCAGAATCCCAGAGGAGCTCGTCAGTCGCTCTTGTAAGAAATGCGGCATCTCGAACGCCCTTTATGGCACTGAGGACCACTTTCTGTGGGAAGACATTTCCGACAAGGCGACTTCAGGAGGCGGCGGCAGCGAAACTGACGATGACTGAACGGACGTCGGGAGACAGTGCCAGCGAAAACTGAGAATGACTGAACGGTAACTGCAGTGCAAATAAATGTTTTCTGTGCTCTTTACCTCGCATTATATGCGGGTAAACTTTTTTTCTGATTTTGCTGTCTCCGAATTACACCTCGTATTATACGCGGCTCCGTATTATACGCGGGTTTTTACGGTACTTGAGAACATAAAAACGCTGCAGAAACGCGAAGGATCAAAACACGAAGAGATATATGTTACTCCATGTGCCTTTCTGCTTCCACGCTTTGCAATCCTTGCAAAAACAGGAAGCGAAAAAAGAACAATGAAACTGATTTTATCACACGCAACAAAAAATTGCGATGTTACGAAGAAAGACAAAAGAGCGTGGTCCAGCTTACAAAAATTTATTTTTTCGCGCTGCGATGTGCAGCACACGGAGGAAACAGAATATTGCCACGTAGCCAAGAACGGCGCAAAGCTTTTCTGAACGCAGCGAGCTAGCGATCTCCTGCACTACAAAAGACTAGAATGAAACACAAACGTCTAAGAAGCAGTCGGCAGTGTGACGTGAACAGATGAACGTCGATAAAGTGAGTTGCGCGGCGTTTGCTACGCATGCATTACTCTTGGAACGTTATTAATTTCAGATCCATGGAAATAGGATCGAGAACATTGTCGAAGAAACAAAAAATCAAGTTAGCGACAAGGTGTCACCCTTTCTATATCAAACAATATTGCCCGATGGGACGTACGACAAAAAGAGCAAACGGGCGCTCCGGTTGAAACGCCAGATAAGAAACCGGAATCGGCCACGCGCGGCTAAAAAACAAACAAAATGAACCCTAAGGGATAATTCGCGGAAATATGAAAAGTAAATGCACAAGGATGTCCCAAAGCTTTTTTACACGCGAGCCTGAGCGCAAGGTAATACAAGTTTGCAAACAGGTAATGAAGCACCGCTACAACCTGACTGATATGACAAAAATCCGGCTTTAAGTTAGCCTTGTACAATTCTACGCCCACGATGCTCTCAAAAGGGTACATTGCTTTTTCCATGCTCACACACAGTGCATTTCCACACACTGTCGCACACTTATAATCGAAGCTGAAATCTCCCGTTGCCTTGGAATGGCACCCCTCCATTTCTCACACAGCTGCCCGTCGCTGGGTCAACAGAACAAGGAAACATTTTCTGTGGTATCGTTGTACAAGGAACGACATCCCGGGACGCAACACATGTTCGGCATCGTCGTTGCACTACTTAAGTCGCATCACAAGAGCGCGATATGTAGGTTACATTTTTTTTGCCGCACAAAACAAACACAACTCGCCGCGGCTCCGCCGTTCGAGCCAGCGCAACGCCGCCCGAGGAGTGACCTCAGTGAGAGGGTGGCGACACCGCGCGGCGGCCAAATGCAGCATATGAAGCTCTCCCATTGAGTTACGGAGCAGTTTTGTGACCAGTAAAGCATTGAAGGACTCTGGTATTACGGAGGCTAGGCTGCCTTGCTAAAATGAATTTGCGAACACTGGTCCAGGATATTGTCGTGAAGGAATAACGGGCCTTTTTTAAAACAGCCGCAGCTTCTAATGTCCTAAATGTTGATTAAGCGCGTACGGGTCGTGCATGCAAATCCCACCCATCCTGTTTAGGAAAACCAAACTTTGTTTTATGTTTACATGCCTACATTCACCACATTTTAATTCTTTGTCTTAGCGCCCCCCACCCCCCTCCCGCCCCCATCTCCCCGCATGCATGCTCCAATGTCGACCAGATTTCTTTTTGAGTCATATTATTTTCGGTTTCCCCTGAAAATCCTACAGGCGAGGCGGAGTTCACGGTCTCCGAAGCCTAACCGCAGTGATACAGGAAGAAGGTTTACATTCACCGGGAGCTCATGAAACCTCTATAATGTGCAACCAAAAGCAACCCCGAAAGCCGCTGAGAACACAATGGCCACTATCGTTTGCTGGCTACGCCCTTGCGGGCGTCGCGGTCATACCGATGGCGCCCCCACTCCCGGAATCGTTATTTCTTAGCCTTCAGTCTCCCTGTTGGGAATTACCTCTTCAAGTCGTGCATATCATGGACACATGGACACCCCAGGCATACATTGCTTTCTCCCATTATAAGGAACACAAAAGAATTGAATTGGCTAGTGTGTCGAGAGTGGCAACAGTCGTCTGCAAGTTTTTGAAGTCCAGTTGACGCTATGGTGAACCCCAAGTGACACCCCTCTCTCTCTACCAAGGGGGCTGGTAGCCGGCGGGGCTGAGCCTTCCGCTCCCCTAAGTAACGTCACCGTAAGTGCGATCGTTTGTTGGTTAGTTTTATATAGAACCCACGCCGAATGCAAAGAATACAAGATTGATTGAGAAAATAATTAAAACGGAATGCACACGCGCTTAATCTACCTCATTTTTCTATTGTTTTTTTTTCGCGGACATTTTGCTGGGGGGGGGTAGGGCGAGGATGGACTAAAAGCCGCAGCGTCTTGCACCGTTTGGTGAAGTGAAAGCAAAGCGCTTTGGTAATACTTAAGGTAGTAGGTTGTTCACATGAATGTTAACATAAAAAAGATTGAACTAATGCAAATCAACAACTTCAATTTTTACCATCTACTACAGAAATTGGGTTTTACGTGGCAATGCTCCGCCAGGGTTTTGCGTTCGTTTCCACGCACAGCGGCGCAAGCACAATTCTCCAACGTAAAATTATATTAACTCACGAAATTACAATATCAAAGCTAAAATATTCAAAGAATGCCTGGGGTATCCCGTGACTCAAAATGTCCGGGGAAAGACGTCGTGCACCAAAATGTCCGTGCACAGAAATGTCCGCGCCGAAACGTCCTGCACCTAAATGTCCGACACCGAAATCTCCGGATCCCGTATTAGACAATCTTTCCCCGCAAGGGTCCAATTCTATCGGCCAGACGCGCGTCATCGCCTTCCCAGGCAAACGATGAAAGGTGAAAAGCATTCTCGCGGCAACGCTAATTACCCGTCGAACACCACGTAAGTTCAACCAACATGAAAGCAAGCACAAACTGCGGCCTGCTGCGTGGTTATTCTTCCGCCTTTGACCTTCGAGGAAGCACTCACGGCTTGGGCGGGCAAATTGTCCGTCTTATAGGAAGAGAAACGCAGTAGCGACTTGTGAATTTTTGTACTTGAGCCTTGGCATCAAAAACAGCCAAATCCTAGCCATGTAACGGAGGAACGCCGTTCCTGCCGTTCCTTTAAAAACCTAACGACTTACCGTTACAGTTCCATCGACCCTTAATGGAACGGTGGCGTTCCTCCGTTCCTCCAAAAAGGAACTAGTCCCAGGAACACCGTCCTTGGAACGGCGTTCCGTACAACACTGTAAATGGATACCTGAGCCGGAGCACCCGGGCTTCCTTGGTCCCCAGAATGTTGTTTGTCATCCTAGTTGGAGCTGTCATGCGACATTCCCATGCCTAAATGAGGGTTTGAGATTTTCGCCAAACTCCCGATCCCTCATTTGAGCACTGCGATCGTCACGTGACCAGGTACAATTTATTTAGCCCGGAATCATTAGGTCATGGTATTGTGTGTGACGGCTGTGTCACATAACCAGTTATACAGTGCATGGCTCTTTGTATAATTTGCAACAGCATGTTTACAAAGTCGCTTACATGAAGCGTAATTATGTGCAATGCGGTAATGCGTTTCTCTGGAGCTGTGGTAGATGACCATTTTTCTTGAGATGTGATGGATGAACGGTTCTTCACTCCAAGCAGTAATGCGCCTTATATTAGTTCGTCTTGGGTGGATGATTTTGGGTTTTGGGCTAATGAAACACTGACTGCAATGCAAGAAGACCCCCGGTGCGTGTGAGGTCGGTAACCGGCAACGACCCTTCGAAGTCCAAAGATATATTCTACGCTCTTTTATCATTTTCGCAAAATCGTCATGCTGCCTCGATTTGGGGAGCCGCGAAGTGCAGGAAAAGACTTAGGTATTTATTCACCATCCTGACTGTATTTCTGTGGCTCCATGCGACACCTCGCTTGCTGTGTGTGCATGCTGTGTGGTGGTAAATGTTTTTGTCGCTTTGTGTGCCCCTTTTCTTCTATTGTCACCCTGTGCAACAATGATTCGCCATGTCTGTTGGAGTGAGCAAAAAATAAAATGATGTGGCTGTAAAGCAATTTGTTTTGAAATATCAACCTCAAGAACAGGGCTGCTGTATAAGGAATATTAAAAAAAATTTATTTCATTGATTGTGCACACTAAACATTTTTACGCCAAAAAGTGTGCGTTCAGCTTGTCGCCGCAGGAGACCCCTCTTAACAAAATATTTTACACCTTTTAGGATGCTTGTATTCTGTCACCGCAGGAGCACCCTTTGTGAAGCACCCCAGAAGACGGGTGCCTTATAACATCCTTTTCTGCCTAAAGCATCATCGGGGGCGTACTTAGTACTATAATCTGTAGGAGCGTTTTCTGTAGAAGCACCCACTTAACGGAGTACAAAAAGGGTGCGTCATTCTCGGTTCACAAATGGCGCTGCATGTGTGCAGCCACATATGGCACCGTATGACACATGAATATGGTATGAAACATTCGTGCTTTCCACGCTGGGTTCTATGAGGCATTCCATTCAAACTCAACGTCAGCTGATAATTTCCTTGAACTTTTTGTCCAACCGATTTTTACAACATCCTTTTATAAAGTCTAATATTAGGGCCACATCGCAGAACAGAAGTTATAACAATAGCGGTTGTTGATTACTCAAAACATTGTAAAAAATCAATTATATGTTCATTTTTTGAACTGCAGCACAAATCCTTCGAGCTTCACTGCACAGCTTAAACGTGTATGCAGTGAAAGCAAGTAGGTGTGCAACCCATCAAACCCACAAATGTTCTTTGAACCTTAAAACCCTTGGCTTCTCAGTATTGCATCACACTTCCAATCACACCAGCTACGTGCAAAGTTTAGTGCCTTATTCTTGCGCTGAGCAGGAAAACTCTATATGAAGAAGACCAAAAGCAATGTGTATACTAACCTTCTAACTGAGGCATTAATCTACTGATAAAAGTTGTGTCCCACTGCCATTTATTTTCTTTTGCATTATTCTTTTTACTTCATGAAAATATATTCATAAGGTAAAGGACTTGCAAGGTTTGGTGGTATATCGAGTTTTATGAACATACATTTTATACTAAATGACCCCACTTGCAATACCAAAAACTGCAAACAACCCAGAACAATGCATACGAGTTTCCTGTGGAAGCCCATAGTTGCAATGTGATGACATTGTTGCTAAACTAATATATTATCATGTGGCTAGCTCATACTTGTTGCCTTGCATTATGTCTCTGCCGGAGGATGTGTGGTGATTTTTCAATGTTGCAAATAAAAAGCCAACGGCCAGTGCCCATTAGTTTCGTCTAGTATTACGTGGTGCTTCATGGCAAGCATTTTACGTCCACAGCCCTTTTGGAGTTGACTAGAACTACAATCAGCAAAATATTTTATATAAAACATTCACCATTTTTTATCAGCAGCTGTAGTGTTTGCTACTGTCCGCATTTGTTTTTTTCTGGTTTTCCTAATGACATTTTTGTTTTTCTAAGAAGATGCCTAACCAACGTGAAAAGCTTTTTCGTAAAGCTTTCGTAGCTATACAATTGTTAGAAAATATTTTACTAAATAGGGCAGATTAAACTAAAGAATATTTGTGTTTAGAAACATTAAAATCAATTTGAATTGTTCATATATTTGTGGCAGTTTTTAGGCAAAGCTGCAGATGGGATATGAAGTCCAGTGCAGAAGAGAGCTCCAGATTAGCTTTGGCAACTTTGGGACATTTAATGTGCACTGAAATCTCCACACATGGGCATTTTCACTTTCTACCTCCACAACAAAATTGCTACAACAGCACTCAGCGGGTGCTGTTGTAGAGAGATTGTGCACCACACCAGGTACTGTACCACACGGTAGAGAGCTTTGGCATCTACAATGACATCTACGGAGCAAGCTTATACTGGTGGAATATTTCATACCATAATTACTGTGTGTTCAGAGCTGCATTGTGAAGTACGGATACTGCTGCTTCAGCAGAACTGAGGATGAGCACTCTCACTTGTTATGAAGAAAAAAACAGGAAGAATTGCTATCAGCTGGATTGGAAACAGGGTTGAAAGAAAATTAGCAAGGAATTCTTTAAAAATATGGTAAGCAATGCAAAGAAATATTTATTTCAACTTCATGTGTACGAACGACGAACTCATTAAGGCTGGCAGTGGGATCTTAATTGGCTAAAAAAAATAGCAGAGAGCTCTTATATAAATGCTACAGGAACGTTCACAGCCAAAAATTGCTTAAGTACTCAAACTATTCACTGTTCATCAAACTCATAAAAATATTTGAATGTATAAAAAACCAGCAGTAAACACAGGACACAGTTAAAATAGAACTACGGGGCAAGCTTGTCCCGTCGTTCTCTTCTTTATACTCTGTTTTCTGCTGGTTTTTCAGCCATTCAAACAGGTACCAAAGAACCCAATCGGATGCCTTGGTATCATAAAAATATGGATTGTCAATCCTTACAGATAGTTGACAAAAAAGAAAGTATAAAGCAGGTTACAACCCCGCACGGGGCACCTTGAAGTATTCATGGTGACGGTGAGCAGCGACACCGCGGACCCCGAGCTCCCAAACATAAGCTGTGTCCAACCGTGGTATGATATTTTCAAACCCCCCCCCCCCCAACAGTGATCGGTCCCTGAAAAGTTGCCGCACCGAAGTATCCTTTCCTCCATTGCCGTCGTTACCCTTTCGTGAACCGGCTCATTTTTCTCCATTTCTTGTCATGGAATCCCTCAATCCAACCCACACTCTTGCATCTCAGTCAGTCTTCTTGATCGCCAAGTTTCTTGAAGCCATAGTAGGAAAACCGTATAAGTGCAAAAAACAAAGGTCTGGTGAACTGCTAATTGAAATAAATGACAAGCAGCAGTCTGCAAAGCTTCTAGCTCAGACTAGACTGGCTGATCTCGACAACAGGGTCACATCCCATCGGAGCCTCAACAGCTCGCAGGGTGTTATATCCGAGACAGACCTCCTGAACGAAACGGATGCGGATCTCCTTACCGGCTTAAAGGATCAGGGCGTCACTGCCGTGAGACGTATCACCATCCGCAGAGACGAGAAGGAGATTCCCACAAAGCACATCATCTCGACCTTTGACCGCGCAGTTCTCCCCAACATATATATGCAGGTTTTATCCGGTGCTCAATACGTCCGTACATCCCGAACTCGCGGCGCTGTTTTATATGCCAGCGGTTCGGGCACGGTAAGAACTCTTGCCTTGGCCGAACGACGTGTGCAAAATGCGCGGCGCACGATCATCCCAGCGAGAACTGTCCATCCAAAACTCTCACTTGTGTAAACTGCGGGGGGCCGCATGCGGCATACTCCTGCAAGTGCGAAAAATTGAAACTAGAAAAAAAGATCATAAACATTAGGGTCACTGAGAACATCACCTTTCCAGAGGCGAGAAAGAGGTTCGCCTCTTTCCCTCTGGGGAGGTACGCCGACGCAGCTCGCCGGGGGCGGAGCGGGGTCTGGTGTCCACAGGAACCCAGTTCAGCGAGTCTGACCTGGTCCCGCCCTCGCCTCCCGCTGGGTTGCCTCACGCAGCTTAACCCGGCACCACGCCGCTTGCTGAGGCAGCAGCGGTTGTGGCGCAAACCACTTCTGTCGGGACCGGTGCCGCTCCCGCCTCTGTCTCCCCGTCCTCCAGTGCGTTGGAGGATACCGAGGTGATGGACACCACGGGCCCCGCACCGGCTCCCACCGCCACCGCACCATCCGTGCCACCTCTGGCGCACCCGAGGGTGGCGGCTCAAACGAAGGGCTCCCGAAGGGGGGCCAAGTCCGGGGGGCCCGGTCCGTCGGGCACCCCTCGGACATCCGACGACGAGATGGATGTCGGGCCGTTCCAGCCTGCAACGCAGCGCAAGTAGCGGCCACCGACTTCCAAGCCTACAGAAAGGGCCAAAAAGCCCCATCCAAGAGTAACAGCCCCAAAAGACGACACATGAACACACACTCTAGTCATTCTTAAATTTAAATAACGGGAACAGAAAACATTATCCAATGGAACTGCAGAGGCCTCCTTAAAAATCTTGACGATGTGTATGAGATTCTGTATGCCAGTCAGTCAAGTATCATGTGTCTCCAGGAAACCCACCTCAATTCTAAACTAACACATTTCTTAAATCGGTACATGGTATTCAGAAAGGACAGGGTTGGTTGCACCCACTCTTCCGGAGGGGTGGCCATTATCGCCCGGAAATCATTAGCATGCCACACTCTCTCTTTAAACACTGTCCTCGAGGCTGTAGCGATCCGTACAATATTATTTAATAGGTTGATAACGGTATGCTCCATTTACATCTCTCCTGATTTTGCACTTCTCAGCTCTGATTTCGAGGCACTGATTGACCAGCTGCCCGAACCATACATACTAATAGGCGACCTTAATGCGCACAACTCTCTTTTGGGCTCCTCCAGAACAGATGCCCGATTTCGCCTGATAGAGAAGTTTCTTACATCTTCCGGAGCATGCCTTTTCAACAAAAAACAGACTACATACTATAACTTAGGACACAATACATACTCGCATCTTGACTTGGCGATTGGTTCCGCAGTTCTCTTTCCATGTCTTGATTGGGGTGTGTGCACAGACCCATATGGTAGTGACCATTTCCCCACCTCACTAACATACCTAGGTAAAGTCCCATGCAGTCCATCTTCCCATAAAAGGTTTCCATCAAAAGGTTTCCATCAAAAGCAAACTGAAGCACATTCACACAAACATCTCAACTACACCACACATCCATAAAACACCTACACGTGGAGGAAGCCGCCCAACTCGTCATGGCGCACATCCTCGACGCCGCCGAAAAGTCCATTGCCAAGGCCTCCAGTGGGTCCCGTACCCCAAGGAGGCCCTCGTGGAACGAGGACGGCAGGCGGGCGCGAGAGGCCCAGAACAAGGCGTGGGGTGTCCTTCGCCGGTACCCCACGTCAGATAACCTCATTTCTTTTAAACGGCCAAAGGCTTTTGGGAAGCGAGTGCGTCGTGAGGCGAAAAGGGAGAGTTGGCGCACCTTCCTCACTTCCATCAACTCATACACTGACACACACAAAGCTGGACACGAATACGAAAACTAAAAGGACAACAGACACACAGCCTGCCCCTGGTTAGTACAACAGGGGACACACTGGAAGACCAGGCTAACACACTTGCACAACACTTCGAACACGTGTCCAGTTCAGCACACTACACAAACACTTTCATGACACACAAAACATCTGTAGAAAAGAAGTCCCTGCGTGATAACAACAAGTCGCACACTTGTTACAATTCTCCTTTTTCAATTCATGAGCTGAAGGTTGCTCTGAGCACATGTAAGCCTTCAGCTCCAGGAGCAGACAAAATCACATACACAATGATACAACACCTACACCCAGACATTCTTGAAACACTCCTACATCTATACAACAATATATGGCTTTCGGGGATCATTCCTCGCTCTCGGAGGGAGGCCATAGTAGTGGGTTTCCTGAAGGAAGGAAAGGACCCTTCCTCTCCCGCTAGCTATCAGCCCATCGCCTTCACAAGCTGCCTGTGCAAGCTTCTCGAGAAGATGACAAACAGGAGACTCGTGTACTTTCTAGAGTACATTGGTCTTCTCGAGAGATGCCAGGCAGGCTTCAGGGCGGGGCGGTCCACCAACGACCAACACGTCGCGCTCGAGTCCTATATAAAGGATGCTTTCCTCCACAAACAATATTGTATGACGGTATTCTTTGATCTGGAAAAAGCGTACGATACCGCGTGGCGGTATGGTATCCTAAGCGACCTCAAGTCCTTCGGCATGGCAGGTAACATGATGAACACACTTGCCAGCTACTTGCCTCAAAGAACCTTTCGTGTGCGAGTTGGAACTGCACTCTCTAGGGTTCATGTGCAGGAAAATGGAGTGCCGCAAGGTGGAGTTTCAAGTTGCACCCTTTTTATTGTGAAAAGAAATTCCCTTAAGAAGGCGCTCCCACCGTAGATTTTCTGTTCAATGTATGTAGACGACGTTCAACTCTCCTTTAAATCCTGTAACTTGTCTGTCTGTGAGCGTCAGGTCCAGCTTGGTGTTAGAAGTAATCTGGCTAAGCAAATAGCAATGGTTCTAGATTTAATCCCGGGAAGTGCACTTGTGTTTTGTTTTCCAAGAGGCGTGGCATCCGGCCGGATCCAGACATTCAACTCAATGGTGTCTCGATTTCTGTCAAAAAGGAACACAAGTTTTAAGGTATAATCTTCGACGAAAAGCTCACATTTATCCCACACACAAAACAAGTAAAACATAAATGCTTAAAGACAATGAATATGCTGAAGGTTCTATCGCACATTTGTTTTGTCGCTGACCAACAACTTCTTTTACGTGTTTTTACCAGCTTGATAGGTTCACGATTGGAGTATGGTAGCGTTGTTTATGGGTCTGCAAGTAAAACTTTCTCAAAATGCTGCACCCAGTGCTCCATCTCGGGCTGCGCCTGGCGTGTGGGGGCTTCCGCACCACCCCGGTCGAAAGCATCTTTGTGGAGTGCAACAAATGAAACCTACAACGTCAGCGAGCATACACAGATCTCCTTTATGCTTTTAAAATTTCATCCATGCCTCACCATCCTTTTAAATCAGGTTTTCATGATACGTTCATGACTGAACTCCTTTTAAATCGACCATCGTTCTCTGTGCCCTTCTCTTACAGAGTTAAAGAGGAAGCGTCAGAGCTTCCTGTCTCCTTTTTAGATGCAATCCAAAGTTCTCTAACGGATTTTATAGCACCATGGCATCTCCGCCCTGTATCATGCGACACATCTTTCACACATGTAGATAAAAACCGAGCTCCCACATGTGCAATTCTGCAGCATTTCTTGTATTTGAAGCAGAAGTATGAGTGTTCTGAATTTTATACGTACGCTTCTAGAACTGCCACCTCTGTGTCCTGCGCGGCACATGGGCCCGGCCTTAATGTCACTAGAACTCTGAATAGTCATACTAGTTTCTTTACGGCAGAGGCTTACGGTGTACTTCTCGTTGTCAATCATATACTTCAAAGCCACATCCCACAATCCATTATCTACACACATTCCCTCAGTGTTGTGCGGGCATTGTTGTGAACAATGCGTTCGAAAAACCACGTTGTCAATCGGATCGTCAAGGGTATTATGTCTGTGTATGTACGCAAATTTCAACAGGTTCTTTGCTGGGTCCCTGGCCACTGTGGTATAGCCTGGAACGAAGCAGCGGACCGAATGGCTGCTGCTGCTACACTCTTGAATACAGTAGACATAACCACATTACCCTAAACCGACGTGAAACCACACATCAGACAACAACTTCGCAAAACATGGCAAACACACTGAAATGAACAAACAGACAACAAGTTACACGTAATGAAACCTCACTTGGGACCATACACCACCGACACACGCAATAGATACTCTGAAGTCGCCTTGGCCAGATTACGGATAGGGCAAACCCATGCAACGCACTCGTATCTGCTGACGGGATCTTCGAGACCCCAGTGCAACAGATGCGGAGAGGCCCTATCCGTAGTGCACATACTAATCACATGCAAGGCACTTCAGACAACACGACAAAAGCACTTCAGAGAACTCTACAGACAACAGATCCCCTTACATTCATCGCTGTTTCTAGGTGACGAGGCCATGGTTTTCATGAAACCTGTGTTTGAGTATTTGTCAGACGTTAAGTTTTTAAACCTCATTTCCTATTACGCATAATCAAATCTGGCCCTATACACCAGCCATCACCATTGCCGTTAATTGATTTTGTTGTTGTTGTGGCTTTAGTAGCCACTATTTTTTTTAAGATACTTTTGTTTGGCGCTATTTGCCCCAGCTGGCCTTACGCCAAAAAACCCCCAACCATCATCAAAGCAGGTTACAAAATGTAAACGACAGCAGATTGGTTAACTTTTTTAAAGGGATAATATAAAACATAATAGCATGAATAAAGTGAGCAGCAACCGAACGACAAATATGCGTGCCTGACATTCTACTTTGAAGCAAAATAACCGCTTTCAACACTACATAGGCCCAACATGCGATAAGGGAACCCTTTAGGCGTACAAAAACATACCATAATCTTTTGAAAACCTGTAAATTAGCTGACAAAAACTGACCACAACAATTTAGAATTGCTGACTAGGTACACTTTCAGAAATACACAGCGACATCATGTAAAAATGTATGGTTCGCGTACAGAGGCTGATAATAACGAAAATTGAGAACTACAAACATAAGACTGGCATCAATGGGTAAAGCAGCCTAATGAAGGCAGACGGTCTTCACTTAACACTCTAATATAGTTATGAGAAAACATTCAGTACATGTGTAGTCTCCGGTTAAAATGCCAGGTGTGAATTTTGTTTTCCTGTATAACTAGTATCTTAAAAATGTATTCAAACGCAGAAAAAAACTGCCGCTCAGGTGCAGATAAAGTTGTAATGGTGAACTGTGCAGAAGAAAAAGATCGCAGTACGAATATCACCATCATCCGATTCCCGAACAGAAGCAATGACTTGGAATTTTAGGCTTGAAAACTAGAACCACAAAAAACAATTTTGTTTTTCAAGAGGAAACCTAATGACGACTGGAAGTTACGCTTTACCACAGATTTAATGATTTTGTTGTCTTTATTACGACCCTTGACCGGTACAAAGTTCTGCAATACCATGGTTATCAACATCTAAACAGCAGTTTACCCTGTACAAAGTTATATCCGAAAATTGTATAAATTTTATAATGCCTGTGTTACGCAAAACAGAATGCATTTGTACCTTCACAAGCTGAAACTCCGCATATCTAAACTTTGGCCCATTTACAGCAATAGGTTGGCTCAACTGCACAGCCCAACAAGTCTGCAGAGAAGCTACACGAGGAAAAGAAAGCCTACAAATGACTTAAAGGGACACTAAACGCTAGTAAACTGTTAGCTCTTACTTAAAATGCCCTTCCCTGCTCTAGGTTTTTCCATACCTCGTGTTGGTGCTGCGGGACATTTTCCGACAAGCTCAGGTGTAGCCAATGTAAGTGGTGGGGCATTTTGCACAAGAAACCATTAGATAACTTGTGATTATTCTTTTGGCGGTTGCTCTTTTCGTCGTGGCATCAGACAATAGGAGCTTGATGCCACAACAAAAGAAATATGTGGGCAATGGGGAGACCTTCATATACGACAATATATGGTATCATTTCGCTCCCTCCTTCAGCCCAAAGTAGGCAGATACAAGTGGGTCATTAGGTGAGGGGAGAGACAATAAAGGATTGCTGACCGGCGGAGTTGAAGGAGCGAAATTTTTTTGGCTCTCCCCTAGTCAGTGAATACGGCATTTGATGGGCTAAATAAAGCGGCTGGTGTAGCCATTTTCCTCCAGGTCTGTAACATGTCTTTTTCTTTTCATATATTTTCTCGATCAAGCCGTGCGTGGAAGAGCCAGAACTAAGCAAGCATTGTGCCAAATTGAGTGGCATGACGCGAACGGGAAGTAGCATCCAGGGTTGGTTATTCTTTCATGCCACATGGTGAGACTAATTGTTTGCGTCTTTTTGTGAAAACTAGGAACAGCAAGGCATTGCCTGGTATTCTTATTATGGTGAACTGAATTCCTGGCTCAGCCGACTTCAGGTGTCCCAGGAAGTTAACTGAGCCTATTGGGTGCAGAAAGCAAACGAAGACGGGATTTTACCTTCCATTTATAGGCACGACCCAGTTTCCTACAGCAATTCTGTAGCTTTGGTTCTTCAATGCAGGAGAAGAACTGTAATCCCAAGAGAAAAAGATAGAGATAAGAAAGGAAGGAAGATATATTGCTGTCCTCAAGGAAAATGACTGCACCACCAAGATTGTTCAATGCACCAGAAGCTGTAATCACCGATGTAGTGACAACCACTTAATTTAATTCCTCCAACGTCACTGGTCAAAACATTTCCCTCAAATGACCATCACCTCCCCTCCAACCGTATTTACCAACAACCCGCCAGCACTTGTCTACTGTATGGCAAAAGGCCTAGCCAGACAAAATCATCTATTTTCAAAAAGTAAGATAGTCTCCTTGCCCACAAACCTATAACACTAAAAGGACTGATGCATGAGCAAAATGACTCTATTATATTATAAAGCACAATGAATCATATTCAAAATTACGTGTGCGTAATACCCCACAAAATACACCGTCCAAACCCCAAACTTCTCGAAACATTCGCAGCACAAAAGCAACTTCTGAAATCAACGTATGAAATCGTGTCTAAGAAGTAATCCTCGCAACACCAAGTAGGCATGTTCCTGCAGCAGTCTCTTTCCTTGTTGCCTGTGGTGCTGTGAACGACCCATATAAAGTAAGAAAGCCAAACGATGTCTCTGAGTTTCTTATGAAAGAGTGTCGTCCAAGGTGAGCGTGTCCTCAATTGAACTGAAGGACATGTACTACTGACCTGAAGGGACCCCGACAGCGCGATGACGATGAGGCGCTCACCTTCCTTTCATCTGAAGATACTGCTTCTCGTTATCTTGGGCCAGCCGCCGCTTATTACCTCTCCCCAGGTGTTCCTCTTAATGCAGCAAGTCCGGTGCACTGAGGCCTTCCCCGTCTTCTAAGGGCACCATTCGGTGACGACCGTTCTAAAGTTTTCGCATCAGCAGCCGCGCTTTCTCTGGCCATCTGGATTCCTGTCTAGCAACAAGTGACTGCTTCCGCTTCACCGGACTCCTCCTGTGGTGGACAAAAGCGCCGGTTTTTTACGCCACTTCGGGCTACGACATCGCGATGACATTGAGGCACTCACCACTCTTTCATCAGCAGTTCGGTTACTTTTGTACGCATCGCTACCATGAAAATTATGTTTGTGTTATTGTAGTGTTTTGGCCCCCTTGTATATGTTGTTGGAAGCGTGTTCCCGCGGCGGCATTGTACCTTCGGCCCCAGTAATCGCTCCATGGTGATGCCGCGTAAAATTCAGGGCCCATGAATAAGGCTAACGAGAAACTTGATTTTGTCTACGATACAGTTAAACGGCTACAAGCATCAAATTTATTTGTGCTGGACTCTGTAAACAAGGTCATAAATATTTATATATGCCTAAAAATGATATCGAATGGACTTCCAAACGAGTCGCTGAAATGGAATCCAAATTATATTTGTCTGTTTTTGTCCAACATCCCGCGAACCAAGAGAAAATTTCAAAAATCCAAATCCAAATTGTCTTTTTAAAATCTAGACATGAGTCTTCTGGTGCCTCATGGGCCGCCCCAAAGCTAAACAATGTTTTTCGGATCGAAGATAAGATTGATGATCTAGAAAACCGCTCGCGAAGGTCCAACGCCTTACTTTATGGTATTATTGACAGTACTCAAACGGAATCCTGAGATGGTGTTCAAAAGGTTGTAACTGATTTACCTGAGTCAGCTTACTGTCACTGCCAACGCACGACCACATCGACTGGGGCGTTTTTCGCCACATAAAACGCGGCCAATTATTGACAAATTCTTCGATGATAAAGAAGTGGAGGCGATAATGAGCCATGGCAGCAAGCTGAAAATGCGTCTTACGGCTTATCACGTGACGTTTCCAAGCCAGTTCATCACAAACGGCGAAACCTACTGCAGTTCACAAAAGCAATAAAAAGTACAGTGCCCCTGTGAAGCTCGTTTTTCAAAGACAATGCATTAAAAATGACGTGGACGTTTGGTACACTGTTCCAAATCAACCAGCACCCGCTTTTAATCCAACCATGGTATGACCGCATTCCCCCCTCACTTCCCGTTCAACAAACAATAGCTGTCCATCACCACAAAAGGTCAGTTCTACCGCCATCTCTTTCTTGTACACAAATATGAGAAGCGCTCAGTCACAAAGCATTCTGCTCTCTTCCATGGTTTATTATTTTACTCCATGAAACGTTGAACCTACTGAAAGGTCGTTAAACGATGACGTTCCCGATAGCAGTATTTTTCTCCCCTGGAGTGAGTATAGGTTCTTCCGCTGTGATGGAAACACAGAAAAGGAGGTGTCGTTCTTCTAGCTATAAAATTTGACGTCCCTGCCCAACCTATGTATGTTAGTTCTTTTCTGGAATATGCACGGGTTTCCCTAAAGTGACATGTCCGTGACATAATTGTTGGCCTTTTTCCAACCTCCTGATGCAAATGCTGATTTTTCAAGTAATTTACCTATGTGCTCACCTTATTCGGCTTCTATTTTCCAAATTTTCTAACGAAATTCTTGGCGATTTCATCCTTCATAAAATTTCGTGGTCCACTCAATCAGGTACGTTTGGCCAAACCGAAGCGCATAACTTTATTCAGCCGTGTCTTCATTTTTCATGGGTTCAGCTTTTTAGTCGTCATACACGCTGTTTGTCCACATCGGCTAACATTCGCGAGTTAGTTCTAGCCAGCAATCCTGATATTTTTTCTGACATCACACAACTCGTTAGGCTATCAGACCACAACGTCCTTATTAGTATTCACATTTCTCCTACCAAGCGCAAAACTAATAAGAAACAAAAAGGATGTTATATAGGGCTGACTACACAAGCATTAACAATGAACTGCTGTCATTGACAGATAATTTCTTGGAAGAATACGCCTCGCGCTCAGTTGAAGATAATTGCGTCATTTTTGAAATCCCACTCAATAATTTAATCACTGGTTTCAATCCAACCACCACCACAAAAACTGAAGATACCGCTCCTTAGTACAACAAGCGGCTTTGGCGCCTCAATAACAAAAAGAAACGTCTTCATTGCCTCGCCAACAAACAAGACCACTTTTCTGACAGCTGGCTGCTTTACAAAAAAGCGATATAGAATATGACGCACTGCTAGCATCAACTCCCCGCCATTTTTTTAAACATCACTTAAGATCTACGTTAAAAAATAATTTTGGCATGTTATCAATCTTGTTAGCCATACTGGCGTTGTCCTCACTGGCAGGAAGAATGATGTCATTACCAGGTCTCAGTGTGCACAGGTTTTAAACGACGCATTATTATTAGTATTCACGCGTGAAGACATCGCATAGTGCTCTAAAGTTAACGTCTTTTCGTATATCAGCATGCCAGAAAAAATAATCAGTGAAGCGGGAATCGTGGTATTCCCAGGCAGCACGAGCATGTGCGGCCAATCTTTGCCCAAAGAACATTGGCCAGCCCTTTTCCTTCCGGCCAATCTTCGGCCAAAGTGTTCGGCCCTTAGTCCAAAATGGTCCTTGGCCGTGTAAGGCTGGACCTTGGCTGTCATTCATTGGCCTATCTTCTATGGCCGCTAATACCATTGGCTGACCGACCATTGGCCGAAGAAGTATGGCCTACTAGTGGCCAAGCATATATGGCCTACCATTGGCCGAGCATGTATGGCCTACCATTGGCCGAGCATGTATGGCGTACCATTGGCCAATGATGTATGGCCTACCATTGGCCTGATTCAGATTATTCTCTGCAGGCCAGAGGAAGCCCGTTCAAGGCTGCTGTAATGCATGCCCTACAGCAGGCCGTTAACCTTGGATTAACATCGAAAATATATATTTAATTAATTTTAACTGCATCACAAATTCTCAGAAAATGTTATTTTAAATACGTCCAAAATGCATTAGTAATGCCTTTTACATGCACAGAAAATACTGCTTCAAATATACTCAAAATGTGTTACAAGTGTATAGAAAATAAAATCATGAATAGATTGAGAGATGCCTTGCAATGTGTCTTTGGGGGAATTGTTAACGTTCAACTAGAAAATTTTATGTCGTGGTTTCGAAAAGTTTCATAGGCTCTAGCCTCAAGATATCCTCCATTGTGAAAATGTAAACCGGCCATGCTCTGATTGCGGGCCAGCAAATGACTGAAAAGAACAGCATGTATGAGCAAGATTGGCAGTTTGAAAGTTGTTTATTGTGCACCTGAGCAAAGTGGCCAATTTCGCCATTACTAAGCAGCAGGAATGAATGCCTTTCAGCCACCTCTGCAAACAGCGCAGATGTGGCGTTGTGCATCAGAGTCCTCGTACTTCGGATTCTCCACGGTGGAAATTTCACCAGCACCTGCAGTGAAAAGAAAAGAAAACAGGGGAAAATATTAGGGAAACACTTCTTTTTTAGAGGCAAATAAATGTCAAATCAATCAGGCCTTTCCCCTAGCCGTACCAACGCTCCTCATGAGCAAGGATTTTTTAGTTTCCCCTTCAAAGAAAAAAAAACCGTCATGAAAATAATGCCCATTTGAAGGACGTAAGGCAATTTATGTAATGTTAAGCATAGATTATATCGTCATGCGGCAGCGACATTGGATCTTCAATACCATTATAAAAAAAAGGATGGTGGTTGGGGGGGAGGCTTATGTATGGAGACTGTCTAGGGATGAAAATTAGCAAAAACTAGTACAAAAAAAGACACAGCTAACAACGTTACCTAACATGCAACAGAGTTCTTAGCGTTACGCTGCTTCTCTTTCTTAAGCGCTTGAGTTAACTTGAAATGGTGGCCATTCTAGTTTTTTAATTAACTTGGACAAAACTTGTCTCTGACCTCACACACGCTAATAAAATAAGATAAACAGTAATCTTATTAACTATAATTATTGCTATGTGTTCCGTATTTCGGCGTCAACTTCTTCGGAGATTACGTGCTAAAAAATAGTGCGCAGCGAAACAGTTTAAAAATGGATGGGCAGGATTGTAGTAGAAAGCTTACATAAAAGTCATTAGATTGGCGTAAGCACTCAACAATGCCTTCAAAGGAACGGCAAAGTAAGTTTATTTTGAAAAAAAAAGAAAACTTTCAAGCCGTCCTTAAAATTACAAGCTCTGATATGGTAGGCACCTAACCAAAGCGATTAAAACAAGCAAAACAAGAAAAAGTGTATTTTTGCCTACACACATATGTAATTTCCTTGCTCTCCGTCGCACATAACCGGTAATTTTATACTTTTTGCTGTACACAGACAACGTAATCAATTATTAGGGAGCGACGCGGAAAATAATTGTAAATTCTTGCGTCGTTTACATACAAAAAACAGATAAACACCTGTTAGCGTCAGGGACCATCAAGTAAAAAGTAGTGGCTTCATAAATACTCGAAACACCTAAAAGGAATTCGTTTAAGTACACCCTTTAGACGCAAATGAGCAATTGCGGCTGCTAAACACACACAACTGCCAAGCAGCCCACGCGCATCCGCTCTAGACTTGCTGTTTTGAGGTGCCTTTGGCACATTTTTGAAATTCTCACTCGACCACGAGTGGCCTAAGGGCCCCTCGAAACGCGCACACGTGTTCGTGAATGCGCGACAAAATGAATACAGTAAGGAGGGGAAAAGTTGCTAGGAAACACAAAAGAGGAAGGTTGGAACGTCCTGAAGTTTCACGAAGTTTTGGGGGAGCGATCAAAGGAACAAAAAGAGACGAACCCGGCCGGGGGACCCGTTCTGGGAACCGAGGGGTCTCGTGCGGGGGAACTGGTTGCCCCCCTCGCATCCCCGCTTCCTTCTCCGTCCTTCCTTGGCTGGTTCTTGGTTCTGGGAACGGAAATTGATTGTAACCGTTTGTCTTAGATGGACAAATCATTTTAAGTCCCTGGGCATGAAGCACTTAGTGTCGCTACAGCCACTTGCACCGAAGATTACGTGTGTGGCTTTTAACACTTTTGGTCACTTCTAAACAGACGGCACAAACTCTTTCATGGCTTTAGTTGACAGAATGGCGACATGCGACGGACAAAAATCGCGAAGGCTACCCGGCTTCTCGCCGTATGGCCAGGGCATGCGCATTAATCGGATGCATGTATGTCACAAACTGGGTTCCTTCCTCGTACGGCGGCTGCTGTCAACTAGCGCAGCTTTGAGCGGCTGCGGCGAACAAAAAAAAAATGCTGCGTCCCTGAATACACTGATTTGATTGTTTGTAGGGTGCGATACTTATGTAGTGCAGGCGAGGAGAACCTGTTCCCCTTTCACACTCTGTTCGTAGGGTTTAACGCGCCGACGGAAGGCTCCGTTTTAATTTCGACCACCTGGTGGTCTTCAACGTGCGTCGAAATCTCGTACACACGGCGTTTTTGCTTTTCGCCTCCATCAAAAAAGCGGCCGCGGCGGCCGGGAATCGAACCTGTGACCTCGTACTCAGCATGAATACACTTCGCAAATTTCTCAAACGCGTAAACATGGGCGGCGGACTTTCGGTGAACAGGCTGTGTTTAAAACGTTCCTGGCTGTTATGTGTTTACTGCAAGTGTTAGTCCTAAATAAGCTCACAATGGAATAACTCTATCTACAGAAAAACTTGTAGCAACAGTCCCCCGGCCACTCAGCAAGACCCGAGCTAAAAATTAGGCGCAAAAAGGGTAGCACTAAAATCCTATTTTTACGTCTTCTTGCTGTCGTTGATTTGTGAGTACATTCCCTTGCGCGGAGTAGTTACGGTAGGAAATCTTGCTCGCAGGTAAAGGTAAGCTTAACAGCCACATGTGGATTTCAAAAAAGGCGTTAACACACTTTGATTGCAAGGCAAACATACATCGATTAATTGTTGTGCGACACCGTACGCGCCTTACCTTGGCGCGTCCTTACCTTGGCTAGACCTTACCTTGGCTAGACGGCGCGTCCTTACCTTGGCTAGACGGCAATCTTGATAAAAACGCCGCTGCAATGCGCCGTCCAAGAAGAGGCTTCGTCCGCACGACGACCGCGCCTTGAGGAGTCCGCAAACTTGTAACACCACAAGACAGGCAAAAGAAACGCAGCGAGGGCAGACAAAACGTGAAGGAGGGGTGAGCCGCTCCCCGCAGGTACCGGGCACAAAGGAGGAGGTAGTGAGCGGCAGTGAGAGGCGCCGAGCTGCTCGCCCTCGCAAGTATAGCCAGCGTTGTCCATCTAAGGCCGATATTTTTCAGAAAAAGAAAAATTTCAAAACCTCCACAGCGATACCCTTGTAACAACGCTGGCACAGTGCAAGTGTTTTCATACACATATATATAGTCGTTGAATTAGATATTTTTGCTTTGCCGATTACGTTGGAACACCGCCGCTTACATATTTGTTCACCGAGTTTCTCACTAATACAGAGAGCTTCTATATATGCCTGCCTTAGACAGCGCAGTAAGTGAAAGTATCTCCCTCAGTTTCTTTTATTATAAGTAAACATCGAGGAGAAATTCTCAGTACGTTTATTCATTTGAGATGTATTTTATCCGGCACTTAAAATATGCTTTACGTGAATCTTACGATTCAGCAACTGAAGCAGTGCCTCTAGTGTACTCGAAATGTATTTCGGCAAAGCTTTTTTAATACATTTAAAATGTATTTTCAATAAATATTTCTCCTGCATTGACAGTGTATTTCTACCATGTTCGTTCCACAAACCTACAATGCATTTGAAATATATTTCGAATATATACGGAGTATATTTCTATGCTTCAGCACACTTTTAAAGTATACTCAGAGTGCTGCTCTAAAAGTAGTTAGGTAAGCGTATGTTTTCAACATTTACAGTGCATTTGGACCTAGATCGTTTGGCAGGAAGGAATACATTTTCGATATATTCTGAATGCCTTAAGCGCGCATTCATGAGGTTCAGTACATTCCTAATCTATTTGTAGGGTACTTAAATGCACTGTATATTTTCTGCTTTTTTTAATGTATTTTTAATATTATTAAAAATTAAGAAAATGCAATTTTTAATGCACTTAAAATACATGTACGAATACAAAGCATATTTGAAATGCACTTCAAGCATACTCGTAGGTATTTCAAACGTACTATTTTTCGCTAAGGGCCCTTATCCTCCCTCTCCTACCCCTCCTCTTTCCTCAGTTACACTCAGCCTGACGTTTGAGCCCGCAGTAGACTTTCGATTGATTGATTGTAGTGTTTAACGCGCCGACGCAACGCAGGCGGTGAGCCGCGCCGTAGAGGAGGGCTCCGGATTAAAGTTGACCACCTGGGGATCTTTAACGTGCGCCGAAATCTCGTACACACGGGCATTTTTGCTTTTCGCCCCATCAGAAAAGCGGCCGCCGTGGCCGGGAATCGAACCCATGACCTCGTGCTCAGCAGCGCAACGCCTTAGCCACTGAGCCATCGCGGCGGGTGACAGTAGACTTTCACTTCCTGCCTAAGTTTTTAAACAAGCATATAGTCCCGCACAGAACCTGCGCTTCTTTTTTCTATCTTTCGAGTAAGGGAAAATTTATAGAAGTAGCTCAAAAGCGTTTTAGTAACCACAAAGGTCCGCTAGGCCGGAAATGTTCGTGAAAAAATAGGAAGCGACCGGTGCAAGAGTAGAGCGCATGTGGGAGAAACCTGATGGAGGTGACGGAGGCGTAGGGGCAAATATTTTTGTGTTTAGGCAAGACGCGACCTCATGCCGGATCTTCCTTCAGCAGTGTCACCATGAACCTCCACTGGTGTGTTGTTCACTTTATAGATGGCTTATCGCTGACGATATTGAATATACTATTGAAGTACTTGGCCAACTGATAGCCTCACAAGGAAATTGTACGGAAGTAATACTTCATAATGCTCTCGTAATAATTCATTTTAGAGACAGATTGATCACCTCGGCTGCGTAAAAGTGGCGGCACTGAAAATCGTGAAGAAAGCGTCCAAATGCGTTAGGTTCGCTCCTTTGAAAAAAAAAAAGCTGTGATACATACGTTGCCAGTGTGAGAATATGTTTTTGGTAACGACATATACAAGATCGTTAAAGCGATAAATGAAAGCATTCTATGACGTTGTAGGGAAACAGCGCGTAACGTTCCTTTAAATTTCCATGTTATAACAAGCATACGCGTTTCATCACACCCACGGACTACATTATTTCCAAATTCAGGACGCGCCCAGCACGTGATTTCGTACTATTAAGGTATTCACAATCGTCGTATGCATAGCTTGGATTAACAACCTGCGTGAAACCTCGTAACGCTTGTATTATCTTCTGTGCATGTCATACTTATGCCCTGGGTGCCAGAAATATAGGGCTTCGCAACTTCCGTGGTTCCCACAACTTTTGATGAATAACTCACGTCGTTTCAGAGCATTCGCATTTCATATAAATATACATTAAAGCGTAAAACCTCAGCATAGCCTGTAGCTATCGTAAAATACATATTTAGAATCCTCGAAGGGTTCTTTTTTTTTTGTCCAGGTACTGAACTCTATAGGAAATAAAACTGAAATGAAGCGTCAAGGATGTTCCACTCACCAATGACGAAACATCGTGTTTTCGGCGATGTAGCTGGGTCACAAGACATTGTGGCACAGGGAAGTATGTAGTCATGCATAGCACGGCTAAGGGGTATGTTGTTACTACGACGCAAATTTAATAATATTTATTAACACAGCATATATCTCAAATGAAAGGCTGATGTGAATCAGTAGCGCCACGTGTATCAAGGGCACTTCGCTGTATGCTATTAGCATATGCATGTACTTGGTAGGCTGGGAAAAAGAAAAAAATGTCTTGTCTACATGCTCATTGCCTGTTTTTGCTTTTATTCATGGATATCACGCCTAAAGTAACCAGAGTGGCACGGTGCTTCCAAACACCGCACGAATGCTAGTTAGATCAATTGCAACAGCTGCCGTTTTTTTTTCGTTTATTTTAAAAGAATGCCCTGACGTCGCCTTTGCGGCGCTAACTTAATACCCTCGTGTGAGGTAAATGTAGGATTTAGGTATACCTTTTTGTTTAAGCCAGCTTCGGCGCGAAAAAAATGTTTGAACTTGATTTTAGCATCCCACACACTAACATTTAAGTTAAAGCAAGTCTCATGTCAGAAGCCCTACCTGCTTTATCAGAGCTTATAAACTAAAGGAGAGATTTTTCTGCCTATAATGGCCTTCATTAGCTGACTCACAGAAAGGGAGATTCGCCGTAGAGGTTACTGCCACCGCCAGGCCCTCGCGAAGCTACATACCATGCTACTGCATGCCATAGAGTCCCCGCGGACAAGCAGCTCGTTCTCCCGCACCATTGTATTTCCCGTCCACCGCGACCCCTCCTTCCAGAGGTCGTCACGTACATACACGCAATTCTCTGTCCGGAGATCTTTTCTACATTGGTGGCCGCAGAGAAAACGAGTATTCCGCGTCCAGATGCTTGTCGTTCATCTTTGGACCTTTGTTGGCCAAACAGGAAAGAAGTAATTCGTGGCCAGACTGTTGCCGTTCGTGTTCCGACTTCCGCTGGCCAAATGGGAAACGATTAATGCGTGGCCAGACGCTCTTTGTTCGTCATCAGACATATGGTGGCCATGGAGAAAGCGTGTACTCCGTGGGCAGATGCTTGCCGTTCATCTGGGGACCTAAACTGGCCAAACAGACAACGCGGCCCCCGTGGCCAGACGCTTGCAGTTCGTCTTCCGACATCAGCTGGCCAAAAAGGAAACAAGTAATCTGTGGCCGGACGCGTGCCGTTCGTCGTCGGACGTGTGGTGACCAATGAAAAAACATAGTCTCTGTGGCCATATGTTTGCCTTTGGTGTAAAGACCTCGGCTGGCCGAACAGACAACAAGTATTCCGTGACCAAATGCATGCCAAAGAACATAAGTTCTCTGGCACTCCAAACTTTGCCAATGGCCAAACAGGCCAAGCATCGGCTAAAAATAAGCCAAAGGCTGGCCACGTTTTCTGTGCTGCCTGGGTTGCTCAATCGACCAAAAATATCTAGTTCTTTTGGTCATGGCAGCTTTAATACCAAAACGCTCAAACATTTACCCCCGAGCATTAGTCCCATACCGAACGCTTTTTTCCCAATCCTTATAGTCAGGCTGCATCACCCATGACTGGCTAACTGCAAAAGTAATTCCAATCTTCAAATAGGGAGAACGCTCTTCACCCCTAAACTATCATCCTATTTCGCTAACCAGTAACATTTTAAAACTCCTCTAACATATACTACACACAAAAATTAGTTGGCGCCATTTTTCTTGATTTTTGATGAGTTTTCGACCGGGTTCCTCATTACAGGCTCCTCACAAAACTTCCTCGGCTTAACATTTAATCTAGCAATTTATCATGAATAAAAGACTTTGTGTCATCACGGCAACGGTTCACGTCTACTAACACTAGTACCTCTCCTTTGAAACCTGTTACTTTCGGTGTCCCCCCGGGCCGCGTACTAGGACCGCTACTGTTGTTACTTTATATGAATGACTTACCACCCTGTGTCTCTTCCCGAATAAGAGTTTGGTGATGAGTGTGTGATACACCCTATAGTTTCTTGTGATCATGACCGCTAAGCTTTGCAAGCTCATCCTAATGCTTTCAATTTGTTGCTCATCTTGGCTAACGACACTAAACCATTCTAAATACAAGCATATGTCCTTCACTAACCATGTCTCCCGCTTTCCTACCTTCTACGTGCTCAATAATAGCGCCATTAACCTGGTCTTCATCTATATATATGTGGGAATTCCTTGTTTCTTCATTTGTGGCCTAGCAGGTCACATCGCCCACTACTGCCGTCGCGGACGCCAAGGAACAAGGTACGAACCACCACGCAAGTTCTACCTCTCTGAGACTGGCAATTCCCGCTACGATGACCACATTTCTGACGAGCTATGCAGTAACCGCATAGCACTTAGATGTGAGTCCTCATTTTGCACCGAGCGAATGATGGGCTTTGTTTTTTTCATCGAGAAGAAAAAGCTGGCTGAATGATACACAACGGTAATAGCCCTTAACAAAGTGTCGCGTAAAACTTGTTGCAGAGAATTGCTAACCAACATAATTCCAACCACTCCTTCTTCGTCTCTGCTACGATGAATTCAAACCAGATGATAATAATATAATAAAAATCTACCGTCATTTCGGTCTTCTGTTGTGTGTTATGGGTGATGCTTTTACTGGCCAATAACCTTGAACGGTTAGTTTAGAATGGCACATCTGTATGTTGACGCGGTTGCTAAAATTTAGTTTTCACATTTTCAGGAATCTTCGAAAGGAAGTGTCCTCTTCGTCGGCGAATGTTATTCAATGGATATTTTAGACTTTTGTATAGGTATTGTGCATGCTCGCGGAAAGAAAAATAAAATCCTTTTGCGTTAAGTTTCGTCTGCGGAATATTCTTAGTGTGGCGGGTCAGACTGGGATAATTTACACGACGTAAGGTAACAGTTCGCGTTGTTGGTTGCGTGAGAAAAATTATTGCACAGCAATAAAAGAAGGCTTTTCAGTTCTAGGCAACAATAAACAAAAATAAAATATTCGTTCCCACAAAAAGCTCGTTTGCAACCTTAAAATCTAAAAAATATATTGCAAAATTTAGGCAATTAGCTTTGAGATCCGTCAGAGTTCGACCAATTGGTTGGGCTCTCTGACAAGACGCCGGGCAGGTGTGGAGTGGTGCCTGCTTCGCATGCAAGCATCATCACTGATAAATAAAAGGCTGCACAATAAATGTGAAACCATGCTAGGAAAGCCCTCAAAGATACAAACAGCTCTCTCTCAGCAGAGAAGCATCTCGCGAACCTGGTGTAGTAGTTTGCCACCACCTTGAAAATTGAAAAACGCAACTCCTGTGCCCTCGGGATGTAAACCACCCGTCCACGGCAGCAGTCTGAGCAGTGATAGAACAGAGGGTGGTAAGAATCTGTTGGTCTGGACAAGCCACCTTTAAAACGTAACCTTTTTACCGTTGAACGAACGCCTGTGTGTAGCGATGGAAGGTTAACTGTACTTGTACTGGAGATATGAGACACTGGGTGGGATAAATTAGGGTTAAGAAAAGTTAGGACAGGAGAAGGCTTCGTGAAGCCCACTAGCGGTCATACTCTCGTATAGAGGACCCCAAGAGAAGAAACAACACTGGGTGATATTTTTATTTCACAAAGAATTTGGAGGGAACAGGGAGGCGTTTTTTAGAATTAACGAGAGAGTCGTGGCTGTTGTGCTCAAGCTGAACAAGCGATACAGAATACACATAGTAAAGACCTATGCGGCACAACGAGCTATGATGATGAAGCTGTAGAAAAACCCTGCACGGAGTCAGACAGATGCAGATAGCTAGATATGCTTTGGATGATTGCTCGAATATGCTGGACATGCATAATCAAATTGACTCGGCTTGCAAATACACCTGTATTTTGGCAACAAATGTTCACTCAAGCTTCTGTGGACGCCAGACAATGTGATATCAATATAGGAGCAGTTTTTAGGTAAAGAAAGCTTGCATTTCATAGCGGCTCAAACATAGATTAAGGCATAAAAATTGCGCAATGGTTGTCCGAACGCCGACACCTTACATACGTGAGTTACAGAATGTTTGTTAGCAGAAAACGGACACCTTATTATTCAGCTTTCACAGAACACACAGACGTGAACAAGACATGCATTACAGATTTTCCGTAATCTTGAAACTGTCTATTTCAAATATTGCAGAAAGCGCTGGGCAATAAATTATGTCTAGGATTTATTTCTTATGCCAGATAATTTTTACAGTGTGTATTTTTGTGCGGTGTGTAGTTGAAATACAGTATGTAAATTTAAAGTAGATTTCAATTAGTGCACGTGACATGATTATGGTGGGAGACGTCTGTGTTCACTTTCCTGCATGGCAGCGATGTCCAGCATGTATTAAAGAGTTGGTTATGAAGCAATGTGTGTTTGCTTGGCTACGATGAACAGTTCCACAACCACATGGTCCGCGCTGATAATGGTGAAAACAACGACGGCACAGCTACTCTGGCGGGAGAGTGTGGTGAGCGGCAATGCTCGAGGACAGTGAAGAGATGCAGGGAGACGCCTTCAGCGTAAGAGAAATCACCACGGTTTCTTCTGCGTCTGCTCTTTTGTAATACCAGTTAGCATTCCAACAACATTCTCCAGGTTGCTAAGCCCGATGACAGTGGGTTCTACAATGCAGGGTTTTGTCGTTGTCACCACTTTTGTGACCATGTCAGGTATTGCTTTCTGTTACTCCATTTGAGTGCGGAAAATGTGCTCTGGGAGTTGCTGATGTACTTTTTATTGCGTGACGAGGTGTGGCGGAAACGCTCTATGATTACGTCTGTACTAGCATGATTTCCGTAAGGTGTTGGGAAGACGGAGCAAGGAGTTGGTTAGGCATACTTTTAGGTCTAGGATTTTCGTTTTGAGTTGTGCACTTTCTACACGCAGTACAAACTTGGAGCAGGCTTGTTTGTGGTGGAGATAAATCACCAGCGTAGGTTCACTTCACAGCAGCAGAACAGCGACCCAACTCACCACTATCCGCTGAGATAACGTGGGTTTTATCGCAAGGCCAGACCGAGCTGGTGGTAAGACAGTCCTTATCAATTTACTGCAGTTGATTATTGTCGTTGGAGGGCGCCTATGTTTCAACCGACAGCGACTTTCTTGCTGCATGGCTAATGAGGCATACGGTATAGTTTTCGACGGCGCTTGCAAATAGATATCTATTGTAGACTGTGTAACCGGTAGGACAGATGATGGTTGCACGATTCCAGCAAACGCCTCATCGATGGCCTGATTACCCGGAAAAAGTACACAGCAGCAGAGACTAAAAAACGTGCAGATAACCTACGCTTCTTAGTAAAGTGAGCGAAGCAGAAATCCAGGACGCGTCCGATTTGCCGCAGCCCAAATAGCTAGCGATGACGATTTTCCCTTTGTGGATGACAATTCAACCAGCTCTTTTTTGTTGGGTGCCGTTGCAAGCCATGCAGCACCCAACGAGCGATAATGCGAATAGCCGTTTGTAAGCTTGAAGTTCCTAGATGTGGGTGGCGAGGACAAAGAGTGTGGCTGCGCGTAGCGCCAGCGTGGTGGGACGGTCCTGTGTGTAAGCAGCAAACCATTTGAAGCACATTGCGTTTCAATAGCAACCTTCTCGCGAAAGTGCGGAAGGTCCATTGAAGGAGTCATTGGGCTGACTCCCAGTGAGGCAGCAATCTTAGCTTGGCTTACTTTGTCAGTCCGCTAAGCAAAGTTTCCTCTCGCAGCCTTTCCATCAAGGACCTTTATTTTAATTTTCGCCGTGCCCTTGTGACTCCAAACTACTGATGTCGCTTATATTAAGCTGTTGATGACCAGCACGCGTTTCCCGTTTCGCGTTGAGAACTACCTTGCGCCTGAGAAAACACCCCGCAGGATGAAGTTAAACAGTGCAGAGACGAGACAAATCCTCACGGATAAACCCTCCTAGAATCCCGCAGTAGCCAGCACTAACTGCTCTGTTCGTCAATTAGGTGAGCTTAATGCTGCGGCCGAAACCTGATGACCATTTTGCCACCAAAGGTTGCACGCTACGTGGTTGTCTATTATCTAAAAGCAATGATTTATTCTGCGCTCCAGTCTAGTCTGCCGCGGGTGCACAGTCCTATTTGTCCGTCCGACGTCCCGACACAGTGAGCTGTTACTTCTATTAAGGGGTCTACCTGACCTTGTTAATTACTTTTTTTACAAGGGCATCACCGTAGGTGTGATATTGTTAAACGCTGAATTGTCAGATAGGGCGTGGGTTTTATTTTCAACCGTGATATATTGATATAGTCTTGTGGGTAATGTTGCTCGGACGGACTAGGTTACAGGCAAGTGCCATAATTGAATTCATTTACCGCTACTTTCCCGTTACACGTCGTTTAAATCACGGTGACACGCGTTTCAAATGCTCTAACGCTGATATTCTGGGAGGGTAGTGAAAAATGGTCCATCGTTTGAAATAATAGTCGAAGCAATAACCTAAGTAACTGCACCAAAAAACTTTCTTAAGCGTCAAAGGTTAGTGCACACCCGCTTTTCCCGCTTAACTTGTGCGGCGTTGAAAGAATACACTCGTGTAATGCCCTTGCAGTGCGTAAAATGTCTTGTGGCGTTATTTGTGGGCTAACATTCCGTTTTTTTTGCATTTCGCTGGGCTTTTGGAAAGATTTCTTCGGGAGATTGGCCTTTTAAGTAACTCCGAACAATGGCCTCAGAAAAAGACGTCATAAAATGTCCATTCAAGACAAGTGAAATCACCTTTTAAGGCGTCTACAGCCTAGGTCATGTTGGTAATTTAGGCTACGCCAATACATATGACAGAGACAGTATTTGTAACCGTTGCTTTATTTTTATGTCAGCGATAGTTTCTGTATAAGATGTTAATAGTGTTTTCGTGATGTAGAGGTAATATACCTAGCTACCAACGTAGATGAACAGTAAATGGAGGAATGGTCTACTGGTTATTATGCTATTTCACCGCAGAAAAAAAAGCCAGGACCTGACATTGCAACGTTTAAAAACGTAGACTTTGATGGCCAGGGCTTCCGAAAGCTGGCGTCTTCAGGTTCTCAGTCCTCTCATGGAACCAAAAACCGACCTCACCTAAGGCACAAAATAATCATACACATTTCCTTGCCATCAAATGGGCACGCGGGTAACCACCAGCCGAACATCCGCATCGGCTGTGACCCGACATGCGAAGATGAACCTTGTTATTTATTGGGTGCAAACGGGGCATGGCGCATGGTCGGATGTCCAAAGGTGCGTACTGCCAGATCTCGCCCCGTCAGCTACGCCTTGTTTTGTGGCTGCGAGCGGTGTTATAAGGTTTGGGGATGCTCCAATTGTGTGCAACACCAGGAAATCTGGCGGCATATCACGCTTTGATTTTATATATTGTTCGTGCCCCCTTGGAGCTATTTTCTGTCTGCATACATATGAAAGTTTATTGACCAACAATTGAAAGGAGCGACACTATTCGCTGCAGTTGAACGTGACACATGACCCACCAGTGAATTTTCGAGACACGTCTTCCGCTCCACCCTCAATCATAATACACGCCAGCTCGACCCGCACGTTTTGTTCTGGCGATACGTATCAAGGAGTTGCTCGCCCCAGGTTGACGACCCGAATCGAAGCGCTGCCACCATCATCCTACTGTGAGATGCTTAAAACTATGCGTGTAAGTATAATCACTGGATGCCAGAAACTCTACAGAAAATGATTTTGATGCCAATTTAGCAGTCTTTTAGCTAATCTTCACGTTACCTAAACACAACAAGAAAGATTTGCATCACAATATACGAATTGCTGTAGGTGGGCAGTCACTATGACAACAGTTGCAAGTCACTAGGTATAATGCAGGAATTCTCTATAAGGATGCAATGACAAAACACCATGGTGTAGGACGAAAACTAAAGTGATCCGGAAACTAGAACTTCACCGGTATTTTCGCAGGAACTGAACTTACTCATGACCCCGTATGTTTGTAACGCTGAACTAAAAACAGATGTGAATCAGAACTAGAAATATGTAATCGTTCTATTTTTAAGACCAAGACGTTGGAATATCTTTAGTAGATTTGCGCACTGCGTTATATTTGGGCTTTCCTACTCTTCACCATCCACTCTGCAAAGCCTTGCACACTTTTTCAGTTCTCATCACCCGCAACAGTTTTTTGTTACCTCAACAAGACAAACGAATACCCTTGAATATTCTTATGGTATATTGTGACTCGTCGCCCCAGCGAAGCTCAAAGAAGCGCAAACAGATGTGACACTCTCTGCAGCATCACAGCAGAATGAACATCGCCAAAGCCCTTTGACCACTCCCAGTGTCCTGTAGCAATGAACATGCACAATTGCTGCCTGGCGCGATGGCGAAGGGTCGCACCTAAGTGTACGTGTGTGTTCCATATCAAAACTGCCTTGGAGTCACACCCGCTTGCAAAGCGAAGATAGGCAAGTAATACCTGCCTGGATAAATCAGTGTGTACGCAGTCGGCTGCTAACCTTAGAACGCAGTTCTGACGGCGTTATGCAGGTGCCACTTTTTTGTTTTTGCTGAAAAGCGAAGAACAATGTCTACAGCACTCTCGGGCAGCACATTAGCACAACACTGCAAAAAAGGATGTGGTGCTGCCCGAGACTGCCCGAGGACATTCGAATCCTTCAGAGACGTATTTTTGCGTTGCTAGCGTCTGCCGTTGTTATCGGATATCACGCGAACACTGGGATGTCCCATACCACGTGATGTCTTAATCGCTTTGCATAAATTATGGAAGATACCAATTCTGGGCAGATATGCTTCCCCAATGGTTTTTTTTACACTTCCGCCAAATGATCAACAATCTTAAGCTTTTCTTAACAGAGCAGTTGTGATGTAGAGATTCAGCCTTAGGTTAAAACCACAAAATTTGTACTTCTAGTCTGGTTCTTGCCCCCTTTGTTTAGTTTCGGCGCTTCATCTTAGTGCTGCAGCCATGGCTAGGTTGCCGTACTATTGAGTTCAAATCTAGGAGGCCAGTCTACAAGTCGGCATAGGAGCTTCCGCCATGGTTTGGAGATTTATTCATCACTTCGGGTTGCAAAGGTCAATGGGTAGGGCCTGGCTGTTGCCTCCTTTATTTTTTCCTTTAGTGCCATTTATATTGTCCTGGCTTCGGTTAGGTTTTGGTGTTACAAACGACTGCTTTCAGTTCTTTAGGTTCGGCTACATTACGTTGCGCTATGAAGTTCCCAAAAGTGCTAGACGGCGCCTTTCTTTTTGCCGAGCGCTGGTAAACATCGCTTTATTACAGCGCCTATTACACTGTGGGATGACACCCCAGAGAGCATTTTGCAAACACAAATGTACAGGGAGACATCGGAGGTTTATCTACACCAACAAAAAACTCTAGATGCGATACAATGTGACATGTGACTGAGTATAGTCGTTGAACTATTGAAGCAATGCGCCATATTCAGTTGAAAGTAGAGGCTCTTTTGGATGTGTCATTCTGAGCTATACTCAGTACTGCTTCATTTCATAGCTGCCCCTACCTGAGAAGTACTTTGTGGTTGTAGTGGCTCATTGCGTGGAATCGCATAAGACTTGAAAAAGAAATTTTTGATATTATTGCTTCGAATCTAAGTACAATCCGTGGATGACAATTCAATAGGCTCCCGGTTGTCGTGGGCTTAAAAATGTCATTGTCTCACTTGAGAAACCTGCTGCGAAACAAAAAAAATTGAGCAGTAGATTTCTATCGTGGGTTCTTTTACGAGAAGCAATAGAATCCACATCGAGTTTGCGCCTCAGGTGCGATAGGAATCAACCATCTTATCGCCAAATAGCAAAGCAAATTTTAAGAATTCGTCCTTTTTATTTATACAGCGATTGGCGGGATGTGTCAGAAAAATAATAAAACGCAGTTATCAGTGTGTTCGCTCTTCATTACCATTCAGCGAGAACGATGAAGTGGAAAAACACGAACCACTAAATCGCGTATTCACTGCTGTTGGTCGTGGCTAATGATCATGCAAGCTAGTCGATGTGGCAATATATTGACTCGGCGAGAAGCGGGTAAGCGAAAGCGCACTGCTTCGTGTTTTCTTGCCATCGCCATCTTTATCACCAACATCATCAGCCTACACATGTCGACAGCTGGACGAAGGCCTGTCCCATTGACCTCTAAGCGCTGCTCTCCTGAGCCTACTCAAGTTTATTGTTTACCCCCAAATTTCTTTATTTCATTCTTTCGTCGGCTTATTGGCCTTCCCCTTGTTCTAGACGCAGCGCTTGTTATCCTCTCTGTTGCCCTAATTGTCCACCGGTTGTAAGTTCGTCTCATCACATGGCCAGTTCAAGTGCATTTGTTTTCCTTTAGTTGACATATATTTTCTACTCCAGTTTGTGCTCGGCTCCAGGTAGCTCATTTCGGGTCCCTGAGTGTTATTCCTAACATTATTTATTCTATGGCCTCTTGAGCCGAACGAAGTTTGCCTTGACGTTGTTTGGTAAGGCGCCACATTTGAGCTCCCTAAGTCATCACCGCGAATATTCACTTATTGAAGATGTTTTTGAGTGTCTATGTGGGACCTTCCTTATTCCATGGATACCTGAGCCGCAGCACCCGCCGCGGTGGCTCAGTGGCTAAGGCGTGGCGCTGCTGAGCACGAGGTTGCGGGTTCGATTCCCGGCCGTGGCGGCCGCTTTTTTGATGGAGGCGAAAAGCAAAAATGCCCGTGTGTACGAGATTTCGGCGCACGTTAAAGATCCCCAGGTGGTCAAAATTAATCCGGAGCCCTCCACTACGGCGCGCCTCATCGCCTGCGTTACGTCGGCGCGTTAAACCCTACAATCAATCAACCTGAGCGCAGCGCCCGGGCTTGCTTGGTCCCCAGATGTTGGTGATCCCAGTTGGAGCTGCCATGCGGCATTCCCATGCCTAAATGCGGGTTTGAGATTTTGGCCAAACTCCCTATCCCTCATTTGAGCACTGCGATCGTCACGTGACCAGATACAATTTATTTAGCCCCGAATCATTAGGGCATGGTATTGTGTCTGACGGCTGTATCACATAACCAGTTATACAGGGCATGGCTCTTTGCATAATTTGCAACAGCATGTATACAAAGTCGCTTGCATGAAGCGTAATTATGTGCAATGCGGTAATGCGTTTCATGGAGCTGTGGTAGATGACCATGTTTTCGTAAAAGAACTTGATATGTGATGGCTGAACGGTTCTTCACTTCAAGCAGTAATGCGCCTTATAGTAGTGCATCTGGGTGCATAATTTTTGGCATTGGGCTAATGTAACACTGACTGCAATGCAACAAGAAGACCCGCGGTGCGTGTGAGGTCGGGCACCAGCAAGCGCTTCATCGAAGTCCAAAAATACATTCTACGCTCTTTTATCACTTTCCCAAAATGGTCATGCTGCCTCGATTTTGTGAGCCGCGAAGTGCAGTAAAAACCCTCAGGTATTATTCGCCATCCCGACGGTATTTCTGTGGCCCCGTGCGAGACCTCGCTTGCTGTGTGTGCGTGCTGTGTGGTGGTAAATGTTTTTGTCGCCCTGTGTGCCCCTTTTCTTCTATTGTCACCCTGTGCAACAATGATTTGCCAGGTCTGTTGGAGTGAACAGAGAGTGTTTGTTGCGCGTGCGGTTGCTTGGGAAATAGCAATGAGCGCAAAGTAGACGAATTCATTAGACTGAGGCCCGCCTAATATAAAAAAGGGATAAGGTGCATCGAGCTTCTGGGGGTTTCACTCTGTCACGGTGCCAAACACAGCGACCTACCGATATCTCCAAACACATGGCTGTTATGCGTCTCTATTTCTGTGGCTTGGCGCTCGACTGTATAATTTTATGAGAGGACGCGAACCACAGCTCGTTATGAAACGAACTACGGGAAAGAAAACACGCAATAGTCCAAATCTGGCGGCTGCAAGGTTTCGAGCTGCAGTGCACGTTTCATGATGCCGACACGGCAGCTACTGGACAACAAGTCGTGTAGGGGAAGGGGATTCGCAAGCGAAGAGTGAAAATTCTGGAATTTGAATAAATTATACACAGCTGGAATAAAAATAAATAATCTGTGTACGCATAACACAATGGCGCATTTTAAACACAGGTTTACAAGGATTTGGGCGCAACAGTCTTCAGATAGGCAGAAATATTAGAAGGGAGTTTTGACGTCGGGCGAGTGCCGCAAGTTGACGACCCCTAGGTTAGCGGCTTGTATAAGATCAAGCTTTCATACCTTTGGACTCGCAGGTGAACAACCACCCGTGGCAGCTGTAATAAACCGATTTGCGCAATGTGGATCTTCACTCTTTGGTGTTCAAACAGATGACTAGGTGTTGTTTTGACAATGGTAAGATTCACGGAGGCCCTGTGCTCCCACGCATAAAGGGTATACTGGGCCGTCCATGGGCAGCTAAGTTTAATAATAATAATGTTGGACATGCTATCCACTAATCAAAACGCAGTACATTATTGTGAAACATAGGTAAGATTATTAAATTTCAAAGCACATCAGACGGCATTCACAGCTTCTCACGTCAAACTGGGGAGGTATTTTATGTACATTGCCCATACCTAAATATTGTGACAAAAACTCTGTGCCAATTTTCGCCATTGCCATCACTGCGAAGTAGACCTTGCTTCGTCTTTTACCTGCACGTAGCTTAGGTGACATTTTCGAAGGCTGTGCGCCCTTTAAGGAAATTAACTGAAAATGACAAGTTTGATAATGATATATAAGTGGGTTACCATAGAGCCACTAGAACGTGTACACCCAATAAACAGAAATCGAGGTGATAAGTTGTGAACATACGTTGATCCGTCTGAAGATGATGACTTCCAAATGGTGGAGGCGATCATATGTTCAAAGATTTGTATTTTTCGCCGGCAAGCAGGCATTAAAACATTTTGGGGGACTTCTGCATGTGCCTTACGAATCATAAGGCGACAGTTTTTATATTGATATCACACATCTTTAGCACAGTGCACAGTGTTATTTCAATTAATCTGCTCTTCCTGCAGTTTTTATTTGTATTTTAGGGTTAAATAACCAAAAGTGTACTGAGCACACTGGAAACAGGGGCGCCCCTGCCAGTAATTTGATACACGTAATAGTATGTTACCCTAGCCTCAAGACTCGCAGAGGAATGATTTAGAAAAAAAAAGGTTCATTCTTCTTGACTGCCACAAAACAGCATTCAGATATAAAGGCGCATTGTGGACAGAAAATGTTTTAAAACTCAAACGACCATAATTTCGGGATGTCATTTATTAATTCAAAAAGCCCTTTACTCCATCAACAGAAAACATTCGCTTTTATATTCCCTTGCACTAAATCTTCAGCGCGCCGCAAGCACAACCTTTTTGCGCTTGATTGTATTCCAGCTGAAGAAGACAGCGCTTGAACTTCTCATGTAAATCGAATACGTCAAGACCTTCGCCATTTATACGAATCTCAACCAAGCTACAACTACCGTGCCAAACATTCATATAGAAAAGAGTGCTCAGAACAGAAAATACAATACTGCTCACAACTTTTAACTGTGTAAGCGCGTCGCGTGTTCTGTTTATAAAGTGAAGGGCCCCTATGATGTAACGGGACACGGAAACAAGTTCGTCAAAATTTTTTGTGACTGAACTGTGAACACGGGGTGGAATAAAATACATTTTATCGTTGATTGGTTTATAATACCTACCCAGTTCGTGTAAGTTTAAGGAAAAAAACATTTGCCAAGATGCCATAAAAAAATAGCAGTGGCATGAAACTATGCGCACCCTTCTTGCAAAAGCACGGGAGGCGGTCCATATTTAAAAGTTTAGACATGTCACTTACGGTTATGTCAATAGTCTTTCTTGCCTAAAGAAACAAGCATTAGTTATATTTGGAATAGGCATATCTCACAGAATGTTGGTTTTGATTTTTTTCAGTTGCTGGCTAAAGATGCTTTTTATGCGAAGATATTCTTGGTGGCAGTGCAAGATATCTCAGGCTATCTAAGATATCTCAGATATCCAGATATCTCAGGGATCTGCATATGGTTCGTCTGCTACATTGTCGGTCGCAGACTGAGTTGTATAAGTCAGAAAGAAGCGTTTAGCTGGAACAAGCATTGAAGAGTTTACTAAAATGCCCTCCAGGCCCTGCATTGTTGATGAACGCTCTTGGAGTCATTAAATGGGTTCTACAACGAGACGTTCCTCTCTGGGAGCCTTCTCACTGTACGACTGTTATTAATACTCCTCGACAGACATAAGTTTCAGTTTACTTTGCAGACATGTGCATATGCACCTTAGATGCACGTGAATTACGAGTTTGTAGAGTGGTGCTGAACACAAAATTCCTATTACGGATGGTGCGTTAGCTCGCTGAATGCGTTAACTTTTGATTCACTCATGTCTTCATGCGACTCCAAAAAGTTGTTTTATGGGTATTATTGTCAGGTACATATCACTATATGTTTCAAAAAAGAGTGTTGGTGGATGTAATACCTTACGTATGTATGTGCTTGAAATACGAAGGCGCCGGGCCACCACAGCGCGGCGGCCCACGTTCAAGTGCCACAAGGTCTTATATGTGCTTTTTTGTTAGTTTTGTTATTTCAGAACTGTGGTTTTTTGTGGGCTGGATAACAAGACGAGTTCTCGAGGAATGGAGCATTTTACCCATTTGTCTTTTAAACGTTTATGGTTCTTTTCTACGAAGCTCGTTTTTTTCATTAAGGGTAGGTCTGGGTCAGTGTTGTACGGAACGGCGTTACAAGGAACGGCATTCCTGGAACTAGTTCCTTTTTGGAGGAACGGAGGAACGGCACCGTTCCTTTAAGGGTCGGTGGAACTGTAACGGTAACTCGTTACATTTTTCAAGGAACGCCAAGAACGGCGTTCCTGCCGTCACATCGCTAGGATTTGGCTGTTTTTGATGCCAAGGCTCGAGTACAAAAATCCACAAGTCGCTACTGCGTTTCTCTTCCTATAAGCTGGCCAATTTGCCCGCCCTTCAGCCGTAGGTGCTTCCTCGAAGGTCAAAGGCAGAAGAATAACCACGCAGCAGGCCGCAGCTTGTGCTTTCATGCTGGCTGAACTTACGCGGCGTTCGACGGGTGAATAGCGTAGCCGCGAGAATGCTTTTCACCTTTCATCGTTTGCCTGTGGAGGCCAGGACGCGCGTCTGGCAGAGAGAATTGGTCCCTGGCGGGGAAAGATTGTCTAATACGGGATGCGGAGATTTCGGTGTCGGACCTTTAGGTGCAGGACGTTTGGGTGCGGACATTTCTGTGCACGGACATTTTGGTGCACGACGTCTTGGCCAAGACAGTTTGAGTCACGGATGACCCAGGCATTCTGTGAACATTTTAGCTTTAATATTGTAATTTCGTGACTTGATATAATTTTACGTTCAAGACTAGTGCTTGCGCCGCCCTGCGTGGAAACTAACGCTAAACCCTCGCGGGGCATTGCCACCGAAAACTCAATTTCTGTAGTAGATGGTAAAAATAAATGTTGTTAATTTGCATGCCTTCAACCTTTTTTTTATTTTAACGTTAATGTGAACAACCCTACTACTTTAAGTGTTACCGAAGCGCTTTGCTTTCACTTCACCCAACGGTGCACGACGCTGTTACTTTTAGTCCCCCCCCCCGTCCACACACACACAGCAAAACATTCGCGAAAAAAAAAGCAACAGAAAAACGAGGTAGATTAGGCGCGTGTGCTTCCGTTTTAATTATTTTCTCCATCAATGTCGTATTCGTTGCATTCGGTGTCGGTTCTACTTAAAACTAACCAACCAACGATCGCACTTACGGTGCCGTTACTTAGGGGAGGGGAAGGCTGAGCCCCGCCGGCTATAAGCCCCCTTAGTAGAGAGAGAGGGTTGTCACTTGTGGTTCACCATTGCGTCAACTGGACTTCAAAAACTTGAACACGACTGTTGCCGCTCTCGTCACACCACCATATTCAATTTTTTTTTGCTCTTTATAATGGGAGAAAGCAATGTATGCCGGCGGTGTCCATGATATGAGTGACTTGAAGAGTTGATTCCCAATGGGGAGACTTAAGGCGAAGACAGAGCGATTCCTGGAGTGGGGGCGCCATCGGTATGACCGCGACGCGCGGAAGAGCGTAGCCAGCAAACTATAGTGGCCATTCTGTTCTCAGCGGCTTTTTGGGTGGCTTTTTGTTGCACATTATAGAGGTTTCGTGAGCTCCTGGTGAATGTAAAGCTTTTTCCTGTATCACTGCGGTGAGGCTTCAGAGACCGTGAACTCCGCCATGCCTGTAGGATTTTCAGGGGAAACCGAAAATAATATGACTGAAAAAGAAATCTGGTCGAGATTCCAGAGTGCAGGCGGGAAGGGGGGCGGGGGGCTAGGACATAGAAATAAAATCTGGTGAATGTAGGCATGTAAACATAAAATGACGGTTGGTTTTCCCGAACAGGATGGGTGGAATTTGTGTGAACAACCCGTACACCCTTAATCACATTAGAAGCTGCGGCTGTTTTCAAAAAGGCCCGTTCTTCCTTCACGACAATATCCTAGACCAGTGTTCTCAAATTCATTTTAGCAAGGCAGCCCAGCCTACGTAATACCCTTCATAAGGTTTTCTGCATTCTGGGGTGCTAGCTAATGTTGACGTTTTGGATATTGAGAGTGCGGATGTAATTTATGTAATTTTGGGGGTGTGTTTTTTAAAAAATACAAAAAAGGCTTTGGACATTGTAAACACCGGTCTTAGCTAAAAAAGATTGAATATAAATTAACAACCAATCGTAAATGAAAAAAAAACGTGTGCTAAAGAATTCAATCGGCTGCATAACAGGTGTCCCCAGGAATAGGTATTAAACACAAATATATAAATGTAGAATTTCTAAAAATACCAGGCAAAATTCAAACATGGCATCAATCAATAAATAAATTCACTGCTCCAGATTGTTGCCCATAACCCACGTTATGCGGAAATAAAAATATAACGCCTCTCGCAAACAGGCAAGCACCGGATAATTTGGTCGCCGAAAAGATTGCGCACCGAAATGTCCGTACACCGAAATGTCCTACCACCGAAACGCCCGTACACCGGTATGTCCGTAGACCGGAATGTCCGTACACCGAAATTTTCACACCGAAACATCCTGCACCGAAATGTCCTAGCGCCGCCTGAAGTTTCTCCGGTGCTCCCTGAAAAAATTCTCCTAGGAGATTTTCGTTTGATTAATTTTTATCTCCAGACGATCTGCTGCCGGCGGTGTTAATATTCGTATAATATACGTAGTTCAATGTGCGTGTGAAATTTCTCACTTAATTTCGCCCCAGGATTATCCGACACTATATTTCAATTTAAAACCAATTGTAACGTTAATGTAACGACACGTTCCAATTTTCGAAGTGGAACTGGAACGCGTTCCTTTCTCAATAAAGGAACTTGTAACGGGAACTCGTTTCAAAATTGGGAAGGAACGAGGAACGAGCTTTTGTTCCTATTTTAGAGGAACCTGTACAACACTGGTCTCGGTCCTAACATTTCTCAATACTCAAGGTCGGCCGTGTTGGCAAAAGCGGAGTAGAAAGTACGGAAACCCCAGTTCCAAGTACGGCGGTATCAAAAATTGCTCAAAAAAGCATTGTTATAAAAAATAAATTTATTCTGCAGACTTTTGTAATCTTACTCAACCGCTGGAGCTGTACACAGCGGAGCCGACATCTAAGGCTTCCAATAGACTCTGTCATGGGTGTTGAATCTCCGAACGTTCTCTATACCCCTATGAGAAGTATTCGGGTTTGCCTTTAAGGCCATCACTTTATTTTTGAGCAAGGCACCTAGAACGATTTGCCTGTCCTGTAGGATCTCCCGAAGTATTGCCCACTGCCGGCTTAGAAGCCACGTAGCAGACTTTAGGGTTTGGAAGTTAGGGGCACATGCTTGATCCTCCAAATTTGCATCATTTATTGCCACAATTCTTGCCTTGGTGTTATCGTGTTACTTTTCACGTTGTGCGCACCCTACGGCCGTGCGTATGTACCATTAAAATTTTGCGGTTGAAGGTCCTGACGTTCGTAAACTGGGTTTCAATATTGCAATGAGCTCAAAAACAGCGCGTAATAAAAAATGCGCTAAATCTCCACGCGCTGCCACGGAATAATAACGCTCAGCAGCGTGTATGGTGTCGTACATCTCCCTTTGTTATTTACGTTCTTCCTGTCCTATGAGTATGATATAAACCTGTTTAGTTTGCACTTGCTTCGTAACACTCCTGTGAGCGCCTTCATTGTGGTGATGACAGGCGAGGGAAGTGTTCCTCTGAGTTGTTAAAAACAAGTTTTTATTCAATTTTGCTGAGATCAGTGATTCCCCTGGTGGAGTTCGTGGAAATGCAGGGGTTATGCATTATGTTGCAGATACCATGACAAGGTGTCAAGGATGCCTTCGCAAATCAGGTTGCTAAGACCTGGAAGGAAAAAATCTGCCCATGGGAAGGTTCATAAGTAATTGTAAAGTATAATTGTATTCTGCAGTACCTCGAGTGATGAATTCACGTGTACAAGTAACCAAATGAAAATGGGACTTTTTGGCTGCCTTTTTTTTATGCACCTTTATACCATTATAGATTATACTCAACAAGCATCTGTCGTTTATGAGCAGTAACGACGTTTAAGTGCAGCGGGACATTAAGGTTTCTCATCACATGTCGCGTAAAGTCCAGTAAAAGAATTGGAAGTAAAGGTGCGCGAAATTTACAGTGATAAGCCATCGGGTCAACTGTTGCCACGTCGTACACAAACGACCTAGTATATGTACCCATTGATGTTCCTTCAAGATAATATTCTTAATAAATATATACACCAGTGACCTTCACAAGCCATATTGGGTTTTTGTAACACTTTCTGCCAATCATCAGTATTTATTGCACATATATAAGCATAAAACGGGCATGTTTTGCACGGTTTGAACGAAAACATTAGGTAAAGGGTAGCTGCTCATTGATTTTTATCTGCAGGATGTAGGGCTTATAGAGATAAATAAAAATTTGGATGTTTTTTTTTGCCAACAAGAACATTGACAGGCTCTCTTTTAAGAACCATAAAAATTTACGGTAGTGTTTTTTGATTTTGAATTATCAGGCTAGCGACGCACTCTTAGGAGATTCTTTTTGATTGACGCGGGAGCTTGCAGACTTACACTATACATTTGCATTGTTCTCTGTCAGAACTTTAATTTCAGGTGGTTTATATACAGTTCTTTCCTAGAAATTTAAAGTATTTCAATACTTATTTTCATAGGTTCCGCTTTTTATTGCTCCTTCAATAATTTATGTGTCTCTAGGGAATAGAATCCCATCAATACATGTACCCTCCGTGCGTGGCCATCACTTGGTTTATCGATGGCTTCTCAAAATTTTCTAGCACCTGCAGTAAAGCCCTCTTATATCGAACAGCGCGAAGATTGTAAAATAGTACCATATAGCAAAAATTTGATATAGAAAGTGAAGCAAAAAAACTTATATGAGAGCAATCGTGCCGACGGAGTCACGAGCTAACGCTGAGCTCTTACCACCCTGCAGTTCACTATTGATGGGACACTTTCTCGGTAAGGAAACAATCATTTATTGGGGTGGAAGAACAGCGTGACCGTAGCCTGCTTCTTGGAGCGCAACGCGTTGGTGGTGACTGCTTGCTGACCGGTATCTAAACAGACGGCAAGCACAAGACCGCTGCCCTCAATGGCACTTCCGTATCACCGTAGCAGGGCAACGGCAGCGACGCCTTCGCTCGTGCTCGGAAGCGGTACGGAGTCCTCGGCGTCTTCGACAGAGCGGAGACAAGCATGGATACAAGCAAATAACGGCGGACCCAGTGAACTGAGCAAGTGTGGGCAGCGAGGGGCGCGGACTTGAAGTTCGGTGACACCGCTGCCCGCAGCGCCCATTGTGGCGCTTTCGACTCCAGCGGCATGCATGCGTGAAACTGGTCCACTCTGCCACGGCCGGTTTGGACGCGCCCGAGCTCGCGCGGGAGTCGCCTAGAGAGAAAACTGCGCCTGGTAAGCCATGTCGTCGTGGGGGTTCATGGGAAAATCTCCTTTTTGGCTTGGGCTTGGCATGAAAATTAGATTCCTAAGTGGTGTTTGGGATTTACTTTCTTCACTGTGCATTGACAGGTTTACGAGCTACAGGGAAGCCGAAATCCTGCCTGTTCTGCGGCAGCCGTGTTCGGTGAAACAGCCGGCAGTACGTGATCGCACCTGACGTTGCTTGTGCCGCAGTCGAAGGACGTATGACCTAGCGGGTAATATGCCGCCGCGAAATTTGTAGCCGACGAAAAGAAGAAACAAAACGTACTTCCACGAAGACAAGATACGAGAGATACGGGCGCTTGCATGCGTCCTATCTTGTCATGGTCCGCGATTGTTTAACGCCACGTTTTCTTTTTTCTTGTTAAACTTGCTGAAGGTCGGTGCACCGGATCACCACGAAGGCAAAGTTTTCATAGGCATGCTCAAAAAACTTTCCAAACTCTTCAAAAAACTGATTATTTGAAATAACTGTAAAATAATAAAATCAGTCTCTAATGAGTTCCCCCCCAAATATTCACCTTGTTCGTAACTACAACCTTGGCTTGGGGAATAGCAGGCACAACCGTTTTGGCAAAAATACGCTTTACTTCCCTTTTCCTTAGTTTAAAACAGCCCGATTTATTTTCCACATACATAACAGCACACTATTCTTCGCGTTTTGTGGTACTTTGTTTAATTTTGAGGTAACTAAAACATTTTAATCCAAGCCAATGATGAAACTAAGACTAGCGCAATGTATAATGGCGGCCAATGACGACACAGACGGCCTTGACGTGAGACCCTTAGTCGCTAGCGCCAGATTCCTCTCTACTGTATATTGTAAGCCATGTCGTCGTGGGGGTTCATGGGAAGACCTCCTTTTTGGCTTGGGCTTGGCATGAAAATTAGATTCCTAAGTGGCTCTATAGGAGACGCAAGCGACACCTGCGCTACCGCTGCGCATGGATGTATTGCAGAAAAGCTTGCCGCATGCCTAAGGAGGGCGAAAACTTCCTCGCGGGAGAGTTCGATATAGGCAATGTAAGCAAAATCGCGTTCGATAAAAAAAGTTTTATATGCGTATAATTTTCACCAGAATTTTACAAGGTTTCGATACAGGCAATAATTCGATATAACCGTGTTCGATATAAGCGGATTTTACTGTATGTGTATCTGAAAGGTGTTTTCTTCTTTAAAATATCTTTTTGCAATTTTATTGACCTCAAAAGTTTTGAAGACATATAGAGACACAAACAAATTGATCGCGACAGTTCTAGAATTCCTCACAAAGCAAAGTGCTAACCTGTAGAGTTCTCCGAAGAAAAAGGGCAAGGATTTGAAACACTACATCGCGATCCTTATTAACTGGTTCCACGGAGCGTTCATGGTTTTTTCCCCATAACCATATTCATGCACTCCTACATACGCACGTCACCATAAAGGAAAGAACGAGATTTCACAAATGTGATACCAACATCCAGAAAAAAGTATTGTACTTTAAACATTGCACTGGAACGAACTGGCTATATACGAGATACGCGGTGAGGACTTAGTGGCAACGTAATGCTATGAATATTACTGCACGTGTGTCCTGTGCTTTGAAAGCTAGTGTTTGCTGAACAATTGAAATTTTGTGCACCAGGAAGCCCTGTAAAAAGCAACAAAATATATTTTGGGCCAACACTCAACCACGCGATATTAGGTTTCCAGAGCTTTGGTGAACAAATAACACCTCATGTATCGGTAAAGGCAACCATATAAATAAGGATACCAACTCCGGCTTTACACTTGAGATTCGCGGATTTCAGTGCTCAAAGTTCATGAAATATTTTACTTGTTTTTTTTTTTTACGAACGAGTTGTGTGTCCTGCTGTAATGGTAATAGTAAAGGCTCAGTAACGTTTTTCCGCTGTTGTTCTCAATTTTGCGAAATTTCCCCCCTCGTCCTAGTCTTCGCTTACGTACTTTGCAGTGAAAAGACCCAATCAATGTCAGAAAACCATGGACGTTAAGCGGAAAGAGTTCTAAAGCATGATAAAATTTATTGCAGAACCTTGCTCCGTTTATCGATACCGTTGCAGTTAATAACACTGTGCTGTGGCAGGTCATGAAATAAATCTTGTCTCAACGCATCCTTTAAAAATTTGAAGATCCAATTAAATTGTACAAAAAGTACTGAAATGCCAGCAGGGCTTTTTGGGCATTCTTTTGTGCTAGGGATCGGCGGAAGGGGCATCCAAACGCAAAACAGAAAAATACTCATACAGCAAAAAAAATCCATGGTATTGCACTAATTATAAAAGAGAGCACTATAAAATATTTACGGTAGAAATTACTTTTTAAGCATTCCATAATAAAAACGATCTCATAGAGAAAATTTTCAAAAATGTCAGAAATGTTTGTGATTATAAATGCTCAAAAAGGGGACTACAAAATTATTACGGCACAAAATACTTTTAAAGTATTTGAAAATGAAAAATGGTTCAATTGAGAAAAATTTCACAATTTTGTCAGGAGAGAACCCCTACTCGTGCGGCCATCAAAAGCGTATCATCAAAGCTTCGTCAGCGGCCTCCGTTTTGAAATAGCGAGAGAATATCTACGTTTCTTAGATATCTATATGACCCGTTGCAATGTGAGAGGGAAAGATCAACTAACATAAATATTCGTTTGTTTAATTGCTTAAGCCCTCAAAATTCCCTTTGAATAATAAAAATTGTTTCTTTACATACAATTGTTTTGTTGAAAACCACCTCATTTACCTACCTATATTAAGCACCCATTGCGGGAATACATGCAAATCACTTAGAAAAGGTTGACACAATGGTTACAAAACATAGTTCAACCATCTTGCGAGGCTGATCGTTTCTACCATTCGCTTCATTTCGTTAGAGATGTTATAATCACAGAAACCGGGTGGTTACATGCACAAAATAGTTTTTGTCATGTGACGTTGACAACTTTACCCGATGTCTCATCGCTGTATTTATACCGCTCATTGACCTCCCCACTGCTTTAGTGAATTGACAACGCGACATGTGGCAATTATTTTATCTCTGTTAGTGCATTATTAGCAGCAGTATTGTGAGTAAACCGATAAAATTCACAGCACTTTTTGTAAGCTGCTGTTGAGACGCACCAGAACTACAAAGGAAACAAAAAAAGTTTTGCTTTGCATATACGGACTTTTAACGTCCGTACTACACTTGTTTCAATTACTTTTAAGATCAGCCATCAGGTGGGCCCCACAGCACCGCCTGCATTTAGGACTTCATCTACAATGGAACCCCGTTAATACGTTTTTCACCGGACCGGGAAAAGACAACGTAACAGCCGGGAAAGCTTACGAGTAAGGAAAGCCACGAAAATGGGCCGGCGTCTAACTTGCGCCATGAAATCACCCCAATCTAGAGATCCATTGTTGCCAACTTGGTTTCTGCCTGTTCTGCTAAATGTAGCGGTATTACATGTATTTGTATGTGCACATTTAGTGTTGCCAAGAGAAATTAGGATGGACGTCAAGTAATGTTAGTCGTCGTGCAATCACTGTACTACTCGGTTGCCCTTACCTTAATCGTGAATGTGGAAAACACAATCGGGTGACGCGAAATCCTCGTACAACTCACTCGCTTTTCCGACCATCTGTACGCGTTGTGTAGAAAGCATACAGTGTAGAAGAGCGGTGTAGAAGGGCTGGCGCAAGAGTCGGTATGAGTCGTGTAGAAAGTGCCGACAGTAGAAAGGAAGGAGCAGCAGACGACGCGCCGAGACCAATCTGAAAGCTGCCGCAGCTCCACCGCCTGGTCCATGGCAGCACCGGCCTGTGGCACGATACTGTAAGATTGCTGGGCTCTTTGCCAACTGACCTCATCTAAAAACGCTGCACGGCACCATTAAAACCGTGCGGCGGCGGTAACATCACGCACTTCCGGTCTTCTGAAGTGAAACTTATGTTGTAAGCTCAGTGTTGATCGTAATAGCACTTTCGACGGATGGTCATCTCGTGACGGCCTCTCCAACTCGCTTGCGGCTTCTTGTAGCCAGTTCACCAACAAAGCGGCGCCAAGACTCATCAAAAGCCAAAATTGGTGGTCCCCAATCCCCTTCGGAGTACCAGGTTCCAAGGAATTATACGGGAGCGGGCCCACCGTTGGAACGTTACAGCGGGGTTCGCAATATATTACATCCTAAGGGAGCTATTCCGGGGCTGATGGCACACAACGTACCCACCAGGAAAACGCCACAGTGAGGAATGTAACACTGGGGTTCTACTGTGTACTGTCTCGTCTTGTGAACCCCTGATTGTTGTATATACAGTGCAGAAACCAGTGGCCTTCATCTGTGTTGATACACGTGCTTTTGTTTACGTGCAAGTGCAAACGCGGCATGACCGGGATATCTCCGTGATGGCGCACGCCAGAAATGCCTTCCGCGATTACCCGTGTGGAGATCTGTGTGTGGTGGCCCGGACACTTTATACTCTTCGTGTGAGTATAAAGTTTTTTATATGTATTTTTTAATACTTCCTTTATTTTCGTATTGATGCGTTTTTATAGTTATGTCGACAGTGGGCTGCGCACTGCGTCAAAGTACGGCTGGTACTTCCGAGTCGTATCCGCTTCCACGCGGCCAGAAATTTCTGACATGTTATCGTTGTCTTATTAGTCATACCGCATAACACCAAATTCTCACAAATTCGCCAAATTAAATCCCGCACCTAAGCAAAAATAACGAAAAACGATATTTTTAATTAACACCAGAATTATTCCGTCGTCGGTGTTTACAACAATAAACCAGCTAAAAAAACAAACTCCGCGCAAATTAACGGCGGCCGTTATTTTGCGCGCAGTTTTTTTAGATGCATTAATACCAACTCGCCCAACTTTCAACCATTTTACAACAATAAAAGTTGTCGAATTTGTGTTACCAACCCCATCCACAAAGATACAGTTTGTTATCTAACCCATAGGACGGGAAGGACATAGATAAGTGGGCACGGGAGCAATGCTTACGGCATGACTCCAAACAACCCGTTTTTCTGCTGCAGGCTTTGCTTGCTACCTTCTTCGTCGCCCTGTCATCGGCTTCGCCTGTGGATCACGACCGGCTATCTACGCCTCTGCTCTCGCCTTGGCCAGATCGTCTCAACCACAACTGCGCGCGCCTGGTGGACAGAACGGCTACTGCGCAGTCAATCTACGCATCACCAGCCCAATAGACAACCTCCACGCCCCCTGCTTCCAACATAAATAGCCTGCTCGGCTTCTGGAACTTCAGTGGGCACGGGAGCACTGCTTACGGCATGGCTACAAAACCACCCATTTTTCTGCTTCCGGTGTATAATCAATATTACCTATATACTAAAAAAAGTGATGACATATGTTTGATAGTGTTCCCGTGCCCACGGACATTGCGTATCACTGTGTGCGACTGTATTTATGTCTCCTTTATTATTGCGCTCTGGAGACGTCGAGAGGAATCCTGGCCCTGACACTCGGTTGAAACGTCTTTTGCAAACTGAATCAATACGGGATAATCCCGGCAAAGAAATGCAAGTTATGTTTGAATTGTTGAAAGACCTGCATGCACGTGCTGTGCAAAGTTCGAAGTGTCAGGAATAGCTTGCTGCCGACGTAAAGGAAAATCAAACCTGTCAGAAAAGCATTGAAGGTGAAATGGCCAGTATAAACAACAGACTTGATGCACTGGAAAAAAAATCGGGAACATTTGAACGCTTCGGACAGGAGCTTTCACGTATGGAATCCTCAGTCGAACAACTTTCAACAGCGAACACCACTCTAACATCCCGCTTCGACGAGCTCGAGGACAGGTCGCGGCGTGATAATTTAATCTTTCATGGTATTGCTGATTCCAAAGAAAGTTTGGAGCAGACTGAATTAAAACTACTGACAGCACTAACCCAAGTTTTTGATTCATTCCCTACAGGTTCTATTGAACGCGCTCACCGTCTAGGTACGTACTCACCAGTAAAATTCCATCCAATTATAGCTAAATTTTCTAGCTACAAAGTTAAGGAGAAAACCTTGTCCTTTTGTACCGAGCTAAAAAATAAAAATATTACTGTGAGCGAAGACTTTTCTCTTGCTACACGTAATGCCCGCAAAAAAAATACTAAACTTCGGTAAAAGTTTGCCTGGATCACCTAAATTTCAACTACGTCACAACAAAGCATTCGTCAACAAAAAATGTTTTATCTACGACGCAACCCCCGATAGCGTACAACATATTCAGCAGCGCGATAAACCCGTGAGCCAGAGCACAGAGCCTCCGCAGCCCATGACTAGGTAGGAAAGCGCGAGGGGAAGTGGCAAAATATCGCAGTCAACCTCTTCACCCCAAGTATGTGTCCTTTTTGCTAATGTACGAAGCGTACTCAACAAAAATCACCAGTTATCATATGCTGTCGACTATTGTTCAGCTGATATCGCCGCATTAACTGAAACCTGGCCTCACGATCATGTCCGCGACCACGAAATTTTTGACACCTCATCTCAGTTTAACATACACCGTTGCGACAGGACTGCGCGTAGCGGTGGCGGAGTCCTGTTGGCATTTCAAAAAATATTTCGTCCCCACCAATACACATTCGCAGGGATCTGGAAATTATCTGGGCTTCACTAACTCTCAGTCATCACACAATAATTCTTGGCGTCTGCTACCGGCCTGCGTCTTCCTCGCACGATTTTGTTAATGAATTGCACGACGCACTTAACCTTGTTTACACTCGTTTTCCTACCCCCAAAGAAATCTTAATTGGTGATTTCAATTTTCCTAATAGCAAGTGGAACACCTAGCCACCATCCTTTTCACCATTCTCAATGCTAGCAAATGACTTCATTGAATTATGCTCTATGTTTTCAATATCCCAATTAGTAGCACAGCCTACCAGACGCACATCTAACGTAGCGAATATTCAACGCTCAGTTTTAACAAGCAGACCCGATTTAAGTTCCTCAATTTCACATCTCCCTGGTGTAAGCGATCATTCTTTACTTACGTTTTCTCTAAATGAAACCGGGTCTAAAGCGACCATAACCAGGAAAAGAATTCACGACTACGGAAAAGCTAACTTTGCCGCCATAAATAACAAATTATCGACATTTAGTAACCCCTTTTTTTAAGACTGATAATAGATCAGTGGAATCTAACTGGAACATTTTTGCCTGTAAATTTAATGAGCTAATTGACAAGTTCATCCCAAGCCACAACATCACTTACAACGTTCATGCGCCATAGTATAACGCTCATATTAAAAGCTTATCTAGTAAAAAGAAACGTATGTATGCTCTTGCGAAACTTGCCCCTAGTGAAGCACGCTGGTCAGCTTACAAGTTGGCCTCAGAAACCTACGTTTCGGCACTCAAGGATGCAAAAAATAGATTCTTAACTAGTGTGCTACCTTCTATGCTGACAACTAATACACGAAAATTTTGGCGTGTTATTAACCCACCAACCAACAATTCCATTACCATTTTTGACTCATTTAGAATGCTATTCCTGCCAGCGATTTTGCGTCTATCCTAATGACACCTTTATTAAACATTTTTCGGCAACTTCTGACTTGGATCTCCCTATCACGCATCATTATGATTACGTTATTATGCCTCCCATGGTCGTTGATGTACCTGGTATTACTAAACTCTTTGAAACTCTGCCTAATCACTCCTCACCTGGTCATAATGGCATCAATGCAAAATTCCTAAAAAACACCAGCGCGTTAAGTTCAATACAATTAACAAGAATTTTTCAACAATCAATAGACTCGTCTTCACTACCGTGTATGTGGAAAATTGGTAAGATAGTCCCAGTTTAAAAATCAGGTGACAATACTAACCCCATTAAATACAGACCTATCTCCCTCACAAGTGTGTGTGTTATCAATTACTAGAACACGTCATTTTTACAATCCTAGTAAATTTTCTTGAAAGTAACTGTTTCTCACTCCAGCTCAGCATGGTTTTCGGAAATCATATTCCTGCGAGACCCAGCTCATATCATTCACACACAAACTACATTAAATTTAGATCGTTCTTGGTGTGTTGATTGTATTTTTTTAGATTTTTTGAAAGCCTTTGACAAAGTGTCTCACAAATTACTGCTTCATAAGCTTCAGCAACTAAATATTGACTCCAATTTATTGAAGTGGCTTGAATGCTTTCTAACTAACCGATTGCAGTTCGTTTCAGCCAACGGTAATAACTCTCTACCCGGTCAGGTTCATTTAGGTGTGCCACAGGGATCGGTCCTTGGTCTCCTCTTATTTCTAATATACAATAATGACCTTCCTTCTCTTGTAAATTCTAACGTACACCTTTTTCCCGATGACTGCGTAATATTTCGTGAAGTACTCTCTGATTATGACACTACCACTCTTCAATCTGAACTCAATGTTGTCGCCAACTGGTGTAACTCGTGGAGTGTGGAATTAAATATTAACAAATGTAAAGCTATACGAATATCCCGCTCTAATACCACTACATTTCCTTACTATCTAAACGACACTCCCTTAGAAGCTGTAGAGTCGTATAAGTATTTAGGTGTCCACATATTAAGTAACCTAACCTGGTCCCTTCATATTCAAAATATGATGAACAGCGCTAACCGCATGTTAGGTTACTTACGACAAAACTTCTATAACGCACCGCTAGAGGTTAAATTACTACTGTTCAAAACACTAGTTGGACCAAAATTGGAATACGCTGCGAGTGTTTGGGACCCTCACCACGCTAATCTAATTAACGCACTTGAATTGGTACAGGGTAACTGTGTTCGTTTTATACTATCTAATTATAACCGACGTGCAAGTATAAGTGCCATGAAGTCCAACATTGGGCTTCCATCCTTATCATCTCACCGAAAGATTTCTTGCTTAACCTTGTTCCATAAGCTTTATCATCATGTTGCTCTTCGCGATGAACTAATCCCCCGGCCTCTGTACCTTTCTTCTCGCATCGATCGTCGCCACAACGTGGGTTTTCAGCCAAACAACATGAAATCGTTTTATCAGTCTTTTTTGCCGCTTACGTCTCGTGAATGGAACCACCTTGCTGAAGATATTGTTACCATTGCTGATAACCATTTATTTCACGCATGCGTAGCAGAGATTGTATAATTAGGAGCAACGTCATGTATCTTTCTTATTCACAATTACACTGTATTTGTATTCTGTATTACTTTGACTTGTAACCACTCCCCTGTGTAATGCCTCTGGCCCTGAGGGTAAAATAAATAAATAAATAAAAGAATTCATAGACAACACAGTGGGCTGTCACCCAGGGCTTTTTTACAACAGGCTTGGAGATGAACGCTACGTTACGGGTTGGTAGCGACGGGCGTGTTACTGCGTTTCTGGTTGATTATACGCTCTTCTTGACCGCATTGCAGAATTACAATCCATGTCGCGACCCGTCCAGAACTCCCAACGCAATGTAAAACAATGCATAAACATCGTTGTAGGATGTGCTCGGGGCGTAAATAAACGGAAGACCACCAAACCAAGAAGTGTATTGGAATGTGTTGCAAATGCGGAGGCTTGAGCACAGGCAGGTAACGTTACAATCCCTGTCAAACGCAGGGCTTCGAAGCCGGCAGTGCATTATGTATGCGGGAATGCCGCAGAGGAGGGAAATCCCCATAAATGTTGTAGGCGAATACGTAGACAGCTCGAAGTATTGAAGCAGTTCGTGTTTATTGCTACCAGCAAGGAGCGCACGCCGAAACAGTGGCTAAACAACACAGCGGTTTATTTGTTGCACACATAAACTCAGGCAGGATGATTGAAGACCGGCACCAGGGACAACCATCGGAGATTGGTTGGTCCTTCCTCAAGTATCGGCGGAATGCACATTCACAGCCTGCGCTGGCTGCCCTCAATAGCAGTCACCTCAGTTTCATCAGGGACCGTGCCTGAAGAGGAGTGCAGTTTACAGGGGCTTCCACAGCTGAAGCCGCGTGGTGGATAACTGTAGCCACAGTGGACCTCCTGAGACCCTGGATCATTGAACAAACCCACAGCGTTATAGTGTCTCTTCCGTACCTTTTGTTCCGCGGTAGTGGCGTCCACTGCGGAACAAAAGGTACGGAAGAGACACTATAACGCTGTGGTACGCCCGCCATGGTTACTGGAATTGCGTCAAGGCGGGCGTGGTGTCTGGTTCGGGGACAATAATAAGTAGAAGAAACTTCGGAAACGAGACTTAGTTTATATAAAACGAAACGCCACTCAAAATCAGTCAGCAGACCGAGACCAACTAAAGTACAATGAGGAGCTACGACAATGCGTTATGTAAAATGGAAAATATTTCAAACAAGTGGAAAAGTCACAGTCGGCGAACAAAAGAATATGACACAGTGCGTGGCGGTTACCGGCACAGGTCGGAAGTAGCTTTTATATATCCACGTGAAGTGTCGGGCCCGAGTGGTAGAGCGCGCTCCGAGCTCCCGTCATCGTCGTGGCGAACTCAGCCCTCTGGAAGCGCCGCTGGCCTTCACTGAAGCACGGCGAGACAAATTCCTTGCGGAGGAGATGTCCTGAAGCTTGGGCTTGTGATATGACCTCTTGGGGCTCAGCACGGATCCCGGTTACACTCCACCCTCCGACTTTCTCGGTGTTCCTCCTACGAGATCGCTTCTCTGCCGCCGTCCGCGGTGGCTGGCTGATTCCGATTGGCTGGAGGCCAGCGAGTGCTTCTACCGTGGTCGCGAGCGCTCGGCGCCGTATCCTGTGTCGATCATCTTGGCTCCGCGTGCCTTCCCTCTTCTTCTTTCTTCTCGTCTTGTATGGGCGTGTGTTGTTGCGGTGGTATTTTCCCTCATAGGGTTTCTTCGCATCACAGTGGTGCGTCGTGTGCCGGGTTCCTCGCCCATGCCAAGTTCCGGGCCCATTCTTGTAGACACATCGGACGCATCTTTTTACAAAATCTTTCAATCTTATCTGACTTATGAATATAAAGAAATTGTCAAGAAAGACCTACAAGCACTACGGGAGGCCAAAGAAATAGACAAAACGAGGGTGCGTTCTTTAATACCACTCAGCCCAATAGCAGGCAGGTTCTACCATTTGCCAAAAATTTACAAGGCCCACGTCCCTGGACCCCCAATCGTATATGGCATAGACACGGTTTACAAAAATATTTCCCTCTATGTCGACAACTTATTGAACAGAATTCCCCATAACGTTCCTTCGTACATACGAGATACCAACCACTTCCTCTCTGAAATAGACCTCGAATTTCCCAGTGGCTGTCTGCTGTTCACCAGGGACATCACGTCACTGTATACTAATATTATCCCCTCCAATAGCATACAAGCACCAATCCACGCTTAGAGTGAACCGAAGCAGCCTACGTCAGTCTAGAATTCCACATTAGCCTCATTACTGAGAATAATTCCGAGCCAAACAATTTCGACGTCAATGTCAAACACCATGTTCAAGTTAGTGGTACATTCATGGGCACAAGGATAGGGCCTAATTATGGAGATATGTTCATGGCACTTCTCGAGGAGGAGTGTCTTGCAAGGTTCGATTTGAAGCCACTTTTTTACGAGCACTTCATCGAAGATGTCTTTTTGACTTGGCCACACAGAGAATCCAGTCTCCTAAGATTTTTAGCCGAGTTTAACGCGGCCGCCCTAACATTTCCTTCTCACATAAATTTTCTGCTTCCAGTATCAACTTTCTCGACGTTACGGTTTCGGTCTCGGCAAACAGCTTAGAGAAGAAATTTTACCGAAAACCGAGACTCCCAAAAATATTTGCATTTCTCAAGCAGTCACATTAGGCACTGGAAGACGGGCACAAGCCACAGCCAAGCGCATCGCTTCCGCCAGATGTGCTCCAACGAAACAGATGTACTTTATAGTTGTGAGCAACTTAAAAAGAATCTGCTTAAACAAAAGCACCCGCTCCAAATATTTGACGATTCCATATGCCGAGCAGGAACGCTGAGCCGCAATGATCTTCTTATCTCAAGGAAGCCAGCCGACCGAAGCCCTCAAAGTAACCAAGATGTCACTCACTCGACATCTGTGCTGAACTTTTCTGGCATAATTCGAAGGCATTACAACATATTATTTCAAGGTCTTCAACTAGCATTTATATTTTCCAAACCACCATGTGTTGTCTACAGGCGAACGAAAAACCTGCGCGACATTCTGACCTCTTCCAGGCTGAGCCATTTCACATTTACCGGTTGTGGGTCTTGCAACAAGCCTCGTTGTCAGGTATGCCCCCCAAATGACAAGAACAAAAACTGCCTCTAGGACCACCTGGCACTTCTCTGTTGAACTGAACAGTAATTTTCAGTGTGATAGCACCAACGTAGTTTATTTTCTCGAGTGCAATACCTCACACCTGCATAATATTGGTCAAGCAGCGAACGCTTTTAGATTGCGGTTTAACAATCATAGGGCACACGCAAATTCTCTTCCTAACCTTCCTTTGTCCCGTGACATTGTAATCTCGGGTCATTCATTTAAAATTTAAAGGTAACAATAATTGAATCTAATTTTAACCGCAACCATGCGCCCGAAGCTCGCGAATCATATATCATATTCAAGTTCAAAACCACAAACTCTGGGTTGAACAAAAGCGTGAACGCGGTGACAAGTTTGCCACCATATTTAAGCCCCTTTCTTCCGTTCGTTTCTTGCGTGACAAATTCTCGTGTTAAGCCAACCAGCGCCGGCTTCATCCTTCGAAGTTCATTCACTTAGCCCCATCTAGGTAACGATACTTGAATCCAGTCTTACCGGAAACCATTACCGCGTAGTTCTTGAATTGTACTTTGTATCGAATTTTGAAACTGTGTCCTCTGGACTGGGGAAGGATATTGGTGCTCACCGATTATCTCGAGAAGGCACTTTCTATTTACTTCTTTAAAAATATAACTTCTCACGTGCCTAATCTCAAATCACACTCCTCTGCGCCTTCCTTGTTCGACTCCCTTCATGTCTCTCAGGGTATAGGGGAATGCTAGACTGGCGCTATTACCCTACTGCGCGACGCACGACCCCTCTGACACTATGTGGGGGCCTGCGATGGGGCGATCCTTTTTGCCGCCCCCGCGTGGCACATTCCTAACACGAAAATCGTGGATGTTGTGATGTGCGTTCTCCAGTTCTTTATTTCTTACTGTCGTCTTTCTTTGTCCCTCCTTTTATTACTTATTTCTAATAAAAATGGGTGCCAATTCACCTCCTTTCTAACTGTCGCTTTTCATTCTGTTCGCTCATTTTTTTTCCTTTTTCTTGAACCACGTGTCAACAAAATATTGCTAAGCAGGGTGCATTGTAGCGCACAATTTCTCCCCAAGAAAGAGGTATGGCAGTGCATATTCTCCTATATGTGTATCTCCCGTTTTTTCTTGTTTTAGTGATTGATGACTTGTTATTTCCTTTAAACAGGGCGCACGGTTACGCACCTTCCTCTCTCCACAAGCACCTTTAAAAGCGTGCTGCAGTGTACTCTACTTGTAACTCCGATAAAGACTGCTCCTCCAGTCGAAACTTTAGTAAATAATCTGGTTTTTGATTTTTCAAACGTGCGTCAGACTCTACTTTTTGATAGACATGTAACCTAAATATATGTATAAATCAATGTGTATATATATTCGAACAATAGTTCAAATAATATTCAAATAACAGCAATAATAGTCTGAGGTAGTGGCCACAGACCTCTGCCAGCGTTTCGACAAGGGGCGTCTCTTTTTCAAGGCATCAGGGTTCATTTCTCGCACACTGCTTTATAGATGGAGGTTGAGTTGGAGACAGAGGGGGAGGTTGTTTGGAACGAGTCTGGAGGTAGGAAGACAGAGCGGCTCAACGGCCGGTTGAAAGGAGCGGAATAGTGATAGAGAAACGGAGGCGTGGTTATTGCGACAGGACCCCACAAGAGAGAAAGAGCGAAGACTACGAGAGGGCCTGGGGGAACAGCGGGAAACTGGTGCCGGGTGTCCTCAAAGGAGGCTTTTGGGAAGGTTGGGGGCAAGGGGGCCGTCTTGCGGATGTAATTGCAAGGTTACTGAACTGCGTGAAAGAGAGAAAATTGTAAACAGCCCGTATATTCGGAAGAATTCAGAGTGAAGGCCCAGTGTTCCTAGAAGAATAGAAGGGGTATCAGCAGGTGCGGTCTACGGGGAGCTTTGCGGTAAATTCAAGGACTTCTTTTATTTTTTTCTTTCTTTTTTCTTTTTTTTCCTTTTTGCGTGTGGGTGTAACGAAGATAGACGAAATGCCCAATGTCGAGGGCAGCGGGTGCACGTGCTATGTCGAAGTATGCTACGAGCACGACAGGAAAAAAGCATAAAAAAGACGTAACGAATATTATTCAAGTAACTGCTTTGAGGATGGGCAGGTCAGGTGCTTGCTAATCGAGATGTCCAATTTTGGTAGGAGCATTATTAATGGGTTCGGTTGAGATACCGTAAGGTTTCTAAGCTGCCTTTTGAAGCATTGATTCTATCCGGCTTAAGGCAAATGAATTTTCGGATTAGGTACGATTTTCTGTATTTCTGGTCCCTTGGACACTTAAAGTTTGACTGCAGGATATAGAGCTTGAGATCATCAAAATGGTGGTTCGGCTCGTTTAGGTGTTGCGCGACCGCTGTGGAGGCTGCAGTCCCATGTTTGAGGGGCACGTTTGCACTTCGTCTAGAAATTGCAGATGTTGATCAAACGTAGTTGAAAAAAAAACAACGGTGTTCACCAGATAGTAAAGACACCTTTCCATTTGAGCCCGCGAAGCACAGTGTCCATCATTCGCTCAAGTGGCGCAGAGGCATTACACAATCCAAAGGGCATCACGTTGAATTCGCGAGGCCGTCTGGAGTAGCGAAGGCTGTTTTTTTCTTTGTCATCTTCGTGCATCGGGTTCTACCAGCATACAGAGCGCAAGTCAAGACTGGAGAGATATTCTGCCCCTTGGAGACTATGGAAAACGTCATCGATGCGAGGCATCGGATAAACATCTTTTCGGGTTATCTTATTTAGTGCATCTCAGTCCACGCAAAACTGAACTGAACCATGTTTTTGCAAAAGCACAACCGAAGATGACGATGAACTCGATGAGGGGCGCTTGACATTGTGCGGAAGCACGTAAAAAACTTGTGATATAACTTTCCTTTCGTGCAAAGATAAAGATACTTGGTACGGATAACGGCGCACTATAACGGAGCCGTCTGTTTCAATCTGATGCTGCGCGACCGACGAACGTTTGAGTTTGTGGGAAGTCACTTAGAAGGAAGTGTTCTGCGTCTTTAGAACGGTCAGCAATTGTTCCGTTTGTGCTGGGGTAACAGTGTCAGCCATACCAGGCAGAACAGTCGAGGGGGAGGATCTTGCATGCGCAAAGCGGTGTTAGGCAAGGCAGAAAGAGGCTAGCTTCCGACTATTGAAGCAATGCCCTTGCCCTTAGGTAGCAATATCGACTCGGCGATGGTGTTGAGCGCTGCCAGAGCTGCAAATCCGCGTGAAAAGCGAACGAGGCCGGGAGACATGGCGATTGCGCGGGAAATCCAGCGACTCTCAGTACAAACTATTACGTCGCAATCAAAAATGTTGCCAGATGAAACCGTCAGGACTTCTTCGCAACCAGGCGGAAGGACTTCATCAGCATGCTGGCTCAAAAACAAGTGTCGTAATTTTGACGATGTACCTTCTGTATCGCTAATCCGAATGTCTAGGTGGCGACAGGATATAACAGCGGAAGCTGAAGAATAGTCTCATGCCAAAATTCGTTCATGAAAACACTGCGACTGGACCCAAAATTGGACTTTTTGACAATCTTTTCTAATGAACACTCGTGTAGTACAACTTGCGACAGGCTGCATAATATGCCCGTTTGCACTAAATACAATGGTCCAGGTAAGGGGTCTCCCCTTTTTGTAGACGATAACACAGATTTGAATTCATAACAAAAATGCTGGGTCCGGTGTCAACTAAAGCTTGCACGCAAATCCCTTCCTTATCAACAGACAACACCTTTGAGGGGCACTCTGGGGGAGTTTCAATAAGTCCGATCTATGCAGCTCTCCCTACAGAAAGTGCAGCGCCTAGTTTTCTGGTTGGAGGTGAGGGTCACGACACACGTGGCGAATGGGCGATAAAAAAACCTCGAGGTGTGGATGAATGACGTCTCGAGTCATGGCCATTGTGTGAACGGTCGATTGCCACTTGAGTGGACGGATAGCACTGTCCAGAATAGTAGACAAGGATTTGAGACGTGTAGTTGAAGCGAATGTAGTTTTCGTAACGTGCCTAGCCTCACCATTCTACGTGAAGACGTCGTCGGCAGAAACGTGCGATGTGGCCTCGAATGCCGCAGTAGAGGCAAACCAGGCGTTCGTTCGAACAAACGTCGAGACGTGGCCGCCAGTTCGAACAAGCATTCCGAATGGTGCGTCGGGGCGAGACAGCTGCTAACTGGCCGAGCATGGCCGGAGGTGGCGAACGTTCAAATGGCACGCCCGATGGTCGTTGCAGTGTGTCGACGTAGGAAGCGCCCTTGGGAAAGAGAGAGAGTGAAAACATTTTAATGTGCTCAAATGTGAGAGTGGAACATTAGTCGGGGAATCCATGCGTTACCCTCACCGTCTTGGCCCGTGTCACCAGGAGAGTCTGGTCCTCCCGTTGACAGCTGGTCAACAGTGTATCCCACAGCTCAGGAGAGGAACAGGTGAAGAGGGGTGATAGGCCTTGGGTGTGAGCGCATTCCACAATTATAAGCAGGAGGGTACCTAGTTGTGGACAAAACATGGTAGCAACTGGGTGACAGTTGCGAGGACTGCCAGTCATTGACACCAACTATTCTTTGGTGACTCGTCCAAGTCAGTTGCTGGCTTGAGGCAATGGTCACCATGAGAGCAGCAGCTCAGGCAGCTATGTTTTCAACGGGACTGCTTGCGCCCGTATGCCCTCCTACTCTAAATACCGAAAACAATATGTCTGTATGGGAGAATTTTCCTCTGAACTAAAACGCATCGGCTAAGGTGTTCCCCAGAGGCGCATTCTAAGGCCCCTTCTCTTCCGCATTTATGTCAACGATCTTTCAAACGCCTTGTGTCACCCAAAAGTTTTGTTTGTCTGTTATGCAGATTACCCAAGATTGATATAACTTATACCGCAACTGAATATGCCACGGAAACTAGTGATGATAAGGTTACCCGTCTTGCAACCTGGGCGTGACAAAACTTCCTACTGAAAATGCAGAAATAAAGCGTATTCTTTTCAGACCGAAAAACAAAAATGTATCGCCAACAACACTTATGATCGATATAAACAATATAGAATTGGTAAAACCTAAAAAGGTATGGGTGTCCATTTTCATGGCAACTTAACCTGGGTTCAACATATCGAGAAAGTGCAGAGGAAACTGTTCAGAAGTGTTAGCGAAATGAATAAAAATCGGTCAACCCTTCCGAAACGCCTTAAACTATTATTAAATATTTCCAATATCTTCCCACATCTTTCGTACTCCCATTTATTATGGGGTACCACAACACAAATATGACCAGGTTATTGACGCTACAGGAAAAGCCATTAAGACACACTGCGAATGTTCCCTGTCACTACCACATAAAAGAGCTTTTCATTCATTTCCGCGCCGTAATGTACTCAGTCTTTATGATTTAAGATTGTAAAATTCATTTCGTGTACGTGTTAAAAGCCGCAACTTATTTTTAGTGATATATCTGACCTAACAAAAAATGCTTTCCCGTACCCAACGCGTTTCTCCTTCTGGTACACGCCGACACCCCACAATTGGTCTTCATTGATTAACGTATAACATCCCGGTGCTGCTACATAGATACAATACCACTTCCACTGATAAATACCGCCGTCCAGAGAAAAATCTAAGAACACTTTTGCTTACTTAAAAAAAACCTTGTTTGTCAGTTCTTACTGTTGTGTTTTTTCTTGAGAAATCACCAGTTGTATATGGTGAACATTGATCACTATGTGCGATTTTTTATATAAGCAGCCTTCCTTCAAAACAAATTCGATTTAGCTTTATAAAAAAGGGTATTGCATAAAGTGCTTCTTGACAATATTGTAGCAATTGTATATTTATTATCCCTTACCCTTTCGCTAAGTAGGGACATGTCTGTGATTTGATTTGATTTTGATGTCCTTCCTTCATTTCTGTTTTGTGTGCGTTTTTTTTTATTCGGTTGGTCCACAAAGTGTGTACTGAAATACTATCGCATACGGTCAAAATGTTTGCTCTTGTCAGAAACCGGGACAGCCGCCTCATCAAGGCGCTTGTTGAGGTTGTGCCATGATTTTCTAAAAGAAAGGAAACTAAAGGATTTGATTTGATTTCATTTCATTTGATGTTGCAGGAGCTCCTCGCGGATGACGCGGCGTAATAAAGTTCGCAACTCTGGCTCGGCCGGAAGACGAGCGGGTCCCGTAGTCGGCCGTAGGCGAATCTCGTGAAGCTGGTCAGAGTGCTGACATGTGGCCGCTATGTAATTTACGCTGAATGGTTTTTGCAGCGCTAGGGCAGTGAGGGTAACCTCACGGATTCCCTTGAGGATGTCGCTTGCTTTGTCTGCTTCCGACATACCCGGGCTAACCTGACGATAAAAAGCGAAGGCATCCTCAATATACGACGCGTGCGTCTCAACGGGATGCTACATGTGGGTTTCAAGTTTCTTTGCTACGGCCGAGCGAGCGGAAGAAACGCGCCAAATCTTGCGAAGCTTTTTGTTGAAAGTAGCCCAATCAGTTATCTTTTCCTGTGGTTTATATAACATGTTTTCGCAACTTTAGAAATTAGAGTGCGGCCTTATGAAGCTTGAAACCGTTGTCCTACCTGTCAAACTGGCTGACCCTGTTTGAGGGTCTCTCTGGTGGAAGGTCACCAGGAAACCCGACGAGGCAGAGGTGAATGCATTCGGCGTGCTCTTTCGCTCTGCTGGAGGGGATTGCGCAGGCAAAAGGCCACCGAAACAGAGCTCCAGGGGTGCAGCCGGACTAGGTACACGTCGGCATCAAGCGCAACCTCCACCACTTGTAAGAAGACCTTAATTTTTTCTCAATTCTCAGGAAGGAAGGAGATCGAACGGCTTCGTGTTTACTGGGAGATCCTGAATGTATAGCCAAGTGACTTGTGATGATTATTATGTAGAAATGATGATTGTGATAGTTATGGACAGGTGAGAGGTGGACAACACTGTTGGAAGGTGGAGAGGCCTGCACTTAGGGTAGATCCACGATGAATTAAGGTCCACGAGTGCACAAATAAAAGCATACAAATATATATATATATATATATATATATATATATATATATAAGGTTAGTAGAGACAGAGAGACAGAGACAAACGAGAAAGACTTAGAAAATAATTAGAAAGACATAGAAATTTTTATTTTCTAAGTCTTTCTCGTTTGTCTCTGTCTCTACTAACCTTATTTTTTTCGCGCTTTGTGTGAGTTTTTATCTTTGCAGTCTATATATATATATATATATATATATATATATATATATATATATATATATATATATATATATATATATATATATATATATATATATATATATATATATACCCAGGCGGCAAAGACAGTGTGTCCGAAGAACGGCCCGTCTCTGGCCGCTTTCTGGCATGTACGGGCAGCATCCAAGTTCTGGCAGCCACTGATCGTACGATGAACGGCAAACATTCGGCAACCAGCGCTTCGGTATTTATCCGGTTGCCCCTGTTAAAATGCACAACGGCAGCTATCACGCTGTCAGATATTCAGATCATTTTTGGCTGCCGATGTTGAGAAAGAGAACGACCGCAGTACGGCTTTAGAGCATCCGTTTTTCCTGCGGGAAACGGTGTTTAGCCGAAGCGCGGCAAGCGACCAGCCACATGATATTCGTATTCTTGAGGCAGTTGGTGTTCAAATAAAGACCGGCCGGAACGCGGCTGCGCGCATTCGCTCTTTCAACGGTAAAACGCAAGTCCAGCGGAAGAATATTCGTTTTGTACGGGCAATCTGTGTTGTAAAGGAGACCGGCCGACCTAGGGCCCCAGAATGTACGTTTTTCATTCGGTTAGGGGTCCTCAGCCGAATTACAGCAAGCCAATGGCCGCAGAATTTCGGGCAGCCGGTGTTCAAGAGGAGGCCAACCTAGGTAAGGTCTCAGCTTATACGCCATTCTTTCGGAAAGCAGCGTACAGCCAAACAATGGCACGAGTCTGCGCGCCCAAATTCATGCACAGACGTGTTTGGAAGCAGACCCGCTGGTGTAGGACTGGTTTTTCCCTGGGTGAAGAAAGAGCCGTTAGAAAGTGGAATGACTCAGGTTCGTTTATTATCCGCTAGGTGTTTCCACATTTTATGTGAACGAAATTCTTTTGCCAAACAGGGATAAGTGTTCTGGGTGAACGGGCAAGGTGCGAGGACTCGCAGGAAATTACCAGAGAACATTTTGAGCCATTGGAATGCCGTTTATTTCCACAAGAAGACTGTGTCACACCGACGGGTGAGCTAAGCCTCGCCAGTCATAGCCGGTACAACGCCTCACCCGCCGGCTTCGTCGACGCATCAGCTCGAGGCTATTCGCCCCCTCAAGGAGTGGAGACCATTGGAGACATCGACCCGGCAGAGATGTCTGACACGAGATGGCAGTGGTTCATCAAAATATGTGACTTAAATGGCGTAGAGCAAGCGACCACCACGCAGGAGCTCTACCGCCGCCATGTCAAGGACTCAACAGCATAGAAAGACAGGCGAGGGCGTGCAAAGCGCATGTTTGCGGCTATTCTTTTTACAGTTACTGCAAAAAACAATGTTGCAATATTTTTTCGTGATAGACGTAGAAGAGGCTAAGCTCATGCATTGGTAGCCTAAAATTTGTGCCCGGCACTATGATACTTCATGGAATTTTATGACTGCCTATTTAGAAACAAGTGTTTTTCTACATTTGCTTAACAACAGAGCCTTGCGAATGATGAAGCCTGGAAGCCAATTTAGTTGCGGTATTTGAAGGTGAGCTTAGCTGCATTTGGGATATTACTCATTTGGTTAAGCATAATCGCCAGCATCCAAGCAAACAGCGATTTCTTGAGGTTTTTGTTGCTCAACAGAGCTTGCAGATGTGCACGCAAGATTTGGCTCTAGCAATATATAAGCTGAAAGTAGTTGACTGTATTTTCCTGTACTGCAAAAAAAGCTTTGGACGGTGTTTCCTATCACTTTCTTGATAGTACATGTCGGGCTATAAACTGAATGAATCGGTTAGTGCATGTATAGTCGAGTATACCTCTCTAAGACAGCTGTCAGTCCTTCTGAACGGTTGCTCGTCCGGATATGTTCCCGTGACCTCAAGAATTCCTAAAGGCTAAGCTTCGGGCCCTCTTTTGTTTCTGTTATATATAAATGTTATTACTATTGGCCTCAAATCTTTGTTCAAAACGTCAGTGAATGACTGTGTAGCTTACAGGACTATAGCAAATGATTGTTACTCCAAATACCTGCAGGCCGACGCAAATTTATTAACATCCTGGTTTGTGGACTCAGAAAAGTCGATGAATGTCAAAAAGTGTGTTAACGTCAGCTTTACATGTAAACCTTCATTCCAATTGAATACATATACCGTACATTACGCTGCTTTATAAACTGCTGGGAAATATAAATAACTACGACTTTATTTAACGTGTGGTTAGAGGTTAAATAGGTCCGTTCACAACATAAAAGTTACGGCTGCACGTACGTTTCGCGTTCTTAGATAAAATTTCAGTGAACATCTATCTAATTTAAAAGAACAACCGTATTTCACTCATGTGCGCTCAATGCTGGAGACCGCATGTGTTTTTTAGGATCCCTACACCAAAGAGCTGGTTGATGCGCTCGAAACACAAAGAATAGGGCAAGGCGATTCGTATTAGGTAATTGGCACGCTCAACTTAGCATGAGAGAAACTAAAAGTAAACTGAAATGGCCGGACGTGAAAGATCACAAACGAAACCTCAGGTTGAAATTTTTCGTAATATCTATCATAAGTAAAAGTTAACTTCAATGGTAACACGAGAAAGATCAGAAACGAAATTTCAGATTGAAATTTTTTGTAATATCTACCATTAAAAATCTGGAATAGAAGAAAATTATATCCAAGCGCCATTCTACATATCCCAAAGTGGAACCACTAGCTTAAAGCCTATTATTAACATTTGTTTAAATGTGAAGCCTTGCGCGCTTCATTTTATCTTAGATCAGTACGAGAGTGTAATTACCTTCCACGTATGATTTTATCCACTGTTTATAATGACGATTTTTCCACGCTTTTAAAATTATTTTGTTATTTGGTCTCATATTTGATGCTTAGCGTTTTGTATCTCCCTGCTGTTATACATGCAAGGGCAAGCAGGTATCAAATAAATAAATAAATAAACTTGCAGAACCGCAAGTTCGCTTCCGATGGGATCAGAACGTTATGCATTCAAACTTGACCAATGAAATATTTATTGTGTTAGTAGTTGCAGTATACAAGGTTTGCTGTATGGATGCTACCATTTCTATGTTATTGGTTTGAAACTAATTATGAAACTCTACTCTTACGCCTTTCCTTGGGTGAAAACAGACAGATACAACTGCAGTCACCAGAAGCAGGGCGTCATTCGCAACGTGTCTACAATTTTTTTAACGTAGTACGAAATTAGAGAAAAATTAAGCACTTTTAGACCATTAGGTGTTCTACACATACCTCATGAAAACAGCATGAAAAATAAATTGAAAATAAAAGAACTTGTTCGATCACTCCTACCATCAGCCCCGTGAAAGATTATCAGAAAAGTTGATCGAGTAGAGAGTATTTTTGTATAAAAATTGGGCAAATACTGGACACACTTTTTGTGTGAAGTAATTATATTAAATGCTTGGAAGAAGACGCAAAGAGCGAACACCCTTTGCATGGTGTTCTACTATGCAAAGAGTTTTCCATTTCATTATACAAAAATGTAGAATCTAGCTCCCACAGTAGGGGCAACAGCAACATGACACCTGTTCCCGAACAGAATGCTGTGTGCGCCTCCTCCGTCACGTGTAACAGCAACGTTATACATATTTCAGAAACATTATCGACAACCGAAAAAATTATTCTAGAAGGAGGCCTCACTTTCTGCCCTACCAACAACCACGTGAATGAATACGAGTTACACAAGAATCTCATCAAATTTTCCCGCAGAATGAAGCTGAAGGAATTCTTTTCCGATAAGCAAACAATTGTGAAATCAATGACCACGCACTCCATGCACCAAGTACATGGACGCCAGATGCTGAGGAATCTCCAGAACTCGATTTGTATAAAAATAAGTATCAAAAGAAAAATTAATCTCACCCAAGAAATCAAATAAACGCAAGAACTTGACCCCCTCAGAAGAAGTCACTCTCCCAGGATGCACAGAAAGTGTGTCCCAATACCGGCCAGGCTATGGCCGCTTTCTGACATATCCGGCCAGCATCCCGGTTCTGGAAGCCACTGATCATACGTTGAACGGCCAACATTCGGCAACCAGCACTTCGGTATTTCTCCGGCCGCCCGTGTTCAGACGCACAACGGCAGCTACCTGGCTGCCAGATATTCAGTTCACTTTCGGCTGCCGATGTTGAGAAAGATAACGGCCGAAGTACGGCCTTAGGACATCCGCTTTTCCTTCGGGAAGCGCGGTTCAGCCGAAGCACGGCAAGCGACCGACCACAGAATATCCGTACTATTTGGAAGTTATTGTTCGAAAGAAGACCGGCCGGAGTGCTGCTGCTGCGCATTCGCGCTTTGAAATGTGAACCACGCGTCCGGCGGCCGAATATTTGTTTTCTTCGTTCAGCCGGTGTTATAAAGGAGACTGGCCGACGTACGGCCCCAGAATATACGTTTTTCATTCGGGTAGCGGTATTCGGCCGAATTACGGCAAGCGAACGGTCGCAGAATATTTGGCAACCGGTGTTCAAGCGGAGACAAGCCTACGTAAGGTGTCAGGTTATGCGTCATTCTTTCGGTAAGCGCTGTACAGCCGAAGAACGGCACGCATCTGGGCGCCGAGAATTCATGCACAGACATGCTTGAAAGAGACAGGCCGGTGTACGACAGGTTTTCCCTGGGTGAAGAAAAAGCCGTTAAGCAGCCGAACGACGCAGACGCGTTTTTCATACGCTCGGTGTTTCTACGTTTTAAGTGACCGAACTTCGTTTGCCAAACAGTAATGAGTGTTCTAGGTGAACGGGCAAGGTGCAAAGACTCACAGGAAATTACCAGGGAACCTTTTAGGCCATCGGAATGCCATTTATTGCCACAAGAAGACTGTGCCACACCGACGGGTGAGCTAATCCTCGCCACTCATAGCCGCTACCACGCTTCGCCCGCCGGCTTCGTCGACGCATCATCTCTAGGCTATTCGCCCCCTCAAGAAATGGAGAGCATTGGAGACATCGACGCGGCAGAAATGTCCGACCCGAGATAGCAGTGGTTCACCAAAATAACTGGCCTTAAAGGGCGTCGAGCAAGCGGCCACCACGCAGGAGCTCAACCGGCGCCGTGTCAAGGCCTCCCCACCAAAAAAATGCAATGGCGTGCAAAAGCGCATTTGCGGCTAATATTCTTACAATACTGCTGCGAAAAACGATGTTGCTCTTTTGTATTGGTGATAAACATAAAAGAGGCTAAGCTCGTGCATTGGTAGGCTCAACTTCGTGCCCTGCCCTATGTTACTTCATGGGATTTTATGACTGGCTATTTAAAAACAAGTGGTATTTTAAATTTGCTATAACAACAGAGCCTTGTCAATGACGAAGCCTCGATCTTAATTTAGTTGCGGTGTTTGAAGGTGAGCTTACCTACACTTGGGATATGCCTCATTTGGTTAAACATAATCTCCAGCATCCTAGCAAACGCGGATTTCGTCAGGTTTCTCTTGCTCAACGCAGCTTGCTGAGTTCACGCACGATTTGGCTCTAACAATAGTTAAGCTTACAACAGTTGACTGTATTTTCTTGGACTGCAAAAAAGAATTTGATGGTGTTTTATATCACCTTCTTGTTAGTGCATTGGGGGCTATAAACTGAATGAATCGATTATTGCATGGATAGCCCAGTATCTCTCTCTAAGACAGCAGTCGGTCGCTCTCAATGGTTCTTCGTGCGGGTATGTTCCCGTGACCTCAGGAATTCCTCAAGGCTCAGTTGCGGGTCGTACTTTTTGCTTGGTATATATAAATGTTATTGCATTGGCCCCTGATCTTTGTTCGAAATGCTGGGAAATGGCTGCGTAGTTTAAAGGACTGCAGCGAATGAACGTGATTCTGGACACCTGCAGCATAATTCAGATTGAATAATATCCGGGTGTGGGGATTCAGAAAAGTCGTTGAATATTAAAAATTGTGTAACGTCACCTTTACAAGAAAACCTTCATTCAAATTGAATACGTATACCGTAAATTACGCGGCGTTAGGAATTGCCGGGGAATATAAATAACTAGGAGATAATAAACGAATAGGTAGAGGATAAATAGGCACGTTCACAACTTAAAAGTTACGGCTGCAGGTGTTTTTGGCTTTTTGAGACAACTTTAAGCGAACCTCCATCTTTCTTCAAAGATAAGCCGTATTTCACTGATGTGCGCTCGATGTTGGAGTACGCTTGCGTTTTCTGGAATCCCTACACCAAAGAGCTGTTTGATAACCTCGAAAACATACACGATAGGGCAGTGCAATTTGTATTAGGTAATTGGCACTTGTAACTTAGCGTGACGGAAAATAAATGTAAATTTTATTGCTAAGACGTGAAAGAGCACAGACGAAACGTCAGGTTGAATTTTTTTGTTATATCTATCATTCGAACACTGGAATAGAAGGGGAAAAGTACATCCAAGCGCCATTCTGCATATCCCGAAGCTAGCCTAAAGCAAATTATTAACCTTCCTTTAAAGGTGACGCCTTGGCGAATCATTTTATCTTAAGTCAATACGAGAGTGTAATTACCTTCCCCGTATTGTTGTATCCACTGTTTATAATGACGTTTTTTACCGCGCTTTGTAGAATTACAGTGTTACTTGACCTCAAATTTGATGGTTAGGGTTGTGTATCTCCCTGCTGTAATGTATGTGAAGGCGAAGCAGGTATCAAATAAATATAAATAAATAAATAAATAAATAAATATTAGACTTGCGAAGCAGCAACTTCGCCTCCGACGTTTTGAGAACCTTACACATTCAAACCAAACTGCAATAATGAAATATTTATTGTTTTATTCATTGCAGTATGCAAGGTTTGCTGTATCAATACTACCATTGCTATGTTATTGGTTTGAAACAATTTTGAAACTCATGTCTTACGCATTTCCTTGCGTGAACACAGAGGGATACAACCGCGCAGCCACCTGAAGCAGGGTGTCATTCGAAACACGTTTAGAATTTTTTTAAAGTAGTACGACATTAGACGAAAAGTAAGTTCTTTTGGTTTAATAACGAATGTGCACATAACTCATGAAAACAACATAAAAAATAGATTGAAAATGAAAGTACGTGTTCGATCTTTCCCACGATCATCCGTGTGAAAGATCATCAAAACAGTTGGTCGAGCAGAAATTTTGTTTGTAAGAAAAATGTGCAAAAACTTAACATACTTTTCGTGTGAAGGAAATTATATCAAATGCTCCTGACTGTTTTGTGGAGTAACAAACGTAAATGCATTCGCGAGAGTGTTATATACAACAAAAGTGGTCAAGCAACTGTTGTAAAAATAGTTGATTTAGTCAGAGTATGAAAGCGTTCAGGAAGTTTGTCTTAAAAGATTTTGGCTGAAAGCAGCACTTTCATCTTTGTGAAATTCAACCCATTAAAGCATGCGCCTCTCTCTCCCCTCTCCTTCCACATTTATTATAGGTAAGCCGCCCTAGAGAATATATCAGGACCTGGACAATATATCTATTCCAGTTGCCTAGAGAAATGAATATTTTCTGTGTGCTACAGTAAAAGGGGCACAAGAATTAAAGGAACGAAAATTTGGGAGCACTGTTTAATAAATTTTGAGTTTTGAAAATAAATTAATTTTGCTGTGAACTAACGCTGATAACTAAGTAAGGCTGCGATGAAGGCTGCACGGCTGGAGGTGGCGCACAGGCTTACTTTGATGTCGGTGCAGTGGATTCAAAATGGTGGGTTTGTGCTGCTGCCAAGCGCGACTGAGTCATCTGCTTGCGCTGCATGCAGTGGTCGTCCACAGGCCTCAGTAAAATTAACGTACTGTGGCTGAACTCCAATGCCCGTAGCACGCCTGAACTTCCGGCAGCTTAATTCCGGCTGGAGTCCGACGACCTCATCTCGGCTTTCCTCCGGTTGCCGTACTTCGGCCACTCACGGGTGGCTTTAAAATGGCCGGTGCTGTACGGCTGGAATCTGACCGTATGAACGTAAGCCTGTCGACTGGGCGACGGACACTGGCCGTTGGACAGCCATGGCAGTACGGCCGTGTACGGCCAAAAGGCCCACATTTGGACACAGACCGGGCACGGCTGCTGGAAAAAGGCCGTACAAAAAATCACCGGCCAAAATACACCGGCTGGAGTTAGGCCGAACAGTACTGTGCTGCCTGGGCTAAATAACCTAGCAGCCAGAACGGACATAATCATTAAACCTGCAGGCAAAGGAGGTAGCGTTGTCATCTTACCAATAGAAAAATATAAAGATGAGGCCTATAGGCAGCCTAACAAGCATAGTCACTACCAGCTTTTAGACCGAATACAGTCAAACAATCCTTTGCACTCTCACAGACTGGGTGGCCAGAGAATTAATCACCACAACAGAACTAAACTTCATGAAACCGACGAAAAAGCAGCAAGGACGTTTCTACCTCCTCCCCAAATCAATAAAGCCCCCACGGAAGCATTGTTCTCTGCTGACATTGCGGGAAGCCCCATAGTTTCTAACAACAACACCTCCACGGAAACATTGTCTGTATTTCTGAATCACCATCTGGCAGACATTCCAACTTCTCTTCCTTCATTTGTTAAGGACAACCCACACTTCTTTCGCGTAATAGAAGCAGTAAACAATGGTGGGCAAATACCCAATGAAGCCCTTCTGGTCACGCTCTACGTCTCCGTCCACTATACGAACATTCTCATCACCGAAGGAATAGAATCTACTTCAAAGGCCTTAGCAGAAAACCGGCAGCAATATGCGTTGGAAGTCTACATTACTTTATTAAAATTAGTTCTAACTCAACTATTTCGAGTTTGACTCAGCTTACTACTTGCAATATTTTGAAACCAGAATGGGCACTCCTTTCGCACCCACCTACGGCACAACTTGAAGCTTCCCTCTTAGAGTCTTTCCCCCTCAAGCCGGAGGTTTATCTTCGATACTTAGATGACATCATAATATTTTGGGAGCACGGCCGCACAGCCCTAAAAGTTTCGTTTCGCATCTTAATACTTTGCATCCGACCATTACGTTCTCAGGCCAGTATTTGGGTAAACAAGGGAACTTCCTTAACACCACTGTTGTTCTTGACAATGGTAAACTGAAAACTACGCTTTATAGGAAACAAACAGACAGGCAACAGTACCTAGACTACACTAGTCATCACCCACGACACTGCAAACAAGGTATCTTTGTAGGACAGGCTACCAGACTGAGAAGAGTATGCAGTGATAACACAGACTATATAAAACCCCTTAATGAACTAAAGTCCATTATGGAAAGCAGGAATCACCCGGTCAGCTCGCTGGAAATGGCTCACGAAAGAGCATCCAAGCTAGAAAGGGACGAAGTTCTCAAGCAACAATGTCGAAACGAAAGCGCCCGACCACTAACCTTAATAACCAAATTCTCAAGCGCGCTTCCTAACATAAACAACATCCTGCGGAAATACTACCCCATTCTAGCCAGTAATGACCGACTTAAAAAGACGTTGCCGGAACCCCAAGAGTTACATACAGAAGAAACAAGACCCTAAAAGACATTTTATTGCATGCCAAAATTAGCCCTTCCCAGGAACCAGTCATAAGCCCTTGCCTCCGCCCTAGAGGGAAGACATGCAAACATCTGCAGGCGGATCGCGTTGTCAATAGCACTACCAGCCAATTGGTTCGCAAGAATAATTCAAGCTTCACTTGCAATTCTTCTAACATTGTGTATATGCTAGAATGCTCATTCTGTCAAAAGCAGTACATTGGAAAAATGAGCCTACCTATGAACTTAAGCCTAAATGGACATCGGGCCGACACTCATAACAGTGCCTCCATAGCAGTCGCACAACACTTCAACCAGCCGAACCATAATTTCGATGATGTCAAGCTCTATATTCTGCAGTCAAACTTTACGTCTCCAAGGGACCGGAAATACAGAGAATCGTACTTAATCTATAAACAAATGCCTGGAGCCGGCTGAAATTAATGCTTAGCAAGGCAGCTTAGAAACCTTACGGTATTTAAATCAAAAAGAAAAATATTGCCCTTACAAAAATTTGGCATATCCATTCGCAACATTCCTGCCGGCCGATCCCCAAAGCTGATACCTGAGTGCAATTTCTGTGCTTTTCTTCCCTTTTTTTCTCTTATCTTGCTCCTAGCCGATTTCGACATACCCCACGCACTCGCCTCCCTCGACCTTTGGCATTTCGCCTTACTACGTGCTTTCCACACACACATGCAAAAAGGAAAAAAGAAAAAAGAAAGAAAACAGAAAACGAGTCCTTGAATGTACCGCAAAGCTCCGCGTGGGTTGTACCCGCGCATACCCCTTCTATTCTTCTGCGAACATTGACCTCCCCACGCGGAATTTTTCTAACTATACGTGCTGTTGCTGTTTACGAGTTTTCTCTCTTACACACAGTTCAATAACCTTGCAATTACACGGTTGCGTCGACCGCCTGGCGCGATGCTTAACTACACAAATTCGAAAGCAGTATTTGCTCGCATCAGTAACACTTCATTCATACACACGAACGCGGAAACAGTATTTGCTCCCAACGACAGCCCCATTTTCACACACATGAACGCCGCTTGTGTAAAACAAAATGCCGAAATACGTTTCAACACAGTGGCGCTTAGTTTACGTGAACAGAGCTTGGTCTCTCGAGCCGAACAAGAGGGCTCCTGCGACGTTACGATCAGCGGGCGGAAAGATGGCCTCGCGTAATTCTCTCCTTTAGTGAAGGGATGAGGCACCCCTTCAGTCCAGTCGACCGCAAGGCGCGCAAACAAAAACTGCTATGCTGCAGAAAGGAGTTCTTCAAGCAGCCAGGGGTCAAAGAAACAGTCTTTCCTGAGGCTGGAGAGATTCCTTTTTCTCGTGCGAGGCGATCAACAAAAGAGGGGGAGCGCTCCGTGCGCCCTCGCATTGTTCCCAAGGTCGTGCCTTCGTCGGGGAGGACCGGCTGTGAAAGCCTTCGGGTCACTCACTTCGGGAAACGACCCGCATTCAAAAACACACCAAAATAAAACAGACCAAACAAAAGGTACCCTGAACGTGCCCGTACGTGCAGCCGTGAGGAGACATCTGCTTTGTTAGGGTCCTACACGCTCGCTGCAACACAAGCAGCTTATGAGCGAACGGCGCCTACCACAATCAGCGGTATCGGAGAGCCCGTGCCAGGGTGCAATACCAGCTAGCCTTTCGCGGCACACGTGGCCCGGCCACACAGCTTCCAAAGCCTCGACTCCCGGAGTCGGCAAAGCAAAAACAGAAACTCGGACCCAAATTGCAGCTTCCCTACTCACTTCGGGCTGACACAACGGCGCGGGCTCCCTGGCCTCGCGTGGATGCAAACTCGGAAACCCTCGTTTCCATAAACAACAACGTCCCAAAAAAAAATTCGGAGACCACGTGTTAACTGGCAGCGATGTCCTGCCATTTACACGATTGCTGCAAACTCGGCGCTTAACAAATTGAAAATACCGCAGCAATAAATAAATCGCCTCACTCTCAGAAAAGTTCGCCTCTGCTAATAACTCACCCCACTCAGTAAGGCCTGAAGTCTGTTGCCTGTGCTCGGATCGTCCCACGCCAGAACAAAGGATGCTGCCGTGCCTCCTGCTCGTCTCCGCAAACAAGGCCCCACGTTGGGCGCCAGATGTCGGATTCCACATTTCACACACTAGTGATTTCCCACCCCGCAGCCATCGCGCTCAGCAAACATGCCTTGCGAGCGCCGGCTGCGGACGGGTCCATTGTTTGCGGCGACAGACAAAGGCACGAGGAGGCGAGGGCAAAACATCAATAGCAGCATTTATTGCAAAGTGCAAATCAAACACGCTGCATACCGACTAATCATAGGCCATAACGGTAACACTGGGAGCGAGGCAATAAACAACGCTAGAGATCGACATGGTTCGACTCACCGATAACATGCCGGAGTAGCGGAGCGCTGCGCAATGCAAGCGCGGTTCCAGTCTCCCAGCTCGCCCGGACGCGTCCCATTGTGGCGCGTTCCCCAGGTCAGGGCCAGCGCACCGAAACGTCCGCGCTATACCGGATCCCCAAGACAAGATAGCGTCCTCACGTCATCCGACAACCAACCAGACCTCGCCTTTTGGTGGCGCTTGTATCAGGGAAGAGCTGGTTCTCGGGTAAGGCAGAGGGAAAAAGGGTCAACACCTCCACCAGGGTGACAACAAACCATCCAATCGCTGGTGCCCTCCCGTATGGTTCCCGTCGCGTGAGCGAGGAGCGTTGTGCCCGCCGGCCGCGCTGGGAAGCTAGCCAGAAAGCGGTTCGCGTGAAAATCGCGATCCCCACATCATATATAGCGAATCAGAAATGGGAAATGAGGGGCTCAGTGAATTAAGACAGAATAAGGTGCGCTGCAGATAATCGTCCCCTTCACGAGCATGTGCAGCTCATCACGGACATTTTCCAGACACCCTAGCTTGTCTCACGCTTACAAGGGAACATCCTTCGGACAATGAGCTGCGGTTTTTGGACCTCCTCTTGCCTTTCAGCCGAAGCCATGTTTGTTGGAGGTATGCACCCCACTCCAAGAAAAACCTTCTTCCGTTCTCGTCCGCCCATTCAAAAGTCGTGAAACGGAGCATTGCCTTAGCTGCATTAAGGGGCTCCCTTAGGAGATCTTGCCCGCATGAAGTAGAGGCCAGTTTTGATTCGCAGGCGGTGAGGCTCCTGTCGGTAGGCTTCCCACCGGCCTTGCTACGTGACTTAGTTGAAGTGTTGCTATCGCAATTTCACAAACGCAGCGAAGCTGGATGGTTGAAGGACAGGGCGGCAAAATTCGCTGTCCTTCCCTATGTGCATAGAGTTTCGCACATGTTGAAAAAGGTAGCGGGTCGCGCTGCTGTAGGAGTAGTGTTTCCTGCACCACACAAACTGAGTGGCCTTTGTAGGCGAGTGAACTTAAATGATCCAAGGGGCACCTTTAGCCAAATAGGCCACACAAAACCGCATGTAGAATGTAGGCCCTCCGTTTTGTATGAAGTTCCCTTGTCTTGCGGGAACACCTATATGGGTCAGACCGGGCGCTGTCTGAATGATCGGCTCTGCGAGCATGCAAACACACTGAAAACAGGTACTGGCAGCAAGCTTGCCACACATTGTAACGACCACGGCTGCTCGCCCAAATTCCACAATACCCGTGAAAAAAGGTTTCGAACATCGCTTTAAATTTGCGGTGACCTGCTCGTGGTGCATTATACGCACCATGATGATGTTCATCTTCTGATCATAACCATACTCACAAATATCAATCCCACCGAAATCTAGTTATTATCAACGTCATCGTTTGCTTGTTCGGATTCTGCGGCGGCTGAAACGCTTCCGAATAAACTTCCTGCTGCATCGTCCCTCATGGCTTCCTCAAGTGGTGGAGGTCCACCTTGATCCTGTACTATACGCCTTCCAGTCGCACCCCTGGAGCTCTGTTCCGTTTAGCATTTATTGTGACAAGCCATGCGGCTTGAAATTTAGAGCAGCCGCATTAGCGCTGCTCCTGCCCCTCCAGCATTTGCTGTCACCAGCAGCCAGTGTGAAGTACACTAGAGGTCAGAGAAGCGTCAGCGCTTGTCCAATGCACGCATTGCCGTCATGGCTGCAGGACTCTCGTGAAGACTTTGTTCAGGGTATAAAAGTAAGTAGGAATGGTATCTGTGCCTGCAGCTAGAAAAATTGAATTGCAGGAGGGAAGCTGTAATCTCTCCAAAAGGGTGGTTTGGCATCGTCAGGTGTCTGTAACGGGAGAGGTTGTGGTGCACAACGCTGTTTTAGCGGTTATTATTAAAGCGCCTTCAGACAGGTCTATCAGCTTGCCCTTTGTTCTGCACATTAAACAGGCCGCATTCTAATAGGTGAACCAGATTAGACGAGTGACAATAAAATCAGCAATTTAAGAAATGTCTGACATCCAATGTGTGCTTGTGGCTGCCTTCGTGGTTTCAATGTGTTTACTTACCAGACATCTGTTTTACCCGCACAGCCGGCAACCCAATTGCTGGGTACGTCTGTGCACCGCTGTTCATCTTGTACAGAGACATTACTGCCCCGCAACGTTTCACCCCTTCCTTAACTCTTCTTTTTCTTTTTCAGAGCAGAGCTGTATACCTCTGCCCCCAGCATATGCATCTGTAGGTGCAAAAACCCCATCGGCAAAAAACCTGCAGGCAAAAACTTGTGCGCTTATCAGGCATACAGCACAACGCTTAGAATTCCGGTGAGTGAATAGCCCACAAAACAAGCATCAAAATTGCATTAGTGCTGATAATGATCCTGTGAAGAATGCGAACGAGACAGCTTACGTTTACCGGTAGAAAACGGCTGCATAGGCTGCTACAGAATGGCGCAAAGTCAGCTCCATACAACATATAAGTGACCTCATTTTGAAGCGGACAAGGGTTGGCAAAATCGTTGTGCGGGTAAGGTAAATTCATACCTCATAGGTACTCGCAGGAATAAGAAGTACAGCTGTTAGAAGTATTTCACAGCAAAAAGAAATACTCAGAGAAAAGCCGAAGTACCCTAAAAGATTTAGCAAATATTTTGCGCGTACCCTACGTTTACGGGAGTTCTGCTTCGAAAAAAGTGGCAAGAAGAAATGCATACTTCAGGTTGTCATCAAGCGCCATTGGGCGCCTCTCGTCATGTAAAATCACACTGCTCGGACAGACGTCGTTTAGCCACAGTTTTCACGTTTGTTGTCTACATGTTGCTTCTCCCACAGCTGCTGCTGATCCAATGAAAGTCGATGTTAGGTTGTCAGTTAGAATGTGTACACTGACTTCCTCCTGCTCCTTCGAAACAGAGAATTTGTTCTATACTACTGCTATGTGGCTCTGGCTGATTCCATGCGGGTTTTTTTAGTTTTCATGAGTTTCGGTCTTTCTCTTGTAAGATTCAGCCTTATCTTGCATCTGACCATTCTGTGATCGCCACTCCGAATTTTAGCACTTCTACGCCTTGGGGGATACCCAGGTTGTCTCTTAGAATGAAGTAGATTTAGTTTTTTGTTGTACCATCGTGACTGTTCCAAGTTCATTTCCTCTAATTTGTTTGTAGAAGAATATGCTCATTAAGCTCAGTTTATGTCTCTCTGGAAATTCCACCACTGAATCTCCTTGACCGTTGCGATAGTCTAATCAGAAGTTTCCCGCTTGACCTTTCTCCCATTTGCTTCTTACTGACCTTTGCGTAAAGTCTCCCATCACGATCATGAACTGCATTGTTCCCTTCTTCATTGGTGATTCGACATCCTCGTAGAAGCTACCGACGGCTTTATCATCACATCTGGTTGTTGGCGCATAGGCCTGCCCCAACGGCGCATAGGCCTGCATCATTGGTTGGCGCAGAGGCCTGCACCAAGATGTTATGGAGAGGGATACGTGAAAATGAAGGTGTAATTCACACACGCATGCACAGGGAAGCGAGCACCGCGTTTGACCTAGCCCGAACATCTTCTTCCCAGCTGAGCCCTAGCACATGTCCGCAATGCTTGGGGCTATATAGTAACATTTCGTTCTTTGGCTACTGACACACTGTAACATAACCCCCGCGGCAAAAAGCGCCGTCTCGGCGCTTCCTAGGGAGATTTTGTGCCAGGGCCATGGTAAGGCTTGAGGCGGGAAACGTGGACAATGTCTGTTTTGCCGGTGCCAAGGTGGTAAGTTGGCGAAAGGGCGGCTTGAGAGATTTCGTAGGTGACTGGGGTCACTTGACGGACAACCTGGTAGAATCCCGTGTAAGGGAACAGCAGTTTTTCAAAGCCCCACTCGGTGGGACGGCGACCACAGAAGAACAATAGAGCCAGGTGAGAACTGGAGGTCTCGGTAGCGGGAATCGTAAAGCGCCTTTTGGGAAAACTGCGATGAGCATAGGCGAGAGCGGGCAACTTGTCCAGCATGGTCGGCACGGTCAACTGCGGCTGGGGCTAATTCGGAAGTTGGAACTGAAGTCGGCAAGAGAGTGTCCACTGGCGAAACAGGCTCGCGACCGTAGAGCAGGTAAAAGGGAGAATATCCAGCGCTGTCATGACGGGACGAATTGTACGCAAATGTAACGTACGGTAACGCCACGTCCCAATCACGATGGTCGTCGGAGGTATACAAAGAGAGCATGTCGGTAAGTGTTCTATTGAGTCTCTCAGTGAGAGCATTCTTCTGAGGGTGGTAAGAAGTCGCGATCTTTTGTTGCGTTGAGGAAGCACGAAGAAAATCGGCGACAATGCGAGACAAGAAATAGCGGCCCCGATCACTAAGGAGCTGATTGATCGATTGATTGTGGGGTTTAACGCGCCGACGCGACGCAGGCGATGAGGCGCACCGTAGTGGAGGGCTCCGGATTAATTTTCACCACCTGGGGATCTTTATCGTGCGCCGAAATCTCGTACACACGGGCGTTTTTGCTTTTCGCCTCCATCAGAAAAGCGGCCGCCGCGGCCGGGAATCGAACCCGCGACCTTGTGCTCAGCAGCGCAACGCCTTAGCCACTGAGCCACCGCGGCGGGTCACTAAGGAGCTGAAGGATGACGTCTTGGAGAAGAAAATCGGCAACGTTCGAGGCACAGCTTGTGGGGAGAGCGCGTGTATTTGCGTAACGTGTGGCGTAACCAGTGGCGACCGCGAACCACTTGTTGCCCGAACTGGATACCGGGCAAGGACCAAGGAGATCGACGCCTACACACTAAACTTTTTAACACCCTTTAAGGTGCGAAAAGGGTGCACTCAACATTTTGCACCCTTTTTGCACCTTTTAGGGACCAAAACATTGCTCTGGCACCCAATCATGAGGGTGCCACAAATATAAGGGGTGTAAATCTTAACATTTTTACACCCTTTAAGGTGCTAGAAGGGTGTACTGAACATTTTGCACCCTTTTTGCACCTTTCAATATTGCTCGGGCACCCCACCTCGAGGGTGCCAAAATTCAGGGGTGTAATCAAGTTTCAAAGGGTGCTACGACCGTTAAAGGGGTGCTAAAAAGTATTTCTTCTCGATTGGGGTGTTACCACGGCACCCTATCGTTAGGGTGCCTAAAAGAACGGTGTGAGAATGCAAGCATGCAAAATTGCACACAAACAGGCTGAATGTTTAAACCGCACATTGCACTATATCACCTCCCGTTGAGAGGTTTAAATATGAACTCTCCACATAGACCAGGGGAAATGCTCTAAAATTGCTGTTCGTAAATTGAACAAAACGTGCTGAATGTTTAAATTCCACTCTGCACTAATCTACTTCTTCGAGTGTATCACAAGGTTCGTTTCGATGTCTGGGTGCACGGGAAGGGAAGGCTACAAAATGCCTCTTGTAGTCCTATAAATAAACTTTTACGCGAGGCATCGGTGTCCTCAATGAAATCGAATTTACCTAAGAATTTGTTCCCGTATTATTATGCCCCGGGCAAAAAGTCCAACAAGACTTTCTTGTTGGGCTCACAGCACGCCTGTGGGGCCAATACGAAGTTCTGTCGGCACTCTATCGTTCCAATACGGAAACGGAGAAAATGGTCCCGGAAAAAAATGGTCCCAGTGACCATCTAGGAAAAAATTGTCCCATGGCCCAGTCAACGTGTTTCTCTTCAAGTTAGTCGGATGTGAACTTTTTTGCTGTTTTATTTTCTCCCTTTGCGTTTTAGCAAAAGGGTTGAGAAAAAGATGGAATGCTTTAATATTCCTATAAGGGGCCGAAATTAACGCCTTTGGAGGCTAAAATCTAACAAAGAAAATTGGGTAGACAGACAGACGGACGGGTGGATGGTTTGAAGGATGGATGGTTGGATGGACGGATGTATGGTAGGGCTGAGCATGGATTAAAAATTTTAATGCAAGTAATTGGATTAAAACTGCACAAACAACTGCGAGGCCTGGAACCGTCCATACGCGCTTTAGCAAGATTTAAGAGAGAGGCTGCAGCTGTCTTCAACAAGGCCCATTCTTCCTTCACGAGTCCGTAGGAAACAGCTGCCGACAACAGTATTTACAAGTTTATGTGAGCGTCACAGCGCTGCCGGCGTGAAACACTTCATACTTTCTGCATTTTGGGAGCAACAGAATGTTTGTAAAAGTGCTTTCTTGCGATTGGGAGTGTGTCTTTTATTTAGAGAAAATTACTTGCAAAATACATCGTAAACATCGGCTGATTTCCCTAGCTGATGTGCATGCGGCAAAAAAGAGCGAATCTACATCATAAAGTGCTGTAGTAAATAAAAGGGTCTGCGAAAGGATTTAATTAGTTGGCTGCTAATAAATGTTTCCTGAACAAGTTATAAACAGAAATATTGAAACGCTCAATTTATTCAAATATCTGAGGCCAATAAAAATGTCATCAATGTAAATGTGCAAACACTGCAGTAGATTATTGGGCTCCATAACCCAAGTTACGCGGAAATATAGAATGACTGTTTAAAACAAGTAAGCACCACAAAATTCGTTTCCGGGAAAGCTTGAGCACCGAAACGTCCAATCCATGCACCCAAATGACCGCACGCCAAACTGTCCGTGCACAGAAATGTCCTAGACCCGAGCGGAGAGGGAGGGGGGATGGGGGGGGGGAATAGCGTTTACCGCCATCGTACTTTCAACCATAATCTAAATTATCACAGCTAAGGGAAGAAGGAATAACGCCCCAGTGCTACTTCGGTAAAGCGGCAAACCCAATCTTCTTCTTGAGACGATCGTCCAAACTTACTTTACTCTAATTAAAAAAAAATTATCGTCACTGAAAAAAAATGACGCACCATGATATCGCCCCGGGAGAATGGGTCGGGGAAACTGTCATCGGGGCAAATGGCACGCGGGGCAAATGAGACACGGGGCTAACGTCGCGAGGTTTTCGCGACAGGGGATTCTGCGCGCGGGGCAATCGTGATACGCCGCCTAAGAACATCCTGCTCATTAGTACAATAAATGTTTCTCTTCCTCTCTCTCTCTCTCTCCCTACCTTGGCTTTGGGACCATTTTTTCCGGGACTAATTTTTCCCGGACCAATTTTTAGCGGACCATTTTCTCCGGGCCCATTTTTTCCTCGTTGGCTTTGGGGCCATTTTTTCCGTGACCAATTTTTCCGGGACCGTTTCTTCCGGGACCATTTTTTGCGGGACCATTTTTTCCAGAAAGATTTTTTCCTACACCCTTCCAACAGCCTAGTCTTCCAAGAGGGAGTTTAACCTTGAGGGTGTTTGTGGGGCCAATAAGAAGCTCTGTCGGCACTCTATCTTCCCAACAGCATAGTCTTCCAACAGGGAGTTTAACCGTGATGGCGTTTACCGGCTCGCCAACACGATCAGTGAACGCCAATTGTTCGTAATCAGCGGCGCGAGCGCGCCATCTGACAGAACCGACAGACGCCCTGAAGTTGGTTTGTAGGGCCTAAACAGCAGCGTCTATGTCTGGCATAGATGCTAGACGTCAACGTTTGTGTTCTGAAGTTTCCCTAAGTAACAGTCAGACGGACGATAACATAACAATGTGAAGTTATGCTTTGGCTCATACCACGGCAAGCACAATCGTTTGTGGCTGCAGCCTCGGTTGCTCTTCGTCCACAACAAACTGAATCGCCTGTACAGCATTCTTCGAGGGCGGTGATGCAGGGTTCTATATTCCTTTTTTGCGCAGGCCGACGGGGGCGGTCGTGTAAAATCATTTTCGCTCGTCGCTGCCATTCTGCCTACCTGTTTGCTGTACCTATTACGTCGCCGCCACCGCATGCTTCGGTCGCTTTCTAATAATCCCCACTTGTTACAAACTCAGAGGTTTTCGCACTGTTAGCAGTCGTTTTACACGCCGGGTTTGATGCGCCTGACATGCCAGGAGTGACATCGCTTGTAGTATTAGCGCGACGTTGCTTCTCTGCAAGACGGTGCCGGACCAACAAGCGTTATCAACGCCATAATTCTAACGGCCCATTCCATTTATTTCGTGGCTACCGTGGCTTGCGCAGAAAAGGTCGGGTTGACTGCGATAGCTTTTTAAGTGCAATGCACTTCTTAAGCGACCCTGAACCTGCGTCAACCGGCGATGTCCGCGCACGTGGAGATGGGCGCGCGCAGCCTGGCCGCTGCCATGGCACAGACCCACGTGGGGGATTGGTCAGGAATCTCCTCGTCTACCTTGGCAACGGGGGGAGATGGGCGCGCGCTGCCTGGCCGCTGACATGGCACATACCCACGTGGGGGATTGGCCAAGAATCGGGCGTGAGAAGGGCTAATGCACCTGCTTAAAGGAGTACTGACACGAAATTTCAAAGCTGAGATCCGCTGTAGCAATCAAGTACAACGACAACACAATTAGGTGTCTGTGAATAAATGCATCGTTCTTTCTTTGTAGTTGTGTGTGTGTGTGTGTGATCTCTCTTTCGCGAACATTTTTATATAGTTTTATTCCTCCACCAAAATTCTCAAAAATATTCTGTTCGCTCCTCTGAATTACTCAGAGCTACAATGGATTCCCAAAAGAATTCGAAGGGAAGAAAAGAAGCAAAAGCCGTTATCCCGGATCTGAAGAAAAACGGATGCACGAGCAGCTTCATATTGCGTGTCAAACTCCGTTTCTCCCGATCGTGCTCAGAATATAAAAATTTCGCTCTATTGACGCAGCGGCAGCTAGAGAAGGTTTTCAAGGCCGGGAGGCTGTCTCAGTGGCGTAGCGCTGCTGAGCTGACACCGGCCGTGCGCCAGCATGGTGGAGAAGTAATGCGACTGAAAAGGTTTCGCTTCTGCCTTTACGGATTAGTAGAGGATAAAAAAATGTATCACAAAGATCAGTTTCTTTTTGAGGGGCAAGCCAACTTTGGCGCATTTATTAGCAGTGCCTACAGTTCAGATTTAGAGACAGGTTCTCTTCGTCACAAACCGTGTTACTGAGCGGTCGGGAGAGGTTCTCGACCGACCTGTACACATTACCGAAAAAAGTAGCCCAATACAATTACAATGTTTTCACCGTAAGAACTGACTGCAATTACAGCCCTAGAAAAAACACAAAATTACCATACAGTAATCAAATTCTTCTATCGTTGCTTTTCACAACTTACTTTCTACTCCCGTAGGGCGTATATACACGCGCAGAGGGATATAAATAGCGAGGCGGCCGCTTCACCTAATCAAAAAATCGGCACCTTCGTGTACATACCTCACAGTTTCATAAAAGTTTATTTTATTCGTGCGCGCTACCATGTTAGATTTCAAAGCACAAATCCGCGTCTGTGAGTAATAATAAAACAACCTCTAAGTTGAGAAATATCTTGTCCGCAATTTTGCAATCTATAATGGCAAAAAATGTGATTAAATTACTAAGGTCGTCACTCCTAAAAAACCAATTCAAACGCTACTCACCCACAGTAAAGTGTTATCGATTACAATTAATAGTTGAAGCACGTTACGTACAAGTGGGGTTCTTGACCCAACATTTTATGCTGCAGCGAAACACATGTTTCAAATCAACTTTGCGTTTACGTGCTGCCTCACAGAAATTCGTAAACGACAACATATAGTTGTAAGTCATAGCGATCCCCCATGCGAATGTCCTTATAGAGGCTTTACTGGTAATACGCTGACTAAACTGCGCTGCTGTTATAATGGTCACCGCACATCATTGCAGCTATGTCACTTCAACCGCTTCAGGTAGCGTGGACTGCGCTGCCGGCCTTGTAATCTCTGTGGCAAGCAGTTACACCGCAGTGTGTGGTGTGTGGAGTCAGCTCTGGCTTCATGACAACTGAGCGTTTGATAATGAACACTTCATTGTCAGTAATGGGGAGCAAAATTGTGCTGCCGTTGTTTTCCCTAGCTAGCCGGAAATTGAACTGGAGGGTTCTGACTCGCACAATAAAATTATTTGCGCAACAAATCTGCTCAGCTCTCCTATCATCACAGTTAGAACTGGCTAGGCGACACTGTTGTGCCAAGAAGCAATTTCTGATCGTCTTCTTTCTGTTACAAGTTTCTCTCGTGTTCTTTTTTGCTCACGTAGCTCAGATATGACAGACAAACTAGGCTTCGCGTTGTCGTACTGCGGAAATTGGTGCGTAACAGTATGTCGCGTTAACTTGTTGAAATGCGCAGGTAACACAGCATGGCGCCTGTCTTGAATTGCAGCTCCAACGCACATAAAAGTACACATGCTAACGTAAATACGGGTGAATTCTGTTACAGTATTTACGTATTTACTGCATGCAATAATTACGCATCCATTACATGTCCTGATGTCAAACCCGAAGGTCATCCTTTGAACAAGTCTAAAGACACAACAAAATATTCTTGCCTTTGAGCGTTGATATGGACAAGTTATCTCTCAGGATGGCCCGCGTCTATCGTTGCTATACCAGCTCATTTTTAGGGAAGTAAAAACGTTCACTTTTGTTTCAGAATCGTGGCTTCGTTGGAGCAAGAAACACAGCACTTGCACGACATTTTTCCCAATACACTACACATACACAACACTGAAATTTGTACACACCACAGCACACTCTCCGCAAACACTTTGAGGTTTAGCAAATTCGACTCTAACACGTGCTGAAATAAGGAAAGCCGCTCCACATGATCTTCCCGTCACCGTAGCCAACTGCGCATTTCCGTGCCTGCCGTGGTCAAACTCTGGTCATCCCGCATTCTCGAGTTCGTTATAGTGACCCTTCCATTCGCGGCGGCAGTCGTGCGGCGGGAGAAGCCAGCCTACTACCCCGGACGGGAGGGGACGTAGGCCCACAAGAAACCCTGCTTTGTAAACCTCTCTAGGTAGCGTTGATTGACGCCGCGGGTCAACAACCCCTCTCCGCCGGAAACCCCCCCCCCCCCCCCCGTATTTCCGTCTCCTATGTTAAAGAAACGCGTGAAACGTTATCCCCCATTCTTCGCAGGGAAGGAGCATTGCGTCTCCCACAAGCCAGTGTCAACGCTTCGACTGCTCATGCCCAGACTAAAAAGAGCGTCTGCACAAACGACAAGATCAAGGGGTCTTGTACAAAATGTCTTGCGCACAGTGCCCCACTAGTCCCGTAGGCAAGACCAGACAATTCCTGCAATGACTCCGACTGAACAAAAGCGACAATCGAATGTCTGAAATTCAGCGCAGTGCAGTGGCTGAACCCTGCCAAACAGCTGACCACAAGATTACCTTTGGCTGTGCCTCGGTGATTGACCCCAAAACCAATTACTCAGAAAAAATATTCTCAAATCCTGGCACGTACAAGGGAATCGGGAAAGCAAAATAAATTCCTCAGAGCCCCTCCTACTCTCTACGCCCACGGCCTCCGACGTGCAAGGGCAAGATGCGAGTAAAAATAAAAAGAAGACGACACCTTATATAACTGCTGCTAATTGTTTTGCCCAGTCACCCCTGATGAAGCCGCCAAGAAGGCTGTGAAAATTTGGCACCGAATTCAATACACACCGTTGGTTGGTGTACTTGCCTCTTCCTTAAGGTTAGGGTAACCAGAGTTCTGTGGAAGATATTTATTTGTTCGTGAACTGCGGTTGAGGTTGTTAAGGACACACTCTCTTCAAGAAAAACAAACGAACGACGTGGACAGAACGAGTGCAACCACGTCTTTCCTTGGTTTTCCTTAAAAAGTCTTTCGTAACCTCAAGCGCAGTTTACGAACACCCAAACCAACTATCCCAATTCCTTACCTTACTGAAGATGTTTAAATTCACGACGAATGTTTGCAGCAGGTATACGTGGGAGGCTCCAAGTCTTTTTTTTGTGAGGCGCTCTGTTGTCTCTACTTGCATGTTTCTGACTATTGTAAAAATGAATACTTGTATTTATTCCAAATACGTATTTGTAGATCTTATGGACCTACATTTGCCAGTTTGGGTTGTGCATTGAACTAACAAAGAAATACCTAGGATTCTCACCTATCAAGATAACGTATTTCGAACAACGAACCTTGTGGACTGATCGGCTGCCGATGTGCTGTTCATGCAACAAATAAAAATCGATGTGGGGCGTTCTCGCTCCAGCAACTTAGGCTCTAACACAATAAAGTTTGTTATTTCTTCCATAAATAACGTCAGAAAAGGTTAGTAATAATTTTTGGAACGTATTCTTTATCGCCTCTGTTGAAAGCACCAATAAAATTCAGACAACGCAAACTTAGTAGTGAAGGTGGGGAAACGGTAATTGTAATTTGTATTCGAAATTTCGGAAGGCTCAACAATAATTCTTCAATAAGTACGTACCTTCTAACGAGACTTAGGCGTCATTTTCTGGCGGTCGTATATAAGGATATATATTTAATTTGGTAACCTATTATGGGGAATGGCACCGCTCAAGTGGTGCACAAGCCCGTTTGAATACAACAAAACGAGACCACTTTCATGCCTGCCTAGCAAGTGTCCGTTAGTCAAATGTGCTGGTACATGTACCTAATAATAAATATCTGGCAAAATAAATCGAGTCAAACGTCAGTAAGTACATTGCGAATTTCGTAAGAAAGGCAGTTCAATAAAAAAAGTTAATAAGTATAGGAGACGCCGAGTTGCACTATCGGGTATTGCCATTATTGGCCGTTAAGACAGAATCTCCCTGTAACATATACAAATACAAGGAAACGGGAGGTTTATCCAAAAAACAGTTAACTTCAATCTTTGTCAGAACGTAAGGACAAGTTTTGTTGTTTGAGTATTGTTCCACACTGCCGTTGTATTGTTTAATTTATTATGATTATTATGTTGTATATTTTGTACCTATCGTTGCACGCTATGTACCATGCACGCAAGTGGGATTTTACGCCTTGTGTGCTTCAGCTATTGAAATTGTTTTAAATATTCTGCTGTCCAACAACTAGTATCTTTTCAAGAGTACATGCTGTTTTCTTGCGCTGTTCCCGGCGCCTTGTCACGGTTTTCTGGCCAATGCCAAGATACTGCAGTATCTTATAACTGGGGAAGCGTTTAGTGTTTTTGAAATATATATTGATTTGTTTGAATTTGATTTGATAAAATTGAGTAATTGGTGCGTGTAACGGCGAGAATTGTGTGCACTGATTGCATACGGAAACTGACTTTGTGGTTGGGCAAACTACGTAATTATTTCATACCAGATCGCTATAAGGCGCGAAGTAAAGAAACCAAGCACATTTTGGGCCTCGTGAACTGAAGAGGGATTGCTTCACTAGATCCTGTTTTGCGTAAAACAGTGCGTTGTTAAAATCTTTGCCTACTTTTCCCACTTTTGGTAACACCTTGTACACGTATGCATGCATGCATCGCATGCAAATAATGCGTAATACGATCAGAGCATGTACACAAAGAAGAATACTGCATTTCTATGTTTGCCTGAAACATGTCTTTGCAGAAGAAGCAAAAAATCTACACCCGCACAAAATTCCACCAAATTCGTAATTGTCCGCCATTCATTCGCTGCATTCGTGTTTGCAGTATTTGCAATAACAATTTCTTTGACTGCTTAGACACAAAGAACAAAATTTGCAATCTTTGGGTGAAATCACCTTCCAGAGAAAGTATTGATTTCTAAATTTTGTAAACTTATAAAGACGAACAAAACAAAGAAACCGTTAAAATTGTATTTAAACAAATACAAGTCATTCATTTTAATTACCTTAGTGAACTTGTGTCACTATTATCAGATGCCAAATAGGTACGACCAGTTGTCCGATGGTACGACCACGTATATCAAACCAATACCTTGGAATTAGCCCTTTTCATTACGCTTCATGAACTCGAAAGTTTTCGTCGTTGCCAGCGCACACACCTTTCTTGCATGTTCCCTGAGCCTGGTCAGATAGCTGCAAAAAGGAGAAAATAAGGATATCAAATTTGTTATTAGATGCGAAGTTTCTCATGGTCCGGGCCATGCCCCTCCTTTTTTTTGTTGTTGCGCCGTCCACACTCCCACTGCGCATGCTCGGCTTGCTGAACGCATGGTGTTGTCTTACCCTTTAAAGGCTCCTGGAGTGACAGTGTTGCCGGCGTTTTCGTGGGCCACCACGAGACGAGCACGCTTCTCTCTCCCCCTCACAGCCGTATAAACCAGGTGTGCACAGGCGATGCGCGCTACTCCACTGCGCATTTTACTGCGCACTACTCTGCGCACTACTCCACTGCGGAATTTACAACATGCACTTAATAGAATGTTTCTAGTATCAAACTTTGCCGACAAAGGACAAGAGAAACAAGCGGATATTTTTTGTCCAAAGAACGATTTCTTGCCCAGCGACGGATGTCCCACCTGTACCATTTGGTCACAAGAGATTCCGCTATCCTGAGGACATTATACTAAGGCTGAACAAAAAAAATAGGCGCGATGTCCACACTATTTCATTTCTCTCCCTATCCCAACCACAATCGTTATCGTCAAGATCCCGGGCTGTAATCATTGTGAAAAACTACAAGCCCATGTACAATCCCCACCTTATCGACTCGCAATAGTGGAAGACTGTAAAACACACCAACGGCCAATCGCGGCCTCACCAAGTATCAGCCTTCCGGTCCTCGTTCATGCTTATGACGTGTCTCGAAGTAAAGTGAAATGGGATGTTAATTTATCTCGTGAAGACAAAGAATGTGCGTGTCGCCTGAAGAGATAGCTGGGAAATGGTCATGGCCCATAGTTCAGACACAGAAATTTAGAGAATATTGCATTGAGTTAATGCAAACAAGGAGAAAGGGCATATATATATGGCGGGACACAACGACGTAATATGGTGCAGATGAACAACTTAAGCTAGACTTTCAAAGTTTGCAACCTTCTGATACACTAATTAGTTACAAAACCGTGAGTGTACAGTGATTTTACTGGCTTACAGTAATTACTTACAGTAATTTACTGGCTTTACAACAAAAATTTGATTGTTTCTTCAGCCATGAAATATTACTGCTTCTTAGAAACGAAAATGCTTCTGGGAGATATTTTTGTAAACGATATGTCCCGGTACAGTTCAGCGACTCAGGTGGCGCAGAAAACAATAAAATATACTGATCCAGCGAAGCGAAAAACAAATTCTTTGAAAGGATGACCGTGTTCTCATTCTCTAATGCCTTTAGGCCAACGTTGACTCCGAATCATAAAGGGGAACCCAAACTGGCTTACTGCCCAAGAGTGCCACACCTTCCTTTCAATTGTCGTGCTCTAGAAGCAAATTTATATTTACCGTACAATTGCGCTGTCACAAAAGCATTAACTGCGCAGGTGTAACACCTTCGTCTTTGCCGGCAATAAAAAGCACGCGAAATTCTAAAAGCCGAAACAATAAATTAAGCCTAAAGTTATGCTTGTGTGTGTTCCAACTTTGTTAGTGAAGTCTTCCCTCTGGAAACATCGGGCTAATAAACTCTTGGGTAGAAATATAAACGGAATCCTCAGGGATACGCACAAGTACATACATATAATGCCGTGGCGTCTGGATAGTGCAGTGGGCTCGATGTAAATGTACGAAGTAGGGAGCGCCGTCCTAGCAAACACCTTCGTTAGATTCCCCTACTGAAGGCTATAAAGTAACTTGAGTATGATTATAAGGCGCTTACCTTCTATGCGAGCTGCAAAGTAGGTTTTTGTTCCACATTTCCGCATTGCTTGGCATGCAGCATCAGCGTTATCATGAAGAGCTACCACAAAACCTATTTTTCAGTGCTTTCTCATGATATGGCGTTGGAGGCGTGCAAATGCAAGTACGGCAGAGCCTGGTTATATCCTTAGCGTTGCACATAAAGCGCGGGTATTGTAAACTGGCACTCACAGCATCACAAACAGCTGTTCCAGTCTTGCTTGTTCAAGTGTAAGATCATCGTTACGTATACAAGGACCAAAGGCTGGATGCAAGGCTAGGTAGGTAAAGGTGCAAAGGCTGTCAGTCGTTGTAAAGGGGAGTATAAAATGAAGCAATAATGGAATGGTAATACTGAATATATTAAATCATATTTTCCGAAAATAAACACAATGCCCTTGTTTTTTATAGATCTTAGTGGGTGCTTAAATGTCCTCCTGATTTTCCACTTCAGTTCGCAATATCAGAATCTAGAGTTCCCGAGAATTCCGCGGTGAGCCTTCTCACGATTCTGTTAGCCTCCGTTACAGACTCCCTTACCAAGCCATAATGGTTTTCCTGACGTCAACGGGCTCTCTGACAGAACAAGGCAAAGTTCTTTAAAGAGCCTCCCATATGGTCCTGTGAATTAGAGGAAAGGGCGTAAAAACAACGTTAACTCTTTTTTCTTTACCTATTTCCGCTATCATTTATTAGTTTTGAGAGCATTTTTGTGTTGTTTCACTTTCCCTTGCGGTACCTTCAGGTTAGCTCTGGTGGCATGAGTGATCCTGGGTCGACTTCCACGCAGCGCCACGCTTTCGAACGGTGACGCCGTAGATTGGCACCGTTTTGGGTCCATCTTCTGTGGGTGGACACCGGAGTGATTGTTATTACTTTCTCTAGTTTATCTCGACAGTTTGGCAAGACGTTTTTGAATTAGGTTAGCCAGGACTCGTTGGTCTGACAATGTGAGAAGGGCTACGCAAGGCAACCTGGACTTTTTGAATTCTTCTACCATAATTGATATCGATGCATGTTTCGTAGGGTCTTTGCTATGTTCATTCAAGAAACTGCACACATGCTGCCTCGAAACGAAAGATTTAAACGGCATGGAAATCGCCCAGCAACAACAATTACTGTACTAATTCAAAAATTCCGCTAATCTTCCGCTCAATTTCGATGCACACAACCTATTTTAAGTACCACCTAAATTGTATTGTATACGATGTGAAGATGCCAAGCTCATTTTCTTTCTGTGCTTATTTTTTCTTTGTGCGCCTGCTTTATCTCTTTGTTGCCTGATGTTTCCGTTGACCACTTACACCAGCTTTGTGACTTTAAAGCCTCCGCTTTTAATATTATCACTTTCCTAATTCCTATGTAATGACTGCCAGATTTCTGACTTCTATGCGCATTACCATTCATGCTGTCGCTCTTAGGGTTTTTTGGCGAGTTGCTGCCGCTCAAGGTAATTGGAAAGTTATTTGCACCTTTCTTGAAAACCTTAACCCGTACTTTGGGCTGACCAATCACAGCTCGTGGAACGAGTTCAGCGGATATAAGCAGAAATTTTAATATGTGTCGTACTACAGCAGAGCAAGTGCTGTGTAGCAAGAAGACATAAACAAAATGATAATTGCATCTTGCTGACCTCGCCGATCAAGTGTGCAGTTTAGACCAACCACCTTTTGTAACCCGAGTATAATAAACGATTCAATTATTCTACAGGTTGAACGCCGGAATTCGTATGGGTACGCTGTTGGTTATGAACTGTTGTCGGGCTTCTAAACGAGTAAATCAAGCAGCTGGCGATTGTAGGAAATAATCAAAGTAGCGAAAATATAACTGATGGTAGCACTCCATCACCGTTAAATATATATTGCCTGGATTTAATAGACGCCAGAAGAGGGCATTAGTTCATATGTACTGCCAGCTGGTCTGCGACGTGTCTGCCCCTTCCGGTGAGGGCGGTCCATGAAGCAGTTGCTTCCTTGTATTGCCATGCTTTTTTCATTGTGCGCTGCTGCTCAATCAGCTTGGCGCTACCCCTAAGGCCAACGCTTGACATATTATCACTCGCTTGTAATGTTACAAAGTGGATTGTGCAGCGGCACGTGTTTCCCAATGTTTTTCTTCCTTAAATGTTCTCGCCATCTGTCTTCTTATTTCAAAATTTTACCTGATATTGCAAAATAAAGCAGACATGTTTTTGTTTCACTGCATTGATATACATAAAAACTTTTTTCTTGCGCTCGGCTTCTGAAGCAATCAATAAGGTGAACCTAAAAAAAGAAACAATGTGCAAGCTCTACAGCAGAGTGTCGGCCGGAAGGCATGAATCACCAAAAAGAAAATTTGATACGAAACATTATTTGTGCTTGTACAAGGTAAATAATACTGTACTGTAGGAATGTCTATAAAATTGAAACTTGCGGCCTCATGACATTTTTACAACAAAGATAAGTGCACTATTTCACTACAGCCTATTTAAATGAAGCACGTTGATTACAGTACACTTACGTTTCTGCGTAGTTCACTTTCAACGCTACCGGCTGCTACTCGTACTAAAAAGCCGTCCGATTGGTATGTGGTACTTTTCTTGGGAGCAGTTGTAACCGTGCCCTGCCTTGGCGACTGAGTGGCTATGGCATTTTGCAGTAAAGCCCCAGGGTAAGGGTGTGTCCCCGGTAGTGGTGGGTGCTTTTTTAATGGAGGCGAAAAGCAAAAACGTCTGCGTGTCGAGATATCGGCACACGTTTTAAATACCCCGAGGTGGCAAAAATAAATTCAGGACACTTCACCACGGCACTTCTAATAGGTTATGGGTAGCTTCGGTGTGTTGAATACCAAAATCAGTCGTCCCAACTCTTTTTAATAAATATTTTGAATGGTACGGCGGCGATCAATGTGGCTAATCAATAACTTAACGGCCAGAGTTTCGACTGTGCGCCGTGGAATAACTCAGAGAATTTATATCCGCTCGTGTTTTAGTGTCACTCGTAGCGTTATGTCAAAAAGGCCAACTGCACTGAAATTTTCGACAACGTCAAAATAATGTCACCTAATAGCACATATATAAAAGGTGCGAACTGCCAAACACTACGTTTCAAACATGAACGCCCGAGACGCGACCGGCTAACGACATCGGCGTGTTTAGAACCGAAACTGAATATAAAAGACGGCCATTACCGGTGGCCGGGTGTGACGTACGCACTGGAACGGAAGCGGCCCGGCCGCGCTACAACAGGCGGCCTCTGATGGCCGCCATCCAATGCATGTGGTAGCGTCGCGTTTCGCATTTACAAAGAACAACTCCCACGAACATTGCCGAGGAAAATGGAGTTAGGCGCTGTAAAGATGTCGACGGTTATGCACAGAATCGGGAAGGCCGTTCACCCGGGCAGGATGGCAACCAGACCTCCGGGAATTTCTCGCGGCGCACGGAAACCGGGAGGGACACGCGTGAGCCGCTCGCACGTGGGAATGCGTGACTCATCGCAGGCAGTGGTGTCGGCTGCCCGCGGCAACCCGTTCAGGAGGTCAAGGGACAACGCGCCGCCGGCCTGTCCGCACCCTTCACTTTCCGAGAAACACGCAGCCGATGAGGGCGACGGCCTGGTGGGGAATGCGAGGGGGACAGGTCAAAGAGTACCCCACGGGGGGAGAGGGGTATTTTCGTCTTGTATATTTCTGTGCGCTCTTGCCACATAGAGGGAGCGAGTGTACGTGTCCATCATATTGGTGGTGTGTCATGATTGGATGTTTTCTGCATGTGGGCTGGACTCTCCGTGTTCTAAAAACGGAGCGCGAGAGTCCGGCCGGCCGTTCTGATTTACGGTGCGGTGCGTGCACCATCGGCTTTGCCGAGGAAGTCAGTCCCAATGTTTTCCGCTTTTGACTGTAATGTACAAATGTAAATAGGTGTACATAAATATTCCTTGCGTTACTTCAACTTCGTCTTCGAGGCCCCATTTGTCTGCAATGAGGAGATCGGCTACCCGGAAGACCGCAAAGCCACCCCAACCTCCAGTTGGCGTGCGAGGCGGAACTCCAACCAACAATTACTGGCGCAATTCCGACATCGCGTTGCTGTCAATCGAAATGAAGTAGACCATGTGACAGGTATTTTTTCATCGGTATAACTGCCGTTGTATAAGTCCTTCGCATTGCGAGTAAAAAAGGAGGCCATGATTTACAAAGGTAGTTACGCATGCGATATTGAAAATCAGCTTTGGTTAGTCGGCCCCTCGGCTATCAGATCGCTCTCTTTGAATGAAATATACCGCACAGCAGGGCGATGAATAACTATTTTATGTGTAGAGCACTACAGGCGCTCGCCTTGCCGCCCTAGCTCGCTCGCTCGACCCAAGTATATAGAGCACCAAGGCGGCATCCTGGCGTAACGCTGTTTTTCGCGGCGTACGCCAGGAATTGGAAAGCCAAGCGGTTTATATAGTCATATGCGTTCGAAACTCGTGAAACGCTGGCGCTGGTCATATATCTTCGCTTTGTTTAGCGCAAAGAAAACTATAGGTGCATTTGAGAAACATATAGGTAATTAACCGGCAGCGGCCACGTATATTTAGTTAAGGACGCCCGTTGGGTTAGGTTTTACGGTAGTAAACGCAAAATGTGGCAGTGCAACGCTCGCACGTGCGGGCAGAAGAGCACAAAGAAAACAGAACTCACGCTGGCACAGTTTCAGGCAGGGGGCGCTCGAGCACTGCGAAGGCGGGAAATTCGAATTGCATGGGGTGGTAGTATTAAGCGGATAACGGCGGTATGCCCCAATGCCGAATCACTGCTCTGCACTTCCGAGAGCTTCTACTTTGACTGGAACGCCTTCAATTTTTTTACGTTTCATTACGTGCAAGCACCTTTGTGTTTAACGGCCTAGTATTTTTCGGCTTGCTGCACATCAAGAATGAAATTACAAAAGGGATCTGTAACTATCAGCAAACTTCCACAGCTAAATGAAGCAGTAAACGCGAAAAATGTTACCTATCTGGCGCTGTTTCTCACTTCACAAGAGGCATGTGCTGTAGAAAACATTTTACTTTCTAGTAAACTAAATCTAGAGCTCTACAACAGTTTTTTTCTGTTAGGAATTGAAAAAAAGTTTATTGTAAGAACAGGAGCAGTTTCGTAGCTTTCACAATTCGCGAAGACGACGTTCGATATTTCTGCGGATGTATTTGGTACCACAAAAAGGGTGATTTTGGTTCACTTAGCGAGTGAAGCAAATGTCGCCCAATTGTTTACACCCACGTGTCACGTGTACAACAACTCCGGTTAAGTTACAAAACGTTGGATAGGTTTAAGGGATGGAGGTGTCGTTGGCTGGGCCCAATATTTTCAAATATTGGACGCGGAAGTGCAAGTGGTCAATAAGGTATAAAATGCATTTTTTTCGTGATAGATGATATAAAATGACAAATTTAAAGCAAGTGTACGTGTAGCAGTTTTTATTTTAGGGAGGGTATTATTTTCAATAAAAAAAGTATTGCTAAGTCAGTAACGTTTGCAAGCGCATGAGCAGTTTGTAGTCTTTCATTCTTCTTTGTTGCACTTTCAAAAACTGGCGGATATTACGACATATGGGGTAAGTTTTAAATATTTCGTGGCGACGTCGTTACAGCACGGTTTCGTAGCAGAGTAGCCACCGGGCGAATGAGTCCCTGCGCCCGGTGTAGCTCCGTGCAAGTCACCCGAGAGGCGCCAGCTCCGCGGGACAGGCTCCGAACCTTCATCACAGGCCGCTCGGAAATCGCTTCGGCGACTCTCCACCAGGTGCAAACGTCATCTGCTCGGAAGCACTTTGAACGACAGTACCTAGTATACTCTGTGCTTCCGAAGTTTATGATTTCGCCATCGTGATTGTAAGAGCATATACTACTTATTTAGATCAAATTTGGACAAAGAAATAATCCCGTTTCAGGTGCGTACATTGTTGTGCCGGAGAGCCCAGCCCCAAGTCGCTGTTACAGCCGCGCACGACGGCAGGGCCGCTCCGCACTTTGTCTAACAACCCACGGCAGGCGTTCCCCAACTTGAAGCTGCCGCATAGTCGCCCTTCTTTTGCCCTTTTCAACGGCTGGGCCATGCCTTGGAAGAATGGCCCACGGGAGACGCGCAGCAACATTCCTGGAGACGGCACAGTTGAGTCGGCTTCCCTTTCGCGTTGCGGCGTCTTTGTCTGACTCAATCGCTTCGCGTACTTTTGTCGTATTCAAACTTCGGCCAGCGAGAGTTCTCACTGGAGCGATTCAAACTTATTCCGGCTGCAACGAACTACCAGGGGCATAAAACATCCCAGAAGGCACCGAGTTGAGACGTGCTGTCGCCTTTGTGCATGCCATGTAACGCTTTTGTTACCCTTGTACACACTGTATATAAATGTTGCTCCTACCCATCCTCGGCTCGAGAACTTCATCGCTCTTCTGTCCCTCGTCGATTGCAGACGGAGCCAGGAAACGTCGCAGCACCGGTGGCTCCGATCAGATGACCAGTCGCAACAGAGGTGGCAGCAGTGGGATGACGCAGTCACAATTGTTAATGAAAGCAGCGGGATCGACTGGCAACGGCTACAAACAAGTGTGGTAAGTGCTCAATGTTCGCCTTCAGTTCCCTAGACATCTCAGGCACAAGCTGTTGTAGTTTATAGAAGGGGCGTGTGAAGCACTGTGAAAAACATTGATTGTTTCAAGCCTGGAGAAAGTGTGTTGAAACCAGAGATTGTGCCCAGGGTGTAAACAAAGAACTTTGGGGAATTAGTGGCGCGTACCTGACTAGTAGCTCGAAAGTATAACAACGCCAATGAAATTATAAAGTTACCAAGCAGCAAGAGGCTAGTGCAAACGATGGAGGACCTTACAGTGAAGAAACTCGTCGAAATTCGCCAGGTCCAAGGCATTTACTTCTTCATCATCATCATCACCACCAGCCTATCTACGCCCACTGCAGGTTGATCTCCTCTGCCAATCTAACTTTCTGCCACCCCCTGCAACGCTTGCCTTTTCTGGGATCCACTCGGTTACAATTAATGACCAACGGTTATCTTGCCCTCGCATTCCATGCCCTGCCCACGTCCATTTCTCCCCAATTTCTACTAATCTGTGCTTAACACGCGCTTGTTCCCTGACCCACTCCGCTCTCTTGTCTCTTAATGTTACACGTATCATCTTCCGCTCTATTGCTCGCCGAGTCGTTCTCAATTTAAGTTGAACCATCTTAGTGAGCCTCCAGGTTTCTGCCCCGTAGGTGAGTACCGGTAAGATGCAGGTGTCATACACTTTCCTCTACAGGGACAATTGTGGACTGCTATTCATTATCTGAGGATGTCTGCCGTGCACTCCACCCCATTCTGATCCTTCTAATTATCTGTGCCGCATGGTTGGGATCCGGGGCCCAAACTTGGCCTAAGTAGATATATTCGCTTACTACTTCCAGTGCCTCGGCCCTATCGCAAACTGCTGTGCTGTCCCGAGATTATTTATCATTACTTTGGTTTTCTGTATAATAATTTTCAGGCCCACGGTTTTACTCTGCTCGACCTGTGCGGAAATCATGTTTTGCAATTCGTCCCCCGAGTTACATAGCAAGCCAACATCATCGGCAAATCTGAGGTTACTGAGGCATTCTCCATTACAATTACTCCCACCTGTTCCCAATCCAACCTTCTGAATATTTCTTGTAAACATGCTGTGAATAACATTGGAAAGATTGTGTCTCCTTGCCTGACGCCCTTCTTTATAGGAATTTTACTGCTCTCCTTATGGAGGATGATGGTAGCTGTGGACGCGTTGTAGATATGCTCTAGTTATCTTACCTATGCTCATCCACCCCCTGGTTCTGTAATGCCAAAATTACTGCTAGGGTTTCGACCGGGTCGAATGCTTTACCATAATCTATGAAGGGTATATATAGTGGTTCAGTATACTCAGCGCACTATGCTCAATATACTCAGCGTGCAGAAAGACCGTGGTTCGAATCCCGGTGCCGGACAATTCCAACCGGATATAAAAAAAACAAATCCGCGAATTGATGGAATTGCAGAATGGGGCTTGGGGTGCGGCCTGACCCCGTCGACCATTTCCGGTAACGCACTCCCCCACCAGAGCAGGATTGCCCACCCTGGTGTAGTAACGGCCACAACCTCCCATGAATACGCTAATCAGGCCTTCACTTAGGCCATGTCAAACGGAAGAATGCGATTCCTGAGATCATACTTAAGGAGATCGTAACCACTGCTGAAGTAAAAAATGAGGCCAGGGCTGAAATCAAGGAGCGCCGTGAGCGAAGGAGGCTAAAGAGCGGCGTGCGCACGAAGAAGCGGAGAAATGAAACCTCCATGACCGCGAAGGGGCCGAGAAAAAAGTACAACGCGACCGCAAAGAGGCGGAAAGGCTTAAGCAAAGGTAGGAAGCCGAAAGGCAGGAACGGAGAGATCAAGCCGAAAAGCAGGAACCGAGAGATCAAGCCGAAAGGCAAGAATGGCTTGAGTTGATGAGGCTAGAGTTGAGGCTCTGGCGGTGCTCCGTGGTGCCCAGCTTGACTTCTCCAACGGTTCGTTAGAGGATGCATGCTTTAACTAGGGCGTTGTTGTGGCAAAGCCTGCGAGCGGGACACAAAGGACGAGCGAGCAACGAAGCCCGTGAGGCAAGCGGACCGAAAGCTCTGGCGGTAGCTTAAGCGAGCTGCCAACGGCCGGAGCGGTTTACGTCATCCCCATCGGCGGGGAAACCCAGTCTGCCGAGCCATGCGAGGTGAAGTCTATATTGCCCCTAGTCCTTGATAGCTGACATGCGATCAAGGTAATGCACAGCTCTAATTTTCACTAGCGTTCCATCCCACGGGATGGAACGGGCAAAGTTTGAAAGCGAAAGTTTAGAGCCCCCTGCTTTGAGCGAAACCGCTATTGCGAGGCGTGCGTACCTGCAGCTATATTTGCTTCGAAGTCAGCTGCACACGAGATTACCGACGTCAGCCCTGCGAAGATGGTATATGACCGGGTTAAGATAATGCTTTCAAATGACGAAACGAGCCTGGGGCGAAGAGTTTGTTGTAACGGTGCGCTTGTTTCCCTGTTCGGAATAGACTGTCCAGTCATGTTGAGCTTCGGTCTCAAAAACGCGCCGTCTTGCTTCTCGAAGCTAATGGATCACGTGTTTCGTGGCCTGTCTCAGTACGCCCTCCCTCACCAAGACGATGTCGACATCTTGTTTAACACATTTGGGGAACATGTATAGCACTTAAACTTGTGCTGAGCAGGTTCAAAGAAGCAGGCCTGTCAAACAGTCGAAGTGTCACGTAGGGTGCCCGGAAGTGACGTTCCTAGCGCATTTGGTGGTAGCGCGGCCGAAGCGGACCGTCAGAAATCAAGGTAGCCCCCGTAGTGAACTATCGCCGAGCCACCACTAAGTCCGAGATAAGGGCATTTTTGTGGTTTGGCTGGATATTGCCAGCAGTACGTAAAAGATTGCTCTTGACTTGCTAGTTCCTTAACTGAGCCTCTTAGAAATACTCAGCCACTAAACGTGAAATTAGACACAAAGAGGGAGGAGGCATTTCAAACGCTGAAACGATCGCTGAGCCAATAACCAGTGATAACGACCCCCAAATTTTGAAACTGTTTCGTGATTCAGTGCGACGAGAGTGATCGTGGCATGGGAGGTGCGCTAGGCCAAAAGGACGCAAACTGCCGGGAACGACCGGTTTTGTACTTAAGCCGCAAGTTAACTTGCAGAGACGCTTACAGTACATCCGGAAAGGAATGCGGCTGCGTCGAATGGGAAGTGAAAAAGCTGTCCTGCTGTGTAGCAGGTTCCGAGTAAGTAGTAGAAACTATTCATTGCCCCTACACGAGGCTTAACAACTTGCGTATAAAAGCAGTGGTTGTTTCACTAAGGTGGAGTATGATACTCTAGCAGCACAAACTTGCCGTTCTCTATAAGAACGTAAAGTTGAACGCTGACGCAGACGCACTAAGCCGCGCGTTCTAGTAATGCCGCCTTCGTGCTCACCTGTCTTCCGCTTCGTCTCTTCGTGAATATCTTTTAGCTTAGCCAGTGCAAAAGAGCAAAATTATTGCCTCATTTGCTGCCTCGGTAGGTAATTTTTCCACGGCGTGATTTCAAGTATTCCACCTTAGTTTTGATCATTTCATGTCGTTTGTCGTTGTTGACACGTAGTTCGAGTGCTTATTTTACAAGTCTTGTATCCACCATGGGCCTCTTGGTTTAGAGGGTCCCAATTTGGGATAGACACTTTGCTAGGAGAGTTTATTATGTTTTGAAAAAAGGGTGTTCTGACGCAGCACCGAGGGTCCTTGCTTGCGCTGGGTGTTGCCTGTTGTCGGAAGGTTCTTTGCAAGGTGCAGAACGATGAGCGACCGGTGGTGTGAAGCGATACTGGAACAACCGGGCGCTGCTTGTCCAGACAACTAGGGAGCACGGCGATGTACCTGCATTACAGACGTGTCAGGTGTTACCTGTTCGTGGAAAGGAGTGTGGAGCCGCCCGTTTCCCGGTGCACTGGAGGTGAACCGCGATGAGCCTAGCGAACGAGCGCGCCGGGAACCAACCTACTAGAAATCAGCTCATCGTCCTTGTGCATTGCCTAGTGGCGGGTTTGCTTTTTTGCCAGAGCGTCCAGCCCAAACTCGCTGTGTCTGGCGACGCACGAAGGCGGGGCCGATTTTGCGCCTGTTTCAAACGGCCCGGGGCAGACGCTCGCCAACTTAAAGGCGCCGCCGAGTCGCCCCTCCTTTGCCCTTCGCAACGGCTGGGCTGAATCGTATACCTCTGACGAACAGCCTTGGCAGACACGCAGCAACACGCCCTGAGCCGGCACCGCTGATTCGTCTTCCCCTTCCCGTCGCGCCGGCTATGCAAGACGCAATCCCTTCGTCTCCATTTGTCGGATTCAAACATCGGCCAGCAAGAACCCCAGCAAGAACCTGATTCAAACATCTATCGGCTGCAACGAACCCGAGGGGGTATAAAAAAGCCCACAAGCATCAGCGAGCGCAGAACTTTTCGGAGGCACGGAGTTGAGACGTGCTGTCCCCTTTTTGTGAGCCTTGTAACGCTATCACTAACTTCCTACATACTGTATATAAATGCTGCTTATACCCTTCGTCGGCAGCAGAAATTTATCGCTCGGCACTCTGTCGTGTCGATAGCGGATGGGACAACAAAGCGTCGCCGCACCGGTGACTGCGCTTGGGTGGCCAGTCGCAACAACCTTCAACCGTTTCGGAAGCACAAACTCCTCCGCATGTATATTTTCTTACGAATTGCGTGCCTTTTTTATATCTACATAACTTCATGAAAACAATCCGCTAACTCGACCGTGAACCGAGCCCTCGCTACAGCATCCTTTTCTGGGAGGAGTTGTGACACGTATAGGTCCACCATAGAGGTAAGCTCTCAATCATGGTGGTATACAGCATCGCTGTTTTTGTCGGCATCTGAAGATAACAATTCAAGTTGTTGGGTATTTTATTGTTCAACCTGCTGTGCATGGGAGAAAACTGCCTGATGTTACAAAAATTTTATTCGTTAAAAAATTTGCTGATGGTCGTCGGGCTCAATAAATGCCTGAAAAATTTTTTTAACAGGATATGCTTTCAGTGTGCTGGGTATCAGCCTGAGGTATGAACGCTTCTCTATGATTAGGCACAATTTCTCAAGAATACAAGACACTAAACGGAAATCAAGAAAACTGGACAAAACAACCGTAAACCTACGAGGCACATTTGGGTGAAGCTTATATATACATATATATATATATATATATATATATATATATATATATATATATATATATATAAAACAGAAATAAGAATTGGCAGTCAAGAATAACTCGGAAAGCAAAGGGGAGGATGTAGTAGCTCAAGATAAAGAATTTGGAAAATAAGAAAGTGGAGAAAAAATGCCCGCCAGGTGGGATCCGAACCCGTGACCGTTCGGATCCCACCTGGCGGGCATTTTCGCTCCACTTTCTTCTTTTCCAAATTCTTTATCTTGAGCTACTACATCCTCCCCTTTGCTTTCCGATGTCTTCTTGACTGCCAATTCTTATTTCTGTCTTATTTTCAACGAGCCCCTCATTTCCTATTCTGATTAGCTATATATATATATATATATATATATATATATATATATATATATATATATATATATATATATATATATGTATATATATGTATACATATTGTGACCATCCTTGGGCAATCTACCGGCACCAGTTGGCAGAGTCGGTCTTGGTGGGGGATCATCGGACTGCCATCAATGCTTCCTCTTCATCTGTACATTATCATCATCATTAGCGAACGTGCTCTAGCACGTCGTCCTCATCTCTGTGAATACTCATCATCATGGGGTGTGTAATCGGGCGTTCCCTGCTCGAGCCTCCGAATAAACGGTCGCCCCGAACATCGGCCTCTCTGGTGAACCTTGTCCTCTCAATATATATATAAATATATATATATATATATATATATATATATATATGAGGCAATGAGTCATAAGAGTTGGCAGTCAAGAAAACCTCGGAAAGCATAGGGGAGGATGTGGTAGGTCATTGAATTCTTTATCTGTTTCAATCACCCACAACAACCTCCCGCTTGCTTTCCGAGGTTTTCTTGACTTCCAACCCTTATTTCTGTCTTATTTTCAACGAACCCCTCATTTCCCATTGTGATTCGCTATATATATATATACATATATATAGATATATAGATATCTATTAATTACCACAAAGCAATTTTTTTTCCAATAATGTGATGGGATTACCATTTTAACAACAAAATTATTGCAGAAGTATGTTTTGTGCTGATTCGACGTTAGTTGCCTGTTTGCGCCACGGAAAACAAATAGTAGACAGCAATTCAACTGTGGAATTAAAATAAACTGTTACGGAAAATATTGTGAGTGTTGTTTTGTTTATATCTATCAGTGGGGACAAAAACAACAGTAATGTTCACGTGCACTTACTCGGCAATTGGTTCCATCTCTAAACGTTTCCGTACAAAAAAAGCCGACATCTGTTGCGCAGTATTCCACTACTTTCCCTGGCTGAAAAATTGCACAGTATATTTTTACTGTTTAGTGGCGTCCAAATATTGCAGAAGACCTTTACCCCCTATTGAAAAGTAATCCACTTTAAATGTATTGAGATTCTGTTGCTTCTAAATAACTACGTCAAGCGAAATTGAACAAAATTCAGGTACAATGAGGTACATTGTACAGGTACAATTGTACAGGTACATGTACAATTCAGGCACATTGAGCGAAATTCAGGTACAAAATATTTTTTCAGCAATTTGGAAACCTCTTTTCCGCTTTAGGAAACTCCCTGACCACCTGCTAAGCAAATAATCTGCATTGGGAAAACGTTAAAACGTCCGGTTTGTGCAAAATGTGACCGAAAACTACTCCATCTACATCCAACTTTATCAAAAAATGAAGCTGTATCAGTTTGTAGACCAGCTTTTACAAGAATTTCGGTGAGAAGAACACTCTAAAAAACATACTGAACCTGCAGCCATGCAGGCTGTTCTGTCAATTCAGGTTTTGTTCCTAAAAGGTGTCAAAGATGTTCGCATGGATGGAAACGGAACTAGATATCCACCCGGAACTAGTTTTCCTGCACCCTACTTCGATTGTTCAGGGTTAGAATAGCTCTGCGTCGTCGTTTTTTTCTTCGTCCAAACAGCCCAACCTTATCCCTTCCTTCTAGTTTTTGAGTGTTTGTTTCTTCTCTTTTGTGCGCAGTCGTAGGAGGCGTTCTTAAGGATAAAGAGTTGCTAGGTTGCGGTTTCTTGTCTATGTTGTGTATCTTCGTCTCCATCCATGTATCATAAGCTTAAGCAGTACACTGTTCTAACCTACGTCTCATAGCTCCACAGCTAATGATGAAACTAAAGGCAAACTTTCATTGATTGTGGTGTTTAACGCGCCGACGCTACTCGGGCAATGAGGCAGACCCTTGTGAGCACTCCGGATTAATTTTGACCTTCTGAGCAGCTTTAGAGTGTGCCGAAATCTCGAACAAACGGAAATTCTTGCAGCTCGCCTCAACCAGAAAAGCTACCGCCGTGGTCAGGAATCGAACCCACGTCCTCGTGCTCAGCAGCACAACGCCTGAACCAATGCGCCACCGCGGTGGATACCAAATGCAGACATTAGTGCTGGGGGGGTAGTGTTTCTGGATATCTATTGTTTAAAATTTGCAACAATGACATCGTGAACTCTACGTGTCGCTCGCCTTTAATACCACTAACTATCAAGACCACTGATATTTGCAAGACGTTTTCTCGGAGTGTTTCACTTGGAGCTCCGCCGGCAAACAACGAGTCATATTTAACAACAGTTTCGATGACGTTCACTAACAAAAGATCACACCAAGTTTTACGTGCGAATACGCACAAAAAAAGCTATGTCTCGATGGGTTTAAATAATTCTGCGCCACTTTCTCACCACCACTAAATCTATAGACATATGGACCTCAGTGGTATGGACACCCGAACTAATTGCCCGCTTAAAACGCACCTCCGAAAATATTTCGATCCCTTGCGGAATGGCTGCTTACAAAAGTGTTCTTCGGCAATTTAGTCGCATCAACTCGCCCAGGATGATAAAAAGATTAGGTCTGTTGAAGAAAATACACTGAAGTTTATGCTATGTCACTTCGACGGCACCCCACCTTGATGATTTCTTTCTGAGAAACTGTCACTTCAGCACTGGTGGCTGCGAGCCGGGTGTAGGAACGTGCGCTTGAATACAAAAGAGGGTTCATGGCTCTGCCTTCCTTGAAGCCCTAATTGCGGTCCTGGATTTATCGGGGCGCTCAACAAGACGTCTGGATTTCTTGAACACCGTCCTCATCCTAGCCCTCTCGGATAGTTTTGGTCTAAATTTCTACTTCTTTATTTGATTTGCGTTTCCCCCTAACGGTTTTTGTTTCTTTATGAGATTTTTATTTATTTGAGCTACCTTAAAGACAGAATTTTCAACCCCTAACACACTTCGAGCCACGTATTCTTCCTATTTTTATGCGACTTTGCATGTACATATTTTTGCAGTTTTGGTGGCCACAACTGGGTGATGCAGCGCAGGCTTCCAAGTTTACCGCCATGGGCTCGTGCGAGCCAAGCCGTATACTGCAACAGCGGCCCTCGCCACACGTGTGCAGTCCTTCCGAGAGACCAAGTAGCTCTCTGAACAAGATTTAATTCCGGCTTTACCCCATACAAGAACCACCCTTGGTATGAATTTCCTTAACTCTATGAATTTGCACGACCACGCAGGGCAGGTGATCAGGAGCTGTTGGTCTAGTTGGCTGAGCCACCGCACTGCTGCGTGTGATGGGCCCCAGATAAGACTGGAACCAACCACCAGACCGGCCGAACAACCATTAACAGCGCAAATAATCTGCGGAAGCAGGGAGAGCGAAGACCGAGGGTGCATGAAAATCCGCCTCCCAGTGCGTAGCTGACTTCTATCTGGTGAGAAAACGGCGGCTGCTCAATCCGAAGCAAGCGACCTGCGTGTGCAGTACGTGGACGGATTCGGGGCTCTGCAGTCTCTCCAGGGGCAGACCAACGCGCGTACCCGCCGGTAGGAAGCCCTCGGGCGGGGTCACTTCGTCACGCCCCACGTGGCTCACCGACAGGCGCCCATTGGTCAACCCGTACCCCCTTACAGGGGAGAGAACCCTTAGGCTATCCTCGTTACTCTTGGAGAAGGGATCGCGGGCTATGGCGCGCGTGATTGGAGCACTCTTACTAGCATACCCACGTCCCCCCTCCCTAAATTCTCCCACTGAAATGGAAGCACGCCGAGTACTACTTGACCAAAAAGAACAATCTTCATGCAAGTAACGCGGGTAGTGCCCATCACACTGCTCCAGGACTCAATAATACACTTCATGCACTCCTCTAAAAAATGCACTTCGTGCATTCATCTAAAAACTACAACTATTATTAGCCACAGAAATAAATATGCAAAAAATCCTTAAAAAACTAAGGCTACCCAGTTACTAAAGCGAATGAATATTGCAAAATGCTGCTTGCACCATACACAGTTTTAAAAAAAGCTGAACAAGTCAAAGCTGCAAAATATTCAATGCGCAATACAATTCACCCGGAAAAAATAAAGTTCAAACCAACAAAAAAGTGCTATATAGACAAAATTCCCCCCAAAAATACCAAAACAAGTCGAAACAATCAAGTACTACACGTACAATGAAGACAACCGGAATAAGTGAAAACGAGATCAAGATAAAGTAAAACACACACGCGGGCACACACCCACACATCGCACAGGCACATGTACGCACACACAGGCACATACGCACACAAGCACCCATTCACACACGCACGCAAGCGCGCACACACACACACACATAAAGAAAACAGGCCGCTAAACGAGACAAAGTAAATAAAATAACCGCCACTCGATAAGGCTATAAAAAGGGGGACGAAGGTATGTTATGTCCACCAAATACGCTAATTAGGGAATGAAAAAAAATTAAACTGGTATGTAACAAAAGCCGGAGAGCGTCTCTTTCTCGCAGAGCTCGGGGAACGAAAGGGGTGAATGTTCTGGTACGGCATGCGTGCGTGGTCGTTTCTTCAGGGAGAAATGCCTGCTCACCCAAGAGCGTCGCAATAGGCGTCGATGTTACCGAAGGGCTCTCGAAAAAGGTAGAGAAGGAGGCGGCAACGTCACAATGCGCTTACCGCTGCGTTGAACAGAGTTGTCGGATGGGCAGAAGAGAGGGAGCTAATAGGAAGGCGTCACCGAGAGAGCAACTGCCGGAGGCCCGGCGCCTGCCTCGGCAGCTTATGAAAGAAAGGGCCAGGTGAGCCAAGCCGGAGCCTCAGCCAAAGTCAGGTCGCAGGATCATGATGCCGCCGACACGGGAAGAAGGGCTTGCGGAGCATTGATACGTGCGCCGATAAGGGATGACAACGGGCGTTCTGGACGCTCAGCGCACGTGAGGCAGCGGCCGAACTACTGCCAATGAACCAATGCGTGCCGACATCGAAAGGACCCCACTACAAGGCTCTGATGACGAAACACGAACCACGCGCTGGATGCGCAACTCAGCCAATGTAGCTGGGGCGAACACGCTTGCACTCAGTTTTGAACAGCGACACGGTGCACGAGAACAGGTATTCACTTCGGAAAGCACAAATCGCCCTCCAACAGCCAGAGTGGTCACACACACCGTAATTGTCGGCCCCGTACATACGACAAAAACATAAAATAAAGACAGAAGCAGTCCCCTGATCGTGGTGCGTCGGTGTGTCACTGGTATCCTACTCGCCTGCCAGGCTTGGGGCCCGGGTATGGTTCCAAGCAGACACGAAATGGCTGGGATAGTTTCAACGGAGTAAGGTAACATCCCGGGCTGTGCTGAATAATTTAATTAACGTATTCACTCGCTTCGGCTGCCTGGAGCACCTCAGCACGGACAATGCCTCCTATTGCCCTTCCCGACTCTTCCGTGAAGCCTGCTCATCCCTGATGATCAAGCATCGTCCCACGTCACCTACCATCCTTAGTGTAACCTTAGAGAACACTTCAATAGGAGTGTGAAAGCAATGCTTCGGGCTTTTGCTATGAGCCAAAAAGACCTGGCTGAACAGCTGAACGAGTCCTCATTCGCTATTTCAACAGCCCAGAGCTGTTCAACAAGATTCTCTCACTCATCCCTCACTTCTGTGATACACCTGGTGAAGCCCCGATCATTCTTACGCAACGCGAAGACTCGTACGGGAGTGCGCATTTGGATCATTCGTCGTACACGTCGCAACTCGGCGCCCGGCTCAATCTGGCATTCGATAAGGTGTGGACGAGCCTCGGCATATCACGTATCAAACAAAAGGCTCAGTATGACAAGAGTCATCGTAACGTTTGCGACCAGATGGGGTGACGTCGTGTTCAAACGCAACTATGCCGTTAGCGACGCCAGCAAGCGGTTTTACACTGCGTTGGCTCCTAAGAGGCTTGGTGCAGTGTCTTGCTGAGCACCAAAGTTTATTGTCTGGACGATAAGGCGCATGCGAGCCAAACAAGAAAAAATTACACCATCTTCCCAAGTGGCAACCCTGAGGGGATGCAAAGCCGTGGAGTAGTAGCGTGTCAATTGGTTGTTAGAGTAAAGACACCTGTAGTAGCGTATTAAACGTCTTCTTTATTTATCGAGTTGTGGGGAACGTTTTGCGGCTTCTCGTTCTCGAAGCGAGGAATACGCTGTTCGACGCCGGCGTTTCGAAGCGTTGTCACGTGGCCGAACGCGATCTGGATCAGCTACTCGCCGCTGGCGTTTCAAAGCGGCTTTTTGTTCTCGAAGCGAGGAATTCGCTGCTCGACGCTGCCGTTTACGTTCGGCGTCGCGAGGTCTCTTCTGTGCAGCTTTGTCTTCGGAGGTGCTCGCGGTTCTGACAGAGTGCTGGCTGGCGCTAGTTGAAGGTGTTCCAGCCAGTTCGCTGACGGAATCGTTGGCGTCCATTTCCAGTCATCGGACGGCGCAGTACCGAAGAAGCAACTGAGCGGAGCGCGGACCGGGTTTATTTACAGAGCAGAGGGAGTGCAGACGAGGAGCAGTGCGCATGCGGGTGATTGGACAGCTGGCGTGGAGAGGGGAGAGAAGGAGCAGCGCGCGTAGCACACAGGAGGTGTGGAGAAAAGGAGCAGCGCGCGCTAGGGCACAGGTGGTGTGGAGAGGAGGAGGGGAGAGAGTGGTGTTATCACAGGTGGTGTAAAGAGGAGGAGAGGTGCCGACGCCAGAAGGCGGACGACGGAGGGTTGACAAAGAGATGATTTGCATCTAAAAAAACGGCCCATCTCCCCGCGAGGGGGACTCGAGTAAATGCGTCGCATAGGGGGTGGGTGCATAGCGTTAACGTTTAGTGTTTGGGGACCCCGCACGGGGCACCTTGAGCAATCTTCGTGACGGTACTGGCGATACCGCGGACCCCGAGCCCCCAAACATAAGCTGGATCCAACCGTGGCGATGTGTTTATAGGTGGAGGGTTAGAAACCACGAACGGTGGCCGTCGGAGCCCAGTTCAAGCTCCGGCGGATGGGCTCCCTGTCTGTTTATCAGGCAGGGAGCTCCGAGACCTCCTCAGCTATCAGGGTAAGGTTGTGGAAGAAAGTACCCCCGTCCCCTGCCTCTTTACATACTGTATGGCATTTTCAAACCCCCCCCCCAAACGTGATCGGTCCCTGAAAAGGGGCCGCACCGAAGTATATTTTCCTTCATTGCCATCTTTGACATTTCCTGAACCAGATCATTACTCTCGATTTCTTGTCATGGAATCCCGCAATCCAACCCACCCACTTGCATCTCAGTCAGTCTTCTTGATCGCAAAATATCTTGAAGCCATAATAGGAAAATCATATAAGTGCAAAAAACAAAGGTCTGGTGAACTACTAATCGAGGTAAATGACAACCAGCAATCCACGAAGCTTCTAACTCAGACTAGACTGGCTCATCTAGACATCAGGGTCACACCCCATCGGAGCCTCAACAGCTCGCAAGGTGTGATATCCGAGACGGATCTCTTGAACGAAACGGATGCGGATCTCCTTGCCGGCTTGAAGGATCAGGGCGTCACTGCCGTGAGACGCATCACCATCCGCAGAGACGACAAGGAGATTCCCACCAAACACATTATCTTGACTTTCGACCGCGCAGTTCTTCCACAATACATAAATGCAGGTTTTATCCGTTGCTCCATCCGTCCGTACATCCCGAACCCGCGGCGCTGTTTTAAGTGCCAGCGGTTCGGGCATGGTACGAACTCTTGCCGTGGCCGAACGACGTGCGCAAAGTGCGCGGCGCACGATCATCCGAGCGAGAACTGCTCAGCCGAAACTCTCACTTGTGTAAACTGCGGGGTGCCGCATGCGGCATACTCCCGCAAGTGCGAAAAATTTCAACTAGAAAAAAAGATCATAAACATTAAGGTAACCGAGAACATCACCTTTCCAGAGGCGCGGAAGAGGTTCGCCTCTTTCCCCCTGGGGAGGTACGCCGACGCAGCTCGCCGGGGGGCGGAGCGGCGTCTCGTTTCCACAGGGACCCAGTTCAGCGAGTCTGACCTGGTCCCTCGCCCGCCCCCCCCCCCCCCTGGGTTGCCTCTGGCAGCCCAACCCGCCACCACGCCGCTTGCTGAGGCAGCAGCGGTTGTGGTGGCAACCTCTTCCGTCGGGACCGGTGCCGCTCCCGCCTCTGTCTCCCCGCCCTCCAGTGCGTTGGAGGGTACAGAGGTGATGGACACCACGGGCCCCGCACCGGTTCCCACCGCCACCGCACCGCCCGTGCCACCTCTGGCGCCCCGGACGACCTCGGCGGTGGCGGCTCAAACGAAGGGCTCCCGAGGGGGGGCCAAGTCCAGGGGGCCCGGTCCGTCGGGCACCCCTCGGACATCCGACGACGAGATGGATGTCGGGCCGTTCCTGCCTGCAACGCACCGCAAGGAACGCGTCCCGACGCCAAAGCCTCCCGACAAGCCAAAAAAGGCGAGAGTCACAGCCCCGAAAGACGACACATAAACAAACACACACACTCCAGTAGCTCTCACACTAAATAATGGGAAGAGAAAACATAATTCAATGGAACTGTAGAGGCCTTCTTAAAAATCTTGACGATGTATACGAAATACTGCATGCTAATCAGCCAAGTGTGATGTGTCTTCAGGAGACGCATTTGAATTCCAAGCACACAAATTTCTTAAATAGGTACATGGTCTTCAGAAAGGACAGGGATGGCTGCACACACTCTTCGGGCGGTGTAGCCATAATAGCCCGGAAATCCCTAGCATGCCACCCTGTTGCTCTCAACACCGTCCTTGAGGCTGTAGCAATACGCACAATAATTTTTAATAGGTTGATAACGGTATGCTCCATTTACATTCGTCCTGATTATGCACTTCTGAGCTCTGACTTCGAGACGCTGGTCGACCAGCTGCCCGAGCCATACATCATAACAGGCGACCTTAATGCACACAACTCTCTTTGGGGCTCCTCTAGAACGGATGCTGGAGGTCGCCTGATAGAGAAGTTTCTTACATCTTCAGGAGCATGCCTTTTCAACGAAAAACAGCCTACATACCATAGCTTAGGACACAATACATACTCGCATCTTGACTTGGCTATTGGTTCCGCAGTTCTCTTTCCATGTCTTGAGTGGGGTGTGGGCACGGACCCATATGGTAGTGACCACTTCCCCACTTCATTAGCGTATATAGGTATAGGCCCGAGCAGTCCATCTTCCCATAAAAGGTTTAATGAATCAAAAGCAAACTGGAGCACATTCACACAAACATCTCAACTACACCACACATCCACAAAACACCTACACGTGGAGGAAGCCGCCCAACTCGTCACGGCGCACATCCTCGACGCTGCCGAAAAGTCCATTCCCCAGGCCTCCAGTGGGTCCCACACCCCAAGGAGGCCCTGGTGGAACGAGGACTGCAGGCGGGCGCGAGAGGCCCAGAACAAGGCGTGGGGTGTCCTTCGCCGGTTCCCCACGTCACATAACCTCATTTCTTTTAAACGGGCAAAGGCTTTTGGGAAGCGAGTGCGTCGTGAGGCGAAAAGGGAGAGTTGGCGCACCTTCCTCACTTCCATCAACTCATACACTGACACGCGAAAAGTTTGGACACGAATACGAAAACTAAAAGGACAACAGACACACAGCCTGCCCCTGGTTAGTACAACAGGGGACACACTGGAAGACCAGGCTAACACACTTGCACAACACTTCGAACACGTGTCCAGTTCAGCACACTACACCAACACTTTCATTAAACACAAAGTATCATGTGAGAAGAAGTCCTTGCGAGACACTAATAAGTCGAACTCATCCTATAACACCCCCTTTTCACTTCATGAGCTGAAGGTCGCACTCGGTACTTGTAAACCTTCAGCTCCAGGTGCAGACAGGATTTCATACACAATGATACAACACTTACATGCAGACACACTTGAAACACTTCTTCACCTCTACAATAAAATATTTCTTTCGGGGCACTTCCCACGCTCTTGGAGGGAGGCCATAGTAGTGGCTTTCCTAAAGGAAGGGAAGGACCCTTCCTCTCCCGCCAGTTATCGCCCCATTGCACTGACAAGCTGCCTGTGTAAGCTCTTCGAGAAGATGATAAACAGGAGACTCGTGTACTTCTTAGAGTACAACGGTCTTCTCGAGAGCTGTCAGGCAGGCTTTAGGGCGGGGCGATCTACGAACGATCAACTCGTTGCGTTAGAGTCATATATTAAAGATGCTTACCTCCATAAGCAGTACTGTATGACAGTATTCTTTGATCTTGAAAGGGCGTATGACACTGCTTGGCGGTACGGCATCCTCAGCGATTTGAAGTCCTTTGGTATGTCGGGTAAAATGTGGAACACGCTTGCCAGTTACCTCTCTGAAAGAACGTTTCGCGTGCGAGTTGGAACTGCACTCTCTAGAGTTCATGTGCAGGAAAACGGTGTTCCGCAAGGTGGAGTTTTGAGTTGCACGTTGTTTATTGTAAAAATGAACTCTCTTCGGAAGGCTCTGCCACCAACCATTTCCTGCTCAATCTATGTAGACGACGTGCAATTATTCTTTAAGTCTTGTAACCTGTCTATCTGCGAGCGCCAAGTCCAGCTTGGTGTTAACAAGCTAGCTGGCTGGGCAGATAGCAACGGTTTTAAATTTAATCCAGTGAAGTGTACTTGTGTTTTGTTTTCGAAAAGGCGCGGCATTCGGCCGGATCCAGACATCAAACTCAATGGTGTCTCAATTCCAGTCAGAAATGAACACAAGTTTTTAGGTGTAGTCCTTGACGCAAAGCTCTCGTTCATTCCACACATAAAACTACTTAAACATAAATGCTTAAAGGCCATGAATATACTCAAGGTTCTCTCCCACTCTTCATATGGGGCTGACAAACAACTTCTTTTACGTGTTTTTACCAGCCTGATAGGTTCACGATTAGACTATGGAAGCGTTGTTTATGGGTCAGCAAGTAAGACATCCCTGAAAATGCTGGACCCAGTGCTTCATCTGGGGCTCCGGTTGGCATGTGGCGCCTTCCGGACTAGCCCGGTCGAAAGCCTCTATGTGGAGTGTAATAAGTGGAACCTACAACGTCAGCGAGCATACACAGATCTTCTTTTTGCTTTTAAAATTTCATCTATGCCACACAATCCTTTTAAATCGGCTTTTTATGATACGTCTCAGACTACACTACTCCTAAACCGACCATCGTTCTCTGCGCCCTTCTCTTACAGAGTTAGAGAGGACGCGTCAGGGCTTTCTTTCGCCTTTGTAGACACCATACAAAGTCCTCAAACAGATTTTATAGCACCATGGCATCTCCGCCCTGTATCATGCGACACATCCTTCACACATGTAGATAAAAACCGAGCTCCCACATGTGCAATTCTACAGCACTTCTTGTATTTGCAGCAGAAGTATCAATTTTCTGAATTTTATACGGACGCCTCTAAAACTGCCACCTCTGTGTCCTGCGCGGCGCATGGGCCCGGCCTTAATGTCACTAGAACTCTTAACAGTAATACCAGTATCTTTACGGCAGAGGCTTATGGTGTACTTCTTGTTGTTAATCATATCCTTCGAAGTCACATCCCACAATCCATTATATATACAGACTCCCTCAGTGTCGTGCGGGCGTTGTCGTCAACAAAGTCTTCAAAAAATCACGTTGTAAATCTAGTCAAGGGTATTATGTCGGTGTATGTACGCAAATTTGAACTGGTTCTTTGCTGGGTTCCTGGCCACAGTGGTATAGCCGGGAACGAAGCAGCGGACCGAATGGCTGCTGCTGCTACACTCTCGAATACAGTAGACATAACCACATTACCCTACACCGACGTGAAACCACACATCAGACAACAACTTCGCAAAGCATGGCAAACACACTGGAGTGAACAAACAGACAACAAGTTACACGTAATAAAACCACACTTGGGACCATACACCACCGACACACGTAATAGATACAGTGAAGTCGCCTTGGCTAGATTACGGATAGGGCACACTCATGCAACGCACTCGCACCTTCTCACGGGGTCTCCAAGACCTCTGTGCAGCAGGTGCGGAGAGGCCCTATCCGTGATCCACATCCTCATACAATGTAAGGCACTCGACATTACACGACGAAAACACTTCCCACAACTACACACACAACATATTCCACCACACCCGTCATACTTCTTAGGAGATGAAGCCATGTTCTCTGTTCAGCGAACCTTAAGGTTCCTATCTGAAGTTCATTTCTTACAACTCATCTCTTATCACCCATAGTTTTACCCCTGGTCCTATACACCAGCCACCGTATTTATTTTTTAACCACTCACGTTCTTCACCCTGGCCCTTTACACCAGACGTGCTCATAGTATTTAACTGGCTTTATCCGATTTCCCTCCTTATCTAATAACTTTGTATTTGGCGCTCTTTGCCCAAGTCGGCCTTGCGCCATTAAACTTAAACCATCATCATCATCATCATCATAGTGTTTGGGGAGTTGGTGGTAGTGAATGCGTTGTATCAGCAGCTTCTTGACGTAGTTTGAATGAGTCAAGGATATAAGGCACGTTCATAGCCTTTCATTCTGTGTCGGTTTTGTGGTGCAGTGGGAAGAGCACCATGTACCTCGCATTTCGCCCACAGGTAGTGAATGCGTTGTATCAGCAGCTTCTTGACGTAGTTTGAAAGAGTCAAGGATATAAGGCGCGTTCGTAGCCTTCCATTCAGTGTCGGCTTTGTGGCGCAGTGGGTAGAGCACCATGTACCTTGCGTTCCACCCGCAGGGTCGTGGGATCGAAACCAGGAGCGGGTAAGTATTATTTTTTATATAGTGTAGAGGGAGGGGTGCGGACCTGTTGTTGAGAGCGAGGAGGGTACCGTGATGCGGTAGAGGAGGAGTAGGGGAGAGGGCGCACCTGCAACGGCTGTTGCGGACGCCGAGGCACGCCCACAACACCGGGTGACATCGTGAGTTAAAGAAATGCTCTGCATTTAAAAGCCTCGCACACCACATCCTGCAGGTGCTCTAATCTCGACCAGGCACGCACCGACGAGCATGTGGAAATAAACGTCGCGCTCTCGTGGAAACTTGCCAGCTCCTTCGCACGAACCACGCTATCATAACATTTGGGAACTACCTAGTTGAGAGGTCACTCTCACCGCTCTTGTATGAGTGAAAAGATCCCGAACAAGGAAAACCAGGGGCCGCGTTCGCATTTACCCATTGAAAGCCTAACATTCCAGGAAAGCATAGTTGAAGCCGTGTTCGGACGACCTTGAGCCAGCACAGCCGAACGCACCCGCTGCGTCGGATCGCTTTAAGCCCCCACATCGGTGCGCCCTCCGAAGACGCCCACAGCTTGGAAGTCGTCCGGCTTAATACCGTTCTTTTCCAGGATGAGGGGCCTGTACGCACACATCAGCCTTGTTACAGCGATCTTTTATCCGTGGCATTCCCGGATGAGCCAGTGCTCATGCCTCCAGCCACTTTGCATGTGCGAAAAGTGCACGTTTCTTTCCCTGTATTTTGTTGCGTTTTCCTCTTGTGTGCCTGTTTTTTTTAATTCTTAGTGTTTGTCTCAGAGGAGGAGGAGAAGGAGGAATAACGTTTATTTTTAAGGGAAACGGGAGGGGGAAAGGAGAGTGGGTGGTGGCCTCAGTCCAGGCCGCCTTCAGGCCCCCCAGCAGCCCTCGCCCGGGAGATCAGGTACTCCTGATCCTCGAGCTGGAAGCTGGTCAGCCTGTGCTCCCACTGCTCCAATGCAGGTGATGGAATTGGGTTGGGATGTTTGGCGCACTCCCATACGAGGTGATAGGTGGTGTTTGGTGTATTGCATGTTGTGCAGTTGTAGGGAAAAGCAGTTGGTGAAATATGATGCAAATTTCCCATGTTGTAGTAAGTCTGTGTTTGGATTCTGCGCCAGATTCGAGAGTCTTGTGTATTGAGTGATGGGTGAGGAGGAGGGTAAAGGAGGCGCTCCCGGCGATAATGATATAAGATGTCCGTGTATGTTTTTGGGACTGATTGGCTGGGCGAGGCGATTGGAGGTGTGTCGTCGGCCTCCCTTGGGAATGCCCGGTGTAAAATGTCGCGGGCAGCGGCGTGAGCCGCCTCATTCCCCGGGAGGGAGGCATGACCAGGCGTCCAAACAATGTGAATGGTTGGGAGAGTTTTGGCGTGTTTTAGTAGTGTGAGCGCATGCAGAGATATTCGTCCTGATAGGCAATGCCGGCACGCCTGTTGAGAGTCAGTAATGACTGTAATAATTTGCTTTTTGCTGGAGGTGCCCGCTAGGGCGATGGCTGTCTCTTCTGCGACATCGGTGTCAGTTGTTCGGACTGTTGCAGCTGAGATTGATGTCCCTTCGGAACCTACGACCACTGCAACGTGGGCCTGGCGGTGGGGATTTCTTGCGACGTCTGTATAATATACATCTGGGCTGTCGGTGAATTTATTGATTAAGTATCTTATTCTGGCCTGTCTTCTCCCTTTGTTGTATTCCGGGTGCATGTGTCTTGGAATGGGGGCTACTTTGATGTTGGTTCGTATGTTTAATGGGATCCGGGTAGGCGCGTTAGATGGTGCAGGGATGGGGTAGCCCAGTTTGTCCAGAACCACCCGGCCCGTTGGAGTTAGAGGTAGTCGATTTAGTTGGCTTGCTCGATGCGCTTCCAGAATTTCGCTCAAGGTGTTATGGAGTCCAAGCTTGAGTAGGTTGTCTGTAGGTGTAAAGGCTGGAAGTCCCAGGGCCAGCTTATACGATTTCCGAATTAGGGCATCTATTTTAGAGTGTTCCTTGGGGCGCAGTTGAACGTATGGGGTGCCGTAGGCGATGCGGCTGGTCAAAAGTGCCTGGACGATGCAGCAGGTGTCCTGTTCTTTAAGACCGCTCTGCTGGGTGCAGATCCGTCGGATTAAGTGCATCAACTGCATGACCGTGTTGTTAAGTTGTGGTAGTAAGTCAGTACCGGAGCCGTCTGCATGAAATGGCACTCCCAAAATGCGAAGTGATGTGACTTGAGGTACCGGGCTGGACGCGATGCTGACGGTTGGGTCGGGCGTTGGGTTGGGTGGTCTACCTCGTGTGCGTGCCCGAAGAACCAGTAAAGCTGACTTGGTAGGGGTGCACGCAAGGCCCCGTCTTTCCAAGTACTCCGTCAAGCAGTCTATGGCCTGTTAAAGCCTGTCCTGCTGTTCTCCAGCTGATCCCGTGTTCGTCCAGATTGTAAGATCATCGGCGTAAAAGGCGTGATGTAGTTCGGGGATCTCTGAAAGCTGGGAAGGCAGTTGAAGCAGGGCAATAATAAATAGTAAGGGAGAAATAACGGAGCCTTGAGGCGTGCCTTTCGACGGTGTTGAGAATGTGCCCGTTTGTATTGGACCCAGTCGAATTTTAGCGGTACGACCTGGCAGGAACGCTCGTACAAAGTTGTACGTCGCTTCTCCGCAGTTGGTGTCTCGGAGTCCTTGGAGGATCGCTTCGTGGGTGACGTTGTCGAAGGCGCCTTGAACGTCTAAAGCCAGGATGGTACTGGGGGTGGTTTTGCTGAGGTTGTCTATAATTTGTTCTTTCAGCTGCAGCAATACATCCTGGGTAGACAGATGGGCGCGGAATCCGAACATTGTGTGAGGGTAGAGGTTATTATCGTCAAGATGTTCTGTCAGTCTACGGTTCACCAGGTGTTCGAAGAGCTTTCCAAGGCATGATGTAAGCGAGATTGGCCGAAGGTTTTCAATGCTGATTCGTTTGTGAGGTTTCGGAATTGGCGTTATGTCGGCGTGCCTCCACTGTGGTGGTAGGGTGCCGGCTAGCCAATGTTTGTTGAAAAGTGCCAGGATGGACTCCTGCGTGTCTTCGTTCAGGTTTCGTAGAAGTTTATTGGTAATTCTGTCCTTGCCTGGCGTGGTGTTACGGGTCAGACGCTCAAGTGCCCCCTGTAGCTCTTGCATTGTAAAAGGGGCATCCATGCATGCGTTTGGCTCGCCTTGGTACGGAGGGTGATTTTGTTGCCGCTGTTCTGTGCCGAATAGTTTGTTTTGTATAGTTCGCAATAATTGGTCCGATGGGTTTGGGTGGTTATGCACCAGGCGTTGGATCTGCTGTTGCGTCGTGGTCTTGGATGGTTTTGAGCCCAGTAGATGTCGTAGTATTTTCCACGTTCTTTTAGTGCTCAACGTGCCACTTAATTCACTACAAATTGTTCTCCAATTTTGCTTTTGCAGTGTTAAGGCATACTCTGCTGCCTCTTTGGTAATTCGAGCTATTTTAAGTTTTAGTTTTCGGTTGGTTTTTCTGGTTTTCCAGCGTTTGATTAGTCCTCTGCGTGCATCCCATAGATGGTCGAGGTGAGTGTCAATAACCGGTGTTTGAGTAGTCAAAGTCACAGTTTTGGTGTGGCTTTGTATCACTTCCTCTATCTTTGCTGTCCAAATTTCAAGATTTTCTTCTACAGGTGGTAAATCAGTCGAATCTTGCCGAACCGCGGGCCAGTCTCTGAGCTTGGCTTGTCCTAGGCCGCGGCGTAGGGTGCCGTGAGCCAGTGTCAGGGTGACGATATAGTGGTCGCTCCCAAGATTGTCCGGTAGCCGTTGCCAATCAAATTGGGTGACATGTAGTACAAATGTAAGATCTGGAATGGTGTCCCTTGACACACTTGTTCCCAGTCTCATAGGATAGGTAAGGTCGTTGCAAAGCACAAGCTGGAAATTTTGTGTTGGTTGCAGCAACGCCGTTCCCTTCTTAGTTGCCTGTGGGTAGCCCCAGGAGTGGTGAGGTGCGTTGAAATCCCCAAGGAACACTAAGGGGTTTGGGCCTGCCTTCTTGATTGCCTCCGCCAGAAGTGGGTTGATCTCCGTAAGGGGTTGGTTCGGTGGGCTGTATATGTTAAGGATGAATAGACTCCGCTGGCCAGGCTTCACCGGAATGATTTCTATGAAGGTATGAGCGATGGGTGAGGCGATTAAATGCTTTTGGGCCGTCAAATCTTTATTAACTAACACCGCCGTTCTGTGACTGCGATCACTCGAGTACGTTTCATACCCACGCAAGGTAGGTTGTGGCGTATCCGTTTCCTGAAGAACGAGAATTTCTGGAGGCGATGCCTGGATGTAGTTTTCTAATTGGGCTTTTTTACTTCGGAATGACCGGCAGTTCCATTGGTAGATTTTTATTTCATTTAATTTCCCCGCCATTCATCAGGAGTAAATTATGATGACGGTGGAGAGTCGCTAGCGTACTGCATCATCGGAGACTGCTGGGAGCCATCTTGGCGTGGCTTTTTGTGGGCTTTTTCAATGGTGGTCTCCAACTGGGTAATCTAAGATTCTAGCGACGGGAGTAATATTTCTTGAGGTGACCGGTTTTTTAATGCTGACAGCCGCGACGCGATTTGGTTGATGAGACCGAGCATATTTTCAGTAGTTTCAGAGATTAGCTTGTTGAGGACCTGGGTGGACTCTGTTATGAGGCTCACAACTTTTGGCCGCACCTTTTCTTCCATGAATGTCTGGGCTGGCTCTGGGACGGGTGGTGGGCTAGGTTGGCGCTGTATGGAGGTTTCCAACGCCTCTATCCTCTTTTGAAAGTCTGCGTTTTGTTGTTTAATCTCCTTGAGTAGTTGTGTGAGTTCGGATGCCGGTTGTGTGTGTGGTGGTTGTGTGTCGGGCGTTATGACTGGGAGAGGGGGAAACTCTGGAGCAGCGGGAGCATTAGAAACTATAGCTGACCAGCTTACCAGCTTACCAGCAAGCCAAGCCGTATACGGCAGCGGCGGCCGTCGCCACGCGTGTGCAGACATTCCGAGAAGATTAAGTAGCTCCTCGAAACTGGGCATAATTCTGCGTTTTACACGGTACAACAATCAGCCCTTGTATGGCACTCCTAACTCTGGGGTAGAGATGGGGTAGCTGCCCACCGTACTCGTCAAGGCGTACAGCTTTACCGGGTAGGGCAGGTAATCAGCAGCTGCTGGTCCGGTGGCGTGAGCCACCGAAGCGCTGCGGGTGATGGCCCCGGATACGCCTGGAGTCGACCACCAGACTGACCGAGAAACCAATAACTGGGATCACCTGCTGAAGACTGGAACGCGAAGGCAGAGGGTACACGAAGATTCGACTCCCGGCACGAAGCCGACCTCACGCTAGTGAGAAAATGGCGACCACTCAAGCGGAAGCGAGGGAGCTGCGTCTACGGTACCTTCACGGAGTCAGGGCTCAGCCGTCTCTTCAATGTCTGCACAGCGCACGAGCACGCCACGAGCGAGCCTTGGGGCGGAGTAACTACGTCATGCCTCACGCGTCCCATATACCGGCGCGCATCGTCGACCCGTACTTCCTTACTGGACAGAGAACCCTACCCTATCCTCGCGTCTTTTGGATAAGGGATCACTGCTACGGCCACCGTGATGGGAGCATTCCCTTTCATATCACCACAACATTGAAGATTTTTCACATATTTGTGAGTTGCATCTGTGAGGTAGTAAAATTACATTGTGCAGCTCTTAAAATGCGTGCATTAGACTGCATGAGGCAGCAGTATTTTTAAATAAATAGATATGTGAATGTATTACGGTAATTAGAACATTTGGCACGGTAGTTGCGAGAGTAACCATAATCTTTACCTCTAAAATCAAATATGTCGGTGAGGAACGAAATAAAAACGAGGAATCTTCACCCTTAGGTGCGTGTAAATGAAATAAAGCAAACTAAACAACACAGAAAACTAAAATGACGCAAAGGATAATGGTTTCTTTCCCGTATTTTAGGATGAATTCCTGGTCACCGTATTTGCACTACGCATGTTAGATACATCGTTCCCTTTTTTCCATAATCACATATTCACTCTCTGTCTGCTCTACGCACTGTACGTACACATTCTCTTCTCCAGCGAACGATAAGGTCTCTAATGGCGGCTTATTTCACTACAATTACCCTCTTTGGATTCCTAGGCACGCTGGGATATCTCTAAATGAGACTGCTGATCTCCAGTACGCATAGCCATCTATGGGTGCGTCATAGGTTTAATTCCGCCTCAATGCTTATTTACACTGACCAGACACACTCAAAAGCGAAAGCTTCATGAAAAACAGTAATTTGTTTGATATTCAGTCGCAAGTTTCCACCGCCTAAATTTTCAATAAAGACTGAATGGTTCCCTTTATACAACCTTGAAGTTGCTTCAACCGCTTTTTCCTGATGTGTACCGCCATTATGGTCATTTGGATACATCTCAGCGGATGCAATGCCGTTCGTGAGGCTACTGAAGTCAAAATAACACCGTCTACCGGTACCAGTTGGTCTTCCGGTGTTTTATTTGAATCAGATACCAAGTTTTAAAGCGAAGCTTGCGATGTCTCACTTCTGGTGGTGTTAGGAGAAACGCCTTACAGGAAAGCCAACCTTAATTCCGGGAAACCAATTTTACACAATTGGGTAGCGTAAACGCCCCCCCCCCCTCCCACCGCGTAAACATTTGGAAGTCTTCACAGGCTTAAGGGGTCCTATTGGTCTAGTTGATTGCAATCTAACGCCATACAGTTCAGTGATGGGGATAATTATGAAACCGTTCTCAAACAGGGCCACAAATGGCGTGTTGATTGCGTCACACGCTTAATTAATGGACATCCAAATGAACTACAACGCTGAGGTAGCCAAATAAGCTTATTAAGACAACCCAACCCCAACATCATAAATGAAAAGTTGTAACATTACGTTTATTTATCCGAGAGTTGTTGCTCATTTACACTTTGGCTGATTAGATCGTGGAATTCGCCTTTGTATCAGAAACGTTTCGTGCTTGGACCATCTTTCTACCATGAAGGGGCGTCAGTTTTCTAGGTGCAGCTTCTCCGGCGTGGCATTGCTCATCTGTGCAGACCTTCCTTTATTTTGTGGGTTTCAAGAGGAGTTCAGCCGCTTTCAGGACTTTCATAAAAAAACCTAACTGATTTTCGTTATGATTGGGTTCATTTAGGTTGGGAACTTATGGATGTTTTCTGGATTTGGAAAATTCATAAGCTTGGAAATGGAAGAGACAAATATCGCTTTTATTTTTGGTGCGGCCGTTACTCTTCTAGACTGCAAAAAATCTTTAAACGCCGGTGGAGTTACAAATATTTTCAAATTATATCGATTTTTAGCAAGATGGAAAGGAGACCTTACGGATAATGATTCTATACATGCAACTCCGGTTAATATTTTTTTTAAATTTATACAACTTTTTTCAAGCTCCTTTTATTTTGAAACAACTGTGCAAGTCACATTAACTACATTTTTTCAGGAGACCTCTTCCTGAAATTCTGTAGGGAAATTGGACCTACCATTCAAATGTAAAAAAATTAATCTCTGAATGCTTATAAAGGTCAATTGGTGGACGCTTGTACCACATTTTTCTTTTTAGTTTAAAATTTGAAGAGAGTTTTGAGAACGTTTATCTGCTACAACTTTAGTGCGAAGTCGACCTATGAGCAAACTGTCGGATTTGTTTTGAGCCGGAGGAGTTCTGCGAAGTCACCAATTTTTTTACATAACGAGCGCTTTTGAATGAGCACTCTTTGTAAGTAATGTTCATTTTGCTTAATTTAGGCACATACTCATTAACATTATTAATACACAAATTTTGGTGCTTGTACACTACTTACCGTAATGGGATCGACAACAGATTTGCATCCCGTAATTGTTCTCGAGGCCATCAGCATAGCTGCGTAAATTTATTCAGCAAATAAACAATCAACGAAAGGCACAAAATCATTTTAAGTATCTTTCTTTTTTAGCTGTTTGGTTTACTGCATGTTGGTTTTATATCACCGACAATATTGGAGCACTACTGACTTGAGCGGAGGAGATATCCCCCACCACACCTCGATCTCACCAAGGAAGAAAGTGTAATCTTTCGTCGCCTCCAAACAAACACATAGGCACACGGAATAATCATGCACCGCATTTACCCCACGCAATTCCCTTATCTCTGCGCTTATTGTGACATACCCGACACCTTGCCGCACATGATCCTGGAGTGCCCTTGCGAAGACCGCCGCCCAGACCCACCTGCGGATAGCCAAACGTCCTCAACAATACAGACTTCTGCACCACAAAACAATGCAAGCGGCCATACCACCGGTGACCACGACATCGCTGAAAAGTGGGAGGCACTGCCGGTGTCCGAGGATCCGGAGAACCAGAAGAATCTGGTGAACCGGGCGAAGACGGCAGCCACCTCCAGAGGTTTCCTGGACTGAGGAGACCTACCACCTCGGACCGGCAAGGGCCAAGTCCTAGCTAGTCTTTTCAGGCAATAAACGTTTATTTCTCTCTCTCTCTCTTCTCTTTACAATTACGTTTAAACTGTTTCTCAAAAGTATTCGTGTTATCATTACCCTCCAAAAGTTATTTCAATGCGGAAAAAGTTCTTTCTTACAAATAAAGCCATGTTAGTATATGTAAATCTAGGCAATTCTTCATGGGTGGGTGCCCAATGCAGTAACAAAAAAAGTTTTGGCTTGTTTTATGCCATAGCGGCTTACTAGAACAGTTATAACAGAGCTGAAACCTCGCCCATCGGTTTGTTCGGGCCAGAGGAATAGGCTCTATGGTACACTTGACTGAGCAAGTTATAAAGAAAGCAAGTCCCGTTATGGGTGCGCTATTAGGACATTGCCGTTATATACCCTTCCTTTAATGTACCACGTACTGTAAAGAGGTAACAGTGTTGGGAGAAGTTTTCAACCGCAGACCTGTTGAGGAGCTTGCAATGTCCCGTATTTTCGTTAAGCAATGCGAAAATATCCCGCTGGGTGCATGAGGCTCTGTCATGCGCGTGCGACATCTGTACCGCAAAGCAAGCTTTCTCTTCGGTTCCGAGACTCCCCCAACCCCCCCTCCAACAAAGATGGCGGAACCACCTATCAGCATTCCTCTGCTACTGCTACTACTACTACTGTAACAGGCGCGTGCCTGTGACTAGTTGTAGAAGAAGGGACCGCGGGAGAAAGCTGTGACAGCTTTTTCCCGTGTTTTGTTTTTTGTATTTGTGCTTATATCATACGAATCAAGGTTCAATATTATTATACGACATCAATTGCAGAAAACTGTCGCCTCCTGTTACCCGTGCTCGCAGGCCCAGAAGTGCACCTGAGACAATACGACGTGAATAGGGGGAACGTGAAGCAGGACCACCACTTATATATTTTGTTACGTAGCCAAGTACTACACAGGTTTCTTCAGGGAACCAAAGTTTATTCGAGCTAATTACTAAAGCTTCGCTGAACCAGTCAACAACATGGTGTTTGCGAGCGAATTAGGCGAATCAATGGCCGCGGTGTTGGCCGTGCCAGCATTCATACTTTAGGGTTAACACTTCAAGAACTATTGAATTAACTCTAGAACTTTGGCCATCAACCATGAATCTTTCATTCTAATAAAGACGGGCGATACTTAAACTCTTTCCAGTTTGCCCAAGTCAATTTCAATTTTCCGCGTTCAACTGCCCCAAGTCGGGTGCCAAGATGCCAGCGCTGCCGTATGGAGGAGACGGGCGTGAATACACGCAGCCTACTACCACGATAATCAAACGACGTTGCTCTACTTGAGTATACAGCTCCTCATCATTGCGCACGTGAACCTTTTCTTTTGACAACGGCACTTTTGTTTTGCAATTTCGGGACGCTGCCAGCTATCTCCCGCAGAAGCGGGTGTTTCTCAAAACGTGACCCACCGCGTATGTGCGTTATCAAAACTGACACGCGCATGTCTGTTAGTTCTTATTTGCATATATAGGTGGGGTGGTGCGCTGCAAGACGAGCCACACGAACCCATAAGAAGCAGTCGGAGCTGTTTAGGAGCTCACAAATTACCCCGCTAGGCGTATGACGCTCTGTTAAGTGGTTGCGACATTTGTCCCGAGGAGGAAGCTTTCTTTCCGGTTCTGTGACCCGCCCAAAGATGGGACAACCACCTCCCAGCATTATTCTACGGCTACTACTACTACTGTCACAGGCGCACGCACGACAAGGGCTGCGTCGGTGGCAAGCAAACCTGACTACGTCATATAGGCTCGTAGGTTTGGGCTTGCACGGCACCACCACACCTATATATGTAGTAATAAACTAAAAGGCCTCAGCGGGTCAGTTGTGATCACGGCTGGAATAGGCGATTACATTTTATCTACCACTTTGCTTCTGCATAAAGACCGCAACCAGACCTATGTCATTGGCATCCGTGTGCATTTCTCTTTCGCCGTTTTCATCAAAATGAGGGAGCACAGGCATGCTTTACAGGCTTGTTGCAGATCTTTGTAAAGCCTCCTTTTGGGCGTCCTCAGAGCGGCAAGGTGTGCTATATATCACCAAGCGGGTGGGTGGCTCAGCAATGCGTGCGAAGTTTGCGACGAAACGCTGGTCGTACGTGCACAGTCCGAGCAATCTTCGCACGCCCTTGCAGTCTTTTTGCTCTTCCGTAGTTCGCTAAGGCTAAAGGTTCTCCGATTCTCCGGCGGTTCTCCGATAGATATGCAAAGTGCGACGGCAAATGATTCAAACGGGCTTGCCCATGCTTAGCCCGAGACAGATAATCGTAGATGCCACTCGGCCATTGACAGGACAGGGGGCGGGGAAAGTTTACAGAGAAACTTCGAAGGAAGAGTTGTTTCTTGGGGCAGCGATAGTGAGTGTGGCTGGCATCTCCGCAATGGTAGCAGAGCAGACGAGGATCGACCGTACACCAGACATCGCTCTTGAAATGGGTTTTGCACCGTTGGTGGACCGGTGGACGACAGGGCACGGTGGTATGGAGCCCTTTCGTGGTAGGGTAGAGGTTGGCCAGTGCAATGAACTGTAACCGCGTAGCCCATGTCTTGCAGGTTGCGGAATATCGTGGGGTTCTTCGGGCGGCCTAGCCAGTGCTCCGACGTAGGCCACCACGCTAGCTTCCGGTGTGTCAACCACGCGAGCTACCGCACCTACAGCCGCCCAGCGAGGTACGCCGATAACAGAACACAGTAGTAAGTAGTGCCGAAGCACAACCGTTTATTTTGGAAGTACCAAAGCAAGCGAGCAACAAGGCTCGACAGCGTTCACGAATAACGCCATGCTGGTCGGTATCGCGAACAGAAGTACGGCACTCGGACGCGCGACAAACAACAGTTCCCACCTGAGATATACGTCCGCCGTTATCGCCGCGTTGTTCCGCCGATCCTGCCCAGCCCGGACATCTGAACTCACTCAGTCTTCCGCGCGCGCAGCCTGGCGTAGCCAGCGCGCCTCTGCCGCACACAGACCGGTCTTGCAAGCTCTTGGAGGCGCCGACGAACCAGCCGAGCACCGGACTGGTTTCCGCGCGGCACGTCTCTCGCCGCTAGCACCGGGTGAGAATCGCGGGTCGCGGTTCTGCATGATTCCCAGGAGGTCGCACGGTGATTCTTAGGACGTGGAACTTTCAGTGCTTGATGTACTTCGTGACTAATGACGTCGGTGAGGGAAGCGACGTGAGGTTCCGGCGACGTCGGGAAAAGTTTCCGCAGTGCCTCCCTGACGACTACGGGGACGATTTCTCATACTGTATCGGAGCTGATAGTAGCGACACGACCATCTCCAAAACCAGAGTGTTGATTGGGCGTTCGTACTGCCTCGTTCAAATTTCAGCCGTTTCTCCATCGCGGCCCTCTCAGACGTGAACTCGGCTAGTCTTAATAAATGTTTTTCACCACCACCACCACCGTTTTAGCAAGCTATCGAGAAGGCAAGCGAAAAGCTAATGTTTACTCCACGCCTCAGGAACCGTACTTTTCTTTCCTCATAACTTCCGGGCCCGCACGTAACAATAGTCACTTCATTTATTAAACAAACAAATGCGCGCTTTCATTTGATGCTGCGAGCGTGTTTTCAGCAACAACTCGGCCCTTTTCGTGCGTTCAAGAGTCATGGGCGTTTTCAAAAACTCGGCGTTTATTATGCTCTAGTTCACATTGCTGCGCTCGTGGTTCTCGAGCCAAATTCGGACAGAGTCATTGTTAAAAAAAACACTTGCCTAAGTGTTTCTTCGTCGTCTAATTGGTAAAGTGTGCCGACGCGCTCGAGATATTCCAGCTATTTATCACGATCTTCTGAACTTTCTGAAGAACTACAGGAGAATTTATAGCCTTGGGCATGTTCCCCGTGTTGTTTATCATGGTGGCCACGGCGTTTTGTTTCTTCACTTTTTCCGGCAGCAATACACAGTCCGTGTGATGACCATGCTGTTGGGGACTGGTACGAGTTGCGCTTTCCTGTACACTGGCTGGGGATTTTGGGTTCATGTACCTCGAACCTCCAGCACATGTCACGTAGCCAATGACGACACGGGTTTCTTCAGGGAAGCAAAGTGTATTGCAGCTTACGTTTGGTCCAATAAACTTTCAACAACGCACCAACAACGTTACGTGGGTAGGGAACCGTCGGCAATTCGAACACCATGCTGTTTGCCTTGCGAACATTTATTCTTAAGGTTTAAAGAGGCCCTAATAGGTCGGAATTTCAAGTATGCTATCGCTAGATTAGTGGTCTTTTTTTCGTATTTACATGTAAAGTTTGGCAACCCACCCACCGCGGTAGCTCAGTGGTTAAGGCGTTGTGCTACTGAGCCCTAGGTCGCGGGTTCTATTCCTGGCCGTTGCGGCCGCTTTTCTGGTGGAGGCGAAAAGCAAAACTGTCCATGTGTACAAAATTTCGGCGCACGTTAAAGATCCCCAGATGGTCAAAATTTAATCCTGAGACCTCCACTACGGTGCGCCTCCTCACCGGCGTTGGGTCGGCGAGTTAAACCCTATAATCAATCAATGAGTTTGGCAACCATTCAACAAGGCTTTGACGTAGATTTTTGCCTCTGACATAGCCTGTATGACGCATCTGGCGTTAAATGTTACGGCACCGATATTGGCGGATTGCGTCAAATGCTTCATCCAATCAGCGGTACCGGCTCTGGATGAAGACGCAGGTGGTTTCGGCGCCTGAAGCGGTGTTTAGGAGAGCGAAACTTCGGCACGCCGTATCTTTATGGGGACGAATGTGTGTAGTCGCGATCCGGCACACGAGCTCTACGGAATTTGCTGGTATAGCGCGGCCTTTAAAAGATTTAAATAACGCTGGCAGAAACAGGGCGTCTTCTCCAGGCAGAAATGCTACGCACGCGACCGTGAAAACCATCCGCCTTCACGGTGAGCATAAATCGCGCGCAAATTGGAACACACCGCACCAGCAAAAACTCGGTGCTGCCTCCCAGATCCAGGCTAATGCTGAAAATCAGTTTACAAATGTATGAAAGAGGATGATAGTGCGGTGAAACGTCGCTCTGGGGATTGTCGTCGCCGAGGACTCATAAAGTGCTGACCGAGTTACTGCGGCGATGCAGTATTTTTTGCGCTATGCGGCCTCGGAGAGTCCTGTTCGCCGCGACAGCGCCGCGTGCAACAAAGGCAAGCGGGCCACTTGTGTAGGAGGAAATATTCTACTATTGCCGTGAGCAAACATGATGTTTTTGAGCCCTCATATCTGGTACTCAAACGATGATTTCCCCTATGCTAGAAATGATGCGTCATCGCTAGCACTGCTTACTCGAATATCAGTGCCACAGAGCCAGTTGTAGGCTCAGCCTGTGCACCGGTTGTCAAAAACAAAAATCCTGACGAACCGCTAAGGGAGCCATTAGCAGCGTGTATATCCTATCGCACAGGACATGCGACGTGTGTTGAGCTTGTTTTGCTCCAGCTTATCAGTTTGTAGCATCCAAAAGGCTTTGCGTCTTGAGGAATGGCTGAATGCCTAAGGCCTTAATTCCTTTGCCATCCTAATTAGAATTCCTTAACCATTACAGAACTAATAATCATACTAAGAACGCTGGCTAGCAAAGAGGCACATTCCATTCTGGCGACGAAAGGTGATACAATGTTTTCAATTGCGATAGCCAGTGCGTAATACAATAGAAAAGCAAAAACACCCGCTAACACTGCTAACACTGCTGGGTGCAGCCAACGGCTACCAACAAAAAACAAAATAAACAAAGCAGAAAAAAAAGAAGGCATACTTTATGGCGATATGCGCAGATACACTACGAGATCTTCGGAATGAGCTGGAATTTATTTTTCTACCTTGTGGTGAAATGAATGTGAAAAAACCCAAACAGTTGCGGTTACAGCAGAGATAATATAATCAGACTTCACAAGCCTAGAACTGGTATCATGTTTTTAAACCCCATATGACACTTTTTTCAGGTTACCTTTATTTCCACCCATACGCTTTGAGAAGATTTCTATCCTTCAAATTGTCACGTAGTCAAAGACGACGCGGTTGTCTTCAAGGAAAATAAGTTTATTGGAGCGAAGTTTTGCTTCTCTAACAAATCAAAAGAATACAGGGGCGCCGAAGCAGCGGTCAACAGAGTGACTTGCGCAGGCGAGGGTCGTCGAATCGAATGCCGCGGCCTCTGCTCTGCAGGCTTTTATCTTTCGGCGCAAGTGTTTCTGGAACCATTGATTTACATCCAATTACATTGTAGATCACAGAAGATTATTCTGGGCTAGCGACGTTAGGGCGAAACAGTCTGCTTATCTGAATGTGATAGCCCGTGCGGCATAAAAATAAAGAATGGAAGACGCCCTTTGCTTGGAACGCAGATAACAAAGTCGGGCTTGACCCGGCAGTAAAACCAAACAATAAATAAGCAAACCCATACATGGTTCCCGGCAATATTTGCCTGCTCTCGACGAGATAGCGAAGGGTCTTTTTGTGCTTTAGTGGTGTTATGCTCGAGGTGTTCGTGCAAAGGTTTAACGTTTTTTTTTATTTCTTCATAAGCTCTTATACTATAACCTATAACACCAGCAAGCTAGCAAATGTGGAGAGTTCGCTGTCAAACATCTGCATCACAATTTGGCAGATATCCACGTAAGCACAACTGTCAATTTTTTCTCTGAAACAGGGGCCTTTAACGCTGGCTGTCTGGACCTGGCCTTTCAAAGTCATGATTTCTCTTCCGCATATTAATCACTCCGTTTGAATTGCGTCTGTAACAACAAAATATCGGCCGAGTAGACTGTGTTATCACTTTTACGAGTCAATTTAGTGTTTCGAAAAAAACGGTGAGTAAAAAGAGCAAAATCAAAATGAATCTACAGGATACGGCATGACGCATTCAGGCAAATTTTGCGAAAGTGATTTGCAAGTGCCGTCGGCCTCCTTGTAACGGGGCTACTGCCTGATTTTGAGGTCATGAGTAAATCACGTGGAAAAGCTTAGAAGTACATATTTTAATGACATTTAAAATAGGTGGAAGCTCTGCTGCGGGAAGACGTTCCGGGGGCATATTGTGATGGCACGCCGGAGGAATTTGAAATACTCGAAAAACCATTTACAAAGGGCGCAACCTATGCTGCTGTTTCAAGCATAAAACAAAGTTTCAGGCATTTGCTTGTGCACATTTAGGTAATGTTCGGTTTGGGTGCCTCATCGCACGTACTTATTGTAACCACCACGCAGCAAATGTCGTATCTGTTCATGTTGCTGAAGCCGATTACTCCTAAGCCGCACGCAAACAATATCCAGGCTCACAAATGAGTGCAGATAGCGTAGATGTGCGCCTGTATTTAATTGTTTTGTCTATTAATATGAAAAGTATCATAACTTACAAAATGAGACACTCCAAAGAAAGCATGCAAAAAGCAAATGGTTTTAAATGTATAAAAAGTTTTGTAGGCACACTAGCTGCGAACGCCGGCATAAACATCTGTAAATATACTTTGCAACCGAACTATTCCAAGAAATGTAAAAAGGCGTGTTTTTGACAATAAAATTGCTATTGTAATGGCCCAACTACTCAAGTGAGTTCTGCGAAAAGTAATTGTTTAAACTCATAGCTAACGCGAACATAATAAGAGGCCTGATTTAGATACACCTATACAAGTTCAGCAAGCACACACCCACACGTTTATACGCAGACGTGAGCGCACACAGGAACGCGTATGCAGGTTCGTGCAATTAGGTGGGTAGATACACAACCATCAATCTCGGCTTGCCCCCATTACGGACGGAATGTCGTGATATCTATATTTTGCCAACTAATTTCGTTCATTCCTTTACCGTTTAGTATTTCTATTGCGTCTCACTTCATGTTTAAACAATTACGTTTCCGACTAAATTCAGTGTGTTGTATTCTTCATAATGAACGAAAAAGAAAGAAAAAAACGACACTTAACGTTCACCGAAGTTGGGTACTTCGTGCCTGTACTTCAGGAAGCTCCATGACCTTTTCCGTTTGGAATAATAAAATGTTTGTGGTCTCCAACATTCGGGAGTTATTTTACACAGGCTATCCGGGAATTTTGTGTCAGACAGAATGAGATTGCCAGACAGAAATGGCTCTATCCGAAAGCGGTAGTGTGGGTACGTTTGTGGCGTGAATGTCCAACGAGATGAAAGATCCACCGAGTCGGAAGGCCCAATACGTCACCTGAACGGCGAGACGAACGGCCCACCGAGACGGAAGGTCCAATCGTGCCTAAATGCCCAACTAGACGAAAAATCTACCGAGTCGGAAGGTGCAATCGAGCCTGAATGTCCAACAAGACAAAAGATCAACCAAGTCGGATGGTCCAATCGAGCCTGAATGTCCATCGAGATGAAAGATCCATAGGGACGATAGGTCCAACAATAAGATACGTTTAGTGCACTCATTCCGATAAAGCGGATAGCGATGTGTTTGAATTAGTGCTGCAAAATTTTCCCGCATCAAAAATAGCTGACCTTTTTGAGAATTGTGTTATTCTTACGCATGTAGGACTCAGTTTTGCGTCCATGTAACCTGTCGCAAGGTAGCTTATCTATTGATTGATTGATTGATTTATTGATTATTAATTGATTGATTGATTCATTAATAATTGATTGATTGATTGATTGATTGATTGATTGATTGATTGATTGATTGATTGATTGATTGATTGATTGATTGATTGATTGATTGATTGATTGATTGATTGATTGATTGATTGATTGCGGTGTTTAATGCACCGACACTACACAGACGACGAGGCACGCCGTAGTGGAGGGCTCCTGAATAATTTGGACCAACTGGAGATCTTTAACGTGTGCCCAAATCTCGAAGACACGGCGGTTTTCGCTTGTCGCCTCCATCTGAAAAGCGGTCGCTGCGGCCGCGAACCAAACCCGTGACCTAGGGCTCAGCAGCACAAACATGCGCTTATTGTCGCGTGATGTTCTGGTCAATTTCCGCAATATCGTATGTCAAAAAGCAAACAATACAGTTTTGTTTTGATACTTCTATTCTTCGGGCTAAAATCCGTTATGTTCCTCACACGCAGTGTGGTGGCATCCCTAAGTACACATAAATTTTGTCTTCAGAAAAACATAGTTCGATAATTATCGGTAGGCTAGAAAAACAAACTATTTAAACTTGCTATTTTTTTTTTAATCAACGCATGATCTATCCTATTGGGTTGGCCGGCGCACTAAAAAACTTGGTTCAAGCTCAGCTTGACGGCAGTAAATGTGCAGACAAAAGCAGCTCGAGAGAAAGCGAAATGCACAAATTGAATCGGTTCAGCATTGACAACCAGCCCTGTCACTCTTTCGCTCCGTTGTTTCAAATAATTCCGTTCATTATTGTACAATTGTAGCGTTTTACATGGGCGGAAAGCGAAAATTGATCCGAAGATGACAAACATTTTCAAAGTATTGGAATTCAGTTGAAACTGGAAATGTCTGAGCAAAAGATACTGTGAGGCTTTGCGGACAGCCGGGGGAGGAGGGGCTGGGCAACGGACCAATTTATGACGCCTAAATGATTTGAACGTGCGCAACACTCATGCTACATTAATGTTTTTGCTTATGCTGCTTTATCATTTTGCTGCCTCGTTTTTACTTGATAAAAAGTGCAACGGTCGTTGCTAGGAAACAAGCTAAAGATTCGTGTTCACAAGCTCAATACCTTATTTTTGCATGGAGCAGCCGTATTATAGAGAAAAAATGGTTTAAAATGAGATTGTTATATTAACGCATTTCTAATGTCAATGTTTGCAAAGGCAGCAATACCGTTAGACTATTCTGTGCTGCACGCGGAATCGTCACAACGATATGTGACTTTCTCTATTTTTCCCATCATTGAGCTGCTTTGTGAAACAAAGAGCCCACGGAGAGTACTGCGAACATTGCACATGCCAGAAAAAAAAGAATTTTAAGAATTTTACACACCATAGTTAATAGGTTGCTAAGTAGCAACCAACCGGTCTTTTTTTTTAATGTGTTCACCTGTGTTTGTATTTTCAATGCATGGACGAGAACGAATAAAATTACTCTTTTTCGTTTATACTTTCACTAATACCGCATTTACCTTTTAAAGCCCGAACGAAGAAAAAAATACAATGCGAGGTCGGAGGCGGCCCAACCAACTGCAGCAGTATCACCAAATGACGCAAATTTATCTTGCGCTGTAATACAGAACGACAAAGATTTTAGAGTTCATGCATTCGCACCTGCGTTTGTGCAAAGGATGCTTTTAGGAATTACTTTAGTGCAATTCGCGACAAGTATGTGTGAGAATACAGCTATTCTGGCTCATTTTCGGAGAGTTCGAAGTATTTTCGGTTTTGGTTTCGCCGTGCAACACGCCCATAGTTTCCAACGATATCTGTGATCGTTCATTAGCCATACTTCAGGAATCACTATGAGCCCATGGCCGCAGGTTTTTGACTTCACAGGCGGACAGCATAAACCGGATGAAATAAAGAAATTCGGGGGTAAACTGTGGACTCAAGCGGCGCCGGGTAGGAGGGGTTGGAGGTCAATGGGAGAAGCCTTCGCACTGCAATAGACCTGAGTAGGTTTATGATGATGATGATGATGACCGTTTGTAGCGAGCAAGTATTGTTTAATACAACTGACGTTCAGCGCTTCGCCGTAAGCTTCAAATGCGTGTGCGACGCGCACGCCTGTAGAAAATCTAAATGAAATTAAAACTAATATGCGTAATAAGGAAATGAAACCAACTGATTTTTTTTTTCGTAAACCATAAAGCCATCTTGCAGGCTGAAAGAGCAGACCTGTGTTCAGCACGAACACACATTTACTTTCGGTAATGCTGCCATAAAAAAAGTAGTAGCTGATCATCAGATATTTGCGGGTGCTAGGGTAAAGCCTACAGCACGAACGTTATCCAAGCAATGGTCAGCTTAGCAGCTCACTCAAAGTACTGTAATCCAACAAGGTAACAGCAATGTCCGATGCAATGTTGGAAGCGCCTGTTTTGTCCTCGTTCTTGTGTTCATCTATTTGTAGCTTTAAAACCCTCTCGAAAATGTCCTGTATGACGGGGGTTAACCTCAACATATGTAATTGTTATTTGTAAGCCTCGCTGCATATTACCGAAGCCTCATTTGATAAAGCACAGAGTGTTATCATCCACTATGTGGGTTCAGATCTAGGACCAGATTCTTTTTTTATTGATGGAATGTGTTTAATTTGTCCATTCGTTGAAGATGCGGCGGATACTATGAAGAAAATACATGTAGGTGAGATCCGTAGGTACGGCAGAGGCGTCCCCAGGTTCACCATCTCAGATTGAGTGGAACACCGTATTTCAGCCACTGCGTCCACTTCGGCTCGGCCTTACTTACTGCATGAAAGTAGTACTTGCTAGCTTGAAGTGCCGGAAGGAAGTTTACGCGGCACATTTCGGGAGTCAAACAACATCTAAATAGTGAATCATGACAATTTGTGAAGTATGACCAATGCGCGACCACAGATAACGTCAAAAACCGTGAAAGTATTTACGTAGAAACGAAACCGAAACTGTCTCGAACTCCCCCAAATATATCGCAAAAATAAATTCTCCCAATTGCACTTTATGCCACTAGCAGTAATTTTTTTCTAAAGACAAAATAGCATTGACAAAACCGCAAGGGCGTATGCACAAAGTTTAGAACGCTAAACAGAGTCCAATCGTATTTTAAGACAAGTTGGCTCTCATAGGAAACGTCACGGGGTGTGCTTGTACAATGGGAGAGATTTTAAACTATGTGTACACAGCTGGTTGATTGAAAATGTATTGTGTTAGAAGAAACTTTAGTACTATTGGCAACAAGCACATGTATCGGAATGTAGTTGTCGTTTATTTTAGGAGAGTTGTTCAAACCGGTTTCGGTTTTGGTTCCCCCCTGCAACATGCTTGGCGTCCGACGCTATCGCTGGTTGGATGTCGTTGCCGGCTGCATGATAGTTCAGACAAGGCTGCCAGCCACGCTTAAAATAGTAACGTTCACTAGGCGAAGCGTTCGCAGTGGCTGCGCGCCCTCCGCATATTCGCGGACGCTTACTTTGAGGTGCTTTCCCCTCAACTTCGCAGCTTCCCTTGCTTGTCTCTGTGCCGTAACAGGCACGTTCGCACGAGGTTACGAGTAGGCGGATTCGCCACTGTGCCTGCACGCTGCCGGTGATATGTCAACATCACGCTAACAAAAACTTGTCAGCCCGTCAGTGTCTGTCTAAACGCAGTGTAAACTCGCTTATATTGAAATGATGATTGCAGCGCAAAATGTTAAATGAAGTAGAGAAAACCTTACCCATACAAAAAGAAATCACATGAAAAAAAAAACTCGACGGGAGATTAGAACTTCCTGCTACGATGCACCTTGTGCTTCAGAGCACTCGTCCATGCCACATAATTTTTCTCTTCGGCATGAAAAACATGCGGTTATTATGTCATACAAATGTTAAGTTATCCAAGAAGGATAACACCACCCCAGTTACAATAGGGCAGCCGTCAAAGCTTCAGCAAGGAGGCACGCACGTACAACAGGTGCAGCCACTCTGGTGGGTCACCTTACACCGCATAGATGCTCTGCACCAACGGAGCCAGCTCCGACGGACGAGCTTACCCACCCACCCTACCACTTCGTCAGACGCAGTCCTGGAGAGACGTCAAGTATTCACCTGACCTCGGTGCAGACCAAAGGGCTCAAGTGCAAGAGATAATACACAAGTATAGCCTCATCTTCTTGGGCCTGCCCGGGAAAACAGACCTTGTACAGTGCCCGTTGGACTTAACGTCCGACAAGACTGTACACGTTCCACAGTATTCGCTCCCGCTCGCACTTCACGAGACGATCGAAAACGAAGTTCAACAAATGTTTGATATGGGCATCATTGAGAAATCCCAGTCTCCCTACAATGCTCCAATGGTGGCTATAAAGAAACCTGAGCGCACCCTCCGGCTTTGCATTGATTTTAGAGAACTCAAAAAAGTTCTCGCCTCCGATTGTGAGCCAATCCCATGCATAGACGTCGTTCTCGCCCTCGCAGGCAAGAAAAAATTCTTCTCCAAGTTTGACTTCACAAAAGGCTATTGGCAGGTTTTAATGACTGCTGACAGCCGCGAGAAGACCGCCTTTTCAAGCTTGTCAGGGCTGTACCATTTCCGATATATGCCTTTTGGTATAAAGACAGCGCCAGCCATCTTTGCGCGTCTAATGAGAGCTGTGCTAGGCGGGCTAAAAAATGTCCACCAGTACTTCGATGATATCATCGTTGCCACTGACAGCTGGCAAGAGCACTTAGATACACTCCGTCAAGTGTTCGAGAGAATCAAACTGCCAAGCTCACTATCAAGCCTAGCAAGTGCGAAATTGGAGAGCGCATCATTTCCTTTTTGGGACACCACATTGGAGAGTCTAAAGTTAAACACCTCCTGATAACCTTGGACAAGATCCTGGGCTCCAAGCGGCCAAGTACGAAGAAGGCGGTACAGTCCTTTCTTGGATTAACCGGGTACTACCGGAAATTCGTCCCCAACTATGCCGCTCTCCCAAAACCACTCACAGATCTTACGACGAAGGGGCAGAGCAACACTGTGTGCTGGGGCGACGAACAAGAACATGCCTTCATAACTTTGAAAAATCTACTTGCGTCCGCACCGATTTTGCAGGCTCCTGATCTTACCAAGCCCTTCATACTTCGCACGGACGCTTTCAGCAGGAGCCGAGGCGCAGTTCTCCTACAAAGTGGCAACGAGGATGTCTTTCACCCTATCGCTTACGCGAGCTGCAACCTGTTACCGAGAGACGCGCTTCCCACCATAGAGCGCGAGTGCTTGGCTCTAATTTGGGCGGTACACAAATTCCATATTTACCTATATGGAAAGCCTTTCATCATACAGTGTGACCACCAGCCGTCGAAATACTTTTAGTCAGCTAAGCACATCAACAGCCGTGTATTGCGTTGGAGCCTTCTGCTCCAGGAATACTCCTTTACCGTGGAGTACATCAAGGGAACCGACAATGTATGGGCTGACTACATGAGTAGAGTTTAAGCCACGCCCCTCTCTTTTGTACATAGTGTGTTCTATTCAGTGGTTGTTAACGCGTAATTGTGGTCGTACATTTGTTTAGTGGATTTTTCTATACCCTTCGTGCGAGTACTGTGCGGTGAAGTGTGCCGGTACGACTGACTGTGCTCTGGTGGACTGTGCGCAAGAACTTTTCCACCGGTACTGTGAACTTCTTTCAACTCCACCCTGCCTTTTTACCTCTGAGAATAGTTGTTGCTCCCCAACAACTTTCTTAGAACAGGGGTCATTGTGGTGAAGTGCCCGTGGACGAAGAGGAAGAGGAGACCGAGCGCCCAGCTGCAACGAGTGCGTGCAGAAAAATCGAACCAGGCCGGTGATCAGGGGACGCCTGTGACGCGCTGGGCTTGAGAGCGCGGCCCTGTGATCGTTTCGGGGAAGACCCGGAGCGCAACCGCTACTGTTCCCGAGAGCCGTCCGCCGCTGATCCCGACAACCCGTGGGCTGGTCGTGCCTGGAGTTGGTGACGCGCTGGGCGAGAGAGCGCGGGCCCGGATTCACCTGGAGGTGGAACCCTCCGCTCACACCAGCTGCTACGCCCTCGAGCCGTGACTCATCGGAAAGGTCGACGATGCCTGCCCGACGTCCCGCGCCTGGTTACGACGGGGCCTCGAACCGGTCATCGAGCCAGCCTCGCCGTGACGTCCTCGTCGACTCCGCACGCATCGGGACTTCAACACCTCGAGGGACTGCGACAAAACCCCGTAGGACGTTTGCTTTCTTTACTGCGGACATTTCCGTTAGCCTCATGCCTTTTTTAACGCTGATATTTTTCGTCTCGCGTACTTGCTTTCGTGCCCTAACTTCTGCTTCTTTCGTGCCATGCATAAAGCAACGTGTTCTCGCACACGCACTGGCCACTGACTCGTGACTTTCACGCCAATCCTGGGCCCATTTATTACAGTGTGCTCCGCCACATGGCGAGGTCGCTGTCGTTCCCGGCTAGCATTCAGCCTACGGGGTTAAAACAGAAAATCACACTTTTGTCGGTCTTGCTGAGCACAAAAACACCTCCATGTGATCTGAACTATTCGTTACCCCTACTGCAGTGTGCCTCTCAGTGATATCGCGTAAACCTCCGCATATTTTCTATTTATGCAACAAACATTTCTGGCGACAAATATTTTTTGCGGCTAATTGCAGCCCAAATACATTAGGAAAACCACAAACGTGTGGTTTCGAAGCAAAAAAGATGACCCTATAACTGCCGTAAGTACCCCAGAATGCAAACAAAAAGTAGATTAGTTCTATTTTTAAGCTGCAGCCATAACGACACACCTACACATCGAAAGATTATAAGTTTCGGGGTGGAAGAAATTATAATGATGAGATACTCGCTCATAAAAAAATGAGAGCAACGCGAGCTCCAATGTCAACTCGGCGACAGTGCATAGCGGCTGCGTCAGCGGCGTGCAACTCTCGATTTGGCCGTTTGTGGCACTGAAGCTCGGATCAGGCAGCACTTCCTTTCTGTAAGGATGCGATTGCGGAATCGGAGAACGAAGGACTTCCCACTCATCTGGCGTTATCTCGTAGCGCGACTCCACCAGCGAGCATGTCCAGCGCGGCGTTGTGATTCTACCCTGCTGCCCACGTTTTCAGCAGACTTTTCGCTTTCTTCCTCCTGGTATCTTCGATGTCATTTTGTTATTTAGGTCCAGCAATCCCCTTGCGAGGGACGACGCGAAATGACAAGAGGAGCTGATGGCGAAGAGCTCCCCTGTAAGATTAGTAAATTTCAATGAGCACTGGTTAGCATCTAACAGTAAGAAAAGTGACACAGGCGGCAAGCGACGTGACTACCTCCGAATGGAAATTTGTTGTTTAAAAGAAAAGGTGCTAAATATATACTAAAAAGCTTTGACCCACGACGGAGAGGAGACGCGAAAGAGGCAGAATTAGAGAGGTTGAAAAGTACACAGTGGGTACTTCGACAAAGTATGGTTTAAACGAACTTACCTAGCAATATGTAAACACCACACAAGTGCCTCATCTTCATGAGTTTTAGCAATAAATTGGTGGGTTCTAGGTTTACTAGGTCCTTATATGCCGATTCACCTGTTTCTTATGTAACGAATATTTTAGCGTGCTTCAGATCCGTGCTCGATCATCATAAAAGTGGCAAGAAAAGAATACAATGGGAGAAAAACGATATGTTTATTCAAAGAACAGAGTTTTTGTTTTTTACGCCTGTGCACAGCTGCCTCCTATTGTTAAAATATATCAATGTTTCAGGCGCTAAACGATTTCTCCACATTTTCAGTTGCAAATGAATTTAGTTTTATAAGATGTCGACAAGTTGCTGCAATTACCAACAATTCATATACCAAAAAAATTGGCTCCGATCCACGCTGTGAAGCTGATTGGAAACCAAAGCTTGAAACAACACCCACAACAATTCCCTATGGGGCGACACTTGAGTTCATACGTGTCTCTACAAGGAGTGAAACCAGAGATTCTGCAAGCCCTTTCTTGGAATTCGCGAGGGTGTCGTCCTGAACGGAGCCACGTCGGCTACAGCCGGGCTAGGATCGGAGAGGAGCGTCTTTCGAAGGGTGAGACAGCGCAAATTAGCCATGCTGTTGTGCTACCTCGGGGCTACACCACCGCGCCACAAAAGCGTAGACACCGAAACAATTCGGCATGTGAGCTTAGTGATTCCCGTTTATACCGACTTAAAGTAGTTAGGTTTGAGAATTGTGAGAAAGCTGAGGGAACTCTTATACTAGCTATTGATCAGGACCAGTTGCTCATTCCGCCTTTTGTAATACCTCCTAAAACATAACCGAATTGGTATTCAACAATTTAGAAAACAGAGTGCCATTCGTGGCAAGCTGTGCGCAAAGGTAGCGTTTCTTTAGCGGCCATATGTCTGTATGTGTTCTCTACATCTTGTTTTCCCGCCCGTCAAAGCAATCCTTAACGTATCTTTGTGGTACCACCACTTCCGTCGTATACGGGTTACCCAGGAGGTGCTGTCGAACAAGTTAATCAAGCCTTGCCAAGGAAGCACGCAATGAACGCGAAGCTGCGCCAAAATAGGTCCAAATCAACCGTGGCTAAATCAAACGACGAAGAGGTTCCTCCGACGCGCCCGCCGGCGATCAGGCACTCCCACGCGGGGAACACTGGTTAAATTCGCCGCCCCCCTTGCAGTGTTATTGGTGCGTGACACCGCTGTGCCCCTTTCCCCCCTCAACCCCCCCACCACCACCTCCGAGTGTTGGGAGTTTATTGCCCTGCACGCTGCAAGACAACCGTTGGCTGGTAGATGTGGAAAGCTCTGCTATATATTTAAAAAAAACGTGCATCGCTTACATAACACCACAGAGTAACACCAGCGGTGAAGACTTCTAATCCAAGCAAAAGGGTAGCACGTCTCCTGTATACGAAAAATATATTCTTCATAAGTTTTCCTAAATCAAACACAAAAAAATGTACCCCTTCGTCTAACGACGACGATGGTTGAACGCCAAGCTTTCTGGTCATGGATCCCTTGGATTGCAAATTCCCCGCAGCAAGGATGTGATACAGCGGAGGTCTGACCAATTTTCTAAAATACCCACAGCAAGCCTTTGCTGTGCACTCCGCAAGCCTAATATTTGGGTTTGGGGTGCACGGCGCGAATCGGTACCTGCTGCTTGGCTTTCCCTTGGACTAGGTCAAAATAGAGCAATCGGATAGACGCCGGGTTCATAACGCAAGGAGCCCAGGTTCGTTTCTGGCAGCAGGGCTTTTTTTTTCTTTTCCTTCACCCACTATCATTCATCACCACCACATGAAAATTTGGCTTTCTTGCAGGGCGTACTGGCTTACAACGATATCAGTGAGGGAACTAAAGCTGTGCTTTAAAATACATGGCGGTTGTATCTGAACACAAAACATCGGAGGCCATCAGTCAGGGACACGCCGCGAGATGCGCTTGCTTTCCTGCTCACAGGTTTTCTAAAAGCTTGGCATCTACCCATCAAGCTTCATGTTTTTTAACGGAACTCACGTATAGTGATATTTTGAGCATACAATCATTTATTTGCACACTGGCGGATGTATTATTAAGGCGCGAGACTTGAGTGCTCCCGTTTTGCGAAAAGGTACCGTTGTTGGTTCTGTTTTCTCGTCGAGAAAATGGTTGCTGCATAAATAGTAAAAAGGAAAAAAATTACTGATTGGAAATAATTATAACCTGAATGTGATTACCAGCAACCTACTTTGCCAACTCTGCGATGTTTTCTCGTATCCAGAGTACAGGATTATTTATTGTCCTAGGTGCTGTTCTTCCATTCTTGGGACATACGCACTCGCAGTGATTGGCAACTAATTGGGTGTTTTGAGAAACAACGCGCCCGCTTCAAGGAATTCGCAATACTCCGAATTTTAAACGTTAAAGTTTTATCTTGAGGCGTTCCTCATGACACCTCACTTTAACAGTAGGTGGGTACAAGATATGCACATTCGCCTCTCAGGCACTTGATTTTAGGAAAAATGTCCAGCCACGCATACATAGCATCGCAGCAATGAATGAAGTCGAAGTTTTTTGTGCCAAATGAAAAAGAAAGCAAAAATAAAAACGACACAAATTCGATGTTGCCCGAAAAGTATTCTTGATAAATATCGCACGGCTGTCGCCTTCCAAGGCCGTAATAAAGAAGAGAGACGATAATTTTTGTTTGTTCTTTTGGATGCAAAAATATTTCGTGAGCAAATGGTACGATCAGCGAAATTATGGTAGTGTACTGCATAGTTCAAAGGAGGGTGGAGGTATGGAGGTGAGAAGGAAAAGAGATTGTTTAATAAGAGTCGAAGGAAACAGTCGACATTTGCGCCGACCGTGTATGAACCCATAAAGAGATGACATTTTTAGCTTGTAACCCAGTCATAAACATGTTGCCTTCTTTTCCTGGTCACGGCTTCCTCGGAATTTTGAGTTTTTTCGGCGTGGTGCACATAAGTGTGCTTTTCTGAAATACAGAAGGAGATAATCCATGGTTGTGTGTCTCTGCTTTCCTCTGCCTACTGCATGCTCTGTAATACAAGCCAAAAATACGTTTGTAACAAACGGCTGATGCCCCGCCTACTTGTTCACCGGGACCGTATTTCTGCCTACTATAAGGTGTATTTTGATAAACGTATGTAGAAGAGCTACTGGTGTAAGTAAAAATGACATGTATATCGTCGAAGTGACCACCCAGGTGTTTTGAAGGAAGTTCAGATGAAGAACGAATTTAACGGCATCGATCACACTTGGGTGACGTTCGTAATGAGGCTAAAGTTTAAAAAATGTTAAAAATTAGCAAGACGTAGAACAATAATGTACTTCAAATAGAGCATCAACCAAAACCCTCAAAAACTTTCGAAGAAAAAACTCGTTTTATTCGAACAGTATGAGCGTAGCAGAGATATTGTACACAAACCTAGCAATGACAATTATCGGTAAAGTAGTAGAAATAAGAGCCAGATTGTTTGCCGAGGGCAACCCGTACAGAAATATTTTACACCAAGCTGATGAAAGCAAAAAGTTTACACTGCAACTGAAAACTTTCTATCAAAAGTAAAGAAATTGGGTGCGAAAGCAGTGTGGATACCAAGTTGTTACACAAAGTTAAAAGCTGGTGCATTACATCTTGTTCCAATTGAGGCTAAAACAAGGAAGTCTTTTTCGCAGGATACCTGAGCAGCTTCCGAAAACATGAGTATTCACACTTATGAAACGAGCGTAATGATTCCAGGTGCCAAGTTTATAAGGTGACAACTAAGAATGTCTTTTGAAATAACTAATGACATTGAATGGAAAATACTAATGCTTCGTCGCAGGGATTTCCTTTTGGAGATGAATTGGACTTTTCGCAACACTGTTTTCTCACTGGATATCAAGGAACACCTTTGCTGGATTTAGGCCAAACATCAGCATTTGAAGTTGCAACGGTTTCTTTGATACGGAACTTGTATTCCAGACTGTTAAGTTACAATTACGACCAGCGTCAGCCGTATTCTACAGATGTCCAATGTGTAACAAGTTCACCAACCTAAAACTGCATTGCTTTAGACCAATCGCTCCAAAATTCAGGGAAGCGTGCATTGCTCCACAAGACTAGAATGACGAAGCTCTTGTAGGTGGGCATTGCCGGACCCTTAGAAAAGCTACAGTATCATTTTTTTACTATGGTTGCGTGCTAGTAATCTTCGTGATATGCATTGAACAAGTGGTTGTATTTGTGTGCCGAGTGGTGGATACAAAGTCAGACAAAGCATTGTACACTTCTACCAGCTTTTTGTCATTAACTTGAGGCAGCGGTGCCGGGATCTGCAAGTCGTCTCGGGAAGGATTCGAACACTCGTAGCAATATCTGCAATTATCCAGAACAACTTTTGAAGAATGCAGAGGTGGGGGTGACCCCTCCCAAGCAGTGTGTCTTTTCATCTTCAGCTCTAGCGCTGGACTCTTTATACATCCGCAACATCGCTTGACGACAACGCTGCGGTTTTGTTAGCCACTCTGCGAGCGAAGTATTCTATGGGGTTGCTGCAAAGCACGCGCTCACGAGTGGTCAGTATTTTCTTGGTACTTTTTCCAAAAACGGCGAACTTACGCTTTGCCCCAACAGCTTGCCTGCTGTAAAAAAATATTGTTCGCTCTTCTGGAAGTAGCAAAAAGTTGGCGCTATTAACTTTCTATGTATTCCAGCTGTCTTCGGTCATCAGTCATCAGACTGGGTATGTTGATGTTGAGGTTTCGTTACTGGCTTGGCACTCGGGGGTCGTGTTTTTTGTGCCATGGTCTGTAAACCACAAAAAATTGTGAAACACTGTTGGAACGTATCCTTCACCCAACATCACCACTGCACCCTAAAAACTTGCGGGCGCGGGAGTAAACGTTCCACATCACCTGTATATGCTTCATTAAAGCGCATACTTTAACTTTCACCTGTCGAAGTAGGTTATAAAAGCACGGCGCCACAAGCACCTGACATTTGTAAATGTAAGTAATGAATTTTGTGTTACCCCTTTATTTATAATTGCAACTATTACGATACTCCAAAATAAACAATAAAAATTACTTGTGCAGGGGAAAGCTTGAAATGATCACCCGTTTAGAGTAGAGACAGTAATGGTTTTTCTATTGCCATTAAATTTATAATCGTAAATTTTGCGATACTCCAAAATAAAATATGGCACAGACCTGTGTCACGGGAACAGCGGATTATAGTTACAAAAGTTAATCATTTCCATTCGCACTTGTTTGTGTCGTTCCTGAAAGCGACACGGCGCATCAGTTATGCTTCGCTGCAGTTTCACAGCTAAGTGGCAGAGCGATTCATTAGGGCAATGAGATTTATATTAGGTGCAACATTTAGACGTGGTTTGTAAAGTCACTACTTAAAATGACTGATATCGTTTCCCGCCTGAAAGTAATATTTTATATTTGTGACAATTATATTAAAATTTAGCACGTTTGTTCAGTATTTTTAATGATTTCTCAAGAAAAGTCGTACTAGATTCTTGCACCTGTTGACTGGCGTGAGGATATTTTGCAGCTATTTCTCAACCACGTAGCAATTCAGTGCAATAGTTCTGCAGGTGACGCATTCCATGAAATGTTTGGGTGTCTGAAGAATTCAGGTGTCCACCGTCCTCACGTTTTGTGCCATTAATATCGTTACCGTGAACTTTTACAGAAAACTGCTTAAGGTAAATATCTTATAATGCAAGTGTAATGCAAATACATGAGGCTGCTGTCCTTTGTTAAATTGCCTAGAAATAAACTCATACCCTGTCGTTTTAGGATTTAATGAGTCCAACGCATTGAAGTGCATTTAACTGTAAAAGCAAGTCGATTTACATCGGGAGATTACATTGTTTATATACACAAATGCGACTCACAGTAGCGTGAGTTTTAACTAAAGGAGAAAAGTGCAAACCGTGAAATTCATTATTGCCACCACATATGCTTTCCCGTAGTACAATTTTTCACACCAATTTTTAAGTGCTTGGCGAAACAAGATTTGGGGCTTGATTGAGCGTTTTTTGCATACACCAGCACATACAAGTGTAAAAAAATTTACGCGGTAACTTTTCCCCTGTAAACCACACCTTCCTTTGTTGCAAGCGAACATAACTGAATACATTGGCTCACAACAGGCGGTAGGCTCAGTTCGTTCCGTTGTTGAAAATTTTTGGCCTGGGCTACAGCGCACCCACACTTACATGTACGCGAAGAGGAAAGACAATTCTAATAACATAGTTATGAAACAGCAGTAGCAAAAGCTCAAACTATTCTTACTGCCTACTTGAAAAGGTACTTCCTTTATTTTATTAAATTTCTCTTGTTTTTGAAATCTTTCTTAACGTGGGAAAGCCTCATAGGCATTTCTGGCAAAGCTTAGCAACCGACTTGCCCGGCGCTAGGTGGCTGATGGCCGGTAAACTAGCACACGACGATGGTGATTAAACACCATTTGTTTTTATTGGCGAGAACGTTAAATCCAACGAGAACCGCAATTCTCCAAGATGGCGAAAACGAAAGAAGATTACGCATGGATTGCTGTAGGCGCTTTTGACCTGCTGTAAAAAGCCCCGATAAACAAGAAAAACGGTCCGGATAAACGCCAGATTTTACAAACATTTTTCTCCGTAAACCACGTATCGTAGGTTGCAGAGCAAAGGCCACGAGATATAGGAAGCACATTATCAATGATCTTAATCGAGAGCTGAAGTTGCGTAGCCGTTAGTATTTTACTAGCAAACAACCTGGTGAGGATAAAATAACCGCAGACCTCTTGAAGGATGGCGGGCGAATTGTACTGAAAAAAACTGGCAAACCTATATACGCAACCCCTAATGGCCGTGACTGTGCCGGAATCTAGGACGAATGCAAATGTCGTCCTAATCAATAAGAAAGGCTACATGAAGGACTTCAAAATTTTGCTGGCCGATCACCTTCATCTCGGTCAACTACAAGGAACTTACCAAGCTTTTCGCTAACAGAATGTGTGCTTTTTATATTTTGGTTAACCTAATGAAAAAGCGGTGTTGGCTATTCAGCAATAAACTTTTTTCACACGATATAGCATGTCATAGAGTATTGTTGGCAGTGTATTCAACCACTACATATAGACTTCATAGGTTATGAGAGAGCATTCGATTCGGTCGAAATCTCAGCAGTCATTCAGGCATTGACGAATCAAGGTGCAGACGAGCAGTACGTAAGAACAATACAGCATACCTAGAATGGGTCACAGCTACCATGAGGCCGAGATTATATAGTAAATATGTATATATATATATATATATATACATATAAATATTTATATATATATATATTTATTTATATATATTTATATATATATATATATATATATATATATATATATATATATATATATATATATATATATATATATATATATATATATATATATATATATATATATATATATATATATATATATATATATAGTGTGAAACGATAAAAACTCGCACAGAGTAGAGACTGAGACAAACGAGAAAGACGTAGAAAATAGAAATAAGTTTACTGACGTTTCAGGGAGGAGAGGACTCCCTTTCTTCAGAGTACAAAATCAGTTCATTTCAGAGTTATATATATACAGAAAATGTAGCAAGGGCGAGGGCAAGGTAAGAGAACGGAGAGTTTCTACAAATGGATCATGGTTGGTGGGTAGCAAAAGAATGAAGAGAGAGCGGGAAAATAAACTATAAAAAGGATAATAAGAACACAGTCACGTGGTACGAACATGAGAAAAAAAGAGAGAGAGAAGAACCAAACACAGAGAAAAAATGAATAATTAAATAAAAAATAAATAACAAGGTATTTTTCCCGTCCCCCGTGGCAACAGGGGTGAAAGAGGGGTCAAAACAAGATATGCCCACGCAGGTGTTTGACATGGACAAAAAGATTAGTCACGCGGAAGGAAGAAGTTCCAAAGAAGAATTGCAAATGCACACAAAGGGCGAACATCTGCCCATACACACCCGTTTCTAAGAAACCGGGTAAGGTCATTGAAACAAGAGACATGTGGCTTCTGCTGGTGGGAGGCAAGGGTCGCGCCAAAAAACAGTAGGACAGGCAGTTGCGACAGGAAATGAGTGTACATTGGTATACAAAGAGCGGGGGAAAAAATTAACTCGGTAATTTTCCCCGTGGCAACGGGGATGAAAGAGGGGTCAAAACAAGATATGCCTATGCACGTGTTTGACATGGGCAAAAAGATTAGTCACGCGGAAGGAAGAAGTTCGAAAGAAGATATGCAAATGCACACAAAGGGCGAACATCTGCCCATACACACCCGTTTCTAAGAAACCGGGTAAGGTCATTGAAACAAGAGACATGTGGCTTCTGCTGGTGGGAGGCAAGGGTCGCGCCAAAAAACAGTAGAACAGGCAGTTGCGACAGGAAATGAGTGTACATTGGTATACAAAGAGCGGGGGAAAAAATTAACTCGGTAATTTTCCCCGTGGCAACGGGGATGAAAGAGGGGTCAAAACAAGATATGCCTATGCACGTGTTTGGCATGGGCAAAAAGATTAGTCACGCGGAAGGAAGAAGTTCCAAAGAAGATATGCAAATGCACACAAAGGGCGAACATCTGCCCATACACACCCGTTTCTAAGAAACCGGGTAAGGTCATTGAAACAAGAGACATGTGGCTTCTGCTGGTGGGAGGCAAGGGTCGCGCCAAAAAACAGTAGGACAGGCAGTTGCGACAGGAAATGAGTGTACATTGGTATACAAAGAGCGGGGGAAAAAATTAACTCGGTAATTTTCCCCGTGGCAACGGGGATGAAAGAGGGGTCAAAACAAGATATGCCTATGCACGTGTTTGACATGGGCAAAAAGATTAGTCACGCGGAAGGAAGAAGTTCCAAAGAAGATATGCAAATGCACACAAAGGGCGAACATCTGCCCATCCACACCCGTTTCTAAGAAACCGGGTAAGGTCATTGAAACAAGAGACATGTGGCTTCTGTTGGGGCGAGGCAAGGGTCACGCCAAAAAGCAGTAGGACAGGCAGTGTCGACACGCAATGAGTGTACATTGGTATGCTAAAAAAAGTCATGAAAAAAACAGGCAGGTGCACGCGTATGACGCGGCAGCAGGTGGTATTCATCTGGCCGGCGCATGGTGCCAGTTCAGGGAATGCCGAGGCGGTCAGTAACGAATACTAGAAAACAACAATACAAAAAAGAAACAGGACGCGAAAGCAATCACACACGCTGGCGTTCACAAATTAATTACAAGCTGAGAATATCAAAGCTAACAATGGTACTGCAGCCTTCTAACCAGTACACAATGTCCAGACTTGTTCGTCAAATTTGGTTCAGTGAAGCCATTGTGCTAAAAAACGTCGTGCTATCACGAAACTATACCCAACTACGAGAGCTTGCCAACTCATGGGAGAGTATTATTGAAGGAAAGAAATGAACAGGCATAACACTAGCCTGAAAAATGCAGTCGAAATTTTAATCGGAGGAAAGACATGTTAATTTCCCATAACTTTCATTTATGCCAAATGACGCTGATTTAAACTTATAGATAAGGTAGGACTCACGAACCTCGCGATCGTGATGCGTTTTAAAACTAGATTCAAGAATTGTAGCTTTTAGTTGTTTAAAAGAATGACCGGGAGTGTTAACATGTATTGATAGAGGCAAAGAAGGTCAGGTTTCTGCATGAGAGCGGTGATTGTTAAACCTCAAACAAAAGGGTGTTTCAGTCTGGCCGATGCATTGTTTGCCGCAGAGGGTGCATTCCAGCAGGTATTCGCTCTTTCCAGCTACGCTAGTGACGCCGCGCGGAATTTGTTCGAAGCCGGGAGATGGTGATCGGCGGACCGGTCGCTCCGGCGGAGGCGGCCGGCGGCATCCGTGCGGGCTCACAGAAGCGAAAGGAAAATTGTAATTGCATATATAGTACTCGACAATGCCGTAAAAATAATCGGGAAATATAGACTGAAGGAGCGTTCATATTTTCTCAACTTTGTTAAAGCTATATAAGCTGCATGTAAACGAAAGAATTTTGAGACTCATTGGTGTCTGCTGCGGAGAAAAATGGAAGTCCTTCGGACCCACGCGTGCGTACGTGGGGCCTTAATTAGTCTTTACTGAATCACGCCTGCCACATTTAATAGTTATTTGCGGTGAGGACGCTGATTTTGTAGGCTTTTTGTATAACCTTTGATCCTATTTTTCGGGTACTATTTACATTCACTGCCGCATAATATGTCAACCGATCTTCGCTTATCTGTTATTAAATTGGCTCAATTCCACTGCTTCCAAACATAAGCAGCAGAGGCTGTCCATTCCGCTTGCTTTTATTTCAATAAAGAAACAACTTAAAACTTTTTTGCACGCGAAGGCGAGAAGCAAATGTGGGGATGTAATTATTGATTAATCATTGAATATCGAAATAGGTGTGTCTAAGCGAGATTTTGTAGAAACAACAATACTGTAACTGGGTCTGGTAGTTCAAATACGAGCTCTTGAATGCATTTGGTAGCCCCCGTTTTCGTTTTGGTAATAAGGATCGACGCACTTAAAAATCTTACCGGCAGTCAAATCAAGATAACGTAATTTCAGCCGTAAATTAGTTTTTAACGTAAATTAGTTATGACAGTAGCGCACATGTAAAGTACTGCATGTAGTTTAACAGTGTACGCTTCAATATCACACACCAGTGTATGCTACATGCACGCGTAAATACGTGGGCTTACAATATATATATTTTTTCATATAATGCTAACACGTTCGTTTGTACACCAGTTGATACGACGTGATGGGAGCCTCTTTTTCGCCGTTTGACTACTCAACGTCATAACTAGGTTTCGCTACACCTAAGCAAAACACCGCAATACGCACATATCGCCCGCGCATGGGCTTCGGCTTAGTGTGTACGCGCGGAAACGAACAAGCCTAAAGTAAAACGTACACTGCGATGACGTACACTGCAATGTTGTCCCAAAACGTAGCGTTGCACATTCTGTAGTAGGTTGTTTGCCCAATAAGACGGGGTTGTTCTCAAACCACTTCCGTGCGGCCTGGGCTATGCACAGCGGATTGCCTCGCACACAACGCTTTCTACACCGCAACAGACACCCTCAAACGAATCGAATGTTGTCTCGCGATCAGCAACGTATGCATGCATTTATTTTTCAACAAAGTAGTTGTTTCAAGCGGAGCAATGGGCTTTCACGCCGCTACTGATGCTGGCACGCATGTTGCTACGGCGGCCCGATCACCGTCTCGTCCGCCATTGCCGTTTTCCGCAGCGCCACCTGTACGGGCGCTGCGGAAAACGGCAATGCGCTGGTGTTTCGAGCGTGACCGCAGCGGCGCCGAGCAGCGGCGCCGTCAGAAATCGGATGTTGGTCAGCCCGAAGGAGCGGCTGTATCGGGCGGAGATTCCGCAGTCGTTGTGAAAAAGTCGAGCTAGTAGTGCGTATTTCTGTATGTATTGCTGGGTCGACTCCCGCAACATTTTAAAAAGGTCGTGAGGAGGCTGACGAAAAAATAGTCTATCTCGGTTCCCTTGAAATGAAGCGGAAAGGCGACAGCGATGAACCCGCGCAGTGCGACAAGCAATGTAAACAACGCCGATCGACGTCTGGCCATAACCGTTCGTTTTGCTGTTTTGTGTGAATGTGATTTATACTCTAGGGGGATCTTGTTTGTGTGCACACCCGCTATCAACTTCGCAGGGGACCTGCGACAGCTGGCGAAACTTGCATAGGCAACGCGAGCTTCGTCGGGAACAAAAACAGCGCGCCAGCAAACACCCCATGCCAATCTTACCTGAGTGCTACGCAATATGACGCACAGTAATGGTTTACACGAAACTGCTGTGATCCCAAAGACAACCACCACAGCTAAACGAATGGGCCATTCATATGCGCGTCAATCATCTTGAAGCAGTGACGGTGTCGGTCGTTTTCTTTTTTTTTTGTCGCTGCGCTTATGCCTCCCGAGCATTTTAGCATTACGTGTTGCTTATGCTTTAGCAGTCTGTATTGTTTATTCCTCTTCCGTATTATGGTGCTCATCGCTGCTTACCCCTCCCTAGGTGTACGCGCGGAGCATCTGCCCGTGCGGCCTCGGCCGTTGCTTTGACGCAGATATTGCCGCCAACTCCATACGACTAACATTTCGCGGATTCGGACAGAGCTGGAACACCGGCGTTGATACCGGCGCTAAAATTTGGCAATAGCGGCTCGGTGCTCACCGTTATGAGTTGACGAACATAGCAACTGCATCAGCATGTTTACGCGAGCCGTGGCACCCGGCCTTTCGCGTGCAGCTTCCCCCGCCTACCTCGCTTAGACTCACTGAACTCATAATAAAGTGCAGAGATGCGCGAGCCGCGATTCACTGTACCCGCCTTTAACTAAAAGTCGCAGCCCAGGGTCACGCCTGTTATGTGCCCCACGCCATTGCTGGAAACATCGGACGGATCCGTTGCGTTCGCTAGCTCCACCAGGACGAAGTAAACATCGTTTGCGGCGTGTAGTTGGTGTCCGCGTTTTGAGGTTTTCTTAGACAAAAAAGAAAACGAGCTAATATCTCCCACCTCTCGAAAACCGTTAAAACGAGCGTGCTGGTTTGAGCAATCAGTCGTCGGAGCGTAGCACGTGCAGTACGGGGAAGGGCGCAAGCGATGACCACAACATCCGATAAATGCCTCCAGTGGCCGTAGATGGCGCTGGTTGTTCAGGCGCTTGTGTCGCCACCATACCAGCGCACGGAGCCTATACGACGTTGGCGGAATCACAGTTAAAGTTCCCTTTTATATTAACATAATAGTTTGAAGCTGTGCTGACGGCGCGCTGTGTGGTAGTCATTTGTGGGCATACCTGACACCGTGGTTTGTTACAGGGAATGCAAGAGTAGTCTGTGGTCGGCTGATGCTGGATTTAGTGAGAATGTCACCCAAATTTTTGCTGCGTCTATAAACAACAACTGGCGGCTCGGGGAATATTCTCTTTAGGCGTTCACTTTGAGCGAGGATAATGTGATGTTTCCTTAGCATGAATGCAACTTTCGGAGAAGAGGCCGAATGGGTGAAAACGAGGTTTGTTTGTTGATTGGGTTTTGGAGATTTTTTCGGAGAATGTCGGTGCGGTTCAACTGGTTAGCTCGTGTAATCGCGTCATCGATCACCTGCTCCGGGTATTTTTGATTTAACAGTGCGGTTTTAAGTTCTCTGCAGTTAGAATCGAAATCCGCCTGGCTTGTGCAGATTCGCCTAAAACGGTGAGATTGGCTATAAGGTATTGCAGGCTTGCAGTGCCTAACATGAAACCTCTGAAACATGAAAACATGTAAACTCGGAAACGAACTTATTTTGTACTCTGAAGAAAGGGAGTCCTGAAACGTCAGTAAATTCATTTCTATTTTCTACGTCTTTCCCGTTTGTCTCTGTCTCTACTAACCTTACACACACACACACACACACACACACACGCACACACACATATATATATATATATATATATATATATATATATATATATATATATATATATATATATATATATATATATATATATATATTATAGTATATATGTGTAGTATAAGAAGTAAAGTGTCGGAAAACTTCTATGTCGTAAATATCATTCGCGACATTTAAACCAGCTTTCCCTCCTTCATTAAGGACACCGATAATTTTCTCTCAGACTTTTCAAAAATTGAAATTTCTGACAACTCCCTCCTACTCACCCTCGAGGTCACGTCCGTGTATACTAACATCTCCCATGAAGATGGCATCACCATTGTATCGCTTGCGTATGAGCAGTCATCATGAGACAAACCTATCGATTCTTCTACACACCAAGCTTTCCTTAGGCTTTTCTTGAACGTAACAATTTTGCGTTTGACGGAGTTCATTGCGTGCAATTCAGCAGAACCTCAATGGTAACTCGAATCGGACCCAACTACGCCAATATCTTTATGGCTCACCTGGAATCAAACTTTCTTGACACTCAAAACTTAAAGCCACTGTACTGTAAAAGGTATATCGAGGACATATTCATGATCTGGCAGCACGGTGACGTGGAGCTCCGCACCTTCATCGAGGCATTTAACCTAGCCCCTCCTACTGTTTCGCTTGCTCATTCCTATTCGAAACACAGTGTAAACTTTCTGGACGTCACCGTTACTAGTTCCAAAGGTCACCTTCAAACTACACTGTATACAAAACCGACAAACACGCCGCTGTATTTGTACATTCAAAGTAGCCATGTCAGACACTGCAAGACAGCAATACCGTGAAGCCAAGCCCACCATTTTAGGAGAATTTACACGAACCAAGCTGAATTTGACTCAAACTGTCAGAAACTCAAGACCGCCCGCCTGAATAAGAAATACCCAGAACAACTTATCGACGACGCTATTGTGCGATGAAGTTCACGAGGATCGGGAGGATTGTGCGAGCCAACCAATTAGGCCGTAACGAAATCTGTAGGCAAAAAGCCCCTAACGTTTACCCGAGAACAAACTTAGTTTTAACCCAGTCAGCCTCCGCTCCAAGAGTGTCAACCATACTAAGAAAACATCACAATATCCTAATTCAAAGTCAACGCTTAAACAGCATATTCCCCGAACCACCACGCATTGTCTACCGGCGTAATAAGAATTAAGGCGACTTTCTTACAAACTCTCGTATCACCCAAACGGAAACTACTGGTTGCATGCCCTGTAATAAACCCCGATGTAAAGTATGCCCACACATGACCACTACACAGCGTGCGACCAGAACGGCTTCAGACTACTGCGTAAATGTAAAGGGTAACTTCAACTGTGACTCTGCTCTTGTCGTATACCTTCTAGAGTGCACTGATGGTAGGCAGCAATATATCGACAAAACTGGAACGCCCTTCCGAATACGATTCTATATTCTCCGCTCTCATTCTCTGCTCTCCGCTGATTTGCCCCTGTCAAGACATGTGAACGGTCCCCGCCATGCATTTGAACATCTAAAACAACACTTTTAAAATCCCCTTTCAAATCCCACCACGACCGCGAGGTTTGGGAATGTGATGTCTTATCGACGCTTGTGATTGATAAAAGTTACGGAAAACTAACCGTGCTTATTCATGAATTAAAATTGGCGACTTCGTAATTTTCATAACATTCTTCATTAAACCCTATCCTGGAGTTTCCCATCAGAATTCGCAGAAACTCCCCAAATACAGCAGCTGTATTAGCCTAATGCGGCTCAACAACGCGATTTGTCCTTGTGAAGGAGGCCGCGTTCGCCCCAACACTTAAAAACGTTTAACCCTTTGTTATCTATGGATCCTACCTATTTCATGTTCAGTTGCTAGCTCATTGTGAAATGCTTTTTTCTGTGCTGTGTCTATTCTATCCATTCGCGGTGGGCACACGCAAAACACATTCTTCGTTCATGCCTGTATGGATCCCTCCGAAACAGTCTCTCCACCCACTGAATACCTTATTGTATATATTCTCCCTTCCTTTTGAAACCGCGATTGTCCAGCCTTCCGCACTTGCAGCCCATGACAGGTACGTTGATCCGTCGCGGAGCAACCTTGACCACTGCTTTTTAAATACGACCCCTTCCTCTCTCTCCCTGTCTCCTTTCTTTCTTTCTCTCTTTTTATTGTTGTTGTAACAAAGTCTTAGCTCGACTGCATGTATACTCTCCGTTTTCAAAACTTCTCCTGATCCTTCGCACTGTTAAAATATATATATCTATAAAAGGAATGTGTTCCAAATGTTCGTGACAGCAAAATCATGTAACTGTACTTTGATGATAGCAAGTCCCGTTGCCGCTACATACGTAAACATTGTTTGTTATTTTTGTTGCAGTGTATCCGAATCTTTACTTATACTATTTCTGTGCGCTTTGTGTTCTCTTGATATATATATATATATATATATATATATATATATATATATATATATATATATATATATATATTTATTTATTTATTTATTTATATTTATATATATATGTATATAGTATAAGTAAAGATTCGGATACACAGCAAGAACAATAACAAACAAGGTTTACTTACTTAGCGGCAACAGGGATTCCCTTTATAAGAGTGCAGTTACATGATTTTGCTGTCACAAACATTTGGAACACAGTTCTTTGCATAAAACTGTGAGAAAGAGCGGAAAATGTTTCGGAAATGGGGAGTGTGCATACAGTCAGGCTACGCCTATGTTACAACCACAACAACAACAAAAAAAAGGGGGGGGGGAGCGAGACAGAGAAAGGGGTCGTGCTAACAAAGCAGCGTTCAAGGTTGCACCATGACGGGGCAACGTACGCGGCCTGGCTGCAGCTTCAGACAATGCAGGAAACAGGATAATCGCGGTTTCAAAAGGAAGGGAAGAGTATACAGTAACGTATTCAGTGGCTGGGGAAACTGGTTGGGGCGGAAGCGAAGATGGGTGTGCCCCCCGCGGATGAAGAGAATAGATACGGGGCACAAAAAAACATTTCACACAAGCTAGCAACTGAACAGAAAATAGGTAGGGTCTATAGATTACAAAGGGTTAAATATTGTTAAGTGGTGGTGGGAACGAGGCCTCCTTCCCAAGGAGAAATGGCATTGTTGAGCCGCATTAGGCTAATAAAGCTGCTGTATTTGGAGAGTTTCTGAGAATTCTGATACGAAAACACAGGGTAGGATAATGGACATAGTTGTAAAAATTATGAGGCCGCCAATTTTAATCGCGGGATAAGCAAGTTCGTTTTTCGTAACTTTCTTTATTCCCAAGTGTCGCTGACCCAAATTTATAAATGAGATAAGATTTCCGAACCTCGCGGTCGTGGTGCGTTTTGAAGTCGGATTCTAAAATCGTTGCTTTAAGATGTTTAAATGCATGCCCGGGACTGTTTACATGTATTGATTGGGGCAAATAAGAGAAGCTTTTTGCATGAGAGCGGTGAATATTGAACCGTATTCTGAAGGACGTTCCAGTTTGGCCGATATATTGTGGCCTACAAACAGTGCACTCTAGAAGGTATACCACATTAGCAGAGTCACAGTTAAAGTTATCTTTTATATTTACTTAGTAGCCTGAAGCCGTGCTGGTGGCGCGCTGTGTAGTGGTCATGTGTGGACACACTTTACATCGGGTTTATTACAGGGCATGCAGCCAGTAGTTTCCGGTCGGTTGATACGAGAATTCGTATGAAAGTCGCCGAAATTCTTATTACGCCGGTAGACAACGCGTGGTGGTTCGGCGATTATGCTTTTTAAGAGGTCACTTTGCATTAGGATATTGTGGTGTTTTTTTAGCACGCTTGACACTCTCGGAGCGGAGGATGAGTGGGTTAAAACTACGTTTGTTTGCGCGTTACCGTTCGGGGCTTTTTTGTTACAGATTTCGTTCCGGTCTAATTGGTTCGCTCACAAAATAGCGCCGTCAATAAATTTTTCCGGATATTTTTTAATCAGGAGGGTGATCTTGAGTTATCGACAGTTTGAGTCAAAGTCGGCTTGGTTTGAGCAAATTCTCCTAAATCGGTGGGCTTGGCTTTAAGGTATTGCTGTCTTACAGTGTCTGACATGGCTACTTTGGAAGTGCAAATTCTACCGCGTGTCTATGGGTTTTCTGAAGAGTTTAGTTTGAAGCCGAGCTTGGGAGGTAGTAACGGTGACGTCCAGAAAGTTTACACTGTGTTCAGAATAGAAATGAGTAAGGGAAATACTAGGATGGGCTAGGTTACATGCCTTAATGGCGGTGAGTAGCTCCGCGTGACCGTGTTTCCAGATCATGAATATGTCATCAATATACCTTTTATAGTATATTGGCTTTAAATTTTGGGTGTCAAGAAAGTTTGATTTGAGGTCAGCCATATAGATATTGGCGTAGTTAGGTCCGATTCGAGTTCCCATTGACGTTCCGCTGATTTGCACGTAATGCACTCCGTCGAACTCAAAATTGGTAAGTTCAAGAATAAGCCTAAGGAAGGTTTGGATAGCAGAAGAATCGATAGTTTTGTCGCACGATGACTGCTATTATGCAAGGGATAGAGCGGCGATGCCATCTTTATGGGGGATGTTAGTATACAGTGCCGCAACACCGAGGGTGACGAGAAGGCAGTTATCAGGAATTTCAATTTTTGAGACGTCTGAGAAAAATTCATTGGTATCCTTAATGAAGGAGGGAAAGCTGGGCGGAATGTCGCAAATTATATTATGCACAAAGCGCGAGAGGTTTTCGGTAACAGTGCCAATGCCAGAAACAATTGGGCGCCCTGGGTTGTTCACCTAGTGAATCTTTGGGAGAAGATATAATTTACCAGCTACTGGTCTTAAGGGGATCAGGGAACGAGCTGTGGTTTCATTTATTGTGTTATTTTTAACAAGCTCAGCAAGTTTATCTTTGACAATTTGCTTATAGTCTTCAGGGGGATAATTAGGTAGTGCTTTATAGAACGTCGATACCGATAGTTGCTTATTGGCCTCGTTAACATAGTCGGTATTCTCAAGGATTACGATTGCGCCTCCCATGTCGGCAGGTTTATTAATTATGTCGGGACAGCTTTCGAGTTCCTCTACGGCTTTATTTTCGTTGGTAGTCATGTTATGATGGAAAGAAATTTGTGTTTCGTAAGCTTTTCGCACATGTTGGACAGCTTTGATGTACATGTCCAGGCAACTATCACGGTGTGTGGGACGGGTTCAGTGCTTATAGCTAGAAAGGGTTCTGCGGGCTTCTTCCGTCGCGGGGTGATCGTAAATGTATTCTCGTAGACTCAGGTTTCTGGTGAAACTTTCTAAGTTCTTAAAAAGTTGAAATTCATCAAAACCACCAGTAGCCAGGCAAACGTTTAGGCCCTTTGGCAAGACGTTCATCTGAGCTGGGGAGAGGGTTATACTTGAAAGGTTCATTACGTTCCCGGTAATATTTTCTTTTGTGACGGCAGACGAGGGAAAATTATTAGTACAGGGGTTAAACTGAACTTGTTGGGGTGCAGTAGTCGAAGCATTTATTACAGTCCTAGGGACATCATCGGTCGTATTGTCAGAGTGGGGGCAATTACTAGTGTAGGAGCTTGTTAGGTTCTTACGCGTGTGGCCAGTGTTAGAAATCCTATCTCGGTTAAATTTTCGGGCTTTTGCTCGGGATATGGCGGTGGCTGTCTTGGATTCGTAGTTGCTTAAAAGGTTCAACCCTCTATTGCTTAGTTCATGACTAAGTAGTTCCTCTTTCTTTCGGAGAGAATGGGCCGTAGTTTCGTAGTGATTGATGATTATTTCAGTTAATTGTAAAGATGCTTTATCGAGTACCTGTTTCCACTTATTCTTGTTGGACGGGGAGAGTTCGGTAGTAGCAGGATTTATTCTAATCGTAAGACCCCTGGGAGCGACCAAGCAGACAAATACTGTGCAAGAGCGGAAACGTGCAATTCGGAACGCATGCGCTTTACAGTGATTTTTCTTAATTTTGAAAACTGTCTTGAAACGGGGAAGGAGGCCGCGTTACCTGTTTTTTTTGTGTTGTAGTCAGTTGCTGCATGCTGATTTTTTCGGAGGTTGTAAGGGCATGTGGCACGGAGGGCTGGATTTTGGACCCCGGAAGGTCCGGCGGACGCGCTGCTGTTGGTGTTCGTAGGCTCGGCGGTCGCTGAAGATGCGGAGGTTGGGCGGGGCATCCTGTTGGTGCGGTGCTGGTCAGGGAGCTTCGTAGTGTAGCCGCAAACGCTCCCTCGGGCCGTCGTGGCCGCTGCAGGTTTGCCAGTTGGGGGCGGCATGCCGCTGGCGCGAGCTCCTCCGTGGACTTCGGGGTTGGGGTGCTGGCGCTCGCCCGGGGTGCCGTGGTGGCGGAGGATCTGGGGGGCTGTGGCGGTGTGCTGCTGGCATGGCACTGCTCCGGGGTCCTTACACTGGATAGAATTGGAGGCAGTGGTGGAAAGTCGCTGTCATTTGGCAAGATAGCCGCGGCTGCAACTCGGTTGGCGGTACATGCGAAATCGCGCAAGACCAGAGGATTGCAGTGCTGTTGCATGAAGCAGAGTGCACGAATGCGGCCGGCCTGCAAGGCCACACCCTCGAAGCTCGGGTGTAAGGCATCAGCAGCGAGTACTCGACAGGCTGGCCGGTTCTCAAAGCCATGATCGACGAAGCGGACAAACCGTGAGTGGAGGCAAAATTCTTGGAGAAGTGAGTTGAAACGGGGTGCCTTTTTATTGCAGCAGGGAGCGAAGCAATAGATTCGGTAGTCGCGGCGGCGGTTAGCGGAGCGAGGAAGAATGAGAATGGCGCATATAGTGGGAATGTTCGGCTGAGATTCAAGAATGAGGTTAGTCAGTGAACGGTACTCAGAGAAAGCATGTTCAGTGGAAATAGAGCTGAGATCATTAGTACCAACATGCACAAAAACTGTAGTGGCAGAGTCAGGGATAAAGTCTATCAGTGAGCGTGCGTCAGCAGTGCATGCGTCAGGCTGAGAAACAAAAGCGGGGGTTCCAGGGCAGAGGGGATAGAAGTGATGATACAAATACTTGGTGTGAGAGTCCCCGATCACAACTGTTTTGGTTTCGGTCTGCGGAAATTTCCAAATGATGCTCTTTGCTGTAGTCCTGTCAGCGCTCATGGTAGAAACAAATCTAGAGAAAGATTAAACTCACAAAGCCCACAGAATAAGTATGAGTAAATAATCGGATACACAGCAAGAACAATAACAAACAAGGTTTACGTACGTACCGGCAACGGGACTTGCCTTCATCAGATTCCAGTTACATGATTAAGGTGTCGCAAACATTTGGAACACAGTTATTTGCAGAAAAGTGTGAGAAGGAGCGAAGATGTTTCGGAAACAGAGAGTATGCATGCAGTCGAGCTACGCCTATGTTACATCAACAACAACAGCCAAAAAAAGGGGGGGAGGGAGGCGCCAAAGAGAAAGGGGTCGTGCTCACAAAGCAGCGTTCAAGGTTGCACCATGACCGGGCAACGTACGCGGCATGGGCTGCAAGTTCAGACAATGCAGCAAACTGGATAATCGCGGTTTCGAAAGGAAGGGAAGAGTATACAGTAAGGTATTAAGTGGTTGGGGACACTGGTTGGAGCGGAAGCGAAGATGGGGGTGCCCCCCGCGGATGAAGAGGATAGATACGGGGCACAAACGAGCATTTCACAGAAGCTAGCAAATTGAACAGGAAATAGGTAGGGTCTATAGACCACAAAGGGTTAAACATTCTTAAGTGGTGTGGGGCACGAGGCCTTCCCAAGGACAAATGGCATTGTTGAGCCGCATTAGGCTAATAAAGCTGCTGTATTTGGAGAGTTTCTGCGAATTCTATTGGGGAACTCAAGGGTATGTATAATGAACATAGTTGTAAAAATTATGAGGCCATCAATTTTAGTCGAGAGATAAGCACATTAGTTTTCCGTAACTGTCCTTATTCCCAAGTGTTGCTGACCCAAATTTGTAAATGAGATAAGATTCCAGGACCTCGCAGTTGTGGTGCGTTTTGAAGGCGGATTCTAAAATCGTTGCTTTAAGATGTTAAAATGCATGCCCGGGACTGTTTACATGTCTTGATAGGAGCAAATAAGGGCAGCTTTTTGCATGAGAGCGGTGATTATTGAACCGCATTCGGAAGGGCGTTTAAGTTTGGCCGATATATGGTTGCCTACAAACAGTGCACTCTAGAAGGTATTCGACATTAGCGAGTCACAAAGTAAGTTACCTTTTATTTTTACTTAGTAGTCTGAACCCGTGCTGGTGGCGCTGTGTAGTGGTAATGTGTGGACACACTTTACATCGGGGTTTATTACAGGGCATGCAGCCAGTAGTTTCCGGTCGGTTGATGCGATAGTAAGTAAGAAAGTCGCCTAAATTCTTATTACGCTGGGAGACAACGCGTGGTGGTTCGTGGAATATGCTTTTTAAGCGGTCACTTTGCATTAGGATATTGTGGTGTTTTTTTTAGTACGCTTGACACTCTCGGAGCAGAGGATAAATTGGTTAAAACAAAGTTTTCTTGCGGGTTACCTTTCAGGACTTTTTTCTTGCAGATTTCGTTATGGTTTAATTGGTTGGCTCGCACAATAGCGTCGTCGATAACTTTTTCCTGGTCTTTTTTATTCAGGAGGGCGATCTTGAGTTATCGACAGTTTGAGTCAAAGTCGGCTTCGTTTGAGCAAACTCTCCTAAATCGGTGGGCTTGGCTGTAAGGTATTGCTGTCTTGCACTGCTGTCCTGAATTCTAGTTCACTCTAATACTAGATTTTCGGCCATATTATCAAAATACCACATGCAGTTCAACAAGAGCAGTGTTTTAATCTGCTTGGCCTATTTCAGTGGAAAGCAATCGGCGTGATTCAAAATCACTTACAGCACCCACCAAGTTCCGCCCTTTTGACGAGTACGCAGAGACAGGAATTCACAAGGAAGGAAATAAGGGAGCGTTGGTGGCTATTCTCATCGTAAAGCGGATCAATTGCGATAAACTAATCGTTTGCGCCAGTCGATGTCAATGAAAAGGTTCTGAAACTATCATACCATAAAACAAAAATTCGTCACTTTTACATCGGGTATTTCTACATTTCGCCAGTAGTCTACGGTAGGCTATGCGAAATGGAAAAAGTCATGATATGCAGTATTGAGAGGCCAATTTGAAGGATGTGGAAGCCTGATTGTTAGCAACCTAAAACTCTTTGGTAGCAAACCACCATTCTCTGCACGACTTGCAGACGACGTTCAAACGCTGACTGCTCGTCTTAACTACAAATGTATTGAATTAACAGGACTACACTGGCGATTCAAAGAGAAAACAGTACCCATATTCTACAAAAGGCCCCCAACAAATTTTTGTGCACTATTCACTGTTTTGACGTTCAAACCACTAACAAAAGAAAAAATAACTGTTAATCAAAATAACCTAATTCCTGAGTAGAGCCCCGAATAGGCCGTTTAATGTCCTGATGGGTCACCCCCCAGGAACTTCAATGATCTATCGGGACTGCAGTGTACTGGTGGCCCATTCTGCGTGTAGCGCACATGCACTTACACATAGAAAAAAATGAACGTTATTTAAACTTTTACAGAAAAGAGAACCGTTTATATTTAATGGGTCTGAATTCTAGAGAGAGGGAACAGCCAAAAAATTGCCTCTTCTCTCCAACACCCAACACACGAGCGAGATGCCTAGGGTTCCTTCAATACGTAGAAGAATAAAAAATAATTACAGGAGTCTACAGGGATGAATGAAACAGCATGAAGAATTTGGAGCAGCAGTTGTAGTTTTAAATGGAACAGTATTGAAAATAATACCACACAAATAAATCCACCAACGTATAGTTATGATGACGCGCAAGGGGTAACGATGCTAAAGCAACCGAATATTTTTTACTTATTTTTGTTTTACTTATAGCTTGTCATTTTTACATATAGCTTGTCATCTGGAGGGCAGTGTTAAAACCAGAAAATTTGATTAACTTAGACAGAAAACGATTGCAAGGGGGAACAAGGATACCAGGAAAATGAAATGAACTCACACTCAAATAAAGGTGAAATACAGGGCAGCAAGACAAGAATTTACAATTTGCTTTGCATATCCTATAGCTCAGAGTGACAACAATATTGAAGATGACAGGTCGATAAACCAGTTAAACGCGGAATATATTTGACTTTTCATTTCAAAGACAATTGTAATTAAGGAACTAAAAAGACAGTTAAGAGCATATTATAATAGGAGAACAGCAAAGATGCACCGCTGTATCTAAGCATCAAACATGAAACATATTCCTGAACACCTCCGAACTACTGCCTTCCGGAACACTTCCCAATGCCTTTGCGCAGCAGGTTCATTTTGTATACATAAAAAAAGTGCAGCTTGCCCCACTCAACTGTCTGGAGGATACTCAAAGTGCTCAGAAGGGTTGATTTCCGAACCTCTCGTTTAGAAAGCTCTAAAGCATTATAAGTCGCCGTTTTTGTGCGACTTTTGTCGCACAAAGTACGCCGTTTTTGTGTCCACTAGCTTCATGACCTGCCAACTACTGTGAGCGACGATGCTTTTACTGGCCCCGCCTTTTACCAGTAAGCGCGACGGTACGTCAAAGCTTGTGACCTTTGCCAAAGCCGCAAGACGCTTCGCTCACTTCCAGCAGGCCCTCTTCCACCGATTGAGGTTCTTTCTGAACCATTCTTCGGAGTAGGATTGGACCTTCTCGGTCCTTCTCTTTATCTCCGCTCTGGTAGCGGGTAGATCACCATTGACACCAAGTACACCTAGCGTCACGCCATCACACGTGCCCTTCGCACCAGCTGCGCCAGGGACGTCACTGATTTTCTTCTACACGCCGCCATTCTGCATCACGGTGCTCCTCGCCAACTGATCACGGACCGTGGTCGGTGCTTCTTATCTCAGGTCGATGAAGACCTTCTTTGGTCCTGCCGCATTAAGCACAACCTCACCAGGGCCTATCATTGGCAGACTAGTGGGCTAAAGGAATGATTTAGCAAGACAAGCACGGATATTCTTGGTATGTACCGGTCCACCGACCATCGTGACTGGGACGTTGCTCTCCCTTACGTCACTTTCACCTACAATTCGTCGCGCCTCGACACTGCCGGCTACTCTCCTTTTTTTTCTTTTTCGACCGTGACCCTGTCCTACCAATGCGCACCATGTTGCCTGACTCAACCACGCCACGAACAGAGCACGCATGTGATCTCATTGCCCAGGCTGATGTGACCCGTCAGATCGCCACTGCCAAGTTTATGGCGTCATAGGCAAGTCAGAAGCGTCGCTACGACGACACCCACCGTGATGTGTGCTTCCCTCATTGCTCCATGGTCCTCCTGTGGACACCTTCATGTCGTGTTGGGCGATCTGAAAAACAACTGTCGAGTTTCGCACGCCCATTCCGAAGCATTCGCTTGGTTACTGCCGTGACGTACGAAATTAATCCAGTCACGCCCTCACCGTCAACTGCGCAACCAGCGTCTCAACTTGTGGATGTGTCCAGCCTGAAGCCTACTTCTTCCGCCATTAATTTCAGCCCTGAAGTTCTATCGCCTTCAGCACCGGGACGTTGTTTCTACTGCCGGGGGTCATGTCACAGCTCATTCTGTAGGCTTCTTGATATGAACTAAACCAGTGCCCAACCCCTCTCTGCGGTTGCGCGACATCTGGGATAAGCGGACCTAAAGGTTGGAGGAGGAAGATGAAGACGCTCGCAGATGTTGGTGTGCGTGCGGTACCTGGTTCATCGCAGCTGCCGTGTCGGCCTTTACTATCCCTTTTGTTATTGTAATTACTACCAGTAAATACATCTCCATCGTGACAGCATCACAATCTTATCTTCCTCTTTAAAATTATTCATGGCACAGGGTCTTGTGGTGAGCGGCTACCTTTCTATGTTTACGTGACGCACAAGTTGACCTGAAAAGAAGATACGTTTTACAACCCCAAATGTCTTCCTATCGAGTGCAATATTTTACTCGGAGGCACGTACAATCGGTACTCCTATTAGGTGGATATATTTCATTATTGTTATACATTTTCGCAAACTTTTCTGCGAGTTTGTATTGGCCTAACTATCAACTTGACTTATTTGTTTGTTGTCTTTTCAGTTCATGACCTTGCTCGACTTTTATCCTGGAACCCGTGTTTTTTTCTTTGCTTTGTTATTCACTTTTTATCGTCTCTGCAGTCAGATATGCCTCGCTGTTGGGCATTGTGTGCACGAGTAAGCTCTTGAAAGTGGGTTTTTTGTGCGTGTTCATGTCTATTTGTGTAGCATTCTTCACTTAAAACCACGGCTATTACATTTAATTTTTTCGTGTGTGGGACATGAATATCATGTTTCGTATGTGTTTGTTTCCATGTGACAGACAAACGCACCTCGGTAGTTTCTGGGCATGCAAAGAAATGATTGCTTGCTTGCTTGCTTGCTTGCTTGATTGATTGATTGATTTATTTATTGTATAATTGATTGATTGATTGTATAATTGATTGATTGATTGATTGATTGATTGATTGATTGATTGATCGTTTGAGTGAGTTATTTATATTTTGTTATACTTTTTTCTTCAGGAGGACATGACTAATGCTATAATTTGCTCGTCATTTTTGTTTATGGGTATGATAAATATGCGCGGCGTTTTTGTGTGCGGAAATGCCCTTCAGCGTAAAGGTAGCGTAAAGATATATTAGGGTAACGAACCATTGAAATAAATCGTCTTAATTGTTTTTTCTCTTTCTTATTATTCAGTTTTACAGTAGGCCCGAAAATTGGTACACATGTGAAAGAAACATCTCGGCAAGCCGCGAGGGAGCATTTATTGAAACTCTTTTTCGGACATACAAGTGCCAGCGCAAGGAAAACCGAGAAGGCCGTGTAATGTACGAGATCGCCATCAAGCCTTCAGCAACAATCGGGCCAGCCGAGAGGAAAACGCCAGCATGCCTTTTCGATAATGCACGCAATTTATTCAAGACTGTCGAATACTGCGATTCTTTTATTTTATTTCTCAGAATTGAACGACAGCAAACCTATCACCGCGGGGGTGTTTTTTCACCCAACAATAAGGGGGAGACGGGTTTTCGTCTTCCGGGATACGTAATGGTGCCCATAATATTAAAAGGTTAATTAGGTTTAGTTCCAATCAACTCAGTCGAAGATGCAAGTGCACAATTCTGAGTTGCCATTTGAATAAATGTTGCATTGTTTTCGCACTGAGCTTGGATATGGTAGTTTTGCGTTTGCAGGTCCTCCCTTTCCATCTATTCCTTGTTCCGCACTAAACCCTTCTCTATCATTGTTTTATCTCTGGTACATTTCTTTCGCAGTCTTCTTCATGTATTTCGCCACAGAGCTGTCTGGCGCGAGCCTTGCCTCTCCGTCGCACCAAGAGACCTCGATGCCTCAAAAAATAGGACTAGGGAAGTTTCGGGAATCGAAACTTGAGATCCTTCCGGCGTGAAAGTGGCAACCTAACCACTAGGCCACCCTAAACATCGGAGGGTTACGGGGTTAGCTTCGTTGGGGAACAGCATCTGCAGCCAATAGAACACAAAAATAAACTCTCCCGTGGTTGGAATCGAACCTGCGTCCTCTCCGTTACGAAACCGGGGTCATCCTCCTGAGCTATCACCACATCCCGGGCGTACACTTTATCGGGTTTGTTGCACGGGCGTTCGCTATCGACCTTGCCGCGGGATCTAGTACGTCCTAACACGGTCCACTTTGGGTCATATATGAAAGCCTGCGGACGAGTTGAATGGAGCCTGGCAGTAATAAAAAAGTTCAATCGTGAAGTTCAGAAATGGATGAGAAGTGCAACAGCCGGGTCTCAGAAGAAGGCAGATAGGCCACCTGCTATGCTATTCCTCCAGCATTGCATCCCTCGTGCAAGATACACCAATTCCAAAGGGATCTTTAGGCTATTCGATATAAACAATATTGCGATATATCCGTGCTCGATATATTCGTGTTTGACTTTCATCATATCTTATTTCTCAATTCATTAAACACTTCTCTAACTTGAATGAGTATTTGGAAAATTATTCTGTTCCGTAACGTACAACCCGTACATGTAACGAACACCTAAAGTCAGCAAGAAAAAGGAATATATTAGCTAGCAGTGCGGCGTGATAGCTCACTGCCACGTATGAAACAGCCTTAGAAAAAGCAACACTAATACGTCAGTGCCGTCTGGGTAACGGATAGCGCACGGACATTTTCACTACACGCCACGTTGTGTCAACACCCTTCTACAATAAAGCAAAGCTTTCAACCTCTCCAAGCCAAATGTTATTTCGTGGCGTGTGAGAGAAGCAACTCCCAGCACAGCTGGGAAGGTGGAGGGCGCTTTTCAATCATGAAGCACAGTGCAGATGGTGCGGCGATAGGGCGCTATTATCCCGTCTTCCTTTTGCTCACCCAGGCGGGCGCGTCAGCGGGACCATTCCGTCGGCTTTGTCGCCTGCTTTAGCGACGGTGTTGCGCCTGTTTTGGCGTAGCTTCGCATCCATTGAGGGCTTACGTCGCATGGCTTGATTAACGTGTTCAACAGCACCTACTGGGTAACACTAAACCAACGGAAATAAGTGGTCGTACGTCAAAGATACAAAAGGGATTGCTTTGCAGGGCAGGAAAGCAAAATGTACAAACCACATACAGACATCTGGCTGCCGGAGAAAGACTACTTTTGTGCACGGCTTTCCATGAATGGGGCTCCATTTTCTTAATTGCTGAATACCAATTCGGTTGTGTTTCAACGGGTATAATAAAGACGAATGGAGCAACTGGGTCTGATAAATAGCGATTATAAAAGTTCCGTCAGCCTGCTCGGCCTTTCTCAAACTTACGAAACTAATTACTTTAAATCTTTATAAATGAGAATCACGAAGCTCACAAGTCGGATTGTTTCGGTTTTGGTGTCTGCTCTTGTGTCGCCTGTTGTGTAGCCTGGAGCTAGCACATCATCATGGCTAGGTTCGCTGTCTCACCCTTAAAAACGCGCTCCTCTTCATTTTCTTTCTTCTTACACACGGCTGGGCAACAGCGGCGGCGTCCACCGCTCAAGCTTGGAAGTTGCCGTAGCAGCTGCGTTCGGGACGGCGCCCCCGCCAATCCCAGGTAACGGCTGGCAGGATATCTGGTTTCACTCTTTCTAGAACCACTTCTGTGAATGCAAGTGACGTCGCAAGGGTAATTGTTGTGGAGGTCGTCACAGCTTTGATTTACAATCACTTTCAAAGCGAGGATTGAAGCCAATCTTTTTTTTTGAATAGCTCCACATCGGCAAAAACATTCTATCAATAAATAGGCATAATCATACCTGTAGCAATGACGTGAAAATGCTGCGCCTGCCAGCTTTAGAGGAAACGCACTGCCCTAGAAACAATGCGCTCAATTGGGACGACGGAATGCCGGGGGCAAGTAGTTTGTGGAAATAATGTTGACAACAAAACCGAGACTTTTAGATATATTTGATATGTCGGAAGACATTTGTTGTGACAAGGGCAAATGAAACTGGCACATGCATTTAAAAAAATAGGACTGCCTATAGCGAAACGTTAAAAAGGTGCCGAAAGTGTTTTATGCTTTTATTAAAGGTACACATTTTTAGAATAAAAGATATATTTATTGTCAATTCAGCATGATGTTGTAAAGTGTGTAAGCGTCTCTATTTCCGAACACAGGCTAAATTTGTTCCCTGCTAAAAATCTTGTTTTGAATGGTGTGGAGAAATTTCGCGCAAAACGTATAGCCCTAAACCCACCCGCTATTGCCCTGCCTTCCGTTCACCCATGAGTTGCCGGTGCTCGCACGTGGCGCGATGCACCTTACCTATCGATTACTGGCGCACACAGCTCCCCGCCATTAAGATCATTAAGGGACTGCAACACGCGGCGGAAGCACCCTCGGTGACCGGGTGAATGTCGGGACGCTCTGCCTTCCCTAAAAGTGGCACCGGAGAGTCGTGCTCGCTACCCGCCAAAACGGGCTCAACGTTTGCTTGTAACTTAGACTTTTCTTTTTAACTAGCGCCTGCCGCATGAGAAGATCAACAGCTATCCGATGTTAGGCTGCGAGCTCAAACCTGGGAATTTCAAACTCCCAAGGTGTATCGGCATCGGCGGTCATCCGGTTACCTTTCGGTTAATTACAGTACTGAGAAGACGGTTCCAAGCTGTCCTGCCTGCGATCGCTACACTCGGTACCGACGCCCGAAGGTACGCTAGTGGAATTCTCCCATTCAGCTATTCGTCGCGCAATTTCTCCATTTTGATTTACAAAAGTTTGATCTTGCGCTCGTATCTAGGCTGCCTGAACTGCCTCAGCTCTCTAGTTAAACATCATTCTTCTCTGCACGAAACTGTATTCACCATTTAACCCTTGAGCCATGCCACCAGTGACGAAATGCAAGCAACCCCACTCACTTGGCGTCTACCTTGCCGTAGTTGCTCTCACAGAGCCCAGATCCTTGTTCGGCAGTGGACTGTCACTGGCTCGCACGCTTTTTTATTCCAATTCTGTCAGTCGATGACTTCAAAAAAAATCGGATTTGTCGTCCGGTAGTGCTTCTTCCGATCGGGATGTTGTTTAAAGCTGCTCCACCAATGTTGGGAAACCTTCTGGCTGTGCCAGTAAAAAAAAGTTTTAGTAGGTTTTGGGTTCGTTGTTGGTGGCGAAAAAGCCCTTCGCGACTGGAACTCCACAATGCTGGTGAAGAATTATGCGTCGGGGAGACGATGAGGTCGAGATGGTTATAACATTGAGTACCCTTAGGCTCACAACCATGTTTAAAAAAGATCAGAAAACCTTGTTGGATTGATACATTATAGGGTTTAACGCGCCGACGCAACGCAGACGATGATGTGGACAGTAGTGGGGGGTCCGAATAATTTTTACCACCTGGGTATCTTTAACGTGCGTCTTAATCTCTTGCACAGGGGGACGTTTTTGCTTTTTGCCTCTATCAGAAAATCAGCCGCCGTGGCCAGGAGTCGAACCCGCGTCCATGTGAGAAAACCTTGCTGCTATTGGCGATGGACAACTCTACGTACGCCTTAGGCCTCCAATCATAACCATTGACTCTTAAATAGGCCAAAGAAGTTCCACATTTATGGGCACTAAGCGCGAAGGCTAGGTAGTTTTAAGGTACAGCTAAGTCTCCCTGAAGTCATCTCAGGCAGGAGTATAATAACTGGCACACATTTCATACCAAGTAGTAGACTTGCTTTGTCAGTCAGGCCTCTCTAATCTCCCAGTGATTGGGGCAAACGTTGCCCCACCATATTTTTTACGTTCCTTTCCTGTCAGAGACGTGGTTGCCGCAGGGAGACACGGACACACTCGCCGGAGGGGCAGGTTTCTCATGGTTCGAGAGGGCTGTATGCACCGGCGTGCTTACGAAATTCCCCTCCGGGGCTTACGCACGCGAGCGTTCCCGAACAGCCCCAACGTATGGAACCTTGGAACCACAGCTCTTTTTTGCCGTAACTGGACGCGGCCTAATGAAGCGTCTATACAAAATCTGCGGTACTCAAAATGATATAACGGCGGCAACAACAAAGACAATTGGGGCGCCACTGTGCGTAACCTTCCTGCTCACGGCTTTTACCTGTGGTCGCACTACCGCCGGCATGACCGAAGAAGCCAGCAGTCCTACAGGGCATTCTCTGCAATAACACAAAATACTGCCCAAGCGGAATGCATAGCGCAGTATCCGTCGTGGATGAACCAATTCCATCGTCCTCATCAGCGGCCAGCGATGGTAATGTTTCCCCTCACGAAACATTACCGTCGTTTTTCATACATTTCGCATGGCACCCTAATTACGCCATTGATGCATAAGTGGTAGCAAGCATCCGCATGGATATTTATTACGTGTGCGGCCACGCAACCCAGATACTACTCGGACGATCACGGAGAGGCAATATATATTTGTAAAAACTTGAAGATAAGGACGGGCAGAAGAAACTGGGCAAGAGCGGCGGGCTTATACTGTTTGCCACCTGAAAATACGTCTGGCCTTGCGTGTCCTACCTTGTACTTGAACTGGCCACTGCGAAGCACGTACTCACATTACTCATTGGTCGCAGGGGTGGAGTGGAGGTTAAATGGGCCCTCTTGTGCCAAGTGGATTGTTGTTAATAGGGATTTACAGTGTTTGAAGTTATGGGGGTACGGGGTAGGAGATCTGTGTTTAGAATATTGGTGGTTGAAACATGTGGTGAGCTGCACAGGTCTGCCGTACCGTGCATCATCGTCTTCGTCTTGGCGGTCTAAGGCTCCCAAAGCATAATATTGTATATTGTTGGCCGCGCCCTTTAAAAAGTCATCTCTTCAATTGCTGCCTTGGCGCTGAGATGCATGCTGGTGCCCCACGTAGTATAGACTAAGCTGCTCGACATGCACAATATCATTCCGCAAAGCACAACAAACTCAGGCTTTGGCAACAGAAGGAATCTCGTATCTGGCATGGGTTACCTGGCGTAAGACACCAATATAGCCTAAATAACGCGGATACTTTGGTGGAGTTCGACGAGAAGATGTTGGGTTGATTTGTGCACACAATAACGAAATGAAAGTACGTGTAATGGTGGTGCTGATCATAGGCTTACTTCTAAGAAGTAGGAGAAGTATAAAGTCGTGTGGGAGATATTCTCCATACATAGTCAGCGTGGTCATGTTGTCACCAGCGTATTCAGGGGCGAAACGGGAAAGTTCATCAGGTCAGCAAGTGCGGTGTCGAAAAGCCCAGTACCCTCACGGCCATAACGAAGGCCGAATATGGCGCAACCTCCGGAATCTGCGTGTGCAGCTTTCCAGGAGGAAGTAACAATCAACAAAGCTAAGCTTGATACTCTCTAAACCGGGTAATTAGGGCACAACACGGAATAGAGAGGCCAGCAGCATAAGCAAGAAAATGCAGCCGAGGTTAAATATAAATTACGAACAAACAGTCTATTATAGTGGGCATACTTCACAATAGCTGATGATTTGACGGCCTCGGTCAACGCTTTCGTTTACTGCCAGTGAACTGGCGTGACGCCGAGTTTATCGATTTTTATTTATCCTAAGCATGTTGAAGGGGGTCGGAGTGGCAGGTATACGACGGGAATAGGAGATGATGGGAGCAATGGGCCTTTGCAACGAAGTAAACGGTAGTGCAATGAGGGCGTTAATGAGAGAACAGACAACGGAGGGAAGTCGAGGCAAGATGGGGGGTTCCCGTGATTGGTAAGAGATGGCGAGTTAAGTAAATTCAAGCTGTCAAAGGTATCTGTGCTAAGCATATGTAACGGACGTATGCGGAAGTGCTGAAGGTAGCCGATGCCGAGTTGTTTCTTAGTGGTGTCGGGCTACCGCTGACAGAAATTTACGAGAACACCGCACACCATGAAACATGTGCTTTAGCACCACAAGAGCATACCGGTGAGGGGCAATATCGAGCAGTTACCCAGGTACTGTAGCTGCTGCGCCCCACCTTCCCACTTGGTTCTCGTCCGGCGTTCTTCCACTCGGAGAACCTCTTTCCTTGTATTCATTTTAACAGGGACACAAAAAATAAAAACAAGTGCGCGCTATTTACGCGCTAATAAACTTTGGGCACACTAGGTATAAATCTTTAAAGGGCGAAAATTCAACACACAAGGATAAGATGGACACCGAAGCCAACGGCATATCAAAAAGAAATATAAACAATTTCTTAAAGATTATTTAAGAAGATATGATAGGATATTAAAAGACCCGCATCAAAGTTATACACTGAAGGAGATATGGTTGAAACATTCCTAAAACAAAACTATTAGGAGTGTGGGTGTATGGACCCTTTTTGAAGGTTTATGCCGCAGGTGTATGTAGAAAACGGGTGAGTTACAGTGTATGCAATCGAAAAAAACTGCAGGTGTTAACAATCAGCTTTTTGATTTACGCCTGCCGAGACGGTCTACCGTTTGACGCTATAAAAAAACGCTTTATACTACAGACAAGTACGCAAACGTATACTCTCTCCAGAAGTTCAAGCAATCTTTTTATTCATCTAATATAAATACCTCCACGAATCAATGATTTCTCAAAGGGCGCTTGTGCAATGATAAAATGAATTGGTTTGTGCGTAAGCCAGCGCTTGAGTGGCTGCATCCAAAAACAGCGCTAGTAGCACTTTTATGATACTCTGAATACCAGCTGCAGGATAGCGCATATTTGACAAGCAGCTGCGTTCGTGTCTCGACAACACAAAATTGAGAGAGAAACCTAATCGGATTACTCCATGGCGAGAGATGGGCACAGAAACAGCACCCTTCGGGGCAAGCTTACAGCATGGCTGGAACAGAGCAACATCAGGATGCGATGCTGTCGACCTAATTGAACCTTCTCTAAAGTAACGGGTATTTTACCCCAAAGCACCAACAGCCAATGAGCTTTCACACTCCTTTACACCAATCCCAAACACTGTACAGACACAAGAACATTTTTCTAGTTCGTGAGAGTCACAGCACGTTGACCCTGAAGTGTCAGAGAGGGGTAACAGGAGAACTCAGCCAGCGGAGTCTCCTCGCATGTTTAGGCTCCACGCAAGGGCCGCCTGTCCCGCATTGAGCAAGTGCACGGGGATATAGTCACAGCACCAAGCGCGCACGCCTCAGAAACACCCCTGCATGTTATGGCTTCTTTGAGGAGGGACAGCTTTATGACCAACCCAACAAAAACTTCCCCGCACTACGCAACCACTGCGTATTGAACGTCTTGGTTAAGATTCGTTCTATCTGTGCGGTAACCACCGACGTATAATCTGCTTTACTACCCAAGTGCATCTTCGACGTCTCACCAAGTGTGCAAACAGGTAGAAGACTGTATTTTGTTCTGTTTTTGTGACCCACTATATTTTTAGCACGCGCGCACAGGATAGTCACGCGTTGAATCGTAACCGCTTCTCTTCTAAGGGGATTGAGATCCCGATGGATACGGGCTAGCAACCGTTCCAGGAGGGTTTCATTTGAAGAGAAGTGGTGGGCAGACTGTCGACGCCATGCTTGGGCCGAACGACACCGGGACAGTCTCCTGGGCGACTCGGTTGAAGGCGATGTGCTGGATTTTCACCAGGTCAGGCAGTTGACGAAGAGTGGTTTCTTAGTAATATCTTTGTATCTGGCTGTAGCTACCTAAGATAGGTCGGTGACCGAATAGTACGCCTGTGGATTTTTCGGGCAAGGAATACGACAACACCAAAAAACAACTAAATAGCCGAAAACCGTGAAGACAATTCTACAGGGAACATTAGGCAGGCTTCTGGTTGCGATATAGGTGCACAATTAACGAACTACACTAGTTTAACTTTCGCCAAACAGTACTTTATCCAAGCAAACGAATCTGTAAGGGTGACATTTCGCGTCAATGGAGATGTGTACACAAAAGGAAATGCACTTGTAATGGCGAAACTGGCACTGGGAAAGAAAGTAATCGAGAAAGACAGGTGCCTAAGGGCCAAATCTGGCGTTGATAGCTGCGATTCAAGCTCCAGGCATAGTTCTGAGCTTTCCGATTTTGAAATCGCACCTTAGGTACAGCCGTACTGAAAAAGATACCGCGAACCGCTGACAGGACATCGGGCATTCTCTGAGACGCATCTGGAGCGCGCCAAAAAATGGCCGAAATTTGCACCGCTTGAGTAGGCGCTCGCATGCATTCTCATGGGCCGACAGTTCTGTGTAGGCCCTGCGCAACACCAGCCTACGGCGCTGCCCCCTTGCACGCAGGCATTTGAACTATTGCCGTAAGTACGACAGAATGTTTCACGTCCTGGTCTTCCTTGCCATTTAACAAGTCTGTCTAAGCAAACGCCAAAGAGTATTATTGCTATGTTTCATATGCCCCGGCCGCTCGGCATCGGCTCAGCTTGTGGGCAACGCTTCGCAACCCCTCGACGCGAGCTCTCTCCTCGTACCCTCTCCGCCGCCGAATGCCCACCGGCCGCGGGACCTAGTGACGTCGGCACCCGAGAGATGGCGCTAAAGGACGTGGAGAAGCGGGCGGTGGAGTGGGAGAACAGCGCGGCTGGCGGAACAACTACTTGGGAGGCCCGGAGTTTTTTGTTGTGTCTGTGTGTGTACCCGGACCGGCGATACCGAGGTGATGTAAGAGATTTCCTGTACTCAACCGCAGTGTGCCTCATTTCTGGACAGCCGTAGAGAGCAGGCCCACGTCTGGCGCCCAACATTGGGCTGATTTCAAACCCACCAGTGAACCTTTGCTCTCTGCGGCGGCCGGGAAGGTGCCCACTGCGGTTCGAACCGGCATTCCTTTGTTCCGGCAAGGAAGCGCCATTTTGGGTCCTAGGCTACACGGACCTTTCCGCCGTATAGACGCATGTATAGTAAATTAGTTTGATGGTGTCGTTTCGGTTTCTTAATTTAGATTTTACGATAGCTGCGGAAGCCTGCCGTTTTTTGCGTTCTTCGTTCTGTGTTTGTGTAACGGCTTAAGTGACTACATTACATTGTGGGTATATATATGTAGCGTCTTGTAGGAAGGAATGTTGCTTGTGAGATGAAGTCGTTCGTGTATTCTGACGTGCGTTCGTGTATTCTGATGTGCGCCTACTCCAGCTTTTTGGTATTTTGATGTGTTTACTTGAGTTTTTTGTCGTATATTGTCTGGATGCCTCTGTTCCCGTTGTAGATTTCTTAATGTGGTTTGTTTGTCGCGTTACGTATGTAGCTAGCGCGGAGTGTTTTGTACTGGCCTGTATACGGTTTGGCGTTGTCGATACAGCTGATTCGTCTTCGCTAGCGATGGCCCCGAGCACAAGGAGTGAGACGGGACGGAAGGAGAGCATGCAGGGTCGGGGGAAGTTGCAGCCCGCAGATCTCGCATCAATGATGAGGCAGATGACTGCGATGTTCGCGGAGATTATCCGAACGCTCGGTTTGGCGCCAGTGGCCCCCGCCGGCCGCCAGTAGCGTCAGGTTCGCGCCGCGCTCTAACGTTGGGATACCCCCATACGCCGGCTACGGTGACGCGAAATAAGTGCACGAGTTCCTTCAACAAGTCGATTGCTAGCAAGCGGCGCTGGGCGCATCGGAGGAGGATGGGCTGAGGCAAGTTCTGCCCATCGCACTGGTGGGAACCGCTTCACGGTGAAGGCGCAGCCAGTCGGCGTTCACGTCAATGGCAGATTTTAAAGACAGATTCCGCGCGGAGTTCCTTACACCCGATTACGAGCATCGTATGAGGGACGACCTTGGTCTTCGCACCCAGCACCCCTAAGAGAGCCTCCTGGAGTACGTGCGGAAGATGCAGGAGCTCTACGAATGGGCCGACCCATACGGTCGCCGACGCGGACAAAGTAGCACAGGTATGCAGGCAATGCCACCCGCGTTTTAGACCGCACTTGTGGGGCCGATGTTTTGTTAACCTCGAGGCTCTCGCACAGGAAGCGCCAATAGTTCAGGCAGATTCGCTCGTCGAGCTGCGCTACAGGCTGCCACCGAGGCCCGGAGAATCGCTCGAACGGGGTTGCCCTTGGTCAGAAGAGCCGGTGCCTAGCGCCCATCAGGCCGAAACAGTGGCCGTGAGGCTAGAGACTACATCGAGTAAATGGAGCCTTCAATAGCTCCCCGGCATCACCGTAGTATAACCGGTTATACCCAATTGCAAGAGTACAAAAAAAAGGGCCAACCGGCAAAGAGAATTTTGTCCACCCGAAGGTGGAGAGAAATTAACAGGAAACTTTCTTGCGACCCACGGCCAGGGGGACGAGCCCGGGGGGACCCCCTTGTCCCCCCTAGGAAAAAGCCGATTAGGGTGGGTTGCTGGGAACGGGAACTTGGACATCGGGATGGGTTACGGGAAGAAGGGTGGCAATGGGGGGAGCAATTTTGCTCCAATCCTTTTGTCTGGCTCTCTTCGAAGACTGATTGATCAGTGAGGGCATCAGACAGTGCCAATTGCCAAATATGCGGTGCCTGCCACCGGTTACCGTTCACCCATAGGGTCTGATTACTGGGCCCCAACCGTCGGAGACAGGAAGTACCCTATTTGGTGGCGACGGCCGGGCCCCCTCCCGACCCCCAGCTCAGCGGCCGATGCGTACTAACGTCCTTGACCGACGGCCGTGTGAAACTCCGCCACTCTCAGGGCGCTAGACCCATACTCTTACAAGCAACGGTGCCGTTCGGGGATGGACGGCCGCCGATCGGCCCCTCGGCAAAACGCCGGCTTTCGAGGACAAGGGGCAGCGAATGGCGGCCACTAAAACTCCTCGGAAGGAAACAACGAAGGCGTTGGAAGGAGGCAGGCGGACGAAACGGCTCGTTTGTGTTGGTTTTGCCACAAGCATGGCCAATTCTCCTGTCAACGCCCCGAGAAAATGCATAGCACGCAGGGAAACTCGGATCACCAGCGGCGGTGAAGGGCGGTGGCTCGTCGTCGCCGGCGGTAAGCCAGAAGAGGGGGCCAGAAAGAAGGTATGCGAGGGAGCCCCCAGTGCACCCGACGCTGGTGCCGACGGGCAACTGGCCCCCTCCGCATGCAGGGTGCATGGAGACCCCTCTTCGTTTGCGCCACTCATGGGAGCGCAACTAGCTTGTCGAGAACTTTTAAATGCGAATGCATTTCTTAGTCGGGTGTTGTCGTGCGTTGGCCGGCGTGGGCCTAGCAACCGGAGCACATGGTAGCTCGGGCGGGAGTAGCGGAGGGCAAGGGGAGAGGAGGAGCGCGCTCGGGCGTTTGAGGGCGCTCGCATCGCGGAGCTCGGCGGAGAGAGCTCGCGCGCGGGGCGGGCGTGTTGCGCGGGTCTCTCTGTCCTCTCCGCGTATCCTCTCTCCGCTCGCTGCGCTCGGAAAAATATATATAAATGCAGTGGAGCGCGCGCCTCTCTCCGTGACTGCTTGCCGCAGCGCACTCATCGGTGCACCCAATGCATTCGCATTTCCGCACGATCCCCTTCGGGGAGGAGGGGGGAGTTTTTTGCTCTGGTCGATACACGCGCGACGGTTTCTCTCATCGGGGACGACACCTTCGAAGCCTGCCGGAGAAGAATTCGGGTCAGGTCCGCTAGGACACCCTTGGGCTTAGCAACAGGGTCAGCGAAAGCAGAGGGATGTGTTAGACTTTCGCTCACATTGGACGGCAAAAAGCGCATTCAGCGTTTTGTTTACTTGTCTGGCTTGTCCACCTCGGTCATACTGGGGAGAGGCTTCCTTTCAAAGTAGGGCATTGTGCTCGACATGGGGAAGAACGGCTGCCAGTACGGGCCGCTAACCCTGTTTTTTTCCTTTCGCGAACACGCCGACGCCCGGTTTAGACCGCAGCTGGCAACCAATCTCAACTGTGCCGCGGAAGGCGAGCGGGATGCGTCAGGAAAAATGAGTGCCGAGGTGGAGGCGATTGTCGCATCTTGTGCAGGATGCGACGATCAGCATCGAATGTTGGCAGAAACAATGCTCCCCTTTTCGGATTGCTTTACCGAGAGACCTGGCTTGACAGATGTGCCAGCGCACGAGATAGACACGGGTGATACTCGGCCATTCCAGTTCAATCCGAGGCCGCTAAGTTCCTATACGAGGAAGCTTCTTGACTGCCCACTAGATGAAATGATCGAGACAGGCGCAGTGAGATCCTCACGAAGCCGCTGGCCATCTCCTGTAGTCTTGGCACTGAAAAAACGCGGTTCGCTATGGCTGTGCGTAGACTACAGAAAGCTGAACGCACTGACCGAGAGAGGTGCGTCCCCTTTTCCGAGTATTGAGTCGGTGATAGATCAGCTGGGCAACGCTCGCTACTTCACTGTGCTTGACGCTAGCAGAGGGTACATGCAGATTCAGATGTCCAACGCTGACATTGAAAAGACCGCATTCACCTGCCACCGCGGGCTCTTCGACTTCACTCGACTCCCATTTGGCTTGTCGAACGCTCCAAGTTCGTTCATGCGTTTGATGGATATCGTCTTGGGGGACGCAAGGTACAACTATGCGATGGCCTACCTGGTAGATGAGGTGATCTATTCTGAGTCTTTTGAGGAGCACCTCGTTCACTTCAGTTCCGTTCTTGAAGGCATGAGGAAGGCCGGTCTGCCGATCAACCCAAGGAAAGTGCAGCTGGCTTCACCTAAGGTAGATCTGTTGTGTTTTGTCGTGTACAATGGTACTCTGAGACCGAACGATGAGAAGCTGGAGGCTATCCTTAGCTACCTTCGACCCCTAGGCGTGAAAACCCTGCAAAGGTTTTGAGCATGGTTGCTTTCTACAGGCAACTCATGCCGCACAGTACGGAACTCGCACGGCCTCTTTACAAGCTGTTGCGTAAGAACGTAAAGTTGGTCTTAGAAATGGAAAAAGAGGGTTCCAACGTTTTTTTGGCTTGTGCAATTGCGGAAACTGCTAGTTTGCGCCCTCCCGACCTGAAAAAACCGTTTGTTTTGCAGACAGACGCTAGTGACTACGGTTTGGGAGCTGTTTTGTTGCAGGAACACGAGAGCGAGCTGCGGCCAGTCGCATTCGCGAGCCGCACGCTCACAGCTGTGGAGCGGAATTACTCCGTAACCGAAAAGGAGTTCTTGGCTATCATGTTCGCGTTGTCGAAGTTGGACATGTATCTAGATGGCGTGGTTCTCACTGTGCAGACGGATAACCAGGCACTGACGTGGCTGAAGGGGCTTGAAAACCCCGCAGGCAGGCTCGCGAGGTTGGCGCTGACGTTGTAACGTTACGCGTACACAATCGAGAACCGCCGAGGCTGCAATTACAATGTAGCCGATGCATTGTCGCACGCGCCGCTGAAGGCGTGTACACGCACGGCGAGCAGCCCCGATGGAGGCGGCGAAAGCGTGCGCGCCGAGTTGAGCGGTTTCAACGGCGGCGCGCGCCACCCCGAGAGGGGGAATAAAGGGCCGAACGGAGGAGTCGAGGCCGGCCATAAAGAGAAAGAGAAGCGGCACCTCGCAGCGGCGATTTCTCGCCCCCCGAGAACGGAGGCAGAAAGGAATATGTCGTGCGGGGAGGTAGTGAGTGAGGAAGAGCTCATTGAGGCCAAGAGAGAGAGAGAGATGAAACGTTTATTTGAACTGAAAGGTCTTGATTGAACTAGGGTAGGTTCAGAAAGCAGACGGTCTGTGCCAGCGGGTGCTGAAAAGGCTAGCGAGCGGCGTAGCTTGCATCGGTAATCCTTAGGTGTTTGACGCGTATCTGCTGGGCGACGATAGCTTATACTTCGCTACATTCCCCAACTGGATGACGAAGAGGTGGTTTCATCCCCCTTTCGAGTCGTGGTCCCAAGGAAGTTGCGGAAACAGTTTATGCGGTACTTTCATGACTCAGCTCTGGCAGGACATGACCGCGGCATAAGACTTAAGACAAGTTACGCCATGTCGCGACCTGGCCAGGCATGTGGAGAGACGTGCTGAGTTTTTCCCGCGCCTTCGGTCTTTGTCAGTTGGCGAAGCCGCGCGCTGGGAAGCCCGTGGGTTTTATGAAGCCGGTGGAAAGCAGCTACCCGTGGCAGATTGTAGCTTGTGACGTAAGAGGACCTTCCCAAGATCCGCCCGAGGAAACAAGTTTATTCTGGTTATAACAGACCACTTTTCTAAGTGTGTGGAGTTGCTTCCCCTTAGAAAGCTAGCGTCGCAGCGGATTGTAGACAAGCTGTTGGAGATATGCACTTGTTTCGGCTTACCCTTCGACCTGATCACTGGCAATGCTTCGTATTTCACAAGCAAAGTCTTTTCAGACTTTTGTCGAACGCTGCACATTCGGCACAGGAAAACGAGTCCTTATCATGCTCAGAGCGACATCACCGAGAGGGTGAACCGGAACCTGAAGTGCGTGCTGGTTGCGACAACCAAGGAGCATAAGGACTGAGACGCGCGTTTGCCTGAGCTGGCTTTCGCCATTAGGACTACCATAAATAGGTCAACGGGTTTGACACCAGGTTTCCTAGACTTCGGTAAAGAGATCGCTTTCCCAATGGAAAATGCTCTGCTATACGCAGCGCGGGAAACGCCCCTTCTCTGTCGCAGTACGCGGCTGGGCTCCGGGAACGGCTATGGGCAGCCCAACGCACAGCTAGGGAGAACCTCGACGTGGCGCGGATGAAGCAAGCCGAGCAGTATAACAAAGGCCGTCGTCACCTTGTGTAAAACCTCGGTAACCTAGTGCTAAAGAGAACACACCCACTCAGCAACGCTGCACGGGGTTTCACCACAGCGCTCGCACACAAAGGGGAAGGACCATACAGGATAATGGCGCAAACAACTCTGCTCACGTATGAGATGCAGTCGCTCGAAAGCGACGAGGTGGTGGGTCCTGTGCACTTTAGCGACCTAAAGGCCTATCATGTTCGCACTGGCAATGATAATAGTAATAATAATAGTAATAATGACTTTATTTGGCATCAAGGATACATGATGCAGGAGACCTGCAGAAAACGCTGGCGTGATGCCAGCTTGACAAGGCCGCAGGCCCCCCTCCCTCTCCCCGAACTGAGGATACCCGAAACGGAACGCGGGAGTCCCCCTCCGACTGTCAGAACTATCGGCGATAAGACTCGCATCCATCGCTACGATTTCCAGCTGAGGTAAGAGCTCGCGCCTGCGCGTAATCCCTTCGTTCGTTGCAGGAACCGCGGAGGCAAAAAGAACAACGGTTGACCGGGTCCCAACCCCCCGCCGGGCTCGAACCCCCGCAAGCGCTGGCGGGGACCCCCACCGGCACCGGCCACCACGCCTACCAATGGGAGAAGCGGCCGCAGGGTCCGCCCGGCAACATAAGACCCAATGGCCGGGGGGCCTGAAGGCGCTGTGCTCCACCGGCGGCACCCTCGTCGCCAGCTGGAACGCCCACAGGATCGGTGCCCTGCACCTGGAGCAGACAGTAAGGAACGAGAGGGTGGCTCGGGCCGCAGCTGCCGGCGCGGCTGGCCTTCTCCGGTTGGCGCCGTCCGAGCTTACCGCCGGGCTCGTGGAGGTGGCCGTGCGGGTGTTGATAGCAACCCGCCCGGACCTGCTGACGTCCGTCGGACGCGGCCTGGTGTCCGGTGAGCCCTTGGAATCTGCGGCGAACCAGGGGCTGCGGGTGGCCGGCCCGCGTTCGTCGCCCCACCAAACGGGGCACCGGACCCGGCCCCCAGGAGCCTGCGGTGACACAGCGGGGCGGCCGGGCAGTCGTCCGCGGCCCCTCCCGGGGCGGCCACTGAGGCCAGTCCGGGGCACGCGCTCGAGTCGTCCAGCCTGACGCCGGAGGACACCGGCGACATGGACCTCTCGGAGGAGGCCGCTGACCAACTGCGTCTAGGGACGGTGGGGAGGTGTGAGGGGGGAGAGATGTGGGGAGCGCATCGGCGCACCTCACCTCGAGCTCTCTCCTCGTACTCTCTCTCCCCACCAACGCCCACTGGCTGCGGGACCTGGGACCTGGGCACCCGTGAAATGGTGCCAGTGGACGTGGAGGGGCGGGCGGTGGAGTGGAGAAGTGCGCGGCTGGCGGGACTCAAACTCGGCAGGCCGGGAGTTTTTTTGGTGGTGTCTGTGGGTGTAGCCAGACGGGTGACAGCGAGGTGATGTGCGTAAAAAGTTTTCTTGTTCTCAACCGCAGTGTGCCTCATTTCTGGACAGCCGTAGAAAGCAGGCCCACAAGCTAAACGCAGCGACGGAATTCCTATGAGGTCAGCCTACGTTTGCCCTTCGTCAGAAGCCTCAGCTTTTGCTGAGGTACGCAGGACGTGGTCGGCGGCAATGTTATAGCTTTCGACTGCCCATCTCCTTTCGCAACCTGACCCCGTTTCGGCCGATCTACCGTGTTTAAGGCCATTCTGTCGAGCGAAATTCGGTACCAAGCAGAGCTACAAAGCCATTTTGCCTTATCAACGACTGTCACAATGGTTTCTTTATCTAAAGGTTTAGAATCTGTTTATTTTTTTTGTTTTACTATCTATATAAAAAATTCGAGCAGTACTGTTTAGAGTGAATACATAAAAAATACAGTGCGAGTATCAAATAGGAGAAAAAAAACAATGTATAAGCTACAATATTGCACGCGGAAACACATTTCATTTTCACGTAGCCAAACACAAGCGTCGTTGCCAACAATGCTGTCTGTAGAAGAAGGTAAGACGCTCCATTCTACGATTCTGTTTAGAAAAAAAAGATAACCTAAACAAATCAGGTTTGGTATGAAATTCCAGTAGTTATGATTGTGCTCGACTGGCTGGAATATGTAATATGGGTTAGATACGTTCATGTCGCGAGGTATTGTGAGTTGCTGTAGTAAACATGTACCGCCAGACTTTTTTTAATCTCTAGCAACTCCCACCCTAAGGACTGTTTTAAACTTGTCATGGCTTGAAGCTTTGCTTTATTTGGAGAAACAAAACGAGTTGCAAAGTTCTGTAATTTTCCTAATTTCCTTTATTCACTTGTTGGCTTATATGACACAGTGCATGTTTTGTCCGTTACTCATCTGATATAGGTTTCATTTATTCGCTCTCCTGGACACTGGCAGAACTTTCCCGCGTAACTACACAAGAAAGCTAGCATGTGGCTGCTTTTGATGTTCCAGAATTTAAATGTTTATTACAGCACACTGTCGGTGTACGAAACACACATACATCCTCAAATTCACTAACACTCTCCAGCGTTTACCTGTTTATGGCATCAGCTTTTTTCAAAGCATTTGCGGCCTCTGGAAAAAACATAACTATAATTTTTTTATCTAATCGGAATACTTACACAGCCTTCTTCGTGTATGTCAAAGCAATGTACGTAACATGAGGGAGGCGCCGCTTCAAGCACCCTGAATACGAAACATGTAAGCCATTGTTTTGTGTCCTTGCAAATTAACCTCGAAATCGTTAAAGTCGCGTAGTCTAGAGAAGGCATAGCCCAAAAAAATGCCCGAAGACAATAAATCTTTCCTACAGTGTTTTTGTAGCGAACTCAATATACCCGAAGAAATTTTAGTGACGCTCCTTTTACGCTCAGTGTTCACGAAGGGCTTCGCCCGCTTTCCCTTCGATACTTAGTTTCGCGATATACTTTGATCTTACGGTTTCGAATTGCTTCGATCCGTCTTCTAAGAGTTCCGCAAAGCATTGTCGTTTGCTGCGGCAAAGAAAAACTGTGTGCGATGAACGCCTTACACTTTAAACCTCCCAAGAGCTTAGGAGCGTCGGGAATTCTGATGTGAGGACAGCAAAACATTTACTGAGACCAATTATCTTACCTATTTCCGACAAAAATATATGGGACCATAAGTCTGCTGAAATATTGTCAAGGTGACACCATCAGAGCTGCTCCTGTTATATCATTCACCAGTTCGTTTACCTTCATATTGCCGGGCCATTAGGCTGCGTTGAATACGTTAGCTAAGGTGCCAACGGAGATAATTGCACCACTTATGTCGGTGGCCCTATTATGAATCTTGATAAAAAATGTCGAAGATTCCCGTTCATTCAATATACATCAGGAAAATCGGTTTAGTGAAAGTGCTCTGACGCCGCAGAACCTCACAAAGAAGTAGAAATACGTGGGCAAGGAGACGGTGAAGGGAACGACACTCAAGGAGACAAAGTTCGTGAGTTGCGCCCACGTTAAAGAGTATCGGCGGGAAATAAAGAACTCTATGGGAGACCATAGTGCCGAGTGAACGTAATTGTGGGACTTCGCGGCGACGTAAAAGGAAGACGCAAGATGGTTCTCAGAAGTTTGACGTCATCAAAAGAGTAATACGGGTGTGTGAAGGCTGTACAGTAGTGCTGGAAAGGCAGAAGAACACCATTGATCAAACGTCTAGAGATGCGGTTAGGAACGTGGAATCATTGAGTGTAAAGGACACTCCTTCAAGTCTGAAGGGTTCGCGAGCTTTACCCCACCCGACTAAGCGACGCCGACACAGAAGGAACAGAAATAACCGATTTATTCTGGGCAACAGAAAGACATGTTTAGAAAACATCCGCATAGAATAGAATGGTCGTGGTTGCAGTCCACGGCCTCATTCCGCTCCAATCCCGGCGATCCGCCGCGACCAGGCTCCGTCGTCCAACTCCCCCCACTGCTCTTGTGAGCGGCGCTTTTAAGACACTGGGTTGGTTGTGCGCATGTTCCTGGTTGTACGCGCAATGCACATGTTTGTTGCTACTCACTATTCGTCGCACACACGCGCACAATCACATGGCACCCTCCCGTCACTATCGGCATTTCAGGCGCGCTCACTGCACCGTAATCAGCCTACGTGGGCGCACGTAGGGGCTGCGTCCCTTCAAATTAAATGTTAAAAGATAAAACAAAGCTGACCACAACAATGGCTGACTGGAAGAGTTTTATTGCGGTCATTGAGGTCAAGAACCGCGTAATAAAAATGTGCGATGGGATTGAGCAAACCCATCTTGAAGCTCTAGACGCAAAAAGACGGCTTTTACCAGTAACTTGGTATCCTAAACGGGTACTGCGAAGTGCCTGATAAAATAAATCTATTTTCAATCCCGGGGACGCGGATCAAGTTGTGAGTGCGTTAACAATGATTAAGGAAGGCGATGCTCTATATAGCAAATTGAGAGATATAATGTTAGGTTTGAACAGACAAACTTTCATAGCGAAGGATAGCAGCAATTCTGCAAATAGTGACGCGTCCTTGTCTGAGGCATGCCGCGTTGACCTGAGGAAGCACAGCGCCTAGATGAAGATCGTTCTCCAAAACCTGCGTGGCATTTTTTAGTAGGTTGACGCCTTGTGGGAATTTTTAGAGCGCAAACAATAAAGATGAACTGGAAGATGTTTTCAACGAGGTTGCCAGCGAGTGCTTTTGCTATAAAGGTTCTCCTAAGTCAGGACGAAACAGTTTACGTAAAATCGCCGTCATCTGGGACAACTTTCGACCTTCAATAACTGCTACCCAGATGAACTCTTTTCTTAATACCATCAGGACAAACCTTTTCCTCTAAGCCTCCTTGGCCTGCAGCGTTTTGAGAAATGCCCGGGTGACTGGGAAAGAAACACGCATGGATCCGTCGCACCGGCGCGAAGGAATGTGTAGGAAGTTGGTGTCAACATTATTCCGTTTAAAAGGTTGTTGGTGATGAGACTCCAATAAAGTGTCCCTCTTTCCGCGTAGTCTTTTTCTCTGCTTTCCACACCTCCACCCTCCAAAAAACGATGACAAAAAAGCTCGCGCAAAAACTTCAGAAATAAAAATAATAAATGGCAGTACGATATGTAGATGCCCACTGTGTACGTAAAATCGTAATGAATAAAAATTATGGAAATCTCCTCGCAATCTGGGATACCCTTCAACGCACGATTTAGGCTCTTACATGTGGAGAGTGCCTCGTATTTTCATACGTGCCAACCTAAGCCTTACGGAATACAAAAAGTATCATACTGTAGCACTACGTTGCGCTAACTGGTTGGGAACGAACCTACGGGAAAATGGTCGACGATTACTGTACTTCTAATGCGAAATTTTACAGAGCGCGGCTGCACCTTTCTCAGTCCCCACGCATACCTGCTGCGTCTCAGGAAGTTATCGCGTGATCAGCGAAGCCGCTGCAGAGCACGCTATTCTGCCGTTATCACACCACGCAGAGCGGCCGCCGAGCATGTTGTAAATCGTGTTTGGGCCTCCCAGCAAATGTAATGTCGTTCGTGTGAGCCACGCAACGAGGAGGACGCGTAACGACCGATTTACCTGCATCCCGAAGCGCGTGTGGGCTTATGTGTGCGGCCTCGGCACACTGCCGTCCCCCTCAAACATTCGCCCTACTTTTATCCACGGCTTTTTGTCGGGCTTATATTCGTTGGTGTCTTAATTGTGTCGGTTGACGTGTAGAGCATCGCTCCCTGGGAGCATATCGCGCTACCTCAGGACACCGCGCTCCCTCTGACACTTTCGCCGCACTTTTCTGTGTTTTTTTTCTTTTTCTTGCGTAGCTGTTCTCTTCGTTTGCTCGATACAAAGTCAAAGACGCCACCAAACACTAACGAATACTTATCAGCTGTGCACTAAAATGGCGCGAGTGGTTTACTCAGTAAACCATGCAACGCCGTGTATTTCTACAAATAAGCACAATTGGAGGAAGTAACCCACACAGTTTCTATAATAGCGTAAATGCAGATACTTGCTCCAACGGAATTACGATGGAGAAAAAGTAGAAAAGTAGAAAAAAATAAAAAGGTTCAAAAATCAACTGGTAAGATCAATATTCTGCATTTAGTACATGGACCCCTATAAAACGCCTAAGTAAAAACATTTATTAACAAAAGTTGGAAATACAAACAAAAATAGGGTACCAAGCCATTCCTATACTATGGCTTGCAAATGGAAGTAAATGCGGAATTTTAGAAGTCTAAATTTACTGGATTAGTAATAACAAACAAAACTCAAAAACGATCAGTTAGTCGAACTTTTTTTGTACTCGTACCAAATCTGGCTGCGACGAACGCACAGTGTATACAAGTGGATTACAGATGCTAATCGTTATTAGACCATTCTCTAAAGTTCAGCCGACTTTTCATCTACTAAACTTGTACTCGGTGGCCGTTTTTCTGAAAGAATGACCGAGAGAACGGCGCTTTTTCGCAGAGTGGAGCAATTACTGGTACGGCTTCAGTAAGTAGTGAAAAAGTGCAACGGTCTGCCTCGCGAATGAAATTTGAAGGTTCCTGTTATACTTCCTTTAGCTAAAATAGTACAAAAAGATACAGTGACATTTTCAGGCTACCAGGTATTTACAAGTACGATTTGTCAGCTGTGAACCTTATGGTTTTCAGGAAATACGTTTATTTTCATTTTTAGAGTGTTCGACAAAGATCTTTATAGTAGACTGTAAAAACATAATTTCCACAATAAGGTTTAAAAATTGATTCTTCTGTGCAGTTCAGCTTCTTCTCGTGAATGTTTGTACTCCAAACGTGTATTTCGCAGTGTTTCCTGTCTGAAAATATGAACATAATGCAATAACTTCAGTAATTTCAACGGGGCCTTATTTTTTTTATTTGTAGCACACATACATGCATAAACCACCTTTAATTAAAAACACATTGACACTTTTCCAAGACAGCAGCGTGCACCGATTTACGATGTCGGGCAATCATCTGTTATCAAATAAAAACTAACAAATTCGGTGGCCGTGTACAAAATTTTCGGCTCATTGTAATGAGCTCCTACTGACTGTCCATAATTTAAAAAAAAATTGAACTTTTGCTTGAATTTTTTTCGTTGCTTTCACATTGACAAACCCGAGACAGCAGTCGAACCTTTTATTGCATGTCATGTGTTTTCGCATTACTCGGTTTCTACGAAGTTTTATAAGCGCAATATAAATTCATGGTAATGTACTCAACAATGTTATTATTTACTACCGATACCGCAAACCAAACCCTATAAAAATGAAAGTTCATTCATCAACAAGTGCACAAAAGAGTTTCGACATCATTTTCATTGCTCATCGTTCCATACAAACTTCAATTTTACGTATTCTTGTTTCCATGTATAGTTCTTTTTCTTTAACTAGCGGTTGCTTGATTTGTGTAGTGAATTGTTTTTTTTTGTTGTTGTTTCTATGTTTAATATTTTGTTTGCCATAATGTGCGGCTACATTTTTGTTCTGTAAATTTGCGTGTATTGTATCTGCTGTATTGCCCCTCCTACTTGGGCCCAAACTGGGCCTGCAGTATGTACTAATTAAAATAAATAAATAAAAAATTCAAAGCCACCCTTGCAATAGCGAAGCTGTCTATAGCTCTGATCTAGCCGATCGTCCCGGAGGACAAACCGAGCGCGGACCAACAATGTTCAGCGTGAGAAAATATTTATTAGTAAATCAGGTCCTGCGGCCGAAATTATGTCACGTAGTCAAGGACAACGCAGTGTCGTTGAGGGATTTAAATCTATGGCGAGCTTTCTACTCAGCAATAAACGCGAACGATACACAAGCGTCAAGAAGCAGTCAGCGAAATGACGCGCACAGATGAGCGTTGGCGAAACGAATTCCTCGAGTGTGCACATTGTATACGTACGTGCATTTATATAATGCACGGCCCTTACAGGAAGCAGGGATTCGATCGACGACATTTCAGAACAAACAAGATTCTGGCAAAGCGACACAACACATTACCTTGTCCCATTATAGCAAGATGGGCGGTGGGGATTAAACGAAGGCGACAACGCCCGCTTTAAGATTAAAACACAACGTAGCCAGACGAGGCCACAAGGCGCAACGAAACAGTGAAAGGTAACGAGATAGGGTATGCTGAATTACTACCCTCTAAGATAACATGGAGCCGACACATAATTAAAGCTCCAGTCCAAACAATATTGATCCATCAATTTGCTTACTAAGGTTTCTGCCGAACTGCGTAAATGACACCGAGCTACATGCATCGCACGACCGGCTTTATAGACCTGCTGTGATGAATTATATCCCCTTTCCCCAGGCAAACGTGCTAGCAGACGGTGGCGATGAACCGGCGGTGGAGGAGGAGAAAGAGGAAGACCACCAGAACGCGGGGCGAGAAGCCCGAAGGGGGAGTGTACTGCCGGAGCTAGAGGCCTAACAGCGCTGGAAGAACGGGCGCAAAGACTGTACTCGGGAGGCGGTTGCGGGTCGAGCCAAGGCCGTGCTTGCGCGGAGCACCCAGAACCGTAGCCCTAACTGGTCCGGAGGCCCCGCTGCTGCCACTCGGGGGGCCTGTTCCCGTTAGCGCTCGTAGCCAAGGCGCGGAGACGAGGCCTAAACTGTCCAGGTACGAGCGCGCGGTTCGTGTGTTCTAGTCTCCGACCACAGCAGCTCTCCCGTGTCCCAGTGTGCACCGTCACCACGGGGAAACGTCTTCACCTGCTTCGACATAGCTACAGGCTCAGCATGATCGACTCACGAATTCGAGGCGTCGCTTCGACGGTCCATCGACGTCACCCCGTTGCGGCGTAGAGCGGACCCTGACGTGAACGTGTCGTTTCTTTTCCCCGCTTTGAACCCGTGGTCCGACTTGTGTTTCCCTTCGCATTGCGCGTGTTTAGCAGTTTGTTGCCGTATAAATACCTATTCTAGTTTTAGAGTGTCTGTGTATTCGCCTCGGAAAACATGTTTTTCAATTGTTCACGAGCCATGGCGTCACTTTTGGTTGATCCCCTCCCCGGGTCACACTTCCACTTTCTTAACACACGGCCTCACAATTTGTGGCGTCCGCGGCAGGACTGCGTGCGGTTTTTCAATGTTAAGATTAACAGACAAGTGGGCGCGCCAAACGAGGATAGATCTAGAAAAACTGGGGTCCATCCGCAAGGAGTTCGAATTGTCAGGTCGAGCCCTGAAAGAATGGATTCACCCAGAACGCAGGAAAGAAGGAGACCTGCGCGCGTCTGAACGTGAGGCGGCTAAAGAAGCCGTATCGCTAGCCCAGCAAACCGAGCCCGAGACCAGAGCTTGCATCGAGGCTGAACGGGCCCGCATAGCAGTTAAAGGCCGATCAAAACGGCGGACCAAAACGATTATTTGGACCGCGGTCCGCGCATCACGTGATAGGACGTCACCAATTCCTGAGGACTGCATTCAGACCACGCACGACCGCGGCGCTCGCGGTCCAAAAAATTGGCCGCGTATCTGCTCCTTTTGTTGCAAATGTCGTCAAAAGACGATAGTCTTTGTAGACATTTGCAAAGGAAATGCCCCCTTTGCTTTGCCGCTGACCTCTCACGCTGTTCCTGTACCGTCGCGCTCATTCTAAGGCAAACACACTAAAGGTTTGGGCAAGGCAATTTGAATTTACCGCGTTCCACTGCTACATGCCGGGTTACTCGATGTCAGCGGTGCAGTGTGGCGGAGACGCGCGTGAATGGAGGCGGCCGACTAGAATGTTTATAGAGACGCGTGGCCGTGCTCCACGTGCGTTCCAAGCAGAACGTGGAACCTATCTAGTGGAACCTTTCGTTGCTGTTGCCGCGTGATTTTTCATATGCCGCCAGTAGGCGGCGGTTTTCTGCAGTATATGTAGAATATCACTTGCTATCAAAAAACCAAGCATCCATGAATTTTTTAATAAATGAACACGGTAAATATCCCTTGTGTAATAATTTCCTTTCTTATATTTGCGTAAAGTCTTGTTCTTGTTCAACAAAGTTGACAAGTATGAACATATAAACCAGGCTTGATACTTTACATGTGGCTGTGAGTATATAGGACTATTGCGCAATATTCATTTTACTTAAAGGAGCCATGAAGAGAAAACACAAGTTTGGTTCATTCGAAAGATTGCCTCGTTAGAACCATAACGACACCACTTATAACGCAAACTTCGCTCAAATAAGCTACATAATTAGGAAAAACGGGAATGGTCATGCGACCCACCAGCTCATTTCCCGCAACAGAACCTATGCCGTCACATGGGCTAAGCTCTGCGATTGGCGGAGGCCGGCAAAAGCAAACGCATGTTAGGCAGGGCTTACAGTTTGCATAGCGAGCTAAATGCCCGTGAAACATACTGTACATTCTTTTTATGACAAAGAACGGTGGAGTAAACGGTTGAAGTTCCGAACGAACACGCAAGCGTGTGCGCCAATGCGTACGAAACAACCGCCTGGCCGAGCTCGACATCTCGCCGTCGCGCAGACGAATTTTCGGGTTCGAGGCGCTCTGACCTTGGAGGAAAAATGCCGTAAACACCGCGCATTGACGCTCGTATCTTTCTGGTCGAAGCAGAGAGCTCGCGCGAACGGCTTTCCATACACGACACCGGCCAACTGGCATAAGCGATACTGCTACTGAAGTTGAACTATTATTAACCGTAATAAAAATACGGCACATACGTACCAGTCTGTATTCGTCCGTGGCGACGGCGCTGACGAGGCAGCGGTGCCGACGGCAGGGCGTTCGTCTGTTGTGGCTATCGCGGAATGGTCGCTTTTCCGTCCACCGCGTATCCCACAACTCTTGCCGCTCGTGCACTTAGAAGCGTTGAGCGTTCAAGTGGTGTGAGGTTGTTAAATGCAAGCCCGAGCTCCTCGGCGAGAGTTTTGTTCTCCGGATCAGGCGATTCCATGACTAGGGCTGCGGGTGCACTAGGTTTTACTAGCATTTTTAAAATGGCCGCCGTCTCGGTCGACTCCCGCGTGTGGGTGCTATATGGAGTCGACATACTAAGTATCTGTTTCATGGACCGGCCCGTGTGACACCATTGCTCACGTCACCAAATGTGCAATTTTAGCGGGAGATTTAAAATTTTGGCTTAAATTGCCTTATTTCTCAGTGAATAAAGCATCATTTGCTTCCGGGAAAGCGCTTGGGGTACTATGAAACACCTAATCTTTCGAATAAAACAAACTTTTGTTTTCTCTTCATGGCTCCTTTAAGCCGGGTGGTTGAATCGAGTCATAGACAGACAGACGGACAGACCGACAGACATACAGACCGACCAAAATTTCTGGGTTTAATTCGCCAAAGAAACACTATGGTCTTTATTATTCGCCGAGACTTTTCGGTCCGCACTCTCGACGGGGGAACGCTACATCAGCGTGGTCGCGCAGGGCCCGCGTTGCGTGGGCGGAGCCTGGTCCAGTTGCGCCAATAGAGAACGGCGCGGGCAGCGAAGCTGTTTCGAAGCGCTCGAAGGAGCCTGTCAATCACCCCCGGTTGGATAGGCAGCGGGCTAGGTTACAATTGTGGTCGCATACTTAAACCGCCCTTACTTAAACTAACGAATCCTATGGCTCTTACTAGTGCGATGCTTGCCATCATTATCACATTGTTTCACGCATGGGCACCCCAATTTACCGGAAGAGTTCGGTTCCAGCGAGCGGTGACGAGCCGTAAGCAACCCGGGCCGCCCCGCCGTCGCCGCTCGTCGTGTCGCCTTCGTGCGAACGACACCAGCGGCTGCATGAGCGCGCCCGCCCGGCTTGCATGCGGGTGGCTGTGATTGTGGGGATGAAACATTTTGTGCAAGCTTGTGCGTTACAACATGTTTTCGCGGCCAAACGGCGCCTGTGTTCAACCTTCTAGCCTGCGAGTTCAGGCGGTCGGCCATTCGCGGTCCGCTCAGCTGGCCCGCCGTGTGGATGCGCTCTGCTTCGGATCGGACGGTGGCGGACCGTGACGTCTCATCACGTGAGCGATTGGACCGCGGACTCGGTCCGTCGTGTGGATCAGCCTTAAGATGCGCCTTCAGGAGGGTTGGCAGGGTTCTAACCCAAGTTTCGACGTTGTAGGCGGCGACTCTGCTGTTAGTACGGCCAATTGTGTCCACAGCCTTCACAAGCTCATCCACGCTTTCGACGAAGAACGAGATGAGCTTGACGCCTACCTTGAGAAGTTCGATAGATAGCAACAAGTCAAGGTTAGCCCCAGAAAACTGGTCGCTGTACCTACATTTGTGCCTGTCAGGAGAAGCCCTCAGTGCTGTCGGCCACATGTCATCCGAAGATGCGGTGGACAACCCTTCTACAGCGATACAGGTATACCGAGCAGAGCTACCGGAGCACGTTTTGGGAGGGAAACCCGCAGATCTCGGAGATGGGCCGTCAGTTTGCGGGTCGTCTTCTTGGCTGCTTCGAAAATTGGTAGGATATGCTAAAATAGAGCATTCTTACTCCTCATCCGGGATAAAATGATGGCCGAGCAGTTCCTCAACAGCTGTAACAAAAAACTGGCAATATGTCTCAAGGAAAGGGGCTGCAAGAACCTTGACCGGCTGGCCGAAACAGCCGACCACTACCTTCAAGCTCAAGGTCTCACCAGCTTGGCAATAAGCCGAGATGAGGAGCGGGGCAAGAAGCCTGAACTTCACCGGCCTCCAGATCAGCAGTACCCGAAGGCCAGGCCAGTGCTATTAGCGCAATACGCAGGGCCATAGGTAAACGCACTGTTGGGAAACGTCAAAATCTCCGGGTTCCCGTCAGGCCAGGAAGCAGAACGCCTTCCGCGTAAGAGGCCCCAAGCTCGGACACCAGGCTGAAGCTTGCTCAAACCAGCCAGAGGACGAGGGACAAGCGGCCCGCTCATTGTCTGGTCCCAACACATTTCCGATGCATGCGTCCAAGCAGTTTCAATGACACCAGGCTCCGCCAGAGTTTAACTGCTGGAACAGACACAAGGTGTCTCAGGAAAGAAACCCGATAATAGCAAGCACGTAACTTGGAGCAGGCAGTCTGGTGGGACCTGGTCGGAACCTGCTGTCTTCTTCGCCAGCTCTAGCAGTGGAGAAGACCCACATGCGCGCTAACGCAGCAAAAAGCGAGGGTCCAATAAAAATGCCCTAGGTACCTGCCGTTGCTGGAGGTCCCTCTGCTATCACCTGTGCTCACGTCTGCGCGCTACAACAGCAAGTCAGTCTCGCTCTGATAGTTTTTCTGTTCGAGTGGTAGAAAGGTGGCAGTTGAAAAAGCTGTGATCGAGTTCATGAAGACTAACGGCGTTCTGTATCGATAATATCGGTTACCTTCAAGACAAAAAAGGAAACAGCTCGTTCTCCCAGAGGAACCACGAGGCATCGTCTTGAAAAAGCCAATCAAGGGACCCTCGGCGGTCACAAGAGTGTCAAGCAAACCATGGATCGAGTATACAAGGAGTTCTACTCGTCTGGGATGCAGTCTGACATTGCGCAATTCGTAAAGTTTTGTGATATTTTGAGCGGGCTGCGCCTAAACACGGATTAGCCTCAAGAAACCATGGCGGAGATCGATGCATTTCGGCGGGTTGCCTTCAATCAGCTCGTCCACCTCTCCCTCTGCGCCGAGAACAAAAGACCATTCACGTGGTCAAGATGCCACCGCATCCAACGACGTAGTAGCGGGTGTGACCTTTCCTCTTACTCCGGGACTATTACCAACTGTTCGTGCCGATCAACCACTACTTATCCCAGCCTCTAAAAGAGTAGGCACAGAAGACGGCTCTTTTGTTCGACAGTTTCAGTAGGCAGCTTATTCTATAGAGCATTTTAAAAATGGTCCATTCTCTTTCTTTTGTTGGTTTCACTTTCCTTCTTTTAGATGCTGTTTTGGACGGTTTCGGACACTACACTTGTAGTTGTGCTAGAACGTGTATAACGACAGAACTTTCTTTAGTGCCATATGTGTCGTCGCGGTCATGCTGACATTCTGTGCCGAGTTTTGTTTGCCACAAACAAACCTCCCGGGCGGGGGGATGAGTGCGATGACTTACATTTCCTCGACCCCAAAAACGTTCTGGTAGACGACGGCGACAAGCCGGCGGTGGAGGAGGCGAAAGAGAAAGACCAGCAGAACGCGGGGCCAGAAACATGAAAGGAGAGTGTGCCGGCGGAGCGAGCCGCCAGACAGCGCTGGAAGATCGGGTGCAAAAATTGGCCTCGGGAGGCCGTTCCGGATTGAGCCAGGGCCGTGCTTGGGCCAAGCACCGGGAACCGTAGCAGGAGCTGTTCCGGAAGCCCCGCTGCTAGCACTCGGGTTGCGTGTTCAGTTATAGTGCGAGGTAACGGTGCTCGAACGAGGCATAGACTGGCAAGGCACGAGTGCGTGGGTCGTGTGTTCTATGTTGCGGCCACCGCAGCTCTCCCGTCAGCCGGTGTGCACCGTCGCCATGGCTACGGGGTTAACACGGTCGACTCATGCATTCGAGGCGTCGCTTCGACAGTCCATTGACGCCACCCCGTCACATCGACGCACCCCGTGACGTTAGCGTGTCGTTGCTTTTCCCCGCTTTGAAGTCGTAACACGACTTGTGTTTGTCCCTTCGCATTGCGCGTGTGCTGCAGGTTGTTGCCATTTGAATCCGTAGTCTATTTTTAGAGTGTTTGTTTATCCGCCTCCGAATGTGTTTTTCCATTGTTCACGAGCCGTGGCGTCACTTTTGTTCATCCTCCTCCTGGGGTCACACACCCGCCTGCTTAACATGCGGCCCCACCCCTGCCCATAACAGCCGACCGCAATTGGAGCCACCTGCCAAAAAATTGCTATGTAGGGAGGGAGCGTTCCGCTATGCGGTGCTTCATTTAATCTCTAACCTCGGCAGCATCTTTCCGTTCAAAGTGCACCCTGCCACTGCTGGCCTAAAATGTAAAGATGTCGTACAAATCAATGCAACTGTACCAATCGGGACTACAAAACGGAACCATCACCGCGAATTTACGGTTCAAGCTGCACCCCTTATTAGCTGAGCAAACTACATACAAACCACATTGCCACTATATCTGCCTCCTAGACCAGAATTTTTATTTTTGAGCATTCCCGTTGATTTGAACGATCGGAAACTTCACTGGCTTTGGTTTGCATTAATAAACACTATTTGTATGTGAAGCTCATCGATACACGGGCATGGAGTCAGAGTAAAGTCGCAGGCCTAAATTTCTACAATGGAACTCCAACGGTACTGTTCTGCGCGTGTAGGCGCCGAGGCAATTTCGGGCAAACAGCGTTTTTCCAGCGAGAACAGCTCCATTCGATGGCAAGCTATTAATCATATTCGGCGTTGTAACAATAACTAGAGCCAGTCTTGCAGGTGGTCACCTCGGCGTGGCTTACAAGACCAAGAATGACCACGTTGACCTGACTGCGGTCCGCAGACAATGACAGCGGTGAGCAGTACAGTTATTTTCAGGACATCTTTCTGCGCCACTGCCCGGCTACCAAAGCGGTATTGCCTGGCGAAAATAAATCACTGGTACAATTCAGCCGCCGCTCGTGCTCAAATGCGCACAACCAATACCATCGCGGAAGATACGTTCACTAAATGTACGATGCAAGAACCTTGCACAGGATGTTGCCAGATATTTGTTTGCAAAAGGGTTTGTTTTGGCAAGGTTTATCGCCAAGCCTTCTACCGATGGGGTTTATAGCCGACATCACTAATACTAAACTATCTGGACGTACTTCTGCGGGAATCACTTATAATAAAAACTGGAGTTTAAGCAACCTCCAATTCTGTTCCTTCCGCTCCCATGCGCCAATTCATATGCCAGCGTGAATTATAGGCAGAGAAGAGCATCTGAGGTGTGTTTATGGTGCACATGAAAGTACATTTTGTTGTTTGTGCCAAAAAGCCTAGAAATACTGAGAAATGCCCATTTTCAATGCCGATTTTCAATGTTAGCAGATATATAAACAATAAGTAGCCTCACGTCTTGTTTCTCTTTCGGGTGCATTTCGAAAGCGTTATTCATGTTGTTTGGCCCGATTGATTGTTCAGAACTCTGTAGAGAGCAGCCTAGCCGTCTAGTTCAACCATTGCGCAGAATAGAAGCGCTAGGACAAATAGAACGGTACGCTCATTCTCAGTGACAAATGACACAGTTTAGAACGCAAATCTTCCAGATAGTGTAGGTCGTAGTTGCTTCCACAATTTTCACAGTTATTCTCAGAATAGGCTTGGTGTGCTCCCAAAACAGATTTCTTCATACATGTGCAGTCGCATCCACGTTTATAGAGCCATACTCCAATCCAACCTAATATTCAAAGCGGCGGATTAGCATAAAACACGCATTTGTTAAAACCAATGAAGAGCCAACGGCAAAACATAACTGTGCCGATAAATTTATCTACACCCCAAAATTCATACTGCCGGCGGACTTTAAACAGCGCTTTTTCGCCGGAAGTCTGTTCGGCTGCTAAAGAGGTTTTGAAAACTGCTCTTCAAATGTGTGAAAGTGTATTTGGCAGTCTTGACACGCATTGCTTGCAAACGGTAGACAGTATATCTGTGAAAAAAATGCCAGAGTTGCCGCTAACAATCTTCATGTGAGATCTTCTAATTATTCGTTGTCTCCCTTATGTTTATATTAGTGGTTGTGTTTTCCATGCCTGATTTATTCGGGGGAGGTGGACACAAAGTACCAGTTTTATTATTCAATGCCCCCATCTATTAGATATTTATGTCCATGCCTGTTTCACTATACGCGATGCTAGAGCAAGCAGCCATGGCCTATAAACACAAATGTGACTAGTGCACTGGTTGAATTAACACAATTTCTATTGATTTGTTTAGCCGTTTTGGAGGGCATTTGAACGGACATGTTCACCAGTTGATGCGTTTGCGCCATCAATCTAATGTTTTAGGTTTTCCACTCCCAGATACAGGCTGCGCACGTCGTCGTTTGCTATTAGTTGCTCTCATGTAAAAATACGCCGCGCCAAAATTTGCGTCGTTTAACCTCTAAAATGTTGTTTTGCCTGCCTGTTTGCGGCGCCTAAAATGCATGTTTTTTATTTTCACAAAACCCGGCCTCTACTCAATATTCTGTGACAATGCAGCCACAGCAACCTGGAGGCCAACCAAGAAGAGTGCAGGGTTGTTTTTTGTGTTCGTAAGCAAACACAAAGGACGTCGTTTATACTTTGTGATAACCCTGGTAGGCCAATTGGAATACACCGTGTGCCGAGTGTTTCGTAGATTTTTTTTTCTGATTCGCGACATCAATCACATTGCCAAAGTGCTTGCCTATGTTTATTTTTCTGATTCATACTATGGTACAAGCGCTCGGAATTTTTCGTCGTGTTCTTTTCTCTGTGATAGCCGGGCAATATAAAATATGCCGAAAAATCGAGAGCGCGTTCGGAAAGGCTACGGAGCTGTGGAAGCCTATTGTGGACGATATCAGTGCGGATTCGCATACTGTAGACACTGGGCGAGTGAGTATTGTCGCCATATTAGCCACGTAACAATTCAGCTTTGAAAATGCCTATTTATGCACACCATCGAGCCTACAGAGCTTGTGCACTTTCTCAGAGTGAAGCTATAAGGGCTGAGACAAGGATGAGACAAGAACGACTGGAGGCCGAGCTGAAGCGAATACAGCGGAAAAATGGGTATGTTATGCTGGGCAGGCTGGCACATAGGCGTGGAAAAGAAATAAAATACCCCAAACGAGGAATTCCATAATTGGACCGAGTCATAACTGAGCACGGGCAGGTTGGTTAGTATAAATCCGGCTCTGATGCGTTGTCGTGATGTGCCGTCGTGAAAATGGGGCAGAACACCGCAAACCAGTTCGCAAACACGCCATTCAATGCCCCATGGTGCAAACGTGTCACAGAAGCTTCTTGCTGACTGCACGTAGACGGGTTTCGGTTGAAATTCACGCAATACTTTGGTGATACTCGATGTCTGAACGTCGAAGGCTGCACCGTCCGGCATACACCAGCTGCTAGTCCACAGTATGCCCCCTACCAAGGTTAGGGGCCCCCTCCACAAGTTTAGGAATCCTTGGACGTCGGTAATGAGGTCGTCCAGTTGGGCACGTGACTGCATGGCGTCGATGATCGTAGTCGGTTCTTTATCGTGGACAAGCTCGAACGGAGTTATCCGCGTAGTTTCCAGGATAACCGTATTGTCCAAAAACGCGAAATAAAAAAAAACTGTAGTCCTATGTCTTATGTTCAACATCGAAATACGTAGACAGCATATCCGCAATCGTTGTAATTAGAGGTTGTTATTATTCTCATCGCATTAGCGTGAGACTCCTTGCCTATGCTTTGCTGTGAAGGCCATTCCGCGATCGGTGATTTCGACTTCTGAGGATCAATTTCAGAGGACAACTTAGTTTAGGAAAGGCGTGATGACATATTGGTCAGACCCCTTGCTACGAGCAGCAGTGTCAGCGTGGCGGGTTATGTTGTCTGGGGCGACGACAATACCCTTGTTCTCACCATGGCACCTAGAAAATGGGCATAGAGGATTTAGTGGGGTGTTTCGATGGTTTCGATGGTTGAGCAATGGGGAGTAAATGTCCGGCGATTTTCGCTGACTATATTGTTTGTCGGCGGCAATCACGGCTGCTGCGTCTTTTATTAGCGACGTCGGTAGTCAAGATGGATCTATGGTACGCCGCTGTGATTTTTCGAATCACGCATTCTGTGCCGAGGTGTCCACAATACGCCGCTTAGTCGCACGCTTCCAAACCTTTGTTCAGAGGTCGGCGTAAAGCAAGAGAACATAATTCGTTCTTCTTCCAATGTCGATGGTTTCTTAATAGAGAGTACTTAAGCCTGAATGCACAGCGGTTTACCGTAGACGCTCTGTCCACGGCGACGTCCTGTTCTCCTTGGTATTCGGCATAGGCATCGTACTTGGAATTGCCACGCTGCAGAGCGGCTTGGTCGCGTTAGACACGCCTGCACTGCACTTCCCCCCCCCCACTGCTGGCGGTAGTTCCAAGGTTTGCGTGATCGCGTTCCATCTAAATTTCTAGATTATGGTAACGTGAAATTTTTGGAGACGCTGGCTTCGATGCCGCACGTAGCCTGAAAAATTATTCAAATTGGCCAGGCAACAGCGCACTGGTTGCTCTTTAACATTCATGGAAGATCGGGTATACGCGCATCGGCGGAAGTTACAACTGGTCCATGCGATATTTTCGCTTTTTTTTCAGAACCGCGGCTAACATAAGTGGTTACCTTTTCACAGCCGCTTTACTTATGAACGAATGTGGCACGGACGCCTGATGCTGCATCACTGGAGTCGGTGTGCATTCGCGTTTCAGAGTTTTCGTTGAAATGAGTGAGCACAGGCCGGCTTGCATGCGTTGTAACAGCTTGCGGAATTAATTTCATTACAGGGTGATACGCAGAAGCTGCACCAGGGCCATCAGGCGTGGCCTTTTCGTGATTTACACATTCCTTTTGGCCCTCCGGGGACGAAAAACGTGCCCCTAAATCTCAACACACGGGAGATTTGGCTAACTGCTTCAATCACAAAAGGAGCCATAGCGGCCGGGATCAAGCCTGCGTGCTAACGCTGAGTAGTACCACACCATAGCCACCTAGCAATCACAGCAGGTAGCTCGCAGTATGCTTCATTCTGGGCTGATTTTTAACTGTGGAATATTTTTTTGTGAATCGCATGACTGGTTCTGCTATGATTGCGACTTTGCGATGAAGCGTGAGCAGTACGAACAAAGTCCGAAATATCTCTTCCGCTCTTCATGCCCTTTGGTCGCGAGAATACCGCTATGGCTAATGTTTTCGCGGAATCAGTAAGGACTCCCTATGCATTGATTAGGTGCCCAACAACTTAAGGTTCTCGTACGCGAAGTGTCACACCCAATGCTTAACCATTGACGCTGACGTACGGATGACCGCGAGTAGTAACTAACGAGTACCGACAACCACTTCAAGAGAAGCTCGTAGTGGGCTCGTTTGGGACGTCGGAGCTGGCGTTCACTGAAACGTCTTTCGGCACTGCTAACTCTAGCCATCTGGTCTACAGATGATGCTGATGATGCTGTTGAAGTGTATGGACGTACCCATTGGGATATTGACAAATAATAAAGTGTTGACTGTTGGCCTTTTGAGGCTTATAGATAGATTTCTGAAGCCTGCAGTGCGCATCTGCGTGGGCGTCCACATACCAGTGGGATTCTATATCACGCCAAAATGGGAGCAAATCAGCATCATCTCTCGTATAATGCCACATTCCATGTGCAGTCACACCCTCTCGTCATGTCGTTATCCTTTAGTGGGGTGGGGAAGAGTTGGTAGCAGTTCTTCTTTAGAAAAAGTGGGAAGCCGCTCCAAAATGCCAAGGTTTTTGATAATAGCGAAATAATGATATTCAATTGACGTATAGCATGCATATTCGTTCGAGTAAAGCCCAGCGAAGTAAAAGGGTTTTGTTTTGGTCGTGCGTCGGTTTCGTGTTTTAATTTCGGTCATTGCCTTCTGATTTTATATGTCTTTTCGTCTTCACTGGGTTAACTGTTTCCTTGCACCTGAGTTTCTTAAAGGAAGGGTTCAAAAATTTTTTTCTATAATTGCAGGCGACCCACCAGGATTTAAATATTATCCGGAGTAGTGCAGTTTAAAAACAAATAAAAGCAATTGTTTGATTTTGCCCGGATCCTATTGAGACTTTTGCTCTGCACATAAAATTGTATCGAAAATTTGTTTACTTTTGTGTACACAAAGCCAATTAGGTATCCAAAACAGCAATATTAACAACTTGCCGAAGTACTGTAAGTAATAATTGGCAATTGTTTAGAATAAAGTGCGTCACTAAATGCTTTAAAACTTGTTTCTTCATGAGGTCCAGTTGTCATTTACTTACCATTGTAAGGGAAAGTGAAAATAGCACAGTGCTGCTGCTCGTCCCAGTACCGCAACGTATAACGAATATCAGACTGACCTAGAAGTAGAAAACCGAACGAAGATATACTGCTTCCCTATAACTGTGACAAAAAGAAGGAGCTAGCACATCACAAAAAACAAAACTAGAGACAGTCAATTTCATACTTACATAGACGCTTTCACCATACTCCTACAGCATAGTACATAGTTGAATGACGAAACAAAAAATGCTCAAGAATTCTCCAAAAGGAAATCGTCTTTTTTTCCGAAAAAATAACCGTGTCTAAGTCAGTTCGTCATGTACGAAGGGTCACGAAAAGTGGCTAGGAAAACTTACACTTTCCGCAATAGATAAACCACTACCGTGTTACAAAAACATTTAGGCAAATGGTAATGGCTGACCATAGATTGCGAGTTCGAACCGAAGTACGTTAGGTTCTCTTACGTTCGTCCTAGGGTACGAAAATAAACGGCATGCAGCCAATATTAGTAAACGTCAGACATGATATTGTCGTAGGTGTGCGAGATCTGAAGAATGAGGTGCACAACACGGCACCGGTGTGGCCGAAGCTGCGTGTTGCAACCGTATTTATGGAACAGCTAGCACGCACACCGAGCGCACAGATGGCCATAGGAGTGGCAGGATTTCTTCTTCTCGTCATTCCACCTGTGTCTACAAATACTTCTTCAAATCGCTAAGCACTACGTATTCTCTTGCAATACCCCCCACCTGGCCGGACGGTGATGAGTTTGAGAGAGCGATTTTCTGGTTGCTCCAAACAACGCTATGCAAACATTTGATTACTTGCCGCTTCAAGCTGGCTGCTTCTCACCTCTGTATAATGTGAAGCCTACAGTTTCTTTGCATTAGGAGCTACTTCAGCGTATTCGTGCAGGAATAGCGGGAGTTAGCACCCCATCTATGGTCATGTTCTAAATATTGAGAAGCATAGTTGGGGCAGCACTACAAAGTACGTATCTTTACCGGACAGGTTCACGTAGAAGCACTACGCAGGTATTTTTTTGCCACTAATACTTAACTTGGTTTAGGTTCAAGAAAAAATACAATGGTGATGTGAGAGATTCAGTTCAAGAGAGCTTTCGATGTGTTTAGTTGCCGAAAAACGAGCCGAACACTTCCTGTAAACCCGACCGCAACACCACTCCGCTGGTGTAGTGTTGGTTGTTTACATGAAGAGGGTTCTCGCAACAGGAACCGAAAATGATATGATGGAATAAGCTGTTCTTTCTAATGTTGTAAGTAAAATACTAGCTTTTTATGAAGTTACCCAGTCTTTAAGAAAACGGACACCGAGTTAATGCCCGAACCTGCGATGGGCAGGGGGGGGGGGGTGAGAAGACTTTTAACTCGAGCTCGAATCTGTACAACTGCACAGTTATCCGTTTCTTGCTTACGCCATCGATGACGTCTTAGTGACAACAAGAATGTTATGTGAAGCGTAGCACGCCAGAGTTCACAAAAGACCCAAACAAGTGTTCAAGAAAGTGATGCCAGCACACGTCACCCCCAAATAAAAATCAGTGCAGAGACAGTGCAACCAGCTCTAGGAATATATACGCTCCCTGGAACACACCACGAGCCTCGAGCACTAACGTAAGGCCCGGTCGTTTGTCGTCCTGTCCTTCTGTCACTCGCTTCCAGGATGTCCCGTCCTATCGCTTCATACTGTAGCCCACCCCGTCCAGCCGTGCTGGAACACAACAGCCGCAGAAAACACTGACTTTTGCTTATGACCCCATGATCGCTTGTGTTGACAGTACTAGCAGCGAGAAGCAACTTATAACTGCCTTTTGAGTCCCAGCAAGAGGTTCGGTCCCCAAAGTTTTTCTGCGAAGTTTTTTTGCAAAACGCAACTTGGTTTGCAAGGTTACTGACGAGATTCACGAGTGCCTCTTTCTGATGACCTTTCCCCATCTCGTCTTTTCACGATTAGCTGATGTTCCCTCCGTAAATGTCACCGAGATGCCGTAGACATAGTGACGTCACAGGTGGTAGGTATGCTATCCCATACTGAGGATACAGAAAGAAGCCGACGTGGAGGTGAACTATGACGGTAAAAAATGTAAGCCCTAGAAAGAAGCATTGACACACAACATACGTCTTCGCCACACACCCACAGCGTAACACCCTGTTATAACACTAGTATGACCGAGCCCACCTATCAAGAACTTGATGCGCCGCCAGAAGCTGTAGCTCAGGTCATGCGAGCCCCAACATTCCCAAGGCATACAAATTCAGACGACATCGCTACGTAATGCTACTCGTGGAATGTCACGACAGTGGCACTGACTCACCGGGGAGGCGTCAACCCGTATAAGCGATCCGCCCAACTCAACGCTGAAAAAATATTCCGAGGCTTTGACGATTCACGCAAAAAGGCGCAATGAGCCTTGTTGTCATGAGCAGATTAAGATATACAGTCTTTGTCAAAACGCTCCAGGTCAAGTCGGAAGTGCGCTGGCAGCAAGAAATTTAAGTTAGAAGGTAACGTCCCGAGCGAGAAGAAAACGTTTTGTGCCGGAAAGCTACAGAACAGACCTTTCTTTTTCACTATCATAAAATAGGGTTTCGCATTTAAAGGAACACCCTATTTGAAATATTCATGGCCCAGAAGATAGAATACGCCCAGAAAATGTTCACAGAGCGCGCACATCCCTTTCAATTTTTCAGACCTGTGCACGCAGCTTATTCCATCTTGCTCGCAATTGAGTCCGCTGCCTATCACTGCGCACGAATTTCTTGGACGAAAACAGTGAATGGTTCGTAGACCAGGGCTTGAACCTGTTGTGGCGTGACGTAAACGCAGTCATCGCCACGACCAGACCGATACTAAGAAACTTCCGGACGCCGAAGAAGAAACCAAGCAATGGTTTTGCAGGCCATGCAAACAACACTGGTGCATTGGAGATTTGCACTCACAGCCTAGCCTCTCAAGAGAATAAAAAAGCGACAGATCACAAGGTCTCTTAACGGAAAAAAAAGATTGACTCAGTTTGCACTGCTGGTGGAATACTGGGGAAACAGCAGAGTTGAAGGCTGTCCGCCACATTTAAACTGGCATCGAGGGATATATGTCCATGCCACACAATATTTATTTCTAATCTGACAAACACATGTGGGCATTTGCCTTCCCGTCTGCTAATGAAGCGGACTGGTAAAGCAAGAAAGAATGGTTTTCACTGTGTGGGCGCGTACATTTCTTGTTAGGTTTACGTATTTTTTCTCCTTCAAACTAAACCCTTTTGCTCTAATACTTGTGCAAATTCCTGTCTGGCCTATTTTTCTTGTAGGTGTTGCACCCTGCGTGCCAACAAAACATATTAAAGCACAAGTTCCTACCTCTACCAGCGAACGGTTCTTTTGCGGCATTCGGGAGATTTAACCCCTAACGCGGCGGAGGTGGCGAAGGGGTTTCAGTCACGGAGCACACTGGAGATACCGCACGGCGAGTTTACCCAGCGCTCCCTGTGCGGAGGTCCCTGCTAGTCGGCGGGCGGTTCGGTGGTACGGCTTTGTCGTCTGGTTTGGCGGCAGTTTTTTCGGCCTGTTTTGGCGCATATTCGCGTTTATTACGCGCTTCCTTCGCACGGCTTCATTAACTTGTTCGACTGCAGCTCCTAGAAAATGCGGGCCCGATGAAATTAAGTGGTATTGTGGCAAAGATACATTAAGTATTAGTTTGCAGGGTGGGAAAACAAAATGTGCAAACTACATACAGACATCTGGCCGCTAGAGTTACCCTACCTTTTGCGCACTGCTTGCCACGAATGGGACTCCAGTTTCTAAATTACTGCATTCCAAATCGGTTGTGTTTCTAGAGGTATTACAAAAGGCGAAAGGGGCAACTGGGTTTGATAAATAGCGTGTATAAATGTTCCCTCAGATTTTTCGCAATGCTCAGACTTACTAAGCAAACTACTTTAAATCGGGATAAATAGGAATCACTAAGCTCACGAGCCGGATTTTCCCCCTGCCTCTGCTTGTGTTGCGCGTTGGTGTAGCCCCGAGCTAGCACACCTGGATGGCTAGGTTCCGCTGTCTCCCCCTTAGAAAAAGTTCCTATCCGTTTTTTTGCTCCCGATGCACGGCCGTGTTACAGTGGTGGTGTCCACCGCTCTAGAACAGCCGTAGGCAACGCTGCTGCGTTTGGGATACCGCAACCGCGAATACCAGGTAACGGCTGGCAAAATCTCTGGTTTCACTCTTTCTGGAACCACGAGTGTGAATTAAAGTCACGTCGCATGGGTTGTTGTTGTGGGTTTCGTTTACAGCTTTGCTTTCCAACCACCTTCGCAACATAGATTGGAGCCAATTTCTGTTCTTAGAAATTGGATGCAGATGTCCATGTTCACCCCCGCTACTAACCCCCGCACCCGTCGGACTTTTCGGATGGCCCAGTGGTTATGTGAAAGTCTTGTGACCTTCCTAAGCACATTTTGTCTTAAGGGTTCGATTTGTTTTTGGTGCGACCGGCGGATAATGCTCTGCCCGACCAGTTCTGCTGTTAAACAAGTTCAGGGGAGGCATTGCTTGAAAATTATTCCGGCCCATAAGATCCGGCTTCGGTCGCTCATTCTCAAGAAAAAGGAAGAAACAGGGTTAGGTCATGATCTTGGTAGTCATGCCATAAAAACAGCAAAATTATTGTAATAAAGTAGCGGCTTGGGACAATAAGAGTATTTCAAACGTAGAATAACTCTTCAGGTAGTACAAAACAGTGTGTATATGGGCGGAAGTAACAGCTGTATATACTGCACGAGCTGCCCTCCCTCACTTCATTGCCCGCCTCCAAGACACACTGCATGGGGACGCAGCTTCCATCATCACTACTAGTGAATCCCCCGTCGTCTTAACTGAGCAACTGGCGCACGAAGCCACTGCTCTTGCCAGGACTCAGAAAGCCTGCAGACGCTGCTCTTAGCCCTAACGCAATCTCAGAGAATAAAGCGGGTATAAATGCCCCTCTACGACAGAGATCTATCATGTCATCTCTGAGATTTTTAAGAGGCGGCACAACATACGTTTACAAGAATATCTGTGGCTCTCGGTAGCATAGACATGTGAATTCAATAACAAAATTGTGTGGGCGCGCCTTCTCACAGCCATCTCACAGCGCGTACCTGTGAGAAGGTGAAGAGAAGGTACAAGAATGTTGCGGTATTCCTTGTGCTCAGACTGTTACCAAATGATCCAAAGGGCACTGTGCAACCCAACGTGCCATGACCCACACTGCGAACCGAAGCATCCTATTTTCTCGTAATGTAGCGGCTTATCATATACATCATACAAGTGCAACTCGAATAGGACACATTCGATGATATGGCTAACTGGATCTAGCATTTCGAACAAGTTGCTTGCCACCACAGGTGACCCGTACAGCAATTCCCGTAAAGCGTTACTCTTTATATTACGGTACGGCGTAGCACGGATTCCAAAACTTCGAGGCATCGATGAACACATAGAACACTGCGGAGGACAGTCTGAGGCGACTATTTATCAAACACTACCACCGCCATTGAGCCCAATATATTGGAAAGTGAAATTCAATGCCTGAAAAACATTGTGGCAATCATTGTTGAGTTGGTAGAGCGGATCAGTAGGACACCGGACACACGCGCAACTGAAGAAAAGTTACATGAAGGAAAGAAGGACAAAAGGAGGGCCGGATTTGTGGTGGTATTGAGGGCTAGACCCCGGAATTCGCGTCACAGAAATGAGACAAGTGCTTGAGACGGTCGTAACGGACAGGAACGAAGATTTACTGAGACGGGACGATTTAACGAAAAGGACGTTACCCTCACGAGAAAAGGGAGATACTAAACTCTTTCCTAGAGTCCTAGAGATACAAAGTTTTGCAAGGGCAAGCAAGAAATATTAACAGCACACAGCTCAGCCTAGAAACCTGCGCGTGATAGGTTAAGCGTGTCACGTGTTAGGGCACACTCATGGCTGAGGCGTTGGCAAGTTCCGGTACTCGGCGCCCGTTGGTCGATCAGCAGGAAGAACACCATGTCACACAGTCTAAGCCGGCGATAGAATGCACGGCTGTCGAACAGCAGGTAGATGTGGCTGCCGCTGTAACCTGGCTGGGTCACCAGGCGTCCTCCACGCTGGCCTCGGCAGACATTGGCTACCATGTCATGTGCGTAGGCCTCATAACCGTGTTCCTCCGAATACTGCGGTAGATAGGCCACCCACGATCTCCTCTTCTGCCTTTTCCTAGCGTCACATTATTACCTCGGCTATTTTGCCGGTTTTCTTTGAGGCGAGACCTAGCCGGAGTATACCCACAGAGGGTGATTTTCCCCGTCCTGCGAAATGATTTTAAAAACCTCCTTGTCGTCGACGCCTTCTGACACGCACCCAAGCACTGCCCTCTACATCATCACACCTGTACTTATGGAGGAAATGAAATGCGAAATATCTGGCAGCGGTCTCTGAAACATACCCACGCCAGTTAAAAAATTCTTACTAATGTTTGGCAGCTAGGAGCGAGCACTAGCGCGGAATTGCAGCCTGTATCATACTGTGAGCCCGTGAGTGACAGTAGTCTACAGACCAGGCTGCGGCAGAGTCAATGGAGGAGGTAAACCGGAATATAGTAAGTGCGGCGCTGCAGGTTGTATTTAGAACTCTCAAATCAGGGAATCCTAGTTTCCTAGTGCAGTGTTCCTAAGATGAAGTGGAACATATATTTGTCCCAAAGTGGCAGTCCGGGTTGCTCCTCAGCACCCAACCGAAACCTACGCAACTGTTCCAAGCCAAACATACTTGGTATTTTCGTACAAATTGTGAGCCCATACCAATGAGAAAACGTCACTTCAGTTGGAGGTGAAGCTCCCTCTGCACCCCTGCAGAGACAAACCTTTCGTGTAACCTGCTACCCCGGAGACAGCAGCATGGTTCTTGAAAAACAGAGGAGTTGTGATCGCCTGATCACAATCTCTTAACTCCGCTGCCACAGTTTCTAATGCGACCACTAGTATAACCGGTGGCTTTAAAATGATCTTGTGGTTATTAGATGGCACTCTGACGGTCTACGTCAAGAATTCGACCAGCAGTCTCCACAAATCAAAGACAACTTTGGACGCAATATCCCGGCGATTCTCTTTGCAGTTCTTGAATCGCGGTCGCCTGCTTCGTCATCTGTTTTGCACTAATCGACAATTGCGGCATGAGTCTGCCTCCCTTTCATGAGCAGGAAAAATACTTCCGACAACCCATGGCCGTAGCGTTGCCGATGTCAAAGATTGTAAAAGCTGCGGAAAAGCCACCTCAAATTTTACTGGGCTTACGCGTACTTCAATACTGGGGCCTTGTTTAACTCCCGCTCTGTGTCACTCGGGGAGAGTGCTCACGCACCGTGCCCTGAAATCGTGAACGACCTCCTTCCCGATAAATCGCGCGAAGCATAGTGATCTTTGTTTATTAAACTGGTTTTGGTGTTTCTGATGTGAGTGTTTCTTGTTAGTTTGATTCGTTTTTCGCGCCCTCACCATTGCGACTGGGTGAAGAAGTTGTAGATAGTGCGAGATGGCTAACATTGTTCGCTGTGCTCTCTTTACCACCTTCGCGTATTTTCAGGAGAAATAGCCGTGTTTTCTGTTAAAAGGAACAGCGAAGCTCAGCAATTCTGCAATGTTCCGTCTTGATGTCTGTCTACCTTTGTGCTTCATGTGTTCCACCACACAGTTTTTTTAAACAATACCGCTTTATTTTAGTCACGAAACACCATTAGCACGCAGATAATCAGTAATGTAATGGAAGACTTGTGCGAGCATGTATTTTATTGAAGTTTTGACGAAACTTGACAAATTTGTTATTAGCCACACTATGGTCTAAGAGCCCATGAGCTGAGGAGCGTGGGTACCTGCATTGATTTTATACACTATGTATTAGGTTTTTTCTATACGCAGGGTCCGTAAGAGATTTAAACATGAAGTGTTCACGCACTAAAAGCACAAAATTGTTCACCTGTGCCAGGAGAGTAAAAACAGATACTTCGATCCTTGAACCCTCCCACCGATCATTTCTATACAGGACTGGGGCTTACTAACGAAGGAATAGCAATTCACTGGCAAACGCGTACTGTCTCTACAATGAAGGTAGTAAAACGCATGTAGTACAATTTTTAAAGAGTGGACAAGTAATTGATGGTTCGCACTTTTACTGTCGACTATTTTTGCTTTGCGTTAGAGAAAAGAAAGTTGACAGTGCAAGAGCTTTAATGTACCAATATAACTTTGGATGGTTTATTTTGGTAGAAAATTTGGAAGTTCTTACCCCCTTTTTGGCTTGTGCTGACAGTCATTACAGGACCTTCTGTAGAATTTGACAGTCGAGACCAGAGTTGCATCTGCGAACTGCAAAAACATAAAAATAATTATCCGCATTTTTATAACGAGATCTTGCGTTACTGCAGAGATTTGGTTAGAAAAGCTTATTCCAAGCATTGCCATTTTCTCAAGGCCAGCAACAATTGTTATGCTCTTCTTCGCGAGGCATACCTTCCTGTGTCAAAATTTATTCCTCAGGCCAATTTGCACAATAACTGATCTTCGAATACTCCTTTCGATAAGCTCTAACACTATACTTAGGGTGGCAGTGCATGAGCCGTTCTTGAAGTATTACAATCGAGAGATGGTGAACATGCCTTAATTTTGTACACAGCACTCCAAAGTTTTTAATTCTAACTTAAATTGTATAACAATGCTTCCAATACTTACACTTCTTTGTACACTCAAATTTTACTTTATTGACACCACCTTGATTATAAGCTTAAGAGGGTGCTTCTGGAGCCCAATCCCTCCTGCACCAGTTCAAATTAAAGGGACACTTACTGATTTGTAAAAATATTGATAATACTTGCCAACGTGAGGTCTGGAGCTTCTAGACTATGTGTTCACATCCGTGGATGCGTTTAAGCAACTTAATTTAGTGGCAAAATCAATCGAAAAGTACAGTCCTTCCCTATGCATCGTACGTTTCAATTTTCTATTTTTTTATTTATTTATTTCTTCAATAGTGTACATGTCTAACAGCTAACGGGAGACCAGGACTAAAAGCGAGAACCGCCTGACGGGGCCCCGGCCCCCTTTCACCGTTAATACATCAATTCACATCAATAGAATAATAAACACATTAATAAGTTCTATCAGAGTCACTCGGAGCATAATACAGAAAGGAAAACATTGAAACTGTGCACTCAACAGTTTCAACAAACTAGCAGAATATTTCTGCCAATGAAGAAAAAAAAACATGAACATGAGCATTTATCAGTTTATGCATTACCAGCCTTACCCACACGAATAGATTTCTATTAGGGTACAAGTAACAAGCACAAAAACCAATACAAAAATATAAACCGTATTGATAAACACACACAACTAAAAAGATAAAATTTGTACTGAGGTTCATTCAGGGCGATGGATTTGGGCAGATATCAAAGTATTTAAAACTTCTTATTATTCCCTTTTTCTAGTCCAAAGAACACCCCAAGTACATTGCATAGAGATACAGGTTACCGAGTTATCACAGAAACATTTGTGTTAACTAAAAGTGTCCTGCACTTCTTTTTAAAAGTGGATGTGATGTCGTGATACTTCATGCTCAGTTCTTGCATATTTAGCACTTTCGTTGACTGAAAATATTAGTCTGCTGGCCGTAATTCGTCCTTAAAGGCAATGGCCTTCGTTTTGGATTCCGGATATTACATATACCTGCACTTTCAGATGGTAATTTATATATCCCGCTCCTGCAATTCCACTGTAGGAGCTTAAGATAATAAACTTGGTTGGCTTACAGCTTGTATTTATTGAAGAGTGGTCGTGTTCTTAGATCGCGCCTATCCCCTTTGAAATTTTCGCACATTCGCAGAATTTTACTTTACAGAATAATTTACTTATTGTAGTTATACGCGGTTGTGGTGCCCCGCACCAGAATTCCGTAGCTTAGCCTAGAATAGAAATAGGAATAATATAATGTCTGTTTCAGCCAGTTGGGTATCAGTGCGTGTATTTTATAAATTTGCCCGGTAACACGTGATAAATCAGATCTAAGGCTATTGACATGCGCAGTTCATGTAAGGTCTTCCGCAAGCCAGACCCCTAAGAATATCTGTTCAACCACTCGGGCCAGTGTGGTATTATTGTGGGTTATACTGATGTTGTAGGGATCTCTAGTTATTTATTGGTTTGAAGATAATGTACTTTCTTTTACTTTCATTTGGACCTAATTGATTGTTATGGAGCCAGTTAGCAAGCTTTATGAGGTAGTGATTTGCAGCTTGTTCTAAACACTTTTTTGTTGTCTCTGAAAAAATATATATTTGTGTCCTCAGCGTACATGAACATGTCGGTTGAACCAGGTATCGTAATTATGTCGTTTTTATATGTAAGAAACAGAAGCGGTCAGAATGGAGCCTTGCGGAAAGCCGGTGGTTATTTTCATTTTAGTAGAAAATATGTTACCAACACATACGAACAGGGTTATGTCAGCGAGGTAACTTTTCATTACGCTTAGTGCTATTCCGCGCACACCATAGCACTCAAGTTTCTTTAAGAGAATTTTATGCTGGACAGTGTCGAAAGCCTTCCTAAGGTGTAAGAATAATGCAATTGTCAGTAATTTCTTCTCGATGTTTTCAACTTCTTTTTCTGTAATAAGAACTAGTGCCATTTCAGTGCCCATGTATTTTTTTGAAATTATATTGAGCGTTGTTTATAATTTGTTGCTTTTTGAAGAAGTTACTCAGCCTGTCATTGATGACATATTCAAATATTTTAGGAAACATAGCCAGAACTGAGATAGGACAATAGTTATTGATTTCTGTTTCACCACCTCCCTTGTAGACAGGGGTGACTGTAGCGATTTTCAGTTCACCTGGGAAGTATCCTGTTTCGAACATCTTGTTTATGATGTGCGTTAATACTGAACTCATGATATGTGCAGTATAGTTGAGGGGTAGGGCTTTCACTTCATTGTGTCCTGCTGCCGCCTCGTTACATAAATCCTGGATTACTTTAAATATTTCACCCAGTGATGTAGGTGCACACATTATGGATGGCGACAGGCTACACTGCAGGGTATAAGAATCTACACCGTCAGTTTCTTCTGAACTATTACCAATATTAAAAACTGGCGGTTCATTTCGTCTGCAAGTTCCTGACTGGTGACAAGGCGTTGGTTATTGAAAACTTCTTTTACATTGTTATCTAAAGGCTTTCTGTTCATTAGATCGTTTATCAGGTTACAAATTTTTTTTGGTCTCCCTGAATGCTCATGAATGTCTGTTCATAATATTCGCACTTCACTTTTTTTAGCTCAGTTTTAAGCTTGTTTCTGAATTGCTTAAATTCTGAAAATAAAGCAGGTTCCCGTTTTCTAACCAGTTTGCAATAGGTCTATCTTTCTCTTTTATTTTCTTGTACAAGTGATGGGTAATCCATAGTTTTCTAATTTTTTTATGTCGTGTTTTGCATTTTGCATTTCATGTTGCGTTTGCATTTGCATTTGCAATGGCGCTTCGTGTGGCGCCTAATCTTGCAGAGTTGGCTTGGTTAGCCTACTGCGTGGACAGCGAACATCCGACTGCGACAGTCGCCAGCCGCCAGGGAACCATCGTAATTCGTTCGCGCACGTGGAACTAAGACACGACAATATTTGTTCCTGGAACAATATGGCTTTAACTTGTTTGTTTGTACAGTGTATAAAGCCTAATTAGGTCGATCAAGTCAAGGCATCTCCGCACATCGACACATGCGACGCTGCACTGCCTTTGTTTCCCTGGAGCGGTAAGCTGCACATGCCTGCGTGACTGGTAGACTTGTATGAAACCAAAGGCTAAATAAATGACAAGAGTCAGAGAAGTTCATATAGGGAATAAAATTTAAATTTAACAAAAACTTTTATTGTAAAGCCTAAAGCCGACGTATGAGAAGCCCTTTTTGAGCAGAGCAAATTTCCACAGCGGTAAGCAGCACAACGTCAAATTGCGATTGCTTTTCCTGCCTGAGGAATGCAGTCGCAACAAATAAGGTATTAGTGGGTTGAGAGGGACGCCTAATGCACAAGCATTATTAAAGAAATACTAATGTAAGCTGTTAGAAACGCTGAAACTAAACTAGGGTAAACAGCCCATACATTACATACTTCATATTTCCTCCCCTCCTCAAGGCTGCGGTTATGGTCAAGTGGTTTCAACATTAGATGCAATGCATCGCACTGAGAAGTTCAAAACTAAGAATTGGATTACGCTTTTTAATGTATTTTTTTTGTTTTTCTAATGCTTTTTGTACTGGATTTGCGCTGGAACTTTTCGTTGCTCATTCAGCCAAAAGTTGGCCAATTGCGTGCTGCCTGGCACTGACACGCGGGCGAGGCCTCGTTATCGTGATGTTTACAAATGATGGAAGACTCTTTATTGGAAAAGACGTGAGTTTCGCCGGGCTTTATATTTGCATACTTGTTTCTATGCGGAGGCTTGGGTTTACATAAGAACCAACAGCCTGCGGGCACCGTACCGAATAGCTGACTGTGGACATGGTGCCGGGACGCCTCCTATGACACATGTACGAGAAGGAAATCTGAACGGGTGGAGGCGCAGCGCCACGCAATTGAGCGTCTACGATGACGTGAAGGAAGCTCACTTACTGCGCACGCCTGCGCAAGTGAACGGTACCATTCTTAGCGGTGCTGACAGGCTTAAGTGACCTATTCTTCAGCAAAGAAGGCTGACGCGCGGTATGCTGATAGCTGAGGGATACTGAACGCCCAAACAACAATAACGTATGATGCCAAGCATATTGTTGCACGTAATCGAAATCGAAACTAGGTTGAACTCACACATTGTCCATTCACGTAGCAACACCAGCCGGCGTCACTACCGCTACTTGTCACGGCCGCCGCAAATATCACACTACGATAGAATCTCCTGAAAAAAAAATCCTCTACACGCAATTGCCGATTAGACGAAACAGTATGCGGTAATTTGGTTGGCTTTGTTTTGTTTTCAGACAAGGTTAAAATCCTCTCGGTAATCACAACTAAAATTTCCGCGCTATTGTGTAATATAAACCGAAAATGACACTTCTTGTCTTAGCCATTGTCATGAGGATCACGTTGTTCTGGTTCAGGCTGTTTTGTTTTTCTGTGCCTTGTTCGCGTCATAAGCCCAGTGTTGCCAACTCTAGGGTTTCCGCCGTACGTGTAGGGCGCGTCAGCAATTAGGCTGTCATCATTGACCCGTGGGGCCAGTGAGCATCTTTTTCCGCGAGGTGTAGGGCAATTTTTAGTTTTTTTGCTAGACTTGCAGTTCTAAGTCAAATGAACCTGTTAAACTATAAAATTATTCCTTCATCTATCTGGCGTGAACGCAAACTTTGGCTGCTGTGTAGCGCTTCGGCAGCTCAATCCGTACTCAGAGAACGATAGAAAAGCGGACTCATTAAAGAATGACAAAGCGCGAGTGGTTTGTGTGCAGAGAGGGAAGACATAGTAAGGAAGAATGAAACGTTCACTACCCGCAAGAAAGATGTTCTCTATGATCAGGAAGGTCGGAAGTGTTACTATCAGAATTACATACAGTCCATAATTATATAGAATTATCACTTGTGTGGTGGTTTACATGGCATAACGTAATTAGCACCCGACCAATCATTAACACAGGAGAAAAATAATTCGTGCCTCTCAAGTCGAAGGTCAACGAATGAAAAATTTAGCATCCTGCCGCTAAATGAAGCATGACCAGCTGGGTATACGCCAAGGAGTAAACAAAACAAACACATTTGTTTGTAACTTGCGGTTCCTCGTACTTTCACGTAAATTTGGAGAACGAAACTTGCAGTGACTCTAACTTTATTGTAGCGCAACAGCACGGGGATGTCCATTTTCCTCCTTTAGGAGCACATGCTTTGACTGCAGACGGCGATTTCCAAGTATTTAAAACTTCACTCTGACCTACGTGATCGTGCACGAGTGGATGGGCGACCGGAGATGCATGCATGCCTGGCGTTAAAAATAGATGCCAAAACGTCACTCTGAAAGCCTTTGAAGGGTTACATTAAGCACGGCAAAAACACAGGTCAAAAGGTAGCTGAAGCAATCCTCCAAAATGGCCACACAAAATCTAGCTCTGGGGACGAAAAATTTCCATTCATCGCCAATTCATCTGTTAACGCCATATTGTAAAGCCGAAACATACACAGCTTCGCGGTAAAAGAAATAAAAACAGACATTAAGAGAAATAATTAAAACAACAACAAATAAAAATTACGCATGTATTGACATTTTCGTCGCAAGATATCCAATTTTCTATCGTAGGGTGGGACATAGGGCCACTAACAATAGTCGGTAGGGTGTTTTAAGGCTTTTTTGTGCGCTGTGTTTGCTGTCACGGTCAATTCGTAGGCCTCGTCTTGTTACTCGGTCGTGTTCCACGAATGCAACGTCTCAGGTCTTGTTCTCATCGTTCTGCATTGAATTCAGTTGCCGAGGTTACAACGCTTAGGTCCTGCAGAGTTGTTGCTCCATCGTGGTGCTATACGTGCTTCATTACCGCCTTGCACCGTCTAAATGTGGTTGCTCATCAGCACCCGCGAAGCTGAGGCGTATAGCCTCTGTATTTTAATGATGCGAAAAAAGCGTGCACACAATTTTTTTACATTGAAAAAGGAGAAGGACATCAGACCTGGCTTCAAAATTGGCTCTTACACGAACACAGCGCTCTCACGAATCACAGCGCCTTGAAATGCACCTTAACTAGGATACTTAACGACACGAAGAAGCTAAGGGATGACTTCGAAATTTCACGATTCCGGCACCAGAGGAATACTTTGCGACACGACCACCACAAAGGACTGGAGAAATGTCTCGTGCTATGTCTTAGAAGAAACCGGAGGCAGAGCATTACCGTAAATAAACCACTAATCCATGCCAAATCAGAAGCGTTTGTTCTTCAAAACAGGATAACGGGCGTTGTTTTGCAGTGAGGGTTCGCTGACATGGTTTAGAGAGACAAATGCACTCGTTTTCGCGCATTATTGTAGGAGAAACTGCAGCAGCTGATGCGAATGCGTACCGCGATTAGAGGGTATGGCGTCTTCCGGAGATCATGCGTCAGTTCAACGACGATGATATGTGCAACCTAGAAAAAATTTCACTTTTTTAATCTCCTGCAATCGAAATCTTTCACTTTCACATGTTTTGGCACATTTAGCAAAATCAACGGTTCTTCTAGGAGCGAACACGGCGGGTCGCGACAAGTTGAAGCTTTAGGTATGAGAAAAGACAAACATCTTCGCTATTTTAAGGGCATAACTTATATGCCCGTCACTTACGAATCAACCTCAAACGTTTGGATGACGGAAGCCCTCTTCCACCAATGGCTGCACACCGAGTATGCGGAATTTCCGCGCCAGAAAAGCAAAGTAGTTTTGTTGCTGATAACTGCTAATGACAGGGGACTGTAATCGGACAAGGTCGATTCAGTCGAAGTTTCTTCCGGGTAACACCAAGGCACTGTTGCAGCACATAGATCAGGGAGTTATTCAAGCAACCAAAGCCCGTGTAGCCACATCGTCGAAGATGACTAAGCAGCGCTTTTAGCCTTGCGGCGCGAGCCATCAGTGGCTCCTAGAATCTCCAGGCGTTCCGCCAGGCATCGCTGCCGCTGGCGTGGCAGCTGTCACCTACTGTCATAAATATGTGTGCGCTTGTGGGGCTGGACGTTTTTATTGCTTAGTGCTCCCACAGAATTGGGGCACATGAACATCCGATATGGCTCACGACAACACGACGCTTTGGATGCCCAACATTGCAGCCACCGCTGCAGATGACAGCCATCGCCCATCCTCCAAGGTGCAGTGTGACCTGGCTGAACTTTCGAAACAGCTTCCCCAGTACTGGCCCCATGACCCACAACGCTGGCGTTCCCAGGTAAACAGCCGTTTAGCCCCAGCGCGCATCATATCACAGAGACAAATATTAAATCACCTCGTGTAGTGCTGCGTCCTGATATCGCAACTGAGCTTTGCCACCTGATTGTTTCACCACCATAGACCGCCTCATTTGACACCCTGACGGGCTAACTTATGAAGCGGGCGACCACGTGTGAACTGCGATGGTTACAGCTTCTACAATCCGAAGAACACGGTGATCAGAAGCCAGCACAGCTGGTGTGTCGCCTTCAACAGCTGCTGGGTGAAAGGGAAGCCGCGTTCGATGAAGCTTTGGTTCGAGAACATTTTCTTCAATGCTTGCCCACCTCCAGCCACATTGTTCTGGCAAACACCCGCCGTTTATCCATTTCTCAGCTAGCCCTACCTGCCGAAGCCGTCATGGACGCATCAACTCCTTTCGAACGTTCCGTGTTCAACTTTTCATTCCCGGAGCGTTCCTGGCCTACTAAAGCAGCACCCAGAACGCAGTCTTCACTTGCGCTGCAGAGCCCGCACGAGGAATTCCATGGTGAGACCACCAATCTATCAGATCACGTCGTCGGTCTGCAATTCTATCGCCAGTTCTCTCCCTTGCGCGGCCGCTCCTTCTCGCGCCACTCTGCCGTATCCTACAAGCCAAGGCGTATGCGGTTACCACCGCAACTTTGGAAAAGCAGCGCGAAAGTGTACGGCACCCTGCACTTTTCACGGAAACTCCTGTGCACGATTACGGTGGTGAGTGGTGTCAGTTACAAAGTAAGCCACTTGTTTTTCGTCACGGACAAAACCATGCGACTGTGTTTTGTCGTCCACACTGTCGCGGAGGTCAGCGTCATACCAGCCGCAGTGGTGTTTTGCAGATGCAGGCAAGACGCAAGCTTGTTACAGGGCGCCAAGGCTCCAATCGCGACCTACGGAGAGCTATCGCTGTCCCTGAACATTGGCCTACGGAGAAAATGTCCGTGCATTTTTCTTATAGCTGACATTATCTGCCCATTTTTGACGCAGACTTTCTGCGTCATTACAACTGGTCAGTTGGCATGCGCCGCAAGCACCTCATTGCTGCTACAGTTCACCTGTCTGTTTGGTATACCATCTAGGGAACCACTGTTGCCGGCCGCAAGCAGCTCGTCGTAGTCGGTCTGTGAAACGGTTCTTGAGGAATCCCGTCCCTTCTGCTAACTGCCAATTTTCTACTACCCGTCATAAGTAACGTCACTCACCACGCTGTCAATACTGGCCCATCACGCTCGACCTTGTCGCTTACCACCTGATCCTTACACGATGGCCCGGGGCGGGTTCGAACACAAGCTTGAGCTAGGAGTCGGTGGCGAGTTCGAACACATGCTTGAGATTGGAGTTTTTCGATCATCGTCGGAGCTTTACTTATGACCTCTGCATATGGTGCCAAAACCATCAGCTGTATACTCGGGTCCATGCGGAGACTACCGGTTGCTTATAAACGCCACTGTTCCCGACCCTACCCCCTACCGCACATCGCAGACTTCTCAGTATTACTGCATGACACGATAGGTTTTCTAGGATCGACCTTGTTAAGGCCTACCACCACAGTCCTGTAAAGCAGGCATACATTCCGAAGACTGCAATCATCACGCCGTTCGTATTTTTCGAGTACGTTTGCATGCTTTTCGACCTTCGCAACGCTGCACGAACTTTCCAACAATTCACTGACACCCTGACCAAAAAATTACCTTTCTGCTTCGCTTACATTGACAACCTGCTGGTGTTCAGTAGCGACGCCGAACAACACATTCAGCATCTTCGACAACTCTTCAGTTCCATTAGTGAATACTGCCCTGTCGTCGATAGAGCCAAGCACGGGTTTGGTGCTCACGAGTTAGAATTTATCGGTCACAGTGTAAACCGGAATGGCATTATCCCCTTTCCTTTAAAAGGAGAGGTCATACAAGACTTTTCGCAGCCATCTTTCATCCGGAGGCTCCGTGAGTTGCTAGGCCTACTAACGTTTTACCGCTGTTTCATCTCGAACTGCGCCGCCCTCCTCCAGCCGCTGACAGATATGTTCAAAGGAAAACCAAAAGCATATCTTCTGACTTGGTCTACAAAAGCACTAATCCATTTTCAAAATGTGAAGACCAACCTTTCCCAGGCAACCCTTCTTGTCGATCTGATACCAGGAGTTCCGCTTTGCCTAACAACGAATGCATCTCACAGCCTCAATCAGAGCTGTCCTGCAACAGTTTGTGGACAATGCCTGGCACCCCTTGCTTTCTTTTCTCTCGAGTTGAAACCCACGCAGTCGCGCTACAGCACTTTCGGGAGAGTACGCCTTGCAATGTGTCCCCGTACGCCACTTCCAGCACTTCTTCGAGGGTCGAGGCTTTCATATACCGACGGACCGCAAACCTCTGACCCTGGCCATCCGGTCTAGTTCAGCCACTTTCACCTTGTTAAACCCGCGATCTGTATTTCGTCGCGGAATTCACAACGGACATACGGCACGTACAAGTACAGCACAACGCTGCCGTGGATGCGCTTTCCCTTGTCACCGCTGTATTCCCCTGATCCTACAACTCGGCTGGCATCGACTTCAATACTCGCCGGAGCTCACCACGACGCCGCCGAACTAATAGCGTGTGGGTTCGAGCTATTTGTTAATCCACTGTACGTATTTCAAGAGCAAAAATTCATACAGGAGTGAACGCGAAATAGAGAAGCGGATAGGGTAGCGCTTGTCTCTGTCGCGTTGGTCCCCTGTGTGAAGCTTTCGCTTGAAATTGATACAATGAATTACTAGCGCTTTGCGAAACGCCCGGTGCACTGCAACTTCATAAGTACCCATTTTATTCTGTCTTGTCCTGGTTCTTTATGATGTTTCTATGCGCACCCCACGCCCACTCGTCCCAGCGAATTTCCCACGCATTGCTTTCGATGGCTTCCATAGACTATGGCACCATAGAATACGAGCCACGCAACAGCTGGTGACGTAGCGCTTCGTTGGGCCGGGCATCAACACGGACGTACGGCAGTGGATACGCTGTTGTCTCGTATGCGAGCATTAAAATGTTCATCGGCACACCATGGCCCCTTTCGGCTCTTTATGCAACTAACTGAGTGTTTCAACAATGTGCACGTAGACGTTTTGGGTCCCTCGCCTCCTTCAAACCGTAAGACATACGTATTGACTTGTGTCGACCACATCATGCATTGGACCGAGGCGTTTCCTCTTTCTGACATCCGTCGTGAAACCATCGCCAACGCATTCGTTACGGGCTGGGGTTTCCGCTACGGTATACAGTCACCTATCCCCACCGACGGTGGTCGCCAGTTTGAGCCAGCACCACTCTCCAGTAACGTGTTGGCCCTTCTTGGCACTTCCCGCAGCCGCACCACAGCTCACCACATCATTGCCAATGGGCTCGTTGAGCGTTTTCAAAACTTCCTTAAGACCGCGCTTAGGCCACAGCGGATGCTCCAAATTGAAAATTGATCCGCATCCCTTCCGTTGGTTCTGTTGCGTCTTCGGGCTACTTTGGAAAAGGATCAGTGCAGCACGCCTACGGAGATTGTTTTTGGGGCGCCGCTACGCCTTTCAGGACAGTTTTTCACTCCTTCGGAATCATCACCGTGCCCTGATTCCACCGACTACATGACCCAACTGCGAGATTTACTGCGCTCACTTTGGTCGCCTCGACCATGCGGCCCGCAGAGGGCTGATTTATATGTGCCCGTCGAGCTGCCGACGTCTCACTATGTTTTCGTTCGCTTTGACACAGTGCGGGAACCACTGCAGCGCTCTTACTACGGACCCTACCACGTTATTTATCGTGATAATAAACATTTCACCATGAGTATGGATTGCAGACAGTACAATACTTTTGTTGATCGCCTTAAACCAGCCTTCATTGAAGAGCCGCTTTCTGCACAGTAAGACGGAGTGTGAATGCTAACCGCGGTTCACCCTCCTGCTGCTACCTTCGATAACTAGTATGTATGTTCTTCTGGGGCTCGTTGTTTTCATTGCCTAGGGATGCCACACCCGCTTGCCCCAGGATCTCCTTCAAAGGTTGCTGATTGCAGAGTAAGGAGCACCAGGCGGTCATTCATTGCGGCAAATCACGTTAGTGCCAATGTCTGGACGTAGCCAAACCTTAACACTATAGAGGATAGCTTCAGGCATACAGCATGTTTTCGAGCGTGACCAGACACCCGACTTCAAGAATTCTCTTAAACGTGTCTGTGAAGAGCCAAAAGACAGACAAGGGGTGATACAGAAGTGGGCGTTGAAGGAAATCCAAGTGAACTTTGATGAGTATGTGCATATCAACAGTGATGTTCCGACTTGCCCTGAGACCATTGTGGAGAGCATGGTTGCAGAGGTGTGCAATAAACAGGACGACCCTCCTCAGTTGGCCCACTACTCCAAGATGAGCCAGCCTATGAAACTGGAGAGATAGCTACCGTAGATTATGTCAAACTTCAAGGAGCAAAGTCAGCCGTGCAGTATTTAAAAAATGTTTTTTTTAAAACAAATGAGAATCTCAAACGCTTGTCGAAAACTTAAGGGCCATAAAAAAATGATCCTGAACTTGCAATTTTAAAGTCAGACAAAAAATTTTATACAGCGGGGATAATAATTGTTGCCATACAAACTTTATCAATGCTGCCCTACACCTTTTGTAGTTTTCTTGATTTCCAAAAAACTATCAGCTACATTCACTTTCTGGTGCTCAAAGTTCCATGCAATAGTGTGAAGAGTGTGTACGCACATGAGTTGGCCTTTTTGCAGATTTCTTTCACTAAATGGGACGCCTGTTTATTGCAACTAGTTTTTTGGTCCCTTGAACGTGTTTATCCAGAGTGCTTACATGTTTCTTTTGTGGTACTATTTAAAACTAATGCTTTATTGGCAGAATAAACTGCAAAAATTGCGCTTCGTTGAGCTAGTATACGTGAAGAAAACAAGAGTAGAAGTTTTACTTCATTTCAGTGTCCCTCTAAGGAAGCCATGCAGAAAAATACGCTTGTTTTATTCGAGTTTTATTCATGGCACCACCTGCCATGACTAACAAACTGAATTCTTGGCTCTTAATGCCGAGCAGCTGTCGAGCACCCATCCACAGTGGTGGTGAGAACAGTGATACAGGAGAGGCTGCTAACTATGCGTGGGTCCGGACAGGCTGCCTTTGGAACTTGATCTTGGCAACGTTTAACGCACGCACTCTGTCTAGCGAAGAAAGCTTAGCTGCACTACTAGAGAGGTGCTCTTACATTTGGTAGGATAATATAGGGTTAAGCGATCTTAGAAGGACCGGAGAACGGTTCAGGGAAATCACTAGTGGGCATATTCGAAGGTAAAGTAGACCACGAGAGAAGAAGAAACACGAGGTAAATATTTATTCGAGAGGTAATCGTCAGAAAACGTGGAGGACATTTTCAGCAGCAACAAGAAAGTCACGCTTGTGATCAAGCTATACAAGCGATACAGGTTAGACACAGTAACGTCCATGTACAAACAAGCATCCCTGACGATGAAGCCGTAGACAGCTTATACGAGGACGTCAAATCGCTAAGGAAGAAGGCATGAACACAGTTAACGATTGTGATGGGAGAAGTCAACTCAAAGATCGGTAAGAAGAAAATGAGAGAAAGGTCAGTGAAAACTTCGTACTAGACAGTCGTAACCCTCGAGGAGATACACTGGTTGGATTTACAGAAAGAAACTCTCCGGGGGTCAATGAACTTATTTTTCTACAAACGACGGAATAGAAAATCGACACGGGAACGTCCCCAAGGTACAACCAAAAAACGAAATTGACTTCGTTCTAAGTGACAACCCCTGGTATCGTGCAAGACGTAGCCGTACTAAGTAAGACTTGGAGAAGTGATCTTAGGATGGTTATATGCGAGCTGAGGGTCAATCTCAGAAGAGAAAAAACAAAACTCATGAAAAATAAGAAACATTGAATTGAATCAGCCAGAGTGAGATCGCAGGATTTTCAAATATTCTTAGAAAGACATGCTCTCTACTGAAAGAGCAGAACTAGTTCAGAGTAGACAGGCTACATGAAAACCTAACATCGGCACTTAGTGAATCAGCAGGAGCTCTGGGAGAAGCAACATGTAGAGAACAAGCTGGAAAACAAAGAACGAAAACGGAGGAACTAATTGCCAAATGTAAGACCCTAAAAGTGTCTAGTACGGCGGGACGGATTGAATTAGCAGAGCCGTGAAATATGATTAAGCGAATTAAAATGACATGTTTGCATGCAACCTGGCAGTCACCGAAGAAATGCTTCAAATACGGGGAAGCTTGAAAGCAACTGAGCGACAGCTAACCATCAGCAAACATAGGATGTATGCACTCAGAGCTTAGCAGAGAAGACTACGCACAACACCGAGGGGATAATTTAGGTAGCGAAAAAATTCTACGTCAGGCTGTATGCCAGCAGCATGAGACCAGCGGGAACTAGTGAGAATGCAAGCTCCACTTGCGATAGCTCACGAGCAACAGAAGAGAAAGTTCGAAAGGCTGTCGAAGGCATAAAAATTGAACACGTTGGGGGTGACAACGGGAAAACAGTACATATTATGAAGGAGGGAGGATGTATTGTACTAGAAAAGCTTGCTGCACAACTGGCAGAAAGCTCAAATACTCAAAAATTGCCTATATCGTTGCAAAAAGCCAATATTCTTACTCGACCAATGGGAGTTAACCAGTATCTGAAAAATTACATCCCCATCAGCCTACGCTTATTTGTTTACAATCTGTTTACCAAAGGCTTAGTAAGCCGAAGAAGTAACAGCTGCACTCTCATGAACCAAGAGAGGGGGCTGGGTTTAGGAAAATGTACACAAACATAGATGCCATCCATGTCGTCAACCAAGTGACACGAAAGTCTGCAGAGTACTAAAAACCGTCCTGCATATTATTTATGCATTATAAGAAAGCGTTTGATTCTGCACTCCTTGCATCAGTGCTCGAAGTACTAAAAGACGAAGGAATGAAGGACACCTGCACAAGAGTTTTAAAAAACATAAGAGGAATGCACACGTAAAATAACCCTTTACAAAAAAAACGCAACAAATTTCTGATCTGACAGGTAGTATGAAAGGGAGACACCACATCTCTAAAACTATTCCCAGCATGTCTAGAGAATGCATTAGGGAGCTTGACTTTAAAAACATAGGAATTAGTGTAAATGGCGAATACTTCAACCATTTTAGGTTTGCGGACGACATAGTCTTGCTGACTGAGACTGCACAACACACGCAAACACTGCTTGAGGGCATACAATTCAACAGCAATGCGCTAGGACTAAAAATAAAGAAGAATGAATGTAGAGAAATGAGGAATGAGCATGCCGAAAACGCCTTCTTCTGCTTAGAAAAAAACTGTGGATGACGTCATCATCATCACCATCATCATCATCACCAGCCTATCTACGCCCACTTCAGGGCAAAGGCCTCTTCTATTATTCTCCAATTACCCCGGTCCTGTGCCAACTGTGACCAATTTATGAACGCAAACTTCTTGATCTCATCTGCTCATCTAAATTTCTGCCGCCCCCTTGCAACGATTGCTTTCTCTAGGGATCCACTCTGTTCCCCTAATGACCAACGGTTATCTTGCCTTCGCACAACATGCCCTGCTCACGTCCATTTCTTCTTCTTAATTTCTACTAATATGTCCTAACACGTGTTGGTTCCATGACCCACACCGCTCTCTTCGTGTCTCTTAATGTTGCACCTATCGTTTTCTGCTCCATTGCCCGCTGAGTCGTTCTCAATTTAAGTTGAATCATCTTTGTGAGCCTCCAAGTTTCTGCCCCGTATGTGAGTACCGCTAAGATGCCGCTGTCATACACTTCCTTCTTCAGGCACAATGGTAGGATGCTATTCGTTATCTGATAATGTCTTCCGTACACACTCCACCCCGTTCTGATTCTTCTAATTATCTCTGCCTCATGGTTGGGATCCGAAGTCACAACTTGGCCTAAGAGATACATTCGCTGACCACTTCGACTACTTTGCCCCCTATCGCAAATTGCTGTGCTGTCCCGAGGTTATGGATTATTACATTGGTTTCCTTGGTATTATTTTCAGGCCCACAGTTCTATTCTTTTCGTCAAGCGCGGAAAGCATGTTTTGCAGTTCGTCCCCCCGAGTTACTTAGCAAGGCAACGTGATCAGCCAATTTGAGGTTACTGAGGTTTTCTCCCTTAACCCTTACTCCCACCTGTTCCCAATCCAACTTTCTGAATACTTCTTGTAAACGTGCTGTGAATAACATCGTGGACGATGTAATGGAAGATAACTACCTCAGAGAGATGGTTAGTGCTGACCCCTGACCAGGAGACAGTAATCAGGTCCAGAATATGTATGGGCAGGGGAGCACACTTTTCGCGCTTCCAAAAATTTAAAAGTATGCTACCTCTTTCACTAAAAAAAATCTACTTCCAGGGCCTAGTGCCGCTGATGATATACGGAGTCTAAACTTGGTGACTCACTAAACAATTAGACAGCAAACTGAGGTCGGTTCCACTGCCCATTAAACGAATAATTATAGGATTAACAGTCAGGGCAAGTAACGGGTTACATAGATCAGAGAACAAACAAGAGCTGATGATTTTATACCTGAAAATAAGAAAAAGAAATGGACTTGGGCTGGCCATGTAGGGAGATGAACCGACAGCTCGTGGAGATTTAGGGTAACAGAATGGGTACCACGAGATGGGGCTAAAAGAAGGGGTTGGCCGATAATATGATGCAGGAATGAAATGTGGAACTTCAGGGGTACACTGTGACCTCGAGTAGCGCTGATCAGGAGGGGTTGGAAGTCAATTGGAGAAGCCTTTCTCCTGCAGCTGACCTGAGCAGGCTGTTGGTCTTGGTGATTATGTTTTATTCGAAAGAGATAATGTTTTATGGAGACACCTGAGTGAAAAATATATAAATTTAAGCAAAATGTCTATTCTCACGACAAATAATGTGCTTCCTAATGAGCGAACCTCAGTGAGCTGTTTACTCGGCAGCGAACTGTCGAACGCCTTCCTTACATTTATTCTCACTAGATGGCACCACCATACAGCGCAGCACCGCTTTCATCTTTTGCATTTTTGTGATCGCATTTGCCAATGTTTTGTTTTTGCTAGGGTAGGTAGTAATTCCTTCCTGAATCATGGACGATGCTCGGCAAACATGCTCACTAAGACACTGCCGCTCACACCAATCGGCCTGTGTCGTGTAAGGCAACCCCAAACCTCCAGACTGCTCTTCAGCTCTAACCAGCATAGTGCCCGAGGCAACAACAACAACAGTACGCGCTGGTACTTCCATGCATACGTGTGCCTTCATAACTTCCGTTGTTTTCCCCAGCATTCTTACTGCTATAAATGAATATGCAATATATGTAAGCCAAAATAGCTGATTGTACAACCTTATAAGCCCTAATTAGCTTGCATACGCTTTTCCCGGCCTCAACCAATCGCACAGCTGGGAATGTTGCGTAATAGGTTCTACTGCGACATATTAGCTAGTGAGCAACATGACCATCGCCTTTATTTAATTATACAGCTTATTTGAACAAAGTAGACGTTAAAAGTGGTGTCAGTAGCATTGAAACCAGGTAATATTTCGAATGAACAAAACTTGTGTTTTGTCTCCATGTCCACTTTAAGGTGTATGCCTGTACATTGTTGCTCAATGTTGTTCCTTTGGTAGAACAGCAAGAGTTCTTCCAAGCAACATGTTGACAAGGTGTTTCTACCAGAAATGTTTAACAAAAGAAGGGTAAACCTAGCGTCCATAAAAAAAGGCGAAACGTTTCCAAGGCACAGAATGGTGTTTTGGTGCAATAAAGATTAAGTGAAGCCGAGTTAAAATATTATATTGTAGAAAGCTAGTGCACACGCAGCTAACAAAACAGCGAACGACAATGAGCGTGAAGGGTAATTGGCAGTTGAAATGCGCTGAAAATAAGAGAGCAACACGTTGTAATCAACGCATGCGTTTGTATTGGTACTTACGTTTTTTGATCAATCCGTAGACGCAGGCGGTAGTTGTAGTACTCATGATTTCCCCATGTTCTTTCGTGTCTTTCGCATCTCCGTCCCAAATGTTCCTTTGTAGGGTCAAAATTTCGCTTGAAGACCCAAATTACGCCACCCTGACTGTACTAAAAATGAAACAAAAGCGTGGTTAGGACTATTGCCTAAAACGTCTAATTTCACGAAGTCAGAACTATTTGTCGAGGCCAGTATATTTCTGTGGTGTCAAACCCAGAAGCAATAAGTAAATTCTTCGCTAAAATGATTTTCAAGTACAAAAAATTTAACCGCAGAAGAAACTTTTTATCTCGAGTTGTTTGGGCAAAACACCATTCGCGTTTTCTGATCTTTGTCTGCAGCAAAAGGAAGACCTTTTATGAGGAGACACACGCTTTACTGTTTTTATTATAATAATCAACCCCTAGCCAAATAAAATACGTGTTTGGTTGGGCTGTCGTGAGAAATAATCCCGTTCAGCCCGCAAAATCTCCCGCCACAATAACACTATTCGATGCTACATTCTTGAGCTGTTATTCACATTGAGAAAGAATATAGCAGCGCTAGCATGAAGCCAGACAGCTTTTCGCTTTTTCCGCAGTTTTTTGTCTGCCTTGCGTTCCAGTGCCCTTCCCTAGCTGCAATCTTTGTTCCAATGCCAGTGTGATACTGAATTCTTTTTCGACAAGGAATATGACCGTGGAAAACTGGGCTTGCATGGGCATAGACGGCACTATCTATAATACTACAGATAGTCCGGGCATGTTAATAGCCCGTTCAGCTGACGTTCTGTGTGCCGCTACCTTTGTTTACGTGATCCTGGCCAATCCAGTCATACCTAACCCTATGCTGCTTACTGCTCGACCAGTGCCTATCAAACCATCCTTAACAGCGACCTTCACCAATGGACCAGAAACCGACAAGGATAGCGTGATGATGCGCCGCTTTCTGCTTTTACTGCAGGCATACGGTGAAGTGATATTACCCTAATAAGGCCGTAAAAACCAACAAAATCGCAAAACACCATAGCAAAACTAACAAAATTGAACGCCCTTTTACGGTGTTCTGTCATCTATAACACGCTTACACGCTTTAAAAATTAGGAAAAAACCCTTCTACAGGGAGTTAATTCGTTAATTAACCCTTTGAAAGAGTGTAATTCACAGGTTTACAGATTTTAAAGAGCAGGAGAGTATCTAACTAAAGGGTGTTTTATTGTTAATTATGCCCTTTCAAATGCTGTTTTTCGTTGTTTTCCAATATTGTGTAAGGGTGTTAGTTATAGAAAAAAATGGGGTACATCTTTTGCAGATAAGCTTATCTGAAAATGCCTGCATTGGGACAATGGTTTTCTGCTGCCTTTTGCTTCCCACACAGCTTAATTTGGGCTCATATTTCTAGGTCTCCCGGCTATGGCCAAATTTACGGCGTCTGGAGCGTTTCAATACGTGGCGCTGTGGAAGTTAATTAAGGGCCTCTAAAGGAAAACAAGAGATTATGGTAGGGCCCATGATACTCTTTTCCGAAGCTCTTCCACTGGAGAGAAAACAGTGACCACAACTGCCCATCACGTTGCCTTGTCTTACGTGCCAAAAGTGAAGGAAGAAATAATTAAGGTTCATCAACGCATATCCCAGCAAATAACCGAAATCAAGAACTCTCACAATTTTACAACTGCCCTGGAAGCATGCGTCTCCCCATTGTAATCGGTTCTCGTCACCATTCCCTCCTCGCGTGCAGCGGCAAAGTGCAAAACGAAGATGAGCAGCTTGCAGTCAAGGTCGGAAATATTTCCTTCAGCAACGATAAATACAAAAATAATTGCTGCTGTAATACCTTCCTATTTAAGACCCGCACATCGGGCAAAGCTAATACAAGAACTGTTTGGGGCGGTGTTTTCCGCGGTAGTGCAAATTTGGCTTCCATGTGTGTGTGTTTCCCCGTACGCACATCATCAGTGAGACTATGCAAGCTTCGTTTTAAAAGGACGAAGAGAATATGACAGGTGAGAAGGGGAGAAAGGGTGTTGGTTGTGTATAAGGAAAAGTTGAATCCTAATCTTTTTACGCTGTTTTCGAAGCAACGACAGTATGCAAAGCCATTTTCGTTCACCCTGTTAAGGCTATATTCATAAAAATAATGCTTTCTAAACTCTTCTTCACAAATTAGGAATGTTTTCCCTAAGTTTTATGCCTGTCGGTAGAGCGTTCTGTACTTAACAATGATCAATTTCCGACCAGGCCTCCCTATGACCACGAGTTTTAGTAAAAATGCTTTATTCTTTTGACTATTTTAAGTGTATTCATTGGAACTCGAGCAATACTGGGTATCAGCAACATATACGAATGTTCTCTCAAAATTTGCCTTGAGAGCAGGGAGTTTGACATGCTAATATCCGCCATAATAAATTAACAAAAAGAAATTGTAATAAATTCCCAAAACTGTAGTATCCCAACAATAATAAAGTCCTTGTCAGGTTAGTGGGGATGTAAGTCTAAAAAATCTGGCTAACGTAATTTCAGCGGCGTCGTACGGCACAATGATTAAAATTGTTTTTGTGTACTCGTCCTAATAAATTTGTCCGCAAAAGTAGCAAACGCATTGAAGAATCTTTGAAATAACGCAATATATTCCGACATACCAATTCACCAAAAAACGATTTGACACTGCGAAGCCCTGAAACCGTTCTTTAGACATTTTTATGAGACACATATATCACGAAAAACCGCTTTAATATCTCAAAGTGTGAGCATGTTAACAATATTTTCCAAAGTACAATTTCCTCCTTGTTCGTTCTTAGGATCAAAATTTCCACCAATCTACCCAGAGTGCGCACCACACAAGGATGTCATTATAGTTCTTAAATGTTAAGGGCGTAGAACAATCCTATCGGCTTGGCTTTCAGCCGACAGTCAGTCACTTTTTCAGCCAGTCGGCTGGTCGTTCGGACCGTCGATCAATCAGTCAGTAAGCCATGCAGCTGGGGACTTCTTTTTACAGGCACTGACTTGCCTTGTACCTGCTTGTTTCACACAAAATTCCTCCCAAGGACGTAAGAATTCTGCCAAACTTTAACGCAAGTCTGCGCTCTACGCTCTTTTCCCTCAAACTATTCCCCAGTTAGAGTGCTCCTTTTTCACAACCCATTAAAGATTTGGTCAATGCGCTTCAGCTTTCCTGCCTAAGCGTGCTCGCGCCCCCTATCTGGGGCAGTGTGCGTCTTTTACGGGCGAATCTCTTTAGCAAATCGTAATTTTTTGTGTCCACCATTACAAATACCAAGAAATTGCCGAGCGCACGGACATGAGCGCAGGCCTCGTGGCGACGATCGCGCAGTTATCAAAACAAAGAACGCCCTTGAGCCCGCGCACGTGAGCTCGTGACTCGCGGCGACCGCCTATCTGTTAAATCCCCGGGGCACATTTCTCACTCCAAACATACACACTTAGAGATTGTGGCCAAGGCTGCCCCCTGCCCCCTCTTAAAAAAACACTCCAGCGTAATAGTGGCAACACTTCCACTAACCCAATCACACTGCTCACGTCACTAGCTTGTTACGGCCTTGGAGCCCGTTTGTCACGCAAACTTACACAGCTATAGAGGTTGGCCAAGATTGGGCAAAAAAATTTCAGCGTAATCGTGTCAGCACCTTCACTATCGGAATAACATTGCTCGCGTCACTCTATGGCTCCGCTCATTGTATAGGGCTGTGCGTTCGCCTTCCGCAAGCGTCTTGGGAGTGCGCCGCCTCAGGTGCAGGAATGGGTCGGCCATGGGTCGGTCGCGCGCTCAATGAGGAGTCCACTCACTTTAATACTCGTCGCGCTAGGAACCGAGAACGGAAACGAGTCGAGAGAGCGAACACAAACCACGCGGCCGGACGGAACGCCGCCGAAAGACATCGGTGGGCCCAAAACACCGAATCTCTTCAACGCGACCGACGAAAGTTCGGGAGCGGTACCGGCAACAACCAGTCGATACCGCTGGTCAGCAGGGGAACCCCCTTCGGTAACAGGAGCCAGCGCTCTGTTCAACCGTCAGTGGTGAAACATGGTAATGCACACTCAACAATTAAGGACAACTGAATATAACTTACAAAAAAGAAGGAAGGTAACACTTATACCAACGAAGACGTAGCCAGAAACGAACAAGAAAATTTGCTGCAATCATGTACTTAAACCATCATGATTGGCATAAAAGTTGCGTACAGCTTCGCTACTTTCATGCTTACGCGTTAGTGTGCTCTTTCTTACATTTTTCTCTGGTTTTATTGTTCTGCACGTAACTACGGCTGCTCAAGCTCTGTTCTTTCTCTGTGTGTTTCTTCCGTGCCTTTCGGCGGCTCTTGAAAGGTTTGCTTTTCTTTACTATCCCAAAATCTAAGACAACGTGTCTCCTTCCTAAAGAAGTGCCATTGGTGTCTTTTATGTGCTTGCAATTAGCCTCAAATATAGCTCGCGTTTTCTTTCCCCTAAATAAAGTGTATACGTAGACCAGGTGCATGAATTTTAGTAGTGTCGATTGCCCTCCCTATATATGCGGTTTTGCCTATTAATAAATTCTTTCAACTATTGTACCTCTTGCTTTGTTGAGCAGAGACACAGAGAGATACAGACAGACAGCCAGCCAGAAAGTCGACAGGACGGGCAAACATATAGAGACACACAACAAACTATGAGATTTTACCTAGCCCACAAAAGAATTGTCTCCAAACTTACGTTATAAAGTGCCGTGAAAGGCACCGCCGACTCAACGGGAGTGACGACTTCGGCTTTGCCGACCCAAATGACGCACAAAAGACAAATGAACTGCATTTTTTGTGTTGTAAAGTGAACCCGACCAGTTTATATAGTTTTTTACTTCCTGTAATTGTCATATCTGTTGGGGTATTTACGGACTCTTGGAATCAGAAAGGTAGCCTGAAAATACCTTTGTTGAATTTTCAACGGTTTCGCACACACTAAAAAAATGGCGAAAAAACTCAAAGGGCTCGTTGTTTTAAATTTTTAGCTTGCTATCTCTTTCATGGAAGCGTATGGATGTTAATTAGTATGAAACATTTGAAACATGTGCTTTTCCGAAAATTCAAGAAGTTAATTTCAAGGCGTCACACCTACATGGACACTTTTGCCTAAGACATTTGACAAATGGCAGCAAAGGTGTACGAACTGAGGTTAGCAGTGGGACACATTTTTTGTATGTTTATAAGGCAGCATAAACTCAATATTTGAACTGGTTGAAAATAAACAGCATATCTGAAAAAACAGTGGCCCAAACTGTAGGTAGCTTCATACATTTCCGCACATCTTTTTGAGATCAACCGACCGAGTAACGACATGGAAATCAGACCCACTATGAAAAAATTCCGCATAGAGCTCGCATGAAATAAGTTTTCGTCCGTTTGAAAATTATGTAGTATACTGAAGGGCTTGGTGGATATGATCAGAGGTCAGACCTATGATTTAGGTTTTTGTGGCACATAAAACGCATGTACACCTTGTTTGTACACATATTGAAAGTTTGCAACCTATGTTTTGGTCGATGTATTGTTTACGCTACTCTGGTCTCTTCACAGATGATCCTGTAACATTAATATACTTTGGACTGCAATGATCATTCTCACATAGTTGCACTTAAACAAAACAATAGCATTCCCCTACGACAATGCCGTTTCGAGAATGCAGGTATGTTGATAAGTAATTAAAAATGCAAAAAGGTTGTGTTTATTTTCGCCTTGTTCGTCGGGCGAGTGGGACAACTCTTCAAATTTAAGTTGTATGAATGTTACAATATGGTATTTTTATGACAACGTATCGAACCTTGCATAATCCAGAGCAATCTGATGTTTTTCTGATAATTACTGAACTCTGTTTAGCACTTCCTTTTGACCCAGCCTCTGTCTGTAGTCTTTGCGGCCCTCAGAAGCGAAATAACTGAATAAAGCAGAAGTATACGAACAAATAAACATGTCTATAACAGCTCTGCATTTACCTCGGACCTGCATTCACCTATAACCTTTTGTTGCCAGTGCATATCGCCACTGCCCTGTATCCGGGCTTCGTGAATTGCTTTAGGAGGAGCTGGGTTCAATGTAAACGCTTCTTCCGCCAGCGCACAAACGCCTGTTATTACTTCGTCGTATTGCGCAAACTATGCTTTGGAATAAGCCTTGGTTGTTTCGTTATCAGCAAGTAGGCTAACAGGGTTATCTTATCTCAGGTCGAAAGGGAAGCGAAAATTTCTTTTCGTATAGAATTGCGCCCGCACCCTTGTTTGATAGTAAAGTGGTGTAACCCGGCTTTTCAATAACATAGACTGTTCTTGGTTTTTTGAACATGTTCTTGTTTATTTTTATAGTTCAGGGTGGCATGGTGGTTAAAGAAGAATACGTAATCAACGTCCACTCTGGCTTTTGAATCACCTACGTTCGACTATACATGTTACGGGCCGCGTCTTAGCCGCTCTTGTTTTTTAAGTGCAATGCACTTCTTAAGCGACCCTGAACCTGCGTCCACCGGCGATGTCCGCGCACGTGGAAATGGGCGCGCGCAGCCTGGCCGCTGACATGGCACATACCCACGTGGGGGATTGGCCAGGAATCTCCTCGTCTTCCTTGGCAACGGGGGGAGATGGGCGCGCACTGCCTGGCCGCTGACATGGCACACACCCACGTGGGGGATTGGCCAGGAATCGGGCGTGAGAAGGGCTAATGCACCTGCTTAAAAGAGTACTGACACGAAATTTCAAAGCTGAGATCCGCTCTAGCAATCAAGTACAACGACAACACAAATAGGTGTCTGTGAATAAATGCATCTTTCTTTCTTTGTAGTTGTGTGTGTGTGTGAGTGATCTCTCTTTCGCGAACATTACCGAACCGCGCAAATTCAACTCGTGCATTCGCACTTTCACATTCTTCCCCTCGGGGAAATGCGGGGAATTTTTGTCATTGAAGCGCACTTTCCGTCAACAAACGTTATCATTTATACGAGAACAATATTTTTGTTTTTCACTGTTTGAAATCAATCCCACGTCGCAGCCAGACTACACTTGCTGTTGGCGTGGGTGACAACTCAGTTTTACCCGTGGTTTGTGGAGGCGGTTTCTGCGGTTCTCATGAACAGTTCTACCATCCAAGCAGTCGAATGCCTCGACAAGACATTCACCATGCCCGGCTTGTCAGATATTACAAATAAGATTATTTGTTAAATGTTGTGTTTATGATTGTGGCGCCCACCTAAAAAAAGACGTTACTACTATACCTGTGATGGGGTCACGTGCGTCCTGGCTAGGACTATTGCCCACGGTAATTACGCCACCAGTACGTTTTACTTTTTCTCCCCATTGATACCTAGCTTTTCCTCACTGTTCCCGAGAAGTGCACCACCAAAATCGCTAATCACACCGCCGCACCATGCCTACCCTTAGGAAAAGCTCTAGTGAGCCCAGCCAGCTGGTGTGAAACCGGGTCCTGAAGTTTTGGGTTGCAAAGTGTGGAATTCCTGCAGGGCATACCTTGTATATCTTATTTTTGTTACTGCGAATGAGCGTTAACTCGAACTTAAAAATGTAGAATTGCGGCTGCAAAAGAAAGCTCAACAGCTTTCTTAGATGCTGCAAAGATAACAACACCATATGATTTCATGTGTTGGAAATTATGTTCTACATGATTACAAGAACCACCCAGACCCAAGATTAATTTATCTTCGTCCTCAAGCTTTTTTGCTTGAGTGCTTAAGAACGGGTTTGTCGTTTAAACTGATATAGACCTCAGTATTTTGCCGAGCATGATTAGCTTTATCCTGGACAACGTGCCCTACCGCACGCAATTGCAATTAATTCGTAATCAATCTAACGTCGGGTGCGCCTGACCTTAAACACCGAAGGGACGGTACGTGAATACGAACTTTACATTTACTATAAAAAGCCCACACCCTCAGTTTCAAACTCTTTTAAGTGGGGAGCCCTTTAGCGGCGCGGATTGTCGCCATAGCCCGTCCGGTATTACGGTAGCTTGTCACCGATGTCACGTGCCTTCACGCACCCAAAGACAGGCTTCGAAACGATCCCCTCTTCCCGTGGTCACGATCTAATCTGGGTCCCACGCGTTACGAAGCTGATGTCAATCCAAGTGCGTCCCACAGGCACACGTTCCTGATATGCAAGGTATATTTTCGCTGGGCCGTTTCCATGGACACTGCCGTTGCTACGTGGGAAATAAGTGCACAAGAGTATACAAAGAGAAAACAATAATGAATTAGAAAAATATTTACTACGAAAAGTTAAAACGCAGCCCAATTTCGTTTTTTTTCGAGCGCTGCAGTGCCCTCTTGATTACTTTCGGTATCAAGGCAAAGCTGATAGAGAAACTAGTGGAGAGAGGGTGCCACAGCACTATTTGGCGAGTCACTGCTTCACAGCTGACAGCTTTATAATGCTAGTATTCTTGCTCTGTAACTCAGTTCGTCGGTGAATTACGCTTCTATCCGTTGCAGATAATCGTACGTGGAAGAGCCAGCTACTGTACCATTTTAAGTTGTGAAGCATAGCAACGCTAAATACACTTATCGGCTGACGGTAAGCCCTACCGAAGGAGAGGTTACAGTGTTGTGTTGAGAAGAAGGCAAGGCGAGACCTTAATATCGAACATGTTTGCATATTTGCCGACAGAAACAGAGGGTCCTTTTCAAACTTTCGTCCACCGGGAGTATAATTTTATATCATAGGAGCCAGAACAAGGCTCACACAATTACACCTTAGCATTGTTCGCATTCTTCGAAATATCAACGTTACCATAGCTAAAGAAATCTAAAAGCATAGTGCCGTATTTCCTGGTGTATATGTCTTATTCTTTTCTGAAATTTTTGTTGGTGCGTCTTATTCGCCGGTGCGACTTATGTATGGAATAAATTTGCAATGTTGCGGCCACGCGTGAAAACGTGTCTGTGTGCTACGTGATGTCAGCACCCGTCACGAGACGCAGCTCTATGATATATAGGAATTAATTAATTGTTAGCGAGGTGGAGGAAGAAGGTTTCGGTGGTTTTCTTCTAAATGCTGTCTGTAATTACATGCCATCTGTGTGTATGAATAAACCATTTTTGAGAAGTTAGTTTCGTCTGGACCTTGGACAGTATATGCACGTGTCTACCAAGGCCTACCGGGCTAGGCGTTCAGAGGCGGCGGCCGCTGCAACCATGTACTTCCGCCGCACTTTCTAACGAACTGATCCTCTAGGAGTTTACCTTAATAACAAGTGCGTATTGTACACCGGTGTGCCTTATATACGGTTTTTTTTATAAAAACTACCATTTTGAAAAGGGCGCGGCTTATACAAAAGTGCGACTTATTGGCCGGAAAATAAGGTACATCAGGTTACTTTCCACATCTAGTGCGAACTGAGAATGCAAATGCCCACCTTTAGCACTTTTGTTGCTACGCAAAGTATAATGAGGTTAAAGATATTTGGCCACACCATTTTGGTAAAAGTGTGTCCGCCAAATTGGTAACAGGTACTTAGAAACAAAAACAATATTACCCACCGAGGCTGAACTATGCCCCAAAGACGTTTAACGTTGGGGAATATAAAGCGGCTACTGGTCTATCAGAAAGTAAAACATGAAAAGAATACAAGAATTTCTTATTGCAACGGAAATCAGAGTTACTAATACAACCCTTGGTTTGCAATAGAAGTGCATCCATGACAGAATTGAGCCCAATAAACTTTTGAAGCTTCTGAATTTACTATACAAAATACGTAGAAATCTATCTCTGTTAGTTTAGAATTATTTAAGAGGACAAACAGTAGAATAACGTCTCACAGAAAGAAGAATCCAAAACTGAAAAGGCTGTCTCTGGTCACAGTGCTGGTGCAGCTTTCCATGTGGTTCCAGTGAATGTCCTTGTGTTGATTGATTGATTGTTGTATGGTTTAACGCGCCGGCGCAACGCAGGCAATGAAGCGCGCCGTAGCGGAGGAGTCCGGATAAATTTTGACCACCTGGGGATATTTAACGTGCCCCGAAATCTTGCACACACGGGCGTTTTTGCTTTTCGCCTTCATCATAAAAGGGGCCGCCGCAGCCGGGAGTCGAGCCCGTGACCTCATGCTCAGCAGAGCAACGCCTTAGCCACTAAGCCACCGTGGCGGGTCCTTGTGTTGCCCGTTGCTTACGTCCGTGAAACGTTGTTTGACTGATTTAATCTATCTAGTGTACAGTAGAGAGACGTTTTATCTATTCAAAGTTTTATGTATAGTTGCTGTTAACTAACCTTTTCGGACTTTTATTGAAATACAAAATGTGTTTATAGCGGAAAACAGTCAAGCGAGATGTTATCCGCTGATCCAAATCACAAGTGAAGGTGATGATGATGGTGGTGTTGGTGGCGATGATGAAGGTGATGATGATGATGTCCTCAAAGATTTTGGCACGTACCCACAAGGGAGAATAGGCCAGGGCGAAATCGGTTGTAGAAATCTATCGGGACCTGAAAATAGTAAATTTATTTCCGGAAAGAGGCTGTAAAAGGAAACAGTTATGAATAAAACCCGAATTACCCGTTAATTAGCACCCTTCAGCAATTCAAACGACATGAAGCAGAAAAAAAATTTGGCTGCAATTATATATATATATCCAGTTTTTCAAACCCCAAATTTGTTGTCCCTATAGAGAATATAAGCGGAATCGAGAAAGTCAACCCCAAACGATTTTTTTGTGGCGGCATAAAGACAAGCTGACAAGAGGGATTGACAGAGGTGTTGTGATAAAAAGAAACAATGCACCTGAATCATACATGCGTCAGTAACTTTAACTGGGAAGGATATCATTTTTCTATCGGGTGCGAGTACTTAGATTGTCAACGGGGTTTTTGGTTGTAAGATTCTATCTAAAATCTAGCGAACAGCATTCTCAAGTTTACTCTCTGCACGCACATGTGTTCATGCTAATACAATCGATTGCAAGTAAGAACTTCCGGAGTTCTCTCTTCAATCGTCCGTCTCTAGAGCGCTGTTCAATCCTACACAAGCGGAGTAGATTTACTCGATTATAAATCCAATGACGTGTGTTTTTTTGATTTCAGCTTTGTTCTTGTTACTGCGACAGAAGTTGAATATAGCGGCATTGTATATATTGTTACTTTATTTGCATGATACCTTGCAAAACCACAGGCGAGCATTTGCGAATTTTAATATATTTGAAAGTAACAAAAATGTACCTTTGATCAATAACTTATGCGTTTATTATCACTTGCGGAACTATACATTCCTAGAGCTGTGTGTTGTGAAGGTAAACCGGTAAGGTTGTCCATTATTAGATGTTACAAAGAGACGAAACCTCTCAGTTCCAATAAACCGAATGCTACCTGCACAAGTACATGTGAGGAGGACTAAAACTAGGTGGCGAAATGTTTTATCTAACCTTAAATATATACGGCAGAATTCATCTTCAAAAACTTACGTGAAACATATTATTATATGCATGTCTTGGGGAATTCGCGCTGGAATATTCTGTAGTTTTTTAGCCCTCTGCATTTTGTTAACCTACATCGCTGGTTGGTGATAAAGAGGTTTCAATAATGGCTATGTGAAGGCGTGCAATTATGCAGCAAAACTAGGTCTCAAGGCAGGTTTTTATGAGTATTTCAGAATTTTAGGTTGACTCACAATTTTGGTTGACATACAAGGAATGCGGGTAGAAACATGAGTTAGCAAAGTCCAAAAGACATGAACTCCAGTTATTTTATTAACCGAAGAAAACGGCAACCACCCGAAAGTGAGTTGTTAACCAAAATATAACGAGATACCTCCTGGGTATTCGCGAAAAGCAGCGCACACACGTATATGACCTCTCATTTGTTCCTGGACCAGGCGGAGGGGTGGTAAGGTTAACGAAAACGATTACAATCTCAAATCTAGAAAGCGCACGCTTTTACAGGCCGGTGACCTGACGTCTTGAGCCTAGCTATGACGTCAGTAACATAGCTTTTTTAAAAAAACAACAGTCATGTTTGAAATACCAGATAGACAATACAAAGAAAAAATTCACACTTCATGGGTGCAGAGTGACATTTAATTATTTTAATAAGATAGAACAACACCCAAAGTATTTGCTAGCGCAAAGTGAAAATAATACAAACAGGAAAACCGCTCGCCCCACCACATGTCATCACAGGCGATTGCAGGAGATATATTTGCCGCAAAAAAAAACTAAATTGAATAAACAATGTTGCTTTGGGAAGATATGAGGATTGGTCACAAAAGTGTGCAAAATTGTCGACAACGCGCGGCCGCATGAAGAGGTAGAGAAAGAGGAGTTGCTAGAGGGGTGGAATATGGTTCGGCCGGCAGCGGGTACTGGATTGAAGCAGCTGACGAGCGGAGAAGGATCGGGCCGGGCCCGCAGTCACTGTGTTCTAGCTCCGGTGTCAGTGGTTCCAGGCACGCGAGTCCGCCCCCGTCAACGCGTGCCGGGCCCGCAGATGACCTAGGCGTGATCCTACGACTGGCCAAGGCTCGCGATCACAGCCCATCGCGGACCCACGACTGCATTCACCACGTAGAGCGTGGAGCTGCTTCTGTGGTTTCACCCGGGGAGGGCTGCAGCGATAGACGGCCAACGCTCTACCGCAACCGGGGAGGTTGACGACCCGCCATCGACATCGCCGAGCGTCGACCATCTAGGTTGCTCTGACGTTAACTAGAGTTAAAAACCGTGGACACGTGTTTTTAATGTTGTTCGGTATGATACTGTTTTTCGTATTTCTCTTAACGCTGTAAATATAACCATTACCATGCACCTTCCTCTCGAGCCCCATTCGTACTCGTCACTCACCTGCAATGCCGAAAGGGTCTATCACTGAAGAACATAGTTTTTCCCTTTGCCAAATTTAGCGTAACTTTAAGGGCTATTGCCTCACTGGGGTAGGGACAGCTATTCCACAGGTTTTATTGTGGGTGAAATTTGATAGAAATCTCACGTGATTGCGCCATGTTTGCCTTCTAAAGGAGAAGATTACACGAGGCGCACACATATTCCGCTTGCTGACAACCGTCATCGGCGGTTGTTTATTTATAAGATATATCATCCAGCTCTACTTATGTGCGTTGCGTTGGCTTGGTCCGCTATAACATCCATGCTATAGTCCTTCTCTGGAAATGAACTGTGATTCCTCATGACAGCATGCCAGCGCGGAAGTTGCAGGATTGCGTTGACGTTTCAAATAGAAACTCTAGCATCACAGCGCTGACATAATACAGGCGGCTTTCACCAGTTGCTAAAGGAACGCACGAATTCCTTAATTCCAGTCGGCGGATTGTGGCTAGACGGCCTGGTCATCCTTTAGCTGCAAGCTTGGCCAAAATTAGTGCGCGAGTGTCTACCAAAGGTGTATTAACAGCCATGCTCTCCTTAAGCAATCGTCCTGGATTTTCCGGTTTATGCTAATCACGGCCGCTGTGCCCGGCATTACGAGAAAGGCGCACGAGCCGGCCCCCACCCTGAACTTCGCTCCAGACGACATTTATTCAACTATTATACAGGGACCACACACATATTTACACTCATGGGTCGGTGTTACCCACATTATTAACTATCGGTTGTGGATACCGTCTTTTTACACCAGCCTCAGTGCCATGCTCAGCCACAAAATATCAAGAACGGGTAAAGAACTTGAGCTTTGCGCGTGGTGTCACTCACATCATCAAGCAGCCCGCACGAGAATGGGCTATTCTTACGGACTCCCGGGTTGCACTTCAATCTCTAACGTCATTCCCAAAATACCAGTTTTTCCTTCACATAAATGTCCTGCATCTTCAATTCCTGAAAGCTAACCATCTCATAGCAGCCCAGGAGCATCCTGCCCATTGTGGCATAACTTCGAATGTGAAGGCCGAATTTGCTGCGCACACCGCGCATGAGCACTGTGCACCGGAAATACCGGCACCATTATTCAGCAAATATTTTTTCAGTTCTTGCATCTAGCGTGACACGAAACATGCACCGTTCTACACGGTCTGACGTGTCACACCATTGCGTGTAGCTATATTCTAGCGATCCATGCTGCAAATTCAAAAGTCACCTGCTGTCTCCAAGGGCGAAGAAGCAATATTAAATAGCATAAGGCTGACTGGTGCATACTCTAAACTCGCGCTTTAATATGAAACGGATAACGCTGTCCATACTGCAATGTGCGTGATAACCTGCAGCCCTTGCTCTGCGAAAGTGCTCTTTCTAGAGCGCAGTGCTCCACGCAGCGCTCTTGTGGCTACCCCTTTTTGTGGATATTCAATTCAAGGACGTTTTAGGTGTGTTGGCATGTCCTGAAAGGGTTGAGGGGGCCACAAAAGCTCTGATGGCGCCATCGAACTTCCATATTATTCTTTCCAAAGTGTTATAAGCTTCCCCCTTCTTCTGCTTGAACAGTTTTGGGGAGATGGTGTTTCCTGTCGTAATCCCTTTCGGGTCGGTAATTTATCGCTTTGCATGTGAAGTGTTACCCTGCCCGTACATTCCTTATATCTGTCGTCCAGAAGTCTTAAGTAGGTCTCATCTGTTCCCAGCATTTAGCACGGTTGCTGCTTGTACTCAGTCCAATGCTTTCGCAAGGTTTAAAAATGCCATGTGAAGGGGATTAGTGTATTCCGCGGATTTTTCTATCACTTGATTGACAACACCGTCGTGATCCACGGTCGAGTACTCTTTCCTAAACCTAGTCTGCGCTCTGTGTTTTTGTGAATCGAGGTAGCCTCCAATGCGGTTAACTATTACTTTGGTAATTAGCTTGTAAACAATCAGAGTTGGCTGATGTGCCTTTAATGCTTAGGGTACTTAGAATCTCTCTCTTTATGAATCAGATTGTATTGGCGTTTTTCCAGGCTATGGGTACTTTTTCTGTTTTAAGCATTTCGAAAATAGTCAGCAAGCTTTTTATGTGCTATATCACCTCCCTGCTTCAAAAGATCTACGGTTATGCCGTCGTCACCTGCCGCTTTTTCTCCTTTCATGTCCTCGACAGCCACTTCTACTACGTCGTTATTAACTAGTGGGACATCGCGTGTTAAGCTTGTTCCCTCAGTATTTTCTCCTAAATTAACCTCTTTGGCATAGTCTGGTGTAGACGTTTTCTCCTACCTTTATGATCTAGTCCATGTTGCGTGTAATATTTCCCTGCTCACCCCTGTGTGCGTACAATGTGTCCTTGCCGATTCCAAGCTTCCTCTTAGTTGCTTTCAAACTTGTTTTAATTTCCAGCGTTTCCTCGATAACTGCCATGTAGTAAAACGACTATCGTTTTTTTCCCCTGTAATCAATTTATGGAGGTATGGCCACTCAATTTGATCTACCGCACTTCATGGGAAACGTACGGCGGAATCAGGAAATCCTGCAAGTTGAATTTGTAGGAAAATTTGGAACCCGTATGTTTCATCTTAGGGATAGCGACAATTTTATTATACTCGGTGCCAAGTGAAACTGAGTTCACCATGCCTACATGGAAACTAGTAGATCCACTACAACTGTATCAAAAGTGATCGCGCACTGTTGGGTATGAACGCCATTTGCCGGCAAGTGCAGCGCGCGCCGGGTAGCCCCAGTCAAGGTCGGCCCCGTCAGGTTCGGCACGTCACATTGGCGGAAAAATTGACACCTATATATTTTCACGCGTTCGCTGTAGCAGGTTTTACCACACTACCTTGACTTGTGCTAAATTCCGGTTATCTAGATAAGTCGTAAGAATGAAGCAGCCGCAACCTGCAGCAGGCACTATGTCAAAGCGGGGAAGCCGCGCGTTTACACTGGCGTCACGAGCAAGAAATTGCAGCATGCCACATCTCTCGCTGGCTGGCGCCCGAACGCGCCGACGGGCGCAAGTTACTTCGGTATCGCCGACACTCCACACAGTTGACGTTACGTCGTTAAATGGTGTAACGTCGTCGTGCCACCCTCTTGTGCGCGTCGACGTCACTTATGATTTTGAACACCCTTTACAACTTACTGCTCAGGGGGGGGGGGGAGGAGGGAATTGGGGGAGAGTATACGAGAGGCATGAATAGGCAGAATCTTAGCTACAAGGGATCATAATTGATTAAATATAATGGGCCCAAATTTTACTAAGGACACAAAGACGAAAGCGCTTGTGTTTCACCCTTCGTCTCTGGGTCTTCAATTAAATTTAGACTGACCAGCAACAAATCAGAGAGCCATGAACGCGCAACGCGGTTTCTCACGAGAAAGAATGACGTGCCCGTTTAGCTGGTGGGAGATTCTGAAAGTGGACGTCTCACGCCCAGATATGATATAATCGCTCTCCTGCGTGGTAGAGCGATTTCGGTTTCTTTGTTGTACGCTAAAACAACACTCAGCCCTTCCGAGTTTTATTAGCGTGTTATCCGAGTGGTATGCTGCAATGTAAATAATAAAACACCCGTTTTGCTGCCAAGCAACAGACCTCAAACCAGCCAAGAAAATGTACGCGTTTGCTCAAGCAGAACAGGCTACACTACAGGCTACACTACACTCAAGCTACTACAGGCTACACAAACATACATCCCAGGCTGCTAATGTCTATTCGCTATACCATCGCTACACAAAAAAACTGCTGACACCGACAGGGATCGAGCCCGGGCCCGTGTAGTGAAGAGGAGCGAGAGCCCGCCGCCATGCCGACTATGAGGCGAAGGAAGAGGAGACAGCCGCTCGTTTGGACTCAGCGAATGGGGAGGGAGAGGGCGATCTATGGCGGCGCCGCACAAAACAAGAGTGAGGGGGAGGCAGTGAGACAGCCATAGGCGCATGTGCCACCCTCCTCTTGCTCGCTCTTCGCCAGACCAACCAATTCGTTTTCTTTCTACCGTCCTTGCGGTGTTCGGTAATTTTCTTACGCGGACTACGCCGCGCGAAACCCAGGTAACGGCTGCTGTCTCTGGTTTTGCTCTTTCTATAGTCACGTGTGTGAATTCAAGTGACGTCGCACGGGTAATCGCTGTGGGTGCCGTTTACAGCTTCGCAGCCCAACCCCCTTCACAGCGTGGATTGGAGCCAATTGTTTCAACACGATCTAAACGTGTCTAGTCTCCCCTGACTCTTACAGTGGGCTGATATTTTGATAATATCCCGTTTTTAGGAGCTCTCTTGATGGTTCAGGGAAACACTTAATTAGAATTCATGCGAAGCTGCTTTCCTCATTAGCGTAATAAGGTAAACTAAATTTTCATTCTTTTGGATATCTGTACATGTGTACATAATAAATAAATTTAGCCCAATGGGATTGATTCTAAAGAGGGTGACCCAATATAAAAATATCAAGTGTTCAGGCTCTACCGTGGAACTGTGAGAAAGACGCATATAAAGGTTATTAAGGATAGTCTTCTTGCCAGGAGGGGCTGTCTTTAGAAAACCGAGGAAACCTGTCATAGGAAAACACGCCCGCAGACAAGACTCGCGGTCTAAAACGAGAATGATCACAACACACCCGGCCCAGCGCGCGATCAAGTCATTCCCAGCCACAACCATTTCCTTCTACGGTGTCTCAAGGGGCTTGCAGCTGATCAGTGCCGGAGGTTTTATAGCGCTTAATATATTACATGGCATCACATGACTACGCATAAATTTACATTCCAGGCACACGTCCACATAAGGCACAGGATGTGAAAGTAAACGACGATCTGTTGAATATGAAGCAAGGTAGCGGAAGCAATAAGTTATGCTCAGCCTCGCATCAGTGTTTGCACAACGTTATTCCACACAAGCACGTGTCCGAACATCGGCATTTACCAATAGGCGTCATGCGTCTTGTTATAAGTACAGCGCCCAGCTTTAGGGGCTTAGTTGGAACGGTTTGAATTAGCCGTGCTTCCATTTACAAGCGCGACAGCCGTCGCTTGACCGCTGGCTGCATGTTCTTCGATCTTCAGCCACGTCGCCTCCTTAAGGGGCTTCGACGCTGTTCGTCAGCCAGAGTATTAGCAATGGTCCAACTGGCATTCATTTATTTTATTCTTAACACGCCGTTTCTGTACTACTTAGCTGAGTATAAAATGCAGCCTTCTGAATGCCGGATGGGCGCTCCCAAAAAATATATAAAAACGCGAATACTGTACGCAACCTTACCATTCGGATACTCTATTATATTGGCCCAAATAACTCCTCATGCCAGTTCGTCTTGCGTCCACACCATTCAAATCAGTAAGATCCCTCTCGAGCGCGACGGTCCAGCGTCTCTGTCGGTTAAGCGCTGTAGAGTGAGCATATGAATTAGCGTTGCTGTGTTATAAATAAAATCAAAAGGGCATCTGCGGAATACATATGCTGGTGGCTTGCGCATTGTACACAACCGTGTTTTGTAATACTTCTGAATCTTTACACTGGAGGTTAGTTTTTGAGGGAATGCGTTTGGTTATGCGAAGCTGCAATTACGTAAAAAACCGCACGTTTAGACGATCGATGGCGAAGCGCAGTTAGAAACAAGGAACCCAAAAAAGCAACGAATTATCAGGAGGCCTTAACGAGGAAGCGCGATATACCAGCTAATTCAACTCAAGTGCCTCCCAAAAAGCCCTAGCAAGTTATCACAAACTTTTATAGCCTTCACATTTTAGCTATTCTTACAGTGACATAGGGCTGGTAAGTCGTGCTTATAACACAATCCTAAACTCGAGCTGATAAAAGAAGTTTCGGACTGTGATTTTGTGGTTCAACACACTGACGGTTAAGGTGGGCTACGGGGCGCGCTGCTGTAGAGGGTTGCGGGTTCATTTTGACCACCTGGTGTATTTACGTGCTCCCAAATCTAGATACACTGGTGGTTTCGCTTTTCGCATCTCTGAGAAAAGCGCCTGGGGCGGTCAGAAAAGAAACCTATGTATTTGGGCTCAGCAGCGCAACACCTTAGCAAATGAGGCACTGCCGCGGGTATGAAATAAGGCTGCAGTGAGATCTCCGTTTTCAATGTTTTACTCAAATAATTACATGTTTTGCTTTTGTTCGTCTAAAGTTGCACGTGCGAATATCCTACTAGCTGCTCAGAGCTTTCATTAATATAATTTGTTTTTGTTAGCTGCTTTAATGACCGTATTGCTTCCGGGAAAGATATAAACGCATTCACAAAAACCGGACACATAACTATGCAACTAGGATCCTATGTAGTTAAGATATTTTTGCAGGAGTAGCTAGAAACAACCAAAAATTATTAGCAAGAGGGTGACGAAGCCTCAAAATTTAGGCACATACTTTTGGTGGCTCGAGTGAGTGACAAAATGATCATCTACGTCGTGCAATTAGCAGGATTAGAATTCAATTTGCACTCGTGTAATTTCACAATGAAGCTGGCTGTAGACGACACGCCGAACGCGGCAGAAGCGAACGTGAAGCCACAATCACATAGATCCCATCATATACAAAAAAATTACTCTATTCATACATACACTACGCAGCGGAGAAAACATAGCGCCAGTACAATTTCAGGCGCAGAACAAAAATAGCACATTTTTTTTCGGTGCAAAAAGGGGAAATTTAAGTTTTACTTCTAATATTCTGTAGCAGCTGCACCGACGGCATCGCTGGACAGAGTGACGCCCGTAGCGCGGCAGCCCGAGTGACTTAACAGGGTAAGCTGTTCGGGCGCGCGAGATCACAGACGCGGTGGCTCGCTGAGTGCTGACAAAACAGAATCTTCTTTATGCGGCCGACGGAAGTTAGTCCTATTAGAGGCTCGCTTCTCTCTCCCCGACATGGAGCCCAACAACTGGCGACCCTCTCAGCAGGCCACCGATGCTAATGTAGATGCATGTTCCTCCACAACCAGGACTCGACCCGTTCACACGAATCCGTCGAAGCAGTCTCAGCCAAGCCTGTTCAGCTACCATAGTTATAGGAACGCAATCCTACGACTTCATTTCTCCAATCAGGGGAGCCATTCCAGCTTGCCCGAGAAATCAAATTTTTTCACGTCGTAGGAGCCCTTCTATCGATGTCACATGGAAAATTGCCAACACCCTCGTTATGTTCCACTGCAGACGTCCAGCGGCGCCTTAAAACCAGCTGAAGGCCGTGCTCGTTGAGCCCGTAGCTGCTTCGGAGAGCACGCGCATACAGTCCACCTATCGTCCGAGGAGCTCGGTGACCGAAGGCAAAGGCAACTACAGCGGCGCATGACCCACCGGCGCTTCTGCGACGACGCCGGCCAATGCGGTCTTCCACGTGCCTGCAAGGAAAACGGTCTGCCCGACCGCTAACGGCTACTAGCGAACTCGGCCCTAATGCACAATTTCGCCGCCCTCACGTCGCGACACCACCGGACAGAAATTACTCGTTCATCATCACCAGCCCATCTACGCCCACTGCAGGGCAAAGGCGTCTCCCAATATTATCCAATTACCTCGGTCCTGTGCCAACTGTGACCAATTTATCCCCGCAAACGTCTTGATCTCATCTGCCCATCTAACTTTCTGCCGCCCCCTGCAACGCTTGCCTTCTCTAGGGATCCACTCTGTTTCCCTTAATGACCAGCGGTTATCTTGCCTTCGCATTACATGCCCTGCCCACGTCCATTTCTTCTTCTTAATTTCTACTAATATGTCTTTAACACCAGTTTGCTCTCTGACCCACTCCGCTCTTTTCTTGTCCCTTAATGTTACACCTATCATTTTCCGCTCCATTGCCCGCTGAGTTGTTCTCAATTTAAGTTGAACCCTCTTAGTGAGTCTCCAAGTTTCTGCCCCGTAGGTGAGTACCGGTAAGATGCATCTGTCATACACTTTCTTCTTCAGCGACAATGGTAGGCTGCTATTCAGTATCTGAGAATGTCTGCCATATGCACCCCACCCCATTCTGATCCTTCTAATTATCTCTGCCTCATGGTTGGGATCTGGGGTCACAACTTGGCCTGAGTAGATATATTCGCTTACCACTTCCACTGCCTCGCCACCTATCTCAAACTGCTGTGCTGTCCCGAGGTTATTGATCATTACTTTAGTTTTCTGCATATTAATTTTAAGGCCTACGGTTCTACTCTGTTCGTCCAGTGCGGAAAGCCTGCTTTGCAATTCGTCTCCCGAGTTACTTAGCAAGGCTACGTCATCAGCAAATCTGAGGTTACTGAGGTATTCTCCATTAACCCTTACTCCCACCTGTTCCCAATCCAACGTTCTGAATACTTCTTGTAAGCATGCTGTGAATAACATTGGAGAGATTGTGTCTCCTTGTCTGACACCCTTCCTTATAGGTATTTTACTGCTCTCCCTATGAAGGATCATGGTAGCTGTAGACCCACTGTAGATATCTTCTTTTATTCTTACCTAATGTTCATCTACCCCCTGATTCCGTAATGCCTGAATGACTGCTAGGGTTTCGACCGAGTCAAATGCTTTCTCATAATCTATGAAGGCTATATATAGGGGTTCAGTATACTCAGCGCACTTCTCTATCACCCGATTGATCGTGTGAATATGGTCCATTGTTGAATAACCTTTACGGAACCCTGCTTGTTCTTTAGGTTGACTGAAATCTAAGGTTGCAGAGATTCGGTTAGCGATTACCTTGGTAAATACCTTGTAGACGACTGACAGTAAGCTCATCTGCCTGTAATTTTTCAAGTCCTTCATGTCGCCTTTCTTATGGATTGGGATGATATTCGCGTTCTTCCAAGATTCCGGTACCATTGCGGTCATTAGGCATTGCGTATACAGGTTTGCCATTTTTCAAGTACAATTTCTCCGCCATTCTTCAAGAGGTCTGCTGTTATCTGATCCTCACCAGGTGCTTGGCCCTCTTTTATTTCTTTTAAAGCCTTCCTTACTTCTTCGGTCATTACTAGTGGGATGTCTATCTCCTCTGAACTACTGTCTCGTTCGGCATTATCCTGTATGTCCCGGCTACTGTACAGATCCCTGTAGAACTCCTCGGCCAGTGTGACTATTTTATCCCTATTTGTGATGACATTGCCTTGCTTATCCTTAAGTGCATACATCTGATTTTTCCCCACGCTTTCAGGCTACCTCCGTTCTTTAGAGCGTATTCGATCCTCTCCATATTATACTTCCGTATGTCAGCTGTCTTACACTAATTGATTAACTTCGAGAGCTCGGACAGTTCTATTCTGTCAGCTGCGGTAGAGATTCTCATGGTTTGCCGTTTCCTGATTAGATCTTTCGTCTCCTGTGAAAGTTTACCAGTATCCTGTCTAGCCATAGTGCCCCCGACTTCTATTGCACACTCCGTGATGATGCGTGTAAGGTTGTCGCTGGCTTCCTGTGTCGTAAACTCGGTTTCCTCGTTAAGGGCGGAATATCGGTTCTGCAGCGCGATCCTGAATTCTTCTACTTTACGTCTTACTGTTCGTTTATCGGCTTCTTTCGTACTAGCTTGTTGCGGTCCCTCCTCAAATCTAGCCTAATTCGAGATCTTACCATGCGGTGGTCACTACACCTTACCCTTCCGAGCACTTCCACATCCTGCACGACGTCAGGGTTATCGCATAATATGAAGTCTATTTCATTTTTGTGCTCCCCATTCGGGCTCCTCCAGGTCCACTTCCGACTCTCCCGTTTACAGATGAAGGTATTCATTATGCGGAGGTTATTCCGTTCTGCAAACTCAACTAGTAGGTCCCCCCTGCTACTTCTACAGCCCAGACCATAGTTCCCAACTGCCTTGTCTCCAGCCTGATTCTTGCCTACTTTAGCATTGAAGTCCCCCATAACTACGGTATACTGTGTTTTTTCTTTAGCCATTGCCGATTCCACATCTTCATAGAAGCGTTCCACTACTTGGTCGTCGTAGCTGGATGTGGGCGCGTAGCCCTGTACCACCTTGAGCTTGTACCTCTTATTGAGCCTAATTACAAGACATGCTGCCCGTTCGTTAATGCTATAGTATTCCTCTATGTTGCCAGCTATGCTTTTATTTACTAGAAATCCCACTCCCAGTTCTCTTCTGTCCTCTAGACCACGGTAACATAGGACGTGTCCATTTTTCAGCACCGTAAAGGCTTCGCCTGCCCTCCTAACCTCGCTAAGCCCTATTACATCCCATTTAATGACCTCTAGTTCCTCGAACAACACCTCGAGACTTGCTTCGCTAGAACTCGCACTCGTTAATAGTGGCGCCGAAAGGGAATTGCGTCAGCACGCACTAGAACCAGCGGCCACCGGCTGCGCGAACTAGGCGTCTGTAGCGGGAGCTGTCTGATGCTCCCCCCTTGATGCGCTGAAGCACATTAACTCTTTTCTTGGTATTAGTTTTTGCGAGCGCCATGCGCAACCCTGGATGACACCGGCCAGTATTCGTAAAACTCGTGATAATATGCTCGGTAAACGACAGGTGTAACTAGGACCCAGGGTTTTCTGATGACACCGCACACATTGCTGCCACCAACAATATCTCAGCTGTCGAAAATGTTGCAGCTTGTACTAGGCGCACAAAGCTTGAGAAACAGCGGAACTGGGGGTTAACCTAGCTTCTTCCGATTTTGCTATTTTTCTAGGTTTTGCTTGGATCCACTAAGTATTTTTAGGTTTCGCGATGTGCTTGCTAGGCTATGCGAAGTATTGAGGGGTAAGGCCAAGTTTACCCAGCTTTTACAAGGCCGTTCCGGTCAGCCCCAAACACTGACAGCGGTTCTCAGGTGCGAATAAGCGAGGTCAAATCTCAGAAGCACTGTTTCCCCAGCCTTGCGTCACTAATAGAAGCTGCGGCAATTTAATTTTGAGTTTTTGTTGCCCGAAAAGGGCTAACGTTTAAAATGGTGTAGTAAAGAGTGCACGTACGCATATGCCCCTTGTGCTCACACGGGAGCCGGCGCGAAATTCGGCTTCACTGTCATAACTTTCTTCCTGCAGTGGAGCACCATTGAGAGGCAGCGCAGGTTTTGTTCTTTGTATTTTTTTCCTAACGCCTCCGGACCAAGCTCAATCTTAAACACCTCCGCTGTTAAGAGAAAGACACAAAAGCAATGCAGAAACGGAAGGAGTATCTGATCCGACGAGCAAAGCAGGCAGTGCTGCTTTGTGCTGCGACAGCTTTCGCGGTGCTTCCAGACGTGAAGGAAGACGTGAAAGCTTTTATCTCAAGTTTTTTATAATTGCTTCAACTGCACAATCTACTTAAAAATATTGTTCACGGTAGGTCAACGATTACAACTTTAATTGTAGCTATATAAAAAGCTCAAAGGGACACTCAAGGCTGCTTATGTGTGTGAATGTGAAATAATTCTTTGTAGCCCCAAGTATCTCATTATAATTAAGTTTATGTCATTCATACAATTCAGTTTGATTTTATTCTTTGCTCATAAACCCTCAGTTTTATAAAGAAAAAAATGGCTGACGATTTCGATACGCCCTAATTTGAAAGTTGAACGAAGCAGGAAAGGCTGTCTTCTCTGCGGCGGCGTAGATCTCCTGTGTCTCAGCAACCGATTGCTCCATCAGCGAACACACATCTTGCCCTATACTGTCATGAAGTTATCTCGAAGTACGGTACCGCCGGGCGCTTGTCTCGCGTGGCTTCAGCATACCGCCCTCCCCCTTTTAATTTTGTAATGCTTTAATCGTCCACTTCAGTTTTTGCTCTATCTTCGGTGGAATTTTCGTTGTCTCGATGACAATGAGGACGAACCTGAGAGACTACGCAAAACGAGAGCAGCGGGTGGTTAAAAGCAGCATTCTACAACATGACTCTACGGTACATGACTCTACGAACATGACTCTACGATCAGTGACGACGCACTGGCAGGAGAGACCACATGGCCGGCAGACCAGGCCATATTCCTGGCGAGCGCCGGAACTCGAGACTCCGGCAAAGGCCCAGGATGGCAACCTCGGTCAGCAGCAAGCTTCTGATTCAGCTGCTTCAGGAGTCCTGTGAACCGGAGGTCTGGATGCAACATGTCTAACGAGCTTTTCATTATCCGGTCCAACAGGAGCTCACAGGGGGCACGGCTCGTGACTTCCTGGGGAGTGGTCTGGTACTGGAACAGGACTCGGGCGACCTGCGTTCTGAAACCACCCGCCTTGCTCTTCTTTGAGCTTATCCTTCAGAGTTAGCACCACACGCTCGGCAGCACCATTTTACGCACGGTGGTACGGCGGAATGTTTTTACGGCGGATTCCATTCTTCCTCAGCCAGGCCAGGTACTCCTCGCTACCGAAAGCGGGTTAATTGTCGGACACGATCACGTCCGGCAACTCCTGGGCTGCGAACACTTGCCGCATTGCCGCAATGGTTGCTCCTGCCGGTAGAGTGGTAACTGGTAGGACATGCACCCACTTGGAGAAGGCACCCACCACAACCAGGAAGTAGTGGCCCTTGAAGGGGCCCCCGAAATACACGTGCAGGCAGGACCAGGGCATCTCCAGGAAGGACCAGGGGGTGATCTCCACATGACGCGTGGCTTGCTGGCTCTCCTAGCAGACTTGGCAGCTATGCACCATGTGAACAATGTCCTGGTCCATGCCAGGCCAAAAGGGGACCGGGCCACCATCTTGATCTTCTCCACGCCTGGGTGCCCCGCGTGCAGCAACTGCAGGACCGTGGACCGCAGGCTGTGTGGAATCACCACCCTGAAACCCCACACCAGGCAGCACTCCTGCAGGCTCAGCTCGGCAGCCTTGTGGCTGTACGTCCGCTCCCCCAACTCCTCCCCTCGCGACACCGCCTTGACCACCTGTGACAGGACTGGGTCGCAGCTGGTTGCCTGCGACACTGCTGATCTGGACAGCACTTCCGGATAAGCGTGCTCCAACATAAACACTTCGGCAGGTTCCGGAACCGCAGCAGGCACCTCCGCCAGGGGCAGTCGGCTCAGGGCATCAGCAGAAGCCAGGTCCTTTCCCGGGCGGTAGACCAGCCGGTAGGTGTAGCCCGCGAGCGTCAAGACCCAGCGCACCACTGGAGATGATGCCTGAACTGGAACCGCCTTGTCAGGCCCCAGCAGCCCCAGCAGCGGCGTGTAGTCTATAACTGCCGCGAACCTCCGGCCCAACAGGTACTGGGGAAAGCGCTCGACTACAATAAAAAGGGAGAGGCCTTACCTTTTCAGCTGGCTGTTCCGCTGGTCTGCAGCATGAAGCCGACGGCACGCAAACGACACAGGGCTTTCCTGGCCATTCTTCTTCCGGTGGGCAGTGCGGTTCCCACACCATACGGCGACGCATTTACAGTCAGGACGACAAATTGAAGTGCACAGCACCGTAGCCTTGGTGACGAGCTCTTTCCTGTCCTGGAAGGACACTTCCTGTTCCTTCTTCCAGGCCCACTGCTCTACATCTCGAAACAAAAGATGGAGCGGCTGTAGATGCACCGACAAGTTCGGCAGGAAGCCCCTGTAGAAGTTGATGAGGCCGAAGTTGATGAGTTCACGAGGCCCGTTCGCCATCCCCCCTCGGCAGGCCGGAGCAATGGCCCCGTTCTCCAACACGCAATGAACTCCGCTTGCCTGCCCGAACTGGCACTGTGATGGGAGGGGGGGGGGCGGGGAGTCACCACTGCTATGACTGCATCTGCCATGCCGTGTCGCCATCTTGTTCACTGCAACTTCCATCGAGGATGAGCCGGCCGCACCCGCTATCTCGCCTGCGTCCTTGGCCGCAGCATCCATCGCAAGTGCTCCCTTCACGGTGTCGTCCAGCGAGGGCTCAGGAAGCTCCAGGAGTCGCGTCTGCATGCCGGGGTCGTTTATGGCGCAGACGAAACAGTCCCGGAGAAGTGAGTCGAGCTGCTCCCCAAAGGCGCAGCCGCTCGGCAGCTCCTTTTATTGAATCGGATGCGCGACATTGACATTAACGGGGCAGAGCTAAAGTGTGAGAGGAGCGTCGCAGCTCACCCAGCGACTTATCCGCAGTGGGCGGCTTGAGGAGGTCGAGAAGGAGACCGGAGACGTAGGTCCCGCAGCTGGCCAAGTATATGTCGCGCTGTTTTGCCTCGGGTGTGTCGTTCGCTCGGAAAAACACGTCGACTTATTCCTCGTCGACCGGCGAGGCGCACCCTTCACCTTCGAAAGGCTCTAGCCTCCCGTAAAGCGGCATGGCGTAATGCCGGCCGGCGTGGGGTGCAGTCTTGGCGCTCTCGATGGCTTCGGTTGGTCTGCGGGCTTCGTCCCGCGTCGCCAGAGTCGCGATTTGGCCCGCAATCGTGAACGTGGGTAGATCGGGGTACCCTCTAGCCGAATGACGACCCGCAGCGTGCTGGTGGTGCCGGTGACTGACCGCGAGCCGCTGTGCTCGTCGGTGTTTATCGGCCAGCCATGCCCAATGTTTCCCACCGATCCTGGTGGGGCCACCGAACTTAGCCGCCAATGAAGACTGGGATCGGGGGGCGCCACGCACTTGTCACTGATTATGTGAACAATTTCTTGCGGAGCCTTCTGTAATGCAGCAGGGAAGACATGTGTAACTCTACGCGTGTGTAACATTCGGCCAGATTACTAGACATACCTGTTGAGTATACGGGGGAGTTTAGGGACTTAGGCCTACTAATACGGTGTATTTGCGATGCCAACCCGTACCACCAGACAGAATAGCAATGAGGGCACGGAGTACGTTAGGTAATGTCTTCTTATTGACGACCGGAGGCGTTAAAGCATTTCGTAGATATAACGTCAGGGTTAACCATCGGTAACCTGAACGCTGGCAGTAAATACATTCCATATAATTTATGTTTATGCTACGCCGATCTGTGGGTCCCGGTTAGCCTCGATAGGCCGTAAAGTGTGACGTGGTTACGAACGGCGGACCTTCGCATACGCGCGTTGTCCTTGGTATGAAACTTTGGAGGAGCGAGTTGTAAACTGGGAAATTGGAAGCCTTTACGGAAGGCTTTATAAATGAGGTTACACAAGACAGCCCTCACGAATTTCCCCTCAAACCCTGTACAAGAAAGTGAGTCATACGTTCGTATAAAACAGTCAAAAGAATCAATATGTTCGAAAACAGGAAGGCTAACCTAAATTAAAGTGTCAAATACATCGCATCGCGACGTTATACGATGTGATGAGTAGCTATCAGGGAATATTTTAAAATTATGCACATACATTGAAGGATAGGGAAACTGTAGTGTTACAGTTTCCGATACAAAATTGGCTGCAGTGCTGAATGTGAAATATGAAGAAGCAAACTCTTGTACTTAAAGCCACTCACGTTTTGTAAGGTAATGCTTATTCATATCCCGTTCTGTGTGTGCTACAACAAAATCTTTTTACGCTCAGCAGTGGTAGACGTTACACTTTTTAAGGACGTACACTGCTTCATGTTACTTTTTGGCGCTTTGTGCTCGATTTCACGTGACCTGTACTCATGGGAAGTGATACAGCAGCGGCCGACTGATCAATTTCAACTATCAATCACGATTCCAAACGAACTGGCGCGATATTTCCCCAATGCCAGCACACGCAGTCGCCGGTGCACCCGAGTTCTGTTACTGAAGGCGGAAGTCTTTCCTGCGCTACTTGAACGCGAAAATTGTCGTCTCTATTTCTGTCCGTCCGTCCGTACGTTTGTCCGTCTGTCTGTCTGCTTGTCTGTCTGTCTTTCTGTATCTCGATTCATCCGCCTTCCAAAAGAGGAAGGAATTCTTGAGCGAGACAATGAGCGGGCAAAGCATTTCATTACAAAATAACGTGGTGGCAATGTTCATACATGCTATTTTGGTGAGCGAAAAGAAAAGATGACGCATAATTTAAGCAAGGAATAATTGATTGCTTGATTGCAGGGCTTAATGCGCCGATGCAACGCAGGTGACGAGGCGCGCATAAGTGCTGGTCTCCGGAATAATTTTGACCACCCGGTGATTTTTAACGTGCGCCGAAATCTCGTACACACGGGCATTTTTTTTTCTTTTTCGCCTCCATGAGAAAACCGGGCTTCGTGACCCGGAATCGAATCAGCGTCCTCGTGCACTCCAGGACAACGCCTTAGCCACTGACACTCTTCCGGGGGTTTTAAGCAAAAAATCAATTATTATGTAATATTTTTATTTTTGTTTTAAATAGAAATACAGGCCGCTTGTGTTTCAAGATAGCCGCTAAAAATCCGCACAAAAATTTATTTTCGCCTTAAAATACAAAAGGCTTGCAACACCCCCTCGTAGCTGCATTCCATGGTAGACATATATTCGATTAGATTGCAGGAGCACCGGAATGCCGAACAATGACGTTGACCAGAACAAATATTCACGTTGTTGATTTCGGGAGAAGCGAAACGGAGGGAAAGAGCGTGAAAGGTGCGCGCCGGAGAGAAGAGATGCTTTAACGTGGCAGAAACGACAGAAGACATTCGTGTTCCGACGACATGTGCAGCGAAGCTAGCAGATACGTGGCCAATTTTTGTCACATTTTTATTTGAGGTGAGTGTTTTGCATAGGATATTCAGCCTCAAAGTTGGCAGTCTGCTTTTAGGCCCCCCAACGCTCTATGTTCGTGGTCAAACTTTATTCGCGGTGAAAATCACTGGTATGACTGATCTGTTGTGAGACTAACGTTGCGTACTGCGATATATAATGACTAGAATGTTCCTTCTCTTCAGCTGAATAATCTCTCTTATAAATGTCTGCGGACCGATTACCTTGCTCCAGCAATTCGTACAAAGCACTCTAACCCTCTCCGTTGGTTACGCTTTACCATATGCAGTGACCTCTTATAAGCAGCTCCTAAAATCATGTGGCGACCGGGGTCCCTGCTTACCTATTAGCAAAGTAAGTTTCACCCCCTACATTACAAAAATCGTGCATTGGAGTAGTGGTAAGATTGTATTTACCACTACTCCAATGCACGATTTTCAATCATCCAAAACAGTTCAGAAGCGGTTGGTGCATACTCAAGTCGTGGAGGGACTGGAAACGTCGCTATATTGTACAACCTCTTTGCTTTTAACAGGGGAGCTGGTGTTAGTGGCCGTAAGTTCGTTATTAAAGACAAAATACAAAGAAATTGCCGATCACTTGTGAGCGCTTTCTCCCCGCTGACTGCCCAACGTCACCTGTACCTGCAGTGGCTCCTGAAAAAAAAACACTTGCAAAAACTTCAAGGAGCAACAAAATGCAGAACACTTGTAAGCGCGTGCCTCGCGGCAACCACTGAGTCACCGGCACGCGCAGTATCCTAAACAAACAGTTTAGCGCTCGTCCTAACCTTGGCAACACGTCTTCGATATGAGAAAGACACGTCATATCGTACGCCCTCCTTTCTTGTTCCTCTAGTCGTCGTCCGCATGCGGTCGGTACCGTAGAAGAGCCCTCGCGTGCGGAAACGTTTAAAAAAACACGCTGCTTGCTAGAGGGTACCACGGCCACCGCATTCTCTAGAAGCCATTATGCATACTTGCAGGTATGTCTACGAGTGCGGCGATCCTTCCCGAGACGACTTGCAGATCCCGTATCCGCTGCCTCGTGTCGATGACGAAGGGCTGGCGAAAGTCTACAATGCTTAGGACGATTTGGCATCCACAAATAGCCGCGAAGAAGACGACAATATCTTCAATGCATATAACGAGGATTACTAGCACTGCAACTGTTCAAATAAACAATGACAATCAAACTAATTATATTCCCGGCAATGATGTAGCAACAGCTTCACAATTTTATTCGTCCATATAGTGCAAGCTTCCCTGAATTTGTTTTGTAAATTCATACTTAGAGCCCTTTCTGAAAGCGCAACGACAAGTTGAATCGCTTCGTCTAATATATTTGAAAGTAAAACTTAGAGAATTCTGTTTTAAAAGCGTTTGTAGTCTTCGAAAATACATGTTCACAGATTTTCATATTTGTGGGCACTTAGTACATATATATCTGCTTTCGGCCCATCAGGTGAACTAGGAGTGCAAACATTTGCTTCCGCATCGTCTCGTTCATGTGCGCAAAAATTAGGAACATACAGAAAGATTTTGTAAATGCTATTTTCATGAAACTCTTCTAAAAATTGAGCAACCATTCACGGGCTGGGAGCTATTTTGCTAAAACGGTATATAAGAAGCTTAGAAATAGTACATGGCAACCCACACAATATGGGCACACATCAGAGATGCAAAATAGTGGCGGGTCTACCGCAACATTCTTGTGCCAAAATGTGTTAAAGAGACAGATTCAACTAATGCTGTTGTGAAACACAAAATACAGTTAAAAATACAATTCTCGGTAACTGGTGCCAAGGTCTCCACAATAGAAATGAATATGAGCTTCTGCCATGACACTGGTATTCTATTTTCGCGTCGAATTGAGGTTTTGGAAACGTACAAAGGGATATATACTGGCGACACATTTTACAAACTCCAAATTTTGTAGATAACGGCAAGCTTGCTCGGTCCAAAGCAGATTGCAGTACAAAAGGCGCTACGAGCCAAATTGTCTTCATGGCGAGAAAAAGAACAAAAGCTTAGCTTCATGGCTCCAAACAAGGTATGATAAGGTGAGCGCGATACAATGATGAGGAGAGAGCCGCACACGTATTATATCTTTCTTTATTTGCGCTGTGAACTCACGCATGGAAATGTCAACCGGCACAATGATGGTATCGTTTAAGAGAGTAGGTGCATTTTGGTGACATAGAGAGCTGACGTCTTCTACCAACCTTTGCGTCAGCAACGAAGCTCTAAGCAAAACAACTCCTAGAATAATTTCGGACGTCTGTGAACTACGTAAAGCTTCGTTCAGTGTCATAAGGAAAAATTTTCTGTACTCCTCCACTCTGTGCAGGCGGGTGACTAGAGAAGCTGGTCGCGTTCCAAGAAGGACACGAAACCATAGACGTACGTTTCAGTTTTTCGAATAGGCATATTTACTAGCCCATTAGCCGAATGAATCTTAGACATGCACAAAAGCAATTCTATCGGACAAACATGTGGCTGTCCCTTTCCCTTCCACGTCGTAGACATGTTGCTATATGTGTAACACAGCAATCCGAACCGCTCACCCACGAAAGACAGCTGAGAGGTCAAATTGAGCTGTAAGACGTCAGAAATTAAGCTTGCCTCCACCATAAGTGGCATGTCACCGTAGAGTGCGCAAAGCATAGTTGGACGTGCGTGCACATCCTCCTCTCCGTCTGCCCACACCAGTGCACGCATAAACTGAAAACTCGATATTTGCGCATGTTCACGCATAAAATATGATAAGGTAACATGTTCAGCTAGTTGTTGGATCTATTTTTATTGTGCAACCTTACTGCCTTTCGTCTTTTGTTTCGCTGTACATGCCGTAGACTTGTCCTGAAAGACAGCACAAGAAATGTTGCACAGAAAGCATTTCCAGCTGAAGAAGAATTATTTGCTCACGTCGATTTTCCGAACGGGCAAGTTGCTCTTCATGTGCGAGGAATACGCAGGTAGTCCAAGAGGTGGAACTTCATGCGGCAATGGCTGTGGCTGTACATCCCACAGCACCGGCTTTTGCTTCATTTTGCGCCTACCAGCCCTTCTTTGTGCGCCTAAGCTTCTTCAATTCCCCTTTTTATTGCTCAGAGAAAATGACATGCGTACGTCTAAGAGCCAGTGAAAGGCGCAAGGGCTAACACGCCACTGGCACCATCGTCCGGTGACTTCACAACATCTGAAAAAGTCATGGGGAGTGGTGATAAGTATAAAACTTGTGAAGGACACCTTTGAGGTGACGGGGAGTTGAGAAGTGGTGCCAAGTAACGCGGCTTTATGGCATGAGAGCAGGAAGGCTTAAACTTACCCACCTTCGTCATAAAACGTCTGTCAAATAAAGGCAATACCTGACGCGCAGCAGTACGCGGCTTTTTCAAAAAACACGTGCGTGCGATTTTGCACTGGACAGGCTCACTCACCCTTAGAGACAGAGTTATGCACATACTTGTGGAAGATGTAAACAGTACCTCATATGGAGTTCAATTTCCTTGGTAAAACAGTGCAGTGCTATATTGAACATTTTTTTATTTGCTTGTTCGGCAGCAAGAAATTGTAATATTCGCCGTTATTAAAGTAGTCGCTGTAGAGCAATATCGATTTTTCAAGAGCAATGTGCGCGGGTAGGCCACGTTTACGTGTCGAATGGGAGCCCCAAACCTGGCTACACCGGCTGGACAAGTGTGTGGACGTCTTCTGACGTTGTGCGTTAAACATCGGCCACTTGTGTCAGTCAAAATGCATCCGGCATCTATGATACAAAAAATGTCCAACTGAAGTTCACCAAAAGGTGGACGCACGGCACATAAAATAGCTACCCCTCAAAAAAAGAAAAGCATGCAAACGAATGCGGACAATGGCACCAAATGTCTGAAAAAAACTCCCAGAAACTAAATAACTTATCGCGTACAAAAAACCAATGAAGAAAATTGTGCGCCATGTGGACTTAGCACCATGGTCCTCCGTACTGACATAAAAATGGACATCCATGGGCTACCGTATTTTCTTTCAGATGGGTTTGTTGCACTGAAAAAGACGTGTAGAAAATTGTGCTTAGCGGAAATGGGAAACCCAATGTGTGCATATAAGTAGGTTCAATTCAAGTGTGCAAAACAACAGGGAACATTTTGAACAATTTTTACAACAACTAAAAAGGCTGAAGAAAAGTGCCACCTAGTAAGCTCAGGTTGCCTCAGAAAGTCAGAGCCCTGTTATTAGGCATCGTTTGATTACCCAGAGGAATATTGTAACAGACGTGAACAAATTATGTAATTCCCCCTTCGCGTTGAATATAAAATTAGAATGGTAAAAACTAGAAATCTTCCGTAAGACCGCTACACTTCCACACTACAAGCTTTCCTTCGAATGTGGAGGATGTAAGTGGGAAACAAAAGCATCGTCGCTTGAAAAATGCATAATACACGTGCGCGAAAAAGAACGAACAAACTATCAGTGGCGTATTTCCCACCCAGAAACGAAAAGGAAGTACTTTATTTATTGACGCTTCTGATACTTGCGGCGACTGCTGAGGACTAAGAGCGTAGCACAACGGCATCACCCTCACCCACTGCTACGCTACCGTGCTATCTCCGTTGGCATGCGTATGAGCCTGCACGTTATTGTCGGGAAAAGTTCGGTTGGCGCTAATCAGTCAATAGAAAGCACTTACCTGTAAATAATTATAACGAGACGGTCAGCCGAGAATGAGACGGGGGCGCGCTTCGGCCGATATTCTCAATTGCAGCCATATACGGCGTACCCAATTTGTGCGTCCTGCCCCTTTGCCAGAAGTAGAGTCACGCTCTGTTAATGGAATTTTCGGTGTTAAGGTGAGCATCACTGCTGGATGCCAATGCGATGAATCATACTGCCAGAGCTAAGAATTGCGCAACAAATTCACACGTCATAAACGCGGGTGTTCTCATGTGCCTCATGTATGAGATGAACATGACGCATTATATAAAAAAACTCTTCCTGAACCAAGCCAGTCGCATTTCAGGTTTGAAAGAAAGCATGCGACTGATTTGAGTGAGCAATATTCTTTCGAACGCTTCTACTTTACCCTTCAGTGTAGCAATTTCTGTGAATAACAATTGGGCTATTATATTTTCATTTCTCTGACACTTTCAACGTCCTTAGGCATCGGAGAAAAAAACTCCGTCAATTTTTACGACAATTCCTCCTACACAAAATACACGCTCTCATTTTTTCTGCCTTTTATGGCCTTACAATTTTCCCGCTTTCTAAACAATCGTAGACATCATAATTTGTCATTCTAGGAACTTGTTTCAAGAAGATAGCTTGTTCAAAACCCTTTTCTGTGTTTTAATGGGATGTCAAGCGCTGTTCTGCTGTTCTGGTATAAATAATGTTATTCTGCTACGAATGTTGGTCTGCTATAAAGGTTTAAAAAGAATATGCCATATTTTCTGTTTGTGTTGTTAACTTGTCTTTCTTGTGTCTTAGACCTTACCTTCTACTCCTAAGAATGACCGATTTGTAACAGAGTGCTTTCCAGTTTTTTTACATCTTGGTGTTCGCTCATTTTTTGCTTTTCTATGACGGATATCATCAACCTTGCTTCCATTGTTCACTGTAACACTCTGCGCACGTAGCCTTCTCCCTCGAACTTCAACCTCAAAAGTGCAGCGTCTTGGAACAGAGGATTGGTATTTCAAAGCAATGTTGTCATTCGAGCTTTGTATTTGTATCCCGCCTTAGTTACTGTAATGAAATTGTCGTCGCCGCTCCTCACAAAGAAGTTTGTATGATGGATAGCAAGAAGGGAAGTGTTTTGGTCTTCTTGCCTGAAGCTGTTGTAATATGGTGGCGCGACATCGAATTTACGGAGAGATTCGTGCGGTCCCAAACAAGTACGACGCAGAGAAGCCACTGCACCACGGCATTCATTTGCTTTGGCGGCATAACGGCATGCTCCAAGAGATGAATACGTTGTCAAAGACGTTCTATATCTTCTTGGCTCTCCTAAGGGTCTTCGCAATGACCTAGGCTTTGTATGCTCCGGCGAACCCACTCTGCCCTACCTTGGATTATAAATAATTCTGCCTACAATATCATAGATACTACTGGCCCTGCTTTCCAACCAGGTGTGGAACTCACTATAGTGTATCTATTAGACGCGGCGCATCTCTTGCTCTGAGGCATGTCCCTCCTGCGTCGTCGGCGGCAGCGGCGGCGTTTGTCCGCAGCCCTCTTCCGTTCTCCTCTCCTACAGCTGTGTGCAACACTCTCACTCCAGCGCATTAGCATAACGACAGCTGGCGCGCTTGCTTGGCGCGCGCTTCGCTGCGTTAACCTTGCGTTAACAGCTGCTCTGGTGCGCATGTGCGCACATGCGCGACTCTCCTCCGAGGTCTCCTCTCCTTCAAGCGCTGTGAATATAAATCGGGTATCGCGCTGGGTGATGGCCTCTAAAACACGTGTACTCTCTCATTTCGCGTATGCATGTGCATGAAAATGTAAAATTGCCTCCATCGTCGCGTGTATGAGAACATCCGTATGTGATGGAAGGCATCCTACGCGTTCACAATACGTTTCACGCGATGTAGAAAATCAACCAAATGGAAACTTCAATTGAACCCCCAGATGCGCCGCATCACACCAGGGTTCCCTCGCGGGGAGATGTAGACAATTTTGTATTATTAATATATATATATATATATATATATATATATATATATATATATATATATATATATATACACACACACAAACATAGGTCGGCAGTCTACAACGCCAAAGGAGGCATAGGGGTGTGGTTAGGCTGTTTTTTTACTACGGTTAATGAAGTTAACATTTTTTTAAATATACAGAAGAAAGAAAGAAAGAAAAACACGCGCGCAGAGTGTGGACCGAACCCACGCCTGCTTTCGCGTTGTAGACTGCCGACCTATCTTTGTGTGTTTCCTCAACGAGCCCCTCATTTTCTTACTATATATATATATATATATATATATATATATATATATATATATATATATATATATATATATATATATATATATATATATATATATATATATATATATATATATATATATATATAAATGGGAAATGAGGGGCTCCGTGAAATGAGACAGAAAATAAGGGTTGGCAGTCAAGAAAACCTCGGAAAGCAAAGGGGAGGTTGTGGTGGGTCATAGAAACAGATGAAGAATTTTTTGAGTCGAAAAGAAAGTGGTGAAAAAATGCCCGCCGGGTGGGATCCGAACACACGACCTCAAGAATACCGGTCTGGTGCGATGAGGGTTCAACGCTGGTCGACCACTCTCGACATGTCGTAGACACTCGAGTCACGACCTGGGGGTTAAAAAGAAGGTCCCCTTCACCCCGAGTAGTCCGAGTGGCGCTGGCTACCACCCCTCAGTGCAGGAAACAAAAAAAATTACTTAACATAAATACCCGAGAAAGTGCTGGGGAAACAGCCCCGCCGGTAGCGTAGTGGTCATCGCACCAGACCGGTATTCTGGAGGTCGTGGGTTCATTTTCCACCCGGCGGGCTTTTTTTCACCACTTTTTAACTAAAAAAATTCTTCATCTGTTTCTAGGACCCACTACAACCTCCCCTTTGCTTTCCGAGGTTTTCTTGACTGCCAACCCTTATTTTCTACATATATATATATATATATATATATATATATATATATATATATATATATATATATATATATATATATATATATATATATATATATATATATGTATATATTATTGGTGTATTTATTTATTATTTTATTTCGGAAGCTTCAATGCCCATTGGGCATTCCAGAAGAGCGTGCATTTCGGCACAAGTAGAGGGAAAAACCTACATAAAAGGGGAAACTTCATGTGAAGAAATGCGCAGCCATAAATGCGCAAACAAGGACAACTCACTGAAAATGTATGCAAATACAAAGGAGAGATATAAAATACACTGTAAAGCAAGGGCCAGAGTGCCTTAACATAGGGGAGCCCACAGAACGACACTTGAGAAAATAGCAAAAGAATGTGTCAATGCCAGGAGAAGCTAACCTGTCCAAGTATACAAAGCAATAAACCCATCAGAGGACAGTATTATAGAAACTATAAATGTCCTTCAAAAGCTGAGCAAAATGTGCGCGCATCAGTGACACTAGCTATCGCATTTTTGCGGCGGTTCCAATCGCCTGATATTTTAGGTATGAAGGAATGGAAACGTAGATTAGTACAACAATGTGGTATGTTTAATTTTAAAGAGTGATCAGTGCTCAACGATATGTACGATGGGCTTGAAATAAGATCATTTTTCACCTGTGGATTGAAGTGGTAGTTTTTATAAAGCAGGTTAAGCAGTGGCAGCTACCCGCCGCGGTGGCTCAGTGGCTAAGACGTTGCGCTGCTGAGCACGAGGTTGCGGGTTCGATTCCAGGCCGCGGCGGTCGCTTTTCTCATGGAGGCGAAAAGCAAAAGCGCCCGTGTGCACGAGATTTCGGCGCACGTTCAAGATCCCCAGGTGCTCGAAATTAATCCGGAGCCCTCCACTACGGGGCGCCTCAGCGCCTGCGTTGCGTCGGCGCGTTAAACCCTGCAGTCATCATCAAGCAGTGGCAGCTTTCTTTTTCTACAAAAGAAAGAGGAGGCAGAGTTAGCGCTGGTTTTGTTGAAGATATACGGGCGTTGCGAGGGTAATTAAATATTAAAAAGCATGGGCTGGGGCATTGTACGGATTCTAGAGCGTTATTAGGTATTCTTGTGGTGCGTCCACTATGAACACGAATACTCAAGTTTAGGGCGGATTAGTGCCTGATAAAAGAGTGCTTTTTAGTTCGATGGGACCATAAAAAATTACGTCGCAGGTGTCCCATCGTTCGGTTTGCAACGCTGCTAACATTGTCACGAAGCCAAACGCGACGCAGTTGTCTTCAAAGAAAATACGTTTGTTGGAGCGAACTTGTGCTCCCCTAACAATTCAAAAAATACACAGGCGGCGAAACAGCAGTCAAGAAAGTGACGTGCGTAGTCGAGCTTCGAGAGTAGTATACCCCGGCGTCTGCTCTGCTTGCTTTTTTATCTTTCGGCGCGCCTGGTTCTCGAACCGTCGATTCACATCTGGAACATTGTCGCCAGCGGCCGACAGCACGTTCTTCTCGGAGGCTGGGTGCGAGTAGGTAGCGAGCGCCGGGTGGCCGTCCAGCGTGACGTTCAGGCCGCGTCATTTTGCCGGACAATAAAAAACGTTGTTTCTCTCTCTCTGGAACATTGTAGGTCTAAGAAGATTATGCGAGGCTGTTCACGTTAGATCGGAGTGCTGTCTTCATCAGAATGGATAACACATGTGGCACATAAAGAAAGAATGGACCACGCGCTTCCCTTGGCACAAAGATAACACAGTCCGGGGCAGCCGGGCCGTAAAAGCAAAACATAAACAAACCAAATGCATGTTTCACGGCTCTACGCCCCTCTAAGAGTGCATCGACCCGATGCTAAAAAAAAATTAATTTCCGTCATCGTGCGTAGAACGGTTTTAAGCGAACCACGTGGACGACGTCGGGCCGCGTGCGTCGTAGTGATGTGCCGGAATCACCATCGGGGATCACTTCGTAGGTAAGCTGGCCAACACGTCGTAGAATCTGGTAGGGTTCGAAAAACCATCGTGGAAGCGTCTCACTCAGTCCGCGTCGTCGGATGGGAGTCCAAACCTACACACGATCCCCTAGGTGGTATTCTGCGTCTCGGCTTCGAAGATTATAGCGTCCAGCAACCACCAGCTGCTGGTCCCTTATCGGAGCCCGAGTGAGCTGGCGGGCCTCCTCCGCACGTTGAAGGTATCCTTGGACGTCGGCGTTAAGGTCGTCGTCTTCTACGTGCGGAAGCATGGCGTCGAGCATCGTAGTCGGCCGTCTTCCATAGACAAGCTCGAACGGCGTCATCTGCGTAGTTTCCTGCGTCGCTGTATGTACGCAGACGTGACATACGGGAGGACTTCGTCCCAAGTCTTATGTGCATCCGTCGTTCTTCGGTGATCCGCGTTGATGTGGCGTAAGATTCATTGCATAAGTTCCGCAATGAAGGCAGCTCCGCGGTCCGTGATTAGGACTTCAGGGGCTCCATGTCGCAGCAGAACTTTGTTTATAAGGAATTTGGCGACTTCTTGTGCAGTACCCCTCTGAAGAGCGGCGGTCTCTTCGTAGCCCGTCATGTAATCTGTCGCTACGACAATCGATTTCTTTTCTGATCATTGCGTGGAAACCGTGCCTAAAAGGTCCCTTCCAATCTGTGGAAAGGGCGTCGACGTGACGGCAATCGGTCGCAGATGTGTGGCGGGTCTTGTAGGCGGCGTTTTTCGTCGCTAGCAGTCACAGCCACTCCGAATGTAATGGGTGGGTGACATCGGATGTAAGGCGGGGACAGAAGTACTTCGTTTTAATTTTTGCAATAGTGCGAGCTGTGCCGAGATGACCGGAAGGCGGGACATCGTGGCACGCTTGTTCATTTTCGTCCCGAAGGTCTGCGAGGATGACAAGTAGACAATTCGTTCTCGTTCTGGGGATGAAACTCTTCACGAGGACGGAGTTTTTTAGGCTGAATGCTGGCAAGTTCCGCTTAAACGCCCTAGGCACGGCGACGTTGCGTCCTTCGGGGTAGTCGATAATGATGCGCAATTCGGGGTCGGAACGATGCTGGGCGGCTAGGTCGCTCTCCGTCACGATACCGAAGAACGCGCTGTCTTCATCAGAGTCTTGTGGTGGTGGGTCAAAGGGGGCGCGGGACAGGCAGTCGGCGTCGGAGTGTTTTCTGCCGGATTTGTAGACGATTGTAACACCGAACTCTTACAGGCAAAAACTCAACCGCCCAAGACGGCCATAAGGGTCCTTCAAGTTGGCGAGCCAACACAGCGCATGGTGGTCTGTCACAACCTTGAACGGTCTACAATTCACAATGGCGAAATTTTGAAATGACCATATGATAGCTAGGCACTCTTTTTCGGAGGCGGAGTAGTTTTTCTCCTCCTTCGAAAGACCACGGCTCGCATAAGCGATTTCCTTTTCGCAACCGCTTTGCTTTTGGACCAAGACAGCACCCAAACCTATATCGCTGGCGTCCGTGTGCATTTTCGTTACGGCGTTACGGCTCGCAGAATGCTTTTTCTTCGGCGTTTTAACAGGCGAAAGGGTTATCTTGTGTCAGGCGCGTGAGTGGCTCTGCAATGCGTGCGAAGCTTGCGATGAAGAGCCGGTAGTATGCACTCAGTCCGAGGAATCTTCGCACGCCCTTCTTGTCTTTCGGACTTTGGAACTTCGCTATCGTTGATGTTTTCGCCCGGTAAGGCAGCACTCCCACGGCGTTGACGACGTGTCCCAAAAACTTGAGTTCCTCGTAAGCAAAGGGGCAATTTTCGTGCTTCAGCGTTAACCCCGACGAGCAAATAGCCTTGATTACAGACACCAGCCTTTCAAGGTGTTCATCGAAACTCCGGGCGAATACCACAACGTCTACGAGGTATACGAGGCAGGTGTGCCACTTTAGGCCAGATAGAACAGTGCCCATGACTCTTTGAAACGTTGCTGGCGCCGTGCACAGCCCAAATACATCCCCTTGAACTCATCGGGGTTTTAAATGCAGTCTTGTCTCGGTCTCTCTCGTCCACTTCAATTTGCCAGTAGGCGGTCTTCAGATGCAGCGATGACAAGGACTTCGCGTGGAAGAGGTTGTCAAGGGCTTCATCGATTCGTGGCCGGGGCTACACGTCCTTTTTAGTGATTTTGTTCACTCTCCGGTAGTCAACGAAGAACTTTAAAGTGCCGTTTTTTTTCTTCAAGAGTACGACTGGCGCAGCCCACGGACTTTTTGATGGCTGCATTATGTCGTTGCTGAGCATGTCGTCGACTTGTGTCCGGAGGGCTTGGCTCTCGGGTGAAAAGACGCGGTACGGTGACGGTCGGTAGGACCGGCTCCATCTTCGGGTATTATCCGGTGCTTCACCAGAGGTGTCTGACGTAACTTTGAGTTCGACGAAAAACACTTGCTCTAGCAATGCAGCAAAAGCCAATAACTTCTTCCTTTCTTCTTGCGGTAGCGCCGGACTCACGTCGAAGGGATGCGGAAACTTGAAGGTATCTTCGGGTGCGCATTCAAAGTCGGCGACTGCGATCACATCACTTTCTTGTTGCGCTTCTTCGAGGAACGCAAATACAGCGCCGTTGTTTAAATGTTGGTACTCATTGGTGAAATTGGTGACCAAAACGTGGGATTTGCGTTGCTTAAACCGTGCTATGCCTCTTGCGAGAGACACACCGCGGTCGAGGAGCAACCTTTGGTCACTCTCCACGATAGCGTCGACGTCAGGAGCAGCACCTCTACAGTAGACGGTGATAATCAAGCTTGCACGGGGGGGCAGATTGACATGATCATCGGCGATCCTTACAGCGGCACGGTGTTTGCGGCTCGGTTCCGGCGTCATAAAGTTATCGGAGGAAAAAGTTATCGACTTTGTCTGCAGATCAATTATTGCGCCGTTGTCCGTCAAAAAAATCATTCTGAGAATTACATTGCGGGAGTAGTTAGGCAAGATAACGGACGCGGCAAGGTACGTCGTGCTGTCTATGGTAACGCGGGATGTGCATGTTCCACTTGGGGTCACGAGGTGGCCTCCTGCTGTGCGTATGATCGGACGGTCCCATCTGGTCATAACGTTCTTCAGCTTAGACGCAAATGGTCCGCTCATTACTGAGTAGTCGGCTCCCGTGTCCACGAGGGCGACTACCTCAAAGCCGTCGATTGAAGCTTTGACGTCGGATGCCGCCTTCCTCGAGTTCCGAGTTCGTCGGGACGTCGCATCTCGGCTTGTGCATGTTGACGGTCGGGCACTGTACGTCGTCGTCTTCTCAGCGGCAGTCTCGGTCATGTCGGTACGCGTCGCGCCGTGTAGCTGTCGTCGTGCTCGGGAGTCTCGTCAGGGTTAGGTCGGGTAGTCGTGATGAGGGCATGTCGTGAACCACGGTCTTCGGCGCGTCCTTGCGTCGTTGGAGGGTTTCCGGTTTTTCGCCGCAGAGCAACTTCATCTCCAGAAGTTGCTGCTTTTAGTTTCCCCCGCGTGGGCTGGGAGACCTTCCACGGGCGAAGTCCCGTGAAAGGTCTCCCAGCTACGGTGGTTCGGCGATTGGTATGGGTAGGGCGACGGTGAAAGGTTGAAACGGGCTGGGCCACGGCTGGTTTCAGATAGGTACTCGTCGATCTCGCGTGGTGTTTAGCCAGGGAGAGGACGAGGTGCGTCGACAGAGAAACCAGGCCGTCCGAGTCTCTTGCATGGGCAGCGACGTTAGATGTGGTCGGCCTCTCCGCAACGGTTGCACAGAGGACGGTTATCGAGAGTTCACCATACGTCCGTCTTCCTCGGCGTCTGGTTTCGGGATACCGGGGGTCGGGTGGGCAACAGTGGGCGGCGGTACGGCGGGGCACCTTGACGACGTGTTGGAGCAGGGTGGGGTCGACGAACAGCCGCGGAGTATGTCATAGCTTGTGGCTCGCGGGGTACTTTGGATGGCGTAGAAGTTCCCAACGTTTGTTGCACTTCTTCCCTAATCATGTCGGTAAGAGTAGCGACTTGTGCCTGTAACGACATGGGCAGAAATTTCAGCAGCTCCTCCCTCACTATTGCACGGATAGTCCCGCGTAGGCTATCTGCGGGAATGCGCATGCTGTCGACGCAATTCGCATTGGCCGTGCCAACAAAGTGCCGGTCGAACTGCTTATCACGCATTTCGAGGGCCTTCTCAATTTCCGTTGCTTCGGTCACGAATTCGGCGACGGTTTTGGGGGGGGGGTTGCGGACAAGTCCAGCAAATAGTTTCTCCTTCACACCGCTCATTAAGAAGCGTAGCTTCTTTTCTTCCGTCCTTTCGGGGTCCGCGCGGGGAAATAGTTGCTTCATCTCCTCAACGATGATCACGTCCCCTTCGTGGGGGTGTTGCGCGCGCGTTTCCAACAAAACGGCGGCTCATTGTTTCGGCAGCACGACGGTGACGAACGTTTTGAGGAACTCGCTCTTAATGAGAGTCCAGTCAGTTAGGGAGCTTTCGTGGTTTTTAAAACCACGTTCGGGCCGTATCTTCTAAATAGAAGAATGCATAGCGGCAAGTTTTCTCGTCATCCTAACTGTTAAAGATGCGGACGCGCTCCACTTTCTCCGACCAGTACTTACGGTCTTCTCCGGGGGATCCTCGGAATGATGGAGGCTCACGAGGTTGCTGCAGAACGACGGGAGGATTGGCTTGGTTGACCATGGTGCTGGTTGCGACGTCTTTCTTCTTCGCTTAGGCCGGTAGTAGACCGAGCTCGGGTGGTAAACCTTGCAGGCGGAGGCTGGCTCTTGTTGGACTAGCTTGGCGGCTTCCAGAGGTTGTAGAGCTCATGAAGGGTGCGTACCCAGCACCTCCACCAGATGTCACGAAGCCAAAAACAACGAAGTTGTCTTCAAAGAAAATGAGTTTATTTTAGCGAACTTGTAGTCCCCTAACAACTTAAAGAATACACAGGCGGCGAAACAGCAGTCATGAAAGTGACGCGCGTAGTCGAGCGTCGACAGTCGAATACCCCGGCGCCTGCTAAGCAGACGCTTTTATCTTTTGGCGCGCGTGGTTCTAGAACCGTCGATTCAAATCTAGAAAATTGTAGGTCCAAGAAGATTTTTCTAGGCTGTTCACGCTAGATCGGAATGCTGTCCCTATCAGTAGAGATAACACATGCGGCACAGAAAGAAAGACTGGAACAGGCGCTTCCCTTGGCACAAAGATAACACAGACCGGCGCAGCCGGGCGGTAAAAGCACAACATAAAAAAACCAAATGCATGGTTCACAGCAATGTCATTACCATGTGTTTCTCTGAATTAGTTATTAGATATCCGTACTTCTAAACAGTACTTGAAGTTGTCCCTGAAGCGTGTATAATGTCCGTAATGTTTCATGAAGATTAGTCCGTCGCGATATTCTCATCATTTTATATTTGTTAGTATATAAGCGCATTTTTCAGTTGTCACGCTAATTTGTTACCTAATTAGGGTCAGACTGAAGTGTTGACAAGCCAGCCGTAGAAGAAATCACTGTATAAAACGCCGTCATCTGCAAATAATACGACGTGAGATGTAAAGGTGTTAGGCAGGTCATTCATGTATAAATGAGAAACAAGAATGGGCCGGGCTCAGAACGTTGGGGTACGCCGGAGGTGTCTGGCAAGAAAGCTGAATTGTAATCACTGGCTGTAAGAAACTGTGATCTTCTAGTTAAAAAGTTTTAATGCAGGCTACAATAAATCATATAGTTTTTGCTACAGAAGGGGATGAGATACAAGCTGAAAGGTGTTGGAATAGTAAAAAATTCAATAAATGAAATGCCCATCATTAGGATCGCAAAAGGACCTGAGTTTTACAAGAAAAAAATTTTCGAAATTCTTATTGGTATTGTAAAAAAGGAGTTATTTTCAAGAACTGTAATCATGGTTGAGTAAATGGTATGTTCAAACAGCTGCAAGGAACAGTAGCCAATGATATGGGACGATAATTGGGGGATTTCTTTGCATCACCAGACTTGAAGAATGGTACCACTTTTCTAATTGTTTATCGTAAGGTTATACACACGAATTAGGCTGTTGATTAAAAAATTTCCTAAAGAATTAGGTAACGATACATGTATGTGTTTTTCTGAAGTTTTCAATTTATTCCACGTAACCCTGACGATGAGGAAAGCTTCACCTGGTGATCAGTGGTGTTATTCCAACCCAGCCTACTACTAATGGTTCCATTGCGCAAGGTTTGCGGTGCCGCAGGCATATGAATAAGGATGTGGCTGTCATGGTCAGAAAAGTTTTTTAAATGCTTTATTAGGCAGAACGCAGTTTCAAAAATGAGATACAGCGGCGCCATTTTTGTCAACCAGATATAGAAAGGTTTTCGTGCCACAAATGATGCTCCAAAACTATTTGGTATTTTGTAGAAGCAACAAATGAAGCGTATCATTGAAAACGACACGTTGTGCGCTACGAATGCCGTTTGGAAAACCCAAGTTACCGATACTCTAAGCGCACAACGTTGTGTTGTTATTGCTCTGTCTTGCCTTGCGAACAACCTCTTCTTTTTATTTAAGCGAGAGGTTTAAGGGTAGTGTTGAATCAAGGGGACTGTTGATTGCAAGCAATGACTCGTAAAGGTAAATACTTATTCATAGAAGAATGCCGAACTGTTGCAAGTTGAGTAAGTTGGAAATGCATCTTGAATGGAACCAGCGCAGAAAATACGGGACGCGGAGAAGAGCACACAGGACAGGTGCTGGTATAACAACTGACTTTTGTTAGACAGACCCTCCAACAACAAGAACAACAACAACAACCAAAACAACAAACAATGACGCAAAAAACATTGAGCAGAAAGGTATTAATGCGACCTACCAAAATTAGTTACCTTGTATCCAATGAGCTACGTGTGCTTGATTGAGTCTAACAAGTAATGTTTCTTGTGATTCCAGAAGTCATTTATGGTGAGAAGGCTTTAGCAGCATTGCAAAAAAAGGTATAGAAACACTCGTGTTCACTTGCACGCAAGAAAAAAGGAAGCCTGCTCCGTGTTGACTGATGCCAACCTAAGTTGGCTCAGGCGGTCAAGGGGGCGAACAAGCTTCACCTTGATGTTTTCTTTTCAGCGAAGACAGATAAACCCGGCATTTCTTTCCGAGTCATAATTACGGAGTGAGACGCGTGGCAGTACTGTTTTTCCGGCTTTGTTTAGAAGTGCTTGTCAGTTTTGCACTTCAATGATCCTTTTCTGCTGTCTAATTCACTTGCTGTTGCGGAATACCTCAGTACGCATGCCCTTTCAGATTGCTCTGCCATTAGCATCAGTGTTGCGGATCTGTTTTACTTGCTTTCTCAAGTTCACCTCTTGCCTCCTGTAACAGAGTGCATTAACTTAAAAATGATAAAATGGCTTTCAAGAACGCAAGCGGCCTCACCGTCTTTGCCTTTATGGAACTACACTCCTTTAATATATTTTTTTAATATGTCGTGATGGTGAGGTGCTTGAGCAAAATTACGGTGTTTGTATTGGTTCACAAGTATCCCTAATTCTGAGCAATATCATTCTTGAAAAGTTGACCGCTTCCTCGGCAAGGATTTAAAAGGCATGGTGAACGATTGTATTTGATTTATTGTAGGGTTTAACGCGTGGTCAGAATGTAGTGATGTGGCGCGCCGTAGTTGAGGGCTCCGGATTAATTTTGACCCTCTGGGAATCTTTAACGTGCGAGCTGAATCTCGAACATATGGGCGTTTTTGCTTTTCGCCCCCATCAAAATGCAGCCGCCATGGCCGGGAATCGAACCCACGTCGTTGTGCTCAGCAGCACGACGCCTTAGCCACTGAGCCACCGCGGCTGGTAAGTATGGTGAACAAAGTTTTCCTCTATGTGGATGATTACTTGGAAATTTTCAACAAAGCTTCTAGCCTCAGGTGTACAGTACACATCCAGAAGGTTTTTTTAAGAAAGGATTCTTGCCCTATCTATTATGATGACTGAAACTTCGAAAGAAGGGTGTATTCAGTATTTGTATTTGTATGATCGTTGATTGATTGATTGTGGGGTTTAACGCGCCGACGCAACGTAGGCGATGAGGCGCGCCGTAGTGGAGGGCTCCGGATTAATTTTGACCACCTGGGGATCTTTATCGTGCGCCGAAATCTCGTACACACGGGCGTTTTTGCTTTTCGCCTCCATCAGAAAAGCGGCCGCCGCGGCCGGGAATCGAACCCGCGACCTTGTGCTCAGCAGCGCAACGCCTTAGCCACTGAGCCACCGCGGCGGGTTTGTAAGATCGTTGTTGGAGTGACCAGACATGTTGGAACTTGTATGTGTACCCCAGGGTCTGTGAAGCCACTGATGCATTTTTCATTGGGTCATACTAACCTCATAAAAAAAGTATAGCTTCATTATGTTTGTGTTCTGCTGTCACAAAGTCCAGTGTTTATCTGATGGAATATCGTCTCATAGGGAAAACAAAAAAATAAGGCAAGCCGCATTCCCGAAGCCGTGTTATCATGAACCTGCGAAAAATTCCTGAAATCGTTTGAGTCTGGACTACGAAATCTGGATGCTGAAGCTGCAGCAAAAAAAAAAAAACATCTTGCTGTCTTTTCCTATATTCATGACAATACGGATAGGCGGAAAAAAGCTGGTTTGCGTTAAGGTGGGCAGGTTGCTATAACGCCCGTAATAAGCTGCTTTCTGTTTGCGCCAAAGTCGATAGCAGGACTAAGCCCCATCCTGGTATACAAGTCGTAGGCTGCGGTGTCAAACATGCAAACCACTATGCTGCGTGTGCAACGGAAGTTGTTTATATTATTCCCCGGTCGTGCGAGTGAATGTATGTGGCCCAAACGAGCCGGTGCCTGAATGTGCGTTTAAAAGAGAACCAGTTATCTTTGAAAGGTGAAGCCTCCTCTCACTTGCCTTCACAGTGCAATAATAGTGGCTGCTCAACGAATTTTCAAGGTACTATCATTTTGCTTTAACATAATCGGCAGAAGACACGTGTAGTTTTCGAAGCTTTTCACTTGCAGGAAGGGAAGATACGTGCGTAAGCCAGGTGAGCGTGTTGCTCCATTCTAAAGAAATTGCATATTAGAAGGCCTCATAACTAATTTCTGCGTCTGTATTCGCTTTTGGTGATGCCACTTTGAGTACCTTTCTCCGGAGTGGTTTTTGCGTCTTTGTTCTTTGTGTTTGTTTTTGGTGGTGTTGTTTGAAGGTGTGGTTTCTTCTTCCTATATAATTCCTTTCATCCTAATAAAAGTCAGCTGTCAGACCAGCGCTTGTCCTGTGTGCTCTTCTGTGCATCCCGTATTGTCTGAGCTGATTACATCCAAGATAAAGAATGCACTTTGTCTTTCAACAGAGCCAGCTTTGTGGCGACAGTTCGTTCATACAATGTGGGCATGCAATCATTCAAAATACTATAAGTCTTTACTAATCGAAAAATGTCAGCTCTTCGGTAATCACGGAAGTACCTTGGCTTACCACGTGTTGTGTTTGCGCTCACTTTAATAGAAAAAAGGCTAAAAGAATGGTCACGGAGCCCTGGCGTGCACTCGAGTGAGCGATGAAGATCTTGGGAGGTGGTAAGGACTAATTCAAGCACATTAGCGCAGGTTATTGACATGCGGGTCGGTTGGGTCACAAGTTGTGAAAAAATAAAGGTTGAAGAAAAATTTCGAAAACTCGGCAGTTTCACGTGACCGGCCTGAAACTCCAGGACAGCGTTGTATCAAAGTAGCTTGGGGTAATTAAAATCTCCCCAAAGAGCACGGAACCATTTGGGAAACGTTAATGTTATTTTTGAGTAATAAAAATCTGCAGGCAGAGGCGAGAGTAGGAGGAGAGAAGAAAGGGATTGCAGGCGCTCACTGCCTCACTAGTGAACTCCATCACCAGATTGGAAGCAGACGCTGGTCTTATTTCGCTACACATTTTCTGATGCCGCGAAACCCAGTAAACGAGGCACGAGCGGACCCACGTTTGACGGCGCAGCGGCTCTGAATCACACGAGGCTTGGATACCTTCGCACTGCTTTATCCTGGAAACCTTGCCCCCGACCGCCGCCCATTTCGACTAGTGCCCAAGCGGCCAATTCTTTCCATAAATTTTTTATTCTAGGTCTCCTGAAATTTTCAACGCCTTCCCCTGGGAATATACAACTACTGTCACCAGGACAACATTTTCCAACACCTTTCACTAAAAAGATACGCACCTAACCTACAAAAGTGCACTGTCAAGACAGGAGGCTTTACGGCACCTAGGTGCCATGATATTCAACGACGGTTTCGGTCACAACGTCTCCGCTATCAAAAAAATAGCCCTGTTTTATCGCTGCCTTCAGCATACTGTCTCTCAGGTCCTAAACTGTGGGATTAAGCATCTTGAAGTTGCTGTATAATTCTGGCGCAGTCTGTTGGGAAATTGGGGATAAAGCATTGGTTTAGTTTTTATGATTCCAGCTGGTGTAGCCTTCCGGCAAAAGAATTGAGAGGGGGCTCTGTAGGCACCCGGAGCGATGCAGTACAGTCCTGTGACTTAGAAGTTTGCTTTTAGGAGGGAGCTGTGCGTGTAAGAGAAAATGTGGTGTATGCGAAAGGGCGGAGTGTTGTATTGGATCCTTGCAGAACCTACTCGAGCCTTTTAGTGAAATACGAAAGTGGAAGTCCTCCTACGATGGATATTATTCAAGTTGAGAAATTCAAGTGCAGGGGTAAGATTGGCAGTGTCACCGGCGCCGATTTGAAGGAAAGCCGTGCTGATCAGCGCTCATTTTTTACACGTTTTCTTGTCTTAACGAGATGAATTCGTGAAAAACTTGCACCTGACCATTTTTTTTTGTATACAGAGATACGGTCTTATACGGAGGCTAAGTCATCGTCTTTATGACAAGCTCACTGCATTCGGCAATGAATATTATTTCAGTATTTTATTACTCCAGTAATAGTGGCATAGCTCAAGGTCTAATTGTTATAACTCTTCAGTCCAGAAAAATTGTCGATCGCGCATGTGGTTGAGTTTCCCCATTTCAACATTATAGGCTTTACGCATAACCCGTGCTGGATTACCGAGCTACAGAAAATATCATGTTCGAGAGGAAATGTTGCTTGTTGTCCTCTTGTCGTGGCGTTAATCTTTTAGCCGGCAACATTCAGACCAGTGAAGTTCCGACAATTAGCCGAGTAATAAAGAGATGCGACCTAACCATTCGTTGGATGAAACTCAAATTTCTGATAGTCATGTTCACACTAAACAGATGTCGAAGTCATGTGGTTCTTGCTCAAATTGCGGTGTAAATAAATACAGTAGACAAAACATGGGCGCTTCGATTCGTTTTTAGGCAGAAGTCGTTTCCAGGATTTCGGCTGCAAATGTGCAAAAAACGGGAGGCCGGTGATCTTTCTGCTCAGCTTCCAGTTTTTTATATTTTTCAGTCTTTGTTATATATATTGAACATACATATAAATTGATATCACTGTCTTGCTCTGCGTAAGCAATTCTGTTTGGTGTCACACCTTCATGATTGCGAGCGGTAAAAGTGTCTTCAGATGCATTATTCCCGTCACACGATGCAATCAGTGAATTCGGTCAATTGATCCATCACTTGTCATTTGTTTGCTTTGATGTCGCATTCGAAGCATTTCCTTTAAGAGTATGAACATAAGTATGCCTCTGAAAGAAAAGCATGTTTGGCTACTCGTGGAGTGTAGACTTCCCATGTAATAATAAATTCTCACCTTGTGTAATGCATTATATTTCCAGATATTAGTTACTGCATTACAGTGGCCTTTCAGCTACAATGTGGTAGGCAGTTCTCCCTCAAATGAAGACATGCTTGAGCAATATTTATAAATGATTTAATTGGTGTACCCGAAGCCAAGATAATCTATCTATTACTTTCTTTTAAAGCAGATGTTTCCTAAATTTTATCTATTTTCTATTCTTACCTCCACAACGCTTGAAATATAGTATGTCGAATTCAGTATTGGATGTTTTATATATATATTTGAGTTGCAGCATGGATCAGTTTGAGACGCCCGCTAAATGTTATTTTGGTATTTGTGTTGAAGTTTGAACATCGCAGTACCTCTTGCTTATTTCTTGGTAGAAGCAGGCTTATCAGAAGCGATGGCAACCAGTTCGGGCGAAGTTAAATGTAGAAGAGAACGTCTGAGCAATATTTAAAGCATTGATAGCACTTTCACTATGAAGCGGTTATAGCTGCGTTTAAAAGGAAACCCCCTTGCGGGTTGCTCCGCTTCCATGACGTGCTGCTCGGGCGACTTCAGTTAGATGTGGTCCGCACGCCGGCAGTTACGGGGACCTGGCCACGTCAGTTCTACGCCCCATTTTTGTTGAAGTGCCCCTTCTGCCCCGCTCGGGCTGATGAAGCTACAGCAGAGAAGTTGGCGTGGGGTTGCCCTGCCATTGAGAGAGTTGGCCTCGTGTTACTCGCATCCTGTGGCCAGCAGCACTTCGCCTAGTGGACACAGGATCTACATAACGGTCCCCTCATCCGGTTATCCGGTAACCCGAAGTTTATATATAGACATAATTTTTGTTCAGTTGGTTAGTCTTTTTGTGAATAGAAAAATAGCAACCGGGCTATATAAGCCAGGTATTGCGGTTCTGCTACAAACTCGACCATCAGCAACAGATGTCGCTGGAGCTGGCAGCATATTAATCGGCGCTTTTATGAGAAAGTGCTTGTAGCCGTATTTTTACTAAAACCGACGGTAACCGCGTCATGTATGACATGCGCTTCTGTTGTGATTTCGTTTATATCAGGTCTCAAAGACCACCAATGTTGTCACCAAAGGCAGCGTTAAGGCCATTCACCAGGGCTTCAGCTGAAATGCGACGCTAAAGCAGTTTGAAACGCTGTCGCGGGGTCTTATCCATCATGGATGCCTCTGAGATGTACTCGGCGACAGTTTGGGAGGGTTCTAAACGAGGCAACCAAACAATTGCTCTTTCACGCCACGCTTAAAGTGGCGGAGTTTTGTTTCATCTGCCATGTTGGGGTCCGCTTGCCTGAAGAGGCGCGTCATGTCATTCAAATACATGCTGACGCTTTCGTTCCGCACCTGCACGCGAGATCACAGCGCGTCCTCGGCCCTTTCCCTGCTATCCATGCTGGCATGCGCTCGAATGAACTCATGGCAGAATTCCTGCCACGTGCGCAGCGGTCCTCGCCTGATCTCGAACCATGTTTGAGCGCAGTTGTCCAACCAAAAATTGACGTTTGTCAGTTTCGCAGCGTCATTCTACTGGTTGAAGCTTGCTGCGTAATCGAAGTAGTCAACCAGTCTTCAGCGTATCCGAAAATATTGTCGTGGAAAGCTTGTGGCTGTCGTGGCTGGTGAAGGACGAACTGACCTTGCGCACAGCTGTCACTGGTCGTGGTGGCTGAACTGAGCGTATGCGGCGTCGTTCCCATTGTTGCGGCGGTTAGAAGCCCGAACTTAGTTGTGGAACCTCAAAGCCGGTGACTTCTCCGCTGATGGACTGGCGTCAACTCCTTCGCTGCAGTCTGTAGTTCAACAGCACGGTCTTTTCAGTGCATGCAGAGGCTTTGCAGGAGTCTACGCCGCACCTTCACCACAATTGTCACGGATACCCGACTGACAATTTCACAAAGGACGTTTATTAGGGGCAAATTTGTGCCCAAAGCAAGACAAATGAAATCAGCGTGAAGTTCAAATTGTCAAACACTGCGCAACTGCTCCCGCGTCATCTTCCTCTTCTTTTTGCGCTCAGAGACACCTCAGCGCGTGCTCACGCGACCTTCTTTGTCTGAGAGCGCTGCCAAGCCCACATGCGCTGATGCGACTCGCATTGCGCCAGTGCGTGTGCCACTACACAGTTGTCACGGGTACATGGATGAGAATTAACCTAAGGACGTTGGGGGCGAACTTGTGCCCAAAGCAAAATAAATAGAACCAGTGTGGCGCTCGCGTTGCGAAGCACTGCTCAACTGCGCCCGCATGATGCTCCTATTCGTTTGTTTCCCAGAGACATTTCAGCGCGTGCTCATGCGACTTCCTTCTTCTGAGAGTGCTCGCGAGCCCGCTGCGAGACTAGTAGGGTACGCGCTGGTGCGAATGGCATTGCGCCAGCACATTGCGCCAATTGTCGCATTGCGCCAATTGTCAGAGATTCGCAAATGACAATTACCCAAAGGACATTTATAGGGGCGAAGTTGTGCCCAAAGCAAGCAATTGGAACCAGCGGGGAGTTCACGCTGCGAAGCACGGCCGAACTGTGCCCGTATGATCCTTCTTTTTTTCTCAGAGATATCTAAGCGCATTCTCACGCGACCCTCTTCGTCTGAGCGCTGTTATGGGAAGATGGACTGCTTGGGTGTTTACCTAATTACGTTTGTGAGTTAGGGAAGTGGTGAATACTATATGGGTTAGGGCGAACATCCCACTCAAGAGATGGAAATAGTACTACACAGCCAAGAGCCAAGTCAAGACGTGAGTACGTGTTGCGCTCCAGAATATGCTATGTAGGCTTGTTTTCTTGAAAATGCATGCTCCTGAAGATATTCGGAATTTTTCGATAAGGCGATCTTGGGTATGTTCGTGGGAGGAGCCCCAAATCGAGTGAAGCGCAATAACGTCGCCTATGAGAATGAAGGGCTCGGGTAACTGATCAACAAGGCCCTCTAAATCCGAACCCAAAATCTGGAAGTCAGGGGAGATGTAGAGGGAGTCTACCCTTGTCATCCTATTAAAGTTCATCGTGTGGATTTGACAATGTGCAGGGCCTTAAGGACAGTGTTCAAAGAAACTTGGTGGCATGCTAGTGATTTCCAGGCCACAATTGCCACACCACCCACAAAGTATGTGGGTGGTGCCCGTGCTTTGTGAATAGCATGTGCCTATTTAAGAAATTTGTTTTTGTTTCTAATGAAGGTGTGTTTCTTGGAGCCACATGACACTTGTGTGATTAGTACGCAGTTTCTCATACATGTCATCGAGATTTTTAAGGAGGCCTCTGCAGCTTTATTGAATGGTGTTTTCTGTTGCCATTACATTTAGGAATGACTGGAGTGTGTGTGTGATGTGTTCATGTGTGGTCTTTAGGGGCTGTTATTCCGGGAAGGGCCTTTTGAGGGCTTCTGAACTGGTTCGGCCGCCGCACCCAGTTCCTTGCGCTGTAATGGAGTCACGTAATGGTCCGAGATACATCTCGTCAGATGTCCGGGAGCTGCCCGGCGTACCAGGCACCCTGGACCTAGCACTCCTTAGGGTGCTCTTCGTTTGAGGCACCAACGCCGAGGGCATCAGTAGCGCCACCGGTGGCACGGGCGGTGCGACGGGGTAGCAGCTGATGCGGGGCCCTTGGTGTCCATCGCCTCCGCACCCTCCAATATAATGGAGGACGCGGAAACCGGAGCGAGAGCGGCATGAATCCCGATGAAGACAGTTGGCCTCAGAGCAGCTGCTGGCTCAGCAACCGGTTTTGGTAAAGGTGGGGCTGCCTGAAGCAACCCAAAGGGGTGGGGCGATGGAGGGAAAAAGTCCGAGTCGTGGTACTGAGTTCCTGCCAAAACCAGACGCTTCTCCGCCCCCGGGGAACTGCGTTGGCGTACCGCTCAAGAGGGAAGAAGGCAAACCTCTTTCGCACCTCTGGATAGGAGGTGTTCTCTGTTGTTTTAGTGTTGATTACTCTCTTTTCAAGTTGACATTTCTCGCACTTTCTCGAAAGGCCAAAACGCAGCGTTCGGGCCTTCGCAGTACGCACATGTGATGGTAGTACAGTTGCTGTTGTAAGTGGGGTGGTCGTGTGCAGCGCATTTGGCACGGGTTGTTTTGCCAGGGCAGGAGTTTGTACCGTGCCTTAACCGTTGGCACTCAAACAGCCCCGTGGGTTCGGGATGTACGAACAAGTGCAACACCGTATAAAGCCGGCATTTACATAACAGGAAAGTGCCGAGCGGTCAGAGGTCAGGATGATGTGGTGCGTTGGGATTTTGTTATCCTCTTTGCGCACAGTGACGCGCCGCACGGTCGTGATGCTATGATCTTTCAAGCCATCAAAGAGGTCTGCATCCATTTCGTTCAACAGATCTGGCTCAGAGATCACACCTTGTCAGTTGGTGAACTACCGGTGTGGTGTGAACCTGATGCCCAAATCAACCATTCGAGTCTGAGCAAGGAGCTTTGGTGCCTGCTGCTTGTTGTTTATCTTGACAAGAACCTTACCCGTCCTTTGATTTTTTAGCTTTGTAAGATGTTCCAATTACACATTCAAGATATTGTTACGTGGTGGCAGGACGAGTGACACAAAAAATGGTAGAATGCGAAGCGATTATTTACATAATGGTGAAGACCTATTCACATCAAGCCGTAACCGAGACCGGGCTGGCTGCACCGTGCACTGAGCTCCTTCCGTGTCATCTTTTGTTCGTGGACTATAGTGGCGCTGGGATAGTCCGGTCCCGTGACGTCACCCCCCGGTCAATGACAGCCGTGCCGGTCGACGCCGAGACACGTTGGCGATTGAATGCAGATGAGTGCTGCGATGAAAAATGTATACGAATCGCTTGCCGCCACGGATTCTGATGATGTTGTTGATGATGCCTGGCCCAGCAACAGCAACGGCTTCAGCCGCGACGAAGCGCCGAAGTTCCTAAACCCACGTCGGACTGAAGGGGGGGGGGGGGGGAACACAAAGTCGGCTTGTCTGGGCGCGGCTCGTGTCGGCTTGTCTTCAACCGGGTCGGCCGAGATGGGGATTGGGGTCCGGGACATCGGCGTGTTCAGGTCTCGGCTGGGCTGGGGCTTCCCGGGAAGGCTTCGTTATCCTTGGCGGCTGCGTCCGCGCCGATTCGATGCTAGGGACAGGATGGGGATGACGAACCCGCACACTCCACCACACTTACGGGGCGTCAGGACAAATGACAGGAACAATGGTTGACTGCGAAGCAAGATATTTACATAATGGTGAAGAACTATTCACATCATGCCATAACCGAGCCCGGGCAGGCTGCGCCGCGCACCGATCTTCTTCCTTGTCGTCTTTTATTGGTGGACCATGGCGGCACAGAAACTGTCGTCTCGTGAAAATATTTTCAGATCAAGGAGACTGATTTCGTTGCTAAAGAGCGGGCTGTACCTCGGGATTCCATAACACGACATCCAGAGTAATTGTCCTGTTCAGAAAAGCTTAGGGTTGGCAATATATGAAAATGAATTTCGGTGCGGCCACTTTTCAGGAACCGATCACGTTTGGGGGGGGGGGGTTGAAAATACCGTATGTATAGTATCAAGACAGGAGACGGGGTGCTTTATTCTACAGCTTAACCATGATAGCTGAAGAGGTCCCATGTGCCCCATTTGAGGGTAGTACCAGCCAAAAGCACAAATTCGGCGAAGTAATGCTCAGAACTAACCGGATATGCTGGCTATAGTTCCGCATTGTAGGAACCAACACGTTTCCACAGAGTGGGAGTGGAAGAAACCACAGGCTAGAAAACTACTAAATGTGCTGGAGGAATCTCTGGCTAGGGCAGGGTAGTAGACAAAATTGTAAGCTTTTCCAGCGTCAATATTGAGGCAGGCACATGTATTAGGCGTCTTACCGATATCAGAATAGGTGTGTCTAATACCCAACGTGACAGCATAGCCAAACCTGCGGGATAAATGAGGCTGAAAAAAGCTAAAATGAAGCATAAGATCACCGAATCAGATGGAACTTACGGAATCGCCTTGACTAGCAATGGAGATGCATAAGAAACTGAACTGATGTTAAAAACGCGTACGCTGAAAAAGTAGTGAATTCATTATTATAATTTGAATTGTTATACCCTGTAAAATGAGTGGCGGCTTGACCCGTGTCGAATGAAGGCCACTCATCTACAGTGTTAGGTGGTTCTGTACAGTGGAAGTTTTGATATTGGTTTTTATGGTAGAGGACATGCGTTATTCCTTGGTTTGGTAGTTAGTGCTTAGTTGCTGGTTGTTAGTGCTTAGGTGGGTATTTTGCGGAAGACGCAATTGAGAAGTACTAGTGGGTGTGTTGTATGCCTAATTAGCTCTCATATTTAATTGTATTTGTGCGCCTCTTAAGTTAACGGTTATGTAGTGTTTGGAATGTGCTAACATATGACAAGGAAGTGTGGTGGGGATAGTAGAGATCTATGGTGTCGTGCCTGTAAACCGACTGGAGAATACACTGTAACGAAGCATATCCAAGGACGGACTTCTCACCGGAAGCGTTTGTTCCCGGGAACATTTCTTTGTAAGGGGTCACATTTGAGGAGGAGCTTTCCGGAGCGCAGAGACGTGAAGAGAAAATTGTGTCCGTGCCATTGTCATCCAAAAGCACATAGCAGAAAAAGAAGATGGAGGAAACGGAAAAGACTTGGGAAGTTGGATGCAGGACGTGGGTAGTTCTACGAGTTCTCTTCTTGACACGAAATCACACAATACTGAGCTCGATACCGCATCTTCCTCCAGACCTTCGATTCTGGCAGGTACTAGCAGCCTGCGTAAAGCAACCCTCTTCTTTTTACCAGTGACTGCACGGGCAACAGCCTGGATTCGTCTCTTGCCACAATGGCATCAAGAGTCAGGGAACTAAGCCAGCGCAGTGCTCCAGCTCAATGACGCCATCGGCTGTCCACACGTGAGCGCCAAGATTTCACTGGACTTTTTCGAAATGAGTGTACTCATTTGATTCATCGTTTCTAATGTCTCTAATTGTAATTGGCACCTAATTTTCCCGTAAAGTCCTTGTCCGCAGTTAGTACACCTGGATCATCTTTTTCCGCATGTTCAGCCACCTCTACTTATAACTAAAACAACTTGTATTACAACGAAATTTTTCAAAACACGTCCGACGGCCCAAAAACGATGTCAGAGAGTCTCACATTGAGCGTAGGGCATTGGTGAAATACTGCGAAAAACCTTACCGCAAGATTAACTTTGACGCGGGCATGTGACTTGCACGGAAGCAAGTTAGTCACGAGGAAGTCTTTCGAGTCCTGGAACATACAACGGATTCGAAAACGTCTCAATGGATAATCATGATTGTATTTTAATGGCGCAAGGCCACATGCGTAATACACAACCAAAAACAGATGGTTAGCTAGCGGAGTTGAAAATTTTATACGAAAATCGGTTCGCAAAAACAAAAAAAAACAAATAAAGAAAATTGTTCTGGCTTCTGTAGAGGGCCAGGATGTTACTGCTTATGTAATAAGCTGCAAAAATATGGCATCTGATAAAAAGTGTTGTTGCTGTTGTTGTTGCTCCTTTAGGCATGGCACATAACCAATCAGGCGATCGGCAAATCAACAGAGGATGGTTAAAATGAATGGAAGTCTCATCTAATCACGAGAGGCTTAAGAAAGATAATTTAGACCGGTTGAAAAAATTTTGAAATAAACCCCCTCAAAAATCAAAGCGAGGGTGACCAATCGCAATCATAAAGAGAATCGTTTTGAATTTTCAATATATTGCAGGAGGGCAGAGCATACATCCCGGTGGCAGAACCCCTTTTCGGAATGCCCCGAACGATAGTATAGCCGAAACTGTTAGGGATATCCCCAAACTGTAAAGCAGCACCTACAGGGACTGACGTCTCAGTCGGGAAAAACGTCGGCATGTCAAAAGGTAGTGTTCGACAGACATGCATAGGTACCAATTTAACTGGGGTACTTGACAACGTAAGGCTGTAATAACCACCTCTAAGTTGCGTGAAGGGCGCCATTCAGGTTTCCATAAAAATTTAAGATGACTAAAATCTCTTAGTGATAATAAAACCGATTCTTGCTGTTCTTGGAGTTTCAGCATCCTATGGTACCTAGCAGCTGTTATTAAAGGTGTCGGCTCTACGACGTCTACTACAGGCCCAGAAAGTGCTATCCTTGCTAGAGAGTCGGCAGCCTCGTGGAATGTGATCCCCGCATGACCAGGAACCCAAAGAAGGTTAACTTCGGTGAAGTGAGGTGGCAGGAGTGACCGAAACATCCTAAGAAGGGAAGTGTCTTCAGGGGAAAAAAGGGCTAAGCATACAGAAAAAGAATCAGAAATTATCATTGGAGATCTAATTGACACATCCAGCTTTCGTAGCGCGAGGACAATTGCCAGGAATTCCGCGAAGAATATGGGGATGAAATCACCCAGACGAACCGAAAATTGGGCCCATCTCCCGGCGAGGGGGACTTGAGTAAATGCGTCGCATAGGGGGTGGGTGTATTGCGTTAACGTTTAGTGTTTGGGGAGTTGGTGGTAGTGAATGCGTTGTATCAGCAGCTTCTTGACGTAGTTTGAATGATTCAAGGATATAAGGCGCGTTCGTAGCCTCCCATTCTGTGTCAGCTTTGTGGCGCAGTGGGTAGAGCACCATGTACATTGCGTTAAGCCCGCAGTGTCGAGGGATCGAAACCAGGCGCCGGATAGTATTTTTGATATAGTGTAGGGGGAGGGGTGCGGACTACGACTGAGGACGTCAACGCGGATAAAATCGTGAGTTACTGAATTGCTCTGCATTTAAAACATCCAGTTAAGGGAAAGGGAAAATATTCCTATACCGGATTTTTCTTCTCGTTGAGAGGCATCTGTATATATTATAGCACCTGGCTGCATGGAGGCCAAATAATCTTCGAGAAGACGATTGAGCGTAGCGGCCTCTTTGTCGTCAATCGCAAGCGCGCACTACCATCCCCATAAGCCGCTATGCCAGGGGTAGCAGCGCGTCGCCTCTGCACGGAGGACGAGCTACGCGCCAGAAAGAAAAAGAGAACCCCAGGATTCTGTGTTGCTCGGCCGCATTCTACGGGCGCTCCCCGACTCCCCGACTCCTGCTGCCACCGAAACTCGTATGCAAGTATATGTAGGCCCTGCCGCACGACCACATCGGCACCTACATAAATTGGTGACCTGGACGTCGGTAGCGTGGAACCCCGCTTCGCTTGCCCTCTTCCGCCCTACCCGGCCTTCGAGTGATGCTACCCACGAGCGTGGTTCCTCAAAATTGAAGCGCACTTTTCCATTCGCCGTATCGAGTCACAGACCGAGCGCTACCGCATCACCACCGCCCTTCTTCCGCCCGAACTACGCTGTGAGCCGCTAAAACATGGTGAAAGGGCGTACAACACGCTGCAGGCTTACGTGATGGTGCGCCTCAGCTCGTGTAATGCCCGCAACAAGGACGCTGCATCGCCCTCTTCGATGGTTTCCTCGCACGCTGTAACGTACGATGGGAAGGGAACCGCGATGTCCAGCTTGCAGCATCCCTCGTGGCCTAGCGAATTTCTGACGTGAGAGCGAAGCAACGTTGCACCACCACCTCGCTTCGCTGAACGTCACTCATCCACGTTTGGCCACTCCAACCTGGCTGCAGCCACGCACTCAATTTCTGGTGATTCCACTTAGCCACAAGATGCAACGGCGTTGCCACCTCGCCCACCGTTCTACCTTAAGAACCCTGAGTTGTGGAATATGCAGATGGAATGCTTTTCCCACCTTTACGGCGTTACAGCACAGCAGGACCGTTACCCCCTAATGTACGAGCTCCTACCATCCAGCTTAGCCTCCACCTTGCCGGAGCCTGACGCCCGACCCTACGATGAGCTCAGCGCAGTCGTCGTCACGCGCTATAGTCGCTACCTAAACCCACCCGCGCCAGCCCCCGAGCCTCCAACCTCGTCTATGGTGGATCACCGGTCTCACACCACCATGCTGGCATCTACGGTACCGCACTGTGACAACCCGACGACTACTACGGCAACGCTTTGCCCCGAGGATGCCGGCCCGACAGCACCGACAATGAAGGACAGCACGTCACACCTAGCAGGTCGTCACCCAGTGTATCCGCACTGCTTCCCCGCAGCACTGAAGCCCAGCGGTGGGCCCTGACGCAACCTTGTTTATCACCCTTTGTACAAGCGGCTCTTATCGACGCAAGGGCGATTTCGGCAGCCACTGCACCATTTTATTCGACGCCTCTCGAGGCATCACTCGAAGACGCCGCTTCACGACGCATGTCGACCATCTGTAATGTGGCGGACGCGTCTACTCGAGCTCCACTGCAGTCGCTGCATAGTACGCTCGAGAAGCACACTGTTTTACTCGTTACCGACGACGATAAAACCCTATCCTCCGACAAGCTGCTGCTCCAGTCCCGTGTGACCGGCCATTACAACAAAGCTTACGTCAAGGTCTGTGTCGCCGACATCCCTCTACTACATCCGGCAAAGACCAGCCAATCGACTCTAAGGTGCAGCCTAAACATGACCAGCATGGCTGAGCGGACGCAAAGCTCGCGAGATGTGAGTCAAGGACGTCCTAAGGTTTGACTAGATGGTCAATGTGACAAGAATGTACAACCGCCGAACATGTTGCTACCCCCGCCAGAAGTCATTTGCGCCGCAAAGCTTGAAAGCCACAATCGGCGTCGCAAGTGCTGTCGCCGAAGAAAGTATTCTGCGGGGGCACGACAGCAAGAGAGTTTCACGTCAACCGCCTGCTGCGGCGCTGCCAACGCGGGTGCCCGCGGGCTGGATCCGTCGTGGTTTTCACGCTCATCGCAACCTGATGTGGAGTTCCGGTACACGCAAACGCCACTGTCACCATCGGCGTCACTTCGTGGCTCCGCGTCATGCATGCGAACGGACGCAGCGGCCGGCGCTAATCCCTCCGCTACAACTTTAACATCGCTGTTTTCGCCAACGTACTCGTGCTGCTTTTACACCGGCCCCCTCGTAGTGTGGAGAGGGGCGCAATGAATACCCGTCCTGCCAGCACCGTTCCCTCATCTGCATAGAAGTGAATGCTTGTCGCAGCCTCAGAATGAACCCGTCGGGTCGTGCTAAAGCTCACCCGTTACTTCACTCTCAGCTCAGGCCACCGGAGGCTGTAATGCCTTCCGGACGGTCTCTAGACTACGACTTGGACTGTTGCGGGAATTTTTTAGGGAACTGAGCGGGACCACCTGGATATCTTCATTCTATTTGACTCGGACTGCTTAACGACCTCTGACTGCGGACACACCTTGTACATATACTTACGTAGTTTATGTCATGTCCGTGTCACCTTGTATATAGTTTCCCTCACTGTGTAGCTGCTAAGTTCTTGCTTTCCATTTTGCCGTGCTCCGCGCTAGGGCGATGATGATGATGATGATGTCCTCAAATTTTTTGGCACGTACCCACAAGGGGGGATTGGCCAGGGCTAAACCGGTTAAAAACGTGGGACTTCAAAATGCTTATTTCCGGAAAGAGGCTGTAAAAGGAAACTTAGATGTGAATTTAACCCGAATTACCCATTAATCAGCACCGCTTAGCAATTCAAACGACCTGAGGCAGAGAGAAAATTTTGAATGCAATTATATATATCCCTTCTTGCAAATCCCAGCTTTGATGCGCCAATAGACAATATAAGTGTTATCGATAAAGTCAACCCCAACCGCTCAATCGGCTCCTTCAAAAACAGTTGTCTAGCTGTTGAGAAACGGCGACAGTCAAGGAAAAAATGGTCGATTGTTTCGGGGACCTGGCACCGCACGCATAGTTCTGTAGGCGAAAGTTCCGATCTGAACAGATAGAAATTAAGCCTTGGAACCCTGCAACGCAGCTCGGTGAAGGTCACCTCGCATTGCCGAGAGCCACAAAAATGAACATTCCACCCGTACTTTAAATGTTGGAACTCTTCAAATGATAAGAGTGAATCGGAACGGGTGGCGTCTAAATGCCAATATCGTCTTAGTCTCGCAGATGCAAATAGAGCCAGATTAGGAATTCCGAATTGAATGGGAGCTGTGACGGCGAGATTAGCTAAATGGTCCGCTTGCTCGTTGCCCCTGATGTCCGTATGGCCAGGGACCCAAGACAAGCGTACCTCCTTCACGTGCCTGGGAACAAAAAATAATAGTGTGCGGTACAATGGAGAGTCCGAAGAGGAAGTTAACGCCGATATGACTGCCATCGAATCAGATAATATGATGATTTTTGATACATGCTGCGGTACTTTGCATAGAGCGAGAGCTATTGCTAAAAATTCGGCCATAAAAATGGGTGTGTAATCCGGAATTCGCAGCGAATAACTCCAGTCTAAAGATTGTGAAAAAATGCCAATTCCAGCTTTCTCGCCATTTTGAGATGCATCAGTATAAATCACAGAAGAAGCAGGATACTGGGATAAATATTCATTTAAAATAGCGGCTAATAGCGAGCGTGGTAGAAGTTTTGCAGCGGAAGGGAAGGGGTTTTGCTAGGGCGGGGCCCTGTAGCGGCCTCTTCATCGTCAAACGCAAGCGCCCGCTATCATCACCACGGGCCGCTGTGCTAGCGTCAGCAGCGCGTCGCCTCGGCACGCAGGACGAGCCATGCGCCAGAAAGAGAAAGAGCACACCCAGGCTTCTGCGTTGCTCGGCCGTATTCTACGGGCGCTCCCCGACTTGCGGACTCCTGCTGCCTCCCTCCGAAACTGGTATGGAAATAATTGTAGGCCCTGCCGCACGAACACATCAGCACCTACAAGCGAAACACCCATTCAATAGAAAGCATTGGTTGTCGGCCAAAAAGTATGATGGGTGTAGCGTAATGGGTGCAGCGGGTGTGGCTGTGTAACATGTTTATAATTCAGAAATATTTTTGCGTCGTGTTGTGTCAACTGCCTTGCATGTATTTAAAACGTGTACTGCTTATAGGGCATCTTTTTACGTGCTATACAAAAGGTCTTGAAGACCCGTAGCGCAGATGCGAGTGTGTTGCGTGCGTGTGCCCTATTAGTAACTTAACCAAGTCAACTTCTCTATATCTGTTGAGTGTGTCAGTGGTGTACGGTCCCAAGTGGGGTTTTATTACGTGTAATTTGTTTCCTTTTTCACTAAAGTGTGTTTCATAAGTCAAGAAGGTGACTAAATTGTTTTTTTAGGTCAGTGTAGAACATTGTTGTCACCGGTACTGCGTTTTGTAGTACAGCAGCAGCGGCCCGTTTGTCCGCCTCCTCAATTCTAGCGACCCCTGCGTGTCCTGGCACCCAGAACAGGACCTCTGTAATTTTGTGCATACATAGGCATGAATGTGTTGAAAACGACATTGACTATGTGGTTTTTGAAGGGCTTGTGGGATGACAATGCAAAAAACACTCCATGAACCTGTAGAGACCGTTCCACCAGGCGAGGGAAAACGTGCTCTCGCACTCAGCGGTCTCGGCGCGCGGGCCGCCTGTCCCCCTCTCTGGAGTGTGCGCGCCCATCACGGCGGGCCTGGCGCGACTGCTCCTTTGCCTTGACTACGCTTTGTAGGCATCGCGCGGGCGGGTTTACCCCTACTTCACGCTATATTTTAAGTGAATATTGCTAATAAATGATTCAGTCTAGCAGCTTGTGAGTTGCGCACTTTAAATCACACAAGATATTTAGAAATTTTGTTCTTGTGAGCTCTTTCTGTACATTCCTACCATGGAGTAGTGGACGAAAATATTACCTTCTTTCCAAACTAAAATGGGTCAGTGAAACTTGCCTGTGCCGCAGATGGTATTAGTTCCATCTCCACCGTTGCTGCAGGCACAGTGCCGCATACCCTGCTCCAAGTATTACGTGGGATGGCGTTGGCGATTTTCACATTGACTACTACCTCCCTAGGTTGTTTCTTTCCAGAGCCAATCTTAGCGGAAGGGGAAGGGGGCTACTGAAGGGGCTCCCACCTCCCTTCGTCCCCCATCCCCCACTCGAGAAAAAATAAAGTTGCTCACTCGCTGACTTCAGAGTTCAGTTTATTACCCAAATGTGATGTGTTCTTGTCGGCAAAATCAAACCTAGATAAAATCAACGAAAAAGCGAACGCTTATCTGGTTGCCCAAGGGCTGACGCTTAATACGATGATTAATAATAATCAGCCCAATGGCGGACGCTCTCCGGGAGCTGTGTTGTTCATTTCATTTATGTTGTGCATTAGGTTCACGGCTAAATTGTGCTGCCGAGCAACTTGAAATTCTAGAAAGAGGAAGACTTATATTTGGTGGCTGTGGTGGCTGAAGGTGAGATGTTTATATATCGATAATATTTAATTCAAATTATGTAATATGCCAAATACTAAGTCCACCTAAAACTACCTGTATTAAAACCTGCAAGGATATGAAGCCAGAAATCTGTTTCCCTGACGTCGACACGCGCTGCTTCTTGCCCATGGGCGCCGAGCGTACCACGGTTAGATTGCCTTAATAAACGTCAGTTTGTGCTGTAAATTGATCAAAATACCCGCTTTACGCGATTCCGGACACACACACGCAAACAAAAATATTGTAATGAAGTACAGAAAACACATGTTCCAGACGGCATCATTTACCCACCGTGCACCACGCTACCTCGAGGCGAATTTCAGCTCCACCGCGGCCCAGAAAGCCGTAAATTTAAGCCAGATCGGTTAATCTGGTCCTATGCAACGACTTTCCAATTTAGAGTACATTACGGGAAAGAAAGTATAGCACACTACAACCGAAAATTCACCGAGCTGCCGCTGGCGCTCATGCTCCGCGGAGCAAACGCCCTAGCCAGCGAATGGGCCAACTACGACAGGGCGCTACGCACACATGATGGCGGTACTCTCGTCGAAACCGTCTATAGAAGATGGATTTTGGAATTTGATTTCCAAGAATGTGTTGTACAATGTGTAACATTCGCTACGCTTCTGCGGAGAAAATGGTGATGTGTACGCTGATGGTTCTGGAGGCACCATAGTTCGTACCATGAGCAGCACATCATGCCATAGTGGAGGTTTTAGAGACATCACTGTAAAATTGTGCACATTGGCATTTACACTGCAGAGACAGAAAGTGCAGCAATATTGCTGTTTGTGGTACCCTTTTCCTCAATCAAGTTTTCTAAAACATATCATCACTAGAAAAAGGGCAATCTTGTCGAGGTTGTAAAATTGATGGAAACGCTGATCTGTACATACCTCAAAAGGAAACGGTGAGTTCCGAACCTTTCTCTCTTACTCTTGGCGAAAAAGGTCCGGCAAGTGAACGGGCGACTTACAAACACTGGAGATGTGAATGTATCAATAAACAGGTTTTAATGGACACTATTTAGCCACAAAATATTTGAAGAAAAGCAAGTTCACGTGCGTCCGTTGGTGCGGCAGGAACCACTTGTTACATTCAGCATATAGATTTTGGGCTGGGCTGGTAAACAAAGCACGTGTCGAAAGGCTCCACTCCAAGCGTAACCCCAGGTCTAGCGTCCACACTGCTGTTTTTGTGGCTGATCCATACACGACGCTGCCATAGTCTAACCGAAACCGTAAAAGGTGTCATAAATATGGAGCAGGAGTACTTTGTCATGACCGTAGGATTGGGCTGCGAAAACCTTGAAAATATATAATGTTTTATGAAATGTATGCCTAATAGGTTTGATTTGATGAATAAATGTGCTTGTCATCTAAGACAGCGCATAAAAACGTGCTCTTTATAGAAAAAATGATATGCCAGTATGAGTAACGTCAGGGACAGGCTGTATTCCGCGTCTTCGGTGAACAGAACGCATGTACACTGTTACGAATAGAGCTTAAACCCATTCTTCCCAACGCAGCGAGGAAGTTTCATGATGCTAAGCCGGACTTGATGCTCACAGATATATTTAGTGGGGGAATGAAAGAATATCTTGACGTCTTCTGCCTACATGAAATAAGAGATTGTACGTGACAATTCCTTCCTAACAGAGTTCAACTTAACTATGAAAAGAGTGCAGCTTAATACTGCAGCTCGGGGCACACTGTTTTCTGGCATGTGATCCCTTGAGAGTGAACTACCGAATCTAAGGCAAAAGGGTTTCTCCGACAAGTGACTAACAATGGTGTTTAACAGGTACCTGGACACCGAATGACTTGAAGTCATTGAGAATACCGTAACGCCCAAATGTCCAAAAAACACCATAAGACAAAACAGCTTACGCACGAGGACATTTTTTATATATGATTCAAGTGTCACAAGTTGGACGTTCGTGGGTCACACCGCCGTGAAGCCTGCCTGCAAACTCTCGACAAGACCATTGTGCTGAAAAAAGTACACAAGCTTCCGGTTTTTCATCTTTTCGAGAGCGTACACAGGCAGCTCGTCATGGCACTCGGTCGACAGCTGGGGGAGAAGAGCCTTTCCCCATCTTGAGGAGAGCTACTGCTATGGCCTCCCTCCCTGAATTCGGAATATGCCCCGAACGGCATATTTTATGTGTAGCTGCAGAAGTGTTTCAAGTGTTTCTACCTGGGAGTGTTGTATCGTATGTTTTTAACGGTAACGCCTGAAGCTGACGGCTTACAAGTACTGAGTGCCATCTTCAGCACATATATAGTTAAACGGTGTTTTAGAACATGTGGTCAACTGGTTATTATCACGCAAAGAATTCTTTTCGCAGGGAGTTTTGTGTTTCATGACAGTGTTTCTGTAGTGTGGCAAGTGTTGTGTAAGTGTGCTGGCCTGGTGTTCAAGTGCCCCACATGTTGTACTAACAATACGGAGGCTGCGTGCTTATTGTCATTTAAGTTTTTGTATGAGATGTACTTTGTGTGTTTCTGTGTATGAGTTTATCTATGTCAAGAAGGGGCTCCTGCTCCCCTTTTCGCCTAACCACAAACTGGCTTCCCAGGTGTTTTTACCCGTTTAATAGATTTGAGCTTCTGCGACGCGGATACAAAGAAAGGATCCCTCACGCCCTCTTCTTGAACTCTCGTGCTCGCCTGCAGTCTTCGCTCAACCAGGGTCTGCTTGGGCAGTCCGGACAGCAGAGGCTTTGAGGATGGCCATTCGTGCGGCGTCAAGGGTGTGCGCCGTGATTAGTTCGGCTGCTTCCACCACGTGTAGGTGTATATTCGATAGGTGGTGGAGCTCGGATTTTTCTGTATATGCACTACAGTTCGCTCTTGTTTCATTGAACCTTTTCGGGTAAGTTGAACTGTTCGTTTTTTTTTCTTATGCATATTTTGTGAGGGAGGGAATTTTTCACGTCCTTATGGGTCTGTGCCAAAGCCCTAATCAAGAGACGAAAAGAGAACTGCGTAGCCAACGGCCAAGTCAAGTTAATCAGAGCGTGGTGTGTACTGAGAGGTTCGTGTTATGGGAGAGGCTATAGACGACCCTGTCAAACGAATCAGCGCGGATGAGGACAGACGGCAGGAGACCTTCGCGAGTGATGTATGTCGCGCTGCGCGTATTTGAGTATACTTTGGTCGCAACATCTATAGTCTAAACATCTCAACCACAATTTCGGATCATCTGCATTTAAATGTAAGCACATACTATTTCCAGCAATTTAAACAATTCAAACCCAGAAATATAAGAGCCCTTGACTACTTCATTACCGGTACTGACATGGGACAGTATCGGTCAGTACCAAACCAGCCGCTACTGCCGTGTAGCCAACAGTGCAGTCAACGGCGCGTTAGGTTCGTTATTTCAATTTAGGAATTGAAGTCAATCTTGATATCTGCCTCACTTGAACCAAAAACTTAGATAAACCGGACATAGATTTTGGTGGCGTAGGTTTTTACACAAACGTGATAACGCACTTGCTGGGACCTGTGCCTTACCATCGTCGAGGAATAATGAGACATTTGGTTGTCAATCACCAGTCAGAAAATATAATATTGTTCTGATATTGTCAGATTCGGTATTGGGCAGAGCGTTACGCGCTGATAGGGGAACATTCTACTTACATGGAGCTCCCAGTCTGCACTTTAGGGTATCAATTCCAGAGATACTTGTAAAACGAATTTTTGCCATTGTTTTTCATGACTGCTGCGGCTTCTACAGGAAGAGTATTTGAGAGCCTCAATGTGTTCACACATTTCTGCGGAGTTTGAGGGTAGTCGCAATCTGAAGAATTCGCGGGCGAAACGTCCAGGATCGATTTACCATCCTAACCAGAGATCTGCGTAACATATTATACATCGTGCCGAACTTCCCTGCGAGGCAAGCCTTACTCGAACGTAGGCGCATGTCGATATAGTGAGAATGTTTTGTGGGCATTCTTCGATTGTGTGTTGTTCGAGGAGGGAATACAGAAGCGCAGATGTCAAAATTCCGTGGCACCTTCTAAACGTGAATTGATAGTTTCATGTGTGCAGCCAGTGTACCGTTGCACCATAGGGTTTCAACACACGCGTTGCAGACACATTTTGTAACCGTTCTCAGAACCGCTCCATGGAAGGGTTGCAGACGGGAAAGGTCTGAGAAAGATTACGGTACACTGCACTATACATGGCCCTAGAAACGGCAAGGCTCTGCACCTTTCAGTAAGGTAAGTTGATGATACGGCTAATTCTAGAGATGTCACGGTTTGGAAGTAGTTGGCGAGGCGTAAGCAGCTTGAGCTTTTTTGCGCATAACCGTCATGTGAGTGGACATTACCAACTTTTTCAATCTAACTATCGGCCGCACAATGGTGGTAACGCGGCTTAGTTCAGGTAATCATTTGCCCTGTCGTACGAAGAGGTTATTGGAACTGTCCAGGGCTAGTACATCGTTCCCCAGTCATCTCGATTGTAGGTCGTCATTGGGCATCAGATGTGATCATTTCGCCTTTTCCATTGGCCAGAACGCACTCCCCGTACACACAGTCTATACGTTTTTAAAAGGGTTTTAATCATTTGGGCAGTTTCTGTGGTAAAATGGCATGGCTGTCAAAGTTCCATTTTTCCACGTCATCGGGACATATTTTATGTGTCCTTAATACGATTGCAGCAAAGAAGCTATTCAAGCAGCGCCATTGGGAGGGCAGCCGGAGTGCTATCAACACGTTCTAAAAATATGTGAAGTGAACGTTAAAAACGGCAGCGAATACACCCCGCTTTGACATGCTAAGCGTCTTGCTAGCCCTTTCAGCAGGCATATGCTTTTAGAAACCGCGACAGGTTTCAAATCTGTCTTCAACTGGTTCGAGAAAAGAGATTTGGGCTAAGGATAGTGTCGTAGTGGGATTGTGGTTGTCATCTCCACGAGTTTCGGAATACGACATGGACATTTCAAATGATCCGTGACCTGGCTATTCTAGCTACACTGCCATGCATTGTGGGTGGAAAGGCCACTCACAGGTTTTAGTCATCATAATTGTGAAAAACGCGAGGTAATGTCCGCCTTATCGTACGTAGAAGCACTGGGTGCTTAACTACTCCAGTTTTTTACTTCATGCGCACCACTTTGGCTATTTTCCCCGCGCCATTTTCCCGGCCAGGTGCTACAGAATATGTAAATATCTGCGTTGCTAAGGGATATGGAAATGATGATCAGGGGTGGGAGTACGAGGGGTGGGAGTACGAGTTGAATGCGTGCATACCATTTCGCGTGCGCGCAATGCCTCAAGATCGGTGACGGGTCTATAGTTACCTTCAACCGCCTGCAGAGTTTTTGGAGACATCACGTGCGCGTTCGGATCAGGCAATGAGCGGTAGGCCTTTCTTTTTTCCTTCACGCGCATTCACTTCTCCCCACGCAACCGCATCAGGCATCACACGGAACCAAAACGATTTCTCAAGGTTGCACTCTCCACCCGCGGCCAAGCTATCATGCCTACTGTAGAAAGTCGTCGTATGAGTTTAAAGAAAGCGTGCTTCTGAAATCCGGCCCGAGAACGCGATGAGGGGGAGGGGGGGGGGGGGGCTAAAGCTGCGTCTTCCACCAACACGGATCAGTGGGTCCGAAGCACTCGGAGACCAATTCCTCGCCCCAGCGGAGTGCGTGCGCCTTGGTCAAACAGTACACGTGCGCGTCCCGTCCACCCGTCACTGAGAACGAGAAACCAAACTCCCACAAAACAAAAGCAGCCGCCATCGTGACCCACCCTCAAATGAATCAAGCAACCTGGCGTGCGGTAACGACAGAACGTCCTCAGAATCGGTGAGGGAGTCTGAACCGTTCAAACCAGTTTTAATTGATGTTTTCTTTAGTAATTACCCATACGTGCAGCTGCGTCTTCTCGGCTATATTATGCGCAGACCCACCTTAATGGAAAACAGGGACCTAGCTCCTCAAGGGCTCGTCGCATTGATGATTGATTGTGGGGTTTAACGTGCCGACGCTACACAGGCGATGAGGAGCGTCGTAGTGGAGGGTTCAAGTTTAATTCTTTTATTTTGCCAAACTAAGTAAGGCAACCTTTAAAGACTTTAGCCATTTTGTTATCTAGACTTTTGAGGACATCAGGTTTTGCTGAGAATGGAGTTTAGCTTATGTCATATTATGTTTCTTCATAGCGGAGACCTTGCAGTGCGCACGCATGGGTGTTTTGGAGCCTTTAAGTTGGTTCGCCATGCTATAAAGTTTTGGGGTGCCAAGCTTACGCCACTTTCTTCGTTCCAACCATGCAAGAGCAGACTTCTTGCAAAAAACATTCTAGCATCCGTGTCGCGTTAACTTAAGCCGTGAACCTAATTCCGCTCGAGCTGTGCCAATTTAAGAGGTATGTTTTCCCGCGTGTTGTCGTGGGCTTGCAAAATTACGCAAGAAAAGCTCGGCCCGCGCAGTATAAATTGCACCACTAGTAAACATTTTTTAAGTTCATATTTTACAGAGGGATGCCAAGAAAATTCTAGCATTATAGTTCGATGTTTAGTTGCCCAATTAGGCACTCTTTGAGCACGCAATGAAACACTTTGAAGTACAGTTATCGCCAAAATAAACACAATAAAAAGCAAAAGTGCGCCTAAAGACACTTTCCTATATGATGTCTGTTGGGCTGAAGTTATTTGTGCCCTCGTTTTGTCACGTATTAAGTGATACATAACACCTGTCCCAATAAGAGTAAACACACGCTCCCACAAATATTTGAAATCGCTCCATCAATTTTTGGAATGCTCGAGGGAAGCTTTGTGACTGCAAACATTTTCCTTTGAGTTTTGATGGAAAGAAGATCCGGCCGCGTGTTTATTTATAAATAGATATGATCTCCGCACAAGTTCTTTCTATACTTGTTTCTTCAACAAGACAGTGTGTCCACGTGTCTGACCGGTGCAGTTGTCTTGGTGATTTTCCTAAACGGTTCAACTAAATGGCTGTCGGTGGGGCGGCGTGATTAAATATTGTTATGCTTGTTTAATTGCTCTTATGACCGCTAAAATTGTTCTTATGATCGCGCTCGCTTACTTGTCGTTGCAGATGCATTTATAAAAACGTTTATTTAGACTCTCTAGCAGATGCGTTTAGGGATGATAAATATTTACTCAACTATCCCCTAGTGACACTGCAAGCCTCATGACGCCTTTGGTTCAGACGGTGGTGCATTCGAGAACGTGTGCCGCGATTCGACTCATCCAAACTAATAGCCTCTCCTAATGGCATGTTGCAGTAGCCTAAAGAAAAATTGACACCATCTGTTACACCAGCGGTGGCTAGATCGCCAACAAAAAGTCCCTTTTTGGTTACCCAGCAGCTGACTCATCATAATTCTTTCCTGCCTCAGCTTACTACCCAAACCTCAGTTACTGAGCGCCATTGTCTAACGCTTAATATTGTCGACGAAATGTCATTTATCATGGCGTCGTGCTTCAGCCCACCGTAAAACTAGAAGCGTGGACTAAACGCATACGCAGTGAACTAACTTTCAAACTCACTTTTTCAGAGCATATGCAGGCAATAAGGGCAAATATTTTTGCACCCATCATACTTTCGGGAAATGACAACTTTGATAAAAGTTGGTTTGCCATTCCGAGTGGAACAATCTCGAGTCCCGGCAATTTAAATAATCTCCCTAAGGCGGCCATGACCCCATTATGTCCCACAGTGCGTCAAAGTGCATGTGTAAGCCCAAGTTTTAAGCCCCAATGCTTCAAACGTTTTCATTTGGAAACGGTGTTTAAAAACATAAAGTTGGTATACAATAAAATACTATAATGGAATGTGTTTGACTATTATGAGAAGACGTTCGCAGGATGGCATTCACATGCCATTCCCCGTAGGGGCAATGGCGCATGTCGCTATCGTTTGGCACGTTTGGACATAAAACTAAACCTGAATATAACCAAATCGACAAAAATTCGGAATTTTTTACTAAATGCATGTTTTCCTCATATGTGGGTTTCGAGTTAAGGCTAGCGTGAACTACGCAGAACCTGAACCAAAATGCTAGTTTACTTGGGTAAACCTTGAATATCTAAAACCTTGCATATAGTTAAACGTATGGCAAACAATAAAACGTTTTATTACCAACCCGTCTCCGGTAGTCTATTTGTACTCCCTTTAAAATTATAAGGAACAGTATGTTATCTTGCACAGAAAAGGGCAAATATTCAAAAATTTCACAGACAGCACCTATTATGTTTTGATGTTTCAATGTTCGTCCCTATGTATCAGCTTTCTTTTTTAGGTATACACAAGTAAAGGCGGAATTTCCAAGCCAACACGTGAACCCTGTATTACGAACTCGAAAACAAGGGTGGCATTGGCCGCTGCGCTTCAGGGAAAAAGAACAAAGTAATATAGCGCTACACATGAACGGAATAAATGGAGGCCCCAACCTCGGCCCAGCTCAACAGATGCCGGCTCGCTGGTGGAAGGAATTCCTAATTAGCAACAGTTGACTTTTAATACAGATTATAAGTCAACTTCGGAAATAACGTCCCCTTTGAGGCAGGAAATGTACCTGCAAAGTCATCGTTCAGTGTCTTATTTTCCTAGTTGGTGAACAAAAACATGTTGTCCATGTTTGAAATATGTTTGGAGCGAAGACAGGCTGTTAAGTTTGAGTACCTCAATGAAATAATAAAGACCTGCCTGCACCTCAGCTATCGCTGTGCTTCAATTGGGGTAGCGTGTTTTTGTGTTTTTTCGCTTTCATGCTGCTTGGGTGGTGCGAAGCGCAGCCGCAGGAGCGCTTTACACCTATCGCAATTATTTCGGGAAAGCCAGCATGTGGGGTATTATAGTAGCAGCGGGCGGAGATGCGCGTCTAGCCAACAGAGGTATCCGCAGCCAGAGAAATGCTATAAATAATCTTTTTTAGAGCCTGAGCCGCACCTGCGTAGTCTTGTATGAAGAAAAGGCTAATTATTTCTGTTTGTGAGTTGAAATGGTATTTGTGTCTTGCTGGCTGCCTCCTCAGTATAGGGACCGGGCGGCCATTGTATGGCACCACGGTCGCTTCAGCGAACAGCGCCGCCCGTGGCAAACCGCTCGTCAGTGGAATTCAGGTGGCGGTCATCGCATCTTTACTGTGCATAGCTTTCTGTCGTTTTTTGCGGTGCGGCTTACAAAGCGTACATAACCACAAGGACTTTTTTTTTCAGATCGGTAAATCTTGAGCGTGGATGTGACCTTTACGAGGCATGTCAGTGTGTGGTTTACGCCCAAACTCAGTATTTACAAATAGCAGACGACGCTCAATACGCCAAGCTGAAGGTCAAACTGGAAGTAAAAATCCGTTCCTTCGTGCAATTTTTTCATGCCCGCATGCTGTTTCGCGTATGGAGGAGTATATTGCAGCGAAATGATGCTACAAAGCCGGTGTGTGCAGCTGGTCCAGGAACGCTGCGGAGCTGGCCTTTGACAGTTTATGAGGAAAAGGCGTCATGCACATGCGAAAAACAAAGTTGGGCAGGGAGAGGAAAGGGGCTTCTAATACTTACCTCAAAAAAGAAATCGTGATGGACGACGCTTCCGTAACTTCATTAACTGCGGCCTGAACGTGTTTAAATTCTTAGAAATGATCTTGCTACAGTCATCGGAAATCGTTTGCAGAATAAATACCGCATGATAGTAGACCGTTATTTTTTGTCGTGGCGAAGAAATGCTTTACAAGAATTGCAATGGTTACGGGCTTGTTGGTAAATGGTTTTTCAAAAACCGATTCCTACGTGGCTGACGACGCGAAACAGCAGGGTGCCCGAAGCGTGTACTCAGTTCACAACTGAATGCTGCGGTCGGTTTACAAGCTGCCACCTACGCTTGAAAAATCATGCAGTCCTCCGGCTAATGACGATGATGGTTTATAGCAAAGCTTTATCTTGTGAGTTCCCTTGGTTGCCTTCTGAATTTAAACTGAATAGTTGAGCTTCGAATTTGACCAGCACGTAGTTTGGTCTTTTGGTCACAGCGTCTTTGAGTTTGACCATTTCCCATTCGAATTCTCACGAAGAAAACTTAGCTTTGCGTTCAACCGCCGTAATCATTAGACGGAGAGCTAGATGAGTTTGCTGTTTACTTTTGAACGTCCATGCACCCCTCTCCAAATCTAAACTTTTTCCAGCGTGTTGGAAATGTGTTTGTGCTAGAGGACTCGGGGTGATGCCCCGTATTTGGGGCAACTAATCGCGCGTTTTTGGCGTCTTTACAAGGCATTAGACTATTTTTTAGGTACCCTGTAAAGAAAACTTAAGCATTAAAGAACACCGGCTGACGTTAACAGTGCCACATTTTTTAAAATATCGGAGCCAGCCTAAATTCAACGCAGGTGCTAAAGCGGGAAGGGTAGGAGGAATGGTTTGTAGCTTGGGCTGGCGGGTGGGTGAATAACTTTTACGTTTGATAAAATGACCACCTCAAACTTGGGAGTTCCACTACGGCTTTCCGTCTCCCATGCTGGCACAGTGTCGATCGCCAAAACCGAAGGCACAACGCTCACGGTTACAAAAAGAAGTTTAAACTACCGCAACATTGCAACGGCTACATGGCAATCCATCTAACACAAGTGCCTTTCTGCTCAAAGCACACGTATCGAGCTATCCCAGCGCTAAGGCTGGCGTGGAAACCGTAATCATTGAAACCTAGTGAAGATAATTTAGAGCGGTAGAAATGAATGCTTATATTCCTAATACCTTTATTCCTAATCAGACAGCCCGAGCCATGCAAAAAGCGCTCATGTCAGTGTAGCCCGTTCCCAAAATTATAAGCGTCGAAAAAGTTCATGTAGATGTTAGTTGCATTTTATTAGAAATACTAAAAATAGTAGCTTTATTCGTACTCAGAACGGGTGGAGTCAGGCGTAGATCGCTGCAAAAAACGCTCATGCCATTGCAGCCGATGCCCCACTTTATAAGCGTCCGACACGTTTATGTAGCCGTTACTGCATCTAAGAACCCATCCCATCTCTCTAGACTTCGTTCCATCCTATCAGTCCGCTCACAACACCACCAAAACATTCAAAGCACCGAAGCAAACACGACGAAAACAACGGGAGGTTGTGTAATCCAACGCACCGGCTCATTCAACTAAAGAGATGAGCGCCTAATGGTGGCGCCATTCGTCCAGCTCCCCGGTTCCTATTGGTCCAGCTTGTCTGTGGCTCTAGAGTGAGGTTTCTCTTTGAAACCGCCAGAATATCATTAAACGACGCTACAACGAACGATTCAACTACGGAATAGCATGTGCAACAAAGCATGCCTAATGACTTAACGAGATTCGTATGTTTCCTATTATTTGTCAACGCCACTTCAGCGAAGACCCGTACAGCGAATTTACCTGGCTAACAAAAAAATTCACGTGTTCCTAATCCCTAAATATGTTGTTTGATAACGAATACACCCGGCCGCAAACGTGGTGAGCCACTGCTGATTGTTGTTCCGGCACCCTTGAGGGATCCATTTCGGCCACGGTGCCACAGGAATCGAAAAACATGTAGAGTCCGTGTTCCGGAGAAGCATCGGTTGTGATAAACGACTATTACGTTTCCGTGGAAGAGCAGTTCCCGCTTTGCCCTGACCAGACAAAAAGAACATCGTAGAGGCCATCATAGAGGAAACGAACGGCAAAGATGATCAGGCGAGCAGGGATGAAGCGCTTGCACAAGATCCCATCGTTATGAATACCCATGAAGCAGTTCGGCGTTTCACGCGCTACAGATATTTAACTCGCCAATCTTTTACCTCGCGCCGAAGCACGCCGTGATCCTTGATAGCATCAGGTTGGCGTTGGTTGCGCATTAAGCACGCCATACTACCGTGCAGAAGGAAACTCACCTTTTTTGGTGATTGCAGTTTAAGTCTGATAATGGTTTATCTGAGTATCCTTGTGTGCTTTTAGGGGGTCCAAAAGATCTTCGAGCAAGCAATAGAGGGACATGTATAACGAACAATTATCAGGATTGGATACATGTCGTTATATAGGTATTTGACAGAGGTTTTTTCTAGTTGAGATGTGCACTTAAAGCATTAGAGCGGGCGAGACGCAGGGTCTTTCTGCTTGGCAGATATACGCTGGCTGTGGGGTAATTCGTGATTCAAACTATGAACTGTCCCGACGCGCCAGGATGTCTAAGAGATGTTGTACTGGACAACGCTGCAGTGCGCAATTTGAATTTGCTCGTCACCGGCGTGTGCTGGCGTACGTCAATACGCAGACGTTCACAATTTGCAGAGCAGGACGCCGTTTCTTGTAATAGAGAAAGGCGCTAACGAAAATACGTGACTTCCCCGCATTTTGTTTACGTACGGTACGCGCCGACCGAACATTGATTTTTTAACCTTGCGTCTTTCTCCTTTCATATACGTTTACTTTTGTTTGCTGTCTTGTTTCGGCGAACTTGTCCATGTTTCAAAGAAAGTGCTTTGAGCACCTGCCTAAGGTAGAAGAATTTGGCAATGTAATTTTTGCACACAAAGCTACAGTTGCTGGTTGTTGTGGCCTCTCAGCGGCACCCTAGGGTTCGTAATAGCTGTCCCTCCTCTCTTCGCTGTAACGTCTCTTGTGAGAAGGGCGACCCAAACTGAGAAGTTCGTATTATGGGAGGGGCTGTAGACGAGCCTGTCAAACGAATCAGAGCGGATGAGGACAGAAGGCAGGAGACATTCGCGAGTGATATTTGTCGCGCTAAGCTTATTTGAGTATTGTTTAGGCGAAACATCTATAGAATTAACATCTCAACAGAAATTTCGGATCATCTGTACTTATATGTAAGCACAAACGATTTCCAGTAATTTAAACAATTTAACACCAAAATTATAAGATCCCTTGACTACTTGATTACCGGAACGGACATGGCACAGTATCGGTCAGGACCAAACCAGCCGCTACTGCCGTGTAGCCAACAGTGCAGTCAACGGCTCGTAAAGGTCGTTATTTGACCTCAGGGATTGAAGACCATCTTGATATCGGCTCACTTGAACCAAAAACTTAAATCAACCCCACATAGATGTTGGTGCCGTAGATTTTTACACAAACGTGACAGCGCACATGCTCTGTCCCATGCATTACCATCTTCGAGGAATAATGAGCCATTTGCGTGTCAATCAGCAATCAAAAATATAACATTGTGCTGATATTGTCAGATTCGGTATAGGGCATAGCATTGCGCGCTGATCGGGGAACATTCTACTTACATGGAGCTCCCAGTCTGCCATTTAGGGTATCAATTTCAGAGATATTTGCAAACCGAAGGTTTGCCATTGTTTCCCATAACTGCTGCGGCTTTCACACGAAGAGTATTTCACAGCCGCAATGTGTTAACACATTTCTGCGAAGTTTCAGGGTAGTCGCAATCTGAAGAATTCGTGGGCGAAACGTCCAGGATTGATTTACCATCCTAACCAGTGATCTGCATAACATATTATACATCGTGCTGAACTCCCCTGCGAGGCAGGCCTTACTCGAACGTAGGAACATGCCGATATAGTGCGAATTTTGGGGGGGCATTCTTGGATTGTGTGTTGTTCGAGGAGGCGATACTGAAGCGCGTATGCCAAATACCGTGGCACCTTCTAAACAGTGAATTGATAGTTTCGTGAGTGCAGCCAGCCTACCGTTGCACAATGGGGCTTTAGCAGACGCGTTGCGGAGACATGTTGTAACCACTCTCAGAACCGCTTCTCAGAATTGTTGCAGAAGGGAAAGGCCTGAGAAAAATTACAGTACACTGCACTACACACGGCCCTAGAAACGGCAGGGCTCTGCACCTTTCTATAACGTTAAGTTGATGAAGCGGATAATTCTAGAGATGGCACGGTTTGGAAGTAGTTGGCGACGCGTAAACAGCTAGAGCGTTTTGCGGATAACGGTCATGTGAGTGGATATTACCAAGTTCGTTCATTCTAACTATCGGCCGCACAATGCTGGTAACGGGGCTTAGTTCAGGACATCATTTGACCACTCGTACGAGGAGGTTATTGGAACCGTCCAGGGCTGGCACATCGTTCCCCAGAGATCTCGATTGTAGGACGTTTTTTGGCATCAGATGGGATCATTTCGCGTTGGCCATTGGCCAGAATGCACTCCCCGTACACGCAGTCTATGCCCTTCGAAAGAGTTTTTTCATAGGTTAAGCAGTTTCTGCGGGAAAATGGCATGGTTGAAAAAGTGCCATTTTTTCACGTCACCGGGACATATTTTATGTGTCCTTGATACAATTGTAGCAACGAAACTCTCCAAGCACCGCCATTGTACCTGCAGCCGGAGTGCTATCAGCACGCTGTAAAAATGTGTGCCGCGGACACAAAACAACGGTGGCGAATAAATCTCGCTTTTGCATGCTAAGCGTCTTGTTAGCCCTTTCAGCAGGCATATGCTATTAGAAACCGCGAATGGTTTCAAATCTGTTTTCAACTTGTTCCAGAAAAGAGAATTCGGCTATGGATAGTGTCGTAGTTTGATTGTGGTCGTCCTCTCCACGAGTTTCCGAATACGACATGGACATTTCAAATGATCCGCGACCTGGCTATTCTCGCAACACTGCCATGCATTGTAAGTGAAATGTGCCACTCACTGGTTTCTGTAATCATAATTATGAAAAACGCGAAGTAATGTCCACCTTGTCGTACGTAGAAGCACTGGGTGCTTAACTACTCCAGTGTTTTTGCTTCATGCGCACCACTTTGGCTATTTTCCCCGCGCTATTTTCCCCGCCAATTGCTACAGCATATGTAAATATCTGCGTCGCTAAGGGATAAGGATACGATGATCAGGGGTGGGGGTACGAGCGTCTGCCAGTGTATCGTGTGATTTTAAGACCAGCAGTATGGTTAAGTAGTTTCTAATCTTTAAGGACACGCGTTCTTGTAGACCCAATAAATAAGTAACCCTAGAGGGTCGCAACCTTGCAGTAACCGTAGAGCGACGTTCGGATATTGCCACTGGCGTTGAATGCGTGCATACCATTTCGCGGGCGCGCAATGCCTGAAGATCGGTGACGGGTCCATACTTACCTTCAACCGCCTGCAGAGTTTTTGGAGACATCACGTGCGCGTTCGGATCAGGCAATGAGCGGTAGGCCTTTCTTTTTTCCTTCACGCGCATTCACTTCTCCCCACGAAACCGCATCAGGCATCACACTTCGCCGAAACGAATCGTCAAGGTTGCACTCTCCACCCGCGGCCAAGCTATCATGCCTACTGTAGAAAGTCGTCGTATGAGTTTAAAGAAAGCGTGCTTCTGAAATCCGGCCCGAGAACGCGATGAGGGGGAGGGGGGGGGGGGGCTAAAGCTGCGTCTTCCACCAACACGGATCAGCGGGTCCGAAGCACTCGGAGACCAATTCCTCGCCCCAGCGGAGTGCGTGCGCCTTGGTCCAACAGTATACGTGCGCGTCCCGTCCACCCGTCCCCGAGAACGAGAAACCGCACTTCCACAAAACAGAAGCAGCCGCCATCGTGACCCACCCTCAAATGAATCAAGCAACCTGGCGTGCGCTAACGACAGAACGTCCTCAGAATCGGTGAGGGAGTCTGAACAGTTCAAACCAGTTTTAATTGATGTTTTCATCAGTAATTACCCATACGTGCAGCTGCGTCTTCTCGGTTAAACTATGCGCAGACCCACTTAAATGGAAAACACTGACCTCGCTCCTGAAGGGCTCGTCGCATTGATGATTGATTGTGGCGTTTAACGTGCCGACGCTACACAGGCGATGAGGAGCGTCGTAGTGGAGGGTTGCAGGTTAATTCTTTTATTTTGCCAAACTAAGTAAAGCAGCCTTTAAAGATGTTAGCCATGTTGTAATCGAAGCTTTTGAGCACATCAGGTTTTGCCGGGAAGGGAGTCTAGTTTACGTCATTCTATGTTTCTTCAAAGCGGAGACCTTGAAGAGCACACGCATGGGTCTTTTGGAGCCTTTAAGTTGCTTCGACATGCTATAGGGTTTTGGGGTGCCAAGCTTACGCCACTTACTTCGTTCCAACCATGCAAGAACAGACTTCTTTCAAAAAACATTCTAGCATCCGTGTCGCGCTAGCTTCAGCCGTGAACCTAATTCCGCTCGAGCTGTGTCAATTTAGAAGGTATGTTTCCCCGCGTGTTGTCGTGGGCTTGCAAAAATTACGCCAGAAAAGCTCGTCCGCGCGGTTATAAATTGCACGACTAGTCAACATTGCTTAACTTCATATTTTACAGAGGAATGCTACAAAAACGTACAAGAGGTTGTTATTTTATGTTTCCTACAAATCATATTTTCATTTGTTTCACGTTTTTTTGTGTGTCCACAAACGTCAAAAAAAATGCAAGCATTATACTTCGATGTTCAGATGCCCATTTAGACATTCTTTGGGAACGCCAAAAACACTTTAAAGTACAGTTATCGCCCCAATAAACACAATAAGAAAGCAAAAGGGTGCCCAGAGGCAATTTCCTAAATGATGTCTGTTGGGCTGAAGTTATTTGTGCCCTCGTTCTGTCACGAAATAAGTGATACATAACACCTGTCCCAATACGAGTAAACACATGCTTCCACAAATATTTGAAATCGCTCCAAAAATTTTCGGAATGCTCAAGAAAAGCTTTGTGACTGCAAACATTTTCCTTTGAGTTTTGATGGAAAGAAGATCCGGCCGCGTGTTTATTTATAAATAGATATAATCTACGCAGAAGCTATTTCTATACTTGTTTCTTGAACAAGGCAGTGTTTCCACGTGTCTGACCGGTGCAGTAGTCTTGGTGATCTTCCTGGACGGATCAACAAAATCGGTATGGGGTGGGGCGGCGTGATTAAATATTGTTATGCTTGTCTAATTGCTCTTATGACCACTCTAATTGTTCTTATGATCGCGCTCGCTTACATGTCGTTGGAGATGCGTTTATGAGAACGTTTCCTTAGACTCTCTAGCAGATGTGTTTAGGGATGATAAATATTTTCTCAACTATCCCCTAGCAACACTGCAAGCCCCATGACGCCTTTGGTTCAGACGGTGGTGCGTTCGACAACGTGTGCCGCGATTCGACTAATCCAAACTAATAGCCCGTCTTAATGGGGTGTTGCAGTAGCCTAAAGAAAAATTCACACCACCTGTTATACCAGTGATGGCTGGATTGCCAACCGAAAGTCCCTTTTTGGTTACCCAGCAGCTGACTCATCATACCAATCTCTGATAAGGCCTTCACTAGAGTATGCGTCAACCATCTGGCATCCACATACGGCAATATTATCTGATATGCTAGAATCGGTGCAAAATAAAGCAGCTCGGTTTATCACCTCCTGTCATTCTCGCCACGAAAGTGTAACATTTCTTAAGCATTCTCTCAACCTTCCATTGCTTGCCACGCGCAGAAAGTTGTTCCGCCTTTGTTTTTTCCATAGTTTATACCACAGTGACTCATCATTTTCCCGATCATTCATTCACCCGGCTCCCTACGTTTCTGGTCGCGTAGATCATGCACATAAGGTCAATCCTATACACTCACGCACTAAGAAATATCAATTTTCACCTCTACTGTTATCCATAAACGAGTGGAACGCACTGCCCTCAAGCATCGTCGCTATTACTGAACCCTCCCTTTTCCAATCTTCAGTACTTACTTATTTAGAAGTGGAAAATACTTTGTAGCCACCATTGACAATTAATCTGTAACGCATGTGTAGAGAATGTTTATTGCTATTTCTTGAAATATCTTTCGTGTTATGGCGGACTGCTTACTGTGTTTATTACTTACTGTGTTATTAGCAATGTTGCTTGTGCTATTCGTCAGTTTGATTACTAGTGTTACTCCCTGACATGTTCTTTTACTGATGCTTTAGTAACCTCCTGTATGTATCCCCCCTTATTTAATGCCCTCTGGGCTCTTAAGGTATTTAAATAAATAAATAAATAAATAAATAAATAAATAAATAAATAAAATTCTTTCCTGCCTTAGCTTACTACCCAAACCTCAGTTACTGAGCGCCATTGTCTAACGCTTAATATTTTCGACGAAATGTCATTTATCTTGGCGTCGTGCTTCAGCCCACCGTAAAACTGGAAGCGTCGACTAAACGCATACGCAGTGAAGTAACTTTTAAACTCTCTTTTTAAGAGCATATGAAGCCAATAGAGCAAATATAATCTTGCAACCATCATACTTTCGGGAAATGACAACTTTAATAAAAGTTTCTTTGCCATTCCGAGTGGAATAATCTCGACTCGCGGCAATTTAAATATTCTCTCTAAAGCGGCCATGACCCCATTATATCCCACAGTGCGTCAAAGTGCATGTGTAAGCTCAAGAATTAAGCCCCAATGCTTCAAACGTTTTCATTTAGAATCGGTGTTTAAAAACATAAAGTTGGTAAACAATAAAATAAAATGATGGAATTGGTTGACTATTATGACAAGACGTTCACTGGATGCCATTCACATGCAATTCCCCGTAGGGGCAATGGCGCATGTCACCATCAGTTGGCACGTTTGGACATTAAAACTAAACCTGAATATAACCAGGTTGACAAAAATTCGGAATTTTTCATTAAATGCAGGTTTTCCTCATATGTGGGTTTTGAGTTAAGGCTAGCTTGAACGACATAGAAATGGAACAAAAATGCTAGATTTACATAGGTAAAGCTTTATTATTTGGAAGTGTATATATAGTTAAACGGGTGGCTAACATTATACGTTTTTTTACGAAGCCTTCTCAATAGTCTATTTGTACCCCCTTTAAAATTATTCAGAACAGTATGTTCTCTTGCACAGAAAAGGGAAAATATTCCAAGGTTTCAGAGACAGCACCTGCTATGTTTTGATGTTTCAATGTTCGTCCCCATGTATGAGCTTTCTTCCTTAGGTATACAGAAGTAGAGCCGGAATGTCCAGGCCAACACGTCAACCCTGTATTACAAACACGAGAACAAGGGTGGCATTTGGCCGCAGCGCTTCAGGGAAAAAGACCTAAGTAATAATGCACTACACATGAGCGGAATAAATGGAGGCCCCAAACACGGCCCACCTCACCAGATGCCGACTCGCTGGTGGAAGTAATTCCTAATTAGTAACAGCGGACTTTTAAACTGATTATAAGTCAACTTCGGAAATAACGTCACCTTTGAGGCAGGAAATGTACCTGCAAAGTCATCGTTCAGTTTGTTATTTTCCTTGTTGGTGAACAAAAAAAATGTTGTGCATGTTTGAAATCAGTTTCGAGAGAAGAGCGGCTGTTAAGTTTGAGTACCTCAATGAAATAATAAATACCTGCCTGCAGCTCCGCCATTGCTGTACTTCAATAGGGGTAGCGTGTTTGTGTATTTTTTCGCTTTCATGCCGCTTGGGTGGTGCGCAGCACAGCAGCGGGAACGCTGTACCCCTATCACGATTATATCGGCAAAGCCAGCATGTGGCATAATATGGAGGAAGCGGGCGGAGATGCGCGTCTAGCCAACAGAGGTATCCGCAGCCAGACAAATGTTGTAAATAAACTTTTTCAGAGCCTGAGCCGCACCTGCGTAGTCTTGTATAACGAAGAGGTTACTGATTTCCGTTTGTGTGTTGAAACGGTATTTGTGTCTTGCTGGCTGCCTCCTCAGTATTCGTCCAGCTTGTCTGTGGCTCTAGAGGGAGGTTTCTCTTTGAAACCGCCATAATACCATTAAACGACGCTACAACGAACGATTCAACTACGGAATATCATGTGCAACAAAGCATGCCTAATGACATAACCAGATCCGTATGTTTCCTATTATTTGTCAATGCCACTTCAGCGAGGACCCCTACAGCCAATTTACCCGCCTAAAAACATTCACGTGTTTCCAATGCCTAAATAAGTTGTTTGATACCGAATACGCCCACCCTCAAACGTGGTGACCGGCGCTCTTGAGTGATCCATTTAGGCCACGGAGCCACAGGAATCGAAAGACATGTAGAGCCCTTGTTAAGGAGCAGCATGGGTTGTGATGAACGACTATGACGTTTCGGTGGTCGAGCAGTTCCTGCTTTACTCTATCCAGACCACAAACAACATCGTAGAGGCCATCATAGAGGAAACGAACGCCAATGATGATCAGGCGAGCATTGATGAAACGCTTGTACAAGATCCCATCGTTATGACTACCCATGATGCGGTGCGCCATTTGACGCGCTACAGATGTATAACTGGCCAATCTCTGACCCCGCGCCGCAGCACGTCGTGATCCTCGATAGCATCAGGTTGGCGTTGGTTGCGCATTCAGTACGTCATACTACCGTGCAGAAGGAAATTCACCTTTTTTGCTGATTTCAGTTTACGTGTGATGACGGTTTATCTGAGTATCCTTGTGTGCCTTATAGGGAGTCCGAAAGATCCTCACGCAAGTAATATAGTGACGTGTATAACAAACATTTATCACGGTACGATAAAGGTCGTTATATAGGTATTTGACTAAGGTTTTTTCTAGTTGACATGTGCACTTAAAGCATTAGATCGGGCGAGACGCAGGAGCCTTTTGATTGGCAGGCAAACGCTAGCTGGGGGTCATTCATGATTCAAAGTCGGAATTGTGCCGAAGCGCCAGTGTCTGTAAGAGATGTTGTACTAGACAACGCTGCAGTGCGCAGGTGGAATTTGCTCGTCACCGGCTTGTGCTGGCCTACGTCAATGCGCAAACGGTTACAATTTGTAAAGCAGGATGCCTTCTCTTTTAATGAAGAAAGGCGCAAACGAAAATATATCATTTCCCCGTATTTTGTTTACGCACGGTACGCGACGACCGAACATTGATTTTTAGCCTTGCGTATTTGATACGTTTACTTTTGTTTGCTGGCGTATTTCGGCGAACTTGTCCATGTTTCTAAGAAAGTGATTTTGAGCACCTGCCTAAGGTAGAATTTGGTAACGTGATTTTTGCACACAAAGCTACAGTTGCTGGTTGTTGTGGCCTCTCAGCGGCACCCTAGGGTTCGTAATAGCTGTCCCTCCTCCTTTGGCTGGGACGTCTCTTGTGAGAGGCGCGACCCCAACTGAGAAGTTCGTATTATGGGAGGGGCTGTAGACGAGCCTGTCAAACGAATCAGAGCGGGTGAGGACAGACGGCAGGAGATATTCGCGAGAGATATTTGTCGCGCTAAGCTTATTTGAGTATTGCTAAGGCGCAACATCTATAGAATAAACATCTCAACAGAAATTTCGCATCATCTGTATTTAAATGTAAGCTCATACGATTTCCAGTAATTTAAACAATTTAACACCAGAAACATAAGATCCCTGGACTACTTCATAACCGTAACGGACATGGGACAGATCGGTCAGGACCAAACCAGCCGCTGCTGCCGTGTAGCCAACAGTGCAGTCAACGGCGCGTTAGGGTCGTTATTTGACCTTAGGAATTGAAGTCCATCTTGATATCTGCCTCACTTGAACCAAAAACTTACATCATCCGCATATATATGCGGGTGCCGTAGGTTTTTACACAAACGGGACAACGCACTTCCTCTGTCCTATGCATTACCATCGTCGAAGAATAATGCGACATTTGATTGTCAATCAGCCATCAGAAAATATAATATTGTGCTGATATTGTCAGCTTCGGTATTGCGCACAGCGTTGCGAGCTGATCGGGGAACAATCGACTTACATGGAACTCCCAGTCTGCAATTTAGGTTATCAATTCCGGAGATATTTGTAAACCGAATGTTTGCCATTGTTTCCCATAATTGCTGTGGATTCCACACGAAGAGTATTTCACAGCCGCAATGTGTTCACACATTTCTGCGAAGTTTGAGGGTAGTCGTAATCTGAAGAATTGGAGGGTGAAACGTCCAGCATCAATTTACCATCTTAACCAGTGATCTGCATAACATATACATCGTGCTCCCCTACGTGGAAATCCTTGCTAGTGCGAATTTTTTTTTTTTTGGGGGGGGGGCATTCTTGGATTGTGTGTTTTTCGAGGAGGGATACTGAAGCGCGAATGTCAAAATTCCGTGGCACCTTCTACACGTGAATTAATAGTTTCATGAGTGCAGCCAGCCTACCGTTGCACAATAGGGCTTTAGCAGACGCGTTGCGGATACATTTTGTAACCACTCTCAGAACCGCTCCTCAGAATTGTTACAGAAGGGAAAGGACTGAGAAAGATTACGGTACACTGCGCTATAGACGGCCCTAGAAACGGCAGGGCTCTGCACATTTCTTTAACGGTAAGTTCATGATACGGCTAATTCTAGCGATGGCACTGTTTGGAAGTAGTTGGTGACAGGTAAATAGCTCGAGCTTTTTTTCGCATAACAGGCATGTGACTGGCTTGTCCAATCTAAATATCGGCAGCACAATGCTGGTAACACGGCTTAGTTCAGGACATCATTTGACCACTCGTACGAGGAGGTTGTTGGAACCGTCCAGGGCTGGCACATCGTTCCCCAGGGATCTCGATTGTAGGACATTTTTTGGAATCAGATGGGATCATTTCGCGTTGGCCATTGGCCAGAATGCACTACCCGTACACGCAGTCTATGCCCTTTTAAAGAGTTTTTATCATAGGTTGAGCAGTTTCTGTGGGAAAATGGCATGGTTGGAAAAGTGCCATTTTTCCACGTTACCGGGACATATTTTATGTGTCCTTTATACAATTGTAGCAACGAAACTCTTCAAGCAGCGCCATTGGAAGGGCAGCCGGAGTGCTATCAGCACGCTCTGAAAACATGTCCCGCGGACATAATAAAACGGCGACGAATACAACTCGCTTTTACATGCTAAGCGTCTTGTTAGCCCTTTCAGCAGGCATATGCTATTACAAACCGCGAGTGCTTTCATCTCTTTCTTCAACTGTCTCGAGAAAAGAGATTTCGGCTATGGATAGTGTCGTAGTCTGATTGTGGTCGTCCTCTTCAAGAGTTTCGGAATATGACATGGACATTCCAAATTATTCGCGACCTCTCTATTCTCGCAACACTGTCATGCATTGTCAAGGGCCACTCACAGTCATGATTATAGTGAAAAACGCGACACAATGTCCACCTTTTTGTACGTAGAAGCAGTGGGTTCTGAAGTACTCCTTGGTTTTGTCACTTCATCCACACCAGTTTGGCTATTTTCCCCGCCGCTATTTTCCCCGCCTGTTGCTACAGAATATGTTAATATCTGCGTCGCTAAGGGATATCGATATGATGATCAGGGATGGGGGTACGAGCGTCGGCCAGTGTAATTAGTGTTTTTAGGACCATCAGTACGGCTAAGTTGTTTCTAATCTTTAAGGAGCCGCGTCTTTGTGGACCCAATAAATAGGTAACGCTAGAGGGTCGCAACCTTACAGTCATTGTACAGTGACGTTCGGAGATTGCCACTTGCGTTGAATGCTTGCATACCATTTCGCGTGCGCGCAATGCGTGTCCTTCGGGGACGGGTACATGCTTAACTTCAACCGCCCGCAGCGGTTGTGGAGACTTCACGTGCGCGCGTGGAGCAGGCAATGAGTGGTAGGGCTTTCTTTTTTCTTCCACGCGCATTCACGTCTCCCCACGCAACCGCAGCCGGCATCACACTTCGCCGAAACGAATCGTCAAGGTTGCACTCTCCACCCGCTGCCAAGCTATCCTGCCTGTGATAGAAAGCCGTCGTATGAGTTTAACGATAGCGTGCTTCTGAAATCCGGCCCGAGAACGCGATGAGGGGGGGCGGAGACGCGAAACGTGCATCTTCCACCAACACGGATCAGTGGGTCCGCAGCAGCATTCCGGGATCACTTCTTCGGCCCAGCGCATTGCGCGCCCCTTGGTCCAACAGTATACGTGCGCCTCCCGTCCACCCGGCCCCGAGAATGAGAAACGGAACTTCCACAACGCAGAATCAGCTGCCATCCTGACCCACCCTCAAATGAATCAAGCAACCTGGCGGGCGCTGACACAGCACGTCCTAAGAATCGGAGATGGAGGCTGAACCGTTTAAAGCAATTTTAATTGATGTTTTTGTAAGGCATTACCCATTCGGACCGCTAAGTCTTCTCCGCTAAACTCTGCGCGGACCGACTGAAATGGGAAACAGGGACCTATCCCCTTAAGCGTTCGTCCCATTGATGATCGATTGTGGGGTTTAACGTGCCGACGCTACACAGGAGATGAGGGGCGTCGTAATGAAGGGTTCCAGGTTAATCTTGACCACGTGGAAATCTTTACATTCGGGAAAATCTCGAACTCATGGGTGTTTTTTTTTCTTTTCGCGTCCATCAAACAAGCGGCCGCCGTGGCCGGGAACCGAACCCACGGCCTTGGGCTTAGCAAAAGATCGTCATACAAGTGAGTCTTTGAAAAAGGAGTGTTTCCCCGCATTTCCATCTATCCGCCACTACGATCCCGTATTCGCGGTAGAACGGGCACAACCTTTAGCCGCAGCGGCAGCTCAGATATACATACTCGCTCCGTATGGAGGAAGGTCCTGTGTTAGGATACACGTAACGCATTGCTCCCACACATTTCTTTAGTGGGTGTACGCGTCCCTTGTCGAGTGCGGACCCTTGGAAGATAAGCCCCTAAAAGGCTGCATTTTCACTGGCGAAGCGGCCTTTTATATCTACCGGGAATCCCCCTGCCATCTACAGTGACGGGGATTGAATGAGTGTGTCGGATGTAGTGCTACGGGCCGTAACTGTGTTTGAGTGGCCCACATGGCACTGGATGACACCACGCGCATTTATGTGTTTAGTTGGCAGCGGATACCTACCCGTAAACTATGTACAAGCAACTCCTACCTGGCTCTCGGCAGGTGCCCGTCTACAACGTTTGGGAAGTTGACCCCTCCTGTGCGGGAACTCCCCCCTGTAAAACGGGTGCCTAGATAATGAAACTGTTATTCTCAGTATAACGGCTTCAAGGACGTTTTTCAATATATTCTGCACAGTGTTTCAGAAATGCGAGATAAATAAAACCTAAAGTTTAACATACAGGTACAGGATATACGCCTTGAGCGCTTCATGCAGGCGTATCACTGTAATCTGCCTAGCGGAGCATTTTCTTAGAAGGCGCGGGAGGCTCCAGTGCCCTCACCACTGCCGCCGCTGCTTTTGTGACACGTTTACGACTGAGATTTACCGTTTTTATGCGTTGGAAAGGCATATTTATGTAGTGCAGTCACGCTTTTCGCAAATGTGGTGTATTTAGGAGAGTGTAAATTGTTCTGGAGCGAACTTAGTGCGGCACAATCCTTCCATATGAGTGCCAGGCTTGTGTTGCAGGCCGGCGTCGCAAAACCGCCAGATGCGTGTCGCTCATAGTAATTTCACGCTTCTGCAATTTTTTAACAGAACCTCTACATGCAGTGTTTCTTCATATTATCATGCTACGGTTATACCCTACTATGTAAATGGGTTTTCTGCGCCTACCTAATATAGCAGAGCATTCGTGCCTGACTACGGCAGGTACGCTTCATACGTACGCTTTTGGTGCCTGCTCTGTACAAGCCAACGGGGCAGAACTTTTACGAGAATTCAGAGAAATAAGTACGGTGGACAATGCACAATACTACGCGGGAATCAGCACAAGAGAAAAAAAAATATTGCTGGGTTCTCTTGTCGCGAGGTCACCGCTCGCAATCGATCTGCTACACATCTCTTTCGCGAGCAGCGCGGAGATAGGCTTATCGAGTAATCCGCGGCCGCAACTAAACGCTTCTTCGAAACATCGTCATGTTACACAGGCTGGCACAAGCTGTTCTCAGAGGGCCTTATCAACTACCACACTCTTCCAACAACACCGTTTATCTCTTGTTAGCTTACCTAATGTTTACTTACTTATTTACTTAATTACTTACTGTATACTTCAAAAAATTTGTCTTCCGAGTGAACAGGTGCTCGTTGAAGTAAAAAAACAAACGGAAAGTGAATTCGCAGCGTGTGTGTGATTATCAAAAAGGTCCATTTCGTGATTTCGCTACGCATTTGTACACAAGGATAAATAAGCCTCCCTCTCATCGCCCCACCCCCTCCCCATATCTTGCGAACTCAGTGGTTTTCTCATCTAGTTGGTCTGGTTGGCATAGCCTTGCTGAAGTTTCGACAAACGTTTTTAGCATGTACGCAGCTACACCGGTTTGTTCATTGCAATACGAGTTGTTTTGTCTCTTCCGTACTTGGCAGACCATTTATTTTTCCATGGTTTTAATACCTTTTCTTTGTCCTTGCTATAAGTCGTGAGTGGGCACATATTTAACGAACCACAGCCTTCGAACATACTCAACATTTTCGCGTAGCTCATATTTCCACAAACGCACAACTTATTGTCATGTATTAGGTAATCACATCCCAGAAACATATTTTTGTACGACGTATATATTCCAAACAAAGCCGCATTCGTTCTTCCCGCTGAAAAACAAAGCTAACCTTTCAATATGCGATTATCAGCCCTAGATAAGGCGACAATAAATTCCAATTGTTTCTGGGGTATTCAGAGCGGGGATATGCTGGTGTATTCTCCTACGCATGTAAGAGCGGTCAAGAAGTGACCCGAATCTAATCCCCGGATAGCTCTTGTTAGGGTTGTAGCACTCTACCAAAATGTAGACGTTTTTGAAAGGGCCCTAAACTTACCATTTGCTTAAGCACATCACCATAACAAGCTGTTGAGGGAGCGGGATAGCAAAACGAAGCGAAAGGGAGCTAAGACAATGCGGTAGTCCCTAGCAGCCACGCAGCTCTCCTCCCGTAAGTGCTGCGCAGCAGTGGCGGCAGGCGGTGCAACGATCGCGAGGCTCGAGGCCTACACTAATGTGTGGTATGATAGAAATCTAGAAGTATTTTGGAAAAACTAAAGATGCCTACCTATCAACAAATGAACAAATGAAAAATTTTAATACATTTTATCAAGGTTTGGTAGTTGACCGATGGGATACCAACATGTGGCAACCTAGCAACGAGAGGTAGCACTTTTCGCAAGGAAACGAAAGCACGACACTTTTATCACCGTGAAAAACGTGCTTTAGACGCAAACAAAAACAACGTTTGCGAAACTAACCAGTCAACACAGGAACAAATGACTAAGGTCCGAGCCTTGGCTGTCCTACCAGAAATAATATTTTTCGAGGTAGACAAATGTCGCTAGGATAATAAAAGATCTAGCCCACACCCTTTCTACAGTTGCATCCTCAGGCGCATTCATTGTAGAAAGGTAGAGGCTCCCCCAGATGGCTCAGCTTTGTAGGGATGTCTGGTGGCTGAAGGGTATCGTTTCCTGTCTTGGAGCACCGCAGCGTTCTCTGGCAGTAAACTAGGCTAACCGAGGCTCCCCGGCGCACAGCACGGCTGCCTTAATTTTAGGGAGGCGGTGTTGGTACGCCCAATAATATTTCGCCTCCAATCGCACCATCAAGAGGGAAATAACAGGAAGGCTACGCGGAGCAAACCTCGGGCTGAAAATTCGGCAAGGAGCCGTTCTTCCTCTGCGTTTCGGGTTGCCCTTTTAGCTTTTCGCTGGACATCGCGTTTAGAGCGCTCGGCCTCTACCCATGCGTGATGTCTCTCTCAAACCAAGCTTTTGGCGAAAAGCTCCTTGAGCTCTCTCATACCACTCATGTTCTCCAATCCTGTGTGCTTGTCTCCTTACCTCTCAAAGTTTATTTATCGGTCCTCTTTCGCGGACGACTGTTGCGGTGATATCAAGGATCATTGACCGACTAGACGCACACAAGTGGCAAGTAAATATTTAAGGCAGCATGTTTCTCCGGAAAGCTAAAGCAAGACATTCCTAGAAAGATGAAAAGTGCACTTTAGACACGGGCACATAACAAACTAGACGAAACTAACCCTTCAACCGAGAAAAACAAAGGACTATGATCCTAGCAGCGACAGTTCTACAGAAAATAACAATATCCGACCGAGACAAATGTCGCTATGACAATAAAAGAACTAAGTCCAAATTCTTCAGTTGCGACGTCAGGCGCATCTATGGTAGGAAGGTGGGGGCTTCGCCAGATGGCTTCGCGTTGTAGGGACACCTGATATCCCTTGGCAAGCGTTCGTATCTTGTAGTGCCGGAGCCCTAGCTGGCAGGAGTGGTCGTGAGCCGGGGCTGCCCGGCTCACAGCCCTAGTGCATCTATTTGCGCAAAACGTGGGTTGTCCGCTCGACGACCTGGTGCCTTCCCCGTATCTGGAATGAACGAAGGCTTGGCTACCCAGGCACAAAGCTCGAGCGGCTGGAGACGGGGCAGGAACGAGTGCTCGGCTTTACGGCGCAGGCCCAGTTCTGCCGGCAGAGCTGGTGATAACGCTGCGCTTCTGCACGTTCGCCGTCCACTGGCGAATTGCGCCTTTTAAATGCAGAGCATTTCAGTAACTCACAATGTCACCCGCGTTCATGTCTGTAGTCGTAGTCCGCACCCCAACCCCTACACTATATGAAAAAAATACTATCCGGCGCCTGGTTTCGATCCCTCGACCCTGCGGGCGGAACGCAATGTACATGGTGCTCTACCCACTGCGCCACAAACCGACACAGAATGGGAGGCTACGAACGCGCCTCATATCCTTGACTCATCCAAACTACGCCAAGAAGCTGCTGATACAACGCATTCACTACCACCAACTCCCCAAACACTAAACGTTAACGCAATACACCCACCCCCTATGCGACGCATTTACTCGAGTCCCCCTCGCGGGGAGATGGGTCCAATTTTTCTTTGGTGCACGGCAAACACAAGCCGGTCTTGCAACTGCACGCTCTGACGTCTTTCTGCTTCTCTCAAATGCCCATCTTGAATAATGATCTTGTCTACCACCACATAGCCGGGTGCGGGCGATTGTTCTTTTCTTATCATGGGCTTGTTCTTTGTCTTTCTGGCTACTTACCATTTCCTGTCACCTCACTATACCATACTGACATTACAGATTAAAGTACAACATTTGGCCTCTTCCGATGTGAACTTCAGCTATAGCTTTGGAGCAAGTAACCTTTACGACAAATGTTTTATTAAATGTTAGCTTTTACTCTGCCTTCTGGCGTATATAATGTCAAAAACTCACTGGAGAAAATCGAACTTTCTCTGACCACGATGATAATCGTGCCAGCGCAACGAGACAACAGCGGATGTAATGAGCGGAATCAGAATTCTTCGCGCAATGAAGCCGACGTCTATTTGATTGCGGCATTCCGACACGGTCGAAGCAGTTTGAGTTTCGAAAAGGATGCATGCAGGTGCCAATATAGAAAGTAGAACCGTCGACCTATCTGTGTAAGGACAACGACCGTTGTATGCGAAGTCTATTTATTGTAAAATGAATAGGAAGAGTCAAAGTCAATGTCTCTGCAATCAAATAAACACAGTTCGTGCGAGTGAAATAAACAAAAAAGTGACAGTCAAGGCTCAAGAAATAAATATTCTAACTTCCCCTTCAAAGTAAAAGTCCCAAAGTCGCGTCAAAGTCAACCAAGAAGTCCTGCACCAGATCGCTTTATGTGCAACCGTAGTATTTGTCAGACCTTGGGGGGAAATATTTTTTTTCTTGTGAAAAAAAGGTAGTTGCCGTAGTCGTCGTTATTGTCCTGCGTGGAAAATAGCTGCCGATGTAAAAGTAAAGAAAAAACAGGGGAAGTTTTATTGGAAACGAGCACTCACGACTCCTTCGCAAGAACCGAGTGCGTAACCACGATTAAAATTAGGCATCCTACAAGAACCGTAAAAACAGTTTACCGATGCATGTCGCGTGCATATGAGCGAGACAGCACATGAGTGAATCCAGGCACCCCCAGTAATGGAGGGGTCCGTTTTTTTGGGAATCTGTCGCGTCCAGTTCGACCAGGCTTCCTGTCAAAGAAATTCAGAAAAGACGTAGAAAACCAAAAAAAGTCAGCCGCCTTCGCAATTGAAATACAGAGACTGAGGAATCAGCGCAACTGGTGGTCTTCACCAGCCTCAAGTAGACTTTTCTTAGGTATGCTCATCGTATCGGTAGATCCCACATGGAAACTGTGAGAGCACATGGCGCCTCTGCGAACTACACGTCAGAGTTCGCGGCCTCACAAATCGCAGCCAAGACCCGACGTGCGCCTCTCAACACGAACATCTTCCCACTTGAACTCACCCGTACTTCAAAGCCAACGCCCGCGCTCCAAACCTAAACAGACTAATGAACGCCCAGCATGCGACGATAGCGCGATCGAATAGAGGCCACTTTCCTCCCGCGAGGGACCCACGTTTGGTACCGAGCACGGGAAACCTTGTTTCTGTAGGTGCGCACCCTCCACACCCGCTTGTCAGCTCCTTGCGTTCTCTCAACTTCCACTAAAACTTGCAGGAGTAGCATTTACCTGCTCTCCACTTTGCTGCGCCCGGTTTTCAGCTACGGCAGCCACGTTCACAACTGAAGGTTAAACAGCTGGTTTATAGAAGAGAAGCAGAAACGACGCAGAAGCAAACGATTAGGATTAGAGCTTAATTTTTACTTTCTCGGCGGGTAAAACACTTGAGTGTCCTAAAAATGTTTCCGTGTGCTCAACACTAGTCTCTTTTACAGCAAATGCACGGTAAATTTGTCCTAGGTAATACAGGACTCGCTTTGCCATTGTGGAATCCAGATTTATCATGTAATAATTAAATTCCGTGCCGCCGGTGGAACTTTTTATTTTATTTTATTTACAATACTGCTAGCCCTTGCTGTCTGTACCAGGGGTGGGAAGTGAACAGGTGAACAATACACAATGTTCATAGGAAAAACGAGTCCAGCCGTAATTGAAATTCCTGTAAGGATCTTCATCCTGTCTGGGGGAAGCGCATTCCAATCAACAATAGATTGCACCAGAAACGAAAACTTAAACACATCCACCCACAGTAGATATGCCAGAACAACAAAGGCGCGATTGGTACGAGCCGACAATCGTCCTATAGGGCGCAAGCATATTCCAGGATCCAGCTTAGTGTTTTTATAATAAAGGTAATAAAGTAATTTCAAACGAGCTACTTCTCTATTTGTAGCTAATGGTTGAAGGTCAGCCCCAGCAAGCAAAATCGATACAGACTGTGTTCTCCTGTAATTTGAATAAGAAAACGTCGCTGACAATCTTTGAACTCGATCAAGTTTGTTATTTTCAATTTTAGTATGCGGATCACACATGATAGCTGCGTATTGCAGCGTTGGCCTAACAATCGCGTGATAGGCCAATTTATTAACAAAGGGTGTTGCATTTCTTCGTTTTCTGAAAAAAACTTAGCCTTCGATTAACCAGTTCTGTAATGTTGTCAATATGCTTGTCCCACTTACAAGTGTTGGATAGAGTTGACACCTAATTATTTGCACTCAATAGAACTCTTATTTTCTCTATTGCTTATTTTGTATTTACAGTAAGGGGGATTTTTCGTTTGAAATTTTCACGCAAACAGTTTCATCGAAATTTATTTTCATGTCTCCTTGTTCAAACCAGTTATCAATACACCGCAGTGCATAATCAAGGAGCATCCGATCAGAAACACTTTTCACGTGACAGAACAAGAGACAAACATCTGCATACTCCCTCACATAAACAAAAGGCTGAACAACCGTTGCAATATCATTCATATAAATTAAATATAGTGAAGGTCGTAATACCGATTCATGTGACACGCCGACGGAACGCCTAAAAGAGATGAACATACGCGCCGCTTAGTTCATCGTTAAACAAACAATGCAAGGACGCGTACGACAGAACGAAAAAAGACATACAAGCGCTGTCTAGCAATCAAACTTATTTTAACAAACTGCAACTCATTGTTCAAGCTTCAACCTATCATACAATTTCGTAATCAATACCAAGTTTCAACATCTTTTTAATACGTTTCTGGTGACATACTCTATCAAAGACCTTACAGAAATCAATTGCTATGTCATCGACTTGTTGTTTTGAGTTAATCGCAGTAGGAAAGGCATGAACGGTTTCAAAGAGCTAGTAACGGTTAATGGGCCTTTTCTAAAACCGTGTTGCTTATCGTCAGAATTTTGAATGGTTGCGATAAGGACTTTTACCGCAACGTTCACAAACAAATTGGCTCCAATCCAGGCTGTGAAGGCGGTTCGAAAGCAAAGCTTTAAACGAAACCCACAACAATTGCCCATGCGACGTCACTTGAAATAACACATGTGGCTCTAAAGGAATCAAACGGGAGAGTCACCCAGCCGTTTTCTGGAATTCGCGGGAACGGTGTCCCGAACACTGCAGCGTCTGCCAAGGCCGGGCTAGAGCGTCGGATGTTACCGCTGTAGCCCGGCCGTGCGTCGGCAGGAATAAAATGCTGAGGAGCGTCTTTGAACGGTTACACAGCGGAAGCTAGCCATCCTGATGTGCTAGCTCGGGGCTACACCACCGAGCGACACTAGCGCAAACACCTAATTTGGCATGTGAGCTTAGTTATTCCGATTTACACCGATTCAAGCTATGTTTAGTTTAGTAAGTTTGAAGGTTTTGAGAACGCTGAGGGAACTTTATAATCACTTTTTATCAGAACAGGTTGCTCCTTTCTCCTTTTGTGATACCTCTTAAACACAAACAAATTGGTACACACCAATTCAGAAAACGGAGCCCCATTCGTGGCAAGAAGTGCGCAGAAGGTAGCGTTTCTCTAGCGGCCAGATGTGTCTATTTGGTCTCTACATTTTCTTTTCCCGTTGTGTAAACAAATCCATAACGTCTCTTTGCAGTAGGATCACTTAATTTCGTAGGGTCCGAATTTACCCAGGTGGGCCTGTTGAACAAGTTTATGAACCCGCGCGAAGAAAGGACCCACTCAAAGGTGGGCCAAAACAGGCCGAAAACCAGCTTCCCTAAAGCAGACGACAAAGCCGTCCCTCCTATGCACCTACCGGTGTCAGCGTGCGGAAAACTCTCGGTAATCATTCGGCGCGCAGTATATACTGTGCTCCGTGAGTAAAAACGGCCCTCTCTCTTTCTAAGACGCGTTCGGATTTTCTTGTCCTGCACTCCACGAAGTAACTGTTGGCTGGTAGAGGTAGACAGTTTTGCTTCAAAAATGTACACTTCGCTTCATCTTTACCACCAAGATTACGTATTTTCTGGCTGTTTCCGTGAAACGTTTGTAGCTGAATACTTCTACGCGATAAACCTCCGAAGCTTGCTGAATAGGGAAAACTTTAAAACACATGCAGTTGCGCTCATCAAGGCTAACTTCGCATTTCTTCTTTATAATAAATAATGAATGACCAGAATCTTGAAGAAATATACCTGAAAATAGTATCCGTTTAGTTTGTTTCAAGTAGGACCTTTCTTTTGTTCCCAGAAGCAAAGTATCGCCCTTTAAAACTGTCAGTAATTCCCTAAGGATTCGTCTTGTCGCAAGCCTGAGACATTGTTTCACCTTGAATTATTCAGAAATTTTGATGCTGTCACAAATAAACCCACAACTTATTCCTGACAGACACAAGTTACGACGGCAGCCGCACGCCGTTTATTTAAGGGGCAGCCGGTAAAATACCTTATCCAAAATGGCGATTTATTACGCTGTAAATACTCAAACCCTCGTTGTTTAGCGCCAACGAGCGTGTAAAGCATTGCCATGAAATTTAGTTTTTGGAACCATCTCTGCAATTCACGGTGAGCGTTAGTCGTTTCACAGGACCGCAAGAAGAGGCAAGGCCCTCGTAATGTTTTCACAGCCGCAGCCGTGATGCCAATTCAGGTGAATCGTTATAGTGAAGATGCCTATGATATGTGCTATGAACTGCAGGAACGCTTACTCAGAATGCACTTTCACACATGTCTCACTTCGGAGGCTTTCGGGATTAAGTTATTTCCTGGTTTCGGGTTTATTGTAGAAGTAACACTGATACCTTTCTTCTTCTGCGGGAAAGCATCACCATGACATGCGTGTGCAAGCTGTGTGGCTCAATAACATCACGTTTTAGCGTTCATAGCATTTATTTTCTGGCATATTATCTGGATTAAGGTATTGGCTGGTGAGGGTGCAGTAGTGACTACTTCTTAAGCACATATCTGCGGGATTTGACATAGCTGTTTTGCGTAATGCTTGAGCTTAGCAAATATCGTTCCAAAACTCGAACTTGACCTTGAACAAATATGATGTTTTTATGTGGAATACTCGGACAAAGATGAGTGTCCCGTTGGCGATGCCGTTTACTCTACACGTTCCCCCAGAGGAATATTGGGTCTCCTCGCTGATCGGGGACATCCAATGTGTTAATGGTGATTGAGTTCACGTCTAATATAATATCTCTGGCCCTTTTCAAGTTTGCGACTTGCCTTACAGAATACCACTCACGGCGAATGGAGATCCAGGCACTGGTGCTTCTCATATTCGTCTCAAGGGACACCCCCTTCCTGTGCGGATAGGGGAAATGCCGCTGTACTATGTGCTCCGAGATACTTATAACCATTTCACTCGAAAAACACGTTAGCCACGCTATTTATGCGAGTTACCATATCTCTGAATCTTCAGTTTTTTTCGACGGCACACAGAAAACGCAATCAAGGGACTTCCTAAAAAGCGGCTGTTCGGGTTTAGTGACTGTGTTTTGTAGGAGTTCCTCTGCACACCTTCGTCTGCGAATGTTGAACTCCTACTTTCGTTATTAAGAAGGGGCGCAGTGTGTTTTGGGAACGGGCACATGCGAAAAATATGTGTAACCGCAACAGGTTTCTTAAATTGATGATGATGATGATCGTTGGATGTTTATGGCGCAAGGCCAACTGGGGCAAAGAGCGCAAAAACAATAGTCGATGATAGGGGTGAAACCTTAAACACTAAGTAAAATCAACAAAAACAAAAGTAAAATCACAAAACGACAATGAGCATGGCTGGTGTATTGGGCCAGATTTCATGATGCGTGATAGGAAATGAGGTTTAAAAACTTGACGTCGGACAAATACTCAAACACTAGTTCACGGAAACAATGGCATCATCACCTAGGAAAAACGATGGATGTAGGGGAATATGTTGTCTGTAGAGTTCTCTGAAGTGTTTGTGTTGTGTTGTGTGAAGTGCCTTGCATGTGATTAGTATGTGCACTACGGATAGGGCCTCTCCGCACCTGCTGCACTGGGGTCTAGAAGATCCCGTCAGCAGATACCAGTGCGTTGCATGGGTGTGCCCTATCCGCAGCCTACCCAAGGTGACTTCTGTGTGTCTGTTGCGTGTGTCAGTGGTGTATGTTCCCAAGCATGGTTTTATAGCGTGTAACTTGTTGTCTGTCTGTTCACTCCAGTGTGTTTGCCATGTTCTACGCAAGTGTTGTCTTCTGTGTGGCTTGAGGTCTGTATACGGTACGGTTGTTATGTCTACAGTGTTCCTGAGTGCAGCAGCAGCTGCCCTCTCGTCTGCCAACTCGTTTCCAGCAATCCCAGCGTGTCCTGGGACCCAGCAGAGGAGCAGCTGATGGTTCTGCGCATACACAGACATGATAGTGTTAAATACAAGATTAACTATGTGGTTTTGGGGGCGTGTATGCGATGACAGTGCGCGAACAACACTCAAGGAATCTGTGTAGATGATAGACTTTGGAATATGATTTTGAAGTATGTGCCGTACAATCAGTAAAATTCCATATGCTTCTGCTGACAAAATTGTTGTGTGGACGCTCATGGTTCTGGCTGCACTGAAATCCGGACCATGAGCAGCGCAGGAGACCATGGTGGAGGTTTTAGACGCGTCATTGTAAAATTCTGCAAGTGGGTATTTAAACTGCAGAGACAGAAAGTGCTGCAGTATTGCAGCTCGCGGTACCCGATTTTTGTCAAGTTTCATAAAAGGAAGGTCGCACGACATAGGACGAACTTGCAAAGGCGGTAAACTTTTTGAAAAGGATGACCTGTACACATCTAAAAACGATGCACTGAGATCCGAGGCTCGCTCTTTCACTCTAAGTGATAAGGGCAGAGGAACGGATAGGCGATTTACAAAGAGCAGAGATGTGGATGTGTTGTTAAAGACAGGATAAAAAGCACGATTATTCAGCGATGAAATTTTAAAAGCGTAAAGCAAGTCCATGTCTGTTCGTTGGTTCTCAAGGCTCTACTTATTACACTCGACATAAAGACTCTCGGCAGGGCTAGTGCGATAAGCACCCGAAGCAAGACGAAGGCCCAGGTGTAGAACTGGGTTAAGAATTCGCAAGGCTGTCTTAGTCGCCGACCCATACACCACACTGCCATAGTCCAAACGAGACCCAACCAAAGCAGTATACAAGCGAAGCAAGAGTTCTTTGTCGGAACCATAGGATTGGTGGGAGAGAACCTTAAGTATATTCATTGTTTTGAGACATTTATTTTTAAGTTCCTTGATGTGGGGAATGAATGTGAGTTTGTGATCAAACACCACACCTAAGAACTTGTGCTCCTTCTTCACATGAAGCGACACGCCATTAAGAGTAATGTCTGGGTCCGGATGGACCCCGCGCTTCCTGGAGAACACAACGCAGGAGCTTTTTGCAGGATTCAATTTAAACCCATTCTTGTCTACCCAGCCGACAAGCTTCTTGACACCGAGCTGGACTTGACGTTCGCATATTGACATATTACATGATTTGAAAGATATTTGCACGTCGTCTACATACATAGAATAAGAGATTGTTGGTGGCAGTGCCTTTCCAAGAGAGTTCATCTTTACTATGAAGAGAGTGCAACTCAACACGCCACCTTGCGGCACGCCATTTTCTTCGACGTGAACCTTTGAAAGTGCACAACCAACTCTTACTCTGAACGTTCTCTCTGACAAATAACTAACAAGGGTGTTCAACATATTACCCGAAACGCCTAATGACCTGAGGTCACTAACGATCCCATAACGCCAAGCGGTGTCGTAGGCCTTCTCGAGGTCGAAGGAGACAGTTAAACAGTAGTGCTTATGTACGAAGGCATCCTTGATGTATGAGTCAAGTGCAACGAGTTGATCATTCGTGGATCGCCCCACCCTGAAGCCTGCCTGGCAGCTCTCGAGAAGACCGTTGTACTCGAGGAAGTACACGAGCCTGCGATTTATCATCTTCTCGAAGAGCTTGCACAGGCAGCTCGTCAGGGCTTTTGGACGGTAACTTGAGGGGGACGACGGGTCCTTTCCCTCTTTCAAGAAAGCCACTACAATGGCCTCCCTCCAAGAGTGTGGAATGTTCCCCGAAAGCCATATTTTATTGTATAGATGTAGAAGTGCTTCAAGTGTGTCTGCATGTAGATGTTGTATCATTGTATATGTGATGTTGTCTGGGCCTGGAGCTGTGGGTTTACACGTGCTCAGAGGAGCCCTCAGCTCATGTAGTGAAAACAGGGAGTTGTAAGAAGTCTGTGATTTGTTGTTGTCGTGTAGGGACTTCTTTTCACAAGAGGCTTTATATTTCAGGAACGTGTTCGTGCAGTGCGCTGAACTGGACACGTGTTGGAAGTGTTGTGCGAGTGTGTCAGCCTGGTCTTCCAGTGTGTCCCCTGTTGTACTGACCAGGGGCAGGCTGTGTGTCTGTTGTCCTTTGAGTTTGCGTATGCGTGTGCATACCTTGCCTGTGTATGTGTACGAGTTTATAGATGTAATGAATGAGCGCCAACTATCTCTTTTTGCCTCACGGCGCACACGTTTTCCGAATGCCTTGGTCCGTTTGAACAAGAGGAGGTTTCACGACGTGGGGTACCGACGGAGGATACCCCACGCCTTGTTCTGGGCCTGTCGCGCCCGCCTACAGTCCTCATTCCACCACGGCCTCCGCTGGTTGCGCGGGGCACCAGAGGCGTGGGGAATGGACTTTTCGGCGGCGTCGAGGATGTGCGCCGTGAGGAGTTGTGCGGCTTCATCTACGTGTAGGTGTCTTATAGTTGTGTAGTGTAGATTCGATGTCTCTGTAAATGTGTTCCAGTTAGCTCGTGCTTCATTGAACCTATTATGGGAAGATGAACTGCTTGGGCCTTTCCCTATGTATGTAAGTAAGGTGGGGAAGTGGTCACAGCCATATGGGTCAGTTCCCACACACCACTCCAGAAGAGGAAAGAGAACTGCAGAGCCAATAGCCAAGTCATGACATGAGTATGTGTTGTGTCCTATGTTATGATATGTAGGCTGTTTATTGTTGAAAAGGCATGCTCCAGAGGATGTAAGAAACCTCTCTATCAGGCGACCCCGGGCATCCGTACGAGAAGTGCCCCACAGAGAATTGTGAGCATTAAGGTCGCCTGTTAGAATATATGGTTCGGGCAGCTGGTCAACCAGCGCCTCGATGTCAGAGCTCGAAAGTGTAACATCAGGAGGAATGTATACGGAGCACCCCGTTATCAACCTATTTAATATTATTAAGCGTATTGCTATAGCCTCAAGGATAGTGTTTAAGGTGACAGGGTGGCATGCTAAGGATTTCCGGACGATTATGGCCACACCGCCAGAAGAGTGTGTGCAGCCATCCCTGTCCTTTCTGAAGACCATGTAACTATTCAAGAAATTTCTGTGCTTGGAATTCAAATGTGTTTCCTGAACACACATTACACTTGGCTGATTAGCATGCAGTATTTCATATACATCGTCAAGATTTTTAAGAAGGCCTCTACAGTTCCATTGAATTATGTTTTCTCTTCCCATTATTTAGTGTGAGAGATACTGGAGTGTGTGTGTTTGTTTATGTGTCGTCTTTCGAGGCTGTGACTCTCGCCTTTTTTGGCTTGTCGGGAGGCTTTGGCGTCGGGACGCGTTCCTTGCGCTGCGTTGCAGGCAGGAACGGCCCGACATCTATCTCGTCCTCGGATGTGCGAGGGGTGTCTGACGGACCGGGCCCCCCGGACTTGGCCCCCCCTCGGGAGCCCTTCGTTTGAGCCGCCACCGCCGAGGGCGTCCGGGGCGCCAGAGGTGGCACGGGCGGTGCGGTAGCGGTGGGAGCGGGTGCGGGGCCCGTGGTGTCCATGGCACTATTCAACGCACTGGAGGACGGGAGGCAGGGACGGGAGCGGCACCGGTCCCGACGGAAGAGGTTGCCACCACAACCGCTGTTGCCTCAGCAAGCGGCGTGGTGGCGGGTTGGGCTGCCTGAGGCAACCCAGGGGGGGGGGGGCGGGGAAGGGACCAGGTCAGACTCGCTGAACTGGGTCCCTGTGGAAACCAGACGCCGCTCCGCCCCCCGGCGAGCTGCGTCGGCGTACCTCCCCAGAGGGAAAGAGGCGAACCTCCCTCTCGCCTCTGGGAAGGTGATATTCTCAGTGAACTTAATGTTTATGATCTTTTTTTCTAGTTCGAATTTTTCGCACCTGCGGGAGTATGCCGCATGCGGTCCCCCGCAGTTTACACACGTGAGGGTTTCGGATGGGCAGTTCTCGCTCGGATGATCGTGCGCCGCGCATTTTGCACACGTTGTTCGGCCACGGCAAGAGTTCGTGCCGTGCCCGAACCGCTGGCACTTAAAACAGCGCCGTGGGTTCGGGATGTAGGGACGGATGGAGCAACGGATAAAACCTGCATTTATGTGTTGTGGGAGAACTGCGCGGTCAAAGGTCAAGATGGTGTGCTTGGTGGGAATCTCCTTGTCGTCTCTGCGGATGGTGATGCGTCTCAGTCTCACGGCAGTGACGCCCTGATCCTTCAAGCCGGCAAGGAGATCCGCATCCGTTTCGTTCAAGAGATCTGTCTCTGATACCACACCCTGCGAGCTGTTGAGGCTCCGATGGGGTGTGACCCTGATGTCTAGATCAGCCAGTTTTGTCTGAGCTAGAAGCTTTGTGGACTGCTGCTTGTCATTTATTTCGATTAGGAGTTCACCAGATCTTTGTTTTTTGTACTTATACGATTTTCCTATGATGGCTTCAAGATACTTGGCAATCAAGAAGACTGACTGAGATGCAAGAGGGTGGGTTGGATTGAGGGATTCCATGACAAGAAATCGAGAGTAATGATCTAGTTCAGGAAATGTTAAAGATGGCAATGGGGGAAACGAGACTTCGGTGCGGCCCCTTTTAGGGGGCCGATCACGATTGGGGGGGGGGGTTAGACAATACCATAAAGCATAGTATAAAAGCAGGGAGACGGGGGTACTTTCTCCTTTGACCTTACCCTGGTAGTCAAAGAGGTCCCGGAGCTCCCTGCCTGGTGAACAGACAGGGAGCCCATCCGCCGGAGCTTGACCTGGGCTCCGACGGCCACCGTTCGTGGTTTCTAACCCTCCACCTATAAACACATCGCCACGGTTGGATCCGGCTTATGTTTGGAGGCTCGGGGTCCGCGGTATCGCCAGTACCGTCACCAAGATTGCTCAAGGTGCCCCGTGCGGGGAGGTTTCTTAAATTGTCGTTGGTAATCTCAATTAACGACGAAGCCCTTTAGGACTTCGCAATGTCCGTGCCGATGTCTGGAGCTTTCCGTGCTCAAGGGGCTTTACGTGTGCACAGCATTTTACGCCATCTATCAAGAGCGGCGCACACTGTAGTACCATCTGCACGCCATCTGAAGAGAGCGCGGTAACCGCAGTAGCAAAGAACGCGAATTTCAGAGGTTACAAAACGCAAAAAAAAGCAAGAACCCTAAACTACTGATAATAATTCGCGAAAAAGGCAGCGCGAACGGTGCCGAGGGTGCGAAGTACTGGGACGCGAATTATCCTTCGTATGGCGCTTGTCTTTTACAGTGCATTTAGTGCACCTCAAAATCATTTAAAACTCACAGTGCATCAGCACGCACGGACGATGACGCTCAGCACACAAGCAATACACAACTTGCTTCCCAGTGCTTTGCACCCTCGGCATCGTTCACGGCGTGGAGATGAGTGATTTCTTTAAAACGGTGAGATAGGTTCCTTACTTTTCCAAAGTTGCTCACACTCAGGTTATATGGAGGGATTTGTTGATTTACTTTTTATTTTTATTTATTTTACCCTGAGGGCGTACAAGCATTGTAGAGGAGAGGGGCTCACAAAAAAAAAAAAGATGTCAAAAGCCCGCGACTAGTGTTTCAGGATTCTACACACGAAAGTATACAATTATGTTAAAAAGGCGCGTTAAAGCAAATGCCCTAAACGCAGACATAAACACAAGCACACTCGGAGCAAAAGAAAAGCAAATGGTAAACGCACATGATTCACCGTATAAGAACCGACAAACCGCGGATTGACACAAGCATACACGATGCTAAAAAAGAAACAATAAACACACCGAAAAATAAAAAAGCACTCCTTACTAGAAATATAGGACAAAAAAAAAACTTCAACCAATTTGAATTTGACAATGCTTCCCCGAAATGGTCATGGTTAGTAATGCAAGCTAATGAAGCCGGCTGGCGGTTCCACTCACGGCACGTTTTCGGCAAAAAAAAAAAATGAGAGTAAATGACAGTGTTTTGGTATGGGATATGAACTTTGTGACGATGGTCAATTCGTTCAGATATGAAAAGTGCGGGTTGTACCTAGCGGGATTTGAGGACATAATTATTATGATACACTTTCAGAAATAGGCAGAGCCGGTACAGTTTTCTACGTTTAGCGAGATGAGTTAGGTTCAGACTGTATTGCATAGAAGTTACACTGGCTGTACGAAGATAGTTAGAAAGTGTGAATATCATACAACGGTTTTGTACAGCTTCAAGTTGGTTAGTTACATTAGTATATCCAGGATTAACGCTGATATATTGAGCAATAAATACGACGCAGAAGTTTACATTAATAAGAATTTAATAATAAGAATTAATTGAATGCACCAAATCAAGCAAAGGTTTTCAATAATAAATTCTAGATGTTTGTTGAAGTGGCAAAACATGACATTTAAACGTGTCACAGCCAATTTTATTACTTATGAATCTTCGTGTTTTTCTATTGCCTAAAAAAATAACCTAACAAATTTCATCCGGTGCCATTCGAAACAAATGCTCAAACAATGAAAACCTATTGTGAAGAATATCTTTCCAGAGTCAACTGTGAATTCTACGTTTAGAAATATTCGATGTCAGCGAGGATATAGCCGGTAATCGGGAGGGAGGGGGGTTTCCATCAAGAGACCTATGTAAAAGGCGCCAAAAATTGGGACGTCAATATGTTGTCTAATTTTGTTCTTTACGTCAAAGAAATAATAAATTCATTTGTGGCATTCGAAATGGCAAATCTTTTTTATTTTGGTGTTCAGGTATTTTCATACTTCTCCACTCTCTCTTAGGAAAAACATTTCTGTTATTTCCGTCACTTCCTTTTGTTAAAGCCTTGTCTAGATACACATTCGATATAGCATACATTTGTACCTAAAGAATGCACCCAATCCTATTTAGGGTGCAGAAAATATCACAACAGGGACACCCACATTCGAAAATAAATAATTAAGTAATAGACTTCTAATAAAATGTATGCTCTGGGTAAGCTGCTCAAAATATTTTGAAAATAAAATAGACGTTTTTTATGGCGTTCAAATAACAAGATTGCATGGTTGCGCACTCCGAATTTATATAATCAAAAAATACACATCTTGAAAATTTAAAACCGGTGCCGTTTAGTTCACCTTGGCTATCTTTGGAGTTTGTTTATTACAAATAACGAATCACCCGAATCTTGCATAAATAGCACAGAAAATACCATCTGTTCGTTTATTCAAAGTAAGACCCTTTTTATTTTACCGGAAGCAAAGCAACCCCTTTTTGCACTGTCACAAATTACCTAAAAAACTTTCTTCTCCGCAGGTTGAGACAAGGTTTGAGCATGGACCAAATCAAAAGTTGATGCTTTTGGATCAAAAGTCATGACCGGAACGGCCGCCTCGTCTACTTGAGGAACTTCCGGCAAAGCACCTAGTACAAAGTGGTCGTTTATTAACTTCTAAATATTAAACCTCTTTCTAGTTAAGGCCAGCAAACGCAAAAATCATTAACAAAAATTTATTCTTTGGAATCAGATCTTCGATTCGGCGTGAGGAGTACCAGGTTTGCAGTACCCCATCAGAGACGAGGCCTTCCAAATATTTTGAGAGACGAACCAGGGATGCCTCTTGGGAAACGGCGTAATAATTAAAAACCTCCAGGATATGTCGTATGAATGGCCGGAATGCTTATTCAGAATACCCTTTCACAAATGTCTCTTTCAGGAGGCCTTCTAGGAGCAGGTTATTATGTGGTTTCGTGTTAATTGTACACGTAACGCTGCTACCTTTCTGTTCATTTTCTCAAAGCATCCCGATGACAAGCAGGTGCCCCCTGGGTGGTTCAATAGAATGAAGTTTTAGCTTTCATAGCATTTAAATTTCTGGCATCTCACCTCTGGGTCAAGTTATTGCCTAGTGAGAGTGGCGAATTGAATATTTCTTGAGCAAATATTTGGGGGATTTACCAGAGCTATTCTCCGTAAAGCTTGAGACTTAAAATATGATTCCAAACCTAGAACTTTACCTTGAACAAAAGCGACGTTTTCATTCCGAATAATCGGTCCCAGATCGCCATCCTGTTTTGTGTGCCGTTCTTCACATGTTGCCACAGAGGACGATTGGTGTCTCTTCGCTGATCGGGGATGTCCAATGAGTTGAAGTTTATTACGTTGACGCCGAATATAGCGTCTGCGGTCCGGTTCAAGTTTTAAGTATGCGAATTGTATTACAGAACAACACTAAGGGCGAATGCAGATACAAGCGCTGGCGATTCCTATATTCGTCTGAAGCGATACTCACACACACACACATTACAGGCTTTATATCCGACAGATAACATATTTCAAACAAATTACGCAAACACTTGGTACCCCTTGTAACGGAAGAACCACGCAAGGCAGACCGGAGCCATGGCTACCCAAAATGGGGAGGATCACTTTTCTCGCCCGTGAAATTTACATGACGATGGTGATAATTACTGACGCAAACCCATCGGGAGATTCAACAACCTTTTTAGTTGGCGCTCATGTGGCTATGCTATGGACCGATATTGTACGTTTCTCTAAACACGGATCAGAGTGGAGGACATTCAGGATTTGTGTCCACTTAAAAGACAAGCGGTCCTTGCCTGTTTCTTCGAGACATATAATTGAGTAGAGGGGACTTCTTTGTATGTAAGCTAAAACGCTTGTTCGGTATCGTGCTGCACTTATTGAACGACCTCGTGCATTACACGCTTAAAAACATTCTCGAAATTCTTTCTTGACAGCGCAATACACAAAAGTTTGGTGTAACAAATAATATTCCGGCTCGGTTCCGGATACCAGCGCCTAATAAATATTTGTAGGTGAAGACGACGGCAGAAGCCAAGACATGTTGGAAATGGTGAAATTTGCAACAGATCTGATTACGTGTCCCATTTAAATGGAATCAAGTTATTTCCTTCTCCTCTTTCCCAACCGCTTGAGCCGCCGTTAGGGCATTCAGAATCAGCGCACATGAACGGTCTCGAGGCGGCGGCTGTTATTGCGGGGGCGCGTTGCTTTTCGTGTGACCTGCTCTTCCCTGCTTGTAGATTTCAATGCACTGCACGGGCACGTATATAAATTGAAAATAGGCGTGTGGGGGTGTTTTTCACAAACAAATGGCTTGCTGCTCGTCAGCGAGACATTACAAGCCTGGCGTGATTAGGAATTTTTTAGTCAGGCCGCAAATTAAGCGTCATTTCTGTTTTTTACTTGTTTAAATGTATTACTTCCGCCAAAAAGGGATCACCTGGGTTGTGGTCCCAGAAATTAAGTTAGTGTTTGTCATTGAATATCTCAGTTTGGAACATGGATTTCTACTGTCTACCTTCTTTCTGATTTGGATTCAGCACTTCGCCTAAACGATGTAAAGAGTTCCATAGCGTAATGGTTCTCCACACACTATCGCCCAAATGCTAATCCATCGCCACGCCACAGGTGTTCTTCCAAAAACTTCACAAATGTAAAAAACACTGCTGATAATATAAATTATGGCACCAAAGAAAGCCCAAGTTTTCAAAATAAATGTGTAATTGTTGCTGAAACGAGATTTTGCGACATTTCAACGTTCCACAACAAAATTGTGTACTAATAGAACATATCCTTTAGTCCGACAATGGGAAACCGCTGGGAAAAACAATAACTTTGCAAGTTGAAATGTCACACCTGTGTTTATAAATATCCGATGTCAGCGAAGGCCTTGCCGGTTCTACAGGTGGCAGGTGGCTGTTCTCAACAAGAAACCTTTGTAGAGGACTGCGAAATTTGGACGTCAGAATTTATTTTTATTTTCTTCCTTGCGTCAAAGCCACAATAAATTGATTTGAGGCATTCGAAATGCCAAATATTTCCAACTTTGGTCTTTCAAGAATTTTAGGCCTTCTGCGCTCCCAACCTGTATAAAATATGTGCATGATTCTGTGACTCGATAAACGCATTGCCCAGAACGGTATTTGATGATGCGTATCTTGTACGCGAAGTGGGGAAGCAGTCTATTTGCACACTACAGCGAATATAACACTTTCTTTACTAAATAATTAAGTTATAGCCACCTATTGTCATGAAGCAAGGACGATGCAGTTGTCTTGAATGAGAAACACGTTTATTGGAGCGAACTTGTGCTCCCCTAACAACTCAAAGAATACAGAGGCGGCGAAGCAGCGGTCAACAAAGTGACTTGCACAGGCGAGTGTCGTCGAATCGAATGCCCCGGCGTCCGCACTGCAGGCTTTTTATCTTTTGGCGCGCTTGGTTCTCGAAACGTCGATTCGAATCGAGAACATAGTAGATCCAAGAAGATTATTCTGGGCTGCTTACGTTAGATCGGAATGCTCTCCCTATCACAACAGATAACACATGCGGCACAGAAAGAACGAATGGAACACGCGCTTCCCTTGGCGCAGAGATAACACAGACCGGCGCAGCCGGGCGGTAAAAGCAAAACACAAATACACAAACCCAATGTATGGTTCGCGGCATTACCCCCCCTTTAAGAGTGCATCGACCCGATGCTAACATAAGCGACAGTCCGAACAAATGAAAATAAAATTTCGTCATCGTCCGTAGAAAGGTTTTAAGCGAACCACGTGGGCGACTTCAGAACGCATGCGTTGTCGTAATGTGCGGGAGTCACAATCGGGGATCACTTCGTAGGTAAGTTGGCCAACACGTCGTAGAATATGGTAGGGTCCGAAATATCGTCGCAGGAGCTTCTCACTGAGTCCGCGTCGTCGGATGGGAGTCCAAACCCACACACGATCCCCTGGTTGGTACTCGGCGTCTCGGCGTCGGAGGTTGTAGCGGCCCTCATCCACCAACTGCTGGTCCGTTATACGAACTCGAGCGATCTGGCGGGCCTCCTCCGCACGTTGAAGATATCCGTGGACGTCGGCGTTCAGGTCGTCGTCATCTACGTGCGGAAGCATGGCGTCGAGCATCGTAGTCGGCCTTCTACCGTAGACAAGCTCGAACGGCGTCAGCTGCGTCGTCTCCTGGATAGCCGTGTTGTACGCAAACGTGACATACGGAAGCACTTCGTCCCAAGTCTTATGTTCAACGTCAACGTACATTGACAGCATATCTGCGATTGTCTTGTTCAGACGTTCTGTTAGTCCGTTCGTTTGGGGGTGGTACGCCGTCGTTCTTCGGTGATCCGTGTTGCTGTAGCGTAATACTCCTTGCATCAGCTCCGCAGTAAATGCCGTTCCGCGGTCGGTGATTAGGACTTCCGGGGCTCCATGTCGCACACAACTTGGCTTATAAAGAACTTCGCCACTTCTTGTGCAGTCCCCCTCGGAAGAGCGGCGGTCTCTGTGTAGCGCGTCATGTAGTCTGTCGCTACGACAATCCACTTGTTCTGTGATCGTGACGTAGGGAACAGGCCTAAAAGGTCCATTCCAATCTGTTAAAATGGTCTCGATGGGACGGCGATCGGTTGCAGAAGTCCGGCGGGTCTTGTCGGCGGCGTTTTTCGTCGCTGGCAGTCACGGCAGCTCCGGACGTAATGGGTGACGTCAGAGGTAAGGCCGGGCCAGTAGTACCTCGCCTTGATTTTTCCAATAGTGCGGGCTGTGCCCAGATGTCCGGAAGACGGGTCGTCGTGGCACGCTTCCAAAATTTCGTCACGAAGGTCCGCGGGGATGACGAGAAGGTAATTCGCTCTTGTTCCGGGGCTGAAATTCTTCTTCACCAGGACGGAGTTTCTCAGGCTGAATGCTGGTAAGCTGCGTTTGAAGGTCCTAGGAACGGCAACGTTGCATCCCTCGAGGTACTCGATTATGACGCGTAAGTCGGGGTCGGCGCGCTGCTGGGCGTGGGCGGCTAGGTCGCTCTCCGTCACGATCCCGAAGAGCGCGCTGTCTTCATCAGAGTTTTGTGGTGGTGGGTCGACGGGGGCGCGGGACAGGCAGTAGGCGTCGGAGTGTTTCCTGCCGGATTTATAAACGACTGTAACGTCGAACTCCTGCAAGCGCAAGCTCCACGGCCCAAGACGGCCAGAGGGGTCCTGCAAATTGGCGAGCCAACACAGCGCATGGTGGTCTGTGACAACCTCGAATGGCCTTCCATACACGTACGGGTGAAATTTTGAAATCGCCCATATAATAGCCAGGCACTCTTTCTCAGGGGCAGAATAGTTTTTCTCCCCCTTCGACAGACGACGGCTGGCATAGGCGATTACCCTTTCGCAGCCGCTTTGCTTTTGGACAAGCACGGCACCCAAGCCTATATCACTGGCGTCCGTGTGCATTTCCGTTTCGGCATTTTCGTCGAAATGAGCGAGCACAGGCGGGCTTTGCAGGCGTTTTTGCAGCTCGCCGAATGCTTTTTCTTGGTCGTTTTTCCAGCTGAAAGGGGTGCTATCTTTCGTCAAGCGCGTGAGTGGCTCTGCAATGCGTGCGAAGTTTGCCACGAAGCGCCGGTGGTATGCGCACAGCCCGCGAAATCTTCGGACGCCCTTCTTGTCTTTCGGCCTTGGGAAGTTCGCAATGGCTGAAATTTTTTGCCGGGTCAGGTAGGACTCCCGCGGCGTTGACGACGTGGCCCAAGAACTTGAGTTCCCCGTATGCGAAACGGCACTTTTCAGGCTTCAGCGTCAACCCTGACGTACGAATGGCCTCGAGTACAGACTCCAACCTTTCAAGATGTTTGTCGAAAGTCCGGGCGAATACCACTACGTCGTCGAGGTATACGAGGCAGGTGCGCCACTTAAGGCCAGCTAGCACAGTGTCCATGACTCTTTGAAACGTCGCTGGTGCTGTGCACAGCCCAAACTGCATCACCTTGAACTCGTATAGGTCGTCTGGGGTTATAAATGCAGTCTTCTCTCGGTCTCTCTCGTCCACTTCAATCTGCCAGTATCCGGTCTTCAGGTCCATCGATGAGAAGTACTTCGCGTGGCAGAGGTAGTCGAGGGCGTCGTCGATTCGGGGGAGGGGGTACACGTCCTTTTTCGTGATTTTGTTCAGTCGCCGGTAGTCAACGCAAAACCTTAATGTGCCGTCTTTTTTCTTTACGAGTACGACGGGCGCAGCGTAGGGGCTTTTCGATGGCTGTATAATGTCGTCGCTGAGCATGTCGTCGACTTGAGTCTGGATGGCTTCCCGTTCGTGTGAAGAGACGCTTTACGGTGACTGTCGGGTAGGTCGGGCTCCATTTTCGGTTATTATTCGGTGCTTCGCTAGAGGGGTCTGACGTAGTTTTGCGCTCGACGAAAAATATTCGCTATAGCGACGCAGCAAATCCAATAATTTTTTCCGTTGTTCTTGCGGTAGCGCCGGATTCACGTCGAATGGCTGCGGGAGCTTGAAGGTTTCTACGGGTGTGCGTTCAAAGTCGGCGACCGCGATCAGGTCACTTGCTTCTTGCGTTTCTTCGAGGAATGCAATTGCCGCGCCCTTGTTGAAAAGCTGGTACTCCTCGGTAAAATTAGAAACCAAAATGTGGGATTGGTGTTCTTTGAAGCGCGCAATGCCTCTTGCGACAGACACACCATGGTCGAGAAGCACCCTTTGATCAGTGTCTACGATAGCGTCGACGTCAGGATCAGCATATTCACAGTAGACTGCGACGTAGGCTTGCGCGGGGTGGCAGGGTGACATGATCATCGGCAATCCTTACAGCAACACGTCGTTCGGGGTTCGGTTCCGGCGTCATGGAGTGATGGGGGGAAAAAGTTATTGACTTAGTCTGCAGATCGTTTGTTGCACCGTTGTCGATCAAAAACTCCATTCCAAGAATTACGTCGCGGGAGCAGTTAGGCAGAACGACGAACGCCGCAGGGTACGTTGTGCCGTCTATGGTGACGCGCGATGTGCACGTTCCACTTGGCGTCACGATGTGGCCTCCTGCTGTGCGTATGTGCGGACCGTCCCATCTGGTCATAACCTTCTTCAGTTTAGACGCAAATGGTCCGCTCATTACCGAATAGTCAGCTCCCGTGTCTACGATGGCGACTACGTCAAAGCCGTCGATGGACACCTTGACGTCTGATGCAGTCTTCCTCGAGTTCCGGGTTCATCGGGGCGTCGTATCTCTGCTTGTACGTGTTGATGGTCGGGCACTGTGCATCGTCGTTGCCGTCGTCTTCTCAACAGACGTCTCGGTCAGGTCGGGTACGTGTCGCGCCGTGTAGCTGTCGTCGTGTTCGGGAGTCTCGTCAGGGTGAGGTCGTGTCGTCGGGATGAGGGCATGTCGTGAATCACTGTCTTCAGCGCGTCCTTGCGTCGTTGGAGGGTTTCCAGTTTTTCGCCGTAGAGCAACTTCACCTCCAGAAGTTGCCGCCTTTAGTTTCCCCCGCGTGGGCTGGGAGACCTTCCACGTGCGAAGTCAGCACTGCTACGGCGGTCCGGCGATTGGTACGGGTAGGGCGACGGCGAACGGTTGAAACGGGCTGGTCCACGGCTGGTGTTCGACAGGTATTCTTCAATCTCAGATGGGTGCTGGCCGGGTCGGGGGCGTGGTGCGTCGACGGAGAAACCACGTAGTCCGAGTATGTTGTATGGGCAGCGACGGTAGATGTGGTCGGCCTCTCCGCAGTGGTAGCACAGAGGACGATTATCCGGTGTTCGCCATACGTCAGTCTTCCTCGGCGTCTGGGTTTGTGCTACTGGGGGTCGGGCGGGCGACAGTGGGCGGCGGTAGGGCGGGGCCTCTTGACGACGTGCCTCTTGACGACGTGTTGGAGCAGGGCGGGGTCGGTGAACAGCCGCGGAGTACGTCATAGCATGGGGCTCGCAGTGTACTTCGGATTACACAGAAGTTTCCAAAGCGTTTTGAACTTCTTCCCGGATTACGTCAGTTAGGCAAGCGACTTGGTGTTGCGGCGTCGTCGGGAAAAGTTGCCGCAGCTCCTCTCTCACTACTGCGCGGATGGTCTCGCGTAGGCTATCAGCCGGAATCCGCTTGTTGTCGACGTAGTTCGCACTGGCCGCGCCAACAAAGTTCCGGTCATACTGCTTAGCACGCATTTCGAGAGCCTTCTCAATCGTGCTGGCTTCGGTCACGAATTCAGCGATGGTTTTGGGCAGGTTGCGGACAAGTCCAGCAAACAGCTCCTCCTTCACATCGCGTATCAAGAAGCGTAACTTCTTTTCTTCCGTCATTTTGGGGTCCGCGCGGCGAAATAGTTGCTTCATCTCCTCAACGAAGATCACGACCCCTTCGTTGGGGTGTTGTGTCCGAGTTTCAAGCAAAAGCGCAGCTCGCTCTTTTCTCACAATGGTAGTGAATGTCTTCAGGAACTCCCTTTTGAAGTGAGTCCAGTCGGTCAAAGAACTCTCATGGTTCTCGAACCAAGTTCGAGCAGCATCTTCTTAGTAAAAGAAGACATGCCGAAAAGTTTCTTCGTCGTCCCACCTGCTGAAGATGCGGACGCGCTCCAGATTCTCCAACCATTCTTCGGGGTCTTCAGCGGGGGCTCCCCGGAACGATGGCGGTTCCCGGGGCTGCTGCAGGACGATTGGCGACGTTGTTTCTTGCACCATGGTGTTGGTTGCAGCGTTCCTTTTCTTGGGCCCTTCTGGCATCAAACCGAACTCGGGTGGTAAATCTTGCAGGCGGAGGCTGGCTCTTGTTGGACTGGCTTGGCGGCTTCCCGAGGTTGTAGTGGGCATGAAGGGTGCGTACCCAGCACCTCCATCAGATGTCACGAAGACAAGGACGATGCAGTTGTCTTGAATGAGAAACACGTTTATTGGAGCGAACTTGTGCTCCCCTAACAACTCAAAAGGATACAGAGGCGGTGAAGCAGCGGTCAACAAAGTGACTTGCACAGGCGAGTGTCGTCGAATCGAATGCCCCGGCGTCCGCACTGCAGGCTTTTTATCTTTTGGCGCGCGTGGTTCTCGAAACGTCGATTCGAATCGAGAACATAGTAGATCCAAGAAGATTATTCTGGGCTGTTCACATTAAATCGGAATGCTCTCCCTATCACAACAGATAACACATGCGGCACAGAAAGAAAGAATGGAACACGCGCTTCCCTTGGCGCACAGATAACACAGACCGGCGTAGCCGGTCGGTAAAAGCAAAACACAAATAAACAAACCCAATTTATGGTTCGCGGCAATATTCGTTGTCCGATAAGTTGCCCGAATTACTTCAAGACAAACACACATTGTTTTGAATGTGTTCAAACGACAAACAAATTTGAAAGTTTCCGCAGTGCTAGGTAGTGGGACTACATCTCAAAAACTAGTCCTTGGAATTGTAATTTATTTTTAACATTTCAAATTGTTTTTCAACTCGCGACAATTTGATGATGTTAATAAAATTTAAGTTTCCTGAAGAATACCTAAGCCAAACATGCGATTTGTAAGGGAACGTCCGAGGGTGTGTACCAACAAGTAAAGCAAAAGAAGACGAATAAATATCTTGAAGAAGAGTAATATGAGTGCAATTATGGTTGGTGTTCGGGTGAATTTGTATCGTTTCCGTTCAGTTCCGGTTGGAATAAATCAAGTTCCTACTGGTTTGCAAATTTCTTCGGGAGCTTTCAACCAGTTCGCTAACCGATTGAAAGCTCCAACTCCGGTCCACTAAGACGTTTATTAACCAGTTCGAGGAGTTTAATTATCGGCCAGGTGTCATAAGATGTTTAGTAGTTTTAAAATGAAGGTTTTAAAACCGCAGGTACAACTCGGCGGCCCTTTCCTTGCCCAGTTTTATGTCCCGTGAGAGATACGATTAGGTTGTCCTGTATAATTTTCAGTTCGGAAACAACTTGTGAATAACTCTCTTAACTATGCAATAAGATATCTGATGATAATTAGGCGGAAAGGCTTTCTTTGAAAAAAAATATTCCAAGGACGCCCCCTGTCACGGACGCTTATGGCAAAATTCTAAATATTTTCACTCTGGGAAAACAAACGTGTTGCTGCTATCGCCGCAGAATTTCTTTTTGCCGGGGCGCTGAGTACTTTAAAATGCGGTAATCAGTTTCGTTTTTGTATGCCTAACAAATACTTTCCAATGAACGATTCCACACACGACCCATTTTTATATATTTTCATAAAATCGGGTTATATTTCTCTGTATCGAAGCAAGTTGGGAAGTGTAATTTTTAGTATATCTGTCACTGGTCTGCATTCTTTGTGCCAAAATAAGTTTATAATAAACAGTGGTTACATTTCAAAAATACAATGCTGTTATGATAACTTGAGCAATTTTGCTCTCATTTGAAAATAAATAAAAAAAGTTGCAATAAACGTCATTGACAATTTCCTATTGAAGCCAAGGTTGTTCTTAGTCAAATGCCTGAAATCATGTCGCATTATTTGTGTATTTTGTAGCTACAAAGCACAATGTGTGATTTCTTGTTTTGTGGCTACAATGCATAAAGGTGGCAGATTAGAGTGCTTTGGAGCAAATTTTTCGCGACATAAGATGAGATATCGCCGGTACAAACCTATGGGCTCTGCACGTCCTCTGAAGCTAACCAATTTACCTGGCACTAAACGAAGCAACCACAGCTTTGCTTACGTGAAACGTAAGTAGAACAAGAGAAGGGACATCTGGAAGAAATGTACCATTTGTGTTAGTGCTTACTTGGTGGAAGGAGGCCACGGAAAGAGCACAAACTATTCGTGTATGAAGCTTGCGCTGAATAATTTGAAACCTTGTGTTAGGTGTTTTTTCTTTTCCCGCGGAAGCATAACTTCTAAACAAATACTACGTGTTTGATGCTTTGATGCCATGCCTATTTGTGCTATGAGAGACATCGTAAATTGCAAGTGGCTTGAAAATTTTTTGCACCTGAGATTATTTAGCGAACGTCGAATAAGCAGAGTAAAGGCGTTTTCGTATTTAGTCTACATAACAAAAAGTGCCGCCGGAGGCGACGTTCTAACATGCAACTTTTTAAACGGTTTAGCCACTGAACCACCGTGGCGGATAACACTTGCCAACTATTTACACTTTCCAGTTGAGGAACTTCTTTAAGCAAAACTGAATTGGCGTTTTCTTTATTGCCAACTTCCGATATAACATAACAATAGGCACACAAAAAATATCCTAAATCACACGTACGGCTAATACATTACTTTTGTTGGCATAGTCGTCTATAATTTCTCAAGTTCCCTCATGGGCTGTACCCTTGAAAGCCATTCGGGAAGTCAGTGCTTTGATTTAGGCACTTCCACAAATTGCGAGGTACATTTTATCAAATACTGTCCTGTCCGCTTCGCATCTACGTCTCCGTGGAGGAAGGCCACGCGGCAATGCCAAATACTGTGGAAGTCCAACAACATCACCAAAACGTAGGAAACCACGCTCTTCACGCTCAAACACCGAATGACATGGGGATGTAGCAGAGAGTTCTTGTGAATCGCCTCGTGGAGAAGGTCCCACAAAAATACGGTAGCCCAACAATAAATAAATAGGTGCTGTTTAATCTCCATTTGCTTGCAAATAGAGCAACTGACTCCACAGGGTATAAGCAGTCTTCTTTTTGCATAGATATTTTCATTAAGAGTGTACCGGTATGCGACTTACAGACACAGGACTTGACTCTTGGATTACTTCCCAAGTTATAAAAATACAAGTAGGCTTCCCGTTGAAAAGGCGTGACCCTTCGCCGTTGCGCAGAGCGCAATCTTTCAGCATGATTGCTTATGTACATTCGCAGCAAAATAGCATCATTTTTCGCGTTTTATGTCGCCGACCGGATGTCGAAAGGGTCATTTTTACCATAAGAGCTGTTTAGGCCGAGCTTTGTCCGTCTGTCACACCAAAAAATCTCGAAGATTAACAAAATGTCATTGTAAAGGTATCGGAGGTCGAACTAGGGGCCTCCACGCATTAAACCTGGAAGCCTAACCCCTGGGCCACTCCAAGTCAATTAACGTGTCGATGAGAGCTAGTTGGTGCTTCATCATGGGAACAGGTTAAGCGCCAGGCACAACTGGAGGAGGTAAAACAGACAGGAAAGGGGTGCTCCAAGGCCCAAGGTGTACGGAGTAGCAGCCCTCAGACAAAATAAGATAAACGACCAATTGCAAAGAAAAAAAAACGATTCCAATTGTCGGAAACTACCCTGGGTTCCTCGCGTTATGAAAACGGCCTCCGTCCCGCTATCATCGCATGCTGAACGCATACCACTTTTGGGAGGTTGGTAGCGCAAACATTCCGTTTGGACTGAGCGGGGGTTCTAGCGCGTACTAACGCGGTACGCATTGGAAGAGATGTGAAACCCCACCGACGAAACTATCCTGGCCTAGCTATCATGCAGAACGTTTAGCGGCAATTTCAGCCGCAAAAACCGCGTCTCCGACAAAGAAAAGAGGGGCCGCCAGTTTGCTCTGTGTCCAGCATCCAACCACTAGTGCGAACTGCACCAATTTTTTTGCTCGACCTAGCAGTCGGCAAGCGCGACCACCGGCAGCGTATTATCGCAGCATTTGCGCGCATACCTTTCCCAATATTGGGACCACGTATTCAGCGTTGATAGTGTTGTGATTGTTGTGTAGGGGGAAAGTGCATGAGGTCTTGGAAGTTCACCTTGTGTGAAAACAAGAAGTCCAAATGCAACTGACTACGCATTATGAACAACGGTCAGTCTAACCGTTCCGTCGAAGTCCGGTAACCGTTATTCAGTGTTTTGGTTCCGTTCCAGTGCCAGTTCAGTAGGTTCAAAAATAGTTTGGATTCGGGTGAAGTTTTCGCAAATGTACGTGTTCGGTTCCAGTTTTTGGTTCCGTTCCGCTTTGGTACGACACCGTAACAAGAATTAAGAAATAGAGGCATCTTCAACAGATATTGCAATAGTTTGACAGAAAACAAATGTTCGCTGTGCAACTTAGGAGTCATGTTTCGTAGGACTACCATAAATAATATTATGAGTTATGGAACTAGTTTATTTTTATACCACAGCACGTTTTCTACCTCGTATGAGTTTATTATAGAAGTAAGGTTGGGTAAAAGGTTTTGTACAGCATGACCATTTATGAAAACATTAGAATTGTGAATACAGCTTCGGAAGTTTGGAGGATGGAATTAAGAACGACCACAAAAGATTTTTGTTCTGCGATATTTTGTTCAGTCATAATAATATAAGCGCCTTAACTTTCGCAAAACCCCAGCTTTTTCCCCACGTAAAACAGTAGTTGAACTGCCGTCTTAGTTCCTTATGGCTTACTTCCCTCACTGACAATGGTAGCCAATCGACAAGCACGCCTTTCCCCTTTAGCTTGCTTATCTCGGCAGGAGCACTGATTTTTATGAATATGGACTTATGAATATGAAATGTTAACACGAAAAGGAGTCGTGGACAGTTTCCAATTAGATGCAGTAGCGGGGTGCTCCTTTGATTCCTTTAATGCAGAGAATATTCATTGCGAAATATGAAATTGACATCACTAACATCCGCAAGATCTGAGCAACACCTTTTTCGGTAGTTCTTGTGATTTTTTGTTTAAATCTCGCTTTATAGTTTGCTACTTGATCAGTCTTGTATATCGTGGGATGCTTAAGAACAAAAGCGGTAAAAACAAAAGCGGTAGTTTATAGAGCGAAAGGCAAGGGCATAACACCCGACGCGCTCTTTATGAACGGGACTAGAATCGAAGTAGTAGACAGGATCAAAACGCTGGGTATAATTTTCTCTGAACATATGCTTTGGGATTTTAAGATTGAGAATTTAATGACAAAGCTAGCCCGTACCGTAGGAATTTTCTATCGAACTCGAGACTTGCTTCCTACGAAAACCAAACTTCTATTATATAATGCGCTGTTCTTGTCTTACCTACGTTATTGCTTCCTTGTATGGGGCACCACAACCTCTTCAAACATCTCCAAACTCGCACGTCTTCAAAATAAAACGGTTCGCATAATTTCAAATTCCCCTTTCGACACTTCAGCCAGTCCTCTTCTTAAAAAACTCAACCTGATTAGTGCGCACAATTTTTATGATTACCGCCTAAGCACGGCTTTAAGAAGCGAGGCACAGCGTAGTGACAAATTCCTTACTAGTTTTGCGCAATTAATTCCCAATGTACCTGTGTACAACACTCGACATACTGAACATTGGACGGTACGCTGTTGCAGAACTAACTATTGTAATCAAATGTTGTCCTATACTGTCCCCAGTCTTCTAAATCAATTTATTGAACGTGGCGTTGACTTTCATTCTTTAAGGATTTCTGAGCTTTTACGTTTGTACCTGTAATAATGATTTCTCTTTTCTTTTTTCTCTCTCTCTCTCTTTTTTCTCACGCAGAGCACCAGTTCTGGCTATGTATGCAAGCAATGTTCCGCTAGACATTGTATAAACGTTTTTTTTTCTAATTTCTGTTTATTTAACGACATTTGTTGTAACAACATTTTTCCTTAGTAATAGTTTGCTGAATTTTACAGAAAAACAGTGTCTTGTTGAAATTGAATTGTGTCAATTACACGCAAGCCCTCTAGGATGTATACCGTAAGGCGCCATCTGCTGCCCATACACCGGTACGGGGCGAGAGCTCGTCAAGCTGTCCACAGCAGCTTTTTCTCTCGCCCCGTCATGTCTTATAAAGAACATGAAATAAAATTCTATTCTATTCTATAAAACGTTAATGTGATGAAATTGCAGAAATAGGGACAAGGTATATCATATTGCTGCACCAGTAACCTTGTGTTTTAATCGTAGTAAACATGCGAGCATTGTTTTGAACACATGAGAATGACAGCAAAAGTTAGGAAAACATTTTCAGTGAACTATTCGTTTGGGAGCCTAATAACTGTATATTGAAAGTTCAAGAAACAAAATGAGCAGCCGAAGTAAGATCGTATTTAGCAAAGATTCGACAGTGGAGATGAAGAATGCCTCACTCTTAAACCCGAAAGTTGGTCATAACCTGCACTCGCGAATTGAAGATGTGGGTTAAAGCATTACTCCGGTTCGCACACTCGCGTAGAACAGCTACGCCTGGGGGCATTTTCAAAGGCGATTGTTCTAACGCCTTACCACGCTGCTGGCTGGATTTGTACATCCAACTTGTACATTCAGGCTTAGACGTTCTCGAGCGCAGGGCCGGCCCCATCCCGTTCAAACGTTTTGGAATCAGAGAGCGCGTGACCGCGTGTACACAACGAGAAGATTTGACATTTGTGGGGTTCGAGCACATGCAACGAAAGCGGCAGCAGGAGAACGATCCCATTTGCTTTACAAGATAGACAACACGACTTGCAGCTTCTATCCCACTCGATGCTGCCTCGTAGCTGGCACCGATTCGCGGGCCAAATATTCGCAATGACTGTGTGAACCTTTATTTTTGAAAAAAAAAAACAGAGTGTGATTTTTTTTAAACCATAACAATGAGTGGACAATACTGTGAAGTAGCTTCGCTGGCGACTGCTACTGGTAACAAATCTGGGACGGTAATTAGCAGAATCAAATGATTCAAATCTATGGCGTAAAGCAGCGGACTCATCTAGCGCGTGGATGGACTAAGCTGGGATCGTATCCGCTGTACTAGACGTCTACTAAGGGTCTAGTCTTGCGCGCAATATCCAAACCATACGTCGGCAGGGCCCCTTATTTCAAGCTGTTATACAATAATCTAGCAATTTTTTGTATTTTTCCGGAATCCGCGTTATTTCCTTTCTAACATTGGTTATCGAATTCATGCGGCGTGAAAACATTGCTCTTATTTCTTAAGAAGAATCCCGGGTCTTGTTTCAGCGTCAGACAGGAATTAGACCCAAGTTGGTTATTTATGAACAATGTTTCAATAAATTGGCAAAATATTTGTTTCGAATCCAACAGACAAAGACTTTTAGTGTGAGCGTTCTGCGGGCTTGGTGAAGTCTCAAAGCAGTGCGGTTCAAAACTCTCCAAATCAACTGCAATGCATTTGTTAGAACAAGTTAACACTTGACACCAAACAAAATTTCACAGCATCACAGTCGCAGAAACACACACCATCCTAAAAGGAGCACACAAATGAATAATTTTAATCTGACAACAACAAACAAATACAAGTCTAGCGTATTAAACGCATATGCAGGGAGTTCACATGTCTAGCTTATTAAACGCAAAAGCCGAGACTTTCAGGAAGACAAGGTTACAAATGTGGGTTGAAATCCATTGTTGCGACGTTATATTAAACCCGCAAACAAATAGGGAGGGAACAACTGGTATGCTGCCAAAAGGCCGCGAAAAAGTTTCCACTTGCTGTATGCTCAAAAACGTCTTAGGACCACTAGGAACTGGGTGTCTGGTATTGCCTACTGGTATTACAGGCATCCAAAGCCACCCCTAAATCCCTACCGAATATAATTTGCCACACCTCGTTAGATACTTCAACGTGTTTTGCCAAACACTGAAGACTGCAAGTGATTTATAGCATCACCAAGACCATAAGTAGTTCTATCAACGTTGCTGTGCCAAAGAAATAGGAACTCGAAACTGTACTTCTGTATACGCGAGTCTAATATGTCTTACTAGAAGAAGCCTTATTATCCATCGTTGAAGTTTCAGAGTGAGAACATATATCGAGAAACTTTCAGCACTATTCCTCAAAAAACCGGCTAAAATATCAGCTTACTTCGAAGACGGCGTAACTATTGTAACACCTGACTGTTCAATTAGGGCGGAAAGTGAAAGCAATCAATTGTGAGTAACTCTACCTTTCTGAAAAAATTTACTAGCGAAACACCACTGAGAAAATACACTGATGCTGCGCATGGACCCAAAGATAGTCTAAAAATGTATGTCTGTTATCGTTCCTGCGAAAACACAGCATTCCGAATTTTTTTTTTGTTTTCCTTGAGGACTTCAATCGAACTGCCGAGAAGGCTGTCCAGAAAGCTGGTCAAGTGTTGACCTACGCGGCCACAAAGTTCACGAGAAAGTTCAGCAATCATGTAAGGAGCGGGCATTAAATGATTACAAGCCAGTGGCACGAGATATTTGGCTGCTGTACATACAATTGGTGAATTTGTAAAGGAGGCGGCATCAAATTCGAACAAAAAGTCCACCATCCGGTGGGCAGACGCTCAAAAAAAATTTTGACTATAAATTCTTGGAGAATTTAGGCATTTTCCGCGATTTTACAAAAAAATACGATTTGGCAGCGACGAAACACTTCAACATAGAAAGGGAACATCGTTACGCGCAAATCTTTTTTGGTGCGGGGACTGGTGGGAGCGCAAGAATTTCCAACCAGCATATCAAACCCCCCTTTCCACAAGAACCTTCGCCGGGCGCATTGGAGCGTTGATGTGCTGACGCAATGCTCCATTGTTTGCCCGACAGGTTCCTTATTCTGGTGGCCTGCCAGAAATATAAAAATTACTGCAAACAAATAATCGGGTTGTTTCTGCTCAGGTCTATAGAGGTATCGCATTAAACGGATAAAGAAAAAATCACCGCGTGCCAACCTGGGCGCTCTTCCCTCTTTAAACACAGTTTAGCCACGCCAACACTAATTTGGATAGGATTGTCTTAAATGTAGGGCTATTCCAAACTGGGTGATGGCCAGACAAAGATCTTGCAACTGGCCCTTTTGACACCTCTGCCCACTACGATGTGACACATAATATGTATATCTGGCGTTACGAAACCCGCAGACTGGTCTCATAGCGGCGTTTATCTTAAACCAGCCTAAAAGCGAGAAATAAAACATATAAATACGGCGTATTCAAGGTCACGCTAAAAATGCCTATCCATTATGTGCTAAATAAAATGGGTATGTTTGAGAAAAAATATGATTCCTATGACACGAACGAATGGTATGACGGAAATTCTTTTGAAGCCACCTTGTTCGCGCTTTGTGTTTCCCTGAGCTGTCACAGCGGCAAATCTTTGCACGAAAGCCGCATTCCATTCTCTTAATCGGTGTACGAGTTTTTTATTACGTGACACCACGTATGTATTTTATACCACCCGCAAAACATTAAAGGGATCTGAAAATAGTCGATCTCAGGAAGGAAAAATTTCTTTCTATAAACAATCACAACCTGTGACATCAGTATTCCGGCTTGCCACATTAAAAGAGGATTTGGGCGCGCAAAGTTAAAATTCTTTCATGCTGTTGCAGTGTTTTCTGATAAATCAAAACACCGGTATTTGTGCTCTCGATATATTTCTAGCATTTTCTTTAAGACTTTTGGATTGATTTGTTGGTAATACGTTTTTCGACCAGGCAGTTTTGTATTTTACGGTTGCAACAAGAGTAGGACTGTTAAACACGATCTTGGAAAAAACCTCTTAAAAAAACGATCGCTGTTCTGAGGACAGCCTTGCATAACGGGTTCAACTTTTCATTGACTCTTTTTTATTTCAAACCTACTCTGATTTTCGTTGCCCCTTTGAGCAATATGGCCGTCTGCAACAGAGCTATGCCCTGTGCGATGAAACGAAAAGTTATGCTTTTAGGCATATGGCTTTTGTGCCTAGAGGTATACGTGTTCTGCCCCCTGGATAGGTGATTTGTTCTGCTATTGTATAAGAAGAATTTATACCCCAAATAAAATTTCATCTCTTCGCATTTGGATATTCAGATTGTGATATTGGAGATTTTGTTATTGTTATTTTTTCAACTACCTCCTCAATTTTAGTACACCACGAACACCGTGCCTAATAGAATCCTTCAGTCAGAAACTGTTTTTTGATTTTTGGCTTTTCCACGGGCCAGTACCAAGCAATAAAATAAAGTTTCCCTTCATCTCTGTTGAATGGCATGACAATGTTCTGGAGCAAGCAGCCACAACTTCTTTCATCTTGTCACCGTAAAGCGGCACGAGCACTAGGAAAAAGTATTTGAACAAACATCCAAAGTTTATGTCCCACGGCAGCCACAATGTGAATTTATGCTGTGTGTGCCAAAGTCCGAAAATGACTCTGAAGGAGGTCTTTTAAATCATAACCTTTAGAATCCCCTCACTCCATTTTTACCTTTGTTGGCGTTTGTTTTTACATTTGTTTCCTAACTTGAACAAATGGATAATAACATAAAAGTGGTTCTATAAATTTTAAGGGCTGTCTGCTTACAGTTCACTGATACTTCTGTTCATCTGCCATCTGTTTTGTGCAAGTTTAGAATTTTTTATTCCCTTAGTTTATATTGCTTTTCAGTTTATTTACATGGAACCTGACCTCCTACATCGAAGTAACCAGCTACGCCACAGCAACTATCAGCTTTGTTGTCCGGTGGTGCATCCCGGAACTTGAGCGGGAAAGTTGAAACCGACACGCGGCCCTACTTCCAAAAGCCATTCGCAGTGCTGAGGGGCGCCATCTATTAGACAGCTCGAGATAACTTGCATGATGAGCGTGATGAAGAGCGTGAGAATCTAACATACCGGAGTGCATCTTGTTTGGTGTAATGTACGGCGACTTCCACCGGGCAACGAAAATGAAATCTCCAATCGATACCGGGAAATTTAAGTCCCCTGGAAGAAGAATTTTGTCACCTTGGTGCAGGTGCGCGTCTGTGAGATTTATAACTTCTAACGATGCGTTTATATGGCAACCTGAATGCGGGGACACCACGCATAAAGTCTGTACGACTGCCTAATAGTTTTAATACACTCTATCAATTTTACTGTCCACTAGCAGAATCATAAATTAATTTTTGCTTTAAATCCTAACAGGGACACTACCCCCACTGCTTTCACGATCTTTTGTTGTCACGGTGTATCCGGGAGTTATTTTCGCATCAGGTACGTCCGCGGGTGGCCATGCCTCTGTAATCACCAGGATGTCTGGAGCGTGTTCAAGAACAGAAAGTTCCATGGCATTATACACGTTAATTAAGCTTCTGGAATTCACATTTATGATCTTGTAAGACGTATTATCTGGTTGATAAGTTGGTGCAGCTGTTTTATCGCGAAGGGCCGATTTATACCGATTTAAAGTAGTTATTTTAGTAAGTTTGAGAGTTGCGAGAAAGCCGAGGGAACTTTTACAATCGCTATTTATCAGAACCAGTTGCTCCTTCAGCCTTTTGTAATACGTGTTAAACCAGAATCCCATCCAGAATCCCATCCAAACTGCTAGAACACATTATAGCAACCAATTTAATGAACTATCTCGAATCAATTAACTTCTTTTATGCGCACCAGCATGGTTTTCGAAAACTATTATCATGCGAAACTCAGCTCTCAGAATTCACCGACGATATCTTGCAACATATGGACGATCATCTACAAATTGACGCCATCTTCCTCGACTTCTCGAAGGCCTTCGACCGTGTCCCACACAATCACTTGCTTGCAAAATTATCTACTCTTGGAATCCCCCCGACACTGATAACTTGGATAGAACATTTCTTAAAAGGACGCGTACAATACACAACTGCTAACTCCCATGATTCGCAAATTTCTAGTGTTACATCCGGTGTCCCCCAGGGAGCAGGCTTATCCCCCCTATTATTTTTAATCTACGTCAACAACCTGCCATCTAACACAAAAACCAGACTCCGTCTTTTTGCGAATGACTGCGTCATCTACAATCCCATTCGTAACCCTAGCGATTCCACTGATCTTCAGGAAGACATTGACACTATCGTTGCATGGTGTGCAAAATGGCTCATGCCTCTTAACCTTAATAAGCGCCAATCCATGTCCTTCTCTCGTAAACGCAGCATCACAAATCACGCATACCATATCAGTTCAAATGAAATAACTCGAACAGACTGCTATAAGTATCTAGGCGTTCACTTGACATCGTCATTATCATGGGTCACTCACATTGAAACAATATGCGCACACGCCTCACGCACACTTGGCTTTTTGCGCCGCAATCTCAGATCTGCATCACCAGCTGTTAAAAAACTTTCATATCAGACATACGTTCGGCCTAAATTGGAATACGCTTCATCTATCTGGCACCCCTCACAAGCATATCTCACCTACGAACTAGAATCCATCCAGAATCGCGCGGCTCGCTTCATCATGTCAAACTACTCGCGTAAATCTAGCATCACTGAACTCAAACGCACACTTGACCTTCCATGTCTCCAATCACGTCGAATCATCTCGCGTCTCTGCTTGCTTCACTCGTTCTACTATCACCCAATAGCCCGGCACCCCCGACTTCAACCCCCTCCCAGAATCTCGCCGCGCCTCAACCATAGCAAACCAATCGCACACATTCAGTGCCGCACATCATCGATGAAAGATTCTTTTTTCCCTCATGCAATAACCCTGTGGAATACCCTGCCCGACAGTATTGTTTCGTCCGCTGACCGCGCGACTTTTCGCGAGAAACTAGCAGTGCATTTCACTTAAATGGTTTTTGTTAAAATGACTTGCTAGTTGAACCATGTTTGTAACAAACTTTTAGTGACCCATGCATTCTGATGCTTATTACTTATGTATATTGCTCTTTTATTTGTAGTCTATGATTTTGAATATTTTTCTGCTTGCTTGTTTTCTTTCTGAGCGATGTTTTTGTTCCCTTTCTTCGTCTTTTCTTCCTTTTTTTCGGCCACTTGTGTGATAAAGAGTCCCTCACATATTGTTTGCCCCCGCCTTATGTAATGCCTCCGGGCCCTTAAGGCTTCAATAAATGAAATGAAATGAAATGAAATGAGAATGAATTCGTATTCAACAATTTAAAAAACGGATTCGATTCGTTTCAAGCAGAGCGCAAAAGGAAGCGTTGTTGTAGCGGCCAGATGTTTGCATGTGGTATCTACATTTCGTTTTCCGGCTCGGCAAACCAATCCATAAAGTGTCTTTGCCACAGGACCCCTTAATTCGGTCGGCTCTGTTTTACCCAGGTGGTGCTGTGGAACAAATTAATCAAGCCTTACGAAGAAAGCGCGCAATGGACCCGAAGCTGCCTTAGAGCAGGCCCAAAACAACCGTCGATAAAGCAGGCGACAAAGCTGACGGAATGGGTCCAGCCGACGCCCCTGCTGGGTGAGCAGGCTCCGGCGCGCTGCCAAGAGTGGGTAATAGCGCCCCTTCGCAGCGCCGTCTACACTGTGTTCCATGAGTGAAAAGCGCCCTCCCACTCCCATCCGATTTAGGAGGTTCTTGCAGCGCACGCCACGACAAAATCCTTGGCTGGTAGTGTTAGAAAGCATTGCTTTGAAGACCACACCTTCGGTTTTTCTCCAATTCTTCCCAATGTTTGCCTTTACGGGTAGTTGCATTATTATCAAAAATATGTTGCATTATTTTGTTCCTAGAACGCGTACAGTGCAAGAAAGGAGTCCGATCCTTCCGGATCTCCACGACATATTGTCACGAAGCCAAAGACGACGCAGTTGTCTTCAAGGAAAACACGTTTATTGGAGCGAACTTGTGCTCCTCTAACAACTCAAAGAATACACAAGCGGCGAATCAGCAGTCAACAAAGTGACGGGTGCTAACGAGCGTCGGCGTGTCTAACAACACGGAGTCTGCTCTGCAGGCTTTTTATCTTTCGGCGCGCGTGGTTCTCGAACCGTCGATTCACACCCAGAACATTGTAGATCAACTAGGATTATTCTATGCTAGTAACGTTACGGCGAAACAGCCTCCTTTACTGAATGAGATATCCCGTGCGGCATAAAAATAAAGAGTGGAACACTCGCTTCACTTGGGACACACATAACAGAGCCGGGCACTGCAGGGCAGTGAGAGCAAACAATAAATAAACAAACACGTACATGGTTCGCGGCAATATTGTTATGACGCGATTTCCTTCAGATTGGTATAGTATATATGCAGTGCATAAAAGGCAAATTCTCCCTCTGCGGATAGAATAAGTGAAAATGTATAAGAAAAAATCGCCTATTCAATTCGTCGTTTGTGCGACATCTACCAAACTGCAGACAATCTAAAGTTTATGTTATAGAAACAAAACGGCAAAAGTGGCAAAAGTCTGCCCCATGATTAAAAAAGCGCTATTTCCATTTCTTTTGAAACTGCCCCAAAATTCTTTCCACTAAATTTACTTTGGTTACGAGGAGAAACATTTGGCATCATATTATTACCGGTTGGGGTACAGAGCGACAATAGACCTCGTTCGGCCATGCTCCTCATGGGGTGATTAGGCTGTAAATAGCTTTATAGCTGGGTGCTTAATATATCTGATTCTTTTATGCAAAAGGCAAAATATAACACCTAACATGATATTAAACAAAATTTAGTAGAAAAAGTGCAGTGTTAAACCAACGTTTGCGGTCATAAACCTTCGTCACCCTAACGAAATTGTATACAGCTCTGCGGCACCTGTCTACCAAAAGGTGCTACTCATGTACGAATATGGAGCTTCGATACGAGGAACAAACAGGCCATTATTCCTGTAGATCACATGTACCTGCTGCTGAAGTCTTACATTTACGCCTTATGTGGCAGTACTGAATGCCGGAAAACCCATTTACTGCTCATCACAATTACTTTCGTTCAATCACGGTAGCTGAAAACCTCCCTTCGCTCGACGCATGGGAAGTGTGCGGACTTGATTTTCCAAGAAAAAAGTTGCTATATTTCAGCAGGTATGAATTGCCATCCTTGGGATCTTCCTTATGTTGGAAAATGTTGCGTGGCGTTCAAATACTCCGGCAACTACACCGCATGCATTCCTTCCCAAGCAATACAGACTCCAGTTATGGCCAAGTGCCCTCTATTGGAACTCGCCTGGCTCCCAAGTGACCCTCCCCCTCCCTCTCTACTTTCTACAGGAATATTTAGTATTTCGATCACGAGAGACTTTGGTGTATTTCTCAATCCCCCAAATAGCGTTCATTGTATGGCGCGCTGAAAATTAATGCACAATTCAGTTCACTGGCATCTGTAGGTAGGTCCCTCGTATTCTCGGTCTATGCAACAAAAACGTGCTAGCTGGCGCAATACGGGCAGGAGGACATTGGTTGCTGTCAAATACATTTGACTCATCATGGTTGCAAAGGGTAAAACCTTGGTTAGCTTAGTGGTGCAGTGAAGATAGCTTTGATTGTACATGCTGAATTCTTCCTAAATTGAAATATATTTTGAGGTGTTTCTTCACGCGTTTCCTCGCGATCACGTACAACCTAGATGACACTTTGTCTGACTGTGCATTGAGAACACCAACTTATCATTTGTGAAGTATTTCCGCCCCACGCAATTTCCAGTTTCCAATCACCTTGAGCACCTCATGAGTGTGCGTGTGTGCGATTTAGAAAAACACGGGTAACTACGTCAAGGACAGCACACGGTTTCCCGGGGAAACTTAATAACAAAAATGTATTCCCTCCTGCTATTGTGAAATATTTGATTTACTGAGCGAATACGCAGCGTTTTGGCTTGCAGTTTGTAATGGTCCAGTGCATTGGCGGTATGAAATAATTAGCTCGGTTAAGCAAAATTGCATACCAAAAGAAAGAGTTTCAGCGCTTCATAAAGTGAGAGGAAGCTCTAAAAATGAAACCTCCAGAGCATCGTTCCCTTTAGTTAAAAATGTGGGCATTTCCAGAACACGTTGAAGGGTGCTTCTTTAATAGGAATGGGGCGCTGTACACACTGCAGAATCAATATGATGCAATAGCGTTTCTTCTTGTAACCAAAATAAATTTAGCGCCCAACATTTCGGGAGAGTTTCACAAAAATTGAAAGAGCGCTTGTTTTTAAATTTGGGATCGGACCCGAAAATGGTCTCGCTTTCAGCCAATCGAGAGACTGTCGCATTCAAATTTTTTTTACAGTAAGTCAAAATTTTCCTGTGAAATCTAATGCTTAAACTCGACATTGGAAAAATCCGGTAAATATATCAAATAGTTCAAGCAAAGTGGATCAGTTTAGCAGTCACACTTGATTCGACTTTATCTAAACTCAACTTTATGAAGTGTATAACTCGCAGAATATTTGGGTGGTGTTACTTGGGATTTGTGTGCCCAGCCTGTGAGTTCACTTGATCAAGTGTAGTTTTAGTTTTCGTATATTTTCGAATATTTTCTCGCTCTACTTTTTCAACAAAATCTCTTTTGTTTCAAGTTGCTCCTGCCGTTCACTTCTTATGGCGAGATTAGTTTTCCGAAAGCGGTCGTGGAGATCCTCAACTTGTTTTCTAAAGGCAGCCACGTCGACATCTATCGCGGTAACACAATTTTCCAATTTGTGAAGCCAGTTTTCAATTTCGTCTACGGTATGTACATTCTTTTATATATTGACAAGTTCAAATTGAATTTGAGGTATGTTCGATTCTGATGACCCCTGTTTACCATTAACCATTTATCATTTGTTTACCCCTCAAAGCCCATTTAGGGATACTACATACGTTTGACAATTTTTAAATCTTCAGTATTTTTACTATATTCTGTATCTTCTTTATGATATCAACAAACGTATTTTCAATATGAGCTTTGTTCGATTCTGATGATGTCTGCTTATCATTTATCATGAATCATTTATTTACCCTTAAAGCCCCTATAAGGGTATGACATAAGGGAGGGGAAAGAATAAATGTACAAATGTCAATGAAAATGCATTTCATGGAACACTTTTTGAATTACCAAAACATGCAGGTTGCATAAAAAAAGAACCCAGAACATGTGAAACGAAATGTTTAACAGTGAATTCGATATCCAAAATAAACAGGCGGCAGCAGAAAAAAGAATAACATAAACAGCAATGAGGGGTCAATGGTGAATAGCAATGAAACTAAGTTATTGGAACTTGTTTCCTCACAATAACATACGTCAATCTGTTCCACTCAAGATTGGCTGCAGGCAGAAATGATTTATTGAAAGCGTTTGTAAAGCCAAACAAACGCTGAATGCTCATGTAATTAAATGGGCGTCGACATTTTCTGTAGGGCAGAAGTATTAGGGAACAATGTAGGTGAAGAAAGTGGTAGTACAGTCTATGAAAAAGACCGAGACCTGCAATTGCGCGTCAATTTGAATAAAGAGGGAGATCGAAGGATAATTTTACTACACCCATAATACGACGTTTTGCAAAATTTGAGGTGATAAATCACGCACCACGATTTTGTTCCGATTTAGGAATGTCACTAGGTGTATCTGATGAGGGCACTAAGTTGTTGATGCGTATTTTGGAATTCCATATGCGTATTCTATTTTAGAAGGAACAAAAGTTGCCAAGGCTATTTGTCCACGCATTGTAGGGAATAACGACAATGACCTTTTTAGATAGTCAAGAGACTTTCAGGCATCAGTGGCTATTTTGTAATATGCTCGGTCCAGGGCAGTTTTCTTGTAACACAATGCTATGGTAACAACCAGTACGAATAGATAACGTGTGACGGCGCAGAGCAGCCGTCGGGGAAAAAGAGATCGGCCAGGGCCGCACACACGACTCAACGCTTCCACAGTCAGACAAGAACTGTTTATTTCTCGCTTCGAGCACACGAGGGGCGAGCACCCCGCGGCTGCAGGCACGGCATCTGGTGTCGGAGGGTCGGCGTGAGAACGAGAAGAGGGAGAGAAAGCCGCAGTGCGCCGTCGCGCGCAAGTGCGCCGAATAGCACCTACGTTATATAAACACAGCGCGCCACGCCACATTCCGCGGTTCTAAAAAATGTCGTCCCGACATTTATGTTTAACACTCCCCTGCGGGCTGTAGACAGGAAACACTTAGTTTTGAGAGTCACAACACGGCTGCGAGAACTCTGCAATGGGCGACAAGTATGGCTTCAGCTTTTCCACGTGAACTATTTCGCGGCACGGACCGTCCATGAGTTCAATCTCATATTTCACTAGAGAAACACGAGACACAATCCGATGAGGACCTGTGAACTTCCGCTGAGCTTTGATGCCGACGGCAGGTATCTTTAGGAGCACCAGCTGGTCTTTTTCAAATGGTGTATCCTTACGGCTCCTGTCGAAGTAGGTCTTCTGCCTTTCTTGCGCCAGTTTGACGTTTTTTGATGCCAATGTCCGAGCTTCGTTCAGTCGCTCACGTACTAGCGCGGCGTAATCTGATGATGCCCGGAGCTCGGCAAGTTCTTTGTGATTGAAGCTGACGTGGAGAGGCAACACTGGATCTCTGCCGTACACCAGAAGAAAGGGCGTCTCGCGAATGGTGTCTTCGTAGCCGGTGTTGTAACAAAACACAACGTATGGCAATATATCAGCCCATTTTTCGCCTTTGGCGCTGAACATGCTGATCATTTGCTTCATTGTCCCGTTGGCCCTCTCGCACAGTCCGTTCGCAGCTGGGTGATAGGCTGTAGTAGGAGAATGGTGAATTCCATGGTGCTCAAGGTATGCTGCCGTAGATTTTGCCATCATCTGAGTGCCACGGTCGGTAATAATTACCGCTGGACAGCCATGCTTGAGAATGATGCGACGTTCAATGAATTTTTGAACAGTCACGGCTTCTATGTTGTGGACCGGTTTGGCCTCTACGAACTTTGTTAAGTAGTCGATAGCAACGATGGTGTACTTGTATCCCCGTGACGACTTCAATGGTGGAATAATGTCGAGACCAATCGTGTGGAATGGAGAATGCACTTCAATCGGCTGCAAGAGACCTAGCGGTGCAAGTGGTGAAGTCTTCATTCTTTGAGAAAGGTCGCAATGGTTGACATAACTTTTGATTTGCTGGTACATCTTCGGCCAGAAGTATTTCAAGCGGATGGCTTCGAACGTGCATCGGATACCATGTGAGCTCCGTACTTGCCTCCGTGAAATTCGTTAACAACTTCAGCCATTTTGCTTGCAGGAAGGCACATCAGAAAGCGTTGGTGAATCGGGCCCTGATCTGTCTTGTAGAGAACGCCGTCGTGTATGACGAACTTAGATCGTGCTCGCTTCTGCTGTTTTCTGGTACCGGATTCTCCCGCTAACGAGCTGAATATGTCTTTGCAGAAAGCGTCTGCATATTGTGCCTCATCAAAGTGTGCCGACGGTTGGCGTACTTCTTCAGAAGGTGTGGAGAGAGGGCAGCCTTCTACCTACTTGGCGGGTGGCCCTAGTCAGGCCGATGCTGAAGGTCGGTAGGCCGCCCACCGAGCCTGCATCGTACCGGCCGGTCTCCCTGACGTCCGCGGCGGAAATGCTGATGGAGAACACGATCCTGGCCCGCCTCCAGTGGATTGCTGATCGTGGGGCCGTCTTCAAGGAGCAGCAAAGCGGTTTCAGGCGCCACCGCTGCACGGCTGAGTCCCTGGGAGATGTGGTGTCTATGCTGGAGAAGGCCCGCCACGACAAGGAGGTGGCCTTCTTGCTCCTGCAGGACATGAAGTGGGCCTTCGACTCCGTCCCTCACACGGCCATCCTGGACGCCCTGGACAGCATGGGCGTTTCGGGGCACCTCCGAAGATACGTGAGGGCGTTCCTGACTAACCAGACCCTACGAGTCAGGGTGGGCCGAGCAACGAGCAGCCCAAGAGATGCCAGCTCGGGGGTTCCCCAGGGGAGTGTGCTCAGCCCATTCCTTTTCAACCTCGTCCTGGCTCCACTCCCGGACTGCATCCCAGCTGGGCTTGCATTTCCAGTGGGGATGGCATTCTATGCTGACGACATCGCTATCTGGGCGCACGGACCAACGAGGCTACTCTCCAAGGTGAAGGCGTGTCTCCAGGGGGTGCTGTGGGCAGTCGCCGCCTTCCTGACAAGCCGTGGCCTGCAGCTGTCCGAGACGAAAACGCAGGCCATGATCTTCCACTCGAGGGGCTACAGAGCACGCAAGACGACACCGCCGCTCACCTTGAACGGTCAGACTCTTCCGTGGTGCACTAGCGCCAAGTATCTGGGGCTTCTGGTCGACTGCCAGTTGTCCTGGCTACCTGCGGTGAAGGCGCTTCGGAAACGCACAACGAGGGTCCACCAGGGCGTGCGGAAGCTGCTGGCGCATGGACAGGGCTGCACACACACCGTAGCCCTGAAGGTGTTCCACGGAATGGCATCGTCCGCCGTCCTCTATGCTCTGCCTTTAGTGGAACTCAACCCGCGCCGGTGGGAGGAGCTGGAGGTGGATCAGCGCCGGGCTATCCGCCTCTGCTTGGGCCTTCCGAGCACATCTCCGGTGGCGGCGACATACATGGAGGCAGGCTTCTGGCCCATCCAGATGCGGGCCCTGCAGGTGGGTCTCCACCACATCCACCGCCTGCAGGGCACACCTGACGGCGTGGCACTCCTTGAGCGCTACCGCAGCCGGCCCAACTCTCGGATGGGCATGCTGCTCAGTACGTACGAGAGCCACATCGCGTTGCCGCAGCGGCCACGCCTGGAGCCACCACCCCCAGGCACGGGGCAGGCTCTACGCATTGTCACCACATTGCCGGGGGTCCGTAGTAAGAGGTCGACTCCACCCCAGGCCATCCACCAAGAGGTGGCTGCCCTGCTACAGGGCGACGCTGCCGGACATCTGCAAGTGTACACGGATGGATCTGTACAACAGTCGATAGGCAGAGCTGGAGCCGCCTGCATGGCCCTAGAACTCGGCATCAGCCAGGTGTGCAGCCTGCCCTTCCCTGCCTCATCCACCCACGCAGAGCTGGCTGGACTCCACTTGGCTGCAGATCTTCTTCTCAAGCAGGGCACCCAGGCCCGGGGGGCCATCATCCTGAGTGACTCACGGTCTGCCCTCCTCCGTCTGCGTGCCGCTGACCAGCCAGCCAGCCCTAGCGGCTATGTTGAGCGGTCGCTGGCGGCCAAGCTTCATGCGGTGGAAGCGCAGGGGTGTCCACTGCGACTTCACTGGCTGCCATCGCACGTGAACATCATAGGCAACGAGGTTGCAGACGCCTTGGCCAAAGGTGCTGCTCGCCAGGCAGGGGTTCCAGCCTCCCGGGATGTGGTGTCATTTGACGCTGCAAGGACTATCCTGGCACGAGTGGTGGAGGCCATGCATCCAGATTCCCGAGTAGTCAGTGGCCAGGCCCCACGGGTCTTGCCCGGACGCATTAGCAGAGACGCCCTGTCGCTCCTTCTTCGCCTGCGGCTCAATTGCTGCAACGTGGGAGCGCGCTTGCACCACCAAGGCCGCCGAGCATCCCCCACCTGCGCCGACTGCCCAGAGCCTGAGACGCTAGAGCACTTGCTGTGCTCTTGCCCGCAGCACGACACCGCAAGAGCACAACTCCGGGCCGAACTCCAGCGACTCGGTGCCCCAAGCCACAAGCTAGAAGACTTCCTGTTCCCCACGGGACCGGACGCCATCCGACGGCAGGTCTTCCAGCACGTAGTCAACTTCCTGGTTACAACAGGACTAGCGCTGCGTTTGTAGCCATCGAGTCATGGACTAAACGAACGCGATATAGACTATCTCCCACTCTCCTACCGCTCTTCTCTTCCCCCTTCTCTCTTCCTATCCTTTGAAGCTCCAATCCCCTTCCCTGGACTGGGTCGTATGAGGGTGAACTCCCCGTTGAGTTCAACAATATCCCCAGGCCTTTTCTCTTCCCTCCTTTGTTAATAAATCACCACCACCCACTTCTTCAGAAGAAATTTGGAGAACTTGGTGGGAGTTTTCTTCAGAGTGAGTGATTCTTGACAAGCAATCAGGAGGACCGTGTAGTCTGCCGGATGTGTGGATTACCTCAAAATCGAACTCTTGCAAGACAAGAGACCAACGGAGTAATCATTGATTTCCCTCTTTGTAGCCCATCACCCAGCAGAGCGCATGATGGTCAGTCACATATTGAAACGTCCGTCCCATTAGATAGGGGCGAAGTTGTTCCAAGGACGATTTCACAGCTAACGCTTCGAGTTCGGTTGAGGTGTAGTTGTTTTCAGCTCCTTTGAGAGATCGGCTCAGGTAGACTACAGGCCGTCACTTGGTAAATTCGTCCTTTTGTAGAAGTAAAGCTCCTAGACCAAGCCGCGATGCGTCCGCGTGCACTTGAACGTTTAACCGCAAATCGTCTGAAAATAGTTTTAGCAGCGGTGGCTCACAAAGGCGAGCCTTTAGTACTTCGAAAGCATCTTGCTATGGGTCTTCCCATCGGAAGTGAGTGTCCTTTTTCAACAGCGCGCGCAAAGGTGCGGCATGAACGCTGTAGTTTGGGATAAACTTCCTGAAGTACGACGTCAGTCCTAAAAATGACTGAAGCTCTTGGACATTCCTCTGTGGAGGGAAATTATTCACGGCTGACAGTTTCCTCGGATCCGGAGAAACTCGATTTTCTGTGACAACGTGTCCAAGGTAAACAATTACAAGTGCAAAACAAGTACAAAACAAGTGCAAAAGAGAACACTTCTGTGATTTGAACTTAATTCCAGCCTTGCGAAATTGGTCGAAGACTTCTTGTAAGTGGATCAGGTGTTCTTAAAATGTTTTGCTATAGATGACACAGTCGTCCATGTAAACTAGAGCGCTGTCGTACTTGAGGTCTCCAATAACTGAATCCACTGCGCGCTGACGCGTGAAGCTTGCTCCTTTCAATCCAAAAGGCATACGAAGAAATTCGTACAGTCCCCATTGAGTCCCAAATGCAGTTTTTCAGTGTCGGCAGGGTTCATTGGAACCTGGTAAAAGCCTGAAACCAAGTCCATAACTGAGAAGAATTTGCAACCAGTGAGAGCTTGCAATGCGTCTTCGATTCTTGGCTTAGGATAGACTGTGTCTTCCGTGACTGCATTGAGGCGCCGGTAATCGACACAAATGCGCATCGAGTCATCTTTTTTTGTGACCAGTACCAACGGTGATGCCCATCGACTTCTGGATGGTGCAATTATTTTGGAATCAATTAGGTCCTTGATCATCGCTTTCACGATGTCGTGTTGAACATGAGATAGTCGGCGAGCGCCTTGTGCGATTGGTTTGGCGTCTCCGGTCAGTATTGTGTGTTCCTCAACGGAACAGTTCCCAGAATCTGTACTGCTTGTGGAAAAGCATGCGAGGTTTGCTGCGAGGAGCTCCTTTGATTGTTCGAACTGGCTATGTGTCAGCGTTGAACCAACATTGAATGAAATGCCATTCAAGTTTAAGGTCTGATGCTGAGCTTCACTGCACGGGGCGGACGCTGGTTCCTCCATATCCCCAGGAGGCGGAAATGTAGTGCAGCGGGATATATTATCTGCTTCGTCAGCGCTGATATCTAACTCTGTGATGTCGGAGACAACGTCCGCCAATCCTACTGTCCTGCCAGGTGTCAGGATAACAGGTTGCGTTCAACAGTTTGTCAAGAGGACGTAGAATATTTGTTCCATTGAGCTTATTACCGCCGGTTCGAGAAGAACGGAGTGTCGCTCAAATAGCAAGCGCGTTCCACCAACCTCCATTTGTACCTCTTCTTCGGATGGGGTGAGCTAGAAAACTTAACCGTTAGAAGCTTCCGCGATGTTGCTAGGATGTGGGTCTGCTTTATAAGGTTAATCTTCGAAAGTCGCTGAGGCTTAGGCACCTGAAAGGTGTTCGTACCCCAGTCAATAATGGCTTTCGATGTCACAAGAAAGTCATTCCCAAGAAGTCGTTGTTCGCTCTCGAGGTGAGGGACAACGATGAAGGTTTGGAGGAATGCTTGGCCATCAGCAACAATAGACGCAGTCACTTCTCCTAAATTGATCAGTGGCTGGCCGTTTGCTCTTTTTAAATGCAGGGAAGATGGCTTATTTTCTAGCTCAAGCTGCTGTGCCAAGAGAACATTTATTAGGCTTCTCATTGCTTCTGAGTCCAAAACTGCTGAGATCGTTCTTCTCTCAAAGGAAACATCGATGCTTTTTCCACGCGCTTCCGTGTGACATGCAACACGCTTGACTAATGATGACCTCTCACTTGCGTCAGAGGCATCACATCGTCGTTTCCCTGGCTGGCACTGGTGAAACACTCTTGCCATTCCAAAAACTGCTGTGTCAACGGCTGTCTACAGCGCGTGACGAAATGTCCAGATTTCTTGCAGTTGAGGCAAAGACGACGTACCTGTGTCTGCTGAGGAGTTGAACGCTGAGCGCTGTGTGAAGGAGACGCTGGTTGCGACATCCCTGCAGCGTTTCTCGACGTTCGAGGAGATGGAGATGGGGGCGTGCTGCTTCCGGATCTGGTGGGTGGTTGTTTCCTTAAGGGAGAAACTGGTGCGCTTTGCTTTTTCGGTGGTGGAGCCTTCAGTGTACCCACAGTCACAGTGAGTGCTGGTGCTTTACCTGTAGTTGATGACACTTGATCGAAGCGCAGTAGCGAATCGAACAGCTGGTCCAGAGACTTGAAAGACTTGTCGAAGAAATGCTTCTTGGCTTTCTGTGAAAGAGTGGCCAGGATCAACTTGCATTTCTCGGCTTCGGCCTCGGAGTAGCTGCACTGCTCGATGAGCTCCAATTTTCGGAGGGCGAAGTCCGTGCCCGACTCTCCAGAACGCTGGCTCGCGCCATACATCTTCTGCTTCGTTTCAACTTCATCATCCAGGTTGTAGCGCTTGCGGAAAACTGATTTTAGCTGATCCCAGGTTATGACGTCCACTGTCTTCAGGTCGTGTCTCATCCACATGAAGTCCTTCGGTGGCAATTTCGAAACGATCAGGGGGATGGCTACGTCGTTGGCAATTCTGAAGGTTTTGAACCAAAACTCTGTTTGGTAGAGCCAAGCTGTGACGTCCTTTCCAAGTAGTGCAAGTGAGGCAGCCGCTTGGAAGTGAGAGGCGCCTTCTCTTTACCTGGAGTTCCTGTAGTTTCGGATTTTACCGAGGTTCCTGGGTGTGGTGAGCCTTTCTTCTTTTTGGTTTTCACCGGAGTACCTGAAGCACTCGTGTCGGAGTCCTCGTTGCCTGTCGCAGGTGGAGAAGCTCCACTAATCCCTGCTTCAATCTGGTCGAGGCGGCACAACACTGGGGAAAGCATATCCGCGATCAGTTCTTGCGTAGCTAGAGAAGGACGACGAAGAAGAAGAGTGCAGCCGGTCAGTTCTCACCAGCTCTGCAATCAAACTTGAATATTCGGAGAAATGTCACTCAGCATCCCTTAAAAGTATTATCATCGTGCTCCATAAGTCACCCGGATCACGCCAATATCCCACGTTTGGCCGTAAGTTCAATTTTGACCAGTTTACGGCCTTTTCAACCTTTGAGGCGGTGGACACCGCCTGGGCTGAGCCTCGCCTATGGATGCTACGTCGACGCACGTCGTGGGAGTCCCTGAGGCTTCGTCGTCTGTCGTCCCTGGCCAAACACCCTTGCCTGACGGCGCAGACGACGACATGGACGAGCAACCTTCGCACGCATTTTCCTGCTCCGCAGAAGACGACGAAGACGCCACTGCACCATGGATAGAAGTCACCAGGCGAGCTCAACGCAAGAATAAGCACCCGACCACGACTGCAGCAGGCCGAAGCCCACTCAAACCAGCAGCCACGGCAACCAGCAACTCGAAGCTGCCTTCAAACAGGCCGAAACCACCCCGACTTCCGGAGAATGATTACAAGATGGCTATTCGCCCACGCAACGGCCTGGCACTGCGAAAAATCAGCCCGTACACGCTTGCCAGCTGCATTTTGCATGAAGCAAATCTAACGTGGAGAGAAGCGGACCTAAAGATCAGAATTAATGAAGCTCAAAACATGCTCGTCGTGAGCACTCCGTTTCTAGCGGCGGCGAAAGCACTTAGTAAACTTCATCAACTGAAGATAGAAGGCAGCATATTCCCGGTCAACGCCTACGGAATATCACCCGACAACTCCTGCAAAGGGGTTATTCACAACATCTCCATCGGCGTCACAACGGAGCAAATAATGGCGGTCCTTTCTGCTCCCGGCTATGAGCCTCTCACGTGCAGAAGACTGGGCGAGTCAGGAACCGTGGTAATAACATTCGCCGGAAAGAAAGTCCCGTTCTTCGTGTACATCGGAGGAGTTGAAACAAGGTGCTACCTCTACAAGCGGACCCACGCCTTTTGCCACTTGTGCCATGCTACAGGTCACAGAGCCGACGTCTGCCCTCAGCCTACCACGCTTACAGACGCCCACTGCAAGCGTTGCGGCCAGCAGACAAAACAGGGCGCTGAACACGACTGCAAGCCTAAGTGTGCACTCTGCAGCGGGGACCACGTCACGGCTAGCAAGGAATGCCCGCAACGGTTTCTTCCACTAGTGAACCGGAGGAAAAAGCAGCGCGGATCCAGCCAGGGTCGCCGGGAGTCAAGCTCCCGCTCCAGATCCAGGGGGCCCTTCAGAGACGGGAGCAAGGCACGATCAACTTCCAGGTCCCGCAGAAGGACACCCAGCGCCAAGCGAAGAACATCCGAAGATGCGACGGGAGTTCAGGTGAGCTGGGCTCAGATGCTCTCTCCACGTGCTCAAACCCCTCCTCCTCCTACCCCCAATCCCCCTAAGCGTGACGAGCTGGCGGAACTCAAACGACTAAACGCGCAGCTTCTTGCCGAGATTAAACAACAACGCCAAGAAAACAGACAACTCCATAGTGAGCTTCTCGCCCTCAAGGCAGAAATTAGGCAAGGGGCAAACACTACGCCAGAGAAACGCAAAAAACCCGAACGCCCCGAACCAACTGCATCGCAAACACCCAATTCAGAACCAACTTACCAACCTGCCACCACGATAGAAGTCCCGCTGGCTCAAGAGAATACCGAAATTGCCGAAACCGTAAAGCAAATGATGGTCATGCTAACACAAATCACGCAACGATTAGATAAATTAGAAGTACAGGGACAGACGACTGTTGCTCGTCACTCTCGCCGAGACCTCAAACCCTACAGCAGGCCATCACACCTGGCAGAAGATACCACTTCTCAAGATGGCAACTCCCAAGAATAGGCGGATTCTTACGCAAGCGTCAAAACTCACCATATGGCAATGGAACTGTAGGAGCTACAAGAACAAGGCCAGCTCATTGGCCCAGTACATTGCCACGGCTCAAGAGTCACCAGATGTTATTACCCTTCAGGAAACAAACTCCCCGGCAAAACTCCCCGGCTTTATCTCATATGAATACGGACCCTCAAGTTCTCTCGCCACGCTAATAAGCAAACGAATCACAGCTTTACAGCATCCGCTCCAGCAGTCGGAAAAAATTGGAATACTGATGGAAATTGTCCCGAGGAAAGTTAAAGTGGCGCAGAGCCTTTACTTACTAAACATATATTGCCGTCCAAGGGGCCGAGATGCAAACCTCTCTTTCGTCATCAAGCAAGCAAAACGCATTGCATTATCTAATCCCCTCATCATCGTGGGAGATTTTAACGCCGCACATCCTTTATGGGGATACAGCTACACCAACAAGAGAGGAACCGCGTTGCATTCCATCCTTGAGGAGGAAAACTTCATACTACTGTCAGACCCGCATACTCCCACGCGCATGGGTAACAGCGTCTCCAAAGACACGTCCCCTGATCTCTCCATCACTACAGGGAACGTCAGGGCTATGTGGTCTCACACCGGGGAAAACCTGGGAAGTGACCATTCGATCCTAGCCACGACAGTACTTGGAGAAGAATACGTTATCCCCCTGGGAAGGGCGAGCCTCACGGACTGGCCTAAATTTCGTGAGCGAAGGGAACAAGCCCGACTTGACAGTGCAACCACCCCATTGCTCACTCTAGAGGAATGGACCATCCAACTCCGCAAGGATATGAATTGTTTCACCAGAAAAATTCGGACAACCACTACAACCCCCTGTATAGACCCTCACCTCCTCCATTTATGGGAAGCGAGAAGAAGCCTCGTCAAACGCTGGAAACGACAGCGCCTAAACCGTCGTTTGAAAAGGAGGATAGCCCTCCTAACAGAAGAAGCAGCCCGCTATGCGGCTCACCTGTGCAAAGAAAGCTGGCTCTCCCTTTGCGACAGTCTCCGAGGCCAACTCAGTACATCAAAGACATGGAGACTGCTCAGATATCTTATGGACCCTTCAAAAAGCAAGACCGAGTCAAATCAAACCATGAAAAAAATCATTCACTCTTACCCAGGAGATTCCGCTGCCCTCATGAAGTCCCTCCTGGACAAGTACCTCCCCGTCCATCCGAAAACGACACTACCACCATACTCTGGACAACCAAATATCAAACTGGATGAAGACATCTACAACCATGAAGTAAAAGCGGCACTGCAAACCATCAGACGCAACACAGCCCCAGGGGTGGACGGCATAACCAATAAGCTTCTAGCGAACTTGGATGATGATTCCATCATTGAACTCACCGCCCACCTGAACACAGTATGGAGGTCGGGTCAACTTCCGGAAGGATGGAAGACGGCAGAGGTGCGCCTTATTCCGAAGCCTGGAAGACCCCAGAGCACCGAGAACCTGCGCCCTATATCACTAACCTCGTGTTTGGGAAAGCTTCTGGAGCATATAATCCACAGAAGGCTACAGCAGTACCTCGAACAAAATAACATGTTCCCACATACCATGTGTGGATTTCGTAATCACCTCTCCACGCAGGACATCCTTCTCCAACTGAAGGAAGAAGTTATGCTGAAATGCTCGAAGGACAACCCCAAAGCCATCTTGGCCTTGGATTTAAAAGGTGCGTTTGACAATGTCAGTCATACGGCCATACTTAAACAACTGAATGGCCTTAACTACGGAGAACGCACCTACAAATACATTCGGGACTTCCTCGACGACCGAAAAGCCATTCTGAAGGTGGGAGATTTAAACTCCAATACAGTTTCTCTCGGCAACAAGGGCACGCCCCAAGGTGCGGTCCTTTCCCCCTTGCTGTTTAATATAGCTCTCATAGGCCTCCCTCCGCTCCTGGATGCCATACCAGGCATACACCATGGATTATATGCGGATGACATCACCATATGGGCCACTCATGGGTCAATGGGGGAAATGGAGACCAACCTACAACAGGCGGCCGACATTGTCAGTGAATATGCACGACAATGTGGTCTAGCGTGTGCGCCGCAAAAATCTGAGCTGCTTATCGTCTCACCACGTACAAAACTCCCTCCCGGGTCGCCAACCATCTCCCTAGAAGTGGATGGCCACCCTATTGTTCCAACTCAGCAGGTGAGAATCTTAGGCATGCTTCTACAAGCGGATCGCTCCAACACCAAGCTGCTAGACCGACTTAAGCACACCACGGAGCAAGTCTCCCACATGATCCGCAGGGTCAGCACAAAAACGAGAGGTATGAGAGAGGCGGATGTGCTAAGACTTGTCGAAGCCTTTGTAATCTCTAGGGTTACTTATGCCCTCCCCTACGCTGTGCTGTCGAAGGCTGAAAAAGACAGGGTAGAAACTATCATACGCAAGGCGTACAAACTGGCGTTGGGACTACCTGTCAGCACCTCGACACAGAAACTCCTACACTTGGGAGTTTATAATACCTTGGATGAACTCCTCGAAGCTCACCATATGAATCAATTATTACGTCTGAGCTCCACCTCCACCGGCAGGACAATTCTGAACCAGCTGTGCCTGCGCTCACCGCTTCAACATCCCCAGGCCGATTCGACTAACCTTCCGCATGAGATCCGCCAATTCATTGATGTGGCCCCACTACCCCGGAACATGCATCCAACGCACCATCAGGATCGCAGAGACGCCAGAGCTAAAGCTATCTTCAAACGGTACGGCCAAAACGCCACCACAGTATACACAGACGCAGCCTCCTATCCCGGGAGGAGAGCTATGACTGCTGTTGTGACTACAGCTCAAGCCCTCCTCACAAGTGTATCAATTCTTACCACCCATGCACAACAGGCAGAAGCGGCCATAGCCCTAGCAATTGCTCAAACCCCTGCAGAGATCATTATTACGGACTGCCAACAAGCATGCAGAACTTTCTCCAGCGGCTTCGTCTCACCCCCCGCCACACAAATTCTGCTGCAGAATCCTCCACAACACCGCGTAAGGATTATTTGGGCTCCCGCCCATGCCGACGTGCCTGGCAACGAAGCTGCCCATCAGCATGCCCGCGATCTGACACACCGGGCTAGTCAGGAGTTCGGCGAGCAGCGGCGTGACTGTCCCCTTTTGTCCTACAAGGAAATCACGCAGCACTACCGCCTGCAGCGAACCATGTACCCTGCTCCACACAAAAATCTAACCAAAGAACAAGAACACCACCTTCGAGGTATCCAAACCAATACCTTTCCCCACCCAACTAGAGCCCACATTCTGGCTCCCACCCTCTACTCCTCGCAATGCCGCTTCTGTGAGGCTCCGGGCACGCTTTACCACATTGTGTGGAGCTGTGATAAAAACCCTGACCTACCCCCTCTGCCCTTCCCCTCCCCTGAGCACTGGGAGAGAGCACTGTCCAGCTCGGACCCTGATGACCAGCTTTGGCTGGTGAAGAGAGCCCAAGAAGCCGGACGGTCTCAAGGGGTCCTGGAATAAGGACTCTTCCCCAAGGCGAACTTCTTCATAGGGACGTTTATTCCTCCTCCTCCTCCTCTTGCGTAGCTTGCAGCTGCACTTCAATGTCAGTTGCTGGCGGCTGACGCACTGTAGAAGTCCGCGGGGATGGCGAGGCTGCTGTTTTCAGCTCCGTCAGTTGTCGCCGCATCTCTTCAACTTCTTCCCTCAAACTTCTTACCTCTTTGACGGAGGCTTTGTACACTTCCGTCTTGACCGTTTCGCCAATGGCTGCAAAACTTTCGATGGATGGCTCCATTATGTTCACAAAACGTGGGCGACATCGACCTGTAGCAAGCTGTGACAAAAGGGGAGGTCGAAGACAGCGTAGACCCCACATACGTTGAATCACTGCTTAAAATCCCTGGCCCCACGTTGGGCGCCAAATGTGACGTGCAGAGCAGCCGTCGGGGAAAAAGAGATCGGCCAGGGCCGCAGACACGACTCAACGCTTCCCCAGTCAGACAAGAACCGTTTATTTCTCGCTCCGAGCACACGAGGGGCGAGCACCGCGCGGCCGCAGGCACGGCGTCTGGTGTCGGAGGGTAGGCGTGGGAACGAGAAGAGGGAGAGAAAGCCGCAGTCCGCAGTCGCGCGTAAGTGCGCCGAAAAGCACCTACGTTATATAAACACAGCGCACCACGCCACATAACTTCATTCGGCTTTCGAGAGAGGCATGAACTTGCACTTCAAAATATTCGGATTCATCATCCACTGACCATAACACCCATCGACTGTAAGGCCGGGTTCAGGCTGTTGCCGGGACTGTCCTAACAATCTTAATGACCCTTTACTAGGCAAGTTAAAAAAAAGAGCGAAAAAGTTTTTTCCAGGTTTATTTCTTCCTTAGAACACCCACAGCACCACCGAAACAAGCTTCATAATGTTTAGAAAAAATGAGCAAGATAGAGGAAGTCAACTATTTTGTTGATCTGCCAGTTAGCAGTAAAAAGGCTGTGCTCCAAAAACATTTATTTAGGAGTTTTCTAACGCCTTTACTCTGGTGATTTTTTATCACTTCCCAGAAAATGTTCGCGGCTGTGAAAAACCAGGCAGCAGTTGGTTCCACTCTTCAGGCAAAGTAAAACGCTGCATTTCGCGCACTTGAACCCAAATACGCCGTTGTTGCACACGGTGCAGCGACCTACCTCGTTTCTAGTTTCCTTCGTTCGACAGAGAACCAAATCCACGTTCTAGAGCTGCAGCTTGCCAGTGGGTGGCGTTGTAGTAACGGGCTTCATCATAAGGCATTGCGTGTTTCCTTTCGGGACAGAAAGCTGGAGAGCTTTCATTGCCACAACACACCAGACTTTATGCTTCGACGCGTGGCTTGTGCAGCTGTCAAAATTCCAAAGCAGCCTCACTAAGCGATGAAAACAGCAGCGGTACAGTAAAAAACGTTTAAGAACATTCATAAAATAACAGGTGAGCTTTTGAGTATCCCACCGAGCTGAGCAAAAAGAGTTCGCTCCGCTTGTATGAAGGTCGGCGGGGTACGCTCTGCATCCACAAGACTTGTCAATTTCTCTCGTCAATTTCTCTATCACCTCATAGATCCACTGTTCAGCAAAAGCGCTACAAACGGAAGCACGGTGTGAACATCAAACTACGCAAGCGCCGTGAAAGAGCTCACAAAAGAGCTCAAAGGCCGGTATCCGAAGACAGAAGAATGTCGACCAACCTGGACTGTTCAGTGGTCTCCACACTGAGGTCCTGGGCAGGCCTTTCTTCGAGTCTTACTTACGATCGGCCATTTTTCAAAGCAACAGAGGGAGTTGCCAAAATCGCACACTAATACTTTTAGACTCCTCAAAAACCTCAGTGACAGAGCTAGAAAAGAGCTTCTTGCGGTTCAGCGTTATTGTACTAGGGTCACAATACAGGCAGGCGACAAGGCAACTACATCCGTGTGCAACTGAAACACTTCCCAACTCTTGTCCAAGAAGGAATTAAGGCTGAAGAAGTGGAGAAGAGAGCAATGTCATCCGAGGCCGCAAAAAAAGATGTAAATATATGAATCCGGAGGAAACACCATTGCTAAAAGTAGAGGCATGGAAAAAGAGGCTGCTACAAGAGGAAGAGAAAACTTCTCAAGTCATAAGCGGACGCATATGTGGCAGTAGAAAGCACAATGATGATGGTTGTTCCTGGGCTAGGTGATGGTGTTACCACTGTAAACAGAAAGGGCACTTTGCACAGAAGTGCCGAAGTCGTGCGCCCCATGGTAACAACTCAATTTGTGCGCGAACCAATACTTTGCCTGTAGCAGACAATTCGTCTAAACGAGAAAACCGAAACAGCCTATATCTCGACACTGGCTTTAGAAAGGAAGAACGTTTTGGATCCTCTATCCCTCGATTATTCCCGTGGGAAGGCATTGAATTCTCAATGGAGATAGACACAGGGTCCAATGGCCCAAAGCTAGGCACGCGATAGACACGCGGTCCAAAAAGCCCAAGCTTCGCATGCAAAATTTGTAGCGCTGCTCGGCTGATGCTTTTGAGTATTGGTAGAATTGGTAGTGGTAGTGTGTTGGTATTGTGTTCAGTCATTGGTTATCACGCCATGGGAGTGTCGAAGCATTGGAGGTGCACGGGGTCTTATTGTGGCTCCCAATTACGTACCGCTGCTCTGCAGGGATGGAACCTAACAGTTTCCATGCAGTGAGCTGGACCAGCCCATTCTGTGTACATCGTTCCAGCGGTTGCTTCCCTGTTCTCCATCTGTTTTCTCTTTCAGCAACAGAAGCAAAGTGCTACGCTGCCATCGGCGGGCCCCGTTCGTCTTGCCTTGACACGTCCGTGTAGAAAAGAACACTTATCCAGTGAGGTTAATATTTTCGCATTTACATTTTATTTGCCCATTACTCTAAACGTGTAAACGCGCGCGCAATTTCTCGTTGCCGCTTCACCACGGTCCACTCCAAACCATTGCACTCATTTTCAATTATTCGTTAATACTAAGCAGAATTGCTTAGGCGGCTGTTGGAGCATTTAAATCACGCCACCCTTTTGCACTTTTCCTTTCGTTTATGTACGACGAACGCCATCCCCGCAGGCATCATCCCCCTGCGAGGACCAGCTGCGGTCGCCACGACGTTTTCCCGCCGAAACAAGGAGCAAAACTACAGTTATATAGTCCCCTTAGTCATTTGGCAGCTCGTGTGTGATGGCGCAGGGCAGAGAACGTCACTGAATAGGGCACTGCTACAGAATACAGATGGAGAAGCAGGTTTCCCTAGCGGTGTTTGCAGTTCAAAGTGTTTCGTCTTCGAAAAGTTTTTCGCAAACACTTAGTGCCCGAAACTAGTCACGCTGAGTTGGCGTTCATTATGTTGCTCAATTCACTGAGGACATGAAGTTGCAGATCCCTCAGACTTCCCGGCGTTCCATACTACAATATGGGCCTAAAGACCAGTTGTAAATATCGTGTTGTGTTAAAAAAAGAAGCCCTTTCCGTTCTTTTACCGTTGAAGCAACGTGTCGATTTTGTGCTATTATTCCTATGAATTACGGGTCAAGGCGTTAGTCTTGCCTTGACGCGTCCGTCGTAGAAAGGAACAGTTTTCTCCGGGGCGGTTCATACTTTTGTGTCCCCATTCCATTTGCGGATGACTGAACACATGCGCACATTTTCTCTTTATCGCTTCAGTACGGCCCACCCCAAATCATATCAGTTTTCAACAATGTTGAATTCATAATAGGCATGAGTGTTTAGGCGGCTGTTGGCGCATTTAAATCACCGCACACCTGCTGCATTTTCCCTTTCGTATATGTACGCCGACCACAACACCCCACAGCACCGGCTAGCTGCGACCACCAGCTACGCACCCCACTACGTTTTCTCGCCGAAACACTCCGCAAAACTACAGTTGCATTGTCGCCTCAGTCTTTGACAGCTCGCGTGGGCTGGCTCAGGGCAGAGAACACAATTTTGAATAGGGCAATGCTACAGAAAAGAGATGGAGAGACATATATCTCTAGTAGAGTTTGCATTTCAAAGTGTTTCATTTCGGAAAAGTTTTTCGCAATAACTTAGAGCAGGAGTCTAGCCACGCTTAGTTGGCGTTCCTTGTGTTCCTCAAACCATTCCAGGATATGCAGTTCCACATCTCTGAGATATTCCCGCTTCGCATATGCCATGAGGGCTTAAGGGCCTTTGATAAATCCTGCTGAATATAAAAAGAAAAAGAAGCCTGGTACCTGTTTTTAACGTGACAGAACTCCGGCCCTAAAGGCGGGTCGGCTGCACCAAGCATTCCAATTTCGGTCCGAATTCTGCACGGGCCCGGTTTTAAAGATATTCGGGCCGGGCCGGGCCGGGTACGGGATGTCGGGTAAGCCCTAGGCCTTGCACACCTCTAAAGCAAATTTGTGGGTGTCGCAGACATTGGCGAGAGCGATACGACGCCGAACAGAAAAGGCAAATGGTGTCGGATGGCATCTTGCGAGAGGCCAATTGAAGACCAAGAGGTTTTAGGCGCTTAGGGTGGCACAATCACTTGACCGGCGCTCTAAGGTCAGCGCGCTTAGCCTACACAAAGTGCATTGGGATTGCAGGCCACCTGTGCTAAGAAGTACTGAATGTTTTTCTGGTCTAAAGAAACTCGCAAAAAAAAGCGGTTGAGGCTAAGCTGTACCTTTAACTGAAGTTAACACAGAAATCCCAGGAAACGAATGAAACACAGCTAAACAGAGAATGCAAGTGTACTGTTGACGATTGTAGTGTTTAACGCGGCTGGCGTAGTGGAGGGCTTGGGATTAATTTTGACCCGTGCAGCGAAATGTAGAACACACGGGTGTTTTTGCTTTGCGCCTACATCATAAAAGCAGCCGCTAGAGTCATCGATTAAACCCTCGTCCTCGTGATCAGCAGCGCATCGACTGGTTCGTAATTGCACCAATTTATTGCAAAAAAGTGTTGAAGGACACCATACTACAGAGCTAAATTAGAAGTTCAAGCAACAACTGGCGGAATGGGTTGCAACCGAGCTCTCCGCTTCTCACGAAAACTGCAAACACCTGCAGCCCGCACTGCCGCAATGCAGGAGCTACTGAAACCATGGAAGCGGGCGCACAGCAACTACAATGCACATTGGCGAGACGAAGCTCCTACGCATAATAATGCTTGCCGGCGAATCAGGGCTTACCCAGGGCAAGGCTGGCATATCTGCCATCGTATGCCATATCTGCAAGGTGAAGGACCCTTCAACTGAAAAAGTTTGCGAACAAACATACGCAGGGTGATCTGCACGCGCATGCCTGAAATAATGACCGACGGCATGTTTAAAATAACGTCATTGCAAAATTTGAAATAATGAGACATCTCCGGAGAGAGCAGCAACAAAGGAGGACCCGTGTGTCACTAGGTATAAGTGCGCTGTATTGCTGGCGAATTGAAATAAGTGTTCCACGAATTGCCACCGAATTTAGGGAAGCAAATAGCCACAGCTTCGGCTTTATCGAAAAATGTATTGTAGGCGCCCTTCGACTTAACACGCAAACTAACTGTGATGTGAAAAGAATTGGCTGAATGGGGCGATAAATGGTATATTAAAGTCGAATGTATTATTCTGGAGATAACACTAGACCGATTGGGCCTTAGAAGACATCCCTTGGATACGAACATGCTAATGCAGATGAGCGCAAGGCAGTAGAAATAAATGTAGTACTCACGCGTGATGAGCCCTTTTGGAGAAACTAGCAAGAGTACCTGGATGTAGAAGAAGAAATAAACAACGCGATGAAGGTTTTAAATATATACTGTAAACAGCAAAAAATGTTCTGCCATGGGGTAAAGGAGGTGACGGTCGCTTTCCGAAGCTTTATCAGCGATGTCAAGTAGGACCGTGTCAGCTATACGAAAACTGTGTTTGTTTTGGAGCGACAGACAATGACCACATGGAAGCGGCAGCAGACGTGGTCAGTGATTACGCTCAGTGCTCCGGCTTCAGATATGCTCTATAAAATTCTTAACGTGCATTCATTTCTACAAGGACTCCTTCACAGATACTATACTGCGGGCCCATTCGTAGCCCGCAGTATTGTTTAAACAAAAATATTAAATACACACGCACCATCCACGTGGAAAAGGTACACTATCATTCTACAAAGGAAGGTTTGACATTCACCTCAATGCAGCCAGCGGCTACAAAGGAAGGCTATAGATCTTTCTCCGAAACATCGCAGTTGAAGACAAATTCTTCCTTGTCCAGGATTTAGGGGGATGTCAAACCATCCTTTGTAAAAACTTCCACCACTTTGGGCATTTTTCCTAAATTTGGTCGGTCACCCTTACCGTTTTTTTCTCGGAATCGAAGTCTCTTTGTCTTACTTTTCATGCGCACTTGCTAACTTCTCCCCTAATAATAACACACATTGGACCTAATCCCACAGGTCATCTAGTTAATAACCCCTAAAACAAGGTGATGCCTTCTGCAGGCACCCTTCGCCTCTTCGGCCGACAACCTTATTTCAAGAAGAAAAAATTTCGATGGTATAGCCAGGAAGATCTAAAAACTGGCCGTCGGACAGCCCGTCGAAATTCCTACTCACACGCTATTGATAAAGCTCGCCCGCCAAAACATGGCCGAGCAGCTCATAAAGGCCGATTTTTCGAGCCAACGATCGAGGCTGTTAGTCACTGGGGGAGGGAAGCTCATAGTTATTAGACTGGGCTAAAAACCTATCAAGACAGTGAGGGATCGCAAATCAGAAGTCTCCGTCCCGATATCCGAAAACAACTCTGCATTACACAGGTGCATTCAAGAAAAAACCGCGTACCTCACACTGGGCACAGGAACGTTAGAACCAGGGAAATGTACGATGGCTACGGAAGAGAGAGAGAGGGGACAAAACTTTATTTAAATCAAGGAAATGCTTTATAGAGGCGTCCTCCTTCCAGAATGCCTTGAGCTCGGGCCGCGTCGACTGTCATTTCGAATAGCACCACTGATTCTCTAGGCCGGAGCTGGCCAAGGCTCTCTCCCAAAAGCTAAGTGGAAAGGTGAATGTTAGGGGATTTCTAGGGTAGACTTGTCGAAGCCGCCCACTATGTGTCTGAGATTCCGATACTCTCCACAGAAGCGTAAAAGTGGAGCAAAGTGTGTATTCAACGAGATGAAGTTTGGTTGGATGTGGGAAGGTGTTGACCTGCAGGGCACGCATTATTCTTTCCAGATCCTTCGGTTAGCGATTTGTGGGGTGAAGAGTAGGTTTTACGGGACAGCCTATAATGCTGCGTGATTTTCTGGTATGGGATACAAGGTTGCATGCGCTCGGGCTCGGCTTCGTCTTCATCAGTGCTGACTCGCCGGGTCAGGGTCAAATTTTGAGCCCCTACGTTGGCGATCTCGTTGCCGGGGATCGTTGCCGGGGTTGGTGATCTCGTTGCTGTGAGCTTGTGCACATACAATCCTGACTGGTCTCGTTGGTGGTCTATGATTGGTTAGTCGAACTGTTGGGACGTGCAACAAACCATTGGCAAAGTTACGTCACGCCTGCTTGGAGTCTATTACAACGTTCGCGTCGCTTTGCATTACCGCAACTGCTATCGCCGCTATATCGGCTTGAGAGGGCTGTGTCCGGGGATTGTGATGCTGCAGATGTGCTGCTTATTTAAAACGGCGGTGGCAGCCATGGCTTCTCTTCCGGGGTAACAGGTGGCGCCCGTGTTGGTGGTAGATGATGCATCTCCGTACAACCTGAATATTGCCCCGGCAGGGTCTTCTCAGCGATCCCCGTGATGCACAGGGTGCGTATTGCGCGGTAAAACGGGCAAAATGAAGAGTTTTCTAATGGAGTGGGGTACGTTTCTTGTAAGGAGACGTGGGTGGCTAATCTGGGCCGACAGCGCTGGCGTGAGAGCATGAACCTCCCCTTTTCGGTTGCTCCAAATCTTAATCGTTGGTTAAACAGGCATGCCTCTATTAACTCATAGACCGAATTGTGGATGCGAAGTCGGAGTCGCCGTTTGGTTGAGGTGCTTGCCGGGAAACCCATGGCTTGCTTGTACGCCTTCCTGATCAGAATGTTTATTTTCGCGAGCTTTGTGGCTTTTTGCAGGGCATAAGGTATGGCGTACGTAATCCAAAGCGCGACGAAGGCATGGACAAGGCGAAGCGAATCCGCTTCCCCCATGCGCTTGGTTTTGGGCGTGGCTCGTCGCATCATATGTGTAACTCATCTGTTGTGATTTTAAGCTTGTTGATCAAAGGGGTGTGGGAGCGGTACACCTGGAATATTATGCCGAGGATCTTTACAAATGAAAATGACGCTATGATATGGCCCTCTATGCGTAGGTGATAGCGGGCCAACCGAGAACGAATCAACCATCGCATACGCCGGCACCATTCCGTATCGTGGCGTAAAAGTTATGTCCCTCGTTTTCGTCTAGCACCGTAACCCCGTCACCGGCGAAACGCTACCACCCCCCCCCCCCCCCACAACACATTTCAACACGACGACGGGGACTTTGCTCTCGTCATAGGGCGAAATACATCCAAGGGCATTATTAAAGATTTGGAAAAAGCGTGCCATAACTTCTAGCGTAACGCATTTCACCGATAAACAGAAACATTCACCTCCAAGCCTCCCACAGACCGATACATCATTACCTCACAGTCACCAGCGCAATCTCCAGTCCCGGTCAGAGAAACCGCTCACTTGTTGGTGTGAGAGTTCTCACGAAGTATCCTTTGTAGAAAGAGGATAGGCCAATTCTCTTGATCTGATATCCAAGTATAGCACAACATTATCAGGGAAGGCGTCCAATGTTCTGAACAGCGCTTGAAACTAATCTAAACTGCATAAGGGCTGCTGTCGCCCCACCAGACAAATACCTTTTTTGTAATAGAGTATTGAGCTGGGAAAGTTCGCATGGCGTCATTCTAGGCAGCAGCGCGAAAAAAGGCCTGGACGAAGGGAACGGATAGGACGAGAGCTGTCACAACTAGTTTATTCATTGGTTGCGTGCGGGAAATAAACGCTTAAAACAGAACAGACAGAGAGACAAACAAAATACAAATATTCAAATCAAACACACTCCCTTGTACCCCCTCCCCCACATAATCTGCACTCAAAACCTTGACGTGAAACTTATGAAGAATGAACAAAGTGAAAAATCCGGGCTGCTAACTTGGGTCCAAACATCTGAACATCAAGATTAAAGGCACGTGCTAGCTAAGTACGCATATATGTCACACGGCGCTATCGACGTTTTGCTTATGCAATTAGCTCCAAATTTTCGGATGTGAAACGCTTCAATATTTTTCCGGCCTGTCTGCCAGGCGTGTCTGGAAAGAACGGTTCTTTCTTCTAGCCAAGGATAGCAGCCGCATGAGCGGCAGTGGTCTGCAAGCCAGGAGTAGGTGGTCGCTTTTGGCGACCTTCTCTGTTCACCTAGGCGTGTATTGACACATCAACCACTCTGACCCACGTAGCTCTTGCCACAAGACAGAGGAAGCCAATAAACAATACCCGTCTTGCACAGGGCAAACCTTGGTTTGTGTTGCACCTCACAGCTACCAACAGTGCATTTGCCCTCTACGCGGCGGCGCACTTGAGCACACAGCCTTGGTGAGCTTTTGTGGCGCAGAAAAATCACACTGACACCATATCACTCCGCTACGTTTTTCAGTACACGGGACAGCCTATGTGCGTATCGTACAAAAGCAAACTGTTCAAGCTTCGCTGCAGGGCCCAGAGCGTCAGCCACGACCGAGGCGCGGAAGCACTTATTTAGTTTTTCACATGCGCGTGAGAGTACACGACGTGGAACTCCTGCGCGTTCTAGTCGGTGAACTTGCTGATGAAATCTTTCTAGAACGCGGTGTGGCCACAACTTCGTTGGAGCGCCTTTAAGGGATGAAAAGCTATAATTGTTTGATTACCTTCGAATGACTAGAGGCATAAGAGAGCAGGCGTTTCTTAGAACGTGGCTGATAGCACCAGCAAACATAAGACTGCAGAAAGGTCAGGCTCAAGTCAAGAAACAGAAGCACCCCTTCTTGCGGAACTTCAACCGTAAATTGAAGCCCAAGGCCACACTCATGAAAAGGGCAAGAAAAGAGCCGGCTGAATTTGCGTAATCTTCTGTTTTAAACAGTACCAGAAAATTGTAAACGTAGCGGAGCAAGTGAACAGCATTTCCTTCTAGGCTGGCGACAAGTTTCCTGTCCATTCTACTTAAGAAAATTTCACTCAGCACCGGGGTAAGTCTGGACCCTATGCAAACCCCTTTCGTTTGAATAAACAGTACTCCTTCCTAGCCAAACACTGCCTCACATCACGCGCATGTTAAAAACTGATTAAGCGCCTCTGGGCCTCGGGCTTTGCCGACGCTATGGGCCCTGCATTGAAGCCTGAACGGTTTGCTCTTGTCCCATACGCACATAGGCTATACCATGGGCTGGAAAACGTGGCGCAGCGATATAGTGTCGGTGTGGTTTATTCTTCGCAACAAAAGCTTACCAAGATGTGTGCTCAAGTGCGCCACAGCGCAGAGGGCAAACGCATTGATGGCAGCCGTGGTGTGCAACAAAACCAAGGTTTGTGCTGTGCATAATGGGTATAGTTTATCGGCTTACTCTGTCTTGTGGGAAGAGCTTCGTAGGTTAGAGTGGTTGATGTGTCAATACTGGCCTAGGTAAGCATAGAAGGCGGCCAAAAGCGACCACCTACTCCCGGCTAGCAGACCACTACCGCTATTGCGGCTGCTATCCTTTGCTAAAAGAAACATCCGTTCTTTCAAGACACGCCAGGCATACAGGCCGAGAAAAAATCGAAGCATTTTACATCCGAAAAATTGGAGCTAATTTCGTAAGCCAAACTTCGATAGCACTGTGTGACAAATAATATGCGTACTTACCTATCACGTGCCGTTGATCTTGATGTTCCGATGTACTTACCACAGTTATCAGCCCAGGTGTTGCCCTTTGTTCATTCTTCATGAGTTTCACGTCAAGGTTTTGAGTGCAGACTATGTGGGGGAGGGGGTACGAGGGAGTGTGTTTGATTTGAATATGTTTTGCTTTGTTTTTCTCTCTCTTTCTGCTCTTGTACGCGTTTATTTTCCACAAGCTTTCCCAGGAATAAACTAGTTGTGACTGTGCTCGTCCTGGCCGATCCCTTCGTCCACGTATTTGTTAGCGCTGTTGCCCAGAATGATACCTTTTCGATCCAAGGAAATGTCTTATTTTTCAACCTACCGTACGATGCCCGCTAGGCCGCTTTCGGAAAGCCCTAGGACACCCGTTGAGATGGTATACGGGGCTACGACCAGGGCCAATTACAATCGCACAGTCGTTTACCGTCTTAAGGGGTCTTCCCCACCGCACGGGAATTACTAGCGCAGTGGTTCTCAACCATATGTCTGCTGTGAATACAATAAACCTTGCAGAACTGAAGGACACCTAAATTATTCATGTTGATATGTGTCATATTGTCAATTTTATAGCCGCTAAAACTTACCGAAACGTCTACGAACTGCCTGTCGTGCGTCTGGTTTCTCCGCGTATTTATCGGCTATCAAACAGCCAACCTTAAAACTTAAAGTAAAGGAGAAATGAAACGTAAGGTTTATAAGCAAGAAGAGAAGAGTGCGGGGGGAAAACTCTGGAGAGGGCTTCGCGGATTCCTAAAAACCATCGCGGACTTTCCTTTCAGAGCCACTACACACGATACAAAAGCCTAATATGCAATACCGATGGTGAAGCCCAATTAAATCGAAAGAAGGATATGTTGTAAGATGACAACCATAAGAATAGGCATAGCACCCTTTGTCTCCTTCTACACTATAAAATGCCCTTATAAAGTGTAGCACAATCAGATGGGAATTTATAGATCGTGCTTTGATAAGATATTAGGTTTAGATATCCTCCTCAGGATCGTTTGCCGCATTACCAGCCAAAGCATACATTATCTTCGCGGCTACAGGGGCACGCAACCGTGGGGTATAGTATTCAAAGTTAGTTTTTCAAGTAGAGCTGCTTCTCTTGGATTACAAAATGATAGGTCGTAGTGGTTGAGTTCTACAAATTGCAAGCTCTGGTCAGCGAGAATTTTAAAAATCTGCTTCATTTTGTGACTTGGTACTGGTCCAAGGAAGCGCCAAAGCACAAAACAATTTCTTTCTCAACGTTTTGGTTGGCGTCGGCGTTTGTGGTGTTTATAGTCTAAGAGATATGAGAAATAGGGAAGAACATAAATGGCTTGTTATGAGAATTCAAAACTTAAGAATGCTTAAAGTTATGTTTATATATTTACAAGAAAACCCTCCTCTAAGGTGGGGGTGGGGCAGATGGTATGGGCATTCAAATGTTCTAAAGCCCATGCTACACGGCAAAGTAACCACGTGACGCGGAAGGAATGGTAAGCCGGTGTGGGGAAAGTGCGAAGGAAAAGGGGGTTGTGAGGGTGTTGAATACTATAAAAAAACTGTGGAGCGCTTCTTCGAACAAGATCGGTGAAGAGCAAATTGAAATACGTAAACAAATTTGCAAAGTTTGTTGGCCTTGTTCTCATTGCTTTCTTCATAACACATGGCCACTTGGGGGATTGGCCCGCAGTTGGGCGATTTGAGGAGCTAATGTTCCCGGATCTCAGGATCCATCACACTGTGATTTTGAAAAGTAAAAGTTGCAGAATATTGCATGCCGCGTGACACATGAGCGTGATGACGCGGGAGTAGGACAGGTTCATGCCACCCTAGCAGAACCCTGGTTTTAGGCAGGCTGTGGCGTGTTCTGGTCTGCTTACACACTAATAAGAACAAAGAAATAGAAGAAACTTTCGCGAACGCGTATTAGCACAAAAGAAGCCGTTTAAAGTAAACCGTGCCAAGAGACAAAGAAACGAATGCGAGGGAAAAGGCGTAAGTGCAATGTATTTGAAAAGAAGTTACGTATACGTATCGCCAGGCGTTTGCCGTCAACGCACATTAGCTGACTGGACCGCGCCGAGGAACTTTTGTGTCGAAAAGCACAGGCATTTCCATGACAAAATTCGAGCAGCAACTGTTTTGAATATGGCGTGCTTCCATCACTCGCTTTCGTTTTTTGCGAGTCGGCCACGGTCACGGGATTGCTTTACTCCCTGCCACAGACAGCAGAAACTACTTCATAGGAAGAAAAATGTCAAACAGCCCATATGAGCGCCTGGAATAAAAACTGCAATAAACTTTCTAGTGTTGAGAAAGTAAAACCGCACTAAATTACAGTAGTTGAATTAATTTGCTTGCCCCCAGTAGCCACCATTGCAGCAGTGGAGCCAGAAAAAGCACTGAAAGATGCGCCACGACGAAGTGGCGCATCGTTGGTGCGCGCTACAATGGACCTATTACGCGACCTTAATTATCATCAAATACCATGAATCGAATGTTAAAGCATTTTAACCCTGCTCCGAAATATTATCATCAGCTTAGTATTATTACCACAGCCTCGACTTACCCGAGTTCCGCTCAAACTCGGGCCTTCCGGAATAGCACCCCAGCACAGCCACTCTTTTTCTAAGAATTTTACTAGGAAGATCAGGGTTACGTTTTCCAATTTGGCCCCAAACTTGGCCGTAATATGGCCACAACACGATTGTTCAGCAATCGTATAACCAAAAAATCAACTTGGTTTAATGCGTAGAGTTCCGTGAGAAAGTACTGTACAAATAAATTGAAACCACCAAAACGTGTTTGCTCTTTCAGCAAACACTAAAACAGCATAAAAGAGTTAGCGCTGCATGCTCAGAAAGTGCTGTTTTTAGGTTACAAGTGTGCAAATCGATGACTCAGGTTGCGATTATTTACTGAAAACAAGTTCTAAGGCTGAACTCTTGAAAACATTTATGAACATTTTGATGGTGCTTATAATACACGCATGGGTTTTTGTACACAAACATTTCTGCACCGATTGTTGCTTTAAATAGAATGAATAGACTAGAATAGAATAGAATGTTGCTATGAGTTGAAGGCTTCGCCGCTATGACAGGTCAGGAATGTAGAAGGCGCAAACAGGGTGGTTTCCCACGAATTGCCATTGTATGGTTCATCTGTGCAATTGGACTCCTTTTTTGGCATCCAAACAAAGTATATTTTGCAAAAACGTGTTACTATACTCAGTGAAACCTTGAACACTCTGTCTTTCTAACAGTGTATTTATTTTTTAAAGGCTGCGCTACGATATTGCTGTATTGAGAGAAGTATGTTGGTTCTGTAACGGCAGAAATGACTAACAATTTGCAACGTTGCTGTAGGAAAAGCTTTAGACAATGGCACCTCTGAGACGTTTGTGCGGTAATCACCAAACCTTGCAAAACACCTAGTTTACCGAACTTTGTACCAGGACAATCGGTAATATTTCGTACGCCGTTTATAATGAGATCCTTGCGGACGTCTGCAGAAACATACCCATAGCTTGTTCGGGGTATCTTTTTAAACTTCTGCCAGGCGACCGGAATCAAAGACCTGTCGTGCAAAGAAGTATTATCGGGTTCGCACATCCACACCCTCACTCAGCCCTCCGTAATTAGTTGTCGAAAAGATAGCTTTGTCGGCTGGCACTACAATATCTCACTGATCAATTTCAACTCATAAAATCAAGTTCGGCCACTACAATGCTCCTTTCTGAAGTTCAAGGTTGCATTCCCTCTAAGCTCAATTTCTCTGAAACTCCGGGTGGCGCTTAGAGCTTTCTAAAACTACGATTGAAAAATTCTTCTTGAACGGCGTGGCCACACATTGCTGAACGTTTTATTCAACTTTGTTGACACAAGAGTGAAAAATTCACCTACCCATAGGCAGCAACCCGGAAACTCATCTCGCTGCTTTGTCATCGACTGGAGGCCCCTATTTGCATGATGCCGGCCTTACTTTTGAACTTTGCGGTCGCGCCACTCACCACTTGACCATCCTCCTGAGACCCCCTCGGCACTTAGCCCTGCTCGCTAGGCACCACCATATTCTTATACGCCCACAGTTGGACTTTCTCGGACAACTTCTCCAAACCTCCCCCAACTTTTTATCTCTTTGTGTGCGAGTGATTCCAGGCTCACGCGCTGATGAGCCCAAAGTTGACTGAACACCTCGACACAAGAGTTTGACACATAGACATTTTCAGCTTTCCATTAGAAACAAGCTACTAACATTACATGCTGCAGCACTACAATAACAACGCTGGCATTTTACAGCATGTCTGTGATAGGGTTTCCGTCAAACGCAGCTTTGACTAGTAAGCGACTCACTAACCCCTTGCAAGTGATGTACGACAATCTTCATCTTGTATTGATTACACCTATATACTTATTCCTATCACCCGTCGCCGTGGCTCAGTGGCTACGGCTTTGTGCTGATAAGCACTAGTGTACGGATTCAATTCCCGGTAGCGGGGGCCGCATATCTGATGAAGAAAAAAAAACAAAAACGCCCGTGTGTGCGAGATTTCGACCCACGTAGAAGATCCCCGGATGGTCAAAATTAATCCGGAGCCCTCCACGAAGGGCGTTGTGCGGCACTTGAAACCAATCATTAAAATTTATTCGTATCTGCATTATACAAAAAAATAAAATGCTATTAGCCAAAATTGCGAATATGGTGGCGTAAAAATAGGCAAATTGGGAGTGTCGGGGATTTAACCTTTTCTTCAGGCCACTGGCGTTTGCCGCAATGGGGAAATTTTAAAACTTACAATTGTCAGGTGGCTCGTTGGCTCTCATTTTTTATGTAAATTTTGTAATTACTTGATACTTGAAAACGTGAGAGAACAATTTCTTAAAACGTCTCTCAAGGCACTTGTAATCAAACAAATAGGAAAGACCGAGACTACAATTTTATCGATTTGTCATCTGCGGTTACTCGGCGTCGGCCAGAAGACCCTGTACTGTGGCAGCGTTTTCGGCCGCTTGCACGGCCACCTCCTGGTACTATCACCATTCGGCCGCTAGCAGGGGTGACGGAGACCTCCATTTATCCGTTTACGTTAAAAAACTGTCAAACCCGTTCGTGCCTGCCACAATTTCATTCCTCGCGTATGACTTGCTTCTCTTGATTCAACTTTGTTCGGTATAAGTTGCCATTTACTCCCAGTATTTAGGTGCCGCAGTTACGAAGGCAGTGCTCAAAAAGGTGTTTTGGGGATTCTATGTATCATATCTGGTGCGCACGGGTCTCATATCTACGGCCCATGTGACGTACGTGGTATGTCTCACGCTTGTATTATGTTGGTGAAAGAACACACCCTCCTCTCACACTTGAGTGTATATGAGCACGGCTGTTAAATAAAGCGGCGGTTCTTCTGCTCGCCCTGCTCGGAGCTGCTGGTCCTGCCTCGTCTGCAGCTCGACACAAAACATGGTGCCAGAAGTGGGGTGACCACCGACGTTCAATTTTGACAAACCGAAGGTCACGCAGCAAGACCAACACGATGGACTTTCTGAAGCCAACAGGCCCGCTGAGCTCGGCCGGGGAAATTTCCCAAAACTGGCAGACATTTCAAGCAAAAGTTCGAATGTTTTCTCGCCGCATCAGGACCAACCGACAAGCCTCGAACGGAGCCATGCAAGACGGCACTTTTGCTCAGCGTAGCAGACGAGGTAGCCATCAAGATCTTCAACACGTTCAGCTTCGGCGAAGACGAGAACAAGAATGAATACGCCACTATCGTGAAGAAATTTGATGAATACTGTGCGGCGCAGAAGGACGAGGTACATGAGCGCTACGTCTTCCGTACTCGAGTCCAGTCCCCGGGTGAGCCGTTTGAACCTTTTCTACGAGATTCAAAAAACCAAGCACAAGCATGCAACTTCGGCTCTCAAATGGATGGAATGATCAGAGACAAGATTCTTTATGGAACTAACGATGCGAAGGTTCAAGAAACTTTGCTGCGGGCACCATACTAACGTTACAGAAGGCTGAGCAGGTTGCTAAAGCGGCTGAAGAGTCAGCAGCCCAATAGAAACTCTGGACATGGGATGAAAGCCAGATCGATAAGATAGGCAAAGTAGATCTAAATAAATGGAGTGAGTTGCCCAGATATCAAAAGTGTCGCAAGTCCGGACGTGTGCACCCGCCACGAAGCTGCCCTGCATTCTGGAAATCATTCCGAAAGTGTCAGCTACCTAACTATTTTGCTATGTGCTGCAAAAAAGTTGCCCAGGTTGGCGAACTTCAGGGCAGTGAAGATAACTTGGACATTCTAGACGTGTCGCGCAGCGTGGCAAGCCGACACGACTGGACTGTGCACGCTCAAATCGAGAACGTACCGCTCAAATTCAAGGTCGATACAGGCGCGCAAGCAAATTTAGTACCCTTCGGATGCTACGTCACTGAAACCAAGTAGCTCGGTGTTGCGTTCCTACGGCGGGGGTGTCATAAAGCATGGGGGTGTCATTCGCCCAGAAATAGCTCTAGGCGACCGCCCCGCCGTTCTTGACTTCTTCGTGGTTTCCAAGAGGCATCAGACCGTCCTGGGACTACAGGCCAGCGAAACTCTGGGACTCGTGTGACGCGTACACGCCGTCTCTCAAAACAGTTCTCAGGAAGTCGCAAACAACTTTCGCCACTTGTTCACAGGAACTGGATGCATGGAAAGGGTCTATCAAATGGTTTTGATGGACGAAGCCAGGCCAGTCGTCCAGGCAGCCCGACGAGTAGCGCTGTCCCTCCAGGAATCATTGCGAGAAGAACTTGGATGCATGGAGCGTGCAGGCATCATAACGAAAGTCACTGAGCCCACAGACTGGGTAAGCCCATTGGTCATTGTTCGATAGAAACACTGGAAAATTGGAGTGTGTATCGACCCCAGAAGAATTAACCAATGTATCAAGATGGGGCATTACGCAATGCCGCGACGTGAAGACATAGAGGCAGAGTTAGCGGGCGCTACAGTCTTGATGCGTCTGGACACAAACTCTAGTTTTCATCAAATTCCTTTGGACGACGAAACCTCGAGAATTTGCACCTTTGCAACGCCATTCGGGCGGTATGGATTTCTGCGCTTACCCTTTGGAATATCGTCGGCGTCTGAGGTATTTCCGAAAAAGTTAAATGAAATTTTTGAAGGCCTTCCCGGCGCCAGAGTATACGTTGATGACGTGCTAGTCTGGGAGTCGTCAAGGCCGGAGCATGACATGCGCCTACAGTCGGTACTGCGGGCAGCACAACTATGCGGATTGACATTTAACCCCGACAAGTGTTCGATTGGCGTCAGCAAAATTGAGTTTCTGGGTAACGTCATTGAAAAGGAAGGAATCAGGCCAAGCATATCACTGATAAAATGTATGGCAGAATGCCCCCACCGGCTGACAAGCCCGCGGTACAGAGGATGCTGGGTGGCGTGAATTATTTCAGTAAGTTCATGCCGTCATTGGCCCAGAGGACGATGCTGCGCGGAAATAGTGTAAAGCGAAGTGCTGCGTTTGACAGGACGCCTAATCATGCGGAAGAATGGAGGCACCTTTGCGACAGCTTAAGCAGAGAGCCGTTGCTAAGTGTTCGATGCAACAAAAGCAACAAAGGTGCCTTGCGGTGCGTCACGAAATGGGATTGGCGCAGCACTGTTGCAGTGTCACAAGCACTCATGGAAGCCTGTTTCGTATGCTTCACGCACGCTTGCAGAGTGCGAACAGCGCATCTCGCAAATTGAAAAGGTGGCCACGGCGGTCGCATATGGTTGTCCGGTTATTCTTGAGACTGACCATCACCTTTTGATGGCCATCTCGCAGAAGGCCAGTGGAGATATGCCCCCGAGGTTGCAACGGTTTTTTCTGCGCCTTCTTCGCTACGACATAAAATTGCAATTCACGCCGGGGAAGCAGCTTCTCCTTGCCGACATGCTGTCACCAGCAACAACCGCGGCCAGTGCCGAAAACGACGTCACCAATGACGACACTGAGGTGCACGCAGCCTCCTCACTCGTCACCGAGAAAACCTGGAAAAGGTTGGCTACTGAAACTAGGCGGGATGAAGTCTTGAAGCAAGTTATCGATGACCTGGAGGCCGAAAACCACTTTAAGGCCAGTAAATGTCGTTTGAGGGCGAATTTCTCACGTAAAGGGAGTACTCTTAAAAGTTTGTAAAGTTGTGGTCCCGGTTAACATGAGGAAAGAAACTTTAGAACGAATTCCTCAAGGTCACCTGGGCATCAATAAATGCAAAGCAAGGGCAAGAAATCTGGTCTTCTGGCCAGGAATAAATGCTGACATACAATCTTTTGCGCAGGCCTGTTCTGCATGCAAGACATACACGTACATACAGGCGCAAGAGCCATTAATGTTGCTCCCGGTACCCGATAGGCCCTGGCATCGTGTCGGCATCGGTATTTTTGAGTATGCAGGAAGGTCATACCTGTGCGTCTACGACGCATTATCAAATTTTTCTGAGGTAGAACTACTCAAAGACACTACCGCAAAGACAGTCATTGAAGCAACAAGTGCGATTTTCGCCAGATACGGCATGCCAGTTGAAGTTTCTTCGGGCAATGTTCCACAATTTTCTAGCCATGCTTCTGCTGAATTTGCTCAGACGTACGGCTTCAACCACATCACTTCCAGTCCTAGGTACCCCCAGTACAACGTTTTGACAGAAAAAGGCGTTCAAATAGCTAAGCGGATTCTAAAAAAAAGCCCTGAAATGAAGCAAGATTTTAAGTGCGAAGCACTTCTTAGTCGGACCTACTCCTTCCACCGCCGTCCGTCGCCCGCAGGTGTTATCGCGCCCTCCTCTCCTTAGCAACGGCGCGGTAGCGGAGGGAAGGCGTCCATAGCAACGGCGCAGTGACGTCACTACACCATGTGATGACGCGCGCTCTCGCCGTGACGTCACGCGCTCGCGCCTCCCTCCCCTTCCGCGTGCCGTGACGTCACGCGCTCGCGCCCCCTCTCCCCTCGCTGGGCTGCCGCTGCGCCGTTGCGCGCGTTCGCTGCCCTCTCCCCTTCGCTCGCCGCGCTCGCCCCGCGCCTACTCTCTCTCAGTCGCCTGGCTCGGCGCGGCACACTCCCCTATTGGCCGCGAGGCCCACCACTGGAGAGGCCGGCGCTGCGATCGTTTTGACGTCACTTGTAGGAGGTCCGTTCTTATATTTCTGCGTAGTTGGCTTGCAGCGCGTGACACTTCGCTTAGGAAGCACGTTCTAAAAGTATTTTCGTGTTAATTTCCTTCGTTTGAAGTTAATTCTCAGTGCGTCAAGCGCAGTTCGACCTAATGGTGACTGTATAACCGTATCAACTGTGGTAGATTATCCGCAAACATCATGAGCGGGGTGGTGTATTACGCATGCGACCGAAGCATAAGCAGCGGCTTGTTTCCCCGATCAACAATGTGGACTACAACGATCGCCGAGTGAAGTTTATAGATTTCCCTTGTTTGCAAGAAATGTATAAAGCAGGAAATCGTGAAGCGTTAACTGCTCGCAGAAGCACACGCACCCGCCGTGCCTGCCAGCCGACGGTGCGGCTCGAACCGACGCAGGTCGCGGCAGCAACTTGTCGCCGCTTTTTAAAATCACACAAGTCGTGGAGAAGAAGTTCCAGATTGGTGAAGTGGATGTTAGTGTGATGAAAAATCCTGATAGGTAGTGTCATCAGCTGTGGTTTTCAAAGCGATGCTCAAATATCTGCCGCGATTTACGCCGACCGGCCGCGGAGGTCGGTCCCGGCAGCGCCGGCCCGTTCACGCACGGTGCGGCGAGCGGACGAAGGATGGCTATGCTTGCGCGCAAGAATCGGCCGAGACCGTGCAGGTAACTTGATCGTCGATCGCTTCAACGGAAATCACCGCGCTTACAGCGCGGTGAAACGTTCTGCTAGGGACTGTCACTCGCAACTCTAACGGCGATGAAATATCTGCTGCGGCGCCAAGCCTAAAGTTCCCAACATCCGATTACGTGCATCCGAAGCCGGCTGCGAGCTGTTGGCGAAGGCCCTCCCGTCGCGCACGCGCGGGTTGCGTTTGGGTTCCTCTAACTTCTTGGGGGCCCCCAACGCTCGGTTCTCCTATTCTAAATATCCCCATTACCCGAAATCGTTAACGACGTGTTTCTCCTCGTACGCAGCCTCGCCTTCTGTGAGCAGTCGTGAGTTTCGAAATTGATGCTTGAGAAATGCCGGATTACTGTAAACATACAAAACACGCTGCAATTATAAATTACCACGCCGAGCAACTAATGAAAACTAGATATAGCCTTGTCTGAACCCGCTCGAAGGCGTTAAAAACTCGCGTTCATACCGTTCATACATTGCGGACAAGTCGCGAAAAGTAATCAGCCGTGCAGAGTACAGGCTACGGCAGTGATCGTTAATCAAATCCGGGCATGACTATAAAAACATCGTAGGGGAAATAGGCACTGATCAAGCCAAACTGCAGACCATAACAATACTTTTAGGCATGTGCAGCGAAGCAATCTGATCAGCGTTCTCGCGTCATTCATTTACCAGGCAATACGAGCAGTTCGCGCGGTGAGATCATAAGTGAGCGACGCGTTTCCGTCGCTGTTACAAGGTGTTTGCTTGCACACACATGTCCCGTCACAAGTATTTCATAATGGATTTACAGCGTACTTTTCTCGGCATCAGTTGCATCGTCCTTGGCGTTAGCTGGCTGCGTATGAAAGAGCTCTGGGTCGCGATGGTAGCAACTACCTAAACGCGGCGGTGTCGCAGGGAACAAGCGAGTCGCTGATTGCTTACCCGAATTATTTGGTTTACAGACAACTTTTTTGGTAATTTGCATCAAATCCACAAGGAGCGGGCGAGACGGTGGCCACAAGAAAGAAACACGCTTCCGCATACTCACGGGAAATCTGCTGTAGCAGACGACAACACGATTCGGCGTCCTACAAGTGACGTCACTCGTAGGTGGCGCCACGGTATGTCCTATGCAGCAATAAACGGCCAGACCTCCGTGGGTCGGCGCGCGCGTGCTCTCTCGCTACAGTCTCCTCGCTCGGCTCGGCTCTGTCGTTTTACTGTCGTTTCACTTTACTTTGCGTGTGTGTGTGTGTGCGTGATTACATTCCCTCTCGAACATCTCTCGAACATACACGTTAATTCACCAAGATTTCCGCAGAGGGACAAACGAGGCGTGTTAAGCCGAACGTGATCACGAGGGGGTGTTAATGTAACTAACGGGCAAAATGCCACCAAACTTCAACAAACTCCCCCTCATAGCATCACCCCGTGCTTCGCACTTCCTCATACTCCCCTTCGGGGAAATGCGGGGGAATTTTTTTTGGCTGTGTCTCCTTCCCTACAGATCAACTCCAATGGAATCCGGACCATCACCCGGTGAGGTATTTCAAAGAAGAAAACTGCGGACAACGTTGCTCGACGCCCGGCCATGTCCAAATAGCAGCGTACAGAAGCATCGCCAGACCGACCATTCCATTGGGAAACTAGCCCCGCTCAGTAATGGAGACACGGTTCACATCAAAAAGGTGGCATGGGCCATTAAAGTTCAAGTCGTTGAAGCGTCAGGATACCCCAGGTCATACAACGTAGTCACCGAAGACGGAACAATCGTGCGGCGCAATCGGTGGCATCTGCTGCCTACGAAAGTGGCTTTTCGACAAAGAAGCCTTTCGACAATGAGCCCGGTGGGGTCCTGAACCAAGAAACACCTCAAGGTTCTATTTCAGCATCTAGTAGCAATGATCCCGCAATGTCACCAGCCCCAACGAATAGCATTCCTGCCTCCTTCAACGTTCCTGCAGGCGTGCCTCAGCACTAAGAACCTGTGCCAAGGAGGTCAAAGAGAGAACGAAGGGCACCACACATACTCTCATATGATCGAAACTTTGTACAGGTTTCCTAAACTTCGCTCCCAATGTTTTGTTTTTATTTTACTTCCAAAGAAAGGGGGATATATCATATCTTGTGGGTGCGGGTCTCATATCTACGGCCCATGCGACGTACGCGGTATGTCTCAGGCTTGTAATATGTTGGTGAGGGAACACACCCTCCTCCCCCATTTGAGTGTATATATGCACGGCTCTTAAATAAAGGGGCGGTTCTTCTGCTCGCCCTGCTCGGAGTCTCTCGTCATGTCTCGTCTGCAGCTGGACACGAAACATTCTATATCTTCACGCTACCAAGGAATAATCACGGCTGATCTAGTAACAAAACCTATTGACGCGAACTTGTGCTCCACAAAGAACTCAAACGATACAGAATAGTCGAGGAAGCAGTCGACAGATTGGCGTGCGCAAGGGATAGTCAGCAAAACAAATGCCACGGAGTTTTCACTGCAAGCATTTATATTTCGGCTCAATGCTTCTAGAAGCGTCAAATCAGGCCGAGAACGCTACTGATTAAAGAAAATTATAGTTCAGTAACCACACGACGTACACTCTCCCTATGAAATAATAGAGTCTGTGCGGCATTCAAACAAGCGCTTTCCTTGTTAGCACAGATAACACAGTTGGGCGCAGCTACACGCTGGAAACAAAACACATCAGTGAATAAAACCCAAGACGTTGTGAGCGGCCATGTCAATTGACTTCATTTCGTTCATGTCTCACAGTAAAATCCCCCCGATTTTTCTAATTATATTGCTTAATATTGTTTGCAATGGAAATATAGGGCACCGCTTGTCCACAATCCATCACTGCAGGACGACGATAAGCGGAGTGGTGGATGTTGCAGGATGATCCTTCCCACCCTGTTCCCAGCATCGCGCCGTGTTTTACCGAATAAATAAACCCGAAGGAACGCGGGTGCGGTCGGGAAGCCCAGTTATACAGGACGACCACACGGGTATGTGCCTAGTCGAGTTCGACCAACCCGTCGGCCGTAATTGATACAACCTGATACCAGATGCGGGGAAATGTGGCGGACCATGACATTTCGTCTCGGTCCTCCTTATTAAAAGCGACTCAGCGCCGTTTGGCGCTTCGTCATAGACTTTTCGTCATCACGGTTCCGTGGCGGAAAATTTTATTTCGTTAGGAGCATGGTATCAGCCCTTCCTGCCCGGCCCAAAGTTTCAAACAGTCAGATTGCTAGAAAGCAATGATTGCCTAAAGCAATCTATAACATACCGCGTTAGCCGCATTGAATGGGAAATGATAATAATATATATTTATAAAAAATTCACCTCAAAATTGCTCAACTAAAAAAAACGTTTAGAGTGCAGGGGCCCGTGAGACACAAAGAGAGTGAGAAAGAAATGGAGCGAGCGAGACTCATCGATGAGGAGAAATGAGCCTTCACGAACCTCGGCGTACTACGGTATATCGGATTGGGGAGAAAAGGCTAATTGCGAACAAACTTCCCCCCCACCCCGAGACCCAAACCAACACAGAAACATACAGATAACACAAACAAGTGAGTATTATTTATACAACTTCTAAAATATTTACTTTAATCCTCAATCGCAAGATATCAAGCCAGTTTCACTACACTTGACTCCTTCGGAAACAGCTGAGCCTTGGTTCTCGTCTGTCAGCTACAATGTCAAAAGGCGTTCATCGCAGAACGGCAGCGGCGCCACCTAATCAATTCGGCGATTGCCTCAAAAGAACCGTTACGCACATGCAGGCGAAGGGAGTCTCCCTGCCGTCCCCTACCCTGACGGCATGTACAGGAACCCATTTCTGAGCTGCCACTACGCCCTCTTTCCCTGGATATGCGAGCCGGTCTCTACGATTTTGCCAGCGACTACGGGGCCAGCATGCACGGGCTTCCCGCTGCCCCTGGAGCCATAAAACAGGTCGGGCGAATTTCGCCTACTTCGAAGCTCGTAAACATGTTAACTCATAGTGAAGAAAGCAGATCAGAAACGCCGCCTTCGAATTCAATTTTCATGCCAAGCCCAAGCCAGAAGCTGTGGTCTTCCCCTCTCTTCCCCCCCCCCTACCCCACGAATGAAGCAGCGAAGGCAGAATGAAATCGGAGAGGACGACCTTACAAAAGCGAGAGGGGGATGGCTACACGCGCGGCTATGGTGTCCTCTCCTCTACCTCACTCCCTCTCGATCACAATTTCGCCTTCCGTCGCCGCAAAGAATCGACCTGCCGTTCCCCAGACGTTGCTCCACTCGCCGCTCATCCTAATCTCGTGACATTTGCGCGCCATTTTCAAACACGATTTTCAACAACGTGCTCGCTGGTGGCGGCAACGAGCTGCGAGATAACAACATAGTATTGCACACCGCCGGGCGTTCGCTGATCACGTGATCGCTTCCTGAGAAGGAGCAGGTATGCGCCGTGACCGAGAAGACGGTCGTTGGCGCTGGGCAGACATTTTGCCTTTGGGTGTATAGTAATCATCATAGCAATTTTTCTCATTGAAGCTTTTATACATATTGTTACCGCTGTCGATCACTTGACGCGGTATGCAGAAACTGCCCCTCTACGTACCGGCTGCGCTTCTGAGGTCGCAGATTTCTTTCTGCAAGCCATCTTCTTACGGCATGGACCACCTCGTACTCTTTTAAGTGATCGTGGCCGAACCTTTCTGTCAGCAGTCCTTGAGGAAGTTCTCCAAGCTGCTGGTAATGCCCACAAAATCACGTCGAGCTAATATCCACAGACAAATGGGCTTACAGAACGGTTCCACTTTACACTTTCGAATATGATTTCTCTCTACATCAACCCCGACCACAGGAACTGGAACGTCATTCTACCCTTTGTCACATGCGCCTATATTACCGCGTTCAAAGCACCACCGGATTTTCACCCTTCTTTCTCGTCTACGGCCGCCACCCAACGTCCATTCTAGACGCATATTTCTTTTCCTGTCCCGTGGATACCACGGCCAACATAACCGACCAATTTGTTTCTCGACTAGCGCAGTGCCGAAACCTCGCACGATTGAACACCGAGTCCTGCCAAAATGACCGCAAGTCGCGTTATGACGCAGACCGCCGGGAAGTTATATTCAACCCTGGGGATGAGGTACTGCTTTCGACGCCACTCCGTGGGCTAGGACTCTGTGAAATGTTTGGTCCGTACACCGTACTACAGAGAACATCTCCAGTCAACTACGTCGTTGCTCCCACTTGTGGAGTCGCTGACCGACCGTGCCGTGGCATCGAAACTGTCCATGTTTCGCGCCTAAAGTCCTTTCGGCGCAGATCATCCTCCCTTTGACGGCCAGGATGGCCGCTTCAGCTGCCGGGGAAACTAGTGTGAGCGCTGTCTTCACATTGATTGCTTGAGTGGTCACTCGCTCTCTTGTGTCTAAACACACTATCATCAGCATCGTCTCGCCCACGCATCGTTTGGTGTCATCATCGTATCGCTGGGCTCGCGCGATCCTAATCATCATCGGAGTTCGTTGGTTCGGCTGGCTGCTTAGTAACGACTGCCGGAATAAACACCGCCCAGCATTAGGCCTGCTTTCCTGCTTTTCTCTCTCAATATGTTTATGCTGACTTTGCGTTGCTTTTTTGCATTGTGTCTGTGCAGGTTTTATGCTTCTGTTTGTAACTTATCCGGCTGAGCTGGAAGGTAACATTATCGTTTCTGTTGTTGAAGGTATTTCAAGGTTCCATTCGTATTTTGTGGCCATTAATCTGACATCCTCCAAAGACTTGGGACAACTGATACATTACGATTCAATAAAACCTGCACCGCGACCGAAACGTCGTGGTTGTAATCACGTGCCTACTCGTCACTTATTGAACTCTTTGCTGCACGACCATCATGAGCTTACGCAATTCGATATTCAGGGGATGTATAACAGCATGATTGCAAGCAAGACAGCCTCACCGCGCAACTCTTCCCGAAGAACACCAATCGTAGAAGTGTAGCGATTTTTTGCATTTTTATACGGATGCTTTTGGTAAGCGCGTTTTTTTCCCTCTGTGAAACGAATTCAGAGTGCGCCGTGGAACGTAATGTCGATATTTTAGGTTCGTAAAAAAATCACGCCAGGCTGATGAACTCTAGTTCCACATGACAGCATCAATTATGTGTTGCAGAATTTTTAGCAGTTACGTTAAATCAGACGCCAGCTAAAATATGGCCGACTTTACTGCATGACGCATTAGTGTCTTTTCTGTGTCATTGTCGGCCAAAAAAACAGATGCAATACTTTTGTTAAACCACTTCAACACACGCGCGCCTGCAAGGAACGGATCGTAGCGGTGTTGAACACAGCTGACACCGTAGTAGCCCACCCACTCGTCCCTACGTTAAGCGGGGTGGCTAAAGTAACTAAATCAGGTTTCAGATTATCGGCACTCTTTTCCCTCATTGTTTTATGCCACCTACAGCGGCCATTGGTCCAACCGTGTCACGTGAGATTTCTTTACCCCTGAAGATGCATGGCCTCCCAAATTTTGGTGCCTCTGTTAGTCCGCATTCCGCGTACTTCTGCAAATCATGATTTCCGGAGCGCAGTGCGGCTGTATGGCACGTTGAGAGTGAGTTTTTAATTTTTAGACAGAGTGGCGATGCTGTGCTGTATTTACTGGGCTGTTTCAACCGGCTGGAAGGTGGAGAACGCGTGCTTGTTTACCGATGGAAAAACACGGCAGCGGCCTAGAGCAACCTACGGCCACTGGAAAATCGTAGCTTAACTCGCGGCTGTAGCTTAACCTGCAGCCACTAAAAAAGGTACGCTAGCGTAACGGAGCCTGGCCGTGTGGCCCCGCGGTGCTGTCTCTAAATCTCCAAAGTGAACACAGCTGTCATGGTTGCTAAGCGGCGTCAGGAACGATTCCTCCTGTCGATGTCGGCCGCTATAGGGCGGACTAGGCTGGCCACACTAGCGTCAGGCACAAAAATGGCTACGGCCATGTGTCAATGTCATTCCTCTTGAGCGTAGCTTATTTAGTGGTCCTAGGCGCAGCGGAAAGAGCGTGCAAGCAGGCTTTCTAGGCGTTGCCACAGTCGTACAAACCAGTTCCAAAAACCCAAAAAAGGGTCTCAGTGGTAGCTCAGAAACTGATTCCCTCTGTCTCGCACGAGCACCTGCAATGTAAACTTTCTATAGTTGCGCGATGCTTTTGTGAAATTTCTATAAATGAAGATCTCTATCATTTCCTCCTAAATATGAGTTCCTCAGGATGTTATACATTATTTTAGGCGTTATCTGCATGCTAGTACTCTGATTGTTTGAAATTCTCTTCGGTGAAGGAAGGGCTGGCACCATGCTAATGACGAAATAAAATTATCCGCCACGGAACTCTGATAACGAAAAGCCCACGACAAAGCGTCGAACGGCGCTGACTCGCGTTTAACGACAGCGCAGGTGATATACCATCGTCGGCCACATTCCGCGCGTCTTGTATTAGGTTGTATCCATCACCGGCTCACGGGGTGGCCGCACGCGGCTGGGAAACATCCGCGTGTGGTGGTCCGGTGTATTTGAGGTTCACGACACCACCGGCGTTCCTCCGGGTTATTCATTCCGGGAACCAGGGATCGATGCTGGGGACGGAATGGGGTGGATTACCCTGTCACATTACCACTCCGCTTATCGTCGTCCTGCAGTGATTCATTTGCACAAGTCGAGACCTATATGTTTCATTACAAACACCATCAAGCAATACAATTAAAAATTCTTGGCAATTTCATTGTGAGACTTGTGCGAAATGACGTTGGTTTATAATATCCGCTGACAACGTCTTGGGTTTTATTCAATGATGTGTTTTGTTTCCAGCGTTTAGCTCCGCCAAATTGTGTTATCTGCGCTAAGGAGGAAAGCGTTTGCTGCTGCACTTGCTTAAAGGCCGCGCAAAGTCTATTATTTAGTAGAAAGAGTGTTCGCCCTTTGGTTACTAAACTATAATCTTTTTTATCGGTAACGTTCTCGGCGTAATTTGACGCTTCTGGAAGCGTTGCAAGGAAGGAGAAATGCTCGCACGGCAAACTTCATTGCATTCGTTTCCCTGACTAACACCTGTGCACGCCAATGTCTCGACTGCTTCCTCGACTCTTTTTTGACGGTTAATTTCTTTGCAGAGCACAAGTGTTGGCCAATACATTTTGTTGCTGGAAGAGCCCTGCTTATTTCTTCATAACTTGAAAATTATGAACACCCAAAACACATTTTTTCAGCAGTCGATTTGTCACTACGAAACACAAATCCTGGAAGAAAATTTAAATTTATACCCAACGAAGTTAAATCAAGATAAGTAAGGAAAACACGTGCAATGAATAAAATTCAGTTGTGGCAGGCACGATGGATGTGAGAGTCATTTACGTAAGCGGTTAAATAGAGGTCTCCGACACCGCTGCTACAGTCCAAAGGGTGCTAGTAGCAGGAGAGGCCGTCCAAGCGGCCGAAGACGCTACCGCCGCACAGGTTGTGCTGGCCGACGCCGAGTTACCAAAGATGACAAAGAGATAAAAATTTCTTCCCGCACTTTCCCATTTGTTTGATTGCAAGTGCCTAGAGGGAAGTTTAAATTTTTTCTGGCGTTTTCGAGAATCAACTGATAACAAAAGTTACATAACAATGAGAGCAAAGATGCCTTTTGAGAACTGTAGTCCACTAGAATCTCTCCATTGCGGCAAACGCAAATGGTATCAAGTAACGGATAAAAGCCTGCAGCTCCCCATTGTCATATTTTTATACCACCACATTCGCAATGTTCGCAAGAAGCGTTTAAATATTTTGGAGAATGTAGATAAGAATAGAGATCTAGGCGTTATAAATACGAGACCAAGATTGTCGCACATCACTTGCCTGGGGTTGCCCTGAGTTGCCTGCAAAGGAAAGCGTCTTTTAACGAACACCTGTTCTTAGACATGCTGTAAATAGTCAGCGTTTTTAGTGTAGTGCTGCAACGAGTAATTTTAGTAGCCTATTTTTAACTCTAAAGCTTTAAATGTCTATGTGTCAAACTCGTTCGTGCGGTTGTTCATTTAGTTCTTGTGAGCCTGGAATCACTCGCACACTAAGACGTAACGTGCGCCGAACGTTTTGAGAAGAGCTCCGAGAAAGTCCGATGGTTGACGTGTCAGGATATGGCGATGCCTAGCGAGCAGGACTAACTATCGAGGGGTGTCAGGGGGATGGTCAAAAGGTAAGCGGCGTGGCAGCGAAGTTCAAGTGTAAGGCTGGCATTATACATACAGGAGGCTCCAGGCGATCACAAAACAGCAAAACAAATTTCGGGGGTTGCTTTCCACGGGGCTAGATAATTTGGGACTTACGCGTCAAAAGTTGAATAAAACGTTCAGCTATGTTGACACGCCGTCCAAGAAGAATTTGGCGAATATATCTTCAGAAAGTTCTAAAAACTGCCCGCTGTTTGAGAGAAAGTAAACACGGGAATGCAACTTTGAACTTTAGAAAGGAACGTCGTAGTGGCCTAACCGGTTTTAACAGTGCAAATTTATTAACATAATATCACGCTTCCAGCTGAAAAAAACTGTCTTTTCGACCATCAACTACCCAGGGCGGAGTAGGAGTGTGGATGTGCGAACCAAATGATCCATTCTTTGTTCCAGCTTTCGGAATGGGGTCGCCTGGCAGAAGTTTAAAAAGATATTCCGAAGAAACAGTCGGTCTCTGTCAACAGATGTCCGAAAAGATGTCGTGATAAACAGCCCACTAAACATCACCGACAACTCCACTGGTAACTTTATTTTTTTAAGAAATTCATGCGCGCCTGTGTGTCTCGGTGTAAAGTTAGATACACTTGATGTCTTGCAAAGTTTGGTGATGACCGCGCAAACGTCTAAGAGGTGGCGTTTTTTCCACCTTTTCCCACAGCAACTTAGCAAATTGTTATTTATTTCTGCCGTTACAAAACCAACATACCTCTTTCAATAATGGCATTATTGTTACGCAGCCGTTAAAAATTAAATATACTGTTAGAAAGACAGAGTCTACAAGGTTTCACTGGGGATGCTAATACGTTCTGATCAAAATCAAGTTTGTATAGATGCCAAAAAAGCAGTCCCGTTAGGCGGATGAGCCATACAAAGGATATTGTTGGGAAACCACCCTGTTTACATCTTTTAAATGCCTGAGCTGTAGGGCGTTGAAATCTGCCGCTGAAAGCCGCATTCTATTCGCTTAATCGGTGCAGGACTTTTCCTGTATATGACTCCACGCGTGTATTTTAAGCACCATTCGAATGTTCACAAATGTTTTCAAGAGTTCAGAATTAGAACCTGTTTTCCGTAAATAATCGCAACTTGAGTCATCGTTTTGCTGACTTGCGACCAAAAAATAGCAATTTCTGAGCACGCAGCGCTGCCATTGTTCGTTGCTGTTTGAGTGCTGGCTGATAGAGCAAAACACCCGCATTGGTTCTTTCTATATATTTGTTGACTACTTTTTTGCAAAATCCCACACCTTAATCGAAATTGATTTTTCGGTCATACGATTGGTGACCAATGGTTTTGTAAGTTACTGCTGCAGCGAAACTTGAACAGTTACGCCGGATCTCCCTTAGAACGTCCATAGAAAAAAAGTGGGCGTCCTGATGGCGCCTTTCGTTGGTGGGTACACCTTTCACTGATGCTTGTTATTGTCCAGCCTGTTTCGAACTTTTCCACAGCCGTGTGAAATGTGACAGCCTACTACCCCCGCCTTTCGTTGGACAATCAGACGATGAGATATGCCGTGTAGCATGGGCTTTGGAATATTCGGATACACATACTCCCCCCACCCTTAGGGGAGGGGTGTCTTGTGATTATATAAAAATAATTTATCGCATTCGTAAGCTTTGAATTGTCATAAGCTGCTATTTATCGTCTTGCCGTTTTTTACATATCTACCTCACCATATTACATCACAAAAGCCGACACCACTCAAGACTTATATGGAGAAACTGGTTTTGTGGTTCGGCGCTTCCATGAGCCAACACCAAGCCAGAAAATAAAATAGATTTTCAACATCCCCAGTGACTGGAGCTTCAAGTTTCTGGAAGGACACCACCACGACCTATCATTTAAAACCTCAGAGCAGCAGCTGCCCTTGGGAAGATTAATTTGTAATACTGCACGCCACGGATACGTCTCGCCAGGTAGCCGCAAAGGGAATTGATGCTGCGGCTGCCAACTGTGGAAAACGACGCCTAAGGGGATTTCTGAACCTAACATCTGATCAAAGGAAGATCTCTAAATTGATACCTAATTCTTTTACACTTTTAAGGGCCCTCAATACTCTTAATATGGAGCAAGAGAGCTAAATATATATTTAATGTTGGCATCTAACACCTTATCTTCCTATGGCCGGAGTTTTGCCTCAACCGCTACAGGTTTTTCGCTAGTCTTGAACGTTTTTGATTTCATTTTTGTGTCCAGTGCAGCAGCTCTGAAAGAGAAGTTCACGTTGGCATTTCAGGGATCCGCGATGCCCTCTCCAAAATTCCCCCTTCTGCCCCCCTCATTTATGCTTGCTTATGAACCGTAAATTTCATTTCTCATTTACCTCAAGTTTTACGGTTCGGTGTGTGATAGTCTGCAAATACGCGGGAAAGCCAGACGCACAACAGGAGTGCGTTGGTGTTCAGATAAGTTTAAACCAGTACAAAAGGAACACAATTTCTCGAATCAACATAAATAAACGTGGCCCCCCATCACTTCTGCAACGTTTTATTCCTTTTACCGCAGACGTATGGTTGAGAACCACCGCTCTGGGTATTCGCTTCGGGGATCTGAAAGCTCTTAAGACGGTAAAGGACTGTGCGAATGTAATCAGGTGTGGTCGCAGCCTCTTATACCATCTAAACGAGCGTCCAGGAGATTTGCAAAAACGGGCAAGCGGGAGTTGTACGTTGGGTTGCATATTATGGCATTTCATTGGATGAGAAAAGGTATTTGCCTGATGTGGCGAGATCAGCAGTTATCCACGTTTGATAAATGTCAATCCGCTGGTCGGGATATTAGACGGCTTAGCTGATAATATTGTGCTCTCTTACGATATGTGATCAAGAGAACTGGCCTATTCTCTTGCTACCAACGGAAATGCGGGTGAACTTTCAGACCAACATGTGAGTGGTTTCCCGGACCAGGAGGACATATTGGCTGGTGACTGTGGGGTAATGATGTATCGGTATGGTGGACGCCGGCAGGTGAAAGTTTGCGTTTCCCGGTGAAATGCCCCGCACTAGAAGTTATGGCACGCGTTCTAAATCCGCAATAACGCCTTTGGACGTTGTTCGCCGTAAGAGGAGAGCGATATCCGCTTCTTCGCGTTTAAATGCGTCGTGAGCAGGCAGCGCTTGGCTGGTGACGAGGTTACGGTGCTAGACGATAACGACGTCGTAACTCTTACGTCGCGATACAAAATGTCATCGCTGTATACCATGGTCCATTCCTTCTCGTAGCCTTCCTACATTTTCCTGGCTCTTGCTTTCCTGCGCCCTGTGTTTATGCGGATGGGATGCATGTTTTAGTGTAAGCCTGTAATGCGGTGTTGCTTTCGGATATCTGGACGGAAACTTCTGATCTGCGATGGCTCACTGCCTTGAGAGGTTCTTAGCGCCAGGCTAATAACGAGAACCTTCCCTCCCCAAGTGATTCTGAGTATCAATCGTGGGCTCGAATGATGGGCCTCTATAAGCGCCTCGGCCGTGTTTTGCACGCCGAGCTGTTTTACTGCCTTGCAGGTGGCCATGCTGAAGCGACATTCGATGGCCAGTTTTTCAGTCTTCGTGACTATACCGTTCACCGTTCTTTTCTTCTTGAGATAATATATGCACGGAAGAGGCGAATGGTTAGTGTATAAGGGATCACCTTGTTTTAGTAGTCATTAGCTAGATGTTCTGAGTGACTAGGTCCAAGGTGTTCTGTTATTAGGGGAGAGGCTGCTCGATCGGCTTGGGACCTATAACAAAGACACAGATTCCGAGAAAGAAACAGCAGTGTGCCCCTCCATGTGAATAGTGAATGTAGACGACATATAGAAGACTTCTTTTGAAACGAATACCCGTTTTAATCTTTGTAGAGCATTTTGGAAGCCGCTTCACATAGCCTAATCACTGACCACGTCTGCCGCCGCTTCCATGCTGTCAGTGTTTGTGCCTTAAAAATAAACAGGGGTTCGTATAGCTGACACGGCCCTACTTGACATCCCTACTCAACCTGCTGTAAGTGACCGTTACATCCTCTTATTCTTCGGCGAATATTTTTGTTAGGTTATCGGTTCGCATTAGGCTCTTCGTCAACTTGTTCTTTTCTGTGTGTACATCTGTGGACGTTTTCTAGCCCCTCGAAGTGGGTTCATCACGAGTGAATTTTAAATTTACTTCTACATCCTCGCGCTGTTTGGGTGGATAAACTTCTTTTTATCCAAGCGGTGCCTTTTAAGGATGAATCTGTGTCGTTTTGTTATCTTCAGTGTGACATATTAAACTACATTTTACCATTTTCAGCCGTGGTTACCCGTCTGGGTTCACATCACAGTCCGTTTGCTTCTTAGTTCGAAAAGACTTTCTATTCCTTTTGAGCACAAAGCACAATGTCGGACTATGGTCTTTCATCTCATCAGCTTCCCTGAATTCGGCTGCATTTCTCATAACTGGGAAGCTATACGCCGCACTGGCCACCTAGTGTCACGTGGAGGCTCCTTTGTGGTGCCCTGTCTGAAACTGTCTGTCATTATTTCACATTTTCGCCTTATGTTATTTCGGACATTGCATCCCTCGCTATTCCAGAAATGCGCCTGCCGATCGACCTGGGAACGTTGGTTCGTATACTTTTTCAGTTCGCGGGGCTTTCACCTTGCAGATATGGGATACGATGGCAGATATGTCAGCATTTCAACTGGGGCACTGCATTTGATTGGCTCGCAAGAATTCTTATGAGTGGAGGCTTTTTCTCGCCGAGGTGCAATGCAGTTACCGTGCAGCCGCTACCATAAGATCTTGCGTGGTTTCAGTAGCTTCTGCATTCTGGCAGTGCGCGCTTTAGGTTTTTTTCACGGAAAGAGGAGAGCTCGGGTGCGGGGCCTTCTGCGAGTTGTGGCAGAAACTTCTCATTTAGCTCTGTATTACGGTCGCCTTCAACACTTAATTATATTAAGGTGTTGAATTACCTATACACAGTTGTTTCGGCCCTCTTCCTAAGTTTTCTCTGCTAACCTTAGATTAAGAAGACAGCTTAGCCTCAACCGCTTTCTTTTTAATGAGTTTCTTCAACCCACAAGTACTGTAAGTTGACACAGCTGGCCTGCAATCCCATTACACTGAGTAAATAAAGCACGATGACTTCTGAGTGCGGCAATTCTATTCTACCGCCATGAACATTTGAAACCTCTCGGGCCTTATATACGCCTCCCGCAAAATGCTATCAGGCATTATTTGTTTTTCTTTAAACATTTCCTATGACCCCTATCAACGTCTGGGAAGCACACGCATTTTCTTTCTCTTCGTCGGTTTCATTGCCGTTTTTGTATGAGTTCACATGGCTCGAAGGCCCGCTTGGATTCTGCAAGTTTCTTCTTCCTTCAAGCGGAGACTTTTGGCAGTTGTTTTCTATGATCTTTCGATATTTCAAGGAGATATAGCTCAACTTTGAGCGTCTGAGACGCAAGGCATCCTAATGCGCGAGTCATTTGAATACGAACATTACTATTTATGTGCCATTAAAACAAGGGCGCAACCAGAGCCGCAAACTGTTCAAAACATGATTTATACGTCAGTCTATATGTCTTCTAAGTTGAATAGATTACTCCAGTGTCAGCAAAATTAGTAATAGTACCTGAATTCACTAATACCCATAATAGCGTATCTATTGTTTATTTATTAAGAACACGCATACTTTCTAACATGAAAATTCATCTCCGGCCTATACCCGTCAGCACTCGGGTATTCATTTTGGGTAGATTATTCATAAATAGGTACCATTTCCAAGATGTGTGGGTTCAAAATGAAAGGTTGGCACCTATGTATGTGTGTTTTTAGGGATGACTTCTGTCAGCGCTATAAAAATGTAATATTTTTTTCTGAGAGGCGGTGTTATTGTGGGCTTATTTACACATATTTATGACCGAAAACATTCCAAAGGCAGGACAAAGAAAGGCGAGCAGAGACTAAGCGTCCCCGCTTTTTTTGTCCCACATTAGGGCTGTTTTCTATCACAAATATTTTTATTATTCTTTTAAGATGAAATACGTGTTTTCGCTATGGATTGTTCTGACAAGCGTCATTGATTCTCGACCTCCACAGAGTAGAATTGCTGAGAATTTTCTTGAAATATCTTTACTTAGACAAAAAAATGTCACAGTCTTCGTCGGGGAATTCCACCTCTCTTTGTAATTCGGTGCAGTCAAGCTTTTATTTTTTCTTTTGGCGCTCATCTTGGAATATTTCCAACCTGTCGTCTTTCTGCAATCCTAGCTTCCGTTCTAACGTTAGAAGATTGTCCACACCTACTGTGTAAGCCCGACACAAGACGTTACATGGTAGGGTGAATTATGTCAGCAGATTTGTCTTAGACGAATTTTCAAACATTTGCCACCGGACTCAAGGTCATAAGAAGGTTATCGATGATGTTTGCCGGTACTCTGGCATCTGCAGGAAAAAGGAATTAATAAATCGTTCATTTCCAGCAAACATGAAAAAATGGCAGGAATTTGCAAACACGTGAGGACATTGTATCCAGGTGGCCATGACGTAGAGAAGCGTATTAGCCCAATTTACAAGCAAAACGCCTAGCCACCGCTTGCAAGCGCGAAGAATTTCGCAACTACCGCGCCTCTTCCTACTCTTTTACTGTGACCCGTCGCACAAACTCGTTTTCTTCAAACTACGGTATCTTCTACCATAACCACATAGTTTGCTGCTCCTACTTTTAGGTGCACCGTAGCATTACCTAATGCTTTGGTGAGAATGCCAGTGGGTGACCCCCCGGGAAAATATCAACAAAGCCAGAAAAAACGAACACCAACACAATTTAAAAAATATCTAAGATTTACTAAAATTGAAGAATCTTACAAACAATCGAAAAAGGTTTCGCTTAGCACGACAGTCTCTAAATCAAGAAATATCCAAGCAAAATACAAGAGCACACTGCTAGAGGTTTCTCTGGAACATAATCATGAACACGATTCTGATGTGCACGATTCCGCTGCCACGAATTGGTTAAATAGCGTGATGGCATATGTGGAACACGTGCCAGAATTAATATGCAGTTCATTTAGCGCCGGTCTCTTCTGAGGCCAAAAGAGGAGGAGGGTAAACTTTATTAAGAGCATCGTAATGTGGAGAGGGGTCCTCAGTCCTCGACTCTCTTGGAGACCCATGCCACCACGGACCTTTCCACCAGCCTACGGTGTGAATCTAGACCGGAGCCGCACAGCTCCGTCTCCCACTGCTCACGGGAAGGGTGCGCGATTCTTTGAATTTTGGGGTTTGTCGCTTACTTCTATACCATGTGGTACAGGGTGCCCGGGGCAGCGCAAAACGTGCACAGCGGGAAGTACTGTGTTGGATGAAGCAAATGGAGTTTGGTCGGATGACCAAAGGTATTTTTTTTGGAGGAGCCGGAGGCAGTGCTACTGTTCTTTGGTCAGAGGCTCATGAGTTGGATGGCAGATCATTCTGTGATTCGTACTCCGTTCTCGTGATATGTAACCAAAAGACACGCAGTTTCTAACCGACACCCTCGTGTCGCCTGGCGGGATAGATCGCGGGCGATATCGTGGGCGGTCGTGTTGCCCTGGAGGGATGAGTGGACTGGTGTCCAAACAATGTTCAAATTTTTTGCGGGTGGCTTTTGTGACAGGATGTCCACTACCGTCTTTGAAATTCTACCGTGAATAAAATTTCTTCAAGCCGATTGCGAGTCCGTATTAACAGTATCTGCATTTGTCTGGGAGATCGCCAGAGCAATGCCCGCTTCCTCCGCCTGCGTAGTGGTCATGAAGGGCAAGGTGATGCTAGTGAGGTGTTTCACCCTTGAAGTAACCACGGCGGTCATGGCTCCCCTTCTGGCATAGTTGGCGGCGTCAATGTAAACCGTGCAGTCTTTTTCCCTGGGTCGTTTGTCGAGACTGCGTGCTCTTGATTCTCTTCTCCTGCGTGGTTAGTAGGGTTCATCTTACGGGGTATAGAGGCAACATCAATGTTTATTCCTATTTTTGGAGGTACGGCGCGCAATTGCTGGAATTGTTCTTCGGGGAAGGCCATTCCCAGTCTGGTGAGGAGACTCCTCCCGCAGGGTGTCGTGCTTAGTCACTGACGCTGGCTGGTGAGGTGGGCCTCGACTAGTTCGGCGGCCGTGTTATGCAGGCCCAATTTCAGAAGCCTGTCGGTCGAGATGCAAATAGGTAGCCTCAGAGCATGTTTGTAGGCTTTCCGGATCATGGTGTCAATGCTGGCCGAGTCGCCGTTGCTTACTATAGCATAGCGAATGACGTAGGTATGGCGTGAGATGACGATAGCCTGTACCAGACGAAGGGCGTCCGCTTCCTTCCTTCCACTCGCTTTGGCGGTTATTCTTCGGAACATGTGGGTAATTTTTTCCGTTGTGTGACTGAGCCTGTTCAGAAGATTGGTGTTTGAACAGCTCCCTCTTGAAACGTCATACCCAGGAATTTATGGTCAGGTGACCGCTGGATGGTATGGCTGTCGAGGGTGATCTGGATGCCTGTATCATGGACATTTTTAGTGCAAAGCATTACCGTAAAAATCCGAGTATAATACGCGGTTTTTTTTCCAAATTTTACTATGTAAAATTTGTGCCTCGTATTATATCTGGATCCCAAAGTTTTCAGCCGAAAGTTTGCACTTTCGGTTTCGGTTTCAGCGTAGCCATCTTGCGGTGGCGTTAGCTGGCTGCGGCTTCTCAGCCGGCTCCATTTTGATTGTTTTGACCACGCGAAGGGTCGGCACGTTCACCGCGAGTCTATCACGATGTCGGGTGCACGAAGGCAGTATTTGGCTGCAATTAAAAGAAAAGTTATTTTATGTGCCGAGACCATCAGGAATTGCGCCGCAGGACGGCAGTTGGGCGTCACCGAAGGCAGCATTTGCGGGTGGAGAAAGCAACTGGTGCTTGACTGGATAATATCTGTGTGGTGTCGGCGGCCTGGAGCACCGTTGGAAGTTCCCGTCAGTGCTCGTGTTGGACGCCTTTCGCTGCCACCTGGCTGATTCCGTGAAGAAGTTGCGCGAACCGCGCACCGAACTCATTGCCATTCCAGGAGGAATGACATCCCAGCTGCAACCGCTAGAAATTTGTATCAACAAGCCTTTCAAAGACTGCTCAGGTCCTGCTACCAAGAGTGGATGAGGTCAGGAGACCCGTGACAGCTAATGGCTGACGCGGGCATCTCCAGCGGTGCTTTGTGGCTGGATCGCGGATGCGTGGGCCAGCATCCCAGAGGAGCTCGTCAGTCGCTCTTTTAAAAAATTCGGCATCTCGAACGCCCTTGATGGCACTGAGGACCACTTTCTGTAGGAAGACATTTCCGACAAGGCGACTTCAGGAGACAGCGGCAGCGAACCTGACGATGACTGAACGGACGTCAGGAGACTGTGCCAGCGAAAACTGACAATGACTGAACGGTAACTGCAGTGCAAATAAATGTTTTCTGTGCTCTTTACCTCGCATTATATGCAGATGAAATTTTTTTCTGATTTTGATGTCCCCGAATTACACCTCGTATTATACGTGGGTTCGTATTATACGCGGGTTTTTACGGTATATGTCTCGCCCTTCCCCGGTTTTCATTCAGGTGTAGCCGATTTACAAGGCGCCGAGGCGGTGCTCCTCCTCGCCACCGCAAACACCGCTTTCACAACTGTTATTCCCCTCGCCATCATTGATGCCCATTTCACAGGCTGCGCAAACGGCTAATAATGATCGTAGCGCCATTAACAAGCGTTACCAGAGCAGTTCGCCCGCTTTGAACGCCGATGTGAGCCCAAAATTCTTTTTCAGCTTGAAAGAATTCCAGAGCAAAATTTTCGCCCATGTATTTTCCTGACCCTAAGCACGCGCCCATCAATGCGCGCACTCATTCGGGTTGGAAGAAAGGGGCTTTTATGCACGGCTATTCTTCCTGCCGCTACGGAAGATATGCGTGTTCTGCTGACGAGAAATTTAAACATGGTAGTCTTGCGGGTTAGTGCAAACTGTCCTCTGTCCTCAATGACCGAGAGTTTTGGGCTTAGGGTGGTGTTCTACTCATGCCTAAGACGCGGGACGGACACGGACAGTCACATGTTTGTCTACTAGAATCAAGCTCGAGTACTTCCAGGTTCTAATTCGCTATGAACAGACGGGTGCCGTTCACCTGGAGGAAGAACAGCGGGAATCGAAGTAGCGTCTATCGAAACAGGAGCGTGAAAGGGTGCCAAAACAACAGAAAGCCGCTATCGTCGCCGTTTCCACCACCCGTTTCATCTCGCTGAGTAGCTTGGAATGTCTCCCGGATGAAAAGCAATGCCGACGTGAGCCAATATTTCTTGTTCAGCTTGAAGGGCTTTCAGTGCTACAATTTTGGTGGCGCCTTTCACTTCTAAACAAGCGCACATAACTGGTGCCCGGCTTCTCAGGCATTCCTTTGAAGTGAAGGGAAGTGAGTGCGTGCGTGCACGCACGGACATAGGTTTCATGCGCTGACTGATTTCATGTTCGTCGTGCTGGCGGGAGGTTTAAACGTTTACGTCCACCACCCCGATGTGAACTTTCCCGGGTCCTGATTGGTCGAGCGGATTTGGTTTGTTTGTTACGCAGACACTAAAATGCCTGCAACGCAGGAGGAAATCAGACAGCTCTTGATCCAATAGAATAAATCTCGAGTCCTTCAATGTTTCATTGGGCTAACTGCTAATTGATCGATCGTAAATTATAAACAAACGTGTTTTGTTTCGTGCATTTCGTGCACTGCTGAAAGCATCGCCGGTCATCCGTCTTCAGAGCGTGGGAAGGCACTAATTTTTTTTTTCTTGTCTTTCCGACCAAAAGAATTCAGACTTGTGTGTTGAGCAGGAAAACCCGCACCTCCTGGCGTAGTCAGTCACACCATCAGCAGCTAGCTGGAGACGGTCCTGCATCTCGCCTACCAAGCCCTTGCCCGTCCACACTGTAATATCATCGGTATATAAGCTTTCCTGCAGATCAAGGATCGCCCCCAGGATGGTAGGTAGTCCTATAAGAGCTATGTTAAAAATTAAGGGAGATAAAACCGGCGACGCGCTAAGAGCGCCGCAGTCCGATAACCTCTGCTCCCCTGGTTGAGTGTGACAAAGGTAAACCTAACCCGCCCTGAAAGCCGGGTCCACCCGCTTGAGCCAATCTTCTTCTTTTGTGTTTTCCCAATGAGTTGAGTCGCCCGCCTCCTCTGGGGCGACTTAATCTTTCTGCATGTTTCTAATTCGCCAGCAATTTTTCCATCCTATAATGGCAAAAATACGAAGCCATCTCTGTATAAATTTGTACTCGTGCAGTAAATACTGACAAATATGTTCCATGATGGCTCAAGTGACGTCAGTACTGTCTATTCTACATCACTCTCGCGGGAAATCTGAATTTTTTTCAATGCTTCTTTACATTTTTCGGCTATAACATGTCTTGAGGAACTATAATCAATCGGCGTCCGGTGCTGAAGCTTAGAACTTTAAAAGAAACAAAGCTGTATTTCTTCTTCGTGGTTCTTTTAAGACTCTTGAGCAGGTGGGTGTTGCGGTGATCGGCTCGTAATAACATTCCCGAAATTCTTCCTCGGAGAGTTGGAGCAATCAGATTGCCGTGACCCGGCTGCTTGGTATCGCGTAAGAGAGTGTTCTACACTGTGATACTGAGAACAGCCCATGTTTCAGCGTTTCACACTTTAAGCTACACTTCCGTGCATGTGTGTATATGTCGACCCCCAGTTGGAGGCTGCTATCCATGTCCCCCACCGACCCAACAATACCCATTGTGCTTATGACATCCACATTCATTGCTATGGTGTGCGACTCGTATGCTGTCACGAACGAAAAAAGCCCAATGAGTGCTACAAAAAACTCGACAGACCGGACAGCACCTTGGAATGCACCGTGATTACTTAAACTTCTGTCACACGGGCACTTTCAATCGCGATTGAGTCGATTCGCCTCGAGCTCAATCCGGATCGGGCGGTGCTACATGGCAGTTTCAATCGCGATCGAGCCCGACGCCGCTCGAACTTAATCTTGGTTTTTCAAGCGCGATGGAGAGTTCAAACGCCATCGGACGAAATCGTTCTCTCGTCCTGGCTTAATAATGGCACAGAAGGTTACGACTTCAACTAACTCCACAATTTGTTTTATGTAACTTTACCTGAATAAGCGTACAATAACATTTATATAGTTCCGTATAACTACAACCACGCAAATTTACCAGACGCTGGCCGCAAAGTACATTTTTAGTGCCATCTGCCATACGTAAGTGCAACCTTTGACTTTTCGATCGTGGAAACCGAAAATTCAATCGCGCTTCGCTTCAATCCGGATTAAAACCGAGTGTGTGTCAGGGGTATTAGGCGAACTAACATGTGATTTGAAGTCTCTCACAATAAGAATGACTTTCCGGCGTTCGAAAAAGTGTTATATGCAAATGTATCTCCGTTTGCCATACTTCAGGCCATTTATTTTTCTAGTCATGGCAGTGTGAATGACAGTTTCAAGCGCGCGTTTTTAATACAGGACACGGGCTCTTTTTGCTACTGGAAACCTTTACAGCTGACTTGAATCTCTGGATTGGATTGGGAACAGGGGGTAGTAAGGGTTAATAGAGAACACCTGAGTAACCTCGGATTTGCTGATAATAACGTTGCCTTGCTAAGTAACTCGAAGGACGATTGCAAAGCATGCTTACAGCGCTGTACGAACAAAGTAGAACCATGACATTGAAGATTAATATGCAGTAAACTGTAGTAATGATCAATAACCTCGGGACAGCACAGCAGTTTCAGATAGGTGGCGAGGCAGTGCAAGTGGTAAGGAAATATATCTACTTAGGCCTAGATGCGACCCCGGATACCAACCATGAGGTAGGGATACTTGGAAGGATAAGAATGGGGTGGAGTGCATTCTGCAGACATTCTCAGAACATGAATGGCAGCGTACCATTGTCCCTGAAGACGAAAGTGTATGACAGCTGCATCTTGCCAGTACTCACATACGGAGCAGAAACTTGGAGGCTCGTTAAGAGGGTTCAACGTAAATTGAGGACGGCTCAGCGAGCAATGGAATGGAAGATGATAGGTGTAACATTAAGAAATACGGAGAGAGCGGAGTGGGTCAGGCAACAAACGCGTGTTCAGGACGTATTGGTAAAAAATAAAGAAAAAGAAATAAACGTGGGCAGGGAATGTAATGCGAAGGCACGAATACCGTTGGTCAATAAGGGTAACAGAGTGCATTTCTAAAGAAGGCAAGCGGGGCAGGGGCGCCAGAAAAGGCGCAAATGAGATCAAGAAGTTTTCGACGATACATTGGTCGCAGTTAGGAGGGTAATTGGAGATTAATGGGAGAGGCCTTTGCTCTGCAGTGGGAGTAGATAGATTGGTGGTGGTGGTGGTGGTGATGATGATGATCGTGATGATGATGATCATGATGATGATGTTAATAATAGTTTACAGTCCTTCAACTCTGTTAAGAAAGATGACCTGCGAAGACAGACGCTGTCCACAGGCTTCTCGAAAAAAAACACGCTTGTTTCGAGTTGTTTGGCACATGCCATTGAGCACACTTTCTAGCCAATCAACTGACTGAACCTTGGAACGACTCCAGCTTTGTTCTATAGGTCTATCGGACAATCTTGGTGCTGCATGTTTCCCTCCCGAGTCGTAGGCATCCTACGTTCTCTGTAACACACCAATCAACTCTGATTGAACACGCATGACGCTGTAAAGGTGTCAATGAACCGTTTACCGTCAAAGTTAATACATCACGCCAACACAAAGGTCCCTTTCCTACATCCCTTCCCTCCCTCCGCTCCCAACCCGTGCATGCATCAACCTGAAATAAGTAGTGTACGCCTGCTTAGTACGAAAGACGACGGCGAAAATGTCGCTCGGACAAACGTTTAAGCTAAACAAGAAATGTTGACTCACTTGGACTTTCAAAGCAGAAATTTGCTGGTAATCCGGGAGGCATTTGCAGCTAGTCGATGAGCTGTAGCGTACAGGGGTAATGGCGACGGCAGCGGCTTCTCGTTATTTTCCTATACATTCATGCTTTTGTGCGGCGGGGTGCTCCTTCAATTCAGGCATTTCTTTCTCTCAGGGAATGACATGCGTACGTGTTATTGCGAGTTAAACCTGGAAGGACTCTGGCTTTATTCTAGCGGACAAACATGTAGCCTTCCGTTTTTTTTCCGCGTCGTGGTCATCTTACTTAAATGTTACAAGTTCACTCAAACCAAACCTGCTCGTCCACAGGATAGCTGACAGGTCGCATTTGGCCGGGAGACTTCTTAAATCTCTCACCTCCATGACGCGCGTGCCATCGGTGTGGGCATGAAGCCTAGCTGCACATGCACACCCCCATCCTGCATCCCCCACGCGTGCACGCATAAACCGACAACCGATTATGGGCGTGGGCTTAAGGCGTGAAATACACCGGCGAAAATGTCGCTCGAAAACCATTTCAAGGTGAACAATAATTATGGGCTCACTTCGGTGCTCCAAGCGGACACGTTGCTCTATTCGGGCGGGATCCGCAGCAGCTACACGATGCCGGTGTATTTTCAGCAGCAGTGGTCTCGACTACACGTTCTGAGAGAGCGCCTTTCCGTCGTTTCGACGCCCATTCACCCATTTGTTGATCCTCCGCAATCATGTGGTAACGGCGTAACCACAGTTATCAGCCGATTGTGCACTTAGTGAAAGAATCATCGGTGGTTGCGAGAGGTATTCAGCTTGTGAAAGAGGGGTCAGCGAAGGCAAGGAGCAGCAGTGAAGCGGCGCCGAGCAATGCGACTTATAGCAATGAAAACGGGCGGAGAGGCATATATAGATTTCAAGTAAAAAATGCCCTGAGCGGAGGTGTGATTGCAAAAGCCGTACATGATATAAAAGTCTGGTGGTGTTCGATGCATTTGTGCAGCCCCTTTTGTACAATGTGCTCTTGTAGTTATCTTGAACGCGAAATAATAAATGGGCACCGCGAGGTCGGTTCATTAGAGTGTCTTGAAAGCTTCACGATAAGGCGCACTTCGGCCATCATTCATACTTATGGGACATGGTCCCAGCTTCGTATTTTTGCAGATATTATTCCAGAGAAGTGAACTGCAGCGTAAATAAAATACGCCAAAAACAAACAAGACGCGAAGTACGTTATAATTGAGCTTTATTATAATAAAACTTTACTACAACATACGTACCCACATTTTTTGAGCGTTTACATTTATTTCAACCTCATATTTCTGCCTAGGTATCTGTAAACCATTCTTAAATCTCCTACTGGCTGATGCGTGTTAAAAAATGCAAAATTACTATTCCTTCAGGTTGAGCAATTTCTTTATTGAGCAAAAGTAACTGCAAAACTTTATTTCAGAAATATTTGTAGTTATTTTACAAAATAATCCTTTGGGACGCCTCAATCGGTCACCGTCTTGTACGTTCATTCGGGTTATTGTTGTAGGGCGCAGCCCTTTGGCGGCCGTCTCTGGGCTGAGCCGCGCTGTCGGCGTAACCGAGTGAATGATGGCGATTTCGACGACTGAAGGAAAAAGCCAACGGTGAAAGAAAGAAAAGGAGGAGAGTGTCGCGAAATTGCGAGGGGAGGCGGTTTGCCGTGGGGGTGCGAGCCAGCGCTCTCTGAAAGTACGCGGCGCTTGTGGCCTGAATACCCAACGAGACGAAAGATCCACCGAGACGGGATGTCCTATCTGTCGCGTGATCAGCGAGACGAAAGATCCACCGAGACATTAGGTCCAGTCGATACTGAGTGTTCATTGACATGACAGATGCACCGAGACTAAAGGTCCAACAATAGGACCGGTTTAGTGTACTCATTTGGATAAAGCGGATCGCGATGGGTTCGAATCAGTTGTGCAAAATTTTTCCCCATCAAACTTATCTGACCGTTTGACGACGTTGTTCGTCTTTTCCATGCAGGTCTCAGTTTTGCGTCTTTGTAACCAGTTGCACGGGAGCTATTGTTCGCGATATTCAGGTAAGTTCCAGCAATGCGTTTGTAAAGCAAAAAATGAAGTTTAGTTTTCAGTACTACAATCCATGAGGTTCCTGATTCTTTGGGCTCCTCACACATTGTGTTCGCATCACTGAATACGCGTGATGATTGGCGTTATAAAATCACAACGTTTTGATAATTACCCGTATGCTGGAAAAATGGACTTCCTGCACTTGTCATTTTTTTTTAATCAGTGCATGACCCATCCCATTGAGTTGGCCGGCGCACTGCTAACACTTGATGCAAGTTAAGCTTCTCGGGAATAAATGTGAAGACAAAAGCACCTCGAGAGATGGCGGAATACATAATTAAATTGGTGCATCATCGGTAACCAGCCCTGTCATATTTAGCTCCGTTGCTTCAAATAGAGCCATTTATTATTTTACACTCACAGTGTAATGTATTACATGGGGGGAAGGCGAAAAGTGATCCTTGGTTGAAAAACACACTGAAACTGTTAAAATTCAGTTACAACTGTAAATTGTCGAGAAAAAGATTATGTGAGCCTTTGTGTACACCAATGGAAGGGAGAGGAGGAGCTACGGACCAAGTTAATACGACTAATTGACGTGCGCAACATTCGAGGTATATATACTTTTTTGCTTATGCTACTTTATCGTTCTGATTTCTTGTTTTTACTTGTTAGAAAAAACGACTGTAATTGCCAGGAATCAAGCCGCAACTTCGTGTTCACAAGCTCAGACCCTTATTCATACACCGAGCTGCCATATTCTAGGAATAAAATGATTTCTAGCGAGACTGTTATATAAATGATTGATTGTGAATGAGGTTCAACACGCCCACGCTACACAGGCGATGCGGTGCGCCGTAGTGGAGGGCTCCAGGAATAATTTTGATCACCTGGGGACCTTTAACTTGTGCAAAAATATCCATCAAACCGGCTTTTTCGCACTTCGCCTCCATTTGAAAATCGGCGTCGCGGACGGGAATAAAACCCGCGTCCTTGGGCTCAGCTGGACAACGCCTTAGCCACTGAGCCACCGTTGCGGGTTATGTAAATGCATTTCTTATATCAATCATTGTAAACGGATACGCTGTTCTGAGCTCACCGGCGAACAGTACAACCAATCCGTGATTTCACCTTCTGACAGTCATTGAACTGCTTGGTGAAAGTGAAGCCCATGATGAGTCCTGGGAACATTGCACACGCCAAGAAAAAAACAGAAGTTGTCATTTTAAGAATACCAAACAACCTAGTTATGGATATCTAAGTCGTAACCAACCCCCTTTTTTGACTAACCCTTGCGTTCGGGCTAGTTGGCTATACATCATTTAAACAAACTGCGCAAGGACGGAGACGAACGGACGGAACGGAACCGCTTGCACTGTCTTTGAACGAAATTGCTTGTACTGTCTTTTTTCCGTTCTTTCGTCAGCGTCCCTTCGCTGTTTGTTAAAATGAGATTTTTTGAATTGAACTTCTGATTGTGTTTGCATTGCACAGATGGACAGATGGACGCATAAACATGGTTTTCGATGTTTATGCAGTCACTAACGCCGTAGTTAGGTTTTAAATCCCCAAACAAGGCACAAATACCAGGCTCGGTCAGCGGCGACCACAAAAATCGCAACAGTGACGCGAAATGACGCTACATCATCTGCGATTTCATGAACGACGACCAAGGTTTCACACTCCATGCATACGCACCTAAGTTTGTGTAACGGATGTTTTTTGCGGAATACTTCAGTGCATTTCGCAACAAGCATGGGTGGGAATGTAGTTGTAGTTTATTTTTGGAGAATTTTATCTAGTTTCGGTTTCGATTTCGCCGTGCAACCTGCCCGTGGCTTCCTCCGATATCTGTGATTGCGCAGTAGCCATACTTCAGGAGTCACAATGATGTTGTGGTTAGATATTTTCGGCTTCGGAGACGGGCCGGATAAGCCTTCTGTCACCGTTTGTAGCGCGCAAATATCGTTTCCTATAATTGATGTACGATGCTTCATATGTCTATGTGACGTTCACGCTTCTAGAAAATTTACAAACAATTAAAAACGAAGTAATGAACGTAATAAGGAAATAAAACCAACTGATTTTTTTATCGTAAACCGTAAAATATTTTCACAGAGTGAAATGGCAGACCAGTCGTCTTCACGACCACACATTCTCGTTCGATAATACTGCCGGAAGAAGCGTAGTAGGTGCTGGTCAGATATTTGGGGGGGGGGGGGGCTATGGTAAAACCTACTGCACAAACGTTATTCAAGCAATGATCAGCTTAGCAGCTCAAAGTTTTAAAATCTAGTAAGTAAAGAGCATGGTCCGATATGACGGGGGTGGGCTTCGACATACATACATACCTCGTTAACTCGAACTCGCATGTCTCGAAAAATCGGCAAAGTCGAAATTTTCTGCGGCACCCCACCATTTCTTATACGTCCCATGTATTCGTTGCCCTTTATTTCGAAGTATGTTTGGGCCAAAGTGCGGAGATCTAGAAATCCTGACTCAGAGTGGAGCGATAATTTCGCCGCCGCGGACCATTTCACGAGATTCGCGCGGTGCTGCGGCGCCTAAGACCGTCGATTTTTTTCTTGTTTACCCTCGCCTACCAGAAAGGCGATGTTTCCCTGAACGTGAATTCTGAGCCTAAAGGAATATAAACTTCATCAAGCAACTCTGTGGCACGTTAAGTGACGGTTGTAACATGCGCATAGGTAAAGCAGGATGTGTCTGTGACAAGAGAACTTACGGACGCCGAAATCGTTGAAATGTCCTCAAAAGCAGGGGACGGTGAAGACAGGGACGACGACGACGAACCTCCTAGACAGGTGCCGATATCTGCCGAAAGGACGAATGTGATGCGCTTGCTGAGAAAAAAGGTTGAGTGCAGCGGTGGGAAAGATCGGCTAATGCAATGCGCCAAGCTGCTGGAGGACTCCTTACAATGCCTGACTGCGACCTTAGATCAGACCAGCATTACGCAGTTCTTTTCTGCTAGTAAAATTCCAGTGTCACAAAAACCAGCCCGTGAATGCTTCTTGTACGTTTTCTTCGCTTTTAAGCCTTTTGTAAAGCAATATTGAAAGATGCTGTTGAAGAGCTGGTGAGTAGTAGCGCCTTTATTACAAAGAATTAGAAATATTGCGAACTCAATATTTCATGGTAATTCGCGAAACATTGCATTCAACGCATTTCATAGGGCAAGTACATCAGAAATAACTTAACACAAAGAAACACGGAGTGCTTTTTGTTTCATAGCTTGTATAAAAAAGAACACACATATATACTTGGCGAGTCCTGGTTCACGTAGAGAATCAGAAAAAGAATCAAGGTACAATGACCACGCGATCAGATACATTTGGCTTCCTACGCCTTCTTTGGCACGTTTTTAAAGCAAGCGCACACCACACACACACGCGCACAAATGGACGCAGACACACAGAAACACACGCACGTACGACCGCACACGCACACCTACCCACCCACACACACACACCCCCACACACGCACACACACAAGCACACCACTACTTACACCCACCCATACGCACACCCACCAACACACATGCACATACATACACCCACACCCACACACACACACACACACACACGCACACACAAAACACGCATTATATATAGATCGCCCTCAGTCTCCGTTGAGCTGAAGCTGCTGTAGAGGCAGTTTCGCAGCAGCATGAATAGCGATTGCGCACCGAGTAGCAGCAGTGAGTTTGATGTCAACGGTGTAGGCTATAGTGGCCTGTAGTCGAAGGTTGTGTGATAAACATGGCCGAAAGAAACATCCTCGCGAAAGAATAGGCTGAAAGATCCTGCACATATTTAAGTTCTAGTTTAAGTGAACATATGGTGCGCAATTTTCCATTGTTGTGTAAAGCTCAGTGAGATGTCATGAGGTGAAGGCAATTAATTTCACCGGGTCGCGGTCACTTCGGTGCGAGGCTGTCGACCCAAAAAGATATCTTAGAGATCAGAGCTTTATGCAAACAGCAGTACCGTGTCGCCCCGCGAACATGATTCGACATATTCACCAGCCGAAGCCACGGCATTACCAAAATAGCATCAATTAATTTCTTTTTGCAGAAGTTCTTTCTGCACTACCTGGTTGAGTGAAAAGTTTAGGCCCCTCGTCTTCGCCGAGAGATTTTTTCAAAATAATTAAAATATAGTAATACTTTTTTGCTACTTCTAACAAGAGTATTGTGTATTTTATTATGCCGACGTCGATGTCATGCCAGTTGACCTTGGGCTAAAAGAACTGAACTCAGTAAGTGGCTACTAGACAGGTACTGTCGAGCATCACTGACGGCTAAGGGATGTGTTGGCGGCATATGATTTCCGGTGTTGGTGTGACTTCGTAAAAATAAAACCAAGCGGCGTTCTACGTAATGCCTCTATCGATGTCTCGCGTTCTGTAAAATACCTCATTTGTAAATATTGCCCCAAATCTTTAAACGCGGGGTTAAGTTGTTGAGTGCATTCATCTCATTAAAATAACTTGAAGCTTCAATTACTTGAGCCAAAAACAAGCACGTTTAGGCATCCAAGGGTGGACCACACGTTGATATACCGAAAACATTTGCCACAGCTTGCACTAGCGCTGCCTGGATGGAGGAAAGGAAGACCTCGCGCCCTATCCCCCTTGGTTGATACCCGGCTGGGGTACCTCACATGAATTTCCGAACTTGCCGGTGAAGGTTCTCTATGACTGCAGGCCCAGATGAGTTTGTCGGCTGCCTCTCATATCTATCCTAAAATAGACCGCGCTACTGCGCGCTGGAAAGTAACCAGCCGGTGTTACGTACTTGGCATCTTGGTACCCCATTTGAGGCCCGGACATACGCACGAACGAAAGAATGAACGAACGAGCGAACTGACGAGCAAACGAACGAACGACCGGCTGTTGAAACAGATTTCCGAAGTTGCCGCTCAAAGTCCCACGTGACTACATGCGTGGATTGTTGGCCCGCATACTTTCACATCTCTCCCAAACAGGACCCCTTTACCATGCCTTAAAACGCCCCGCCAAGTCGAAATCCAACGCTACGGATAACCCAAAGGAAATAATGCTGTGTACCCGAATTGCGCTGATACCTCAATCGAATAGATACCAGCTTAAGATCACGTGGGACGAAGGGTCGTTTCTTATCAAGGGATGAGCTTTTTTCCTCCTGGAGGTTTTATGTTCGCGTTGAACAACTTCCGGCCTGGTTAAACAGCTCTGATGTTAATGAAACCCCAACTATATGTCACGGCAACCACGCGACACACTGAAATATACGCGCTAATTCCAGTCGTGCCTCCGAGGAAGCACCAAATATCATAATGCCATCATATTTAGGCTATTCAAGTCATGACGTAAGGCTGACAAGTTTCTGCTATGAACATCCTAAATCCTGCCTGATAAATAAAGGTTGGAGTAAATCTGCTTCTTATATCTCTACTTAACAAATCATTTGTATTTTGTACCTATATGTCGGCGCACTTAAAAATGCTACTAACTGCTTACTGGTTACACAAAGATCAGTTGGGGATGTTGCCTGCTATGATGACCACATGACCCGCTGGAAAAGAACAAATACATGTACAGGAGGCCGGGGGGATGAATATCGAACTGGATCCTAAAGAAATAAATTCTTCGGATGAGAGGCGTTGGGTTCTGTGAAAGGTTATTTTCAAGATGGTGAGCAATTCCCTAAGAATATTTACCACGCATTTTTGATGTCAGGGCTGATTGACGCGTGTTTTTTGAGGGAGTTAGAGTCGTCGGAGGGCAAGTTGCTTCAGACGTGTGGTTTCACACGGGATTTGAGCACAAGAGTTACACCGAGTACGAAGAGCAGCGCACGTAAAACAAAATTCACCTAGATCCAATCAGATGCAAAAAAATTATCGCGTCATACAGACAAGGTTGGAAAGGAGAAAATCCAGCACCAGTAAAATTGTACCTGTTCATTGATCAGAAAACTTAACTTACAAAGTGTAAGACCATCAGGTCTAAAATATGCCTCAATTTTTCCTTCGAAACATTCTTTGAGAAATTGAAACCTTCAATACCGATTGGACACAACAAAACGTACTAAAAGCGAAGTATTTTACTATTTATTCTTTTTTATTTAGCAGTGCATAATGGGCACAAACTTTTGATGTTCTGTGCAAACAATGTTTCAAAAAAAGTGTCTGCTGAAGAAATGTCACTATCAGACAACTGCCCACAAAAGTTTGAACCCTAGTATTGCTATAAGCTAAAATGATACATTTGCAGTTTAATTACTGTAATAAATTGTTTATTCCATCTTTCAACAGAAACCACATCCTAATGGTGATCTATATGGTGATAAGGGGTAAATTTGTACACTCTTTTATTTTGGGATGATTTTTTAGAGTTTCAATTAGCCACTTCTAGCGGGGTTTTTTTTTGGGGGGGGGTCATACATAAAAAGAAAAATAACCGTTTAGACGGTATATAGAAAGAAACTTAAATCAGAAAGGTGAGCGTTTTGTCTTTAACGCCTACGTTTCACTGCCGTTTTCTGGGAGCACCTCTGCAATAACAAGCAATACGAAAGAATCTCAAAGTTCTCCCGTTCTTTGGAATTGCTCTTTTTAAGTTTTGGCTTGCTACTACCTTTTCATGTGTATCTTTTTTGCGTGGCTGTACCACACAACGCAAGGGCTAAAAATGGCGCGGTAAATTAAAAATTATTAGTTCGCTGTTTCTACTGTATGAACGAAAGGCGGCAATAAACGTTAAACCTAGGTACATGCATTGGACTAAGGCGGAAGCAATGCAGAATTCGATGACGTAGGAGATTAAATTTCTTTCCCCGGCCCTTGTTACCTTCTGTCGTAGAAACAGGCATTTGTAATTCATTGGTTGTTTACGACTTCAAATTCGTAATTGAAGATGTGCATAAAGGTTTGCGCAAAATACTATTAGTTGTATTGCACTATATTTTTGCCCTCATTTATGACATTGGAACCGCACTGTGTGGCGATAAGTTGCTGCTTCGTTGTGTCCCGTAGCTTGGCATCTAAAGGGGGGTAGAGGGTCTATTTGCAAGAGCAATATAAGGTGGCAAAGCCTTCATTTATTATCCATAAAGAACCCCAAGATTGTTCCCCGTGGTACTACGTATGGCCCAGTAGTAGCTTCGTCGCGATATACCTAAAAATGTGAAATGGGCTGGCGTGATGCAGTTCGCACTTGCTCTAGCATGTCTCTAGCATGTTTGGTAGCAAATGTGGGATGCCGCAGTAATTCTTCAAACGAAAGGTAAACCTTTGTTCTCATTTTATAACTTTATGAGCGGTAATAAAATTTCTGGAAAACTTTCCAGAAAACCAGGAAGCTTCAGAAACTTTACTTTTCTTCAAATGGATGTTTTGTGGCTAAGCCTTCATCGAAACAAATACTGCTCAGCTCAATTATTATAGCGTAACATCCGTAGCATCGGTTCCTTTTCTCCCATGAGAAGACGCCCCTAACGAAAGTTCTAATTCTTTGGTTTTTTCTAATTTTTTTACAGGCACGTTTCCTTTCTGCAGAAAAATGTTTACAAGAAATACTTTATTTTGGGGGGCAAAAAAAACCCAGCGAACAGAATTTGATGGGCGAAATTGTTTTCAGCCGTATAATTATGTGATCTCAATCAGTAGGACAGGTTTACTACAACTTTTGAAGGAATTTGAAAACTTCCAAGACATTCACTCCACACTCCAAAGCACGGCTCAATCCTGGGACTAAAATACTAACACCAAGAATGTCGTTTTTAACACTTACACTACTGAATATTGTAGAGTGCCTCAACGCAGCTCTCTTGCTATGTGGCTTTTCAACGAAAACAATACCTTCACAATTTTCTTGCCAATCAACAATGTCTGCAGGGAGGCAGCCTGGAAAATGTAAAGGAAGCTCACGCTAACACACAAGAGTTCAAGGTAGCTAAGCTGCACGCAACCCTCACGACAATCCCGAAGATTTAAGTCCACGATTGCCACCAATTTGCTTCTTCTTCACTGCCGCGAATACCTTTATGCCATCACTGTTGCTATAAGTGTGGGCTTCTTTCATTTTTTTGAAGTAATAATCATTGGGCATCACCTTCGAGAGGCGTACATTAGGACATTTCTTTGTCGTTCCGAGCAACTGTTGCCACGATGACGGTGGATGCTGGAGTTCTTTTTCTTTTACCAATATTGGCGAATCTCCCTAATTGGGTATACTTGGTTTGACAGACGTGAGCAGTGGACGCTAGGTGGTCCCTCGAGGCACGCACACCAGAGCGCCGGGCATTTTCTTGGTTTTTTAAATGCAGGGTGGTCTACGCAATGTTGGCCAATCTCCCGAAGTGGGTATGCTTGTTTTCACGAACATGGTCAGCGGAATATGGACGGTCGTCACGGGACACGCACACACAAGGGCTAGGAATTTATTTGGGTTTATTAACTGCCGCGCGGTCAACGCGAGGCCCGCGCTCATGTGCGCGCGCTCGAAATTTCTTTGTATTTTTAATTGCGCACACAAAAAATACTGCTTGTTAAATAGCTAACAACTTGCGACTTGCTAAATTACAACTTGCTAAAAACCCCAGCAGTCATTCAGGCATTACAAAACCAGGGGGTAGATGAGAATTATGTAAGAATACTAGAGGATATCTACAATGGGTCCACAGCTACCATCATCCTCCATAAGGGGAGCAGTAAAATACCTATAAGGAAGGGCGTCAGACAAGGAGACACAATCTCTTCAATGTTAATCACAGCATGTTTACAGGAAGTATTCAGACCGTTGGATTGGGAACAGGTGGGAGTAAGGGTTAATGGAGAATACCTCAGTAACCTCAGACTTGATGATGGCGTGGCCTTGCTTAGTAACTCGGGGGACGAATTGCTGGCGTAAACGTAGACCTGTAATCCTGGCTTAAAGAGGAGAAAAAGTGAACACATGTCTGCCATTTGACTCTACTTACTGTACAGATTCACAATTGCAGCCAATTGTGAATAAGAGGCTTTGTGAGAAACCCATTGAGAGTTCGAGCTAAAGGTCAAATTTGTTTCTCGAAGAGTAGCTGCTCTCTGACTGTACTTAGTGTACAGATTCACAATTGCAGCCAACTGTGAATATGAAGATTTGTAAGAAACACATAGAGAATTTCAAGTAAAGTTCAAATTTGCTACACGAAGAGTAGCTGCTCTCTGCTTCAGAAATTCAGGCGCTTGTTTCAATTGTTGCTACTAAATCACGTAAAATCAAAAGTGCAATCCACTGATATCCAAAAGGAAAACTCAAATAACCGGAAATAGGTGCCCCTTGGTTAAGCTTGGCGTCCCCCACCTACACATCTTCGTCGTTCACAATTCAAGCTTGTGAGTTCCGAACCACACGACCACTTAAACTCAGCAAAAGTTCAATGCCAACACTCACACAACGAACCTAAACAAAATGCTGAGCTATCCGAATGCGATGATGGCGCAACTGGATAAACCTCGGCTTCATAACACGAATTCCGTACCTTCAATTCAGACCCTGGGCAGCATTTTCTGTTTCATCATCATTGACATCAAGTGCCAAGCCATTGCGTAAGTTGGTATTTTGTGCAGTGCGTTTTCACTACCACACCGCCATCAGTGAAAGCATGAAAGCTTGCTTTAAAATGTTGAAAAACGTGTTGAGCGTTTCCGATACACTTGAGCTTTTCTTAACGAGACCCCGTGACGAAGATTGCTTAAGTCTTTCGCCTATCGGAGAAATTCGGTATGCGACAAAAGAGTTTGTGTCTATACACCACTAGCGGCACTAGGATGTTAAGTGGCTTGTCTATTGCTTTAGATAACTAAAATAACAAATCTGGTTAAACAGATTAGATCATTCAGTATTGGGGTCACGGGATCTCTTTGTAACAGCGAGTGTGCGCGAGTGGTTCGGGTTCGTGCTTAGCGTTCTGAATTATTATTCGGTGTGCTTTTCGCGGTGTAACTCTTTACCAAAGTGCTTTCAATATTACTTCGATTGAGTAGAGGAACAGACGGTTGCTAATCTCGTAAGTGTCCTTTCAAACAATGGGATTTAGTGACTTCCCCGAAACGGAATTTCAGCGTGAATTAAGTGACTTTATAAGCGACCCTGAATTCCGTTGACCGCCGTCCGTCCACATAGCAACAGCTGCGGGTGCGCGCGCTCCTCGTCTTCCTTGGCAACGGGGGGAGATGGGCGCGCGCTGCCTGGCCGCTGACATGGCACATACCCACGTGGGGGATTGGCCAGGAATCGGGCATGAGAAGGGCTAATGCACCCGCTTAAAGGAGTACTGACACGAAATTTCAAAGCTAAGATCCGCTCTAGCAATCAAGTACAACGAGAACACAAATAGGTGTCTGTGCATGGCACATACCCACGTGGGGGATTGGCCAGAAATCGGGCGTGAGAAGGGCTAATGCACCCGCTTAAAGGAGTACTGACACGAAATTTCAAAGCTGAGATCCGCTCTAGCAATCAAGTACAACGACACCACAAATAGGTGTCAGTGAATAAATGCATCTTTCTTTCTTTGTAGTTGTGTGTGTGTGTGTGATCTCTCTATCGCGAACATTACCGAACCGCGCATATTCAACTCCTGCATTCGCACTTTCACATTCTTCCCCTCGGGGAAATGCGGGGAAATTTTTTTTCAACCACTTATCTAATCACGGCGAGAGTGAATTCGAGTTTCCACGCCATGAGTGACATCAATTTTCAGTGTGTTTCCAGGAAATGATTCTCCCTTTTATTTACAGTATACCTGTTTTAGGGTCAGCCTGTTCGGAAGTATGCTATTGGTCATGCCTGAAGCAGGTGGCTCACACAAACCAGTTTACACACCAACTGATAAATGGCGAAATGGTTTTGTCGGCATCGGCTTTGCATAAACGAGTTACCGCACACGCCAATAGAGGGCGCCAAGCTTTATCAGGGGCGTGTTTACTCGCCCCTCACGTGTAGCTGCCGACCACAACGCTCCGACCCCATCACGCCAGCCGTAGAAGTTGCGCCGCAATAGCGCAGCTGTTCTCAGGCGACCGCCCATTAACGATCCAGCCAAAATAAAAGAACTACTGCTTGCTGTTTTCGCAAATTTCATACTGGCTTGAACTGCGCTTTAATTTTTAGTGCGGTGTAGTTTCCTTTGTTATTCACTCTTATGGTTTGGCGATTGCAACGTTGAAGAATTAATTTGGGGTGCCTGATTTCTTGTGAGTACAATAATGCATTTTGCGCGCTTTGAAAGTCTGGTTAGTAATAGCACTAAATTCCTTTCGCAAAGTTTTTTTACGCGAGTTGCACAAAATAAAATTTATAATAAACTCGGGCAACAGTAGCAAATTCGCTAACCCTGCTCCGCTGTGCAACACGCGCAACCCTTAGATAAGGACGATGAAAACTTGAAAAATTAACTCACGAAACAAGATATTATAGGCATTACGGCACTCTATCAGAATACTGTTTTCAGTTTTGCGGTTGCTTATTTCCAGAATATTTGAAGTCATTCTGGACAAGCGGATTGTTGCAGACCAATTTAGCTAAGGAGAAAAATGGGTCCCACCTGCTGTACTCACGACAATAGCGCAGCACACGCTTTTTGAAACCGGAAAACCTAACAGCTCAAAACGGTTCTGTTTTCTTTGAAAGTACCAATGCTGTAAGCCCGAACTATGAAAATGGTAGCGATATCAATTCCAAGTTTCTATAAGCAGAAAGCAGTAATCCGATATTTAGATATTTGCACGTCTGTGTGAATGCCCTTCATCCTTCACGCCAAAGAATAGTATGTTCTGCCTGCGACGTCTCTTATGGCTGTCTACCGCACTTGTTGTAACATCATTTATCGCACACATCGGAAAGTTCATCATATTTACATAGCGATTGTCTGCAGCTAATAATCTACAACCAAGCCAGGTTTAGTTAAACGCTTTTTTGTGACCAGATTCAATTCTTTATTACCGGTCCCATGAAATGTCAAATGGTTTTTTCTGTGCAAAGTGCTCGCAGACGGGGCCAGCGTTTGATCCAGCGCCTGTTGACAGCGACAAGAGCAACTTTGAAAGGACGGCATGAGAGTAAGCAGCCACTGCAGGTACTAACACCCATTTTAACCTGCCTTTGAAGTCTACGGTGCACAAATCCGCAATAAAAATCGATTTGAAATAGAGTGAATAACCTGCATCAAGAACGTGGATGAGTACCTTACAAAGAGGTCGCTACCCTGTTCCTCAAGAACCATGTCCCCTGCCTTCTCCCATAACGGTAGTTGTGGTGATTGCTCCGTTAGTTTTTTTACTGTTCCTGAAAATAAGTCGAAGACAACATTTAGAGTGAATAAAAAATATGTTGGTTAAAATGCTGATTTAAAGCAAAATGAATGAATGAATACACTAATAATGAATAATGAAGTTGATTATTAAGTAATGCTGTTGGTTCTGTTTAATCCAAAGTCAATGGATCTTTTCGAGCATGTGGAACTGCAGGCGACGTGCCCTCGCAAACTATACAGTTTCCTTTTTTTGAATACCTTTTTTTGAATAAGTTTTGAATTCCTTTTTTTGAATAAGTTCAAATTTTGTAATAAATGCTGGACACGATCAGTCAAATGGGGAACAAGGCGGTGCGCTTCATGTGAAATGTCGGTTTTTCGCCTAACGTTTTCAGTGATCTGACGAATGATTGTTGCTTGGTAATAAAAAAATGCTTCATTTGTTTCATTGGGGCATCAGAGATGCCCTAAACAAGATTCAGATCATGGAGTTGAACAGCTCGAAGCCACACAAAGGTTATGAGTCGCAGAGTTATGAGCGCTTCGGACGACTCTAAAAAACCTGGGATGCTTACGAGCGCCATTATATAACTATTCTCGAGTTTGCGCTGTCGGCCTCTATCAATGCAGCAGCAACCGCGGCCGCCACCAAAACAGCGTTCTTCGGTTTAATGTAAGAACCCTCTAAAATGCCTAAAAACCTTAGCCTCCAGGGTGTAATGTAGATGGGCTGCAGATTTAGGTGCATAAGAGGTTGGTTAGGCGGCGAGATAGGTGTCGGAATACTAAAACCGTTTGCTAAAAAAGTAATCGCTATTAAAGAGATGGACTTGACCGAATCCATCAAACATTATCATAGTGGATTTTTGTCATGGCATTGGTAATAGAACAAGGGCAAATGACGACATACTGCACGATGGCAAGGTGGTGGATCTCGCCGTGCTGGTAAAGACACCATGTCGATAGCTGACGGCACGATGATAATGGTAGCGTTGGGTATGGCAGGTGGTATGACGGTATGATGGCAGTTTTGCAAGGAATTCCACAGAAGTGGTGATGACATCTAACTAAATGCTAACTACCTTTCATGCTAACTAAATAAATGCTATCTTTTAACTCGTTTCATTTCTTACGAACAAATTTACAAAACAGGATTTAGAGCAAATAAGTGAGCTCATAGTCAGGACGCGTTAGCTCTGTCCATACGTTTTGTGATCATTTTTCTTCTATCCCGCTAAAATGCTTAGAAAATTCATCAGGCATCTACGTTATGGGAGTTGTTTACAAGCGTGCGCTGAGGTGCTTCAAAATATTACACGAACCAAACATGTTTTTAACTTTTACTGTACTGTCGTGAAATAAATCTCAGATTAGATTAGAATCACCGAACACGTGGGCAGCTGAAAAGAAATAAAAATAATTTAACTACGCACCAATGCTTGCGCAGTACAGATCAACACGATACAAACGTATACTCACAATGCACACGCTTCCTTGAACATCCAAATCTGGTGATCCCGCTGTGGTCCCTTGTTTCTGACCGATTGCTTCTAAACAAATTGCTGTCCTTCTTCTTCGCCGTCAAAAAATATATATAAAAGCATATTCACCAAAGAAATGTGAAACTATCCTGCTGGGGCTTCCTTCGGGAAACGGCACAGGTGCAGGGCATGGCACGGTGCTCTTGTCCTTGACTGCGCTTGGAGGCATCGCATAGTGGCAATGCATTTCCCGCACAAGGCTTTAAGTAAAAAACTGCTGAGAAATGAACCAGTAGCTTGTAATCCACATTTCAATTCATGGTGAAGACGTGCCTTCGCGTAATTTTATCTGCTTGAATTATCTTTGAAAACATAAACGCAAAATATTTTCACAACTGATCACTTCAAAAATTAAGGACAACCCTTTAAATTATCGTTTGTATTCGAATCTTAAGGAACCATGCAATCCGTTAAGTTGGCAGCACAACTAGCGCCACGTCATGTTAATCGCAGCAAAACGTTTTCTCTCCATGCGGCCAGTGACGCAACCACTTGCTCTGTTTGGCAACCATATGCTGAGCTACTGGCTTTTCCGCAGTTTTCCTACTTGTGTCTATGCCATTTTTCAAATTCTCTTTAGCATTTTACCATTCTGATATCAGATGTCATAAAGCCACCAGAGAAAAAAATCAGAATCAAATCAATGGGCACTGAGCAGGCGTTAATATCTTAGCAGCTCGTCTACAACAGGCAAAATCGTACGACGCCGCAAAATGCTGCATAAAAGTCCATCTGTACATGTAGCCGGTACTTTGGGCTTGTTTTATAATTTTTAATGCTCCCAGCATTATCACAACCAACTTACTGTGGAACACGCCGGCAGTCAGCCATACTCGACGATGTCCAGCTGACAATACATCACGCCATTATATATTACAGAAAATCATCCCACTTAGCGCATGGGATTCGGGTTCCTTGCTTTCAGGCTTCTAGGGTAAAATACCTGAACATTTTAACTTCTGAGACCCTAAGATATGTTAATGTACCTGTTGAAGCCATTATTTCTAATTTTTACGCATCAGCCGTTTGTCTTGTAAAGTCAAATTCGAGCCACACTTGAGCCAGAGAGAATATTGGCTAGCAGAACAATACTCCGTGTAGAACAAAACTTAGATCCATCAGTGGGATAGTGAAGTACCATTATAGAGTTGTGCAATAGTGAAAACAATGCTCAGACGCAAAGCCCAAACTAATAAGCTAGCTGCGAGCATACAGAAAAACCTGTGCAGAACCACGAGCATGCAGAGCAATGTGCAGAAGGCTGCGTGATGGTGATTTAGATGTTCACGGCAGTTCAGCTACCATCAGGGCAAGTGCAGGTACGCCGTCCTTCTTCTAAGTAATTTGGGACCCAAACAAAACTTTGGCAGACATTTCTAGGTGGAATATTATAAAATAATAGACAAGCGCTACATGACATTTACCCACGTATTAACAGTGAGGAAGACACTCAAGTACCTAAAGAAACGTATGGTATACCGACTGAACCAACCATAAGTGTTTTGATTGGTGTAACAAAGTGCGCCAAGTGGACCTCGTTGAAACGGCACATAGTGTGAAGTGGACCAACCAATGCACTTTCCAGCAAACTATCGCATAGGTGGGGTAATCCATTTTTGTGTACTCAAGACTGTTTGGTGTGTTGCCCGAGAGAAACCTGGGAGAATACTGTTTTTAATTCCCCACCAAACAATTATGCCACCGACCTAAACTAGAAATAAAAAACAAGTTTATGTTCGGTAAGGCCACCCCCAGTAACCAGCCTTACAAAAAACCCGGCTACATTAAATAAATAAAACTTCGTAGTAGAATTTGGTTCAGTCAAGTTTCTTGAGAATACTTCCATAACGTTTGCTCTGGGAAACAAAAAGAATATTTTTTCGCTAATTCGTTTGGCTTATTATTTATTGTATTGTTTATTTTTGTGTTCTTGGTTTTATCGCGAATAAGACTACTGTGCTGCAAAAAGTCCTGCACTTCTATTAGCATTTGCCGTATCTGCAGTTTCCCCACAGAGAACACAGTCACTCTGCTTGGCGCTGTGGGCACTCTTAGCACAAGCGTGCAGGGAACTTCGTTGCAGCCGCCAGATTCGGAGATGCCGCGAGGAAAGAGTGACGTTAAAGTGACACAAAAGGCCCAATGAAAATTTGCTTTAACTGAAAGATCATACGCTTAGCATCTCTTGGGGATGCGGTTCGAGGAAAAATGATGCGTTATTTGCTGAAAAATAGGCAAATAAAGACGCCATTTTCCGCTCTTGTTCGCGTAATATTTTTGAGTTACGTAGCTATGGCGTCACAAAGTATGAGCGAGGACCATTGCGGTGAAGGACGTAAACAGCTGCCGGTGGGCGCTCTCCCACTGGCAACAGTAGCTTTTACATCTCCAAGCCATGGCCGACACCGACAACGTTGCTCAAGCCGAGGAGGCTATCTTGACCCTTTATGATTATTCACTGGCGGAATAGGAGAAGCTTTACATGGTAGGGCAGCTGGTGTCCCCGTCTATACCGGCCTCTTCTACCCCATCGAGCCAGCTGCGAGCAAAGCCTCTGTTCACACGACAAGCGCCATTTCGGATATCAAGCGCGGCGTCCTTGCTAGCACCGTTCAAGCGGACGCCTCCACTTTACCTTGTCGGGCGATTACAGCCATATAATATTGCCTTACCTCGCGCAAACGTAGCGTGAAATACAGACCATCTTTATGTCAGTCGTGTCGAGTAGTCATCGTTGCACCCGCTCCCCCTGACCCAAATATAACCAAGGCAGAGCGACCAATGCTTTACGGATTATCAACAGGGGCTTGCGGCGAATGGAATAGGACATGAACGGATCGATCCAATAATTACGCTTAGTAGGCACTGAAAATACGTTTTGATGGTGATAAGTTTGGAACTGGACGCGGACATCCACGGGTGAGAACGGGAGATTGGGAGGTTGGGCGAGTGGCGTAACCACCTAAAGCGTATCCTGTTCTTTTGCGGCTTTAATAAAGAGAAATTAGCCATTTCCTGTCGGTTATACTACTTAAAGAAGCTCAGTGGCTCGCCATCATAGTTTACTCACTTCGCCAACTGCGCATCAGCGCTTTTCAAAAAAAACAAAAACTGAGAGCATGACGGCTGACTCAATAGTAATGAAAGCCGCGTGCCTCGCAATGTAGAAATGGTGTAGTCTGTGTCTGTTGAATATGCTTGGGCCGTGGAAAGCTCTGATTTACATTTATTGCGCGTGCTCAGCCACTCGGCAACTCGACAATTTTGGAAAGTATTCACACATGCTTTTTCATTTGCCTCTCGCCGCTCACAAATTATTTGACATCAGAAACTGTAGTACCCTAACCTGTACGGGGTGTCGACACCTGTTTTCCCGTTTCTAGCATCTTCTGCCTTAATAAACAATATCTACTTAAAAGAATGGTTATTTAGATTTGCGACATGGTAATCCACATATACACGTCAACTTGGTTCCACTGTTAAGTCTCCAATTAAGGTGTTGTTCCTTTTCACTTCGCCATACCCAAAGGTGCCGGCTGCTTCCTACTTTTACCTTTTTAAAACAAGAAGGCTAGATTTACGGGAAGACGTGTTTTTTGGGTTTATATCTGGAGACGTCGTGATATCCCTCTGACATCGTGGTTGCCGAGCGGCGACCCCCACTAGCCGCGCTTGAAGAAAATCTCCACATCTTCTCTGTGCAGCTTGTGCACGTTGCATGTGTAGCGCTTTCGGACAATTTGCTCTCTTCAGGCAACTATGCTGTACTCCGATGTCTTGCACAACTTTCTCAATTGCATCATTGTGGGCACGAAGATCTTTTATGAAGTTTGTTCGTAACTGCCCAATTCAAATGAAGCCACGAATGTTAGTATCATGACAAGGTGCCATTTACGGCATGGTCCATCACATTTTCAAGTTCACTTTTTGTTTTATGGAAAGGAAGTGGTGCACGCTGTATTGTTTGCCGAAAGGTTCAATATAACAAGTTTTATTTTGAGAAATTTCTGTGTTTACGTGAAAACGTCGACACCGCCTTCGTTTTACGGAAAAGGACAAATTGTATGCACGCCGTGTCTTTGATAGGAGAATTTTAATACTAAGTTGATATATCAGTTGGCCACACAGCCCGGCCGATCACCGAACACATGGATTCCTAGCCATACCAAAAAGTTTGAAGTGCCCCGAGATGGTTTTCTAAAAGCCACCTGCATGGGGTAATTGCAGCTGCAGGTCACACAGCTCCAGATACATTTTACGCGACACATTACACAAAGCATCACGCCATAGATTCTTTAACACCACTCGTGTACACGGATTAAAACACAAAAGAAAATAGGCGTTCCTTAAGGAGTGTTAGTGTAAGGGTAATCGCTTGGAAACTGTCGTTATTTTTCGTATAGAGTGCCGCAATGTTCTAAGCGGCGGGAGCATCGCAACTAGCATTTGGCATTCGACTTAAAAAATGCATAGCCCTAGTGAGCAGGCAGGTGCTTTAGTTCGTTTTAAACCGTCCTTTATCTTCTTCACACAAGAATAATTGAAAAAATAACCCTCTAGTGAGGACAGGAGTCAGTCACAATTTAAGACAAAACAACCTGCACCTAGCACAGTCGAACTTCACCCATCACTTAAATTAGGCCTGCATCAAACTAGCTGTTTGACAGCATTCGTAATGTGACACGGAACAAAATATTTTTTTGATGCGTTATGGTGATATGATGGTGAATAACCTTTATGCCGATTTCAGGCCGAAGGCAATTGCATGAATTAGGCCGTCTTAAGAGAGGCTCTAATTACCACCAGTTCATCGTAGGGTATAGAGTAGGGAAAGGACGAGGGTTTATATTTCCGACCATGGCGGCCGCCTTTCTGATGCAGCTGCGCGCAAACGTCTGGGTATTTCAGATTTCGGCGCACTTTACAGGTCCCTAGGCGGTCAAAATTGTTCCGCAGCCCTCCACTACGGCGAACCTCATGGCCTAGGTACCGCGGCCACTTTAACCTTTATAATCACCGACTTCTTTCTAGTAGCTGTCGCAGGAATATCATTGGAATGAAATGTTATTTTGAGCAAAATTTTCGGAAGATAAACTAACCAAACCTTATGAATATAACAAAATTGAGACATCCCGTATGGATGTCATTGATTTATTAAGTTTGTTAATTAATCAATACTAATTCTGTAGCCAATGCACGAGAACCACTAAAAGTTTTACTGAAGACATTATCGGGACATGGCGTTCACTTGAACGAATTGTAACAGACACAGTAATGAGATTGTTTGTGCGTGTACGCTGAATGCCTACCTAAATCTTGTCGGTGCGCCTTTTTTTCGCCTAGGCTTGCCTTCCAACCGTTTACCATGGCGATAAGGCGCCCTTTCAATACACGGTATGGCTGCGTGTTGCAAAGGTAGAGTACATAATTACAGCTGGGTGATGCTTAAGAGATTGGTTCTTATTTGCTCTCTCAGAGCAGTTGTTGAAAGGCCGGTTCGTAAAACATTTGCTCAGCAAAAAGGGGCATTTTCAGTTTGAAACAAGGAAGGAGTTTGGAGGTCAAACCTGACACCCCTCCCCACCAAACTGTATCTTCAGAAATAATTTTAGAACCTAAGCAGCCAACAACAAGTAATTACTAGCTCTACACTAGTCGCTCGCACCATACGCCGAACAAGTCGAGCAATTTTAAATTCATCAGCCCCATGCTAGCTTCTGAGGACATAAATGGGGAAGCAGTTTTTTTGTTTATGCAAGACGGGAAAATGAATGACAATTGCGTTTACTGAACGTCGTTTTAGACACCGTCCGCCTTGTAAACTGAATAGACGTTTTGTAAAATAAGAGCGGTGAGGAAAAATTTTAGTATTCTATGTCCAAGATTTTTTTTGCGGGACTTTTATTTTGGACTTGTCAGCTCTGGTGGCTAGTGGTGCTTTTTCATTCAAGCGCAACGGCACGCACAAAAAAAAATAATAATCTAAACTCAAACCTTGAGAAGTGGTTGCACGAAAACGTAGGTTCAAGACAAGACAAGACAATCGTCATTACAAGTTTGTCTTCGGTGGCGTGGCTATAGGCAGAATTAACGCCTGACGGGGCCACGACGCCCATTCAATAACTGGAGACAACCCATCATGCAGTGCACTAACTGTGAGCATAAAAACTATTGACAAACGAAAGCAAATTGCTCAACTACGTACAAAACATGTCCATACACTACAACAGTAACACACCGAGAAATCTCTTTAAAAAAATACACGTAATAAAGAGTTCATTTTTCGGACAGTGGAGATAATATAGCATAATAGTGATTGTTTTACAGCAAAAGCAAAGTAACTTACACCAACAAGTAAAAAGAAACTAAACAGTCAACCAGAACAGAAATGACAAAGGACCAGAAGGTGACCACACAGTCGGGAGGTTTTCATTCAATATAAAACCAGACAATCAGTACAGTACAGTGCTAAATCAATTTTCATCAAGGAAGAGAGTTTTGATGGTATTTTTAAAACTGTGTTTTGAAACACCGGTATGTAAGAGATTTAAGCTGTTAGGGTACTGATTCACTAACCCGGGTATTTGAGAAGGCAATCGCTGCTCCCCATAACGTGTCCTTGAATATGGTTTCGCGATTAAGCTTGCTCTTAATTCATACGGGCTTTGGGTTCTATGAAACTCAGTGTTAAATTTATGTTTGTCACATTGGTACTTACGATATATTTCTAAAGACAGCCGATACTTGTATATTTCCCTGATATTTAGTATTCCATTTACCTCGAAGTAGGGCGAAGTAGGGCATAAGTATTTCTGGCAGAACAAAACTCCGAAAATGTTGATGAATACCTGAAGTGTATTTACGTGTGCAGTTAGCCATGCAGTATTCCATACTTATTTTTCTGTCGGGTGGAAGTCCCATGCGGAAAAAATTGAATCGCCCAATGATTGAAGGATGGTATAAAGAAATTCCAGAATATAAAAATGCTGCGAGTAGCGCAAACATCACGTGGCTATGTGACACAAAAATTCAACAAAAGAAGTTACAAACGTTTATTCAGAGACACCAAAGAGTGGCAACAATCAAAAACCGAATGAATGAGTACATATGCTACAAATAGGTGATGGAAATTTTGAGCCGGTTAGTATTTCGGTCAGTAATTAAAAAGGGACTATTGTGTATAAAGTCACCAGCTGAACAAAGCGTTCGAAATGTGTTTCTTATGTTGTGTCAAGCACATATTAGTGGTAGTAATTTGGTAGGTATGAAAAATTTTGTTATTGTCACTTGCACAAAAGAGCCGGAGTTTGTCTGATGATCCACTGACGATGAAATGCGTTTGTTTGCCTGTCTTTTGTGTGCAAATTTAAAAATAAAAACAACTACAGTTTCAGCTGCCGTCTCGGTTAGTATTTAAGCGCAAATGTGGAGAGTTCGATAACATGTGAGAGCCTTTTTAACGACAGGAGTGTAGGGTTCCGCATATTTACCGCCTTCCTAATTACATATTTTTTCAGCACAGGACAACGGCAGATAATATGAGCAACCCGAAATTTTTTGCGTGTTTGTGCCTTGCTCTGAGTAAGTGTGTGCTTGCTTGTTGCTTTTATCCACTAGCTTTTTATTGCAACTTCCACAAGCTTAAGTTTATGAGAAATATTTTCAGGGCATATTAAAATAAGGAATGTTTTTTGCGTATTTTAACCTTTTTACACATATGACCAATGAAGCAATTTTCAACAAATCTAAGGGAACAGCTAATAGAGAAGCATCACAAAAAAGTGGTTTCGACATGCATTTATTTACCCCTGAAATATCTTGTAAAAATGATTCTTAAAATTCAATTCATATTTAACATTTTACGCTGGAGTATCAACCCTGCCTCTATCATTACATGGATGCGAAAAAAGGCAGAGAGCGTTGAGTGCCAGTACATTTCGCGTTTAGTGATGGTTGTATGAATGCCCTTTTTCTACTTACTTTTCCTCACGCTATCAGCAATGTGACTTCAAAGTTAAGGCGCTCATCGGCACATCCAGTTAGCGAATAAGGTTGAACACCCCTATCAACATTAAGGGATTGTGAATTTTTTTTCGGGTTGTGTACCGATCTGTGCTATCGTGCAGACCAAGGCAGTTTTATCCGTAGTGCAAATATATAACCTGAAAGTGCAAAATAGAAGAAAAACCCTGTTTGATTTTCCTACAAAATCACTTAAATATTGTAAAACTGTGTTTTTGTTTGTGGCTCACGTGACATTTTACTCGCCAAGCTATTGCTTCTAGTCAAGGCAATATGAGTAATATTGGAACGCGAACGACGGAACTGGTAGGGCTGTAATTTTACCATGGCGATACAGTGTGTGCTTTCTTACAAAGAAATTTCTTACAGTTGAAGACAGCTTTATTACAGTTAAAGAAGTAGAAATAACCTTGTTTATTTTCGACGCATTAGTAAGTAAACAATCATACTTTCTGCCCAACTATCGGAGTAGTACTTCCACCGGTGCATATAATCAAGAAAAAGACTTATATGTCATTTTTTCAAGTGTCTATCAACGCGGTCGAAAACGTGCCTTAAGTCGTGTCAAAGATGGAGGACGCAACACGTAACCAAATACCACGCACCTACGCGAGAGTCCTAGCAGCGTGACGGAAGTATACCGACAGCGTATTGGGGTCTGAAGGGAATTCCATTTTATAACCAATGTGCCATTTACTACAATTCTAACAGCGTAAAGACTGCTACAATTGTATATAATTCAATACTTTGAAGGAGATTGACTCGCATTCAACATCAGGCAACGCATGAAAATAAATACCAAGCCTAGTTGTTCTAATTAGACACCATTTGTGCAGCCAAATTTGCATCCTGACAGTAAACGCGGTGGCCACGCTGCACGAACGCTTCTGCTTTTCATAGCCTGAGCTCAAATTCAAAAGGATCTACTCTTTTGTCTGACGCGCCACGCCAGTTGGTATTGGCACACTGTGGTGCCCGTGCAATGTTTCTGTCCTACTCATCACCACATAATTAAAACACCAACAAACAACAAAATGTTGACAATTGTATTTGGCACACTTATAGGCGCCAGGTCCCTAGCCACCAGACATTCAGTGTGCTTTCGGCGACCTATGTTCAGAGACAGAACGCCCGACGTACGGCCCCAAGCTATCGGTTTTTTATTCGGGAAGCGGCGCTCAGCAGAAGCACGGCAAGAGATTGGCCACAGCGTATTTGTTTTCTTGCGGTAGTTCGTGTTCGGAGAGAGACCAGCCCAAGTGCGTCCCCCGTGCGTTCTGTTTGTCTAAAGTTAACGGGGTTCAGCTAGAGAGCGGGAAGCGTCTGTCCGCAGAATATTCGTGTTTTTTTGGGCAAGCAGTGTTGTAACGGACGCCGACCGACGTACGGCCCCAGAACACACGTTTTTCATTCGGTGAGTGGTCAGCAGCAGTATCAGGACAAGCGGCTGGCCTCAGCGCACTCGTTTTATTTTGGCAGCCGGTGGTGATGAGAATATTAGCCGACGTAAGCTCCCAGTTTATCCATCTTCCCTTTGATAAGCTGTTTTCGGTAGAAGGACGGCAAGCATTTGGACGCCGATTACCCATAAACCTATGCCAAGTGGCGTTTGGAAGGAAACACGCCGCTGTACGTCGGGGTTTTTCTTTAGTGAACAAAATGCAGATATGGCGTCGAACCATGCAGACACATCTCAGAAGGGGTCAGTATTTCAATGGTTTTATTGAACGAACGTCGTTTCTCAAGCAGTAATGAGTCGTACCACGTAAACCGGCAAGGTGCCATGGCTCACTGGACGTCATCGGTTGACTTTAAGGTGACCGGAAGCGCATTTGTCGCCACAAAAAAACTCTGCTGCACCGACGGGTGATCTAAGCCTTACCAGGCATAGCGCTACCACACCTAGCAGGCCGGCCTCGTTGACGTACGAGCTCGAGGCTATTCGCATCCTCGAGCAATGGAGAGCATATAGAAGAAACGGCGATCGAACCGGCAGAGATGTCTGGCCCGAGATAGCCCATGGTTCTCCGAAAACCAATGGCCAAGAAGGAAGTTGACAAGCGGTTACAACGCATAAGCTCAACAGGCGCAAGTCAAGGACTCTATAATTAAGGTAGCCAATGGCGCCCGAAAGCGTAATTCGCCAGCAATTGGTCTAATAATTATACTGCAAAAAACTATGCTGCATTATATTCTTCGCACTAAACCTAGGAGCAGCGAAACTCGTGAATTTTAAACGCAACTTTGTTGCCTGGATTATGCTCCTTCATCTGCTTTTAAGTCTGCCGTTTTATAAACAAGTGTTAGTTAAATTTTTCAATAACAACAGAGATTTGTTGATGACAGACAAGATTTTTATTTATTTGCGGTGCTCGAAGGCGAGCTTACCTACATTTCTTACCAATACCCGGTGAAAGGGCCCCCGGTTTGGGCATCGTTTTTCGATATTCAAATAGCATGATAGAAAACAGTTTTTCGCGCGTAAATAGCCGTAACAAAAAAGGCGTAACACGCAGCCATTTGCGCTGCGGAAGCAGAGAAAATGTTGCAACTAGTATTGTTAAAGTGCAAAGTACTGCGCCCTTACAAAACTAAATGTTCCGATGCTATTAAACTTTTATAGAGTTCATTGGAACACTAAAGGAACTCATTAGAAACTCATGGCAGACTCATGACCTAACGAGACATCTCTGTAAGATCTCTAAAGAATTTCAAAAAAGAATCCCCAAAAGAACTCACTCTCCCCATCTCTATGAGATCTCTATAGAATTTCAGAAGAGGCCTCCCAATAAAAACTCACTCTCCTCATCTCTATAAGATCTCTATAGAATTTCAAAAAAGATCGCCCTATAAAAACTCGCTTTCCCCATCTCTATAAGAACTCTATAAAATTTCAAAAGAGACCTCCCTATAAAAACTCAGTCTCCTCATCTCTATAAGATCTCTAAGAGTTTCTAGAGAGACCTACCTTTAAAAACTCACTCTGCTCATATCTACAAAATCTCTATGGAATTTCGAAAGAGACCCCCCTATAAAAACTCGATCTACTCAGGCTCCATAAAGATTCTATGCACATTTTACTGAGCCCGTTCAATAGCAGTTCTATAGAGCCTACTCTATGAAAGCTGTTTTGAAGTTTTGTAGGGTCTTTACTATAGCAACTAACTCAATATAGGCTCACTAGAAATTCTATTGAAGTTTTAACTTGATAACTCAAGAAAGTTTCTGTTGGCTCACTTTGAAGTTTCTCATCCAAGTTTTTTCGATGGAGGCGGTCCACGGAGAATGAAAATATCCGTTACATATGCAGGCTAAAGGATGCATATACCGCGATCACCAAATTTGGAATCTTAAAAAAATGATATAATTGGCTTGAATTGTTTGTGGAGGTCACTCCCAGCCATTTTGGCAGCTATATAGAGCGGGGCCGGAGATGCATGTCGAAAATCAATTTTAATTGCCCCGCCACGAGAGCCTGCGGATTGCCACGGCACTAGCAAAAAAGGCGAAAGATAATAATTCCCTGCTTGTTTTGCACGTACGGGTGATGTCAGGTCTGAAATGCACTAAAGTGACTATGCTTGTTGGTTTAACATGATAGGAAAGTGCGCTGTAGTCCCCCATCACATCAGATCTAGCTACCCCGTCCCGAAATGGGAAGCACTCTCCGGCGCTGTTGTCAGTGGTCTCGTTTCGCCAGGCAGTTTTTGTCACGTATATGGCATCGTCAAATCTTGCAAAGTGAGAAAAAATGAACGCTGTATATAGAGGCTTTCAAAACCAACTGACAGACATCATGAACAAAAAGTGAACTCTAATGTGTTCCCATTAAAACGTAAATCCGGTAAATAACGCCTAATTACACGAATTTACAAATTATTTTTCGAATTATATTGATATAAATTATATTTATATTCGAATTAAATTTATATAAAAATATTTCGCTGTGGTCTCGAAATTATATTTCGAGACCGCAGCGATGGCTCAGAGGTACAGCACTCGCATCGTATGCGGGAGGTACTGGGTTCGAATCCTGGTACCACCGGGCACCCACCGGTTTCTTTAATGGGTACAGGCGGCCCTGGACGAGTGCGGACCCTTGAGAGGGGAATCCACGCCTGGAAAGCTGCCTTTACCCTATCGAGGGGCCCCAGACCTTTGTCCATCTGGCAGGGCCCCCGGCCATCATGCCGCGTTGCGCCATTGCCGGGGGTGAACGAGTCTGGCGCCATATCCTGCCCCAGGCGGTTGCGAGTTGAGCGCCCACCGTGGCTGTGGAAGGCACCATGTGCATTCGTGTGCCTTGGTGGCGCCGGGCACCTACCGGTAAAATAGGTACAAGCGACTCCCCAGCCTTGCGCTCGGCCGTTTTGTGGGACTACAACGCTTGGGAAGTTCACCCGGCTTGCACAGGAAATCGCCCCTATGGAAAGGGGTGGCTGCAAAAACGCAGGAACTTTTAACCGCAGCGATGGCTCAGAGGTACAGCACTGCCTAATATTCGGTTGGTACTGGGTTCGGATCCTGGTACCGCCGGGCACCCACCGGTTTGTTTATTGGGTACAGGAGTCCCTGGTCGAGTGCGGACCCTTGAAAGGGGAATCCACCTCCGGAAATCGCCCCTATGGAAAGGGGCGGCTGCAAAAACGCAGGAACTTTTTTTCGAAGTTTCCGGTAGAAAACGTCTTTTGGAACTCAACAAAAAGCTTTATGCATATTCATTTTAAACTCTGTAGGGAAATTTAATAGAAACCTAATAGAGCTAGTCTACCAAGTTTCAATAAGTACTCGATAGAAAAAGTCTATTGAAACTCTTCGTCCCATTTCAATAGGAACGCGGTGGACAAATAACTTTTGAAACTCTATAGGCAGAGTCAAGACGAAACTTAAAAAGAAATCATTAAGTTCTTTCGACAAAACTCAATAAACTTTCAAAACCAAGGCGATAAAAATTTTTGTAAGGGCTGGCTCTGTTTCCAAGAGGGTCAGAAGACATTCCATTTTATATTTGAAAGCTGGAGAAAGGTGTGCATACATAGGGCCGAGCCACAAGTTCGCATAGGAGGGTTTGACATGCTTCCGCATTCAAACTCTACGAGTAAAGTATTCAGTATTTCATATTCTTTCAAGAAGTCAAGGTTTCTTAGATGCATACTACGGTTGCTATCGTTTGATTTCAAACAAATTTTCAAACACTTCTCTTATGCGTTTCCTTGCGTGAACACAAAGTTCGATAGAAATGCAGCCACCACAACAGGGCGCCATTCGCAACGCGTCTGCAATTTTTAAAAGAATGATGACATTAGAAGAAATTGAAGCTCTTAAACACTTCTGTTATGCCTTTCCTTGCGTGAACACAAAGTTGGATAGAAATGCAGCCACCAGAACAGGGCGCCATTCGCTACGCGTCTGCAATTTTTAAAAGATAACGACAGTAGGAGAAATCGAAGTTCTTTTGGGCACGCATTTTACTCCAGAAAAGAAAGTAAAAATAAATAGAATGAACGCGCTTGTTCAATCTCTCCTATAATAATCTCTGTGAAAGCTCATCAGACAAGTTGACCGAGTATAAAATTTATTTGTAAGGAACCGCGCCAAAACGTGGACACTCTTTATGCATGGAGAGATTTTTATAAATGGAATGTGTCTGAGTGCTGTGTGGAGTGCCCAAATGCTTGCATAAAGGCATGCGTGCCGGTTTTATATACAACTAATATGATCAGGCAACTGTTGCAAAAATAGTTGGCCTGGTCAGAACATGCAAATATGTGAGTGAGTGAAGCACTGTATGACAGACGAGAGGCCATAAGGTCCTCCGAAAAAGGGACGGTGGGGGAGGGAGTGGAGAATGTAAAAGGTCACGATTCACACGAGGTAGACAGTTCTATTCTTAGGACCCTATTAACAAAATGTTCAGTTCACCCAATGAGTGGCACAAAAATGCAGTTTGCACTGCTGCCTTGTCTTGGATGGGTATGGTCAGTCCAGGAGAGTCCGTAAGACCCCTATACGAATTTGTAAAGACCGTTTTCAAGGGCGTATTGGGCTATTATTTCTAGAGTAGCGGGGCCGTCACGGACACGACTAACGTGCTCCAGTTCAGTCGCGGCATCTGGACCTACAGTTCGCAGCTGACGGCAGTTAAGGGAGAACACGGAATAGAGCCAAATTAAGTTGAAGAGATTTGGTATGTCATCGCGATTACAGGAGGTGCAGCGCTTCAATTGAGACTTGCTGCGGCTGACCACTAATGTTTAATGTGTGGGGTATACGTTACATTCGCATATACTTTAGTGGCGAATACCTCGCCCGGACGCCAGTAGGGCTTGAGAGGTGCAAGGATGGGAACCGGGGTTTTATCTTGCAAACGCTTGCTGCTTTATTTTTTTGGACGGCGTAGCTGGAGTTGCCAATCTGCTTGCAGAGGGGGACGCACGCGGCGGGCACCGGTGGAGGTGATTGTAGCCTCTCCGTGCCAGCGTAGTGAGCCATGCGATTGCCTTGTGCGCTGAAACCATTTCCGGGGGTACAAATAATGCGAATTTTGAATCTATCTATTTTTAGGTCTCGTATCGTGGTTAGGATATTTGTCGCCGGAGTCTTCGGGGAAACCGGACAATTCAATTCTCGGATAGCAACTTGAGAATTGTTATTGCGAAATTTGTTCGCCTTGAGATCGGCGGAATGGTCATAAATTTGCCGGGTCGCTGTCAGATTGCCCAGACGTTCTGCTTCTTCTAAAAGGCCGTATGTGTCTGAAATTTTCCCGTTTTCAGGATGCTTTTTCTAAAGGGAAATAATTAAAACAGCACTCTTAAGGATGTGACACTCAATACCTTAGTTTTAACACCGCCCCCCTTTATTTACACCTGGGCCGCACACAAGATATCGGGACCTGGACGACATACCTGTTGCAGCTACGGCAAAGAAATTAATATTGTCACGACACGACAATGAATAGGGCAGTTGCATGCAGCTAAGTGGTCACAGCCTCCGACGACGAAGAAGCTCTGTGAGGATCGCAGACTGCGCGGACTCTCGGATGCCGCAATGTACATAGTATAAATAGGTCACTCCTTATCTACCATGCTTCACCGTCGTAGCTGTGTTGCCGCCAGGTAACATTTCGTGGAGGGGGCTGGTTTCATTCCCGTGCCGGCCTCGATCTTCACCCCATCTCGGCTAATGAAGCGGTCTCATCCTGCCTTTTCAATCACGTCGGCCCGCCCGAGCCCCGGTGAGCAATGGAAGAGACCATTCCCAGCCCCTCCTCCCCTGCTCATGACCCATCGAGACCAGACCAACTAACCAGCCGCGACCTGACGTCAAGTCGACACCGTTTCCCTGCCGAGATCTTCGGCACATCTCCGAGGGTTTGAGACACTTCTTTGTGACGTCGGTGGGAACTGGTGTTCCGGGGTTGGCGCTCACCACAACAACAAATGTTCACCCGAGGCGGCAAGGACTTCCATGTATATTTTTATCTCATCTTTGTTCTCGCCACCATCTTCTACCTACTGCGGCCTGGACCAGGACGTTCGCTTGCAACCAGGGGGCCATATCAAGAGACGACGATGAAGAGGGCAGTGGCACGTAGCTATGTGGTCCAAGCCTCCGACCCTGACGAAGCTCTGTAAGGCACGCACCTTGAGCGGACTTTCGGATAGCCGCCATGTACATAGTCTAAATAAATCGCTCCTTATCTGCCATGGTTTGCATGATATCTGTCCTGCCGCAACGCATTATTTTGTCTCCATACCGTGTGAAAAACTCCTGAAGCGGTACTTTCGCCCCTACAAGGTGCTCAGCAGTTTAGGAAACCTTAATTACGAAGTCGTTCCTGCAGGAGGGCTAGTATCCTCCCTAGCATCAAAGTTGGAAGTTGTGCACATAGTGCGGCTCAAACCTTACTACGAACGATTCTGCGTCAGCTGTCCCACAGAATAGTATGACATGCTCGCCATCTTTCTTAAAGACATCGGGTTGATGTCTTTTAAGAGGGGGAGTAATGCCACCGTTATCAACTCTACTCTTCATACCATTATCAATCCTACTCGTAATCACACCGACGACACATGTAAAGTGATACCTCGTTCTTTGGAGATCAACATTACACCATCTCCTCGGGGTGGAAAGGCGGGAAAGTTGACAAAGCGTGATCGGCGAGAATAGTTTCCTGAAAAAAAATTTTTCCGACTAACAAAATTAATAACATACTCCTGGCTCACCAGTCCGAACATTCATCCCATGTGGTGATATAACTGAAGCTTATAAAATCAATGAGAAGGTTGGTGAGGGTTTTTTCTCTCCGACACTAAACTGGTCTTTTTCATTTCATTGTGATTACCAGATCTCATCCCCATTTTTATGCAGAATTTCTTCCCGTTCTGCTTGCTATTCTGAAACTTGATTCGAGGCTTTCTTCCGAGATGGTACCTACCGACTTCCTATCCTCCCTCTGCATGGCTCTCTCCTCAGAAATATTAAATCCTGTTCTTAAAATTTTTATTCCTGCGTCTCCATTCGCGGGAGATTCGGCTTGTTTGGCTGCCCGGCCACTGTGGGTTAACCCGCAATGAAACCACTGACATTTCAGCTAAAACAGCTATGGCGTTACCGATTGTAGAGTTACTTCTCCCACTTGCTTGCGTGTTGCTGGCACGTTATAGCCAATACTTGTTGACTTAAGATGAATGTGATGACGTTCTGTGCAGTTCTCCTGAACTTGAACACCTGAGATTCCGCTGGAAAAGAAGTCTCTGCGAAAATGAATTGTGCGAAGTATCGCTGACGTCTTTTCACCGTGGTGTGCCGCTTTTGCCAGAAATTCAATACGCAGAATATTTCTGTCTGTTTTGCTGGCGATTTTCTAATCATCTGAGAAGGCTTCTGGAAGCTCCGCTGTAACGTCTTTGACTGCTGTTGACTGTACCAGTGCTTTTGTCTTTTTGGGGCGTGGAGCTGGGCCACTACCATAGGGACAAATGCAACGCCATCCACATATTCATTTCGAAGACAGGTCGTGTGCCGTGCTAAAAATATTTCGATTAGGCTGACATTTGCCTAGTTTTGCTATTCTTCTCTATGTTTTCTTTCTTGTTTTTTCCTCAAAATTCGACTGAACTCTTTCTTCTGCTTCACTATTGTGCATCATATGATTGATTACGATGGAAAAATAACTCTTCTTGGCCAATCCCCCTATGTGGGTATGGAAACATGTTTTGCCCACCCGCACCACTACAGCCATTCCTCGCTTCAGTTTTTATGATTAGTTAGGTACTGCAGATGCCAAGGTACAGGTAGGGAAACGAAGTTCAAGAAGCCACCCTCGGAGCACAAAAAGAGGGGCTATTGAAAACAAGAACCGGCCGGGAAGTCCTAAGAACGGGGCACACCATTCACACCGAGTTCGTACAAAGAACCACAGAGCTGCAGCCAGAACAACGCAAAGCTCTTAAAATTTCACCCTTTCCAAAGAAAATGAGCCCCCTCTTCAACAAAGGCAGAAGACTAGTAAGAATGAACAATATAACAAGCACATACGGGAAAAATTCAGATGCGGTATACACGGATGCCGCCACAAACCACCACGATATATCATCAGCCGTAGTTGTGGATGCACGGGGAACACTCTTGGACTTTTTTATGAGCAGAAATCAAGCATTTCAAGGGGCTGAAACCACAGCAATACTACTCGCTGTAAGATGGGGAGAATATAACAACAAAAACCTCGTCATCATCACGGACTCTACAACAGGCATTAAAAATCTAATATGAGGCCTTATTTCCATAGAAACCTGGAAGATTCTACTAGCCTCACCAAACGGTAAACCTTGAATATTATGGAGCCCAGCACACGAAGGCCTTGAAGGAAATTAGAGAGCCGACTCCCTAGCGAGGAAATCAACAGCCACCGGGAAACGGACCACTGTTACACCGTCTCCTCCCTTCATGTCGCTTAATGAAAGGCTTTACCCACAAACGCAAGCGAGAAAGACCATGCCCGCACCGCATCACATGCTAGATGCCGAAAAAGAAGAAATATAAGAAAACTACAAACCAGCGTTTTCCCACACAAATCCAAACTGTCCCTCATGTTCCCAGAAAGATGTAATGAAGAATGCCACAAATGCAAATTAAGAGCAGACTTATTTGACACAGTCTGGAACTGCCCTATATTTTGTCAACAGAACACCTACTAAACCTCTCGAGTGTCCTGGGATTTAGCACTGTTCAGATCGGACCTTTCGACACAGCGTGAGCTGCTAGAGAGAGCCAAGCTGAAAGCCCTTGCTACTAGAGTCCTGGAAATACGACTTCACCCATAACACTTTTCATATTCCCTTCTCCCTATTTTCAAATAAAGTTAACTCTCTCTCTCTCCATCTATGATTATTTAAACGTCTGGCTAGGACTCATCCGTTGAGATATCAGTGTTGTCCGCGACAATATCTTCTGAGCCGACAATGAAGCAGGCACAGCCAATATAGGGAGCACAAATTGTAACCACTGTTCAATGAATAAATTTTCGTTTGATTGAATCATTGTTTCTTTCTTTGTGTGTTTGATTGATTGATTGAGTGAAATATTTATTTATTGATTGATTGATTGATTGATTGATTGATTGATTGATTGATTGATTGATTGATTGATTGATTGATTGATTGATTGATTGATTGATTGATTGATTGATTGATTGATTGATTGATTACGGCTTTAACGCACCGACGCTACACAATGAGGCGCGCCGTAGTGAAAAAATCAGGAATAATTTAAACTACCTGTGTATTTTCAATGTATAGCGGAGGCTCGTATTCCCGGCCGTTTTCACTTTGGGCGGACATTTCGGTAATGATTCAATCCCGCGTGCTTTGGCTCAGTAGCACAATGCCTTAGCCACTGAGCGAGAGTGTCGGTTAATAATAAATGATTTTTTCCGCCAACTGATGGCGATCAATAAGAAGCGCTCCGGCGAAGGCTCGACCGCTTTGGTGTCGTGCGTGCTTACTTTGGTGTGAGTTTATGAACCCAAAGCGGTGAGCTTCGTTTGGCAGCAGAGTTCCACTGAGTCATCTATTCCGCTGCAGGGGCCGTGCACTGGTCTCCCTACTATGGCAGTGGTGTGGATGAAGTCCCATGCCCGTAGCACGGCCAAACTCCAGCGGCTTTTGTCAGCCGCATTGCAATAGCTGTTGACTCTGTTGATATCCCAGTTTTGATCGACGGTTATGATGTACTACTGTTTTGATGACCAAGACAAAGCAACCGGAATCTGCGTGCTCGAAGCAACACAAAACAAAACCCCGGTAATAGCAGTAGTTTAAGTATCGACCGGTCACACACACACACATCTACGTGCTTAATTCGCTTAATTCGGACATGCACGGCTAACATAACCGTCGAAATTACCCCCGTCACTTGCCTGCACCACGTAGGATCAGATAGATACAATCACGCCTTCGGTATTCGAGTAACCGTCCTCTGCAGAATAGAATCCGGGTAAAACACGTCTATCAAGAAGCTGCTCACTATGTTTAGTAAGAGAACGATGAGATACCCAAAAAAGGACCAAGTAGGCCGGTAGGTATGTTGTTCATTTCTGGGGCTGACAGGATGTTCAGTGCTTATGCGTCTCCGCAAGTCCATTATCGGCCGCAACAGTGGGAAAGAGTCTCTAGAGAAAGGAGTGGGAAAACCGGCGGCAGTCTTTCGACAAAACGGGCAACTCGCCCTAACAAGCCCTCCCCGCCGAGTGGCAGTGGCGTCACGGCATATTTCGTCAGCAGAGAATACATCGCAGATTTCTTCCTTTGTTCTCTCGGTATCGTCTGGCAGCGACACACGTGCAACCCTTGTCGGCGCCGTTTCGTCTAGCGAGCCTGCGATGAAGGCGTGGAGCACACGAGATCCTCTATTTATTTAGCCATTTGCCCATCCGCGCAACGGGCAAACTTGAAAGGGCACCTGCAGGAGCCCCACGAAGCGCGAGTTTAAGCCGCGGCAGTTGTGCCGCAAGGAGAACGTGAGTTGGCTTTCTGCTTAGACCATACGGAGCCCTCAAGGGCTTCATATGGCCTAAGCTCAGCCGTTTTGAGGCCTTTCCACATCGACCGGCCTTTGCCAGCACTGCCTGCCATTGGCACTTCAAATTGTTTTATTCCGCGTAGTTATCCTTGGGAGGACAGTGCATCCCTATCAGTACCAAAAATGTGAGGTTTCGTAAATTAGCAGCAGTTCATTCGGTGACCCCAAACAAACGAGTACAAAAGGCGAGGGCAGATACTACCGACACACCCATACCCAGCTCCAAACCCTCAGCGGACGACGAACAGCAGGGCGAGGAGGCGAAGCCGGCCAACCGAATGGGAGAGCGGGTGGCCTCCCCAAACGGCCAGCCAAGTGCGACGAACTGAACTGATACTGGCGAGAATTTCCCAACAAAAAAAAAAAACAACGCGGTGGCCCGACGATATCACGGGCATGACGACGCGGCAGACGGCGTGCGGGTAACAAGGCGGCGCAGCCACCAACAAGCCAAGCCAGGGGGATACTAGGAAAACGAAACACGGCGATAGCTAGAAGGGCGAAATAGCTGAAGGCCCATTTACTAAGCCCGTGGCATAAGCAACGACGTACTGAACCCCTTTGTGTAACAGACTCGCATCAGAGTGGAGCTCGGTGGGTGCCGTGGGATCGAAGTGGAGCAAAAGTGGGCCAGAAGTTAACAAAAGGACAATCAGAGCCCGACGTCAAAAATGGGCTGTGAGTCGTCCTTTCAGCATTGTTGTAGTGTTAAATTGTGAAATTGTTACAGTCCTAGGTACAGAACGATCTGTGGAAGGGCGCGTTGGTAGGGCATCTATATAGGGCCGTCGAGGAGGCGGTTCGTATTGCTGGGGTGGCCGGCGCCAAAACCGGGATATGTGACCACTGATACCGCAGGTGTAGCAAGTGAGCTGTTCACCAAGTGCAACCGGTTGACCTAAAAAACGTCGTGGTCGGAAATCCGACAGGTGCCTGACGGGTCGGCTCCTCGAAGTAATTTTCATACTCTGGAGGTGAGGACTGAAAGCTGTGCGCAAGGTATCGTATTCATTGTAAGCGCTACCATCATTCATATTCTCTGCTCGAACCCAAGGCGTCTGAGAGTTACTCTGGACGGCTTGCACTGTAAATTGCTGAAATACTGGAACAGGCAGAGCGCACTGGTGAAAGCTTTGGTCGCAGCACAAACCTTGGTAAGCGAGTTCCTCTCTAATGATGTGACGCATCACTGAAGCAGTGTCCTGAGAAGATGTCGAGCCGACGTTCATGCTGCCAACTGAAGTCACGTTCGCCAGGTGTCCAAACTTTTGGGTGGTAGGTCGTATATTTATGGTTTCGGACGCTCGAGCATGTCCAGTTACGTCCTAAGCATACGATAGGTCTTTGTTTGTTATGAGGTAGTTATAGACGTCCTCAGAAATACCTTTAAGCAGGTGGCCCTCTTTGTCCTCGTCTGGCATCGAAGGATTAACGAGGCCGCACAGTTTGAGTTCTTCTTAAATGTATGTGGTGCGAGTTTTCCAAGGGACTTGAGCTCTATGCGTGACAGTCTGCACTGCCTTCTTCTTTCGGGAAGCCGTGATGCCAAAGCTCTCCAGAAATTCATTGACGAAACGGTCCCACGTGTCGAACCTGTGCCCATGGTTCTCAAACTACACTAATGTGGTATGTTCCCAGGAGAAGACCACGTTCGCGAGCTGTTCACTAGCGTTCCACCTCTATACTTGCTGACGAAATTTCACTGCTTTCCTTTTTCAAGCCACGCTCTTAACAATATCCCCCCTATCTCTACAGCTCAATCTCTATCTAAAACCCTTTCAGTTACCATGTCTTTATATGAAGACGCGACTTTCTTCGTCGTTTTCCTCGTGAAAACGAAGAGTTCCTGTTGCAGAGCGGTGCGACTGATGTTCGAAACCTACTGAAATGAAAGTTAGCACCATGTGATGTGGAATGGCGGAACCGCATTCATAAACATCATTCCAAATTGGACACCACCAAGTTTTGTGTGAGCTCCGGTGTGTTGCCGTCCTAAGTTCTCTTTTACTGTGGCAGAAATCATTTATAAAGGCTAAAAACCCCTATTTCATTTGCATAAAACATTATTTCACCCCCTTGTTTGTAAACTGCCCCAGGATATTCATTATTTTTAGAGGGAAAAGCAGGATTGAGTAATAGTGTCGTCGTATGAGGACACGACGCCATTGGCGGAAGATGTATTCTGGAGACACTGAAACTTTATTCTTACATCTAGACACTTGACACTGCTAAACCTGCAAGAAAAAAATTTTCTGCAGTGAATATAATAATTCGTAACTGAAATGGAAAAAGTACTGTGCCAGAGACGAGCCCTGATGACATGAAAAAGACAAGACCCTGGTCGCGAACATGGGCAGAGGTCTGAGGCCGCTACCTTCTCCAACTTTCCCCAAAGTACTATTTCTATCTTGTGAGCATCTTCAAAGCCCCTCATTTCCTGGATATCTATCTATCTCTCTATCTATCTCTCTCTCTCTCTATATATATATATATATATATATATAGATATATATATATATAGGGTTTGGAAATGAGGGACTCGTTAGGAAATACAGATAGAAATGCCGGCAGTCTACAACGCCAAAGGAGGCATAGCGGAATGGTTAGAGTATTTTTTACCGCTAGTGACGTTACATCTTTTTTATTATTATTAATTACGTGACAAAGAAAGAAAGAAAGAAAACCACGCGCCCAGAGTAGGGACCCAACCCACGCCTTTCGATTAGATCTCGAATGCTTTACCAATTCGGCTATCTGGGCGACTGTGTCCTTCTTCACTTCCAGGGGTATTTATATTTACTTCTACTGTATCTGATGCTTGAGGGTGGTAGCCTGCGCCACTCAGACTACACGGGGAGAAGGGGACCTTCTTTTCAACCCCCGGTGCGTGACGCTAACGTCTACAGCCTGTGATAAGCGGGTAACTGGTGGGAAACCATCTTATGCTACCTTGGGATCAAGGCTGCCACAACCGATGCCCTCACTAAGCTTTCGCACGATAATAGGGTTTGGAAATGAGGGGCTCGTTAGGAAATACAGAAAGAAATGCCGGCAGTCTACAACGCCAAAGGAGGCATAGGGGAATGGTTAGAGTATTTTTTTACCGCTAGTGACAATACATTTTTTTATTATAATTAATTACGTGAGAAAGAAAGAAAGAAAAACACGCGCCCAGAGTGGGGACCGAACCCACGCCTTTCGATTAGATCTCGAATGCCTTACCAATTCGGCTATCTGGGCGACTGTGTCCTCCTTCACTTCATGGGGTATTTATATTTACTACAACTGTATCTGACGCTTGAGGGTGGTAGCCAGCTCCACTCAGAATACACGGGGAGAAGGGGACCTTCTTTTCAACCCCCGGTGCGTGACGCGAACGTCTCCAGCCTGTCATAAGCGGGTAACTGGCGGGAAACCATCTTATGCTACCTTGAGATCAAGGCTGCCAGAACCGAGGCCCTCACTAAGCATTCGCACGATAATAGGGTTTGGAAATGAGGGGCTCGTTAGGAAATACAGAAAGAAATGCCGGCAGTCTACAACGCCAACGGAGGCATAGGGGAATGGTTAGAGTATTTTTTACCGCTAGTGACGTTACATTTTTTTTATTATTATTAATTAAGTGAGAAAGAATGAAAGAAAGAAAACCACGCGCCCAGAGTGGGGACCGAACCCACGCCTTTCGATTAGATCTCGAATGCCTTACCAATTCGGCTATCTGGGCGACTGTGTCCTCCTTCACTTCCAGGGGTATTTATATTTACTACAACTGTATCTGACGCTTGACGGTGGTAGCCAGCGCCACTCAGACTACACGGGGAGAAGGGGACCTTCTTTTCAACCCCCGGTGCGTGACGCTAACGTGTACAGCCTGTCATAAGCGGGTAACTGGTGGGAAACCATCTTATGCTACCTTGGGATCAAGGCTGCAACAACCGATGCCCTCACTAAGCTTTCGCACGATAATAGGGTTTGGAAATGAGGGGCTCGTTAGGAAATACAGAAAGAAATGCCGGCAGTCTACAACGCCAAAGGAGGCATAGGGGAATGGTTAGAGTATTTTTTTACCGCTAGTGACTACATTTTTTTATTATTAATAAATACGTGAGAAAGAAAGAAAGAAAAACATGCGCCCAGAGTGGGGACCGAACCCACGCCTTTCGATTAGATCTCGAATGCCTTACCAATTCGGCTATCTGGGCGACTGTGTCCTCCTTCACTTCCTGGGGTATTCATATTTACTACAACTGTATCTGACGCTTGAGGGTGGTAGCCAGCGCCACTCAGACTACACGGGGAGAAGGGGACCTTCTTTTCAACCCCTGGTGCGTGACGCGAACGTCTCCAGCCTGTCATAAGCGGGTAACTGGCGGGAAACCATCTTATGCTACCTTGAGATCAAGGCTGCCAGAACCGAGGCCCTCACTAAGCTTTCGCACGATAATAGGGTTTGGAAATGAGGGGCTCGTTAGGAAATACATAAAGAAATGCCGGCAGTCTACAACGCCAAAGGAGGCATAGGGGAATGGTTAGAGTATTTTTTTACCGCTAGTGACGTTACATTTTTTTATTGTTATTAATTACGTGAGAAAGAAAGAAAGAAAGAAAACCACGCGCCCAGAGTGGGGACCGAACCCACGCCTGTCGATTACATCTCGAATGCCACCAATTCGGCTATCTGGGCGACTGTGTCCTTCACTTCCTGGGGTATTTATATTTACTACAACTGTATCTCACGCTTGAGGGTGGTAGCCAGCGCCACTCAGACTACACGGGGTGAAGGGGACCTTCTTTTCAACCCCCGGTGCGTGACGCGAACGTGTCCATCCTGTCAGAAGCGGGTAACTGGCGGGAAACCATCTTATGCTACCTTGGGATCAAGGCTGCCAGAACCGAGGCCCTCACTAAGCTTTTGCACGATAATAGGGTTTGGAAATGAGGGGCTCGTTAGGAAATACAGAAAGAAATGCCGGCAGTCTACAACGCCGAAGGAGGCATAGGGGAATGGTTAGAGTATTTTTTTACCGCTAGTGACGTTACATTTTTTTTATTAATATTAATTACGTGAGAAAGAAAGAAAAAAAGAAAAACACGCGCCCAGAGTGGGGACCGAACCCACGCCTTTCGATTATATCTCGAATGCCTTACCAATTCGGCTATCTGGGCGACTGTGTCCTCCTTCACTTCCTGGGGTATTTATATTTACTACAACTCTATCTGACGCTTGAGGGTGGTAGCCAGCGCCACTCAGACTACACGGGGAGAAGGGGACCTTCTTTTCAACCCCCGTTGCGTGACGCGAACGTCTCCAGCCTGTCATAAGCGGGTAACTGGCGGGAAACCATCTTATGCTACCTTGGGATCAAGCCTGCCAGAACCGAGGCCCTCACTAAGCTTTCGCACGATAATAGGGTTTGGAAATGAGTGCCCGTTAGGAAATACAGAAAGAAATGCCGGCAATCTACAACGCCGAAGGAGGCATAGGGGAATGGTTAGAGTATTTTTTTACCGCTAGTGACGTTACATTTTTTTAATTATATTAATTACGTGAGAAAGAATGAAAGAAAAACACGCGCCCAGAGTGGGGACCAAACCCACGCCTGTCGATTATATCTCGAATGCCTTACCAATTCGGCTATCTGGGCGACTGTGTCCTCCTTCACTTCCTGGGGTATTTATATTTACTACAACTGTATCTGACGCTTGAGGGTGGTAGCCAGCGCCACTCAGGCTACACGGGGAGAAGGGGACCTTCTTTTCAACCCCCGGTGCGTGACGTGAACGTCTACAGCCTGTCATAAGCGGGTCACTGGTGGGAAACCATCTTATGCTACCTTGGGATCAAGGCTGCCAGAACAAGGCTGCCACCGGGGGTTGAAAAGAAGATCCCATTCTCCCCGTGTAGTCTGAGTGGCGCTGGCTACCACCCTCAAGCGTCAGATACAGTTGTAGTGAATATAAATAACCCAGGAAGTGAAGGAGGACACAGTTGCCCAGATAGCCGAATTGGTAAGGCATTCGAGATCTAATCGAAAGGCGGGGGTTCGGTCCCCACTCTGGGCGCGTTTTTCTTTCTTTCTTTCTTTCTCACGTAATTAATAATAATAAAAAATGTAACATCACCAGCGGTAAAAAAATACTCTAACCATTCCCCTATGCCTCCTTTGGCGTTGTAGACTACCGGCATTTCTTTCTGTATTTCCTAACGAGCCCCTCATTTCCAAACCCTATTATCGTGCGAAAGCTTAGTGAAGGCCTCGGTTCTGGCAGCCTTGATCCCAAGGTAGCATAAGATGCTTTCCGCCAGTTACCCGCTTAAGACAGGCTGTACGCGTTCGCATCACGGACAGGGGGGTTGAAAAGAAGGTCCCCTTCTCCCCGTGTAGTCTGAGTAGCGCTGGCTACCACCCTCAAGCGTCAGATACAGTTGTAGTAACTATAAATACCCCAGGAAGTGAAGGAGGACACAGTCGCCCAGATAGCCGAATTGGTAAGGCATTCGAGATCCAATCGAAAGGTGTGGGTTCGGTCTCCACTCTGGGCGCGTGTTTTTCCAAAAAATACTCTAACCATTCCCCTATGCCTCCTTTGGCGTTGTAGACTGCCGGCATTTCTTTCTGTATTTCCTAACGAGCCCCTCATTTCCAAACCCTATTATCGTGCGAAAGCTTAGTGAGGGCCTCGGTTCTGGCAGCCTTCATCCCAAGGTAGCATAAGATGGTTTCCCGCCAGTTACCCGCTTATGACAGGCTGTAGAAGTTCGCGTCATGCACCGGGGGTTGAAAAGAAGGTCCCCTTCTCCCCGTGTAGTATGAGTGGTGCTGGCTACCACCCTCAAGTGTCAGATACAGTTGTAGTTAATATAAATACCCCAGGAAGTGAAGGAGGACATAGTCGCCCAGATAGTCGAATTGGTAAGGCATTCGAGATCTAATCGAAAGGCGTGGGTTCGGTCTCCACTCTGGGCGCGTGTATTTCTTTCTTTCTTTCTCACGTAATTAATAATAATAAAAAAAATGTATCGTCACTAGCGGTAAAAAAATACTCTAACCATTCCCCTATGCCTCCTTTGGCGTTGTAGACTGCCGGCATTTTTTTCTGTATTTCCTCACGAGCCCCTCATTTCCAAACCCTATTATCGTGCGAAAGCTTAGTGAGGGCCTCGGTTCTGGCAGCCTTGATCCCAAGGTAGCATAAGATGGTTTCCCGCCAGTTACCCGCTTATAACAGGCTGTACGACGTTCGCGTCACGCACCGGGGGTTGAAAAGAAGGTCCCCTTCTCCCCGTGTAGTCTGAGTGGCGCTGGCTACCACCCTCAAGCGTCAAATACAGTTGTAGTAAATATAAATACCCCAGGAAGTGAAGGAGGACACAGTCGCCCAGATAGCCGAATTTGTAAGGCATTCGAGATCTAATCAAAAGGTGTGGGTTCGGTCCCCACTCTGGGCGCGCGTTTTTTTTTCTTTCTTTCTTTCTCACGTAATTAATAATAATAAAAAATGTAAAGTCAGTAGCGGTAAAAAATACTCTAACCATTCCCCTATGCCTCCTTTGGTTTTGTAGACTGCCGGCATTTCTTTCTGTATTTCCGAACGAGCCCCTCATTTCCAAACCCTATTATCGTGCGAAAGCTTAGTGAGGGCCTCGGTTCTGGCAGCCTTGATCCCAAGATAGCATAAGATGGTTTCCCTCCAGTTACCCACTTATGACAGGCTGTAGACGTTCGCGTCACGCACCGGAGGTTGAAAAGAAGGTCCCCTTCTCCCCGTGTAGTCTGAGTGGCGCTGGCTACCTCCCTCAAGCGTCAGATACAGTTGTAATAAATATAAATACCCCAGGAAGTGAAGGACACAGTCGCCCAGATAGCGGAATTGGTATGGCATTCGGGATCTAATTGAAAGGCGTGGGTTCGGTCCCAACTCTGGGAGCGTGTTCTTCTTTCTTTCTTTCTTTCTCACGTAATTAATAATAATAAAAAATGTAAAGTCACTGGCGGTAAAAAATACTCTAACCATTCCCCTATGCCTCCTTTGGCGTTGTAGACTGCCGGCCTTTCTTTCTGTATTTCCTAACGAGCCGCTCATTTCCAAACCCTATTATCGTGCGAAAGCTTAGTGAGGGCCTCGGTTCTGGCAGCCTTGATCCCAAGGTAGCATAAGACGGTTTCCCGCCAGTTACCCGCTAATGACAGGCTGTAGATGTTCGCGTCACGCACCGGGGGTTGAAAAGAAGGTCCCCTTCTCCCCGTGTAGTCTGAGTGGCGCTGGCTACCACCCTCAAGCGTCAGATACAGTTGTAGTAAATATAAATACCCCAGAAAGTGAAGGAGGACACAGTCGCCCAGATAGCCGAATTGGTAAGACATTCGAGATCTAATCGAAAGTCGTGGGTTCGGTCCCCACTCTGGGCGCGTGTTTTTCTTTCTTTCTTTCTTTCTCACGTAATTATAATATTAAAAAAATGTAAAGTCACTTGCGGTAAAAAATAATCTAACCATTCCCCTATGCCTCCTTTGGCGTTGTAGACTGCCGGCCTTTCTTTCTGTATTTCCTAACGAGCCGCTCATTTCCAAACCCTATTATCGTGCGAAATCTTAGTGAGGGCCTCGGTTCTGGCAGCCTTGTTCCCACGGTAGCATAAGATGGTTTCCCGCCAGTTACCCGCTTATGGCAGGCTGTAGACATTCGCGTCACGCACCGGGGGTTGAAAAGAAGGTTCACTTCTCACCGTGTAGTCTGAGTGGCGCTGGCTACCACCCTCAAGCGTCAGATACAGTTGTAGTAAATATAAATACCCCAGAAAGTGAAGGAGGACACAGTCGCCCAGATAGCCGAATTGGTAAGGCATTCGAGATCTAATCGAAAGGCGTGGGTTCGGTCCCCACTCTGGGCGCGTGGTTTTCTTTCTTTCTTTCTTTCTCACGTAGGCATTATGACGACCTTGTAGCGTTCCTTTCCATTGTCGAACACTCATTTTCCGTTATTTGCCTATCAGAGACGTGGCTGTCGGCAGACGAAGGGGATTTATATGCTTTGCCAGGCTATGAATCTGAATATTGTCACCGTGTCACAAATCGTGGTGGCGGATCTGCAGTACTAATAACTTCATCAATACCATACAAGCGCCGTCAGGATCTGTTTTTTGACAATATTAATTGTGAGTCTGTTTGGCTTGAAGTAGAAGCTTCTGCTCTACCATTGAACAATCGCCATACAATCATTGCATCCATCTACCGTTCCCCTCATCCTCGAATTCCGAGTTTTGCCTGCAGCTTGAAAGAATCCTTGCTACTCTAACCATGGAAAACAAAAACATTATTATTTGCAGTGACGTGAACATAAATATCCTTGATACTAACAATCCAGTTTGTTTGGAATATGTAAGTTGTTTTCTTAGTTTTGGCCTACATTCTCTAATTCACTCTCCGACTAGAAGTGATATGAATGGGTCTAACACATTAATCGACCATGTACTGTCGAATATCTTTGCTGATTCGGAGTCCGGGGTTATTGACTATTTATTTACCGACCACTATCCTGTATTTTTCTGTCTTGATGCCTGTATTCCCACAAAAAATAAGCACAATACCAAGACTGTATTCAATTCAGCGGAATTTGTTGAGAGAGTGCGTAGTGCTGACTGGGACTTTGTTTCACGAGAACAATGTGGCGAGGTAGCGTTTAATAAATTTTCGGCAAAAATAAGCGCACTCATTGCAGAATGCTCAACCACAAGCACCGTCACACATTGGTTTCGTACGCCTAGAAACCCATGGATTACTCCTGGTCTCTTGCATTCCATATCTAAAAAAGAAAACATGCGGAAAAAATTAAAATCTCAGCCTTCAAACAACTCTCTAAAAACACGCTTAAAAAGATATTCAAATCTACTTTCAATGCTGCTCAAGAGGGCCAAGCGCGAGTATTATGAAAAGCAAATAGAAAAGAACGGTACTGATACCAGGAAGAACTGGCAGTTAATAAAAAAATTCTTGAACAGCAATGAGACCGCGTGTTTATCAAAAATAGCGCTTGATGGACGTTCCCTTACTGAGCCACTCGATATTGCTAATGCTTTCAGTGATACGTTTGCATCAAATTCTGCCGATTCACTAGTTGACCTTCCTTTTCCAATTCTATCTCGTTCCCCTCAGTCTTTTTATTTACGTCCGACATTCTGCAGACGAAGTCTTTCAAATCATGTCATCTCTTAAAACCAAAGGGCCAGGCTTAGATTCCATTCACCCGTCTAGGATGAAGCTCGTGGCACGTGAACTGTCTCCTATTTTAGCTGAAATAATTAACAAGTTGTTTAAAGCAGGTGCATTTCCTGATGCTTTAAAAGTAGGAAAAATAACGCCTGTTTTCAAAAAAGGGGATCGTTTGTCAACTAATAATTACCGTCCGATTTGTGTACTTCCTTTCTTTAGCAAAGTAATCGAAAAGCTTTTTTACTTGCGTTTGATGTCCTATCTGCTTAAATTTAACCTACTCTCTTCCCACCAATTTGGTTTTCGACCTGGCTACTCGACAGAGCTCGCCTTGCTCAGCTTTACTGACCAACTTAAACAAGCCATAGACGATGGTTTACTTACTGGAGCAGTTTTGATTGACCTCACTAAGGCTTTCGACACAATTAACCACCGAATCCTTCTACGTAAACTTGAGTCTTTCGGAATTGTGGGTCCCCCTTTGCAGTTCATTCGTGATTATTTAACAAATCGATCACAGGTAGTTTATGTCAATAACATTGCGTCATCTGCTAAACCGGTTACCATGGGCGTCCCTCAAGGTTCAATCTTAGGCCCTCTTCTATTCCTACTTTTTATTAACGACTTACCTAGTTCCTTAAACATACTAACTGTCTTCTATACGCCGATGACACTACTATTTTCACATCCAAGAAAACAAGTGCTGAACTTGAAAGAAGCTTAAACTCCGATATCTCTAATATTTATCAATGGTGTGTTAACAATCATCTTTATATAAATCCCTCAAAAACTACATTTGTAGTGTTTTCATCCGCACAAAACACCTTGCCTACACCAGTTTCCGTATCTCTTAACAACCACATTATTTCTGTATCGGATCACGTGAAGTTCTTAGGCGTAGTACTAGACAAACATTTGAAATATAACTATCATGTACTCTCAATATTAAAAAAAGCGTCTTTTGGTATTCATGTTCTCATTAAAGCCCGCCCTTATTTTCAGCCATGCATTATTTTATCATTATACTACGCCTATATTCACAGCCATTTTTCCTATTGCATTTCATCCTGGGGTAATACATATGCCAGTCACCTAGAGCCCCTTCAACATCTTCAGAAGCGGGCACTACGTCTGATCGCCTTCGCTCCATTTCAATCGCCTTCTACGCCACTCTTTATTCATTTTTCTGTGCTTCCAATTAATCATTTATTCACTCTAAAGTTAGCTATATTGATGTACCGCCTTATTTATCATCGTCTATGTATTTCAGGGCTATCCACACAACATCTTGTTAATACTAATAACACCAGATTTTCAGCCTGTCACAATTTCCTTCTCCCTAAAGTGCGTACCAATTA